>NC_065587.1:9037500-10258750 GCF_024542745.1 Macaca thibetana thibetana | reverse complement strand
ATCCAGGCAAGAAATAAAAATGATGGTAATGATGGTCTGATGGTCGGTTTTATGTGTCAGCTTGGCTAAGCTACAGTCCCCAATCATTCAACCAAACATTAATCTGAAGCGTTGTTGTGAAAGTATTTTGTAGATGTAATTAACATTCATAATCACTTGGCTTTAAGGGGGCTGTCCTAGATAATCTGGATGGGCCTGATTCAATCCACTGAAAGGCTTCAAGGGCTGGGTGTGGTGGCTCACAGGAAGTGAAAAGTAAAGTAGAGAACGTCTATGTTGTTGTACAGAATACATATACTGTTATAAACAGAATGCTGGTAAAAATACGAATGTTAAAGGTACTCTTGACAAGTACTCAGAAGGAAGTGAGGAACATGTTACTGGAAACTAACAGAAAGACAATTCTTGCTTCATAGTAGCAGAAAGGTTAGCTAAATTGTGTCCAACAGTTGTATGGAAAGCAGAATTTTTAAGCAAGGACTTTGGAAATTTAGATTCCCAAGCAACATACTGAAGGTACAGCCTGGTTTCTTCTTGTTATTTACAGCAAAACATAAGAGGAAAAATTAATAGGAGAAATGTTAAACAAAAAGAAATCAGTACTTGATGATTTGGGAAATTCTCAGCTTACCCGGATCACAAAAATTTATTATTATTATTATTTTTTTTTGGAGACAGAGTCTCACTGTCACCCAGGCTGGAGTGCAGCGGCATGATCTTGGCTCAACGCAGCCTCTGCCTCCCAGGTTCAAGCAACTCTCCCACCTCAGCCTCCTGAGTAGCTGGGACTACAGGCACAAACCACCACACCTGGCTCTTTGTTTTTTTTTTTTTTAGACAGAGTTTCGCTCTTGTTGCTCGGGCTGGAGTGCAATGGCGCAATCTCGTCTCACCATAACCTCCACCTCCTGGGTTCAAGTGATTCTCCTACTCAGCCTCCCGAGTAGCTGCGATTACAGGCATGCATCACCATGCCTGGCTAATTTTGTATTTTTAGTAGAGACGGGGTTTCTCCATGTTGGTCAGGCTGGTCTTGAACTCCCAACCTCAGGTGATCTGCCCATCTCGGCCTCTCAAAGTGCTGGGATTACAGGCATGAGTCACAGCACCCAGTCTATTTTTTTTTTTTTTTTTTTTAATAGAGACAGAGTTTCACCATATTGGGCCAGGCTGGTTTTGAACTCCTGACCTCAGGTGATCCACCGGGCTCAGCTTCCCAAAGTGCTGGGATTACAGGCATGAGCCACTGCACCCAGCCAACAAAATATGTTAAAATTAAGAAATTTACTGTTAAGAAAAGCATGCTGTGGAAAGTCAAGTATGTGGTAGGACAACCTCTTAGTCATGCTGAAGGGATTAGGTGTGTGACTCATGAATTCCCTCAGCCAACCATAAGCAGAAGGTAGGAATGGAGATGGGATTATCTGGAAAAGCTCTATAGAGAACCCTCTTGTCTAATGACAGGAACCCCCAAGATACACATAGGAGACCCACAAGGTTTCTGATAATGTTATATCAGCAGAAACACTGTCAGCACACGGACTGAAAGGACAAAGAAAGAATGAAATAAAGGAAGGCTGTTGGCTGGATGTGGTAGCTCACGCCTGTAATCCCAGCACTTTGGGAGGCCAAGGTAGGAGGATAGTTTGGCCCTAGGAGTTCAAGACCAGAATGGGCAACAAAATGAGACCGTCCCTACAAAAAATACAAAAAATGAGCCAAGTGTGGTGGTGCATGCCTGTAGTCCCAGCCACTCAGGAGGCTGAGGTGGGAGAATTGCTTGAGCCCCAGGAGATGGAGGCTGCACTGAGCCATGATTGTGCCACTGTACTCCAGCCTGGGTGGCAGAGTAAGACTCTGTCCGGAAAAAAAAAAAAAAAAAAAGAAGGCTGAAAGATGTTGAACCACCAAAATTCTACATGCAGCAATCAGGCTAATAAAACTACTCTTTCAGCCATAAAAAGAAAGAAAACTCTGATATATGCTACAACATAAATGAATCTTGAGGACATTATACTAAGTGACCTAAGCTAGTCACAAAAGACAAATATTGTGGCCGGGCGCGGTGGCTCAAGCCTGTAATCCCAGCACTTTGGGAGGCCGAGACGGGCGGATCACAAGGTCAGGAGATCGAGACCAACCTGGTTAACACGGTGAAACCCTGTCTCTACTAAAAAATACAAAAAATTAGCCGGGCGTGGTGGCGGGCGCCTGTAGTGCCAGTCACTTAGGAGGCTGAGGCAGGAGAATGGCGTAAACCCGGGAGGCAGAGGTTGCAGTGAGCTGAGATCCGGCCATTGCACTCCAGCCCGGGCGACAGAGCAAGACTCCATCTCAAAAAAAAAAAAAAAAAAAAAAAAAGACAAATATTGTATGGTTCCACTTGTATGAAGTACTTAAGAGTAATCAAAATCAAAGAGACAGAAAAAGGAATGGTGGTTCACAGGGGCTAGGGAGAGGAGAATGGGGAGTCATCGTTTAACGGGTACAGAGTTTCAGTTTTGCAAGATAAAAAGAGTTCTGGAGATGAATGGAGCTTTACCCAGCTCCAATCTTTAATAGACCAAAGTTATGTCACACGGTGATTGATTCTCAAAGCAGGCCAAAATGTTCAGGATACTGACCTTTAAGCCAAGGGAGGACAGAATCAGGAAAGGGATGTTCATTCACTTAAGAAGTATTTATTCAGCGTCTACTACACATCATGCCTGGCACTATTCTGGATGCTGAGAATAGGGCCGTGAAAAGACAGATATGTTCCCTGGCATCACAAAGCTTGTAAGAAAAACATTTCAAAATTACATATTTAATTGTAATTGTGGTTAGTGCTACAAAGGAAAATTTTTGAGTGCTATGAAAATTAACATGTATTGAAAGCCTATTACGGGTTGAATGTTTTACATTCGGGTAACTGAATTTACCTCTCACAACTATATTATAAGTACATGGAGTTTCAAAAAGATGCACCAAGCATGGTGGTTCACGTCTGTAATCCCAGCACTTTTGAGAGGATGAGGCAAGAGGATCACTTGAACCACCCTGGGCAACACAGAGACCCCATCTCTACAAAAAAACTTAAAATTATTAGCCAGGTGTGGTGGCACATGCCTCTGGTCCCAGCTACTCAGGAGGCTGAAGCAGGAAGATCACTTGAGTACAGGACATAAAGGCTACAGTGAGCCGTGTTCAAGCCACTGAACTCTAGCCTGAGCGATGAAGCAAGATCCTGTGTCAAAAGAAAATTACTTCAATTTAAAAATTTAAAAAGATTGGCCAGGCACAGTGGCTAACACCTGTAATCCCAGCACTTTGGGAGGCCGAGGTGGGTAGATCACTTGAGGTCAGGAATTTGAGATAAGCCTGGCCAACACAGTGAAACTCTGTCTCGACTAAAAATTTTTAAAAATTAGTCGGGCGTGGTTGGGCACACCTGTAATCCCAGCTACTCAGGAGGCTGAGGCAGGAGAATCGCCTGACCCCAGGAGGCAGAGGTTGCAGTGAGCCGAGATCGTGCCACCGCACTCCAGCCTGGGCGACAGAGTGAGACTCCATCTCAAAAAAAAAAAAAGATTAAAAAATATTAATTCCCTTGTCTAAGATCACTGAGCCAGTAAGCAATAGAGCCGGGATTAAAAACGGGTGCATTCAACCCCATCACTACTATCCCTAAACAGTAGGGAAACCTGCTATGCTTTTCAAAAACAAAGCAAATAAGTAGCCAGAAGAGGCAGGGTGGATCATGAAGGTAGTTTTGAGAATCCCTGCTCTAGAAAGCATTTTCTAAGCTTTCTAAGCTCACTTCATGAAGGTGAATTTTGGAAGGCATTCAAAAATCCCTTGACACTCTCCAAATAGAACAAAAGGCTACACTATAATTAACTCAGTGTTATTTGGGCAGCCAACAGGCTATTAGACATGTTGAAAATAAAATGTCATGATTAGCTTGTCCAAATTGTATAAGTCATGCCCGGTTTCCATACATATTGATTCTGCCAGATACACTTTAAGAATCAGTTTTCAGGTAAAGGTCAAAATATTAATTTTTTTAAAAGGGTCATTCATGCTACAGAGTGTCTGATCTAGGACAATGATTAATCCACTGATTCAGGGTATACAAAGACTCATGACAGGACGCGCGTGTTGGCTCACACCTGTAATCCCAGCACTTTGGGAGGCCGAGGTGGGCGGATCACGAGGTCAGGAGATCGAGACCATCCTGGCTAACATGGTGAAATCCCGTCTCTACTGAAAATACAAAAAATTAGCCAGGCATGGTGGCAGATGCCTGTAGTCCCAGTTACTTGGGAGGCTGAGGCAGGAGGATGGCGTAAACCCAGGAGGCAGAGCGTGCAGTAAGACGAGATCGTGCCACTGTACTCCAGCCTGGGTGACAGAGCAAGACTCCGTCTCAAAAAAAAAACAGTAACAAAAACAAAAAACCCATGACAGATATCACACAAATGAACCATAACATCCTATGAACTTCTGGGTAAAAGAAACCTTTAAATTTATTTCAAATGACTAGCATATGATACATTATGTTCCTGGTTCCCTGTTCCCATTCCAGGACCCCAACCCCCCAAAAAAAAATCTGAACAAAAAGGAATTATCAACAAGATAATGAAAAATAGTTCAATGAATCTATAAAATATAATAAAAAGCTCAGTGGCTCATGCCTGTAATTCCAACACTTTAAGAGACCAAGATGGGAGGATCACTTAAGCCCAGGAGATCAAGATCAGCCTGGGCAACAGAGTGAGACCCCTATCCCTACAAAAAATAAAAATAGGAGGGGCATGGTGGCTTACACCTGTAATCCCAACACTTTCGGAAGCCAAGGCAGGAAGGCTGCTTGAGGCCAGGAGTTCACAACCAGCCCAGGCAACATAGCAAGACCCTATCTCTAAATAAATAAATAAATAAATAAATAAATAAATAATTATAAATAAGGCCTGGCAGGGTGGCTCACGCCCGTAATCCATAATTTTGGGAGGCTGAGGTGGGAAGATCACTTGAGGTCTGGAGTTTGAGACCAGCCTGGCCAATATGGTAAAACCCTATCTCTACCAAAAATACAAAAATTAGTCGGGCATGGTGGCAGGCACTTGTAATTCCCAGCTACTCGGGAGTCTGAGGCACAAGAATCGCTTGAACCCCAGAGGCGGAGGTTGCAGTGAGCCGAGATTGAGCCACTACACTCCAGCCTGGGTGACAGAAGACGACGACTACATCTCATAAATAAAAATAAATATGTAGCCGGGCGCGGTGGCTCACGCCTGTAATCCCAGCACTTTGGGAGGCCGAGGCGGGTGGATCACAAGGTCGGGAGATCGAGACCACGGTGAAACCCCGTCTCTACTAAAAATACAAAAAATTAGCCGGGCGCGGTTGTGGGCGCCTGTAGTCCCAGCTACTCGGGAGGCTGAGGCAGGAGAATGGCGTGAACCCGGGAGGCGGAGCTTGCAGTGAGCGGAGATCGCGCCACTGCACTCCAGCCTGGGCGACAGAGCGAGACTCCGTCTCAAAAAAAATAAACAAATAAATAAATAAATAAATAAATAAATATGTAACACAGAATAAGTAAATAGAATAAAAACCCACAACCTCTTTCCCTTCAATGCCACAACCTTAGAGCATGAACCTGGAGTGCTAGATTTAAAGCGTGAAAGGCTCTTGCATAGAAGCTTTGTTCAAGTGATTTCTTCTCATAAAAAGTGATTATCACATAAACAAGGGAAAAGAAAGAAAATAGCACTTTGTTGTTTTTTTTTTGTTTTTTTTTGAGACAGAGTCTCACTCTGTCCCCCAGGGTGGAATGCAGTGGCATGATCTCAACTCACTGCAACCTCTGCTTCCCCAGTTCAAGTAATTATCTTGCCTCAGCGTCCCAAGTAGCTGGGATTACAGACACCCACCACCACACCCGGCTAATTTTTTTGTATTTTTAGTATAGACGGGGTTTCGCCATCTTGGCCAGGCTGGTCTCGAGCTCCTGACCTCAGGTGATCTACCCACCTTGCCTCCCAAAGTGCTAGGATTACAGGCATGAGCCACCATGCCCGTCCTAACCTTTACTCTTTTTTTTGAGACGAGGTCTGGCTCTGTCACCCAGGCTGGAGTGCAGCGGTACAACCACGGCTCACTGCAACCTTCACCTCCCAAACTCAAGCAATTCTCCCACCTCAGTTTTCAGAGTAGCTGGGACTACGGGTGCACACTGCCATGCCCAGTTATTTTTTGTATTTTTTGTAGAGACGGGTTTTTGCCATGTTGTCCAAGTTGGTCTCGAACCTCTGAGATCAAGCAATCCTCCCAAAGTGCTGGAATTACAAGGCGTGAGCCACCGCACCCGGTCACCCCTTACTTTTAATTTCTAAATTTCTCTTGCTCTACATTTTAAAGGAAAGACAATATATACACATATATATGGCAAACTCAAAAAGACTACTTTAAATATATCCATCATATAACTAAATACAAAATATAAAGCCAGGGCCAGGCACTGTGGCTCATGCCTATAATCCTAACACTTTGAGAGGTCAAAGCAGGAGAACTGCTTAAGGCCAGGGGTTCAAGGTTATGGTGAGCTACGATCATGCCACTGTGATCCAGTCTGGGTATCAGAATGAGACCCTGTCTCTCTCTCTCTCTCTCTCTCTCTCTCACACACACACACACACACACGCGCGCCAAAGTTCCAACCATGATAACACCACTCTAACACCAAAATTCAACACAGTGCATTCTAGAGTATTAGGAAAGGACAACTTTCCAAGTTCCTGTAAATTTTGTGGTAAAGAAAATATGTACAAATTAACCACAATCAAGAGACTCTGGCATCAATTACCCCATTTACAATTTAAAGATACTGAAACACTGACAAAAAAAAAATTCTAAAAATGTGGATATTATAGTACACCCTTATTTGGTAATTTTTTCTTTCTGAGACAGAGTCTCACTCTGTTGCCCAGGCTAGAGTGCAGTGGCACAAACACAGCTCACTGCAGCCTCCATCTCCCGGGCTCATGCACTACAGGTGCATGTCACCATGCCCAGCTGCTTTTTTTATTTCTTGTAGAGACGGGGTCTTGTCATGTTGCCCAGGCTGGTCTTGAACTCCTGGGCTCAAGTGATCCTCCCACCTCGGCCTCCCAAAGTGCATTATGGATTACAAGTGTGAGCCATAATGCCTGGCCCTTATTTGGCAAGTATTAATTGAGCAACCTAAGATGTGAAGTTACTATTACAGTTTTCCATCTCAAGAATGGCAACCAGATACATATAAGGAATACTGCAAAGAATATTTTCTGAACTATAACATCTTGATTATTACTACAAAGAATTCTCACCACAACTGACATTTTCACTAACTATGCAAAAGACACTGAACACAAACAAACATTTACTAGAGGCAAAGTTAAGAAGTTCATATACATTATGGTAGGAAGTCAGAATTATTTAATTCAAAAACAGATCTGGATTCAAATCCTGGCCAGGCATAGAGGCTCATGCCTGTAATCTCAACAGTTTAGGAGGTCAAGGCTTGAGGGCAAGAGTTCAAGATCAGCCTGGGGAACACTGTGAGACCCCGCCTGCACAAAAAAATTTAGCCAGGCATGGTGGGACATGCCTATAGTCCTAGTTATGCAGGAGAACTGCTTCAGTGCAGGAGTTTGAGGTTACAGTGAGCTATGATCCTGCCACTACACTCATGTCTGGAAGACAAAGCAAGACTCTGTCTAAAAAAAAACAAAAAAGCGGCCGGGCGCGGTGGCTCAAGCCTGTAATCTCAGCACTTTGGGAGGCCAAGAAGGGCGGATCACGAGGTCAGGAGATAAAGACCATCCTGGCGAACACGGTGAAACCCCGTCTCTACTAAAAAATACAAAAAACTAGCCGGGCGAGTGGCCGCCTGTAGTCCCAGCTGCTCGGGAGGCTGAGGCAGGAGAATGGCGTGAACCTGGGAGGCGGAGCTTGCAGTGAGCTGAGATCCGGCCACTGCACTCCAGCCTGGGCGACAGAGCGAGACTCCGTCTCAAAAAAAAGAAACAAAAAACAAAAAACAAAAAAGCAAAACAACAACAAAAATCCTAACTGTTACTTTCCTAAATTAGTTCCTCTCCCCAAGCTTCTCTTTGCTCACCTGCAAAATGTTGCTCCTACCACTTATTTCAGAGTTCACATGAGGATTAATAAGGTAGCACAGTGTCTACCACAAAGTAGATGCCCCTATTACTTCCCTCTTTATATTTCTGCATAATCCTTATAATGACCTCACATTGTAAGGATTATTAACTCTAGTTTACAGCTGAATCACAAGAAGGTTAAGGAGTAAGTTTATAGTTACATACCTGGTAACTGTCAGTACCCAGATCTGTTGTGCCCTGAAACTTGACATGGACATGTTAGCTCACTAGTTATTTTACTCTGTCATATTATGAAATTCAGAAACTTTGTTTGAATTATGCCCATTATGCTTTAAATTTTAATACAAGAACAATGGTTTTCAAAAAACCAGAATCACCTATAATTTCCACTCATAATTTCAGAGGAGAAAGACCTGTAAATAGCCTACCTATCTACAAATTCAGTAACAAACAGAGGACACACTCCAGATCTCAAAATGAACTAGCCAAATTACTCATTACAAGCTCTCATTTACACAGAGAATGATTTATAAATGCATATCAATAAGAACGAATGGGGAGCAAATGAACCAGACATATCACAGAAGCAAAAACATGGAAGTAAAAAGACATTTTGACAACACTCTTTCTTCCAAGGATTCTACAGATCTTATATTACTGCTATATGAGCCGGCCTTAAATACTGTGTGAAGAACTGGCCTGGGCTCAGCCTCTGGACTGTTGCAGAACTCAAATCATTTAATTTCACAGAACCTCCTCCCACTAAACAATGAGAGAACTGGACTTGAGTCACGAACCACAGAACTGAAGGCAAATTGAGCAATTAGTTCCACCCAATGCACACTGACAGGTCACCCAATTTCTGCTTTAACACCTGCAGTGACATAGAATTTAATTATCTTCTCTCCTCATACATGTGATATGGATTTAGTATGCTTAAGAATCTTGGCCAGGCACGGTGGCTCACACCTGTAATCCCAACACTTTGGGAGGCCAAGGCAGGAGGACTGCTGTGGCCAGGAATTTGAGACTAGTCTAGGCAACATAGCAAGACTCTCTTCTCTACAAAAAAATTTTTTTAAATTAGCCAAGCAGAGGCTGGGCACGGAGGCTCACATCTGTAATCCCAGCACTTTGGGAGGTCGAGGTGGGCAGATCACTTGAAGTCAGGAGTTGGAGATCAGCCTGTCCAATATGGTGAAACCCCATCTCTACGAAAAATACAAAAAAATTAGCCAGGCATGGTGGCGCATGCCTGTAGTCCCAGCTACCTGGGAGGCTGAGGCAGGAGAACGGCTTGAACCCAGGAGGCGGTGGTTGCAGTGAGCCAAGATCGCACCACTGCAATCCAGCCTAGTCAACAAAGCAAGACTCCATCTCAAAAATAAAAATAAAAATAAAAAATAATAATTACCCAAGCAGGCCAGGCACAGTGGCTCATGCCTGTAATCCCAATACTTTGGGAGGCCAAGGCAGGGGGATCGCCTGAGGTCAGGAGTTCGAGACCAGCCTGGCCAACATAGTGAAACCCCATCTCTACTAAAAAAAATACAAAAAATTAGCTGGGCGTGGTGGCGGGCACCTGTAATCCCAGCTACTCGTGAGGTTGAGGCAGGAGAATTGCTTGAACCCGGGAGGCAGAGCTTGCAGTGAGCCGAGATCACGCCACTGCACTCCAGCCTGGGCAACAGGGCAAGATTTCGTCTCAAAAAAAAAAAAAATTAGCCAAGCGCAGTGGTGCATGCTGTTGTCCTAGCTACTCAGAAGGCGGAGGCAGGAGGATTACTTAAGACAAGGAGTTTGAGGTTGCAGTGAGCTATGATCCCACCATATGCTTCACAAGAGCTTAGGGGTAGAACTAGGGTCCACACTAAAAATACCTAGAATGAGAACCTGTGTGGCTGAGTCTGAGGAACAAGGTTAATCTGGAGGGCATTTAAAAGGTACAGGACTGGCCAAGCACAGTAGCTCATGCTTATAATACCAGCGCTTTGGGAGGCGGAGGCAGGCGGATCACCTGAGGTCAGGAGTTTGAGACCAGCCTGGCCAACATACAGTGAAACCCTGCCTCTACTAAAAAATACAAAAATTAGCTAGGCGTGGTGGCACACACCTGTAATCCCAGCTACTTGGGAAGCTGAGGCAGGAGAATCTCTTGAACCTGGGAGGCAGCGGTTGCAGTGAGCCATGATCACACCACTGTGCTCTAGCCTGGGCAAGAGAATGAGACTCTCCCAAAAGATAAAAATAAAAAAATTAAAGGTACAGGCCTGGTGTGGTAGCTGGATGACAGAGTGAGACTTTGTCTCTTTAAAAACAAAACAAAAGAAACAAACAAAAAAACACCCGCGCAGTTTTTAAGTCAATAGAATCGTTTTCTGTTGTACAAAATTAGAGATTTCAGATTTCAACCTGAAGAAAGCTGAATCCATTTCTATTTCCTTGTCTTTCCTTTTGAGGTAACAAATCTACTTCCTAAAGTAGTTAAATGGAAGTCATCTTCATTAGGAAGATGACTATTGCCTCTAAAGAGTTTATCTAAACTGATGGAGTTTCACAAAATCCATCTTTTGAATTCCAAAACTTCTATACTCCAGATTTAGAAGTTTCTTATAATTAACTTTCTTAATTTATTTATTTACTTGAGACAGTGTCTCATCTGTTAACCAGGCTGTAGCACAGTGGTATGATCACAGCTCATTGCAGCCTCAAACTCCTAGGCTCAAGCAATCCTCCTGTCTCAGCCTCTCACATGGCTGGGATTACAGGCATGAGCCACAGCAACAGGCCTGTACCTTTGAAATTCCCTCCAGATTAACCTTGTCCCTCAAACTCAGCCACACAGGTTCTCATTCTAGGTATTTTTATTATGGGCCCTAGATGTTGTGAAGCACCTGCTCTTTCAAGTACTGCTTCTGGCTAAATCCATTCTGCAGACAGAGAGCCCAGATGGTAAGAGACACCCTTAATGGCAACTGTGCACCTCCTTGGGTCTTATTTTAACTGTGGTATTCACCTAAATAAAGCCACTGGTTCACTCTACTTTGTAAAATACAAATTATCTAGATGTAGGTACTTGACATAGAAAAACTGATGGTGAAGCAGCAATGGTTAACATTTAAATGCCTCTTTCTGCACACTCATATCAGTCTATATTCATCTCTCTGATTCCAAACTAATTCACCCATAGTCAGTTCTATGCTACTGCCCAAAACCAATGATGATCATAATAACCATGAAAATGGCATGCATGTAAAGCTGTTCCAGGGACTTTATATATTTTTAATTTATTTAATCCTCACAGCAGCAATATGAAACAGGCCCCATTTTTATCCCCATTTTACAGCTAGTGAGTCACAGAGAAGATAAAGTAGCAAGAGTATCATAGTCACACAGCCCAAGTTCATACACACAGTCAGCAAGTAGTGCCAGGATTCTGATCTATGCAGTATGACTGTGGTATTTATGTTCTTAACTACTTATGCTCTGTACCTGCCCATCTATCACTAACTCACTGTCTTCATCAATATAAAAAAAAATGACTCCACCTTCACCATATACATAGATTTCAAATATTTTTCTTTATGTCAACACTGGCCTAAATTACTTAAAACATTTCATGTGAACCTAATTCAGTATCTACCTCCACATATTAGCCTCCATGTGAAAGGCACATAGTAAACACACAATAAATATTTATAAATATCTGATAAAGGAATTAAACCTCTCCCATTCCCTCATTCCTCCAAAGGTAATCTTTCCTACTCTGAGTCCCTCCCTCTCCCCTACTTCAACACTTCAGTACCTTCTTTCAACATCTTCTACTTTGGCCAGGCGCGGTGGCTCACACCTGTAATCCCAGTGCTTTGGGAGGCCGAAGGGGGCAGATCACGAGGTCAAGAGATCGAGGCCATCCTGGCTAACACGGTGAAACCCTGTCTCTACTAAAAATACAAAAAATTAGCCAGGCGTGGTGGCGGGCGCCTGTAGTCCCAGCTACTCGGGAGGCTGAGGCAGGAGAATGGCTTGAACCCGGGAGGCAGACCTTGCAGTGAGCTGAGATCGCGCCACTGCACTCCAGCCTGGGTGACAGAGTGAGACTCCATCTCAAAAAAAAAAAAAAAAAAACCAAAACATTTTCTACTTTACCCACTGTGGTGGCCAGCCTCCAAGATGGCCCCCAATGACCCTCACCTCCTGCCATTTACATTCTTGTGTAGTCCCTTCCCACAATGTGTGGCCAACAGAATACTGGAGAAATGATGGTATGTGACTTCTGAAGCTAGGTCATAAAAGGCAATGCAGCAGCTTGGTCTTTTGTATTACATGCTCTGAGGCAAGCTGGCTGCCATGTCATGAAGGCATTCATGCAGAGAGGCCAACCTCCACCTCCCTGGTTCAAGCAATTCTTATGCCTCAGCCTCCTGAGTAGCTGGGATTACAGGCATGGGCTGCCAGTCCCGGCTAATTTTTTTTTTTTTTTTTTTTTTTTTTTTTTTTTTTTTTTGAGATAAAGTCTCACTCTGTCCCCCAGGCTGGAGTGCAGTGACGCAATCTTGGCTCACTGCAACCTCTGCCTCCCAGGTTCAAGCGATTCTCGTGCCTCAGCCACCTGAGTAGTTGGGACTACAGGCGTGCATCACCAAATCTGCCTAATTTTTGCATTTTTAGTAGAGACAGGGTTTCACCATGTTGGCCAGGCTGATCTCAATCTCCTGACCTCAAGGGATCTACCTGCCTCAGTCTCCCAAAATGCTGAGAATACATGTGTGAGCCACCACACCCAGCCATTATTGCAATTTTTTGAGAGACCTGAGTTTGAATCACTCAGCCAAGCTGATTCCAAATTCCTGACTCACAGAAACTGTGAAAAATAAGAAATGTTAATTGTCTTGAACACTAACTTTCGAGGTAATCTGTTACACAGGAAGACAGCTAACACACCCGCTCTCCAAAGTTCTAAGTTCCTGGAGAGCGGAGGCTATTTCCTTGATTCTCAAAACTCTATTAAGGCCTTAGACATAAACAGTGCCCATATTTGCTGAATTGTGTCAGTGGGTCACTTTCTTTGTTCAATGTTCCCTTTCTTCCAAAATGTATTCATTTATAAAAACTACTCCCCAAGCCTATACCACTTTGTCCATAAACCATCAATGTTTTATCTCTTCTCTTTCAAAAACCTGAAATATAACCTCCTGACCAAAGCTTTTTTTCAGTAGATAAAAATGTTCCTTATGTTCGTCAATTGCAACTACCAACCCTAGCATTTATGTGAATATATTTACACACACAAGAACACAGAGTAAATATATATTTGTTCACGTTCATCTTATATTCAAGAAATATTTACTGAGCACCTGCTATGTCCCAAGAACTGCTCTTGAAGCTGGGAAGAAAAACAAATATCCTCACCCCTGGGGAGCTTACAGTGGTATTTGAGCTTGCCACAGTGTTTTCTCTAAATATAATACAATAATCTTTGTTAATACGACTTAAAAATTCTAATTTCCCCTTTGTAAATTAAATGGCCGTAAATCTACAAATTTTTTTTAAATACACTTAAGTATTTAAGCTGCACTCTCAAAGAAAGTTGATACCTGTTTAACAAAGTTAGTAAAGTGCTTCATATAGAATCTGTATATATCAATGTACTCCATTTTTTTTTTTTTTTTTTTGAGACAGAGTCTTGCTCTGTCGCCCAGGCTGGAGTGCAGTGGCCGGATCTCAACTCATTGCAAGCTCCGCCTCCCGGGTTCTCGCCATTCTCCTGCCTCAGCCTCCGGAGTAGCTGGGACTACAGGCGCCGCCACCGCGCCCGGCTAATTTTTTGTATTTTTAGTAGAGACGGGGTTTCACCGTGTTAGCCAGGATGGTCTCGATCTCCTGACCTTGTGATCCGCCTGCCTCGGCCTTCCAAAGTGCTGGGATTACAGGCGTGAGCCACCGCGCCCGGCCTGTACTCCATTTTTACTGAATGTTCCCACAGACCATACTTTTAGGAAATACCACCAAATTTATAAGCATAAAATATATAAATAAAGATAACCTTTATTTATTATATCGCCTTAAATATAGATAAACTTTATTTATATCGCCTTAGTGACTCTAAATCAAATATGAAACATTTCATAGAAAGTAACTTGTAACAGATGTGATAAAATGATAATAATAATAATATGGGTAGAACTTTCTAACCTCCTTTATATTTACCTCTTTTATATTTACCTCTACAAAAGTATGTTAAAAGGAAGAGTATACCACACTTCTAAGTCAGAGATTCAAGTCCTGGTTCTGTTAACTCTGTATCCCTAAATGAGTTATTTAACTAGTTGCAGCCTATTTTCCTATCCTTAAGCAACACAATCAAAGCCTAACTTTTACATAGTGGGCATCAAGGAATGTTAGTTTCCTTCTCCTTCCCTGGGGCTTATAACTGGTATATCAGAAGATTTATCAGGATTTTTTTTTTCTTTCCTTTTGAGACAGGGTCTCACTGCATGTTCAGGATGGAGTGCAGTGTGAATATAGTTTAGTGCCACCTCAAACTCCTGGGCTCAAGGGATCCTCCTGCCTCAGCCTCCTAAGTAGCTGGGACTACAGGTGCAAGCCACCACGTCTGCTAATTCTTTAATTTTTTTGTGGAGACAAGGTATCACTATGTTGCCCAAGCGGGTCTCAACTCGAACTCCTGGCCTCAAGTGATCCTCCTGCCTTGGCCTCCCAAAGTACTAGGATTAGAGGCTTAAGCCACTGTGCCTAGCCTACCAGGAAACCTTTCCAAGCTGTTATTTCTCTTCGGAATTTCCTCTCCTTTATCTGGGTTAACAATCAGCTCAAATGCCATTTTCTTTGAAGCCTTCCATACATCCACAGGAAAAGCTCCCTTGACTCTCCCAGTAAAGTCTGGATTTAGAGTTTATTCCAGTGCGTTACAATCATCTGCCATTTTTTTGCCTCTCCCACTACACTGTGAGCTCCTCATGAGCAGCGACAATATCTCACTTATCTTGATAGCCCCAGCCCTTAGAAAAACACCTGGCACATTACAAACATGGAACAAAAAGTCTGCTGAATGAATAAATGAAGTCATCCCTTAAGTAGTACTTGTAATTACTACCGGGTGACCCAAACTTTATGGTTTTGCCCTTTACAGGCTGATTCTATTTCGTACTCTTTTTAATCACTCCCTAATAGCATCTGGCAGAGTACTAAGGACATGGAAAGTCTCCAATAAATACTTTTGGGTGATGGGATACATATTACTCTTCCACCTCTCTTGATTTGACTCTAAATAACTTATTCAAGTGGATGTGACTTTTGGAAGCCTTCTTAAAGAGGAGCTCTTCTTAACAGTTACTGGCCAAAAACTGAAATAAACACTGGAGCTAGACTACAGATATTTTCTTTGCAGGTGTTTTTAAAGAACGCAGTAATGGATTGCTTCTTTCTAAGTCATTTCAATAAGAAACAGTAACATAAAGCCCTTTCATCCGCTATGAAATATGCAAACGACATTAGGCAAAACTTAGTTTAATAACTTCCAGCCAAAGGTTCCCCACCCTGCAGTTATAGGGCTGCGGGCCAGCTGGCTGTACCACCTCACCCCCGGGAGATGACTGCTTTTCAACAGCAAAACTGCATAAGTGACATTTGGAGTTTTGGGGGTCTTCTGAAATAAAACATGTAAGTTTAACATCTTACTGACAGTTTAAGTCTTATGTTATAGGTTTCGGCTTGATGTAGAAAAGACCCTGAAAAGATCTCAAAAACTTGCAACTCGGGGACATTCCAGACGTCTTATGAGTTTAAAACTATGCAAAAACATATGAAGCATGGGGTAATTCCATTATTATATTTAAGTGATGTATTCCACATTCCTGTATATACACAAACTTCATGCCAAATAGAGGCTGGCAAGCAGTTAACCGTTCAACTGCCCTTTCGTTACGCTGCATAATAGGCAGACAAGAGAGAGAAATCTTGACAAAGCCAAGCTGGGCTAGTGCTTAATGACTGCCAAACCAGTCATTCTCAACATCCCAAAAGCAAACATTTCTTGGGCCCTTACTATGGGCCAAGCACTGTATCAAACGTTTCACGTGAATTATTTCACTCGACACAACAAACAGCCGTATGCGACTGGTGCTATTATCCTCATTTTTCAGACGAGGAAACCAAGGCACAAGATTACATAGCTAGCAAGTGGCAGGTTTGGGAGGCGTCTCAAAAGGTCCAGCCCTAGGTACTATGGAGTATCAAAAGTACCCGAAGCGGGGAGGGTGGACTGCAATCAGCGTCCTGACAGACGCTCTCTTAGAGGGTAAAGTTCTTGGCCATCAAGTTTCAGATCTGCAGAGCCCTGTACACCTGGCAGCATTCAGGTTGCTATACTAGCACCAACAACTCCAGCTGAGCCTCCTTGCCTGAGAATCTTGAGGACTGCACTTTGATCCTGAAGGTCTGCACAAGACCCCAGAGAAAGCGGACGACACCCCGTCCCTGCAATCAAAACACACCCCGGGAGAAGCAAGGGCGAGGATCTCCGTGCCTCCCCGCCCCGCGCAGCACAGCCCCGTCAGGCGGTGCACAGGTGCAGGACCGCGCCCGCCCGCCCGGCCCCGGCCCGGGTCCCAGGCCCGGCACAGTGACCGCCGCTCTGCGACTCCGGCCCTGAGGGCAGGGGCAGAAGGCCGGCGGGAAGAGGGCCGGAGACGCAAGGGCCGCTTTGCCTGACCCCTCGAGGGCGCGCGCAGCGGGGTCGGGGGAGAAAAAGGATGCTCCGGGCGGGGCGGGGCCGCGGTGGGGGAGGGGTCCCCAGCCCGGACTCCCACTCACCGCCTCACGCGGCTCCCGGCCGGGTTCCGCGGCTCGCCCCACTCCGGCTCTGGCCGCCCGCTTCTCCTCTCGAGGCTCACTGTCCAGCCCGGGCGCACGGAGCTGAGAAGTCGCCGCCAGCGGAGGGCGTGTGGCCAGCGGCAACGGAGAAGGTGGGAAGGATGGGACCGTCGCTCTCGCCGCCACGGCCACCACAGACACTGCCGCCGCCGGCTCCTCTCAGCCGCGGAAGCTGCGGGCCCGCCCACCACGCCCGCCTCCTGTCCTGAAGACTGTCCGCTGGAGAAGTGACGGCGGCGCTAGCCAATCAGAGGCCTGATCGGGGTCGTGATCGTCAGACTAAGGGGCGGGCGGAGAAGGAAGCAGCATGAAGAAGGCGAAGACGGAGGCGTGACTTCCTGTGAGTGGCGGCACGACGCAGCCAATGGGTAACGGGGAGATGACCTCATCTCTGAGGAAAGTCTGGAACTGGCCGAGCGGCGGCGAGGAGGTCGGCGACGAGCCGGGGGCGGAGCGCTGGGCCTTAAAGAGGCCGCAGCCCACTGGTCACCCTGTGAAGGGAAGGGCGGTGGACCGTGCCGGATCTTGCCAAGTTGGCAAGGGGTCAATGCCCAGGCGCGAGTAATTACTGCATTAATCACAGACCCCATCCCGATTCTTCTCGGGGACTGAAGGGTCTCCGCCTGGGACTCCGAAGTCGATCATTTCACATTCACGCTTCGCAAAAGGAGACAATAAATTCCGCTCTGGCCTGGAGCCCTGAATTCCCGTTACAGTCCCGCCCTGCCGAGGCCCGTCGCCTTGTTTCTCTGAGTCAGTTTCCCCAACGGTGAAAGGGAGGCCACTGACACCTGCCTGCTCCTCCCTACCTGCCGAGGCCGTGGAGATCTGCAGCAGCCAAAGTGCTCTGGGCTTAGAAGAGGAGAAGGGCTGCGTGAGCCCAAGAGCTTGCATCGGAAGGCTCCAGAAAGAGCATCTGCAAAAGAGAGGATTCCACGGGATGACCCCCGACGACTCTTGGAATTCTAAAATCCTATACCCTTGCCCGCACCCATTCATGTAGTGAAGGGGCGCCCATTAGGCGCAGAGGCCACACGCTCCACACGTGAACCCGGGCGCCCCTCTGAACCTATTCTGGGCGTGGGGCGGGGAGCGGGAGGCTGCCCGATTTTAAAACATGTATAGGTATAGGTATAGGTATAGGTATAGGTATAGGTATAGGTATAGGTATAGGTATAGGTATAGGTATAGGTATAGGTATATGTAATGAGTGAAGTCCATGACTGCAACAGGGAGAAAGGAGAAAGGCAAAAGGGGACAGAGAAACTAGGTAAGCCAGGCCCACTGTGATGAGAGCCGCGGTCAGGCAGTCCTTTCATATCCCCCTTCCTCCCCAGCAATGGGAGAGAGCCCAGAAAAGGAGAAATAACCCCAACTCGATGGGGTGGAAAAGGGGGAAGCGCTTTCCGGAAGGCGTCGGCGATAGGGTCACCAGACGGAGTCAAAGGAGTAACAGTAGGTAGAGGAAGAAGGAGTCAGGGGCGTTCTTCTAGGTTTGGGGCGGACCCGTGCGAAGGCGCAAAGACTGAAAAGGGGCCTCTCACTTTACATTCCAGGGTAAATTCTCACTATGACCCCCTTCTCCTCCTCAAAGACTTCTGGGACTGCCCATTGGTGAACTCTCAGAGGGAGGGCGGGAGAGGGTGCTGCTCTATCCAACAGCTGCAAGAGTCAAAGTGGCCTTGGGTATTCTCAATTACTCACCATAAATCAGCTTCCAGTTCAGTACCAATGCCCGACGCAGAATCTTGAAGTTAGACGGGATCCTCGTGGGCTCTTAGTCACACAGACCTTCCCCCAAGGCAAAAATTCTTGCACAAAATACCTGATAAAATTGTTTGTTCGATAAATATTTTTTGAGTAAGAACACTGAGGAAGTAAGCTAGATGAGATACAGTCACTACCCTGGGGGTGCTTACACCAAATTGGAGGACGCTAAGGCACGTACTGCGGTGACTGCAATGCCAGGCGGGTATCCCAGGTGACTAAAAGAGGATGCAGAAGTGCGCCTCCGAGGAGAAAGTACCCCCGCTGGAATTATTGGGGTGGGGCAGATTTCCCCAAAACATGACCGGGGTGGGGCATTCCAGATAGTACCCACCCAGACACAGCCCTCCTGAAAAAGCCCAGGTAAGGAGGAGGCACAAGTGTATTTTATTAGTCACGGGAAGAGAGATCTGCCCGTTCATGGCAGAGACTACAGACAACCTCACCCTCTCACAGATATCTCTATTCTTTTTCTGGACAACTTAAATTGTGTATGTCTTGTATACTATATATAGACACATACATATTTTGTGGATATATAAAGGGTTAGGCTGGGTGTGGTGGTTCACACCTGTAATCCCAGCACTTTGGGTGGCCGAGACCAGAGGATTACTTGAGGTCAGGAGTTCAAGACTAGCCTGGCCAACATGGTGAAACCTCGTCTCTACTAAAAATACAAAAGTGAGCCAGGAGTGGTGATGCACACCTATAGTCCCAGCTACTTGGGAGGCTGAGGCATGAGAATCACTTGAACCTGAGAGTCGGAGGTTGCAGTCAGCCAAGATCCCACAGAACTGCACTCCAGCCTGGGCGACAGAGTGAGTCAGATTCTGTCTCAAAAAAAAAAAAGGGTTTATGTATTTCTTATAGGTGGTCTGCCTCCCTCTAATCTCTGAGCCCACTCCAGCCTGGGTAACAGAGTAAGACTCGGACTCTAAAAAAAAATAGTAATGAAATTATCTCTGACCCTAGATCCTAATGTCATCCTCTAAAGCTTCACACAACATGTCTAATCTCACTTCATCCCCTTTCCCACACCCTCGACCCATCTCCACAAAACAATAGGGATTAAGTTCCTTTTTCTTGCCCTGTCCTCACTGATGGTTTTCATATGCCTTGTTATCCTAAGGACTTCATGTGGACATCCTTCAGGATCTACTGGGGGTATGTGTTGTGTCCTTCCCCGTAAACATTCTCTTTCTTTTAGTAAGGGAACCCCACTTTCCTCCAGGGAACTGTCAGATGCGTTCAAACCAGAAGGACTCCATCTTAAACAGGGGCTGGGTAAAATAAGGCTGAGACCTACTGAATTGCATTCCCCGGAGATTAGGCCTGCTAAGTCACAGGATGAGATAGGTCAGCACAAGATACAGGTCAGCACAAGATCCAAAGACCTTGCTAATAAAATACGTGATGGTAAAGAAGCCAGACAAAACCCACCAAAGCCAAGATGGTGAGAAAAGTGGCCTCTGGTCATCCTCACTGCTCATTATACACTAATTGTAATACATTAGCATGCTAAAAGACACTCCCACCAGCACTGTGACAGTTTACAAATACCATGGAAATGTCCAGAGGTTACCCTGTCTTGTCTAAAAAGGGGAGGAACCCTCAGTTCTGGTTCCAGGGATTACCCACTCCTTTCCCAGAAAATTCATAAATAATCCATGCCTTGCTTAGCATATAATCAAGAAGTGACAGTAAGTATAAGCAGCTGAGTGGCCCATGCCACTGCTCTGCCTATGGAGTGGCCATTCTTTTGTCTCTCTTTTTTTTTTTTTTCATTTTTTTGAGACAGTCTTGCCATGTCACTCAGGCTGGAGTGCAGTGGCACAATCTCAATTCACTGCAACCTCTGCCTCCCAGGTTCAAGCAATTCTCCTCCCTCAGCCTCCGGAGTAGCTGAGACTACAGGCGCCCACCATCACACCTGGCTAATTTTTGTATTTTGGTAGAGAGGGGCTTTCACCATGTTGGCCAGGCTGGTCTAGAACTCCTGGCCTCAAGTGATCTGCACCCTCACTCGGCCTCCGAAAGTACTAGGATTATGCCCTAGCCACTGTGCCCAGCCTCGTTTCCTTACTTCTCTAATAAATTTGCTCTCACTTAACTCTATGAATTCGCCTCAAACTCTTTCTTGCACGAGATCCAAGAACCCTCTCTTGAGGTCTAGATCAGGACCCCTTTCTGGTAACAGAACCACTCCTCCCCACTGTCTATCCCTGTAGCTGCCTTGGGAGTGACTCACTACTCACCTTGGGGTGGGGGATCACATGGCCCAGTCCTAACCAATGAAAGCACTCCAAACCCTACCTGCCATCATTTGTAGTGATTGATTTAGGGAAAGACATGTGATCAAGACAGTCCAGTCAGCATGAGTCCTGGCATCTTGTTATAACTACTGGGATGGGGCCGAGAGCGGTGGCACATGCCTGTAATCCCAGTACTTAGGGAGGCCAAGGCAGGGGGAATCACCTGAGGTCAGGAGTTCAAGACCAGCCTGACCAACATGGTGAAATCCTCTGTCTCTTCTAAATACAGCTGGCTGTGCTGGCGCACACCTGTAATCCCAGCTACTTGGGAGGCTGAGGCAGGAGAATTGCTTGAACCTGGGAGGCGGAGGCTGCAGTGAGCCAAGATCATGCCATTGCACCATTGCACCCCAGCCTGGACAATAAGAGCAAAACTCTGTCTCAAAAAAAACAAAGAAACAACAACAACAACAAAACTATTGGGATGAAGTTTTCTCTACAGGAGGGTTGCTGAACTGTCTGGCTGTACACCTGGCATTAACAATGAGGACCACAGGGGAGAATAAAGCGAACACAAAACCAAACAATCAGAGCTGATATATGCATAAAGGCCATGATGGATGATAGCTCTGTTTGAGAACCTGGATCCAGTTCTTTTCTGGCTATTTGATTTCATAGGTGTCTTGGGTCAGAGCCCTTAGAAACAGAGCCTGTAAGAGAGATCCAATGAACAGGATTTAGTGAGGGAGGCAAATCCTGTAAGGGAGGAAGATGAGCAAGACAGGGAAAGGAAGAGAGCCGAGTCGGGCTCAGCCTGATCTTTCTTTGACCTGATGCACACAGGAGAGCTCTGGGCAGAAACACCACCACAGTCACTCACCTTGAGGCATGGACAGCTTTTTGTACCCTAGTCCATGTCAGTGGTTGTGGGCCCTAAGGAAGTTAAGGTCCCCAAGGTCACTCCCTTCAAGTGAGGGCAATTCTCTGAAATTTGGGGCAGCTGGGAACCCTTAGCAGCCAACACTCATAGCAGCTGGGAGATGGGTGCGCTTACCTGCTTAGGAGGCATCATTTGAGTCTTCTGCTGTGGGCCAACACATTCCTATTGTTGCAGCAAAAATGTAACTATGTAAAGTGCTCAGGCATGACCTCACTGCCAAACAGTACCGTGAGCCTACGGCCTTCCTTGGTCTGACTCCCTACATCTATTATTAAACTATACTTTTCTCGTGTGTGTATAGAGACAGGGTCTTACTCTGTTGCTCAGGCTAGAGTGCAGTGGTGTAATCATAGCTCACTGTAGCCTCCAACACCTGGGCTCAAGTGATCCTCTTGACTCAGCCTCCAAGGAGTTTGGACGTACAGAAGCTCACCACCTTGCTCAACTAATTTTTAAGTTTTTTTTGTAGAGACAGGGTCCAGTTATGTTGCCCAAGCTGGAATCAAACTCCTGGCTTCAAGTGATCCTTCCACCTCAGCCTCCCAAAAAACGGGATTACAGGTGTGAGCCACCATGCCTGCTTCATTTTATTTATTTATTATTATTATTAATTTGTATTTATTTATTTATGACTGAGTTTTCTTCTGTTGCCCAGGCTGGAGCGCAGTGGTGCAATCTTGGCTCACTGCAACGTCCGCCTCCCAGGTCCAAGTGATTCTCCTGCCTCAGCCTCCTGAGTAGCTGGGACTACAGGTATGCACCACCACACCTGGCTAATTTTTTTTGAATTTTTAGTAGATAACAGGATTTCACCATGTTGGCCAAACTGGTCTTGAACTCCTGACCTCCAGTGATCTGCCCACCTTGGCCTCCCAAAGTGTTGGGATTACAGGTGTGAGCCACCGCACCTGGCCTCATTTTATATTTGCATTGGCAGATACAGTGGCTGCACTGACCCTTTGGCTCAACCTGACTTTATAACGAATCCTTTCCACCCTTCCCTCTAGAGCCTTTCCCACAAACTAATACTAAGCCAGATTCACTCTTGTATTTCTATAATTAATTTTTTTTTTTTTTTTGAGACGGAGTCTCGCTTTTGTCGCTCAGGCTGGAGTGCAATGGCGGGATCTCGGCTCACTGCAACCTCCGCCTCTCCGATTCAAGCAATTCTCCTGCCTCTATAATTAATTATTTAACACAAATGTAAAACTTTAAGCCTAACTCTGCTAATCATGAGCAGCCTTGTCCTTTTGTCCATTTCCATCCTTCATTGCACCTTACTGAAAACATGTGCTGATTTCATTCTGTCACCTATCCACTGACCACCACTTCCGATTCTGCTGCCGCTGCTGAAAAGGACAAAGTCAATGACAGGAACCTTCAGCAAACCACTAAAGACCGATTTTCCTCCTTCCAACCTGTTAATTCACACTCTGAGAAAAGTTACTCCCCCATCCTTTCCCTCTCTATCTCTATTCGTGGAGAATCTCTCCAAAAGTATTTGCCAGGACTTGACCAACTCCATCTTCAGCACATCCTGTGCTTTCCTATTTCTTCTTAAATCTTTGTTCAAATTAATCCTTTTGCCTAGAATGTCCTCTCTCATCTTCATCTATTCAAATCCCAGCTGACATCCCACTTCCTCCAGGAAGCCCTCCCGTATCCCATATTCCTCCAACATAGGTGGATCTTTTCTTTCTCCGACAATCTGTAGCTCCTATTATAACAAGCACAATGTGAAGCATTCCAAGTGCATTATCTTGTTTCAGATGAGGAAACTGAAGCTTAGAGAGGTTAAGTAACTTACTCAATATCACACAGCTTAAAACTAGCAAAGCTAGGATACAGATATTAAAATTAAGATCCTGGGGCCGGGCGCAGGGGCTCACGCCTGTAATCCCAGCACTTTGGGAGGCTGAGGCAGGTGGATCACTTGAAGTCAGGAGTTTGAGACCAGCCTGGCCAACACGGTGAAATCCTGTCTCTACTAAAAATACAAAAATTAGCTGGGTGTGGTGGTGCATGCCTGTAATCCAGCTACTCGGGAGGCTGAGGCAGGAGAATCGCTTGAACCTGGGAGATGGAGCCTGTTAGTAAGCCGAGATTGCACCACTGCACTCCAACCTGGGTGATGGAATAAGACTGTCTCAATAAATAAATAAATAAATAAATAAATAAATAAGATCCTGGGTGTAATTCAATAAACATTTGTTGGCTACATACAAGGAACTAGAGGAAATACTAAAAAGTGAAATAGATCAGCTCTGCCACAATCAAGAACAGGGCCCATGAAATGATGCTAACATGAACAATGCCGAAAGGACAGTAGAATGAGGTCTGGTCTAGGAAGGGAATGTTCCTGTCTCGTGGAGAACCCACTGAGGCCACACAAGAAAAAGCATAAGTTTGACAGGCAGTAATGAGGTGGGGCACTCCAACTTAGGAAACACTGTGAGTAATAACGCGGAGGAAGGAAAACAGAGGACATGTTTGAGCAAGGGAGTCGTCTGGTTTGTTTGAGAGATAAGGTTTGAAAGTTTGCTGAGGCCCTGTTGTAAAAAGAATGCCATGGTAAAAGAGGCATTACGTTCTGGAAAACAGAATCCAGACTGTCTTAAGATTCACCTGGTAGTTTGTCAGTTGGAATGGAAGGAGAGTGAAATGGGACTGTAAAGATAAATTAAACCACTACTGTTATCCAGCCAGGAGGAAATAAAGACTCACAAGAGGGGAACAATGGGCATGCATTTTTTTTCCCTCTACCCTGTAAACACTTTCCATATCTCTGTCCCCTAGACATTATAGCATCCTTGATAAGGAGCAATAATTTAAAAAAAAATGCTCATAACCTTTAAACTGCTAACAATTTCTTCAAATGTAGTAAGCACTCAGCAAATATCTTTGGAAGTGAATTGAACGTATATGTGGAGTTTTCAAATGTTAGTGCTCTGTGGCCAAGCACGGTGGCCCATACCTGTAATGCCAGCATTTTGAGATGGAGCCAGCATTACATACCTGTAATGCCAGCATTTTGGGAGGCCGAAGTGGGAGGATGGCTTGAACCCAGGAGTTCAAGACCAGCCTGGGCAACATAGCATGACCTCATCTCTATTATATTAAATTTTTTTTTAAATGCTAGGGCTCAGCCAGGTGCGGTGGCTCACACTTGTAATCTCAGCTCTTTGGGAGGCCAAGGTGGCAGATCACTTGAGGCCAGGAGTTGGAGACCAGCCTGGCCAACATGATGAAACCCTGTTTCTACTAAAAACACAAAAATTAGCCGAGCATGGTGGTGGGTGTCTGTAATCCCAGCTACTCAGGTAGATGAGGCAGGATACTCACTTGAACCCTGGAGGCAGAGGTTGCAGTGAGCTGAGATCGTGCCACTACACTCCAGCCTGGGTGACAGAGCGAGACTCCATCTCAAAAAAAAAAAAAAGAAAAAAAAGTTAGGGCTCTGTTTACATAGTTTTACTGGGTCATGCCTGGGATTGCAAACACCTACTGTATTACTTGATAACAAAACTGAGCTAGTTTTTATTCAGTACCTACTGTGTACATCATCATCTCATTGAATTCTTCCACGAACACTTCATAGAAGGTACTGGCCTTATGTCCATTTCACAGATGACGAAAACTGAGGGTCAAGCAGGTAGAGGGACCAACAGTCCAGTTTGCAGGAACTGAAGGGTCAAGATGCAGGACTTTTACTGACCAGGGGAAACTAGGAAATTTGGTCCCCCTACAAGAGACCTTGCCCTGCATCACACATGCCGAGCTTTAAACACAAGTCTGGGCCGGGCGCGGTGGCTCAAGCCTGTAATCCCAGCACTTTGGGAGGCCGAGACGGGCGGATCACGAGGTCAGGAGATCGAGACCATCCTGGCTAACACGGTGAAACCCCGTCTCTACTAAAAAGTACAAAAAACTAGCCGGGCGAGGTGGCGGGCGCCTGTAGTCCCAGCTACTCAGGAGGCTGAGGCAGGAGAATGGCGGGAACCCGGGAGGCGGAGCTTGCAGTGAGCTGAGATCTGGCCACTGCACTCCAGCCTGGGCGACAGAGCGAGACTCCGTCTCAAAAAAAAATAAAAATAAAAAATAAACACAAGTCTGATTAACCCAAACCCCCATAGGATTTTATTCTGACTTTCTGATCACTGCAGCCAATATAAATGTCTTCTTTGGGTGCTTTTAGGATACAATCCAAACATAATCTCGAATCTAGCTCATGTAGTCGGGGCCTACTTGAGACTGAAGTACTTGACAGGCAGAGAATCTCAAAATGGATGGGTTTTCTTCAGCGAGGAAAGGAATCCAGGCTGGGGAATGTCATTCCTGGAGGACGTCCTGAGGAACGGTTCTATTATCAGTTGTTCTTTGGCGCCCCCTGGTGGTTGAGAGCTGTAACCCCGTTTTTGCCCCTGGAGTAGAGAAGAGGCCGCGCTGGTAAACAACCAAGAGGTGGAACTGAACTGGAAGTTCTTATTGCTTGTGGAACAAAAATATTTTGTTTTAAAAACAAAAACTTGGCCGGGCGCGGTGGCTCACGCCTGTAATCCCATCACTTTGGGAGACCGAGACGGGCGGATCACGAGGTCAGGAGATCGAGACCATCCTGGCTAACACGGTGAAACCCCGTCTCTACTAAAAAATACAAAAAAGGCCGGGCGCGGTGGCTCAAGCCTGTAATCCCAGCACTTTGGGAGGCCGAGACGGGCGGATCACGAGGTCAGGAGATCGAGACCATCCTGGCTAACCCGGTGAAACCCCGTCTCTACTAAAAAAATACAAAAAACTAGCCGGGCGAGGTGGCAGACACCTGTAGTCCCAGCTACTCTGGAGGCTGAGGCAGGAGAATGGCGTAAACCCGGGAGGCGGAGCTTGCAGTGAGCTGAGATCTGGCCACTGCACTCCAGCCTGGGCGACAGAGTGAGACTCATCTCAAAATAAAAAAACAAAACTTACAAAGCCTTTTTTTTTTCCCTAAAATGAAAGCCTGCCATGATGTTATAGCCTAGGGTGAGGAGAATCAGACACAAAATTTAAGTGGATGCCAAAAAAACTTAGCAATTAAGAAAAATAACACAATATTTCAAAAAAATCAAAATTAGGCCAGGTGCGGTGGCTCACGCCTGTAAATCCCAGCACTTTGGGAGGATAAGGCGAGAGAATTGCTTGAACCTAGGAGTTCAAGACCAACCTGGACAACACAGTGAGATCTCATCCCTAAAAAAATAAAAAATAAATACAGAACAGGCAGGATCTGATCCTGCACTTGTCCTACGCTGCCTCACTCGCCTCACCCTAATTCTAATCCAGTGAGCACTGACACAGGAGCCGGGAAAGCCAGTCCTATCCCCAAATGCTCTGGGTGAGAACTCGAGGGTGGCAGCTCAAAACCTCACTATAGGGCCAGGCATGATGGCTCATGCCTGTAATCCCAGAGTCCTCTTCACACTCCAAGGAGGTCACATAGTCAAATTCTGACCAAAGTACCCCGTCTCCCAAACCAGGCCAATCAGGATGCCTCACCAGGACTTCTGTCAGAGTCAAACTCCTCCAACTTCCTAAGCGCTATAAAGACAAATGTAGGTGGCTGGGTACTGTGGCTCACGCCTGTAATCCCAGCACTTTGAGAAGCTGAGGTGGGCGGATCGCCTGAAGTCAGGAGTTCGAGATCAGCCTTGCCAACATGGTGAAACCCCCTCTCTACTAAAAATACAAAAATTAGCTGGGTGTGGTGGCGAGTGCCCGTAATCCTAGCTACTCTGGAGGCTGAGGCATGAGAATCGCTTGAACTCGGGAGGTAGAGGTTGCAGTGAGCCGAGATCGGGCCAGTTGCACTCCACCCTGGGCAATAGAGTGAAACAGTCTCAAAAAAAAAAAAAAAAAAAAGACAAATGTAGGCTTGGAGCTGCCGGTGGCCATCTAGCTGTCAGAAGGCAAGAACAGATTTGAAAACAAAGCCCAGGCCAAGCACGGTGGCTCATGCCTGTAATCCCAGCACTTTGAGAGACCGAGGCCGGCAGATAACCTGAGGCCAGGAGCTCGAGACCAGCCTGGCCGAGACCAGCCTGGCCAACATGGTGAAACCCCCCATCTCTACTAAAAATACAAAAATTAGCCAGGCATGGTAGCAGGCACCTGTGATCCCAGCTACTTGGAAGGCTGAGGCTGGAGAATTGCTCGAACCCGGGAGGCGGAGGTTGCAGTGGGCCGAGATCACACCACTGCACTCCAGCCTGGGCAACAAGAGTGAAACTCCCTCTCAAAAAAAAAAAAAAAAGAAAAGAAAAGAAAAGAAAAAAGAAAGCCCAGTCTACAGCCATACCACCCTGAACATGCCAGATCTCGTCTGAAAATGAAACCAAATAATAACAAGGAGCAATTAAGGGTATAGAAGAGACAGGGGCAGAGTCCCTGTGATATGATCCAAACCCCTGGATGGAGCCGTGCCTGAAGTCCTCAGCATATGGGGGCAAATCACAAAATTGGGTGGGGAGGTGATAAAGACTCCAGCAATTAGGTGGAACTCTGCGCTCTGAGTTGGTAGAACAAGTTATACTCGTTTCTCTCTTTACCAAAATGCTACCTGATTAGAACAGCGTTCTGAAGTTATTCTTTTTTTTTTTCCTGTGGAGACGGAGTCTTGCTCTGTCACCCAGGCTGGAGTACAATGGTGTGATCTCAGCTCACCACAACCTCTGCCTCCTGGGTTCAAGCGATTCTCCTGCCTCAGCCTCCCGAGTAGCTGGGATTACAGGCATGCACCACCATGCTCGGCTAATTTTTGTATTTTTAGTAGAGACAGGGTTTCACCATGTTGATCCACCCGCCTCGGCCTTCCAAAGTGCTGGGATTACAGGTGTGAGCCACCGTGCCCGGCTGTGAAGTCATTTTTTTTACATGCCTGTTTGTGCTGCCGTCCTACCAACTCATTCTGAAGTGATTATTTTTTCTTGCCTGGACGGACAAGGAGACCCCACTGCACCTGAGTTTTGGAAAACTAGAGTGTGGCAAAAGCAGCAGCAGCTGCAGCAAAAACATTGATGAGAGTCAAACTGAATGATTATATTACACTAATGGTACCAGCTCCCCACAGGTGAATAAAATGTGCCTCATGATAGCAGTCATACAACAAATACCTTATAAGAAACTCACAGAGAAGAGGGGCAGAGCAACTCAGTGGAAAAGCAGGTGTAGTTTCAAAGCCTGGCTCTGCCCCGAGCCATGTGACCTTAGGAAACAGACTGTGTCCCTGAGTTTCAATATTGTCATCTGTAAATTAGGAGTAACCATACTGATCACAAGTCAACACCTGCCCTTGCACTGCTGCGGGGCTCAGCAGTCTCTGACATGCAGTAAAAAGGGGAAGTTCTACCTGGGCGCAGTGGCTCATGCCTGTAATCCCAGCACTCTGGGAGATCGAGCTGGGCAGATCATGAGGTAAGGAGTTCGAGACCAGCCTGGCCAACATGGTGAAACGTCATCTCTACTAAAAATACAAAAATTAGCCAGGCATGTAGGCATGTGCCTGTAATCCTAGCTACTCAGGAGGCTGAGGCAGGAGAATCACTTGAACCCCAGGAGGTGGAGGTTGCAGTGAGCCGGGATCGCGCCATTGCACTCCAACCTGGGCAACAGAGCAAAACTCTGTCTCAAAAAAAAGTAGAAGTTCCTTTCCCATCTATCTTGGGTCTTCACTGTCTACATGTGTCCCCTCACTCCCAGCTCCTTGGGGCCACGCTGTGCGTTGGTGTGGGTCAGTACCTGGACTCCTGGCCTGTCCCCTCAAGGTGTGCTGCTTCCTTCCCATAACACCAGGCCAGAGGTTCCTGCTTTCTTTTCTCATCTTGGGTGTCTATTTTCCCACACCGCACACTCTACAGAGTGTTGGGGTGAATACAGAGAATGACAACAGAGAACTTACAGCTGTGGCCTAAACCTCATGGTAATGAGATGGAGAAAATTGTGTTCACTGGAACTCCTTTCAGAGGAAGCACCGTTTATTTGTTCAGAAATTAAAAAAAAAAAAAAATTATTTGACCCAGTGCAGTGGCTCATACCTGTAAACCCAGCACTTTGGAAGCCCAAGGCGGGAGGATGGCTTGAGCCCAGGAGTTTGAGACCAGCCTGGGAAACATAGCAAGACACCATCTCTACAAAAAACTTAAAAATTCGCTGAACACGGTGGCGTGCACCTGTGGTCATAGGCACTTGGGTAGCTGAGGTCAGAGGATCGCCTGAGCCTGGGAAGCAGAGGCTGCAGTGAGCTGAGATTGCACCACTGCACTCCAGCCTGGATAACAGAGTGAGACCATGACTCAAAAAAAATAGAAAAAAAAAATCCTTGATAAACCCATGTTGGGGAGAAGTTGAGCGCCCCCCCCCATTACTTAATAATAAATAAATAAATAAATAAGATACCTAGAGGAGGAAAAACTACAACCCAAGGCACAACCTATTGGCACTATTCAAACAGCACACATACAGATTTGTGGGGAGCAGGGGATCTCTCTTTAGGCCCAAGCTAGTGAACTGAAACAGTATGACAGCAAGTATCATTGAAGGCCAGGCCATTGTAACCACTTGATTCTACCTCCACTCAGCCAGTCTAGGCCAGAGTGCTTAGGAGCAGAGCAGGGATGTACCGATGTCCCCAGTTCTCCACTCCTCTTGACCAGTAGGAACCCAGTATGGATGAGATATAATGATTAGGTCCATAATGTTCAAACTCAGCTTGTGACTTTGAGCAAGTGAATTTTATTTTTTATTTTTTATTTTTTTGTGGGTGGGAGGCAGAGTCTCACTTCTCACTCTGTTGCCCAGGCTGGAGTGCAGTGGCACCATCTCCGATCATGGGAACCTCTGCTTCCAGGGTTCAAGTGATTCTCAAGCCTCAGCCTCCCGAATAGCTGGGATTACAGGTGTGCGCCACCATGCCTGGTTAATTTTTGTATTTTTAGTAGAGACAGAGTTTCACTGTGTTAGCCAGGCTGGTCTTGAACTCTTGACCTCAGGTGATCCACCCGTCTCAGCCTCCCAAAGTGCTGGGATTACAGGCATGAGCCACTGCACCTGGTGCAAGTGACTTTAACAGCACTTTTGCAAAATGCGAGTGATAATGCATTCCGATGGTTATAGATGAAGGTTAAGTAATTTAGCTGAGTTCAAACAGGCAGTAAATGGTAGAGCTGTGATTGGAACACAGACCATCTAGTGCCACAGTCCAGCCTTTTAGCTACAATGCCCTGCTTAGTTGTGGCTGGTCAGCTCTCTGTGGGTCCAGCAAGGGCTAACCTAAGAGAACACACCAGCAAAAGGGCTATGACAGCGCAGTGTCTTAAAGGTGGCTCTACACAAAGTCACAAATTAGTTACAGTAACTCATTGCTTTGTATTCCTCTCACCTGTTCTGTGAGATTCCACAATTTCTCCTGCCTTCAGTTGCATTGCTTGGTGTATGATACATAGTCAATCTTTTTATCCATATCTCAGGAACAAAATGTAACACAAATTCTACTTGTGGGTATCTTCCTGTATTCGGTTTTACAAAGCACTTGCATGTTGCTTTGTCAGGAAACAGCAGTTCTTTCTCCAAAGAGAAAAGTTGTTTCACTAATATTAACCTCATTCCCTATAGCTCAGTATCCTTGCCTTTCTCTCTACATAATCACTTTTTATCCAAATGCTGAGTCACTATATGCTTTTTTGAAGACATTTTAAATAGCACTCAATTCCGTACACGCAGCACCAACGCTGCACCTAACTCAGTTGAAGTTAGGACAATATGAACAGCTACGTTTAATTTATCAAATTTGGAAGCAATGATGATTCCATTAAGATGAAAAAAAATCATGTTTTAGGATTAGTTAAATGTAGTAGCAAATGGTGGTACTGATTAAAATTCTTACAACTGCAAGTGACAAAAAACAGACTAACTTAAGCAAAAGGGCCGCATTAAGCTAGGAAACTTCAAAAGTCCCTATATTATTCCAGCTTCAGGTATGGCTGGATTCAGGACTCCAGAATATAACCAGGACTCAGTTTCCTGCCATTTCTCTTTCTTTTCCGCATGGTTGGTGTCAGTGGCAGGTTTCACACGCTGGCAAGCTGGAGCCAGCAGCTCCAGCTCCAGCTCTAGGACCCCTGGAGTTGAGCCGAGCGAAAATAAGGAAGAGAGGCTTTGTCCCAGACATTTTAGCCTGAGTCTCAATGCCTCTTATTGGCTCCAACAGATCACATGCCCAGCCCTGAGCCAATCAATGTGGCCACATCCAGGACAGTTACTACTGCCCCCGTCCCCTGCCGAGGAGACCGGCTGGAAACCCGAGGGCTGTTGGGTCTTCCCCGGGAAATGGGGAGAGAGGATGCGGGGCAGCTGGCAACACGTACGTGCCTTACGGGTGGTCTGTGGGGACTTAGGAGGGCTTAGCACCCAGAGCATTAGTCCAGGGCCTGACCCCGGGTGGCCTCTCCTGGCCGCAGGCTGCTTGGCAGGGCTGGAGGGGAGGAGACCCACAGTTCCGGGCCTGAGTCACCTCCCTCCTGGCCGGGCTTAGGCGGCACTGACTCAGCGCCTGCGTGAGCTGGATGCTGCCTGGAAAGCTAATCAGCCTCCGAGGCGAGTCATGCCTCCTGTGACGTGGGCTTGTGCCGTGAGTGGGCGGGAATGAATGAAGAAGCGTGGGCTCACCATGGTTCCTAGAACGTTGATGAAGTGACGGGAGAGGGAGGCGGAAGTGAAGAGCAGCCCTTGGAAAAGGCTGCCAGCCCAGGCTGCGGTGCTGTCTGCAGGCCCGTGCAGCCTGGTCCCGGGGTGGGCTCTCTGCACGCGGGCCCGTGCGGCCTGTTCCCGGGGTGGGCACACAGCTGCCACCGCCCCACACCCCAGCACCGGGGAGCGCCCCAGGGCTCTGCTGTGGCCTGCCCCGCGGCTAGCAGGCCCTCCTCCGGTTCTTCCCTGTGTTTCAAACCTAAGTTCCATGAGGCAGGACGGGGTTGGTGGGGGCAGGCGGGAGGGCCGGGGATTGGAAGGTTGGCTAGCTCCACCTCCTGCCCTCCCCACCGCACCCTAAACTTAGTCTTGACAAACGGATCTCTGTGCCTTTAGGGGAGAAGAGAGGAGAAGAAATGGTGGTAGAGAAAGAAAGGCAAGGGGAGCTGTGCAGAACCACTCTAAAGCTGGAGCGTTCAATGCGGAGGACCTGCTCTGTGCCAGGCCCCCAACTGGGAGGTGTGGACAACGTTCCTGCCTTCCGGGTGCTCAGAGTCTAGTTTGGAGACAATAAGAAAAATGGTTAATCACCATGGAATGCGCTAGTGCCTTAGCCCGAAGCAGGGGTCTGGTTGTTGAGGTTTGTTGAAGGAAAATGCCTGTGGGGGCTGGGCGCGGTGGCTCACGCCTGTAATCCCAGCACTTGGCAGGCCGAGGTGGGTGGATCATGAGGTCAGGAGTTTGAGACCAGCCTGACCAACATGGTGAAACCCCGTCTCTCCTAAAAATACAAAAATTAGCCAGGGCATGGTGGCATGTGCCTGTAGTCCCAGCTACCCGGGAGGCTGAGGCAGGAGAATCGCTTGAACCCAGGAGGCGGAGGTTGCAGTGAGCTGAGATTGTACCACTGCACTCCAGCCTGGGTGACAGCGTGAAACTCTGTCTCAAAAAAAAAAAAGGCCCGAAGGGTCAACATGTGCAGAAGTTACAGGGGCGCATAGCCCTTTCTAGAAACCTTAAGATGTTTAAGGGTAACACAGGGTATTGGGGGAAGCAGGAGAAGAGGCCTGACCCTGAAGTGTCCTCTGTGCTCAACAAAAACAGGAGTTCTAAAAGAACCGGATTTTCCTTTCACCCCACCTCAGTCCTTTCTGCAAACATTTGCCCTGTGTCACAGGGCAAGCCAGCCCCTGTTCAGTTGCATGAAATCAAGACCCAGACGCTGCAGAACTGAAGTGGGACAGGACTGACCACCAGTTGGCAAAAGGCTGAAGAGGGTAGTCCAGAAAGGGGCTGTCTCTAAAGGCTAAAAATACAAGGGTGAGACCAACTGAAGTGTGGCAGTTTCCTTGACATTGGCATTTTGGTTTTGTTCTCCTTTTTTTAAGATAAGAGTTATATAGCTCAGTAACATCAGTATTTTGGAATTAGGATAGGAAGAAAGTCGCATCACAAGGGAGCCCCATGGAGAGGAATGAGCACAGAATTTGGAGTCAGAAGAGTGGAAGGCCTGGGCTTGGGGCCTGGCTGCACCGTGCCAGCTGGATGGTTCTGGGAAAACTGCCCAAATCTCTGCTCCGCAGTCCCCACATCTGTCAGTAGGGATCACATCTGCCTCACCGGATCAGCTGAGACAAGGCACGTGTGTAAAAGGCTGTACAAATGTTAGTTACTATAAGGTTGTCTCAAAAAAAATAAAACCCACAGCAAAGAGTATCCCAAGGCAGGCTCATTTTACTTCAGTTACCATTTGGCACCAAGCAGATCAGGGGACTTACTAGATGACACAGCAAGTCAGTGGCAGAGCCAAGGAGTGCACTCATCCAAGTTACTGATTCCGATGTTGTCAGCAAAACCAGCTGAAACCCATCTTCACACTGCAGTTCAGAGGGTGTCCTCAGGAAGCGCCTCTCTGCAAAGCATGTTCAAGGTGGTTCCCAGTGGCCTGCCAAATGGTCAGCAAGGTATAACTGGATGACGCTCCCAGGAAGCAGAGTGAAAAGAGACAAGGAGTAGGAAACTAATATCCAGAGTTGGCCATTTGTCCCAAGGACCAGAGTGGAGACTGCATTTCTAAGTGCTTCCTCTGTCCACAGCCCTCCTCCCCGATACCTTTTAAAAACAGATTTGCTGGCTGGGCACAGTGGCTCATGCCTGTAATCCCAGCACTTTGGGAGGCTGAGGCAGGTGAATTGCCTGAGCTCAGGAGTTCGAGACCAACCTGGGCAAAACCCTATCTTTACCAAAAAATACAAAAAGCTAGCCAGGCCTTACGATGCATACCTGTGGTTCCAGCTATTGGGAAGGCTGAGGTGGGAGGATCACTTGAGCCTGGAAGGCGGAGGTTGGAATGAGCTGAGATCACACCACTGCACTCCAACCTGAGTGACAGACTGAGACCCCCATCTCACAAAAACAAAACACAGATTTGTTGGCTGGGCATAGTGGCACATGCCTGTAATCCCAGCACTTTGGGAGGCCGAAGTGGAAGGATCACTTGAGTCCAGGAGTTTGAGACCAGCCCAGGCAACACAGCAAGACTTTGTGTTCCCTTTAAAAAAAAAAAAATTAGCCGGGTTTGGTGGCATACACCTGTAGTCCTAGCTACTCTGGAGGCTGGGGTTCGAGGATCTCTTGCTCCCAGGAGCTCGAGGCTGCAGTGAACTGATGATACCTCTGTACTCTGGCCTGGGCAACAGAGTGAGACCCTGTCTCAAAAAAACAAAAACAAACAAACAAACAAAAACCACATTTGTTGAAATATAATTCACATACAATAAAAATACATCGTTTTGCCGGGTGTGGTGGCTCACGCCTGTAATCCCAGCACTTTGGGAGGCCGAGGCGGGCGGATCACGAGGTCAGGAGATCGAGACCATCCTGGCTAACACAGTGAAACCCCATCTCTACTAAAAATGCAAAAAATTAGCCGGGCATGGTGGTGTGCGCCTGTAGTCCCAGCTACTCAGGAGGCTGAGGCAGGAGAATTGCTTGAACCAGGGAAGGGAAGCTTGCAGTGAGCCGAGATCGCGCCACTGCACTCCAGCCTGGGCAACAAAGCAAGACTCCATCTCAAAAAAACAAAAAAACAAAACAAACAAAAAATATATCATTTTAAAATGTACAATTCATGGTGATGTGCATCTGAAGTCCCAGCTACTTAGAAAGCTGAGATGAGAGGATCACTGTGAGTCAATGCAACCGCTTTGCTTTATAAATTACCCAGTCTCGGGTATTTCTTCATAACAGAGTGAGAATGGACTAATGCATCCTCCCACCTCGGCCTCCCGAAGTGTTGGGATTACAGGCATGAGCCACTGTACCCGGCTGTTTATACTCTCTTGATGGTGTCCTTTAAAGCACAAAAATTGGTGGGAAGCAGTGGCTGATGCCTATAATCCCAGCACTTTGGGAGGCCCAGATGGGAGGATTGCTTGAGGGTAGCTTGGGCAACATAGCGAGACCTCCATCTCTACAAAATTTTAAAAATTAGCTGGGTGTGGTCGTGCATGCCTGTAGTCCCAGGTACTCGGGAAGTCAAGGCTGGAGGATCACTGCAGCCTTGAGTACGGGAGGTTGAGACTGCAGTGAGTTGTGATCGCACCACTGCACCCCAGTCTGACCAAAAGAATGAGACCCTGTCTAAGAATGGCGTGAACCTGGGAGGCGGAGCTTGCAGTGAGCTGAGATCCGGCCACTGCACTCCAGCCTGGGAGACAGAGCGAGACTCCGTCTCAAAAAAAAAAAAAAAAAAAAAAAAAAGAATGAGACCCTGTCTGAAAAAAAAAAAAAGGCCGGGCAGGGTGGCTCACGCCTGTAATCCCAGCACTTTGGGAGGCTGAGGTGGGTGGATCACGAGATCAGGAGATTAAGACCATCCTGGCTAACACAGTGAAACCCCATCTCTACAAAAAATACAAAAAATGAGCTGGGCGTGGTGGTGGGCGCCTGTAGTCCCAGCTACACGGGAGGATGAGGCAGGAGAATGGCGTGAACCCAGGAGGCGGAGCTTGCAGTGAGCCGAGATAGCACCACTGTATTCCAGCCTGGGCGAAAGAGTGAGACTCTGTCTCAAAAAAAAAAAAAAAAAAAGACAAAAAGCGGAAAAAAAAGCACAAAAGTTTTAAAATCATTATTAAGTCTAATTTATCTATTATTTTTTCTACTGTTGCTTGTGCTTTTGGTGTCAATCTAAGAAGTCTTTGCCATACCCAAGGTTTACTGCTGCATTTTCTTCTAAGAGTGTTATAGTTTAAGTTCTTACAGTTAGGTCTGTGATCCATTTTGAGTTAATTTTCTTTTTTTTTTTTTTTTTTTTTTTTTTTTGAGATGGGGTTTTGCTCTTGTTGCCTAGGCTGGAGTGCAATGGCATGATCTCAGCTCACTGCAACCTCTGGCTCCTGAGTTCAAGTGATTCTCCTGTCTCAGCCTCCTGAATAGCTGGGATGACAGGGTGCATGCCACCACGCCTGGCTAATTTTGTATTTTTAGTAGAGATGGAGTTTCACTGTGTTGGCCAGACTGGTCTCAAACTCCTGACCTCACGTGATCCACCTGGCTTGGCCTCCCAATGTGCTGGGATTACAGGCATGCACCTCTATGCCCAGCTAATTTTGTAATTTTAGTAGAGACGGGCTTTTACCATGTTGGTCAGGCTGGTCTCGAACTCCCAACCTCAGGTGATCCACCTGCCTCGGCCTCCCAAAGTGCTGGGATTACAAGTGTGAGCTGTAGTGCCAGGGTGCTTTTTTTTGTTTTTTTTTTATGGCATGTGGATATCTGGCTCTTCCATATTCATTCCCCCAATGAATTGTCTTGGCATCTTTGTAAAAAAAAAAAAAAAAAATCACATAGCTCCTTTTTAAAGAAAGTAGACCAGGCCAGGTACGGAGGCTCACGCCTGTAATCCCAGCACTTTGGGAGGCCGAGGCGGGTGGTTCACTTGAGATTAGGAGTTCGAGACCAACCTGGCCAACATGGCGAAACCCTGTCTCTACCATATAAAAAATAGCCGGGCGTGGTGTCAGGTGCCTGTACTCCCTGCTATGTGGGAGGCTGAGGCAGGAGAATTACTTGAACCCCGGAGGTGGAGGTTGAAGTGAGCAGAGATCATGCCATTGCACTCTAACCTGGGCAGCAACAGTGAAACTCTGTCTCATAAATAAAAATAAATCAGTAAATAGACCATAAGCAGCTTGTGCAGCTCTTACAATTTCTGGCAAGTGAAACCAAGCCTTGGACACAGGCACTTCAGACCAGTGCCTATAGCCTGAGGTGACTGGTGCTTAATGTGGATTCCTAATACTTGATGGAGGGAAAAAAAAAAATCTGATTCTGTCTCAGACATCACGGGAGCGTGGCGCCCACAGGGAAGGCGGATGACCTAGCTTGATCTGGTTCTTCCCACCTGCTACAGAAACCCTTAGCACCTCACTGGATCTGCAAGGCCTTTAGAATCAAGTAGCAGAGCTTTCTCTTCCTCAGGGCTCCACTCAAAGCTGGTAGCTTTTTTTTTTTTGAGGCAGAGTCTCACTATTGCCCAGGCTGGAGCGCAGTGGCATGATCTCAGGTCATTGCAAGCTCCGCCTCCCGGGTTCACGCTATTTTCCTGCCTCAGCCTCCCGAGTAGCTGGGACTACAGGTACCCACCACCACGCCCAGCTAATCTTTTGTATTTTTAGTAGAGACGGGGTTTCACCATGTTAAACAGGATGGTCTCGATCTCCTGACCTCATGACCCGCCCACCTCAGCCTCCCAAAGTGCTGGGATTACAGGCATGAGCCACCGCGCCCGGCCAAAGCTGGTAGCTTTTAGGTCATCTAGTAAATGGGTTGGAACAGCAAATAGTATATAATGACTCCCAAATGCAAAGAGACACATGAAGTATCACTTCTCTCTCTCTCTCTCTTTTTAATTGTAAGAAATGGGATCTTACTATATGCCCAGGCTGGAGTACAGTGTGATTCACAGGCGTGATCATAGCACACTGAGGCCTTGAATTCCTGGGCTGGTGCCCAGGTGTGTGCCACTGCACCTGGCTAATCACACCTCTTTTGTGGTAGTGGGTATAAACTGTTCTTTACTGTTTTTTTTTGGAGACAGAGTCTTGCTCTGTCATCCAAGCCGGAGTGCAGTGGCATGATCAGGACTCACTGCAGCCTCGACCTCCCAGGCTCAAACAGTCCTCCTTACCTCAGCCCTCTGAGTAACTGGGACCACAGGCATGCACCACCATGCCCAGCTAATTTTTTATTTTGTTTTTAGAGACAAGGTCTTACTATGTTGCCCAGGCTGGTCTTGAACTGCCAGGCTCAAGTGATCCTCTCGACTCAGCCTCCCAAAGATTTGGAATTACAGGCGTGAGCCACCACATCCCGCCTGTTCTTTTTTTTTTTTTTTTTTTTTTTTTTTTTTTGAGACGGAGTCTTACTCTGTAGCCCAGGCTGGAGTGCAGTGGCGTGATCTTGGCTCACTGCCATCTCCACCTCCAGGTTCACACCATTCTCCTGCCTCAGCCTCCCAAGTAGCTGGGACTATAGGTGCCGCCACCATGCCCGGCTAATTTTTTGTATTTTTTTAGTAAAGACGGGGTTTCACTAAGTTAGCCAGGATGGTCTTGATCTCTTGACCTCGTGATCCACCCACCTCGGCCTCCCAAAGTGCTGGGATTACAGACGTGAGCCACCGTGCCTGGCAAAAAAGTGTTCTTTACTTTGTAGAATAAAACAGGACGTGTTCAGAACACTGGACCCCAAAACCTTTACTGAGAAATTGGGCCTTTGTGTTTTCATGACATTTCTGTCACATTTAGGATACCTGTACTTTTCTGCTCCCCAGGCCCTAGGAGCATAATGTTGTCAGTGGAGTGGAATAGCATTGTGTCTTGTGTAACGAGGATGTGTCTAAAGTCTGAGATTTGGAGAATTGGCAGAAGAATTAATGGAGTCCCGAGGCAAGATGGTAAAGGTGTGTTGATGACCCTGATGCATGAAAGCAGGGTGTCTGACCTCTTCTTCTTGAAATAGAAAAATAGAATTTGTCAGCTCAGTAACTGTATACCAGGTGTGGGAGACTGTGTTTATTTTCTCCAGCAATGAGAACATATCTGAAACAGCAGCTGCAGTTGGCGTTATCACATAATTAAGTTTATGGTAATTCACTGTCATTCTCTCAGAGACCCATCTGCCGTCTTCACTGGCCAAACTGAAGAATGAAGGGGAAATGTGATAAAATCACCACCCCAGAATCTTTCTAGGCCGTGATGATATTATTAATCTCTTCAGTTGCCCAGGAGTTTCAGTGTTGCTTTTGGTTTATGTGTTAGGCTGTTTTTATGTTGCTATTAAGGAATAACTGAGACTGGGTAATTTATAAAGAAAAGAGGTTTAATTGGCTCATGGTTCTGCAGGGTGTATGAGAAGTATGTTGCCGGTATCTGCTTGGTTTCTGCTGAGGCCTCAGAAAGCTTGCAATCATGGCAGAAGGTGAAGGGGGAGCAGGGAAATCACATGGCAAGAGTGGGAGCAAGAGAGAGGGAGGTCCCAGACTTTTTTTTTTTTTTTTTTTGGAGACAGAGTCACACTCTGTTGCCCAGGCTGGAGTGCAGTGATGCGATCTCGACTCACTGCAACCTCCGCCTCCTGGGTTCATGTGATTCTCCTGCCTTAGCCTCCCGAGTAGCTGGGACTACAGGTGTGTGTCATCACACCCAGCTAATTTTTTGTATTTTAATAGATATGGGGTTGCACCGTGTTGCCCAGGGTGGTCTTGAACTCTTGAGCTCAGGCAATCTGCTGACCTCGTCTTCCCAAAATGCTAGTATTACAGGTGTGAGCCACCGCACCTAGCCAAGGTCCCAGACTGTTAAACAACCAGCTATCATGTGAGGTTACTGAGTGAGAAGTCACTCATTATCAAGGGGATGCTGCTAAACCATTCACAAGGGATCTGCCGCCATGATCGAATCATCTCCCACCAGGCCCCACCTCCAAGATTGGGAATCACATTTCAGCATGAAATTTAGAGGGGCAGACGTCCAAACCATATCAGTTTATCCATTTGGTAAGGAGGGATTTCCATTTGACTTTTCTCATCATCACGTCTCTTACACTGCCAATCCAAGAACCAGTACAGTAATTGCTGCTAGTGGCTGGGGCTATCTATTCCGGGGATATAATTAGGGACATGGAAATAAATAGCTTTGGAGATCCATATGACCTATTGTGAAGTCATTCCTATCAAACAAACTCTATTTATTTTTATTTTATTTTATTTTTTGAGACAGGGTCTTGCTCTGTCACCCAGGCTGGAGTGCAATGGTGTGATCACCACTCACTGCAGCCTTGGGCTCCCGGGCTCAAGTGATCCTCCCACTTCAGCCTCTGGAGTGACTAGGACCACAGGCTCACAGCACCACTCATGGCTAATTAAAAACATTTTTTTTTTTTTTGTGGAGACAAGGTCTCGCTCTGTTGCCCAGGCTGGTCTCAAACTCCTGGGCTCAAGCGATCCTCCTGCCTCAGCCTCCCAAAGTGCTGGGATTACAGGTATGAGCGACTGCACCCAGCCCAAACTCCATGTATTATTTGATTTGCCTTTTTTTTGAGACAGAGTCTTGCTCTGTTGCCCAATCTGGAGTGCAGTGGCACAAGCTCTTCTCACTGCAGCCTCCACTTCCCAGGTTCAAGCAATTCTCCTGCCTCAGCCTCCCACGTAACTGGGATTACAGGTGCCTGCCACCACACTTGGCTAATTTTTGTATTTTTAATAGAGATAGGGGGTTACACCATGTTGGCCAGGCTGGTCTTGAACTCCTGACTTCAAGTGATCAGCCCACCTTGGACTCCCAAAGTGCTGAGATTACAGGCATGAGCCACTGCACCTGGCCCAAACTCCATTTATTATTTGATCCATCATAAACACTACTCTGATTAGTAGATCCCAGTAGACTTCTGGATTCCCAGGAACTAATTGTTTGCCCAGATCTGTTGTCCAGTTATCACCCAAAGGTCTGGTATTGCCAGGCGTGGTGGCTCACGCCTGTAATCCCAGCACTTTGGGAGGCCGAGGCGGGCGGATCACTTGAGGTCAGCAGTTCGAGACCAGCCTGGCCAACATGGTGAAACCCCATCTCTACTAAAATACAAAAATTAGCCGGGCGTGGTGGCTCACACCTGTAATCCCAGCTACTCAGTAGGCTGAGGCAGGAGAATGGCTTGAACCTGGGAGGCGGAGGTTGCAGTAGGCCAAGATGGTGGTATTGTACTCCAGCCTGGGCGACACAGCGAGACTCGATCTCAAAAAAACCCCAAAATTACCATACTATTCAGCCATCCCACTTCCAAGTATATATTTAAAGAAAATGAGGCCGGGCGCGGTGGCTCAAGCCTGTAATCCCAGCACTTTGGGAGGCCGAGACGGGCGGATCACGAGGTCAGGAGATCGAGACCATCCTGGCTAACACAATGAAACCCCGTCTCTACTAAAAATACAAAAAAATTAGCCGGGCGAGGTGGCGGGCGCCTGTAGTCCCAGCTACTCGGGAGGCTGAGGCAGGAGAATGGCGTAAACCCGGGAGGCGGAGCTTGCAGTGAGCCGAGATAGCGCCACTGCACTCCAGCCTGGGCGACAGAGCGAGACTCCGTCTCAAAAAAAAAAAAAAAAAGAAAATGAAACCAGTATCTCAAAGAGACATTGGCACGCCCATGTTTATTGCAGCATTGTTTGCAATAGCCGAGTTATGTAATCAACAAAAGTGTCTATCAATGGATGAATGGATAAAGAAAATGTGGTATTTATACACAATGGAATGCTATTCAGCCTTAAAAAAAAAAAAAAAAAGGAAATCCTGTCATTTGCAACAACATGGATGAAACTGGAGGACATTATGCTAAGTGAAATAAATCAGGTTCTGAAAAACAAATACTGCCTGTTCTCACTTATATGTGGAAGCTAAAACAATCAAACTCATAGCAACAGAGAGCAGAAGCTGAGGGTGGGGGGAATGGGGAGATGTTAGCCAAAGAGTACAATGTTTCAGTTAGACAGGAAGAATGAATGATAAGCATTTGAGGTGATAGATATGTTAATTAGCTTGATTCAATCACTCCACATTATATATATATATAATATCATTTTGTACCGCATAAATATATACAATTATAATTCGTCAATATTCAATTAAAAAGAAAAAGGCGAGGCTGATCCTGAAGGGATTGCAGACTGTCAGCTTAATCACACCTCTTGTAGCTAAGCAGTGAGTCCTTTCTCAAAGGGGAATCTGAAAGGCACAGTTGCCATGTCAGCCACAGGGAGGTTCAGATAAATTAGTCGCAACCTGGTCTCATTCCAAAGTTAGTAGCTCTTTCCACCCACTTGGAAGGCCTGGATGGGACACTAAGAGGCAGTAGGAAGGTATTGGAGGCAGCATGCAGGGATAGGAGAGGAAGGACTGACAGCCCAACACAAGACGACTTTACTTACGATGCGGCTGCGGCTCTTGCCTGCCAGCTTTGCACCTGCTATTGTGTGGAGGAATCAGGGCTATCAGCCCTCATTCCGCTTTCTTCATCAACACAAAGGGCTAATGACACATTTCAAAGGTTTGGGTAAATGTGCAAAGACTCTGGTAACAGCATGTTCCTGGCTTTGCAAAGGGATGTTTTGGGGCCAGCGTGGAGCATCCTCCTTTGCCATATGACCCTGGCTTTGAATTCACCTCATGCCCCTACACATTGAGCAGGGTGCAAGCAAGATAGTCCAGGCCATTTCCACCGGCCAGGCACTTGGCTTCAGAGCTTTACAGTTGATGTCACCAAAACCCCTGGACAAGGCCACCACCACCTGCAAACTCCCCCTGAAAGGAGAACATTTGACCTGCTCTCCTCCAAGCCATCTGGCTCTTGACCTGTTTTTCAGTTCTGCCCAGCCCTTTTCTGAAGATCAAGCCTAATTACAACAGTAAACCCTTTTTCCTGCCATCATGTGCCTCCCCCCACTCACCATCCCCTCCCTGGAGCACCCCAAGGGCTGAGTGTGTCTCTCGGCCTCCCCCAGCACTGATGTCTACCTGTCCTATAGTTCCCAGGACATGGCTGCTGTCTGCATGTTTCTAAGGCTCAGCGGGCTCACTGTATCAGATACCACTTGTTCCCCTCATTCCCACCTTCCTTTTCCAACATATTCCCACCAAATAGCAGGAGTAGTCTTGTTAAAATATACATTTCATAGGCCGGGCGCAGTGGCTCACGTCTGTAATCCCAGCACTTTGGGAGACCGAGGCGGGTGGATCACCTGAGGTCTGGAGTTTGAGACCAGCCTGGCCAACATGGAGAAACCCCGTCTTTTTTTTTTTTTTTTTTTTTTTTTTTGAGACAGAGTCTCGCTCTGTCGCCCAGGCTGGAGTGCAGTGGCGCGATCTCCACTCACTGCAAGCTCCGCCTCCCAGGTTCACGCCATTCTCCTGCCTCAGCCTCCCATGTAGCTGGGACTACAGGTGCCCGCCACCGCGCCTGGCTAATTTTTGTATTTTTTTTTTAGTAGAGACAGGGTTTCACCATGTTAGCCAGGATGGTCTCGATCTCCTGACCTCGTGATCCGCCTGTCTCGGCCTCCCAAAGTGCTGGGATTACAGGCGTGAGCCACCGCGCCCGGCCAGAAACCCTGTCTTTACTAAAAATACAAAATTAGCCAGGTGTGGTGGCACATGCCTGTAATCCCATTTACTTGGGAGGTTGAGGCAGGAGAATCACTTGAACCCAGAAGGTGAAGGTTGCGGTGAGCTCAGATTGCGCCATTGCACTCCAGCCTAGGTGACAAGTGAAACTCTGTCTCAAAAATAAATAAATAAAATAAAATATATATTTCACCATGCTACTCCACTGTTGAAAATACTTTAGTGACTAGGCACAGTGGCTCATGCCTGTAATCCCAGCACACTGGGAGGCCAAGGCAGGTGGATCAAGGTGTTCGAGATCAGCCTGAGCGATGTGGTGAAACCCTATCTCTACAAAAAAAAATACAAAAATTAGCTGGGCATGGTGGCACACACCTGTAGTCCCAGCTACTAGGGGCGGGGAAGAGGGGTGGGACTGAGGCAGGAGAATCACTTGAACCTGGGAGGCAGACGTTGGAGTGAGCCAAGATTGTGCCACTGCACTCCATCCCGGGCAACAGAGAGAGACCCCATCTGAAAAAACACAAAAAACAAAAAACATTTTAGTGGCTCCCAGTTGCTTTCAAAATAAATAACCCCTTAACAGAGTGTAGTAAACATTGCATTTTTTTTTTTTTTTTTTTTTTTTTTGGTTGCTCAGAAGTTGATCCCCTGGAAAACCAAGACTTTGAGAAATTCTCTGGGAAGGGAAATACCAGTGCTCTGAACAGCCCCTGGTGGGAGCTGCTGGTGGAAATGGCAGCAGCTGAAGTGGCCTTCCTCGTTTCACTGGGGATGTGTAGAGCCTGCAGTGATAGAAACCAAGTTGCAGCACTTACTTAATTTCTGGAGGAGAGCGAATGTGGTTATTGTAATAGGCAGGGCCACTGGAGTTACCCAGATGGTCTGATCTGCAGAGACTGATTTGGCTAATTGACCGTGGAGCCTGTAGAACCAAAACACATGAACAACTCATCCACTAAGTTGCTACTTGATGTGTGTATGTGAAAAACTTTAGGCTTGGTCAACAGAGGTCTGACTTTAGCCACCGTGATTGAGAGCCCAGTCTCTCACCCGATTTCCAAGCCTGAGTCAGTCCCTGTTCCAGAGATCCTGGAAGAAGTGAAAGCTGGATACCTGTAAGAAAGGACCCTGCAGTTCCACAAGTACGAGCTGGGAATCTGCCTCCAGCCTTCCCCAGGGGGATCTGAGACCATCTACCAGGGAACTATACACAATGAAAAGATTAATACCAGACCTTTGATTTTTGTTTCCTCTTTTTTGAGAGGGAGTCTTGCTCTGTTGCCCAGGGTAGAGTGCAGTGGTGCTATCGCGGCTCACTGCAACCTCTGCCTTCTGGGTTCAATCAATTCTCCTGCCTCAGCTTCCTGAGTAGCTGGGATTACAAGTACCCACCACCACGCCCAGCTAATTTTTGTATTTTTAGTAGAGACAGGGTTTCACCATGGCCAGGCTGGTCTCAAACTCCTGACCTCAGGTGACCCTCCCACCTCAGCCTCCCAAAGTGCTGGGATTATAGATGTGAACCACCACGCCCGGCCTAGTATGGTAATTCTATATTTAGTTTTTGGAGGAACCTTGCCTCAGCTCTTAAACTGGGATCACACTCCTCTTGAGGTGGCTCCCAGTCACTGACTAGACAGAGCTGTGGTACAGGGCCCAGCCATTTCTGCCTAATGTTGGGCTGCTTTCCTCTGAAGCTTCCCACTGGGCTGGCACTTTGCTTGGAAGAAGAAATGGCCAGATGTGCGATTATATACTGATTCATGGGCTGTAGTCCATGGTTTGGCGGGTGGTCAGGGACTTGGAAGAAAGAAGATTGGAAAATTGGTGGCAAAGACATTTGGGAATGAGGTATGTGGATAGACTGCTCAGAGTTGGCCAAAGATGTGAAGATATTTGCGTCCCATGTGAATGCTTCTTAAAGGGTGCCCTCAGCAGAGGAGAATTTTAATAATCAAGTGGATAGGATGAACCATTCTGTGGATACCAGTCAGCCCCTTTCCCCAGCTACCCCGTCATTCTCCAGCGGGCTCATGAACAAAGTGACCACGGTGGCAGGGACGGAGGTTAAGCATGGGCTCAGCAACATGGGCTTCCACTCACCAAGGTCGACCCGGCTATGGCCACCTCTCAGTGCCCAATCTGCCAGCAGCCAAGACCTACATGGAGCCCCCACCAGGGCGCCATTCCCCAGTGTGGTTGGCCAGCTACGTGGTGGCAGGTTGATTACACTGGACCACTTCCATCATAGATGGGGTAGTGTTTTGTCCTTATTGGAACACACACTTACTCTGAATAAGGACTTGCCCGCCCTGCACGCAATGCTTCTGCCAGAACTAGAGTGTGTGGGCTTGTGGAATGTCTTGCCCACCATTATGGTATTCCACACAGTGTTGCTTCTGACCAAGGAACCCACTTGATGGTCAAAGAAGTATGGCAGTGGGTCTACTTGGGTGGAACCCACTTCCTTGGGTCCAGGAATCAAGGGGTAGAAATGGGAGTGGCACCACTCACCATGACCCCAGTGGACCCACTAGCAAACTTTTTGCTTCCTGTTCCCTGGTGACATTATGTCCTGCTAGCCTGGAGGTCTTAGTTCCAGAGAAAGGAATGCTTCTACTAGGAGACATAACAGTGATTCCATTGAACTGCAAGTTGAGACCAATGCCCAGCCACTTGGGGCTCCTCATGCCTCTGAGTCAACAGACTAAGATTGTAGTTATGGTGTTGGTTGGGGTGATTGATTAAGAATGCCAAGGAAACTGGATGCCTGCTCCACGGTGGAGGTAAGGAAGAGTATGTCTGGAAAATACAGATTTTTTTAGTGCATCTCTTAGTATTACCACGCCCTGTGATTAAGGTCAGTGGGGAAACTATAATAACCCAATCCAGGCGGGACCGTGAATGACCCAGATCCTTCAGGAATGAAGGTTAGGGTCACCCCATGATATGGTTTGACTCTGTGTCCCCACTCAAATCTCATCTCAAATTGTATTTCACATGTGTCAAGGAAGGAAGGTGATTGGATCATGGGGCGGTTCCCCCACTCTGTTCTCACTAATAGTGAGTTCTTGCGAGATCTGATGGTTTTATAAGTGTTTGACAGTTCCTCCTTCACATGCTTTCTCTCTCCTGCCACCTTGTGAGGAAGGTGCCTGCCTCTGCCTCTGCCATGATTGGTTTCCTGAGGCCTCCCCAGCTGTGAGGAACTGAAAGTCAATTAAACCTCTTTCCTTTATAAATTACCCAGTCTCAGGGAAGTTCTTTATAGTGGTGTGAAAATGGACTAACACACCCTGTCAGGTAAAGAACCATGACCAATGCTGGGTGCGGTGGCTGACGCCTGTAATCCCGGCACTTTGGGAGGCCAAGGTGGGTGGATCACGAGGTCAAGAGATCGAGACCATCCTGGCTAACACGGTGAAACCCCATCTCTATTTTTTTTTTTTTTTGAGACGGAGTCTCGCTCTGTCGCCCAGGCTGGAGTGCAGTGGCCAGATCTCAGCTCACTGCAAGCTCCGCCTCCCGGGTTCACGCCATTCTCCTGCCTCAGCCTCCCGAGTAGCTGGGACTACAGGCGCCCGCCACCTCGCCGGGCTAGTTTTTTGTATATTTTTTAGTAGAGATGGGGTTTCACCGTGTTAGCCAGGATGGTCTCGATCTCCTGACCTCGTGATCCGCCCATCTCGGCCTCCCAAAGTGCTGGGATTACAGGCTTGAGCCACCGCGCCCGGCCCCCATCTCTATTAAAAATACAAAAAATTAGCCGGTGTGTGGTGGCTCACGCCTGTAATCCTAGCACTTTGGGAGGCCAAGGCGGGTAGATCACAAGGTCAGGAGATCGAGACCATCCTGGCTAACACAGTGAAACCTCATCTCTACTAAAAATTCAAAAAATTAGCTGGGGGTGGTGGCAGGTGCCTGTAGTCCCAGCTGCTCAGGAGGCTGAGGCAGGAGAATGGCGTGAACTCAGGAGGTGGAGCTTGCAGTGAGCCGAGATCGCGCCACTGCACTCCAGCCTGGGTGACAGAGCGAGACTCCATCTCAAAAAAACAAAACAAAAAACCGTGACCAGCTGAGATGCTTTCTGAAGGCCAAACGTATAAGGAATGGGTAGTAGAAGGAAGTTATCAATACCATCTACGACCACATGATTAGTTAGAGAAACAAGGACTGTAATCATCATGAGTATTTCCTATCTATTTTGTTAAGAAAATGTTTGTGTGTATATGCACATATATTAAGCAAATTTGTTTTCTTTTGTTTTATTCTTTTATCATGTAACATAAGTTTTATTGACTTTATGTTAGTATTTAAAATTTTTTTTCAATGATCAAAAAGTTGAAATGAGGCCGGACGCAGCAGCTTACACCTGTAATCCCAGCACTTTGGGAGGTGGGTGGATCACCTGAGGTCAGGAGTTCGAGACTAGCCTGGCCAACATGATGAAACCCCATCTCTACTAAGAATACAAAAATTAGGCTGGGCGAGGTGGCTCACGCCTGTAATCCCAGCACTTTGGGAGGCTGAGGCAGGTGGATCACAAGGTCAATAGATCAAGACCATCCTGGCCAATGTGGTGAAACCCCATCTCTACTAAAAATACAAAAATTACCTGGGTGTGGTGGTGTGCACCTGTAGTCCCATCTACTCAGGAGGCCGAGGCAGGAGAATCGTTTGAACCTGGGAGGCGGAGGTTGCAATGAGCCGAGATCACACCACTGCACTCCAGCCTGGGCAAAAGAGCGAAACTCTATCTCAAAAAAAAAAAAAAAAAAAAAAAATTGGCCAGGCGCAGTGGCTAACGCCTGTAATCCCAGCACTTTGGGAGACTGAAGCAGGTGGATCACCTGAAGTCAGTAGTTCAAGACCAGCCTGGCCAACATGGTGAAACCCTGTCTTTACTAAAAATACAAAAATTAGCCAGGCATGGTGGCAGGCACCTGTAATCCAGTTACTCCAGAGGCTGAGGCAGGAGAATCACTTGAACCTGGAAGGCGGAGGCTGCAGTGAGCCAAGTTCACACCACTGCATTCCAGCCTGGGTGACAGAGTGAGATTCCGTCTAAAAAAAAAAAAAAAAAAAAAACAGTTGAAACGTATGGAGGGTTTTTTGGTTTGTTTTTGTTTTTGACACACAGCCTCACTCAGTTGCCCAGCTTGCAGTGCAGTGGCACGATCATGACTCATTGCAGCCCTGAACTCCTGGGCCCAAGGGATTCTCCTGCCTTAGCGTCTTAAGTAGCTGGGACTACAGGCACATACCACCATGCCTGGCTAATTTTTTAATTATTCTGTTGTAGAGACGGGGGTCTTACTATATTGCTCAGGCTGGTCTTGAACTCCTTGGCTCCAGTGAGCTTTCTGCCTCAGCCTCCCAGAGTGATGGGATTACAGGCATGAGCCACCAAGCCCAGCCTAAGAAGTGTTAATTTTACATCATACTATTCAAGTTATGGAATAATGAATAAACATCACTCAAGAACTTTACCTCCTCTTCTGGGGGATCGGTTTAGTGTGTTTTCAGTTGTGCACAGGGTAATTGTTTCATTTAGGCAGAATTATGACCTTGTTACTGTCTTTACTTTGGGAGATTAAGTATGGTTTAAGGAGATGTGTGTGGATGCCAAGTTGACAAGGAATGGACTTGCCATGGGTAATATTAGGTGTCAACTTGACTGGATTGAGGGATGCCTAGTTGGCTGGTGAAACATTGTTGCTGGGTGTGCCTGTGAGGGTGTTTTCAGAGGAGATTTTTTTTTTTTTTTTTTCTTTTGAGACAGAGTCTCCCTCTGTTGCCAGGCTGGAGTGCAATGGCATGATCTTGGCTCACTGCAACCTTTGCCTCCTGGATTCAAGTGATTCTCATGTCTCAACCTCCCAAGTAGCTGGGATTACAGGTGCCTGCTACCATGCCTGGCTAGTTTTTGTATTTTTAGTAAAAATAGGGTTTCACCATGTTGATCAGGCTGGTCTTGAACTCCTGATCCCAGGTGATCCAACCCCCTCGGCCTCCCAAAGTGCTGGATTACAGGCATGAGCCATGGCGTCCAGCCCAGAGGAGATTGATGTGTACTTCAGTGGACTGAGAGAGGAAGACCCGCCCTCAGTGTGGGTGTGCACCATCCAATCTGCTGCCCACCCCCAACCCCATCCCACCCCTAGGACAAAGCAGGCAGAAGAATGGGGATACTCAGCTCATGCTCTCCCTCCCTCGCTCCCTCCTGGAGCTGGCTGCCTCTGACTCCTCCTGCCCTTGGAAAACAGAAAACAAGACTCCAGGTTCTTCAGCTTTTGGAATCTGGAACTTGCACCAGCAGCCTCATGGGGGCTCTCAGGCCTTTGGTCTCAGACTGGAGGCTGCACTGTTGGCTTGGCTGGTTCCGAGTCTTTTAAATTTGGACCGAGCCTCACTACTGACTTCTCTGGTTCTCCAGCTTGCAGACAGCCCGTTGTAGGACTTTGCCTCTGTGATTGCGTGGCCCAGTTCCCTCTAATAAATCCCCTTTCATATATATCTTATTGCCTCTGTTCCTCTGGAGAAACCCTGACTAATACAGACACTTATGTTAACTCCATAACTTGGCTGTTGTGAGTAATGCTGCAATAAACATGGGATACAGATATCGTCTTGAGATACTGATTTCATTTTCTTTGGATATAGACTCAGAAGTGGGATCGCTGAATAACATGGTAGTTCTATTTTTGGTTTTTGGAGAAGCCGTGTCTCAGCTTCTGAGCTGGGATCACACGCTTCTTGGGGTGGTTCCCAGCCACCAACTAGGCAGGGCTGTGGTGCCAGGGCCCAGCCGCTTCTGCCTAACATTGGACTGCCTTGCTCTGGGGCTTCCCACTGGGCTGGCAGAGCCCTTGTCAGGTCAGCATCACAATCTCTGGACCCCTTCCCGATGTGCTTCCCTTCTTCCTTGGCTAGCGCTCACCCCACAGACACATTTGGTGCTCCTCTCTCCACCCCAGCATCTGCTCCCAGAAAACCCAACCTGTGGCACTTCACTTCTTCATCTGTTAAATGAGATGAGAAAGAAAAGCAACTTTTCAGCCGAGCACGGTGGCTCACACCTGTAATCCCAGCACTTTGGGAAGCTGAGGCGGGTGGATCATTTGAGGTCAGGAGTTTGAGACCAGCCTAGCCAATGTGATGAAACCCCGTCTCTACTAAAAATACAAACAATTAGCCGGGCATTGGCTGGGCGCAGTGGCTCATGTCTGTAATCCCAACACTTTGGGAGGCCAAGGCGGGTGGATTACCTGAGGTCAGGAGTTCGAGACCAGCCTGGCCAACATGGTGAAACCCTGTACTAAAAATACAAAAATTAGCCAGGCGTGGTGGCGCACGCCTGTAATCTCAACTACTTGGGAGGCTGAGGCAGGAGAATGGCTGAACCCAGAAGGAAGAGGTTGCAGTGAGCCGAGATCGCGACACTGTACTCCAGTCTGGGCAACAGAGCCAAATAAATAAATAAAAACCACACAATTAGCCGGGCATGGTGGTGGGTGCCTGTAGTACCAGCTTACATGGGAGGCTGGGGCAGGAGAATCACTTGAACCCGGGAAGCAGAAGTTGCAGTGAGGTGAGATCATGCCACTGCATTCCAACCTGGGCAACAGAGTGAGACCCTGTTTCCAAAAAAAAAAAAAGAAAAGAAAAGCAACTTTTTATCCTTTTTTCTTTAAAAACTTGCGCCTCTCCTTGGTTCTCTGGAGCACTTCCCAGTGTTTTCCGAGCTGTGAGCTCTCTTTAAATTATCAGGCCCAGAAAGGGATGGAAATGTGACAGCAGTCATGTCTCACTCCCCCTCCAGCTAAGTAATCAGCTCTGGAAGCCACTTGCTGTGTGGGCTCTAGACTGACTGATGCCAAGTAGCCATAAAACACCATACGCTGGACACTGTAACTCACTCCCTATAGCTCAACAGTGTACAGCCAGTCACTAATCAGTGTTATTTCTGTAAACCAGAAAGCATCCTTGGAAACTCAACTCTGTAATCACCCCCTCTCCTGATTAATCCCCTTTAAAAACTCAAGCCTCTCTTTTGAGCACTTCTCAGTGTTTTCCAGGCTATAGTCCTCAACCGTGGCCCAAATCACTCTCTATATTAATTTTGCCTCAGTTTCCTTATCTGGATTGACAGAGGATAACAAAATACTTAGTTGTTGGCCAGGTGTGGTGGTTCATGCCTGTAATCCCAGCACTTTGGGAGGTCGAGGTGGGCAGATCACTTGAGGCTAGGAGTTCAAGACCAGCCTGACCAACATGATGAAACCCTGTCTGTACTAAAAATACAAAAATGAGCCAGGTGTGTTGGTGCACACTAGTAATCCCAGCTACTTGGGAGGCTGAGGCAGGAGAATTGCTTGAACCCAGGAGGCAGAGGTTACAGTGAGCTGAGATGGCGCCACAGCACTCCAGCCTGGGCAACAGAGTAAGACTCTGTTTCAAAAGAAAAATAATAATTAGTTATTTCAAGAATTACACAATGATATCAACTTGAACGTCTCCTCCTGTATCAGTGGGCTGATTCTCCATTTGCCCCTTCAAATTCACTTTTCTCCCTTTCCACCCTGCCCTGGGCCATAGGAGGTTGACCCTCAAGAACAGCATCTACAGACAGAGGTCAGAGGGCAAGAGGAGAGTGAGGTCAGATTATTTACTCCTTTGGACTTCTCCCTGCCAGGTTACTGCTGATTGGCCCCCTCACTTTTTTTTTTTTTTTTTTTTGAGACAGAGTCTCACTGTGTCGCCCAGGCAGGAGTGCAGTGGCCGGATCTCAGCTCACTGCAAGCTCCGCCTCCCGGGTTTTTACGCCATTCTCCTGCCTCAGCCTCCCGAGTAGCTGGGACTACAGGCGCCCACCACCTCGCCCGGCTAGTTTTTTGTATTTTTTTTAGTAGACACGGGGTTTCACCGTGTTAGCCAGGATGGTCTCGAACTCCTGACCTCGTGATCCTCCCGTCTCGGCCTCCCAAAGTGCTGGGATTACAGGCTTGAGCCACCGCGCCCGGCCGGCCCCCTCACTTTTTAAAAAATTTTTATTTTTTGAGACGGCAACTGAGTCTTGCTCTATTGCCCAGGCTGGAGTGCAGTGGCACAATCTTGGCTCATTGGAACCTCTGCCTCCCGAGTTCAAGAGATTCTTGTGCCTCAGCCTCCCAAGAAGCTGGGATTATAGGCGCCAGCCACCATGCCTGGCTAATTTTTGTATTTTTTTTAAAACTTTTTTCTTTTTTTGAGTAGGAGTTTCACTTTTGTTACCCAGGCTGGAGTGCAATGGCACAATCTCGGCTCACGCAACTTCCGCCTCCCAAGTTCAAGTGATTCTCCTGCCTCAGCCTCCTGAGTAGCTAGGATTACAGGCGTGTGCCACCGCACCTGACTAATTTTGTATTTTTAATAGAGACAGGGTTTCTCCATGTTGGTCAGGCTGGTCTCGAACTCCCGACCTCAGGTGGTCCGCCCGCCTCAACCTCCCAAAGTGCTGGGATTACAGGCGTGAGCCACCGCGCTGGGCTCCCTTGCTTTTTGACTGTTCTTTTTGGGTTCTGCTCACTTCTCCCCTTCCCTCAGCCCCCAGGCCTGGGAATGGCAGTGGCTCTCTGCTATTCACAGCCCCAGCGGGCTGGCCAGCATTCCTTGTTGGTTTCCCTTAGCTATGCCCAAACCCTGGCAAATAGGCCCTTTACTAAACTCTCCTGCATTTCCCCATTTGAGCTTGTTCTGTTTCCTTCCGACAACCAGATGGATCCCATCAATGAGGATACTTTCAACTGCTGCAAGTGTTCTCAACCGATGTGGTTTGGATTTCTGTCCCTGCCCAAATATCATGTCAAATTGTAATCCCCAATGTTGGAGGATTGCACCCCAGCCTGGGCAACAAAAGCAAAACTCCATCTCAAAAAGAAAAGAAAAGAAAAGAAAAAAAGGTATGTGGCACCTTCCCCTTCGCTTGTTTCCTCTTGTTCCTGCCATGTAAGATGACCCTGCTTCCTTTCCACCTTCCAACATGATTTTTAAGTTTCCTGAGACTTCCCCAGCCACACTTCCTGCACAGCCTGCAGAGCCGTGAGCCAATTAAACCTCTTTGCTTTATAAGTTACCCAGTCTCAAGGAGTTCTTTATAGCAGTGTAAGAACCGACTAATACACCAGTGTCATGTCCAGGCACAACAAAGTTCAAAGGGGGCAAAAGAGACAATCTCTTCTTGTATCTTCTTTGCAAGAACAAGGAAATCTTTACCAAATGCCTCTCACCACAACACTCCTCTCCTTTACTGTCACTGGTAAGAATAAATCACGTGCTGCTTTAGCCTCAGGTTCCCAGAAAACGGAGTCTGAGACAAAGGGGATGTGTTGGTATTTTACTGGGAAGTGCGATCCTAGGAACCAGGAAGGAGGGTAGAGGAGCAAAGCAGGGAAGCAGATAGTAAAAAGCAATGATTTCCAGTTGGCCAGGGCTAAAAGTGTTTGATTGCTCTAACCTACGGGACTGCTGGGAAGCTACATGAAATATGCCTCAGGATGGTATGTCCTGGGGGATTTTGGGGAAAGCATCTATCCATGGCTTCCACCCTACACTGGTCAAAGGTTCCTCTAAGGAGCGTTAACTCTCCCTGCACTTCTGTTCATGCGAGGGCACTCCGTGGATTCCCAGATTCTAAGATGTAGCAGCAACAGAGAAGACCCAAGACAGAGGGTAAAAGGCACACAGCACTGTGAGGTCACAGCTATATCTGCACCTGTACCTGGACTTGGTCAGGGACTGTGCCAGAGCAGGTCGATGGATGAACTATGAGCTAGGTGTGGTGAAGAGGACCTGAAGAGATGCACACGGGTGTCCAGTAGACATGCTCACCCCGAAAACAGTCACCAGCAAGAGGAATGAGATTACTGTTGATTCACTGGTTTAAAGTAATCATTTGTAGTAGAATGGGTGTTGAGCATGCTACCTGAACTCTTCAAAGAGGATGTCCTTAATGCCCTCTCTAAAAGACCCCTTCACCCCCACTCTCATCACCCTATTCATTTCCTCAGTGACACTTACAACAGTCAGTAATCAGCCTGTGTAGCTGGCATTGTGGATTGCCTTGCTCAGTGTTCACTCCTCCCAACTTCACTCCTAGCATTCAAAGGCCAGAGAGATCACACCCACCCGTCTCTGCTTCCCTTGCTGCTCAGTCTTGGTTTAAATTCCTCTAACCATGCTCGGTCATTTTGGTAGTGCAGATAATGGCAGGGATGGCCTAACTCCAGAGCCATGATCTTGTAACTACCTAAATCCCTTTGTGATTAAGTTACATGGATTTGTCTGGATTTGAACCCTGAAAAGGACACCTCGTTCACTTATTAGCTTGCTTGTCATTATTTGTCTCTTCCCACTTTAGTTTAAGCTCCCTAATACCAGGCACTTGCTCGTTTTTCTTCACTGTATCCACAGAGCCTAGTACAGTGCCTGCTATGTAGTATATGCTGTGTAATGATTTGTCTGATGGATGGATGAGTGAATGAAGATGGGAGGACTGTGGCATGTGGAAGAGGAGGAGATACTGGACAGTAATGCTCATTTTCCCAAACTGTAAACTTTGGAATGCCCAAGAGCTCAGTCCTCACAACACCTTTATTCACACTTACTCCCTAGGTAAGCTCATCCAGTCTGTTTAAATTTATATCTCTGTGAGCTTTTGAAATTGCTAAACAAAAAATAAAATAAATTTAAAAATTTATATCTTCAGGCACGACTTTTCCCCTGAACTTTTTTTTTTGAGACAGAGCCTCGCTCTGTCGCCTAGGCTGGAGTGCAATGGCGCAATCTTGGCTCACGGCAACCTCCGTCTCCCAGGTTCAAACGATTCTCCTGACTCAGCGTCTTGAGTGGCTGGGATTACAGGCATGCACCACCACGCCCGGCTAAAACTTCTGACTCTTATATCCAACTACTAACCACCACTTCCCTTAGGAAGTGAATAGGCATCTTAAATGTAGCATGTCTAAAGGAGAACTTTTTTTTTTTTTTGAGATGGAGTCTCACTCTGTTGCCCAGGCTGGAGTGCAGTGGTGCGATCTCAGCTCACTGCAAGCTCTGCCTCCCGGGTTCATGCCATTCTCCTGCCTCAGCCCCCTGAGTAGCTGGGACTACAGGCGCTTATCACCACACCCGGCTAGTTTTTTGTATTTTTTTTAGTAGAGACAAGGTTTCACTGTGTTAGCCAGGATGGTCTCGATCTCCTGACCTAGTGATCCACCCGCCTTGGCCTCCCAAAGTGGTGGGATTACAGGTGTGAGCCACTGTGTCTGGCCTAAAACGGAACTTTTTTGTTGTTGTTGAGACAGAGTCTTGCTCTGTTGCCCAGGCTGGAATGCAGTGGCACCTTTCTGGCTCACTGCAACCTCTGCCTCCTAGAGGTGGTTCTCATGCCTCAGCTACCCAAGAAAGAGGGAGGAGGTCCCAGACTTTCTTCTTTTTTTTTTAAGAGACAGAGTCTCACTCTGTGGCCCAGGCTGGAGTGCAGTGGTGCGATCTCGGCTCACTGCAAGCTCTGCCTCCCGGGTTCATGCCATTCTTCTGCCTCAGCCTCTGGAGTGGCTGGACTACAGGCGCACACTGCTACATCTGGCAAATTTTTTGTATTTTAGTAGACACAGGTTTCACCGTGTTGCCTAGGCTGGTCTGGAATTCCTGAGCTCAGGCAATCCACCCACCTCGGCCTCCCAAAATGCTAGGATTACAGGTGTGAGCCACTGTGCCCAGTTGAGAGACATTCTTGAACTTCCTAGGAGGGCCTGGACAAATTGAGCCCCCATTGCCCACAGCAGCAAACTTGGCAACGTACCCTTATCCTGGCTTTTCCTTCTTCCCTGACTCACTCTGTTCCCTGACACCTGCTCCTTAAAATCACATCTAAAATAAACTACTGCACACAAGTCCTTGTTTCAAGCACTGCTTTTAGAGAAAACCAAATTAAGGAAATTAGTACCAGGAGTGACAGTAGAAAGAAGGGGACCTCCCCCACAACTCCATCCAATTGAGTTTCTGGAATATATCAATTACCAGTCAGACGCCAACAAGGATTCCATTGCTGGTGGTAAATAGGGGGCTCAACAACCCTGGCCTGGTGTGTGCAGTAGCATCACATTGACACTCGTACCTGTGGTTGGTTGAAATGAGGTATAAGTGGAAGAGGAAACATTGAACTATGCAGTAGCTCTAGATGTGAACAGTGTGGAAACTGTGGTCATTATAAGGACTATGGAGTTAGCTGGTTTTTGTTAACTGCTTTGGAAGCCTTGAAGAAAAAATGGCAGACTCTGCGTGCAGTGGCTCACACCTGTAATCTCAGCACTTTGGGAGGCCAAGATGGGCAGATCACTTGAGGCCAGAAGTTCAAGACCAGCCTGGCCAACATGGTGAAACACTGTCTCTACTAAAAATACAAAAATTAGCTGGGTATCTGGCACGTGCCTGTAATCCCAGCTACTCAGGAGGCTGAGGCACAAAAATCACTTGAGCCTGGGAGGTGGAGGTTGCAGTGAGCTAAGATCGGGCCACTGCTGCACTCCAGCCTGGGTGACAGAGGGAGACTCTGTCTCAAAAAAAAAAAAAAAAAAAAAAAAAGAACAGATAAGAGGAAAAAAAAAAAAAAAAAAAGGCAGAGTCAGATAGCCAACTGTCAATTCAGGACATACAACAAAAGCCAGAAGGCCTTCAAAGCAACAATTGCAGACCCTCATCTTCTGCAGCAATAAGGCAGACATTGCTGAGAATAAGACCCAGATTCTAATTGTAAGAGTTGCAGAGTTGCAAGAAAGATGGAATATGGGCAGCCCAAATGCATCACCAATGCCAAAGTAAAGCCTCTCATAGGAAAGGATTGGAACCCTAATGCCTAGGAGGGGACATCTGGGTGTACTTGAGAACATTGAACCCCCAGATTTCTCTGAACCCCCTGAACATTTCAGGCCAGCAAAAGTAATCCTCTCTTCCTTGCTAGAGGAGAGCAGCCTGCCCTTGTCTGGAAGTCATGCTAGGATTCAACTGACTTGCAAGAGGATATTTATCCTCAGATATGCTCCTTATTTCCTCTCGTTGCTTCTTCTCCTGACTCTTTTTTTTTTTTTTTTTTTGAGACGGAGTCTTGCTCTGTAGCCCGGGCTGGAGTGCAGTGGCCGGATCTCAGCTCACTGCAAGCTCCGCCTCCCGGGTTTAGGCCATTCTCCTGCCTCAGCCTCCGGAGTAGCTGGGACTACAGGCGCCCGCCACCTCGCCCGGCTAGTTTTTTGTATTTTTAGTAGAGACGGGGTTTCACGGTGTTAGCCAGGATGGTCTCGATCTCCTGACCTCGTGATCCGCCCGTCTCGGCCTCCCAAAGTGCTGGGATTATAGGCTTGAGCCACCGCGCCCGGCCCTCCTGACTCTTAACAGTCAGAAGTACAGGGGACTTTTTTTTGGGGGGGGCAAGGTATAGGGGACTTTATTGATGGCACATGATAAGGTGGGTCTCCGTAGGCCCCACCCTCTTCAGGGGTCTGACATGGAAACTGTGTTGAGGGGAGATGCTCAGTATGGTGGGGGCTGAGTGCAGCAGGGCTCCCCAGCAGCTCAGGGCCCCTCTCTTCCTCTTGTGCTCTCACTGGGATTGGTGGCCTGGGGCTCTTACTCCTTGGAGGTCATGTGGACCATGAGGTTCACCACCCTGTTGCTGTAGCCAAATTCACTGTCATACCAGGAAATGAGCTTGACGAAGTTGTTGTTGAGGGCAATGCCAGGCCCACCATTGAAGGTGGAAGAATGGGTGTCACTGTCAAAGTCAGAGGAGACAACCTGGTGCTCAGTATAGCCCAGGATGCCCTTGAGGAGCCCCCTCAATGCCTGCTTCACCATCATCTTGATGTCACTGTATTTGGCAGGTTTCTCCAGATGGCAGGTCAGGTCCATGACCAACATGGTGGTGGTGGGGACATGGAGGGCCATGCCAGTGAGCTTCCCATTCAGCTTGGCGATGACTTTGCCCACAGGCTTGGCAAGAATGATGTTCTAGAGAGCACTGCAGCCATCACACTACAATTTCCCAGAGGTACCATCGGGAGTCTTCTAGGTGGCAGTGAAGGCATGAACGGCGGTCATCAGTCCTTCCACGGTGCCAAAGTTGTCATGGATGACCTTGGCCAGGGGGGTTAAGCAACTGGTGGTGCAGGAGGCATTGCTGATAATCTTGAGGCTGTCTCCATACTTCTCATGGTTCATGCCCATCACAAACATGGGGGCATCAGAAGGGGCAGAGATGGTGACTCTTTTGGCTCCCCCATCTAAGCAAGTCCCAGCCTTCTCCATGGTAGTGAAGATGCTGGTGAGTCCTTAACATAATCAGCACCAGCATCATCCCCTTTGATTTTGGTGGGATCTCATTCCTGGAAGATGGTGATGGGATTTCCATTGGTGACAAGCTTCCCGTTTTCAGCCTGATGGTGCTGTGGAACTTGCCATGGATGGAATCATACTCAAATATGATTTGAAAAAAAAAGGAGTCATTGATGGCAACAATATCCATTTTGCTAGAGTTAAAAGCAGCCCTGGTGACCAGGCACCCAATATGTCCAAATCTGTTTACTCCAGCCTTCACTTTTACCTTGGTGCCTCAGGGACACAATTGGCACTGCATGAGAACATGCAGCTGTCAGTCGAACAGGAGGAGCAGAGAGCCTGTCATTGCTTCAGACTCAATAACTGGGGTCAGATCTCAGTGTTGTAGCTTGGGATGGGAAATACAGCTTCTGCTTTTGGATAAAATAGTCCAACCATGAGGACCAGGACCAGCTAATAAGGACTGGGAGAAATAAAGGGACTATGTGTGGGAGTGGATTTTTGTTTTTGTTTTTGTTTTGAGACAGGGCCTTGCTTTGTCACCCATGCTGAAGTGCCATGGTGCAAACACTTCTCTCTACAGCCTCAATCTCCTGGGTTCAAGGAATCCTCCTGCCTCAGACTCCCAAGTAGCTGGAACTATAGTCGCACGCCACCATGCCTGGCTAATTTTTAATTTTTTGTAGAGAGGGCCTCGCTGTGTTGCCCAGACTGGTCTTGAACTCCTAGGCTCAAGTGATTCTCTGGCCTCCACCTCCCACAGTGCTGGGTTACAGGTGAGAGCCACCCCACCCGGCCAGAAGTGGATCTTGAGGGTGCTAGACCATGATGCAAATATAAGGTTGAAAGGAGATAGTTTTGGCCAGGCGTGGTGGCTTATGCTTGTAATACCAGCACCTCAAGAGGCCGAGGCAGTAGGATCCCTTGAGCTCAGGAGTTCAAGACCAGCTTGGGCAACATAGCGACACCTCATCTCTACAAAAAATTTTAAAAAACAAAATTAGTTGGGCGTCATGGCTTGTGCCTGTAGTACCAGCTACTAGGGAGGCTGAGGTAGGAGGATCACTTGAACCAGGGAGTCAGAAGTTGCAGTGAGCTGAAATCTCACCACTGCACTCCAGCCTGGATGACAGAGTGAGCCCCTGTCTCAAATGAGTAGGCGAGGTATGGTGGCTCACGCCTGTAATACCAGTATTTTGGGAGGCTGAGGCGGGTGGATCACTGGAGGCCAGGAGTTTAAGACCAGCCTAAGCAACATAGTGAGACTCTATTTCTAGTAAAATTAGCTGGTCATGGTGCAACATGCTTGTAATCCCAGCTACTCTGGAGGCTGAAGCCAGAGAATCACTTGAACCAGGAGGTGGAGGTTGCAGTGAGCTGAGATCACACCACTGCACTCCAGCCTGGGTGACAGAGCCAGACTCTGTCTCGAATCAAAAAAAAAATAAATTAATAAATTAATTTAAAAAGAAAGGAGATAGTTTATTGACAGGGGAGCACTCTTCTGTAATGCAGGATGTAGCTGGAGCCAGTTCTAACATGCTTCTGGGATAGCTGCACGAAATGGTCTATGATAATAAGGTGGGGATGCTGGGATGGCCATTGCAGAGTTTTGGGATTTTTTGTGCAGGATAAAATATACATAAAATTTGCCTCTTCACTTTATATATTGTGGTACAATATACATAACATAAAATTTACCATTTTAACCACTTTTAAGTGTCCAGTTTAGCGGCATTAAGTACTTTCACCATGTTGTGCAGACGTTGTCACTGTTCATTTCTAGAACTTTTTTTTTTTTTAAAGACGGATTTTCTCTATTGTTGCCCAGGCTGGAGTGCAACGGCGCGATCTCGGCTCACTGCAACCTCCGCCTCCTGGGTTCAAGCGATTCTCCTGCCTCAGCCTCATGAGTAGCTGGGACTATAGGCGCGTGCCACCATGTCTGGCTAATTTTTGTATCTTTAGTAGAGACGGGGATTCACCATGCCAGCCAGGCTTGTTTCGAACTCCTGACCTCAGGTGATCCGCCTGCCTCGGCCTCTCAAAGTGCTGGGATTGTAGGCACAAGCCACCACACCTGGCCAGCTATACACTTTTCAACAACAAGATCTCATGACCACTCTCTCATTATCACAAAAACAGCAAGGGAGAAATCTGCTCCCAAGATCCAATCACCTCCCGCCAAACACGCTTCCTCACTTTCTTCAGGACTTTTCTGGAAGTACTTCTCAGTGAGGCCTTCCTTGACCGCAAAGAGCTTCTTTTTTTTTTTTTTTTTTCCTGAGACAGAGTCTCGTTCTGTCACCCAGGCTGGAGTACAATGGCACAATCTCAGCTCACTGCAACCTCTGCCTCCTGGGTTCAAGCAGTTCTCATGCCTCAGCCTCCCAAGTAGCTGGGATTACAGGTGCCTGCCACCATGCCTGGCTAATTTGTGTATATTTAGTAGAGACAGGGTTTCACCATGTTGGCCAGGCTGGTCTCGAACTCCTGACCTCAGTCAATCCTCCCGCCTCAGCCTCCCAAAGTGCTGGGATTACAGGCATGAGCCACTACACCCGGCCCAGACTGATCAAAACATGTCTGATCATGTCTTTTCTCAACTGAAAACCCCCTGGTGACTCCCGTTTCCCCTAAAGGAAAAGCCAAAGTACTTACACTGGCTGGCAAGCCTGGCAGAATCTTCCGTGCCTGCTCCTTCCTCTCTGATGTCAGCTCCTGCTAATCTCTACTATAGCCACAGTGCTCTCCAGAGTCACCCTGCAGACTCCTGCCACGGGGCCTCTGCACTGGCAATTTCCATGGCCGGGAATGCTGGTCCTCCAGAATATTTCTAAGCATGCTTCCTCACTTCCTTCAGGACTTTTCTCAGAGAGGCCTTCCTTGATGATCAATCCTCTACCAGAGTAACCTCTACCTCTCCTGGTATTCGCAGGCCCGCTCACCCTGCTTTAAGTTTTTTACAGCAATTGCCAATATCATAAGTTATCTTTATGTGAAGTATATTTTCTTTTTCCTGAGACAGGGTCTTTCTGTGTCACCCAGGCTGGAGTGCAGTGGCCCAATTTCAGCTCACTGCAATCTCTGCCTCCTGGTTTCAAGCGATTCTCCTGCTTCAGCTGCTTAAGTAGCTGGAATTACAGGCACCTGCCACCATGCTTGGCTAATTTTTGTAGAGACAGAGTTTCACAATGTTGTCCAGGCTGGTCTTGAACTCCTGAGCTCAAGCAATCCGCCTGCCTTGGCCTCGCAAAGTGCTGGGATCACAGGCGGAGTCACTGCACCTGGCCCGACACTGTTCTCCAGAGTCACCCTGCACGCTCCTGCCACACAGCCTTTGCATTGGCGATTTCCACAGCCAGGAATGCTGGTCCTCTAGAATATTTCTAAGCATAGTTTCTGACTTCCTTCAGGACCTTTCTGGAAGTGCTTCTCAGTGAGGCCTTCCTTGATGATCAATCCTATATAAAATAGCAACCTCCATCTCCGCTGGTATTCAGGGGCCGGCTCACCCTGCTTTAAGTTTTTCATAGTCATCGCCAATATCATGAATCATCTTTGAGGGATTTTCTGTCTCCCCCCAACTTGAACGCAATCTTCATGAGGACAGGGACTTTATCACCCACCCCCCGTTTTTTTTTCACTGCAAAACCTAGAACAGTGCTTGGCGGGTAGTAAGGACTCAATAAATGTTTGTTGGATGAATCCAATAAGTAAACAAGACAGAGGACACATGTAGGGATCCGTCTGTGAACCCTGAGCCCCTGGCTCCTGAGTCCGGCAGTGGGTGCAGTGGCGGCTCCTGTCTGTGAGGGTCCCAGAGGCCGGCAACAGGATGCCTCCTTGGAAAATTCACTCAACGGCTTTGCCGCTGAGGCTGTTCCTCTGGGATGATCTCTTTGGGGGATCATGCTTGGATATTTGTCTCAAAGAGTCCCAGGCCAAACCTCAGGGGCCTCAGAGCATTTAGAAAATTAACACCTCTGCGAGCCTGGTCCAGGCAGATCCCGTGCAGACGGGAGTTTGTCCCCTTCCGGCCCCCGAGGTCCTGGCTATGGCCAGCATGGAGTGACCTGCGTGACCTCTGAGTGCCAGGCAAGGGTTCAGCAGCCAACTCCTCAACTACTTCTGCAGGACGCTGGCAGCATAGCCAGCGAGATGGTTGGAAGCCGTCAGGGCACAGAGAAGGGGCCGAGGGTGCCCTGAGTGTGCGTGGGGGGCAGCCCTGCTGCAGTCCAAGCCTTTGATTCCCAAGCTCTGTGCAGTTCCCCCTGGACCCTGCCATGTGGCCCAGCCACCCATACCTGGGATAGGGGCTAAGCCAAGCTACTGTCTCCTCCACAGGGAGGCAGCCTGTTTGCTCTGTCCGTTTGCCTTTGCAGAGACCTAGATCCTCATGCAAGACAAGCAGCGGCCCCTGTAAGCACATGAGACAATCCCAAGTGTCAGTGGGAAGGAGATCCCTTTCCTGATGGGGCTGCCTCTGCCCAGTCCCTCCCAGCTTCCCCAGGGCCCTGGGGCTCTGCAGGCATTCAGAAGTGGAAGCCAGCCACGGCCCGGGACTGAAGAGGTTAATGTGCAGCTGCCTCCGAATGTTAATGTGTCTAGGTGATGTCAGTGAGAGCCGCGAAGGAGGGAGTAGGGAGGGCAGTTGGGCTTGGAGGCGGCAGCGGCTGCCAGGCTGCCGAGGAAGACCCCCTTCCCGACTGCGGGGCTTGCGCTCCTGGACAAGGTGGCAGGCGCTGGAGGCTGCCGCAGCCTGCGTGGGTGGAGGGGAGCTCAGCTCGGTTGTGGGAGCCGGCGACCGGCACTGGCTGGATGGACCTGGAAGCCTCGCTGCTGCCCACTGGTCCCAACACCAGCAACACCTCTGATGGCCCCAATAACCTCACCTCGGCAGGTGAGTTGACTGGGAGTCCTCCCTCCTCTGGGCTGTGGGTGGAAAATGGGAAGGTTTCACCCCTGAGCCAAACTGCTTGGGAAACTTTATCACAGTTCTTGGGGACAAGATCTGTGGTCTACTTTGCTCAGAGGGGCAGGGGAGAAGGGGGCAAGGGTCCGCAGGGGCAGACGGGTAGGAGCAGAGCAGGGGACGAAGGCATGTGCAGAATGGCAAGGAAGTGGGGCCAGCCGCGAGGCAGCAGGGGAAGGCTCGCGGCTGGGTTCCAAAGAGGCTTGGCAGAAAAAATTCCAGGCTGGAAAAGCAAGCGAGAGAAGCTGGAGGGTGGTATGTGGGAGACAGCTGGGGGCTCACTCCTGCACTGTTAGCCTCAGCTTTTTACTCGCACTTGGGTGATGAGGTCTGAGACATCCTCACTGCCACCTGGGAGAGGCCCTGGGAAGGGAAGACTTCACGGAGCCATGAGGGGATTAACTTTTCTGGTGAATTAAGCTTCCTGACATTTCCAGAGCTGCGGTGCCCTGGGATTCCAGCTTTGAAGGAGAAGGGAAGGAAGGAAAAGAGGAAAGGCTTATGTGGATAATTTTTTCAGGCTGCTGAGCTGCAACACACAGCTTCTGTCTCTGCTTCACTCAAGAAGCCCAGGCTCAGAAGATACCAAGCAAGGAAATCCCTGCTAGGAAGACTGGGGTAGGGAGGGCTGCTGACTTGACCAGGGCACAGCCGGCAAAAGCCTCTACAAGACAGTCGCTCAGAGATGTCCAAGAATCAGTACACCGTTTCCAACCAGAGAGCTCCAAAATGAAGCACTCAGGGCTACACATAGGAAAAGCATGTGCGCACACACATACACACACACTTACTTTTTTGTCCTTCTGGCTATTTTGATGAGGTTTCCTGGTGAAGCCCGGGGCGCACAGAGTAATCTCTGCAGACAGCTGTGGTTCTTGCCTCTGGTGCCTGCAGGAGGCAGGCTTCTTGTGTCCTTGCAAGACGGGTGGCTCAGGGGACACTGGTAGGATTCACCAGGAAATCCATGGAGGAGGGAAAAGGGACAAGATTAGCAACGGTGAAGGGAGGGAGAATGGTGGGAGAGGATTCCAGATGAACGGTGGGTCGCTGGAGGCTGAGCATGCCAGCAGGATGTCAGTTCTCAGAGCAGAGCCCATGTCAAACGGCCAACGCTTGCTCCTTCTGTCCCCAGGATCACCTCCTCGCTCAGGGAGCGTCTCCTACATCAACATCATCATGCCTTCGGTGTTCGGCACCATCTGCCTCCTGGGCATCATCGGGAACTCCATGGTCATCTTCGCGGTCGTGAAGAAGTCCAAGCTGCACTGGTGCAACAATGTCCCCGACATCTTCATCATCAACCTCTCGGTGGTGGATCTCCTCTTTCTCCTGGGCATGCCCTTCATGATCCACCAGCTCATGGGCAATGGGGTGTGGCACTTTGGGGAGACCATGTGCACCCTCATCACGGCCATGGATGCCAATAGTCAGTTCACCAGCACCTACATCCTGACCGCCATGGCCATTGACCGCTACCTGGCCACCGTCCACCCCATCTCTTCCACAAAGTTCCGGAAGCCCTCTGTGGCCACCCTGGTGATCTGCCTCCTGTGGGCCCTCTCCTTCATCAGCATCACCCCCGTGTGGTTGTATGCCAGACTCATCCCCTTCCCAGGAGGTGCAGTGGGCTGCGGCATCCGCCTGCCCAACCCGGACACTGACCTTTACTGGTTCACCCTGTACCAGTTTTTCCTGGCCTTTGCCCTGCCCTTCGTGGTCATCACGGCCGCATACGTGAGGATCCTGCAGCGCATGACGTCCTCAGTGGCCCCCGCCTCCCAGCGCAGCATCCGGCTGCGGACAAAGAGGGTGACCCGCACAGCCATCGCCATCTGCCTGGTCTTCTTTGTGTGCTGGGCACCCTACTATGTGCTACAGCTGACCCAGTTGTCCATCAGCCGCCCGACCCTCACCTTTGTCTACCTGTACAATGCGGCCATCAGCTTGGGCTACGCCAACAGCTGCCTCAACCCCTTTGTGTACATTGTGCTCTGCGAGACGTTCCGCAAACGCTTGGTCCTTTCGGTGAAGCCTGCAGCCCAGGGGCAGCTTCGCGCTGTCAGCAACGCTCAGACGGCTGACGAGGAGAGGACAGAAAGCAAAGGTACCTGACGCTTCCCCTGCCGCCCTGGACACCTCCAAGTCAGAACACCACAGCAAGCCGTGGGGAGAGATGCCGAGAGAAACCCAAGACTGCTCTGGGGGAATGCAGGAAGATTAGGTAGTGAGGGGTCGTTGCAATGAAATAAATACGTTCCAGGGGGCCCACACATTGCTGGGGAGGCCTGGAGTCAGGTTTGGGGGTTTCAGACCTCAGAAATCCCCTTGGGGGAGCAGGATTAGACCTTTGGATAGAACAGAAGCTGAGCAAGAGAAGATGTTGGTTTGGATCATCGGTTGCCCTATATCTGCAAGCTCTCAAATGTCTTCTTCTCAAGGCAAGAGGTGGAAGGCTACTGACTCGGTTTGTTTCAAGTCAGGCAGGGCTGGAGTGTGAGCAGCCAGGGACATGTTGCACAAGGCCTGAGAGACGGGAAAGGGCCCGATAGCTCTTTCCCCGCTCTCACTGGTGTGATGGAAGGTGGCCTTTCTCCCAAGCTGGTGGATAATGAAAAATGAAGCATCCCATCTCTCGGCATTCCAGCATTCTGTCAATTTCCCTTTTGCTCTAGAGGATGCATGTTTATTTGAGGGGATGTGGCACTGAGCCCACAGGAGTAAAAGCCCAGTTTCCTAGGAGGTCTGCTTACTAAGAATGACAGGGAGATCTGGGGTGGGTGTGGTTGGGGGTCTTAAAACTAATAAAAGTTGGCGGCGGGGGGCTTTTGCAGCTTTGGTGACATTCTCTCCACGGGGCACATTTGCTCAGTCGCTAATCCAGCGTGAGCGTCCGTGTGTTCTGCATGTGCAGGGGCCATTCTAGTGCCCGGTGTGTTGGCATCATCTTTTTGCTCTAGCCCTTCCTCTCCAAAATAAAAACAAATAAAGGAAAATCTCCACCCACATCACTCTGTTCTTGTGGACTTGGGGGTGGGTGTGGGGTCGGGGGGAAGGTGGGTAGCAGAAAAGAGAAGGGTCACTTCATTGTGGAATTTAGACCTTGGTTCCCACTGCATTTTTAGGACACACGAAGCAGGGATCTGTGTTTCTGAACCCACAGGGAGGATTCAGTGGCATGAATGGAATTACCGGGGATTCATTCGATTGCAGTTCCACTGCTAGGCTTGTTCTTGGGACTCAGCTTCCTGTCTTCTGCACAAAATCCCCTGGACTTTGTTGTCACCAGTGCTGGCCCCTCAGGCCCCAAGTCCCAACCCCCACTTCCCCCCAACCCCCACCCCCGCTGAGTCACCAGCCGCAGAACCAGCTCTTAGGGCAGCTGAAGCCTGTCTGCTTTCTACAGCCGAGATCTGGTGTGGGCACCTTGAACAGAAGATTACAGCCGGGGCCGCTGGGAGGCAGCCGCGACTGCTGCTTGGCTGCTGCTGCTTGACGTCTTCACTGAGAGGGGACTGGGAGCTGTCAGTGCAGTGCTCAGCAGACCTTACTGAGATAGCAGGAGAAAGCTACAAGCATCCTTAAAGCAGGGGCACCAGCACAGCCTGTTCCTCTTCAGAGTTGCAGCAGGGAGCCTCTTTAGAAAACTTCTGGGCAGCTTCCTTGGGTCCTGGGGACTTTTTTTTTTTTTTTTTTTTGTGACACAGGGCCTTGCCATGTTGCCCAGACTGGTCTCAAACTCCTGGGCTCAAGCAGTCCTCCCACCTTGGCCTCCTGAAAGTTGGAATTATAGGCTTGAGCTGCCACATCCAGCCCCTGGGGAGCTCTTTATCCCCATCATTAGTATTTCCTGGCCTGTGTTCCTCTCCGCCGAGCACCTGCGGGGTAAAGAAGCCGATGGTTATTTTCCTTACTCACTAACAGTAGGGTCTCCAGCTGCCACCGGTAACTTGAAATCTCTTTTAGACACACACTCAATAAAAGAAAGAAGATTCTGGCCAGGCACGATGGCTCACACCTGTAATCCCAGCACTTTGGGATGCCGAGGTGGGCGGATCACCTGAGGTCAGGAGTTCGAGACCAGCCTGGCCAACATGGTGAAACCCTGTCTCTACTAAAAATACAAAAATTAGCTGGGCGTGGTGGGCGCCTGTCATCCCAGCTACGTGGGAGGCTGAGGCAGGAGAATCACTTGAACCCGGGAGGCAGAGGTTGCAGTGAGCCGAGAGTGCACCATTGCCCTCCAGCCTGGGTAACAAGAGCGAAAACTCCATCTCAAAAAAAAAAAAAAAAAAAAAAAGGAAAGAAAAGAAAAAAGGATTCTTAGGGAAGCCTTGAGGCAAATCCAAGAAGCCCCAATTCCTAGCCACAAACGTGATAAAAGGAGGTCTTCCTGCATCAGGGTTATCTACTGGAAGGCTTTCCTGGGTGTCCATCAGCCCCAGCCCCTGCCTGCTCGTCACTCCCTCTCACCTTCCAGCACTCCAAGGAGGAATCTCAGAGAGGAAACAAGGGAGACGGCCTCTCCCAGAGAATGCTCATCACCAGATCAACAGCTCACAGTGGCTGGGTGGGCACACGCCCAGCGAAAGCCCCAGCAGCTCCCAGGGAAGGGGGCATCCTGTCCTTCAGCTCTTAACCCCACGCTGAAACAACTAAAATGGAAGCAGAGTGGGTGGAGTCATGAAAGTGGGTGGATAGCAATGTAAACCTCGCAGAGGGGAGAGGCGGAGGAGAGAGATGAGTTAGGGAGAACAGGCGGTCGAGGGGAGAAGTGGGGCAGGGAGGCTGGAAGGGTGGGGGATTACGATGGGAGCTGCCACCAGCACACCTCTCCCCAGCCTGATCCCGCAGTAATCTGGACACACTCGCGATGTGGATGAGGGTAAGACCAGGCAGAGGTGAGCGCTGGGCGCTGGGTTGGCATTTTCCTGACATCACTGGTGGGAATGGTGGACCGAGTGCAGGGCTGGGATCTGAGGCATGAGGGGAACTTTCTTTTCCTCTTCCTTAAGCCTAGGGATGTGGCCAGAACCTTGGAGAGCCGTGGGGGCCACTGTGAGCTGCAGACAGAGTCCAAGAAGGGGGTGAAGGCCCTGCGGTCCATCTCTTTGCTCCTTTCCCCCTTCCCACATTTAACAGTTTCTCCCACGGGGGCCCCATCAGGTCATCTCCTCAAACCCGGCCAGTGCTTCATCCACTGCTGCCTTATCTTTTCCCCAGAAAATACTTCCTCTCCAACTGTGAGGATTATGCTCCGAAACTGCCCCCCAGCACCCGGCAGAATTTCACAGGTGAGAGACGTTGACCTCAAAATTTAGGTTGCAAGTGAGTCCGCAGAACCACTTCCGCACATTGCTGTTCACAAGAGAAGCAAGCAGAGCACCAAACACGGCGACTGGCATTGGGTTTGTGTTTGTTTGTTCCTTTCTGAATCATCAGTTTTCATTTAATTAATTAACTTATTTTTATTTATCTATTTATTTTGAGACAAGGTGGGGCTCTGTTGCCCAGGCTGGAGTACAGTGGTGCGATCTCAGCTTACTGCAGCCTTGACCTCCTGAACTCAAGCAATCCTCCCCCCACTTCGGCCTTCCGAGTAGCTGGGGCTACAGGAGCATGTCACCATGCCCAGCTATTTTTTGTTTTGTTTTGGTGGAGACGGAGTTCCACCATGTTGCCCAGGCTGGTCTTGAACTCCTGGGCTCAAGTGATCTGCCTGTCAGGCCTCTGAGCCCAAGCCAAGTCATTGCATCCCCTGGTACTTGCACGTATACGCCCAGATGGTCTGAAGTAACTGAAGAATCACAAAAGAAGTGCAAATGCCCTGCCTCGCCTTAACTGATGACATTCCACCACAAAAGAAGTGAAAATGGCCAGTCCTTGCCTTAAGCGATGATATTATCTTGTGAAATTCCTTTTCCTGGCTCATCCTGGCTCAAAAAGCTCCCCCACTGAGCACCCTGTGACCCCCACTCCTGCCCGCCAGAGAACAACCCCCCTTTGACTGTAATTTTCCTTTACCTACCCAAATCCTATAAAACGATCCCGCCCTTATCTCCCTTCGCTGACTCTCTTTTCAGACTCAGCCTGCCTGCACCCAGGTGAAATAAACAGCCATGTTGCTCACACAAAGCCTGTTTGGTGGTCTCTTCACATGGATGCGCATGACACTGCCCACCTCAGACTCCCAAAGGGCTGGGATTACAGGTGTGACCTACTGTACCTGGCCTTATTTATTTATTTATTTATTTATTTTTGAGACAGAGTCTCACTCTGACACCCACGCTGGAGTGCAGTGGTGCGATTTCGCCTCACTGCAATCTCCGCCTCCAGGGTTCAAGTGATTCTCTTGCCTCAGCCTCCTGAGTAGCTGGGACTACAGGCATGCGACACCACGCCCAGCTAATTTTTGTATTTTTAGTAGATACAGGGTTTCACCATGTTGGCCAGGCTGGTCTCGAACTCCTGACCTCAGGTGATCCGCCCACCTCGGCATCCCAAAGTGCTGGGATTACAGGCAAGAGCCACCACGCCTAGCCTCTTTTTTATTGTAAAATACACATAACATAAAATTTACTCTTTTAATAATTTCAAGTGTAGAATGCAGTGGCATGAAATACATTCACATTATTGTGCAGCCCTCACCACCATCTATCTCCAGAAATTTTCCATCTTCCCAAACTGAAACTCCATACCAATTAAACACCAACCGACCATTCCTCCGTCCCCATAACTCCTGACAACCACCGGGTTACGTTCTGTCTCTGTGGATTTGACTGCTCTAGGAACCTCGTATAAGTAGAATCACACAGATTTTGTTCTTGCGTTGAGGGAAGAGTGAGACCCTCTATATTGTTTTATACTCAGAAAAGAAAAGAGAAGCGAAACTAAAGGCAGGTAGCCCAGCGCCCAGGAACCAGACCCGAAACCAGGCCTGGGCCTGCCTGACCTAAGCCTGGTAGTTAAAATTCGACCCCTGACCTAGCAACTGTTGTTATGTACAGATTCCAGACATTGTATGGAAGGACACTGTGAAACCTCCCATTCTGTTCTGTTTCACTCTGACCACCGGTGCTTGCAGCCCCTGTCAGGTAACCCCTGGCTCGCTCAATCAATCATGACCCTCTCACGCGGACCCCCTTAGAGTTGTGAGCCCTTGAAAGGGACAGAAGTTGAGTCAGCGGACCCCCTTAGAGTTGTGAGCCCTTGAAAGGGACAGAAGTTGAGCACCTGACGAGCTCGGATTTTAAGACGCTAGCCTACTGATGCTCCCAGCTGATTAAAGCCACTCCCTTCACTATCTCAATGTCTGAGGGGTTTTGTCCTGCTACATCATGACTGGCTTATTTCACTTAGCATAATGTCCTCAAGGTTCATCCACGTTGTCATATGTGTCAGAATCGTCCTCCTTTTAAAGGATGAATGATATTGCATTGTATGTGTATACCACATTTTGTTTAACCATTCATCTGTTGTTTCTACCTTTTGGCTATTATGAACCTGAGTGCACAAATATCTATTGGAGTCAGTGCTTTCCATTCTTTTTGGCATATACCCATAAGAATTGCCAGATCAGGCTGGGCGCTGTGGCTCACGCCTGTAATCCCAGCACTTTGGGAGGCTGAGGCGGGTGGATCACGTAATCAGGAGATCGAGACCATCCTGGCTAACATGGTGAAACCACGTCTCTACTAAAAAATACAAAAAATTAGCCGGGCGCAGTGGCGGGCGCCTGTAGTCCCAGCTACTTGGGAGATTGAGTCAGGAGAATGGTGTGAACCTGGCAGGCGGAGGTTGCAGTGAGCCCAGATTGCGCCACCGCACTCCAGCCTGGGTGACAGAGTGAGACTCCATCTCAAAAAAAAAAAAAAAAATGAATTGCCAGATCAGGCTGGGTGCGGTGGCTAAAAATACAAAAATTAGCCACGTGTGGTGGTGTGCACCTGTGGTCCCAGCTACTCGGGAGGCTGCGGCAGGAGAATCACTTGAATCCAGGAGGCGGAGGTTGCAGTGAGCCAAGATTGCGCCATTGCACTCCACCCTGGGCAACAGAGTGAGACTCCATCTCAAAAAAAAAAAAAAAAAAAAAAAAAAAAAAAAAAGCCAGATCAGGAGCCGGACACAGTGGCTTATGCCTGTAATCCCAGCACTTTGGGAGGCCAAAGCGGGAGGATCACCTAAGCTCAGGGGTTCCAGACCAGCCTGGCCAACATGGTGAAACCTCATCGCTACTAAAAATACAAAAATTAGCCAGGCATGGAGGCACATGCGATCCCAGCTACTTCGGAGGCTGAGGCAGGAGAATCACTTGAATCTGGGAGGTGGAGTTTGCAGTAAACAGAGATCACACCACTGCATACTAGCCTGGGCCACAGAGTGAGACTCTATCTCAAAAAAAAAAAAAAGAAGAAGAAAAAAAAGAAAAAAAATTGCCATATCATATGGTAGTTCTATTTTTAATTTTTTGAGAAACTGCCATAGTGGCTGTACCATGTTACATTCTCACCAGCAATGTGCAAGTGTTTCCATTTCTCCACGTCCTCATCAACACTTATTTTCTTTTTCTTTTTAAAATAAAAGACATTCTAATGCGCCTAAAGTGGTTTCATTGTGATTTTGATTTACATTTCCCTAATAATTAGCAATGTTGAGCATCTCGTCATGTACTTCCTGACTATTTGTATTTCTTCTTTGGAGAAATGTCTATTCAAGTCTTGTGCCCATTTTTAAAATTGGGTTGTTCTTTTGTTATTGTTAGCAACTGTATTTTCCTCAATTCAAACTAGTAATAATTGGTTCTGCATGACTTGTTACTAAGAAAAAAAACAAATGTTAAAAAATTAAGCTCCTTCTCCTCTGCAGTTCAATAAAATACTTTTTTTTTTCTAATTGAGCGCTGGGATGGAGAACCACTTGTTCCTCAAACCTCTTCTTCCTTGCATACCTGTGATCTGTAATAAGTCAAACTGACCCAGTAGCTTGAGCTGAGGAGATCAGAAAAAAGCAAGGCAGCAAAACAGTGATGGACGACTGTTCCCGGACCAAACTAAGGGTCAGGCTGCTTATTCTTGCGGCCCAGTAACGAGATGGGGATGAAATTGGAAAGAAGGAAGTTTTTATTTCTGTAACCAGTTTTAGGGAGAGGCCTGAAAAATATTGCCAGACCAACTCTAAATTACAAAGCTTTCCAGAGCCTATGTACCTTCTAAGCTATATGTCTACGTGTAAGTGTGCATTCATCTACAAACATATAGAGTGATTAACTTTTTTTTTTTTTTTGAGACGGAGTTTCGCTCTTGTCTCCCAGGCTGGAGTGCAGTGGTGAGATTTCGGCTCACTGCAACCTCCACCTCCTGGGTTCAAGCAGTTCTCCTGCCTCAGCCTCCTGAGTAGCTGGGATTACAAGCATGTGGCACCATGCCCGGCCTTTTTTTTTTTTTTTTTTTTTTTTTTTTTTGTATTTTTACTGGAGACAGGGTTTCACTGTGTTGATCAGGCTGGTCTTGAACTCCTGACCTCATGATTCGCTCGCCTCGGCCTCCCAAAGTGCTGGCATTGCAGGCGTGAACCACCATGCCCGGCCCTGATTAACTGCTTTTAATCTATAACTAAGGTCTGAGTCCTGAAGACCTTCCTCTGCAGCCTCAGTAAATTTACTTAATCTAAATGGGTCCAGCTGTGAGGTGATTACCCTTATCTTGTCTCCTGCTAAATCATGGAGGTTTGGGGTGTTCCTTCAGACCCCCAGTAAGAAGCCTGGGGTGTTTCTTCAGACCTGCAATAAAATTTGTTTAATCCTAAATGGGTCCTGTTAAGAATTCCTTCGTTATTTTGTCATGCTTTAAGGCCCAGGGAAGGCCTGGGCAAAACTCTTGGAGAACTTTTGTTACATTCCAGCCTTTGTATAAGCACACTGGCTCTTTCAGCCTTTTTTTTTTTTTTTTTTTTTTTTTTTTTTGAGACAGAAGCGTGCTCTGTCACCCACAGCTGGAGTGCAATGGTGAGGAGATCTTGGTTCACTGCAATCGCTGCCTCCCAGGTTCAAGAGATTCTCCTGCCTCAGCCTCTGGAGTAGCTGAGATTACAGGTGCACATCACCACGCCCAGCTAATTTTTATATTTTTAATAGAGACAGGGTTTCACTATGTTGGCCAGGCTAGTCTTGAACTCCTGACCTCAGGTGATCCACCCGCCTTGGCCTCCCAAAGTGCTGGGATTGCAGGTGTGAGCTACTGCACCCGGCCAGCTTTTAATATTTAACTTAACCACTCAGTCAGTACTGAAGCAGTTGTTATGGAGGCCTGCATGAGTAAGACCTGGCCCGCCACACCACCTCACCGGGGTACACCAACCTCAGATCTAATCCTGAGGACAGTCGAGGGAGGAACTTTCCAGATGGTCAGAGATGGGATGGATAAGCCACTCACTTAATTCTCTGCAAAGCTGTCTCCTCCATTTGTGATGAATCACGGCGATCTCAGACTACACAGAAGGGCAACACCTGAAAGAAAATAGTCACTGCTGCCTTTTGAATCCGTCAAAGCAGATTGGGCTTCCATCCCTCGGCTGCCTCTCTTTGAAGCTTCCTCCTCTCAGGGCTCTCCCCATCAGAGATCCTGTGCCCCTTCTCTCCCCCAGAAGGGCAGGGGAATCCCTAGTCTTGCACCTCCATATCACCTAGCTCCGGGGGTAAAATCAGGATGATTAAATGAGATGTTGCAAATGCAACCCAAGTGCTCCCCAGGGACACCTGAACAGGGGAACTAACATTCATATAAACCCACTGAAGTCTCCATCCTGCGAGGCGGTGGGCCAGCAAGTGCCTTCCCAAATATCTCTGTGTGGTCACCTGCTGCCTCCGGCTCAGGGCATTGCTCAGTTGGTCACTACCTCTCCAGGCTGCTTTACCTCCCTGCAGGTGGCTTCACCCCGAGGCAGCCAGTGCTAGCGCAAGCCTGAGGCTGGGGCTCAGGGATTGTCAAAGCAGAGAAGGAGGGAGTGGGTGAGAGTCCAGAATAGGACTGGAGTTGGCTGGGAGTCCTCACAATCCCTGCAGTCTGCCTGTTGCATTCTGTCATTGTGGGGAGAGGCCTTCCTGCCCTCCCAAGCCTGGCCTGCTGTCCCACATCTGAGCCACAGACACTGGGCGAGACCCCTTTTCCCATTTCCCATTTCCTCTCTCCTCCCAGTTCCAGGATCTCCAAATCTCCCCTCTTCTGGCTAACCTGGAGAAATCCACAATTCAGTGTAAAAGGCAAAATAGTTTATGCCAAGGAAGACGCCCCTTCACTCTTATGCAGCGCAGCTTATTCCTCTGTGCCTCCGTCTCTTTCACTGGGGAAAGGGGGAGAAGAGACGCTTCATCTTTGCACACCACCCTCAAAAAAACCTGTTAAATGCTTGTCAAACAAAAGTATTAGTAATTTTTCTGGCTGAGCATAGTGGCTCACTCCTGTAATCCCGGCACTTTGGGAGGCTGAGATGGGTGGATTACATAAGTTCAGGAGTTCAAGATCAGTCTGGGCAACATGGCAAAAACCCCGTCTCTACAAAAAATACAAAAATTAGTTAGGCATGGTGGGAGCATGCCTGTAGACCCAGCTACTTGGGAGGCTGAGGTGGGGGGAGGATCACTTGAGCCCAGGAGATAAAGGCTGCAGTGAGCTGAGATTGCACCGCCGCATTCCAGCCTAGGCAACAGAGTGAGAGCCTGTATCAAACAAAAATATATATATATTAGTAATCTTCTAACAGAAGTTCTGTCCAGGATCTTTAGAGTATAGAGTAGAATCCAACATTTGGCTGCTGAGAAGCTCATCCGACCCACAGATGTGGTGTTTTGTTTTTCTCTTGCATGGTATAAAAAAGATTGTGAATTAGTTGCCAGCTTTTGAATCCATTGCTTTACTTAAAAATCTGGGTGACCAGCTTCTCTTGAAATATCAGAAGATCTGGCTATAGGGTCTACCTTCCCATGTGCCAACAGTCTGCTGGATGCATGAAGGTACACTCTTAGGCAGTCACGCACTCCCCAGTTTGCCACAGTCTCCACTCCTCCCTATCGTCCCCTTGACTCAGCCAGCTTCATTTATTTAAGTCACTTGCCTGCACCATACTGACATTTAATTTCATATCCCTGGGCCCAGCTCATCAAATAGAGCTTTGTGAACCACACCAATGATTTTGGATTTTATACCAAAGCCAAGAGAAATCATCAAAAGGCTTTTAACAGGAATGATATTGTTACTGGATAGAAGGTCTTGACTGTGAATTGTCCAGGTTCCTGGCACATTGAACAAAGAATTAAACAAAACACACAAAGCAATGAAAGAATGAAGCAACAAAAGAAGAAATAAGCAAAGAAAGCACAGATTTATTGAAGTGAAAGTACAGAGCGGGAGCCGGCTCAAGCGTCCCGATTACAATTTTCTTTCAGGTTTTTATTAAGCTAAAGAATTTGGTGGCTGGGCGCAGTGGCTCACTCCTGTAATCCCAGCACTTTGGGAGGCCAAGGTGGGTGGATCACCTGAGGTTGGGAGTTCAAGACCAGCCTGGCCAACATGGCGAAAACCGGTCTCTACTAAAAACACAAAATTAGCTGGGCCTAGTGTTGCATGCCTATAATCCCAGCTACTTGGTAGGCTGAGGCAGGAGAATTGCTTGAACCCTGGAGGCAGAGGTTGTGGTGAGCCAAGATGTCGCCACTGCACTCCAGCCTGGGCAACAAGAGCGAAACTCCATCTCAAAAAAAAAAAAGCCAGGCGCGGTGGCTCAAGCCTGTAATCCCAGCACTTTGGGAGGCCAAGACGGGCGGATCACGAGGTCAGGAGATCAAGACCATCCTGGCGAACACGGTGAAACCCCGTCTCTACTAAAAAATACAAAAAAAAAAAAAAAAAAAAAAAAAAAACTAGCCAGGCGAGACGGCGGGCGCCTGTAGTCCCAGCTACTCGGGAGGCTGAGGCAGGAGAATTGCGTAAACCCGGGAGGCGGAGCTTGCAGTGAACTGAGATCCGGCCACTGCACTCCAGCCTGGGCGACAGAGCAAGACTCCGTCTCAAAAACAAAACGAAAACAAAAACAAAAAAAAAAACAAAAAACAAAAAACAGAAAAGAAAAAAAGAATTTGGTAACACCCCTAGGTGCCCTTTAGAGGCATCCAATTGGCTACACCCTATGAAGGATTGGCCCACGACCAATCAGAGGCTGAAATGGAAACTTCTGTCTTGTTATCATAGGAGTGAGGGTATGGCCTGTGTGCAGCCCAGTCTTGCCTAGAACTGGCTGCACCTGCTGTTCTTTTGCTTATGCCTTAACCCATGGTTACTCTAATTCCCTATCATCCTGCCTCAATATGATTAGATTTTCATCCTTAAATCATCATTATAGATTCTGTGTAGAGAATGGGATAGAAGCAGGTGGAAAATGAAAGCAAGGAGACCCAGCGACCCTGGAGACCAGGCGACCCTGCACAGCATCAATGGTAATGGCCTGGATGAGGGTGGTGGTAGTGGAGGCGGCAAGAGGTGGACACACATGAGATGTCTTTGTAAAGCAGAAGCCACAGCCATTGGGAGGAGCTGGATGTGGAGGGTGAAGGGGAATGTGTTGATGGCACGTGTGATGGAGGGTGGAGGCGCCATTGATTGAAGTAGGGAAACTGAAGGGGAATCAGATTTGTGGGAGGAGTTTTTTTTTTTTTTGAGACAAAGTCTCACTCTTGTCCCCAAGGCTAGAGTGCAATGGCACAATCTCTGCTCACTGCAACCTCTGCCTCCCAGGTTCAAGTGATTGTCCTGCCTCAGCCTCGCAAGTGGCTAGGATTACAGGCATGCGCTACCAGGCCCAGCTAATTTTGTTATTTTTAGTAGAGACGAGGTTTCACCATGTTGGCCAGGTTGTCCTCGAACTCCTGACCTCGGGTGATCCGCCTGCCTCGGCCTCCCAAAGTGGTGGGATTTCAGGAGTGAGCCACCGGGCCCGGCCGAAGAGATTTTAAAAAGTCCATTTGGGGTTCGTTTATATGTGAGATACTCAAGTATCCTCCAGGCTTTGAAAGGACACAAAGATAGATGTGTACCCGCCCCCCACCCGCTACACCCTTGTTCTGCTCTCTAATCTTTGCACGTACCAGAGGTTTCGTAAGTTCTGTAAGTACATGTTTCTCTTTCTGAGACCAGGTCACAAGGAATGTTTAAGTAAGATAGCCAGGTCACAAGGTGTGTTTAAGCAAGATAGCCATAAACTGGTCGTGCAACCTGATGCAATATAATTAACTGCCTTTGTGTAAAACTGCTCTTCCGCCTCAAGGGTTGTACTGAAATATCAGAAATGGCGGGAACCAATCATAGTTTGCCAAATCGCTTTGTTCAAACTCCAGCCAATCATACCTCTAATATGTATAATGATTCTATGCCTACTTTCCTTAGACTATATAACATTGTTCGGAGCTCAGTAGGGGAGCTCTCCTGCCCGTCTCGTTTCACGAGCAAGTGAGAGCTCCAGGTTCGAACCTGTAATAAAGATCCTTGCTGCTTAGCTTTGACTCTGGACTCTGGTGGTCTTCTTCGGGGAATAAACAGTCTGGGCATAACAGCTTCAGACAAACCAGGCTGAAATAGAAATGTGGGAGTCATCAGCCTACAGAGAGATGAGATGGCCTAGGAAGAGAGTGAGTGCAGGGTCACATGACAAGAGGGCTTAAGCCCTGGAAAGTTCCACCACTCAAAGGCTGAACGGGAGAAGAACAGTTAGTAAAGCAAACTGTAAAAGAATGCCCAGAGAGGCAGAAGGAAAACCAGTAAAGTGTGGCATCCTGGAAGCAAGAAAAGAGACTGGTTCCAGGAGGGGAAGTCTGCCTAGGAGGTCAGGTCGGCAAGACAGGGAAGCATTCATTGGATTTAAGATCACAGTGGTCAGTGGGGACACAACTGGTTGGATGGAGGAGCAACTGCCTCTTTTAGGGGAAGCAAATGCTCCCTAGTTTGCCACAGTCCCCACTACTCCCTATGGTAACACTTGGCCTGAATCACTCCCTTATCCTTGTCTAACATTTATACTTGCGATTTTTGCCTGGAGCAATGAGTACTATTTTGTAGCATGATTTTAAAAGGGTGATTTTTTCTCTCCCTACTAAACATGGACAGCACTTAACACTATACCAAGCACTTAATAAATGTTAGCTTTTTATGTTTATCTGTGCTTTGTTTTGGTTTTTCGTTTTTTTTTTTTTTTTTTTTTTTTTTTTTTTTTTTTTTTTTTGAGATGGAGTCTTGCTCTGTCACCCAGGCTAGAATGCAATGGCTCGATCTCAGATCACTGCAACCTCTGCCTCCTGGGTTCAAGTGATTCTTCTGCCTCAGCTTCCTGAGTAGCTGCTATTACAGTCACCTGACACCAAGCCCGGCTAATTTTTGTATTTTTAGTAGAGACAGGGTTTTGCCATGTTGGCCAGGCTGGTCTCGAATTTCTGACCTCAAGTGATCCTCCCATTCGGCCTCCCAAAGTGCTGGGATTACAGGTGTGAGCCACTGCGCCTGGCCTAAATGCTAGTTTTTAATTGTATCTCTCTTTCCAGGCCTGTCCTCCATTAACCCCCATGGGATGTTCTGGAATATTTTCCTTCTTCTCTGGTTGATTGTAAATAACTTAAAAGCCCTGTCCCTACCCTGCGGTTTTTTTCCACCTGACTTGGCTTCCACTCTGCTGGCCTCCTTGAGTCCTCCCCACCCTTCCACTCCAGCTTGGTTCTCTGCCTCTCCGTGAAGCCCTCCCAGTCTCATCTATCCTAGTCTCTGCTAACTCCATCGTGAGCTTGTGGTTAGGGAGGTATATTTCTTCATATCTCAGCAGCTTTCACACATTGCTTTGAACATGGAAGGTACTCACTACATAGTGGTTGATTGATACCTTGTTCACACCTTCTTAGAACTGGACACCTGGCCGGGCACAGTGGCTCAAGCTTGTAATCCCAGCACTTTGGGAGGCCGAGACGGGCGGATCACGAGGTCAGGAGATCGAGACCATCCTGGCTAACATGGTGAAACCCTGTCTCTACTAAAAAAAAAAAAAATACAAAAAACTAGCCGGGCGAGGCGGCGGGCTCCTGTAGTCCCAGCTATTCGGGAGGCTGAGGCAGGAGAATGGCGTGAACCCGGGAGGCGGAGCTTGCAGTGAGCTGAGGTCCAGCTACTGCACTCCAACCTGGGCGACACAGCGAGACTCCGTCTCAAAAAAAAAAAAAAAAAAGAACTGGACACCTATTGTCTTGCCTGCCAAGCCCTTCTTCCTTCTCTGGAAGCTGTTCCCTGTCTCTCCACCCCGCCCTCCCCCATGCTCATTATGACAACGGAAGCCTTACTTCTCTACCGTGGACAGCCCCCGCCCTGCCATGCGCATCTCTCTCAGCTCCAGAGTGGAAGCTACAGTGTCTCACCGAGCTCTTGGAGGAGAGCAGCAGTTATAGCCCACATTTATTGAACATGTGCCAGAGACTGTTCCAGATGGTGCATAAACTCTTCATTCAAGCTCATTAAACCCTGACAAGATCCCTATAAGGTAGGCAATATTTTTATCCCCGTTTTACAGAGGAGGACACCAAGGCAGAGGCCTCCTGGCTGCTGTGTCTCCCATGCAGTACATAGGCTTATCACACTCCAATTTCTCTCTTGTTCTGTCACTATCAAATCCCCACTTTATTCTCCTCCCAGCCACTGCCACAGCAGTCCAGATTGTTTCCCAGCTCCGTGGCTTTCCTTGAGCAGTTCCACTCGCCTGGAAACACTACGCCCATTTTTACTGGCTTGAGTGACTCCTACTTAATCTTTAAGACTTAGCTCAGGTGTTGTCTCTTCTAGGAAGCCCTCCTTGAACAACCTCTTGCCTCTCAGGTGGGGGAATCGATACCATCTCTCCATCACACTTTATTTATTATTTTTTCTTTCTTTTTTTTGTTTTTGAAATGGAGTCTCGCCCTGTCACCCAGCCTGGAGTGCAGCAGTGTGATCTCAGCTCACTGCAACCTCCGCCTCCCGAGTTCAAATGATTCTCCTCCTTCAGCCTCCTGAGTAGCTGAGCCTACAGGCGCCCACCACCATGCCAAGCTAATTTTTGTATTTTTAGTAGAGACGGGGTTTTACCATGTTGGCAAGGCTGGTCTCGAACTCCTGACCTCGTGATCCACCTGTCTTGGCCTCCCAAAGTATTGGGATTACAGACGTGAGCCACCGCGTGTGGTCTATTTATTATTTATTTATTTATTTTTGAGACAGTCTTGCTCTGTCATTCAGGCTGGAGTGCAGTGGCATGATCTCAGCTCACTGCAACCTCCACCTTCCGGGTTCAAGCAATTCTCCTGCCTCAGGTGTGCACCACCATGCCTGGCTTTTTGTTTTGTTCTGTTTTGTTTTTTCAGTAGAGGCAGGGTTTCACCATGTTCGCCAGGTTGATCTCCGACTGACCTCAGGTGATCTGCCCGCTTCAGACTCCCAAAGTGCTGGGATTACAGGCGTGAGTCACCACGCCCAGACCCGTTTTTTTTGCTTTTGTTTTGTTTTGTTTTTTGTTTTTGTTTTTGTGATGGAATCTCACTCTGTCTCCCAGGCTGGAGTGCAGTGGCATGATCTTGTCTCACCGCAACCTGGGCCTCCCAAAGTGCTGGGATTACAGGCATGAGCCACATGTAATCCCAACCCATCACACTTTAATGATAATGCCCTGGGCTTCCCTCTGGAGTCCTGCTCACCGCATTGCAATTGAACACTTTGTTGACTTATTTGTGCCCCCATAGACTCCAGGCTCCATGAAGACATGGACTTCAGGGCTCAGCCCCCAGCCTGATGCATAGGAAGCTCAGAGTCCTTCCAAAATCCAATGTCCCAGCTGATGCTGCCAGTGGAGAAACCATGCCTCTTATGCCAGCCTCAAAAAACCTCAGGGAAGCCAGAGCCCTAGAGAGCTTCCATCCAACAAACCAAATACCGATGAGGCACACAGTCACTGGTAGAAAAGGGGCAGCATTGGACAGGCAACGGCAAGTGTTGTCAGGAATGTGCAGAAATTGGAACCCTCCGACAGTGCTCATGGGAATGTCAAATAGCGCGGCCACTGTAGAAAACAGTTCAGCAGTTTCAAAATGTTAAATATAGAGCTACCACCGAATGCAGCACTTCCACTCCTAGATATATACCCGAGAGAACTGAAAATATATCCACAAACACAAAGGTTTATAGAAGCATTATTCATAATAACCAAAAGGTGGAGATGGCCGGGCACAGTGGCTCACGCCTGTAATCCCAGCACTTTGGGAGGCCAAGGCAGGCGGATCACGAGGTCAGGAGTTCGAGACCAGCCTGGCCAACATGGTGAAACCCCGTCTCTACCAAAAATACAAAAATTAGCTGGGTGTGGTGATGCATGCCTGTAATCCCAGCTACTCGGGAGGATGAGGCACGAGAGTCACTTGAACCGAGGAGGCAGAGGTTGCAGTGAGCCGAGATCACATCACTGCACTCAAGCCTAGTGACAGAGCAAGACTGTCTCAAAAAAAAAAAAAAAAAAAAAAGGTGGAGGCATCTACAAGTCCCTCAACTAATTAACAAATAAAATGCAGTCAATCTATGCAATGGAATTATTCAGCCACAAAATAGAATAAAGTACTGATACATGCTGCAACACGCATGAACCTTGAAAATATACTAAATAAAAGTCAGTTACAAAAGATCTCATATTGTGTAATTACATGTACATAAAATGTCCAGAACAGGCTGGGCATGGTGGCTCATGCCTGTAATATCAGAAGTTTGGGAGGCTGAGGTGGGAGGATCACTTCTGGCCAGGAGTTTGAGACCAGCTCGGGCAACATAGCAAAACCCCATGCCTACAAAAAAATGTAAAAATTAGCCAGGTGTGGTGGTGCACACTTGTAGTCCCAACTCCTTGGGAGGCTGGAGCACAGAGGATCGCTGGAATCCTGGAGTTTGAGGCTGCAGTGAGCTATGATCATACCACTGCACTTCCATCCCGGGTGACAGAGCAAGACCCAGTCTCTCTTTAAAAAAATAAGCAAAAACGGCCGGGCGCGGTGACTCAAGCCTGTAATCCCAGCACTTTGGGAGGCCGAGACGGGTGGATCACAAGGTCAGGAGATCGAGACCATCCTGGCTAACCCGGTGAAACCCTGTCTCTACTAAAAAATACAAAAAACTAGCCGGGCGAGGTGGCGGGCGCCTGTAGTCCCAGCTACTCGGGAGGCTGAGGCAGGAGAATGGCGTGAACCCGGGAGGCAGAGCTTGCAGTGAGCTGAGATCCGGCCACTGCACTCCAGCCTGGGTGACAGAGCGAGACCCCGTCTCAAAAAAAAAAAAAAAAAAAAATAAGCAAAAACACAAAAGTCCAGAATAAGCAAATCCATACAGACATCAAGTAGGTTAGTGGTTGCCAGAAGCTGAGGGGAGGGAGAGATGGGGAGCAACTGCTAACAGGTACAGGATTTCTTGCGGGGGTGATAAAAATGTTCTGGAATGAGATAGTGGTGATGGTTGTACATCTTTGTGAATATACCAAAAATCACTGAATCATACACTTTAAAAGGTATGTGAATAAAGAATTCACATACTTTACGGTATGTGAATTTTATCGCCATTTTAAAAAGTGTCAGAGCATGCAGAGCTGAGGAAGGCAGAGGGAGGCGATGGGGCGAGGAGAGCAGTAATGACCATAATAACCAGGATGGCTAACAGTCAGCAAGTGCTGGCTATACATCAGGCACCAGGCTAAGTAGTTTACACAAATTATCCTACTTAATCCCCACAACAACTCTCTGAGGCAGGATCTAATATTACCCTCATTTTATAGATGGGGAAATTGAGACCCTAGAGAGAGTAAGTGACCTATCAAAGGTGCACCTGCAAAGTGGCTGAACCAAAGGTGGTCTATGCCCAAAGCTGCGCCACAGCACAACGCTGCCTCGTGCAAATGACCACACACAGGACAGAATGTAAAAGCCAGAGTCAAGGTTACAAGGTGCTGGGAGAGGCGGAAGCAGTCTTCATATCCCACTGGGGATCCAGGACATTGGAAAAGGATTTGGAAGGGTAGATAGGACTTGGACAAGCAGAGATAGAGAAAAGCAAGTTTTAGACAAGTGGCAATAACTTGAGCAAGTAGGTAAAAGTGGGAAGGTTGGGTATATTTATACCAGGTGCCATGGCTCATGCTTGTAATCTCAGCACTTTGGGAGGCCAAGGTGGGCAGATCACCTAAGCCCAAGAGTTTGAGACCCGCCTGGGCAACAAAGCAAGATCCAGTTTCTACAAAAGAAAAAAAGTAAAATTTAACCAGGTGTGGTGGCACAGGCCTGTGGTCCCAGCTACTTTGGAGGCTGAGGCAGAAGGATTGCTTGAGCCTGGGAGGTGGAGGCTGCAGCGAGCTATGATTGTAACATTGCACTCCAGCCTGGGTGACAGAGTGAGACCTTATGTCAAAAAACAAAACAAAACAAAAAACAAACAAACAAAAAACACATTTTTTTTTCACCAAAAATTGTAGGACATTATGGGTGGCCACCTAACACGCATGCCCCTTTTCTCTTGACTACCAGAACCCCCAGGTGATGGACCATGAGTAGTCTAAGCCCTATCTGGACAATCTGGCTTCCAGGGTTCCCTGCCTTCATTGCAACTAAGAGTGATCCACAGTACCTAAGCAGAGAACTACTGTGGGAACTTCTGAAAAAAGGTTTTCTTTTTTCTTTCTTTTTTTTTTTTTTTTTGAGATGGAGTTTCGCTCTTGTTGCCCAGGCTGGAGTGCAATGGCATGATTTCGGCTCACTGCAACCTCCACCTTCCAGGTTCAAGTGATTCTCCTGCCTCAGCCTCCCAAATAGCTGGGATTACAGGCATGCGCCACCACACCTGGCTAATTTTTTTTGTATTTTTAGTAGATACAGGGTTTCACCATGTTGGCCAGACTGGTCTTGAACTCTTGACCTCAGGTGATCCGCCTGCCTCGGCCTCCCAGAGCCACTGTGCCTGTCCCAGAAAAAGGTTTTCTTTCTTCATAAAAGAAAACAGGTAAGGTTGGTACTAGCTGGGCTCTTCTTCCCTTCTTCCTGTCTTGAATGCAGATGCAGTATCTGAAACCGCACACACTGTCTTGGGACCCTAAGAATACAAACCAAAATGCTAAGGTTGATAAGGCAACAAGGCAAAGAACAGGGGCACTGGCCAGGGACGGTGGCTCACACCTGTAATCCCAGCACTTTGGGAGGCCAAGGCGGGTGGATCACGAGGTCAGGAGTTTGAGACCAGCCTGGCCAACATCGTGAAACCCTGTCTCCACTAAAAATACAAAAATTAGCTGGGCAACGTGGCTTACGCCTGTAATCCCAGCTATTCCGGAGGCTGAGGCAGGAGAACCACTTGAACCCAGCAGGCAGAGGTTGCAGTGAGCTGAGATCACGCCTGGGCAACAGAGTGAGACTCTGTCTCAAAAGAAAAAGAAAACGGTGGAGAAAATGTGGTTTCAGAAAGGGTGAGCCGACCTGTCTCTTCCTGCATGCAGCAAGCCATAAAGATTCCTCTGGGAGGGATACACTCCCCTTATCAGGGGGGTGAAAATATCCCTTATCACCAGAGACTGGAAATTGGGGGCTGCAGTGCAGTGGACCTGAACAACTGTACTTCCTGAAGCAACCTTTCTCAGCCAGGCTGGAGTGTAATGACACAATCTCGGCTCACTGCAACCTCCACCTCCTGCGTTCAAGTTCTCCTGCCTCAGTCTCCCGCATAGCTGGGATTACAGGTATGCACAAACAGGCCTGGCTAATTTTTGTACTTTTAGTAGAGACGGGGTTTCACCATGTGGGCCAGGCTGGTCTTGAACTGCTGACCTCAGGTGATCCGCCCGCTTTGACCTGCCAAAGTGCTGGGATTACAGGTGTGAGCTACTGCGCCTGGCCCCCAAAGTGACCCTTCTATTCTGCTACTTGTATACCCTCCCATATGTCGCCTGGTGACTCCCTTAGAAATTTACTTCCTGTAACCAGATCCCTTTTGTCTTGTTATTTCTTCTCAAATCTATTGTTCTTTGTCTAAAAAGTACAAAAGCATCTTACTTTGGCCACTTCTTCAGACTTCACTTTCTTATGAAGATCCCTGTGTACACAGAAAACTGATAAAGCTTATATGCTTTTATCTTGCTACTCTGGCTTGTGTCAATTTGGTCTCTAGATATAGGTGAGAGCCTACATAAGAGGTGTGTGAGGTTGGAGGTGATCTCTCACTCTGCTGCAAAACAAAGCCCTAACCCCCAAATGTGTTAGTATTTGGAGACGGGGCCTTTGGGAAGTGATCTGGTTTAGATGAAGTCTTGAGGGTGTGGCCCTTATAAGAAGAGACATCAGAAGGCTTGCTTCGCCTCTGCCGCTCTCCACCTGCACACACGGAGGAAAGGCCGTGTGAGGACACAGAAAGCAGATGGCTGCAAGCCAGAAAGAGTCATTTATTTATTTATTTATTTATTTATTTATGGGATAGAGTCTCACTCTGTCACCCAGGCTGGAGTGCAGTGGCACGATTCAGCTCACTATACTTTCTGAAGTAACCTTTTTTTTTTTTTTTTTTTTTTGAGACAGAATCTCACTCTTTTGCCCAGGCTGGAGGGCGATGGCGCAATCTTGGCTTACTGCAGCCTCCACCTCCCAGGTTCAAGCAATTCTCCTGCCTTGGCCACCTGAGTAGCTGGGATTACAGGTGCGCACCACCAAGCCTGGCTAAATTTTTTATTTTTAGTAGAGATGGGGTTTCACCATATTGGCCAGGCTGGTCTTGAACTCCTGACCTCAGGTGATCCACCCACCTCGGCCTCCCAAAGTGCTGGGATTACAGGCGTGAGCCGTCAAACCCAGCCAAGTCTGGCCAGGAAGAGAATCCTCACCAGGAACACAACTGGCTGGCACCTTGATCTGGGACTTCCCAGACTCCAGAATCACCAGAAATAAATGCCTGTTGTCTAAGCCACCCAGGATTTTACTGTATCAGCCTGAGCTAAGATGATTTGTGAGAGCTTTTTGTTGTTGTAAATGTTAGAAATTTAACTCTAATTTGAGCAAAAAGGGGGAATGTATTGGCTTATTAAATGGAAACACTGAGGACTAGATCTGGCTTTAAGTCATGACTGGATCCAAGGGCTCAAGGCCATCGGGACAGACATTCCTTTTCTCTCTTCCTCACATTTAATTAATTAATTTACTTATTTATTTATTTTTTGAGACGGAGTCTCGCTCGGTCGCCCAGGCTGGAGAGCAGTGGTGCAATCTCAGCTCACTGCAACCTCCACCTCCAGGGTTCAAGCAATTCTCTACCCCAGCCTCCCAAGTAGTTGGGATTACAGGCCCTCGCCACCACGCCTGGCTAATTTTCTTGTGTGTGTTTTTAGTAGAGACAGGGTTTCACCATCTTGGCCAGGCTGGTCTTGAACTCCTGACCTTGTGATCCACCCACCTCGGCCTCCCAAAGTGCTAAGATTACAGGCATGAGCCACCACACCTGGCCTCTTCCTCACATTTTATCTTTCCTCACTGTCTGGCTCAGTTTTCCTCTCTGTTGGCTTCCTTTTCATAGGGGATGTTCTCCCATGGGGTAGCAAAGATGGTGTCCAGCAAGCATGTAAACTTGCCTTGTTCCTACTGGCAGCAGCTCCAGGAATTAGCATATCTTCTTTCCTGCTACCCGGTACTCCTTGCCACCTTTCTCCCCAGTGTCTGTTTCAGACCCTGAAAAAGCCTCTGATTGGTCCTGTATGAGTTACATATCTTCCCCCTTCCACCCAACCAAGCATGAAAACCAGGGAAGTGGGACACACTTATTGGCTAGTGTCAGTCACATGGTATCCCCCACTGTGTCCTTGTCTGTGTCTCAGCTTGATGCATTCTGTGTTCTCACATCCTCCTGGGGTCTGTTTTGCAACATGTGACAAGAAAGTAATCTGGGCTTGTTGCAGTGGCTCACGCCTGTAACGTCAACACTTTGTGAGGCCAAGGCAGGAGGATCACTTGAGCCCAGGAGTTTGAGACCAGTCTGGACAACATAGGAAGACCCCATCTCTATTAGAAAGAAAGAAAGTTTAAAATAGATTTAGAGGTTCGAAAAAAAAAAAAAAAGAAAGTAATCTGGTTGCAATTACGTTGTTGTAACAGCAGCCTGGAGACAAACCAATTCATTGCAAAAGTTAAAAACGAGAGTTCAGTTCATAGCAGTTCTGCTGTCTCTCTATCCTAGTCAGTCCTGGGTCTCACCAGAGAAAACGGCCCAAAAGCTAAATGTCGGCAACATTACCAACACTGGACAAAACTGACCCGCCAGACAAATGGACTTTGAGCACATGCTGCCTGGCACCTCTGCCTTGCATGGTGTCCCCTCAGGCCAGCCCACCCTCCCTGCACTAACCATCTGAGACCAGCTGACTGGCACGGCAGGCCCACCCGAGCCTAGAGAGTGGCTGCCCCGCCTCAGCCCGGCCGCCCGCCAGTAAGAGCTTTGCCAGAGCTTATATATTTCTGGTGGCCTCCCCAACTCTCTTTCCTTCCTTCCTTGGGAAATGGAGTAAAGAGCAAGAAACCAGAAATTAAGAAAAATCTTCTGAAGGAAACGGGGAAGGGAATCTTAAATGCCATCCATCTTTTAAGTAAAGCACTCCTAAAAGTGAACAGTCCCCTGCTGTCTCCATCTCCTTGACTACTCAGTCGACCACTCTCTACATTGATTGATTGATTGATTGATTGATTGAGACAGAGTCTCACTCTGTTGCCCAGGCTGGAGTGCAGTGCCACAATCTTGGCTCACTGCAACCTCCACCTCTCTGGTTCAAGCAATTCTCCTGCTTCAGCCTCCCAAGTAGCTGGGACCACAGGCACGTATCACCACACCTGGCATTTTTATATATATATATATGTGTGTGTGTGTGTGTGTGTGTGTATATATATATATATATATTTTTTTTTTTAGTAGAGACAGAGTTTCACCATATTGGCCAGGCTGGCCTCAAACTCCTGGCCTCAAGTGATCCTCCCACCTTGGCCTCCCAAAGTGCCAAGATTACAGACATAAGCCATCTCTTTACTGATGCCACTCAAATCCTTATCTCCCTTTCCGACCCTCCGGTTCAATATTTCCATCTGTTCACATGACATCTCTATCATCCCCGACTCAATAAAGTGAAACTATTTTCCATTATCTTTCTACCACTTACCATCCACACTAATTTCTCTCTAAAATTCCCCATTTCTAGGCCGAGAGCAGTGGCTCATACCTGTAATCCCAGCGCTTTGGGAGGCCGAAGCAAGCAGATTGCTTGGAGCTCAGGAGTTCGAGACCAGCCTGGCCAATATAGCAAAACCCCATCTCCACAAAAAAACAAAAATTAGCTGGGCATTGGTGGCTTGTGCCTGTAGACCCAGCTACTTGGGAGGCTGAGGCTGGAGAATCACTTGAGCCTGGGAAGTGGAGGTTGCAGTGAGTTGAGATTACACCACTGTACTCCAGCCGGGGTGACAGAGTGAGACTCTGTCTCAAAAGAATAAAATTAAAAACAAAAAAAATCCCCCATTTCCATTCAGGACATTGTGTCCCTTGCTCCTCATTCCTAAAACGAACTAACTATTCTGCTCTACACACTCACTGCAGTTTCTCTACCACACTTTGCTTCTGACACCAAATTTGTAAGAAGTTCTCCCACATCAAAAAAATGCTCCAATTATCTGAGGATGCTGACCAGGTGTCTTACAATAAACTTGATTCTGACACTAAGCGCCTGGAGTTAGTGGAGACCCCACAGGTGAATCGCTTGAACCTGGGAGGCAGAGGTTGCGGTGAGCCGAGATCGTGCCATTGCACTCCAGCCTGGGTGACAGAGCAAGACTCCATCTTTAACAAAACAAAACAAAACAAAACAAAACAGAGTATTGAGTCTACAGAGACTTGAGTCGTCGAGAGGCTATCTAAACCGAGAGAAGCTGCAGTGCGGTGATCAGGTTTCTTTCCACTTCCCCGCAGCGGCTCACGGCTCAGCAGATCAGCTGTAGGAAACAGAGAAACATCATCTCTTCGTGCACCTTTCCTTGTATGTTATCCTGTGATCCTGCTACACATGCCACTGTCACCCAGGCCGTGCTACGAAGCCTGGGGAGAACAGGGCAAGGTTTCCGAGGCCTGGCTGGAGGCAACAGGCACGTAGAAAAGACGTACGGGGTCCGGAAGGTGAAGAGTAAATGTGTGAGTGGGGCGAGACTCCCCTAGGAATGACTCGAGGCACAGTTGCCTCTAGGATGGGATGTAGAGAAATTCAAGGGTACAGTATCTTTATATACCCTGGGGGCGACAGAAGGAAGCTTTTTGTAGGAGAACCCAGAAAAGAGAGCTCAGAAGGAGAAAAGCCTCCTAAGCTTCTGGGTAGAGATGGCTGTTTGAGGTTTTTTTTTTTTTTTTTTTTTTTCCTTTTTTTAATTATTATTATTATTATACTTTAAGTTCTAGGGTACATGTGCATAACATGCGGGTTTGTTACATATGTATACTTGTGCCATGTTGGTGTGCTGCACCCATCAACTCGTCAGCACCCATCTACTCGTCATTTACATCAGGTATAACTCCCAATGCAATCCCTCCCCCCTCCCGAGGTTTTTTTTTTTTTTGAGACAGAGTCTTGCTCTATCACCCAGGCTGGAGTGCAGTGGCACGATCTCTGCTCACTGCAATTTCTGCCTCCTGGGTTCAAGTGATTCTCCTGCTTCAGCCTCCCGAGTAGCTATAATTACAGGAGTTTGCCGCCACGCCCAGCTAATTTTTTTGTACTTTTAGTAGCGATGGGGTTTCACCACAATGGCCAGGCTAGTCTCGAAGTCCTGACCTCAAGTGATCCTTCCACCCCGGCCTCCCAAAGTGCAGGAATTACAGGTGTGAGCCACTGCGCCTGGCCTGGGCTAGTTGAATTTAATATAAAATGCAAGGATCCTTCTCCTCGGTTCACTTAGTCCTCCCCACAGCCCTCGGCGTTCTTTCTCTTTTTTTTTTTTTCAGTCGAGGTCTTGCTTTGTCGCCCAGGCTGGACTGGAGAACAGTGTTGCCATCATGGTTCACTACCTCCCTGGCTCAAGTGAACCTCCCATCTCAGCCTCCAGAGTAGCTGGGACCACAGGCACATGCTACCATGTCTGGCTAATTTTGTTTATTGTTTTGTAGAGATGTGGTCTTGCCATGTTGCCCAGGCTGGCCTCGAACTCCTGGGCTCAAGGAGTTCCACCCACCTCAGTCTCCCAAAGTACTGGGATTATGGGCATGAGCCACCGCCCCTGGCAGTCCTCAGCATTCTTCAAACAAAACAAGGGCTGGGCATGGTGGCTCATGCCTGTAATCCCAGTTCCTTGGGAGGCTGAGGTGGGAGGATCACTTGAGCCCAGGAGTTTGATTAGCCTCAGCAACATAGTGAGACTCTGTCTTTACAAGAACAAAACAAAACAAGAGAGTTGCTGTTTTCCTGCAATTCTATAGCAAGGACGAAATCAGGGTGTCCACAGTGCTCATGGATTTAAATCTAGGTCTATCTGGCTCCACACTATGCTTTTCCTGCTATACCCCACTGCCTGGTTGAAGGAGGGAGGTAGGAGTTCTGAGGACAGGGGGACCTTCAGGTGAGGCTGGAGGTCCACTCCCTAAAGCCTTCCTTGCTTAGGGGGAGATTTAATGATTGGCCGCCATCATGTCAAGAGAAGAGACGATCCCTCTCCTGCCTGCTTTGCTTGACCAAACGACCTCACTGTGGCAGGTAGTGGTGGAGGGACATGACCTTGAGATGAGGTGAAGCTGGGTTCATATTCCTGCACTGAGATCTTAGGCAAAACACTTAAGCTTGTGGAGCCAGAGCCTTAGATTTCATTCTTATAAAAATGGGATAACAATTTCCACCTCACTGAGCTGTGAAAAGCATTACATGAAGGGGAATGTAAATTGTGTGCCTACCACAGAGCCTGATGCAGAGAACAGGTGAAAAGAATTGAATTTAACTCTACCCACCCATCTGTCGTCCCTCCTGCAGCTCTATTCCAATCAGTATTTTCTTTCTTTCTGTTTTCTTTCTTTCTTTCTCTTTTTCTTTCTTTCCTTCCTTCCCTTTCTTTCTTTCTTTTTTTTTTTTTTTTTTTTTTTTTTTTTTGAGACGGAGTCTTGCTCTTGTTGCCCAGAGTGGAGCGAAATGGCACAATCTTGGCTCACTGCAACCCCTGCCTCCCAGGTTCAAGTGATTCTCCTGCCTCAGCCTCTTAAGGAGCTGGGATTACAGGCACCTGCCACCATGCCCAGCTAATTTCTGTATTTTTAGTAGAGACAGGGTTTCACCATGTTGGCCAGCCTGGTCTCAAATGCCTGACCTCAGGTGATCCGCTCCCCTCGGCCTCCCAAAGTGCTGGGATTACAGGCGTGAGCCACCATGCCCCACCTCAATCAGCGTTTTCAAGGTTAAATGCCCTGGAAGCAGCCAGTCAAAATGACTTAAAAGCTGAGCAGGTTTAAGAGGCTTGCTCAAGCAAGCTCACTGGGCCCTTGAACTTTGGTGGTGGTTTTTTTTTTTTTTTTTTATTTTAATTTTTTGTAGAGACAGGGCCTTATTATGTTGCCCAGGCTGGTCTTGAACTCCTGGCCTCAAGTGATCCTCCCACCTCTGCCTCCTGAAATTCTGGAATGACAGGCATGAGCCACAGCACCTGGTCAGAACTTTGGCATTCTTAAATATCTAGAAAAGCTTTTCTCATAAAGGAAACAGAACAGTTTCCTTGGGGGCGTGGCCTACCTGGCACCTCAGGGGAGTATCAGAAAAGGCAGCCCGGGCTGCTGTGGCCCATCACATCGGTGTCATAGTCCACCCACCACGGGACAGGGCTCGGCCAGGTCTGCACCTGTCGGGGGCACATGCTCTCTCAGTGACGGTTGGCCACTGACAGAAATGGTGCACTGACCTCAGTAAAAGAATGCCAAACTCTGTCTTTCTTTCTCAAGTAATGTGGAGGAAAGGGAGCTCCTGCTAGGTGCAGAAGAAAGAAGAAAACCCGTTCTTGGCAGCAGGGGAATCAGGTTGCCACAGCAACGAGCTTCTTCCAAGTCCACTCATTATGTGGCTTTTGAATTAGACTTGCTCCTGTGAGTACATCTCGCTGCACTGTTTCTCTTGCCTTTGGCCAGCTCATTTCCTGAGCTTTTCCCGGGGAAGTCACCACAGAGGGGAGTCACTGATCCCTCCTTTCAAGGCTTGGTCCTGCTTGTCCCTGGGATGACACAATATTTACTTGTTGGTTTACACTGGGAAGAACCTGATCGCCGTACAGAATGAAGAGCCCCTTCCTCCTCTGTGGGTGGGAGCGTGGACTGGTACAACTTATTTGAGCAGCAATTTGGCCCAATACAATTTGGCATACCCTTTGATCTCACGGTTCTGGGGCTTAACCCTGGCATGACAGCATTTTTGTATAACAACAACAAAAAGCTGGAAACGACCTTCACATCACTGATGGGAGATGGGTTAAATATCAGCTAAGCCACTAGACAGCTGAAGGAATGATGAGCTAGAGCTTATGCACCCGTATGGAAAGATGTACTGTTAAGTTAAAAAAAGCAAGTTGTTCAAACTCATAGAAATGGAAAGGAGAAGGGTGGCTGCCAGGGGCTGGGGGGAGGGAAGAAAGAGGGGTTGTTTAATGGGTCTAGAGTTTCAGCTTTGCATGATGAAAAAGTTATGGAAATTGGTTGTACAACAATGTGAATATAACTACTGAATTCTAAACTTAAAAATGATTAAGGCCAGGTGCGGTGGCTCACGCCTGTAATCCCAGCACTTTGGGAGGCCGAGGCGGGAGGATCACGAGGTCGGGAGATCAAGACCATCCTGGCCAACATGATGAAACCCCGTCTCTACTAAAAATACAAAAATTAGCTGGGTGTGGTGGCAAGCGCCTGTAGTCCCAGCAACTTGGGAGGCTGAGGCAGGAGAATTGCTTGAACCCAGGAGGCAGAAGTGGAGGTTGCAGTGAGCCCAGATTGCACCACTGCACTCCAGTCAGGGACAGAGCAAGACTCTGTCTCAAAAAAAAAAAAAAAAAAAAAAATTAAGATGGTAACTTTGTTATATGTTCTTTACCACACAAAAAAAGTCAAGTTGCAGAATGGAATTAATACTTATCGTATTTGTGTGTGTGTGTGTGTGTTTTAAAAGGGTAAAAACGATTTTCTTGAGGAGACAAAATAAGCTGTTATCAGTGCTTACCTTTGCAGTTGGGGGGCATTAAAGGGGAAAATATGTTACTTTTCATTTTATTCCCTTCTAGAGAGGCTGAGGGAGGAGAATCACTTGAGCCCAGGAGGCAGAGGTTGGAGTGAGCTGAGATCGTGCCATTGCACTCCAGCCTGGGTGAGAAGAGCAAGACTCCATCTCTAAAAAAATAAAAACAGAATCACCATATGATCCAGCAATTCCGCTTCTGAAAGCAGAGACTTGAACAGATATTTGTACACTCATGTTCATAGCAGTATTATTCACAACAACGGAAAGATAGAAGGAACCCAAGCATCCATCAACAGACGTGGATAAACGCAGTACAGTGTATACACTGGAATATTATTCAGCCTTCAAAGAGAAAGAAATTCTGACACACACAATGTAGGTAAACCTTGAGGACATTATCTAAATGAAATAAACCAGTCAGAAAAGGACATATAGTGCATTATTCCACTTACATGAGGGACTTAGAGTAGTCAAGTTCATTGAGACAGAAATAGAATGGTGGTTACTGCAGGCTAGGGGTGGGAGGCAGTGGGAAGTGATTGTTTAATGGGTGTAGAGTTTCCGTTTGGGAAGGTGAAAAAAATTCTAGAGATGGATGGTGGTGATAATGGCACAACAATATGAATGTACTTTAAAGCCACTGAACTATATATTTTAAAATGATTAAAATGGTAAATTTCATGTTTTATATATTTTATCACAATTTTTAAAATCTGTTCACGGTTTATCTTTGGCCATCATTCCTGCCTGTTAAGGCCTTTAGGATCTGGGAGATGCACCCCAAACCCTATTCCAGTACCAGAGTCCCCTGCATGATCCTTTCCTCTCATTTTTTTTCTATTTATCTATTTATTTTTTAGTTTTTTGAGACACAGTCTCGCTCTGTCGCCCAAGCTGGAGTGCAGTGGCGCAATCACTGCCACCTCTGCCTCCCAGATTCAAGTGATTCTCCTGCCTCAGCCTCCTGCATAGCTGGGATTACAGGCGTGTGCCACCACGCCCGGCTAATTTTTGCATTTTTAGTAGAGATGGGATTTCGCCATGTTGGCCAGGCTGGTCTTGAACTGTTGACCTCAACTGATCTGTCCGCCTTGGCCTCCCAACCTGCTGGGATTACAGGTATGAGTCACCATGCCCGGCCCCCACCCCCACCTTTTTTTCTCTCTTTTTTTTTTGAGATGGAGTCTTGTTCTGTCACCCAGGCTAGAGTGCAGGTGTGCAACCTTGGCTCCCACAACCTCTGCCTTCCGGGTTCAATCGATTCTCCTGCCTCAGCCTCCCGAATAGCTGGGATTACAGGTGCTCGCCACCATACCTGGCTACTTTTTTGTATTGTTAGTAGAGACGGGATTTCACCGTGTTGGCCAGGCTGGTCTCGAACTCCTGACCTCAGATGATCCACCCACCTCGGCCTCCCAGAGTGCTGGGATTACAGGCATGAGCCACTATGCCCTGCCGCTTTTCTTTTTCTTTTCCTTTTTTTTTTTTTTTTTTTTTTTTGCTGGGAACCCTTTTCTCAATAAATCCCTTGCACAAAGATCTGACTCAGGTTCTGCTTCTACGCAGCTGACGACGACATGTCATTTGCTTTCTTTCTTTATAAAATCATGGGGTGTAAAGGGTCCCTCCAGGCAGGAGTCTGGCTTCCTCCTGGGTAGGAGTCTGCGCCATTTTTGAAGCTTTCCAAGCAGCATCCCCCTTCTCCACATCACCGTGGACAACTATCTTACCATGTGCGCAGGAGGGCTCCAGAGGACACGTGAGCATGGATGTTGCGATCCCAGCATCCCAAGTAGCTCTGGCCATGTCATGTCTGCAGGGCGACATCAACGGGAAAACCACAGGTTCAGCAGGCCAAAGTCTGAATCCCACCTGTATTTGTTTTCCAGGGCTGCAGTAACAACGTGTCACAAACTGGGTTACTTAAAATAATAGAAACGTGTTGCCTCACAGTTCTGGAGGCTGGAAGTCCAAAATGAAGGTGTTGGCAGTGTCATGCTCTCCCCAAAACCTGTAGGTAAGGAAGATCCTGCCTTCAATCTTCCAGCTTCTGGTGTTTGCCAGGGATTCTGGCTTCCCTGGCGAGTAGGAATTGCATCGCTGCTATCTGCCTCCATTGTCACATAGCTATCTACCCCGGTGTGTCTCCTCTCTTCTCCCTTCCTCCTCCTCCTCCTTCTCCTTCTAGACAGGGTCTCACTCTGTCACCCAGGCTGGAGTGCAGCGACGCGATCAAGGCTCACTGCAGCCTCCACTTCCCAGGTTTAAGTGATCCTCCCACCTCAGCCTCTCAAATAGCTGGGACTACAGAAGTATGCCACCACACTTAACTTAAAATTTTTTGTAGAGACAGGATGTCACTACATTGCCCAGACTTGTCTCGAGCTCCTGAGCTCAAGCAATCCTCCCACCTTGGCCTCCAAAAGTGCTGGGAGTACAGATGCGAGCCACTGCCTGGCCCCTTACTTTTTTTTTTTTTTTTGAGATGGAGTTTTGCCCTTGTTGCCCTGGCTGGAGTGCAGTGGCATGATCTAAGCTCACCGTAACCTGTGCCTCCTGGGTTCAGACAATTCTCCTGCCTCAGCCTTGCAAGTAGCTGGGATTACAGGCATGCACCACCATACCAAGCTAATTTTTTATTTTTATTTTTATTTAGTAGAGATGGGGTTTCACCATGTTGGTCAGGCTGGTCTCAAACTCCTAACCTCAGGTGATCCACCTGCCTTGGCCTTCCAAAGTGCTGGGATTACAGGCACATGCCACCGTGCCCGGCTGGCCCCCCACTTCTTATAAGGACACCAATCATCTTTGATTAAAGGCTCCACTCACTCCAGTATGATCTCATCTTAACTAACTGCGTCTGTAATGACCCAGTTTCCAAATAAGGTTATAGTCTGAGACTTCAGCATAGCTTTTTTGGGGGACGGAATTCAACCCATATCAGCATCTCTGCCATTAGTTAGCAGTGGGATGCCTCAAGTCATGTAACCTCTGCTTCAGTTTTTTCAGCTGTAGGAATGAGAATACCAAGGTGATACGGCTAGGGAGTGGAACATGTGGGATCGTGAACTTTCTGCTGTGGTACCTGGCCCAGGGAGCTAGATGCACATCAACAGCGATGCTCTCCTTAGCAGCATTCTCCTGGGTGCCCAAAGGCTATCATTACAGCCCCCTCATCCTTCCCCCACCCCACCAAGCTTCCCCCACATTCACTGCTCTGTAGGAGAGCTTAGCTCTTCCCTAGAGACTAGTTTGTATTAATAAAAGACGGCTGGGCGCGGTGGCTCAAGCCTGTAATCCCAGCCTCCTTTGGGAGGCCGAGACGGGCAGATCACGAGATCAGGAGATCAAGACCATCCTGGCTAACACGGTGAAACCCCGTCTCTACTAAAAAATACAAAAAAAAAAAACTAGCCGCGCAAGGTGGCGGGCGCCTGTAGCCCCAGCTACTCAGGAGGCTGAGGCAGGAGAATGGCGTAAACCCGGGAGGCGGAGCTTGCAGTGAGCTGAGATCCGGCCACTGCACTCCAGCCTGGGCGACAGAGCGAGACTCCGTCATAAATAAATAAACAAACAAACAAACAAACAACCAGAGCCTTTCAGAAGGTTAGGCTTAAGTGTCCATTATTTAAGTACCACTGCCTGTGACGACTCTATGAGGAGTAGGAGTGCTAAGTGCACATTGGGCGGGACAACCCAGGTGAGTCGAACATGCAGAAAAGGCTCAGCACACAGCCCTTTCTGACCTCACAGTGACTTTGCACTAAGTGCCCATCAATCTTCCCCAGGCAATTTCCTGTTGCCAGAACAGAGCTGTCTCCCCTCTTCTCACCCTCCTGCTGCTGTGCTCCTGCTTCATGCTGGTTCCGACAAAGGGGTGAGTGTTCAACATTTCTCTTAATTGATGCTGTGACAGGTCCTTTTGCTGACATATCCTGGCATCTGTCTGCCTTATTCACCGCAGCACAGCATCGATCTGAAACTGTCAGCTGTTTCCAGAATAATAGGATCTCTTCCAGATCTAAGCCTCAAAGTTTGCACTGATTTTATTCATTCTAGGATGTCAGTAGGTTATTTCAATTATTTTTAATTTTTATTTTAGAGACAGAGTTTTGCTCTGTCACCCAGGATGGAGTGCAATGACATGATCTTGGCTCACTGCACCCTCCGCCTCCTGAATTCAAGCAATTCTCCTGCCTCAGCCTCCCAAGTAGCTGGGATTACAAGCGTGCACCACCACGCCTGGCTTTTAGTAGAGATGGGGTTTCGCCATGTTGGCCAGGCTGGTCTCGAACTCTTAACCTCTAGTGATCTGCCTGCCGTAGCTTCCAAAAGTGCTGGGGTTACAGGTATGAGCCACCATGCTCAGCCTACAGTAGGTCATTTCAATTGGCTGTCCTCACCCACCCTCACCCCAAGCTCTCCCAAACTAAGGCAATGAAAAGTATGTGACCTTTGAAATCTCTTGTCCCCTCACCTTGCTGACGCTTCTCTTCAGTATTCAGTGCTTCTCAAATTTTAAAGTGCAAACAAGGCCGGGAGCGGTGACTCACGCCTGTAATCCCAGCACTTTGCCAGGCCGAGGCAGGCGGATCATCTGAGGTCAGGAGTTGAAGACCAGCCTGATCAACATGGAGAAACCCTGTCTCTACTAAAAATACAAAATTAGCCGGGCATGGTGGCGCATGCCATAATCCCAGCTACTCGGGAGGCTGAGGCAGGAGAATCGCTTGAACCTGGGAAGCGGAGTTACTGGTGAGCTGATATTGCACTGTTACCCTCCAGTCTGGGCATCAAGAGTGAAACTCCATCTCAAAAAAAAAAAAAAAAAAACTAAATAAAGTGCAAACAAATCACTTGGGACCTTGTTAATTGCAAATTAAAATTCTTTTTTTATTTTTTTATTTTTTGACACTGGGTCTCTGTTGCCCAGGCTGGAGTGCAGTGGCACAATCATAGCTCATTGCAACCTCCGCCTTTGGTGGCTCAATTGATTGTCCCACCTCAACTTCCTGAGTAGCTGGGACTACAGGCATGTACCACTATGCCCAACTAATTTTTGCATTTTTCTTTTTTTTTTTTTTTTTCTGAGACGGAGTCTCGCTCTGTCGCCCAGGCTGGAGTGCAGTGGCGCAATCTCGGCTCACTGCAAGCTCCACCTCCCGGATTCACGCCATTCTCCTGCCTCAGCCTCCCGAGTAGCTGGGACTACAGGCGCCCGCCACCGCGCCCGGCTAATTTTTTTTGTATTTTTAGTAGAGATGGGGTTTCACCGTGTTGACCAGGATGGTCTCGATCTCCTGACCTCGTGATCCTCCCACCTCAGCCTCCCAAAGTGCTGGGATTACAGGCGTGAGCCACAGCGCCCGGCCAATTTTTGCATTTTTCTGTAGAGACGATGTTTCACCATGTTGCCCAGGCTGGTCTCGAACTCTTCCTCCCTCGGCCTCCCAAAGTGCTGGGATGACAGAAGTGAGCCACTGCGCCTGGCCAGATGTTGTCTTCCTAACAAGCCCTCATGTGCTGCTGAAGCTGTGGGTCCACAGGTCTCACCTTGCATGGCCACACCTATGTGTTTCCTCTCCTCAAAGTTGATGTGCCAGGGATGTGACAGATAATGTGACCAAGGTTTGCCCTGGTGCTAGAGGAGCCGGAGGGGGCAACCACCTAACTGCCCAGGGGAGGTAAAGGAGACCTCCCTGAAAGGTAAGCCACTGGGATCAGGGCCAGCACGATCTGTGCTTCTAGGAAAATCACTCTGGGGCCGGGCATGGTGGCTCATGCCTGTAATCCCTGTAATTAGGGAGGCCAAGGAGGGTGGATCACCTGAAGTCAGGAGTTTCGAGACCAGCCTGGCCAACATGGTGGGACCCTGTCTTTACCAAAAATACAAAAATTAGCTGGTCTTGGTGGCGTGCCCCTGTAATCCAAGCCACTTGGGAGGCTGAGGCAGAAGGATTGATTGAACCTGGCAGATGGAGGTTGCGGTGAGCCGAGAACGTGCCACTGCACTCCAACCTGGGCAACAAGAGCGAAACTCTGTCTCAAAAAAAAAAAAAAAAAAAAAAACTCTCTGGGAATGGCCTGCTGTGTGGAGAAGTGTGGAGAAGGAAAGGAGGGCCTAGACTGAAGGCGGAGGGGGACCCAGGAGGCTCTTGTAATATCAAGATCAAGCGTGATAAGGTCTGAAGTGGGACCGAGGCGGTGGGGCTGGAGAAGAGGGTGGGGCTGAAGAGGGTGGGGCTGGAGAAGAGGGTGGGGCTTAAGAGGGTGGGGCTGGAGAAGAGGGTGGGGCTTAAGAGGGTAGGGCTGGAGAAGAGGGTGGGGCTGAAGAGGGTGGGGCTTAAGAGGGTGGGGCTGGAGAAAAGGGTGGGGCGAGGGAGGCTTCATGTGGGAGGTGGAACAGAGGGGCCGTCAGCTGGTTGTGGGAGGTGTTGGAGGAGGAGGCAAACCGCACCTCCAGACTTCTAGGTCTGAAAAGTGTGAATGAGAAATAGCCTCCCAAGAGAGATACCAGGGGGCAGTGTTCAAAGGGAAGAATGAGGACCAAGAGAGAGCATTCAGGGAGTAGAATGAGGAATGAGGTTTCCCACTGAAAGGGATTCCAATGAGAAGGGTTCAGAAGAGGCTCCGGGCGGGAGGGAGGTGGGAAAAGATGCAATGGGCAGCATTCGGACGGCGGGGGGGCCCTGGTGGGTGGGAGCACATTGATATGATGGTAACCATCTTTTTTTTTTTTTTTTTTTTGGTATGCAATGGTAGGATTCTTTTTTTATGTATACTTGCTTCACGAATTACCCCTAAAGCTCTTAGGTGAGGGCCACAGGTAGGTCTTCCTCTTTTAGGATACCTAATATTGTATAAATCAGTGTAGCCTGGCCTGGCGGTTTATCCATGGCAACAGCTAGCAACAGATACGCGGTGTCCAGGACACCCACCGTATGTTAAAAAACAACAGCCTGGGTAATCATAGGCACAAAGATTTTTTAAAATTTAAATAAACAAGAATTTTATAATTAAAAAAAAAAAGTGTGAAACCCCATCTCTACTAAAAGATACAAAAAACTAGCCGGGCGAGGTGGCGGGTGCCTGTAGTCCCAGCTACACAGGCGGCTGAGGCAGGAGAATGGCGTAAACCGGGGAGGCAGAGCTTGCAGTGAGCTGAGATCCGGCCACTGCACTCCAGCCTGGGCAACAGAGCGAGACTCCGTCTCAAAAAAAAAAAAAAAAAAAAAAAAGGGGCCGGGCGCTAGTGGCTCATGCCTGTAATCCCAGCACTTTGGGAGGCCGAGACGGGTGGATCACCTGAGGTCAGGAGTTTGAGACCAACCTGGCCACCATGGCAAAATCCCATCTCTACTGAAAATACAAAAATTAGCTGAGTGTGGTGGCGGGCGCCTGTAACCTTCTCTTACTGCAACCTCCGCCTCCTGGGTTCAAGCAATCCTCCTACCTCAGCCACCCAAGTAGCTGGAATTACAGGTGCACACCACCACAGCCAGCTAATTTTTCTATTTTTAGTAGAGACAGGGTTTTGCCATGTTGCCCAGGCTGGTCTCGAACTCCTGACCTCATGTGATCCACCTGCTTCGACCTCCCCAAATCTCTCATTAACCTTTAAGCCTTTCTTTTTTTTTTTTTTTTTTTTTTTTTTTTTTGAGACGGAGTCTCACTCTGTCGCCCAGGCTGGAGTGCAGTGGCCAGATCTCAGCTCACTGCAAGCTCCGCCTCCTGGGTTTACACCATTCTCCTGCCTCAGCCTCCCGAGTAGCTGGGACTACAGGCGCCCGCCACCTCGCCCGGCTAGTTTTTTGTATTTTTTAGTAGAGACGGGGTTTCACTGTGTCAGCCAGGATGGTCTCGATCTCCTGACCTCGTGATCCGCCTGTCTCGGCCTCCCAAAGTGCTGGGATTACAGGCTTGAGCCACCGCGCCCGGCCAAGCCTTTCTTCCATAAGCATTTAAGGCTGTACCTTTCCCTTTAAGTATGACCTTTTAGGCATCTCACAAGTTTTGATATGAGGCATATTCATTACCACTTAATTCTAAATAATTTAAATATCCATCATGATTTCTCCTTCCACCCATGAGTTATTGAGAGAAGTGTTTCTAAAGTTTCAAACATATGTTTTAAACACATATATCTTTTGTGTTTTAAGGCTGAGCCATGATCGTGCCAGTATACTATATCCTGGGCAAAAGAGCAAGACACTGTCTCAAGAAAAAAACATGTATTTGTCTTTTTGTTATTTATTTCATTTATTTATTTATTTATTTTGAAACAGAGTCTCACTTTGTCGCCGAAGCTGGAGTGCAGTGGCATGATCTCAGCTCACTGTAACCTCCACCTCCTGGGTTCAAGCGATTCTTCTGCCTCAGCCTCCCAAGTAATTTTGACTACAGGCACGCACCACCACACCTGGCTAGTTTTTGTATTTTTAGTAAAGATGGGGTTTCACCATGTTGGTCAAGCTGGTCTTGAACTCCTGATCTCATGATCTGCTCTCTTTGGCCTCCCAAAGTGCTGGGATTACAGGCGTGAGCCACTGCACCCAGCTGTTTGTTATTTATTTCTAACTTATTTGAATGGCGGACAGAAAATAAAGTTTGGCCAGCCACGGTAGCTCAAGCCTATAATTCCAGCATTTTGGGAGGCTGAGGTGGGAGGATCCCTTGAGCCCAGGAGTTCAAGACAAGCCTGGGGAACATGGTGAGACCCTGTATCTACAAAAAAAAAAAAAAAAAAAAAAGTAGACAGGTGTGGAGATGCATACCTGTAGTCGCAGCTACTCAGGAGGCTGAGGTGGGAAGATTGCCTGTAGTCACAATTACTTGGGAGACAGAAGCAGAAGAATCGCTTGAATGGAGTCTTGCTCTGTCACCCAGGCTGGAGCGCAGTGGTGTGCTCTCAGCTCACTGCAACCTCTGCCTCCCGGGTTCAAGCAATTCTTCTGCCTCAGCCTCCCAAGTAGCTGGGATTATAGTTGCCCACCACCACACCCGGCTGCTTTTTGTATTTTTAGTGGAGAGGGGGTTTCATCACATTGGCCACACTGGTCTTGAACTCCTGACCTCAGGTGATCTGCCCACCTCAGCCTCCCAAAGTGCTGGGATTACAGGCGTGAGCCACCACACCCGGCCCCATCTGTACTTGAAAGAATGCATATTCTCTCATTGTTGGGATAGAGTTCTGCATATTCATTATCTTACAATCCCGCACTCATTCTCTTTCTCCAACAGCACCACAGATAATGAAGTCCAAACTGAGATTTTTTTTTTTTTTAGATGGAGTCTTGCACTGTCACCCAGGCTGGAGTGCAGTGGCATGATCTCGCTCACTACAACCTCTGCCTCCCGGGTTCAAGCAATTTTCCTGCTTCAAGCCTCCCCAGTAGCTGGGATTACAGGCGCCCGCCACCATGCCCCAGCTAATTTTTTGTATTTTTTCGTAGAGACGGGGTTTCATTGTGTTAGCCAGGATGGTCTCGATCTCCTGATCTCGTGATCCGTCCGTCTGGGCCTCCCAAAGTGCTGGGATTACAGGCTTGAGCCATCGCGCCCGGCCCCTTCCCCCATCCTTAACTTGCCATCTGCACCATGGAAAGGACTCAGTCCAGGTGGAGCAATGGCTGGCCCCTGGCCCTGAGGCTTCTGGTGAGGTTGGGACCAGGTGTCACCATGGAGCGTTTCATTGTTGCATCTTGAAAACTGGTCCAATCCCAGCCAACCAGGTCAACAAGAGATGTCAGAATTTACCAAGGTCAGAGCCATAAAAATGTTTTTTTCAAAATGAGTAATTTACCTATTATACTAAATATGGGCCTCCAGATGTCACTGTATCACAGTGCAAGTTAAGTCTTTGTTTTTTTATTTTATTTTTATGTATTTATTTTTTGAGACAGAGTCTCGCTCTGTGGCGGAGACTGGAGTACAGTGGTGCCATCTTGGCTCACTGCAACCTCCGTCTCCCAGGCTCAAGCAATTCTTCTGCCTCAGCCTCCCGAGTAGCTGGGATTATAGGCGTGAGCCACCACGCCTGGCTAATTTTTGTATTTTTAGTAGCGCCGAGGCTTCACCATGTTGGCCAGGCTGGCCTCAGACTCCTGACCTCAGGTAATCCGCCTGCCTCGGCCTTCCAAAATGCTGGGATTACAGGCGTGAGCCACCGTGCCCGGCCAATTAAGTCTGCTTTTTTTGTTTTTGTTTTTTTTTGAGACGAAGTCTTTGTCACCCAGGCTGGAGTGCGGTGGCAAGATCTCGGCTCACTGCAAGCTCCACCTCCCAGGTTCCCACCATTCTCCTGCCTCAGCCTCCTGAGTAGCTGGGACCACAGGCGCCCGCCACCACGCCCGGCTAATTTTTTTGTATTTTTTAGTAGAGACGGGGTTTCACCGTGGTCTCCATCTCCTGACCTTGTGATCCGCCCGCCTTGGCCTCCCAAAGTGCTGGGATTACAGGCGTGAGCCACCACGCCCGGCCTAAGTCTTTGTTTTAAACATGCCATTGGTACGACCGTAATAATCATCTTTTTTTTTTTTTTTTTTTTTTTTTTTTTGGTAGCTGGGACTACAGGTGCCCGCCAGCACGCCCAGCTGATTTTTTGTATTTTCAGTAGAGACGGGGTTTCACCGTGTTAGCCAGGATGGTCTCGATCTCCTGATCTCGTGATCCGCCCACCTCGGCCTTCCAAAGTGCTGGGATTACAGGCGTGAGCCACTGCGCCCGGCCGGATCTTTTTTTTTGTGTATGCTTGTATCATGAATTATTCCTAAATCCCTTAGGTGAGGGCCACAGGGAAGTCTCCCTCTTTTAGGAAACCTAAAATTGTGTAAATCAAGACTTCTAACCACGCCAAGGTAAACCATTAGGGCTGCTTAATTTTGCAAATGTGTTAAAGGTATGGGCTGGGGAAGAAAATACTTTCCCAGCTGGTCACGGTGGCTTACGCCTATAATTTCAGCACTTTGGGAGGCAAAGGTGGGTGGATCACCTGAGGTCAGGAGTTCAAGACCAGCCTGGCCAACATGGTGAAACCTTTGTCTCCACTAAAAATAGAAAAATTAGCCAGGCGTGGTGGCACGCACCTATAATCCCAGGTACTCGAGAGGCTGAGGTGGGAGAATAGCTTGAGCTCAGGAGGCGGAGGTTGCAAGGTGGCAGTGAGCTGAGATAGCACCACTGTACTCCAGCCTGGGCAACAGAGACTCTGTCTCAAAAAAGAAAAAAAAACTTTCCGTTTTTTTTCCTACTCATGTGAAAGAGACCGTGAAAGTGAAACGAAAAGAAGATAGTCCAATCTCAAGATAAGCAGGCCCTGTAGACAAAGCAGACAGTTCAGCTACTAATGCAGTGTGGAAGGAGAGCCCTGGAGGCCAAACGCGAGTAATAAACTGAACACTTTCTGAAATTGCTAGGGTCTGAATGAGGAACAATTGTGAGTGAAGAAGCCAGTGTGCCATTCAGAGATAAGTGATTTTTTATTTTTATTTTTTTGAGATAGAGTCTCGCTCTGTCACCCAGGCTGGAGTACAATGGCTCAATCTCAGCTCACTGCAACCTCTGCCTCCCGGGTTCAAGCGATTCTCCTGCCTCAGCCACCCGAGTAGCTAGGATTACAAACATGCGCCACCACGCCCGGCTAATTTTTTGTATTTTTAGTAGAGATGGGGGTTTCTCCATGTTGGTCAGGCTGGTCTTGAACTCCGGGCCTCAGGTGATTCACCCGCCTCAGCCTCGCAAAGTGCTGGTATTACAGGGGTGAGCCACCGCGCCTGGCTGCCAAGTGATTTGTAAACTAAGACATGCTCTTAAATTCCTTCGAAGCAAGGGAAGCAGTGACTGTTTTAAGAACAAATACTGTCTTTGAAATTTGAAATACAGGACAGGGGCTCTCCTTAAACCTAGTAATCCTTTCCTCTCTCTCTCGGTCCATCTCAACCACAAACATGCACATGCTTGTCAAAAACAAGTCAGTTATTTTGAAAATCAATTAAAGTATTCATACCCTTTGAAATTTCAAAGGAAAGTAGAGAGAGAGAGAACACACGGGTATTAAAGTGCTTATGAGTTAAATCAGGTTCTTTGTCTCTCTACTTTGCTAGTGGCTGGGCTTTTGACTTTTCTGATGATCAACCCTGGCTATCAAGTGAGATGCCACGGGGCTTGGTTTGTTCATATTCTTCTGAGTGACATTTTCCCCATTCTAATAGCCTAAAAGCATAATGAGGTAAATGAATCACAGGTAATAATGATTTTTTTTAAAATCTAGGCAGGAACAAAACTGGCTCATTACCACGAAGAAGTAGCATTCTGATGAGGAAAGGAAATCACTGAGGAACAGGAGAGAATACATAAACTCCCACTTATGTGTATTGCTAATAATATGCCAGACACGATTCTAAGAACTTACATGACAGTCTCATTTAATACCAATGCAAAGATTCTACAGATGAAGAAATGAGGGCTCAGAGAGATTAAGTAGTTTGCTTAAGGTCACACAGCTAGGAATGACCAAATTGGCATTTAAATGAGACAGGCTGGCTCAAACCTGGACTGCCTCTGCCTTTTTTTTTTTTTTTTGAGTTAGGGTCTCACTCTGTCAACCAGGTGATCACAGCTCATTGCAGGCTCAACCTCCCAGGCTCAGGTGATCCTCCCACTTCAGCCTCCCAAGTAGCTGGGACTACAGAAGCACCACCATGCCTGGATCTTTTTTTTTTTTTTTTTTTTTTTTTTTGAGATGGGGTTTTGCTATATTGCCCAGTCTGGTCTCAAACTCCTGGGGTCAAGTGATCTGTCCACCTTGGCCTCCCAAATTGCTAGGATTGCAGGCATGAGCCACCGTGTGCAGCCTGCCTCTGTCCTTCCAAAAAAAAGGAAACATCAAAGGCATCTGGAAAAATTAAACATATTTAAGAAAAGGCTATAAATACTTCCATATGCATGTTGATTCATGTATTAGTTTCCTAGCACTGCTGTAACAACCATAACCAAGTGGCATTGGTGGTATAGTAGCGAGCATAGTTGCCTTCCAAATAATCATAACTTTGGTGGGTTGTTTTTTTTTTTTTTTGAAACAGTTTCGTTCTTGTAGCCCAGGCTGGTGTGCAGTGGCGTGATCTTGGCTCACTGCAACCTCCTTCTCACAGGTTCAAGCGATTCTCCTGCCTCAACCTCTCGAGTAGATGGGATCACAGGTGCCTGCCACCACACTCGGCTAATTTTTGTATTTTTAGTAGAGACGGGGTTTCACCATGTTAGCCAGGCTGGTCTCGAAAGACTGACTTCAGGTGATCCACCCTGTTGGGGTGATCAGACCCTAACACCAGGCTGTGTGGGCAATGAAGTCCGGTGGAATCAAAGGAATGAGACAAGACAAGTTAAGAGTGAAAGTGGGAGTGGGGACCAACGCTAGTATGGAGGCTGTGAAGGCCCCGAGCTCTGGGAGCCCACGCTATTTATTGGTGATCAAAGAAGCAGGTGGTGAGGGTGTGGGGGTTGAAAGAAAACAGTGCATCAGGCACATGATCTACAGCTGTGACGGTTTAGCATTTTCTTTGCAGCATATGGAACATGTTCTGCTACTTGAAATAATGTGAGCCTGTAAGCAAGGAGCCAGCAAGTCTAGACACATTCCAGAGGCCACGAAGGGTTTTATGCCCTGGGCTTAGATTGTGGTGTGGCAGGGCAGCCTTCCACCCTTTAGCACAGAGCTTGGTGTTCCAAAGGCAACGAGGGATTTTAGACCCTGGACCCCGGACATGTTCCAAGACTCTTTTACATTATGTCAGACATGCAAGCCCTGCCTCAGCTTTTTTCCCAACACTCAGCTTTTACCCAACATATCCGCCTCAGCCTCAGTCTCCCAAAAGAGCTGGGATGACAGGCGAGACCCACCGCGCCCAGTCCCACTTCAGTGGTTTAAAAGAGCAGATATTTTCTGTCTCACAGTTCTGGAGGCAGGAAGTCTACAATCAAGGTATCAGCAGGGATATACCTTAGGGGAGGAACCTTCCCTGCCTCTCCCAGCTTCCGGTGGCTCCAAGTGTCCCTTGGCTTGTGGCTGCATCACTCCCATCTCTGTCTCCATCTTTACATGGGCTTCTGCTCGGTGTGTCTCTCCTCCATGTGACTCTTATAAAAATACTTGTCATTGGATATAGGGCCCACCTGTATAATCCAGGGTGCGCTCATCTCAAGATCCTTAACTTAATTAGACAAGTCTGGGAGGCATGGTGGCTCACGCCTATAATCCCAGCACTTTTGGAGGCCGAGGGCTCACTTAAGCCTAGGAGTTTGAGACCAGCTTGGCTAACATGGTGAGACCCCAACTCTATTTTATTTAAAAAAAATAAAAAGACACCTTTTCCAAAAAAAAGTCACATTCACAGATTCCAGGGGTTGAGATGTGGATATATATTTTGGGTGACCACCACTCAACCAATTATAAACAGTCAGGATTTATGTTTTAAGAAACAGAAAACTCATATGGGGCCAGGCATGGTGGCTCATGCCTGCAATCCCAGCACTTTGGGAGACTGAGGCAGGTGGATCACCTGAGGTCAGGAGTTTGAGACCAGCCTGACCAACATGGTGAAACCCCATCTCTACTAAAAATACAAAAATTATCTGGGCATGGTGGCACACGCCTGTAATCCCAGCTACTTGGGAGGCTGAAGCAGGATAATCACTTGAACCCAGGAGGCGGAGGTTGCAGTGCGTTGAGATTGCACCATTGCACTCCAGCCTGGCCTGGGTGACAGAGCAAGACTCTGTCTCAAAAAAAAAAAAAAAAAAAATAGAAAACTCATGGAATTGTCTGACTGAACAGTCCATGGCTAGCTCCAGCTTCAAGGTGAGCTTGAGCCAAGGCTCAAAAGTATAACCAGGACTTGGTCTCTCTCTGTCTCTTTCTCTCTCTTATTGTTTTTGTTTTTGTTTTGAGACTGAGTCTCGCTCTGTCACCCAGGCTGGAGTGCAGTAGCGCAATCTCGGCTCACTGCAAGCTCCGCCTCCCGGGTTCACGCCATTCTCCTGCCTCAGCCTCCTGAGTAGCTGGGACTACAGGCGCCCGGCTAATTTTTTGTATTTTTAGTAGAGACGGGGTTTCACTATGTTAGCCAGGATGGTCTCGATCTCCTGACCTCATGATCTGCCTGGGAGGATCTTTTGCACTGACTCTACCAACTCATAACGCTAATTTCTTCTGGAAACATCATCACAGGCCTACCCAGGACCACTGTTTTGCCAGACATCTGGACATCCCTTAGCTCAGTCAAGTTGACACATAAAATTAACCATCACACGACCATCCCTTGTCAACTTGTTATCCACCAGATACCAGGTCCTGCTGGGCATGGTGGCTCATGCCTGTAATCCCAGCACTTTGGAAGGCCGAGGCGGGAGGATCATTTGAGGTCAGGAGTTCCAGACCAGCCTGGCCAACACAGTGAAGCCCCATCTCTACTAAAAATACAAAAATTAGCCCGGTGTGGTGGCAGGTGCTTGTAATCACAGCTACTCAGGAGGCTGAGGCAGGAGAATCGCTCCAACCTGGGAGGCGGAGGTTGCAGTGAGCCAAGACTGTACCACTGCACTCCAGCCTGGGTGACAGAATGAGACCCTGTCTCAAAAATAAAAATAAAAAATCTTCTGAGTTTTACATCTAATGCTACAGAAGGGCCAAAGACACAGTTGGGGCAGTAGGGGAAGGGGAACCAGCTTTCAGTTATTTTGGCAATATCCCCAGGTATTTTGAATCACAGTGAAGAAGAAAGAAATCAACAAAATCGGCGCTAGCCCTGCCACACCATTGGCCGCACAAGGTTACAGTTTCTATAGCTACGAGCCTGTCTCTTAGGGAACGCAACACACCACAGAGCGGCCAGGTCCCTAAAAAGGCCACTGAGTCATGTGAGACGTAGATCTCTGCTGAATCAGAGATGTTTTCCTTTGGAACTTACAATTAATAAAGTGATGCTCAGCAGTGCAAACGTGACAGAACGGGATACAATAAGAGAATGAGGCTGCTTCCCTCAGATGGAAATAAACAGGCTGGACTATGATGAAAGCCAATAGAAAACACAAAGCCTGGCCGGGCGCCGTGGCTCACACCTGTAATCCCAGCACTTTGGGAGGCTGAGGCAGGAGGATCACTTGAGCCCAGGAGTTCAAGACCAGCTTAGGCAACAAAGTGAGACCCTGTCTCTACAAAAAATCAAAAAATTAGCTGGGTGTGGTGGCACATACCTATAGCCCCAGCTACTCAGGAGGCTGAGGTGGGAGGATCACTTGAGCCCAAGAGTTTAAGGTGCCGTGAGCTGGGATTACACCACTGTACTCCAGCCCAGGTGACAGAGCAAGACCCTGTCTTAAAAAACAAATTAAAAAAGCAACAACAACAAAAAAAAAAAAGAGAGAGAAAACTAAACTTCAAAGATGTGACACAATTACCAGACATTCAAGTAAAGAACAAAAGAACAAAGGAAATAACTAACTAGGACCTGACCCCAGGTCTCCTGAGGCCACACCCAGGGAGCTTGCTACTTGAACCAGTGACAATTTAAAAAATAACTGGCCGGGCGCAGTGGCTCACGCCTGTAATCCCAGCACTTTGGGAGGCTGAGGCGGGCAGATCACGAGGTCAGGAGATCAAGACCTCCCTGGCCAACATGGATGATAAAAGCCCATCTCTACTAAAAATACAAAAAATTAGCTGGGCGTGGTGGCGGGTGCCTGTAATCCCAGCTACTCAGGAGGCCGAGGCAGGAGAATTGCTTGAACCTGTGAGGGAGAGGCTACAGTGAGCCAAGATCACACCACTGCACTCCAGCCTGGGTGACAGAGCGAGACTCTGCCTCAAAAAAAAAAAAAAAAAAAAAAAAAAGAACTAACATTCCTTTCTGAACCCTTGGAAGAGCAACTTGGATGAAATTATTTTTCTAGTAAGCAAAGATGTTGGGTGTAATCACAGAGCTCACATGGAGGACCACGTGAGAGGCTTTTACAAACCTCAGAGCGCTAGGAAAGCTCTCTGAACCATTTATCAAGAGGAATCAGGCTTTTGGCATTTTTGAGGAAAAAGTAATAAATGACATGCTAAGTTTATGAGAAGATATTTTTTTCCCTGAGTTTATTCTCTTTCCCTTCGGAATTAAATTCTAATATTCATACAGAAGCAACACATTTGTTCCTAAGTCAAATAAAGAACCCCATCTAAAGGTATAAAAAACTGTCGAATTATATATAGCAGAGGCACACAAAATAAAAATTTTATAGTTCCCCCAACCTCACTGGAGGACCTTTGCCATAGCTAGGAAAAATAGCCAACACTTTCAGAGCACTTAGCTAGGCTGGGTCCTGGTCTGTGCACGAATTTTAACTTTTTTTTTTTTTTTTTTGACACGGAGTCTCGCTCTGTCACCCAGGCTGGTGTGCAATGGCGTGATCTCAGCTCACTGCAACCTCCACCTCCCAGGTCCAAGCAATTATCCTGCCTCAGCCTCCCAAGTACCTGGGATTACAGGTGTGTGCCATCATGCCCGGCTATTTTTTTGTATTTTTAGTGGAGACGGGGTTTCACCATGTTGGCCAGGCTGGTCTCGAATTCCTGACCTCAGGTGATCCCCCCACCTCAGCCTCCCGAAGTGTTGGGATTACAGGCGTGAGCCACTGTGCCTAGCCTGAATTTTAACTCACTTAATCTTTCCAAAAACCCTACAAGGAAGGAACCTTTACCATCTTGACTTTACAGATGGGAAAAATAAAGGGATACAGCTTGCCTGAGGTCACACTGCCAGTAAGTGGTGGAGACGGGGGCCTGCGCAGCCTTGGGGCCAGTCCCCGCCCCGGACCACTAGACCGAGTCTGAGATGACTTTGATCCTTCTTCCTGAGGGGAACCATTTGGGCAGAAGAATTCTGGGTTTTCTCCCTAACCTCTATCCTCCGCCCCACTCAAGCTCCTGATGTGTGAGATCTAGAGATCCCTAGCGTTCACTGGGCTACACCAGCAATGAGGAGCACTCAACACCACTAGTCATTAGGGAAACACAGATCAAACCCACAATGAGATACGCCTCACACCATCAGAATGGCCTTTATTTATTTATTTGTTTGTTTGTTTATTTATTTATTTTTAAAATGGAGTCTTACTCTGTTGCCCAGGCTGGTGTGGCTCACTGCAACCTCCGCCTCCCAGGTTTAAGCGATTCTCCTGCCTCACTGTCCCAAATAGCTGGGATTACAGGCTCCTGCCACCACACTTGGCTAATTTTTGTATTTTTTAGTAAAGATGGGGTTTCACCATGTTGGCCAGGCTGGTCTCAAACTCCTGACCTCAAGTGATCTGCCTGCCTCGGCCTCCCAAAGTGCTGGGATTAAAGGTATGAGCCACCGTGTCTGGCCAGAATGGCCATTATTAAAAAGTCAAAAAATAATAGATGCTGTGGCCGGGTGCGGTGGCTCAAGCCTGTAATCCCAGCACTTTGGGAGGCCGAGACAGGTGGATCACAAGGTCAGGAGATTGAGACCATCCTGGCTAACCCGGTGAAACCCTGTCTCTACTAAAAAATACAAAAAAAAAAAAAACTAGCCGGGCGAGGTGGCGGGCGCCTGTAGTCCCAGCTACTCCGGAGGCTGAGGCAGGAGAATGGCGTAAACCCGGAGGCGGAGCTTGCAGTGAGCTGAGATCCGGCCACTGCACTCCAGCCTGGGCGACAGAGCGAGACTCCATCTCAAAAAAAAAAAAAAAAAAAAGAAAACATGGTATGGGCCAGGCATGGTGACTCACTCCTGTAGTTGCAGCACTTTGGAAGGCCGAGGCGGGTGGATCACTTGAGGTCAGGAGTTCGAGACCAGCCTGGCCGATGTGGTGAAACCCCACCCCTACAAAAACACAAAAATTAACTGGGTGTGGTGGTGTGCCCCTGTAGTCCCAGCTACTTGGGAGGCTGAGACAGGAGAATCACTTGAACCCGGGAGGTCAAGATTGCAGTGAGCCAAGATTGCGCCACTGCACTCCAGCCTGGGCAACAGAGTGAGACTCTGTCTCAAAAAAAAAAAAAAAACAAAGAGGAGAGAAAGAAAGGAAGGAAGGAAGGAAGAAAGAAAGAAAACATGGTACATATACACTTTGGAATACTACAAGCCATAAAAAGAATGAAATAATGTCCTTTGCAGCAATATGGGTGGAGCTGGAGGCTATTATCCTAAGTGAATTAACTCAGGAACAGAAAACCAAACACCACATGTTCTCACTTATAAGTGGGAGCTAAACATTAAGCACACATTGATACAAAGAAAGGAACAACAGACCTACTTGTGGGTGACGGGCAGGATGAGAGTGAGAATTGAAAAACTACCTACGGGTATCATGTTGATTATCTGGGTGACAAAATTATCTGTATACCAAACCCCCATGACACACAATTTACCCATGTAACAAACCCGCACATGAGGCCGGGTGAAGTGGCTCACACCAGTAATCCCAGCACTTTGGGAGGCCGAGATGGGAAGATCACTTGAGGCCAGGAGTTTGAGACCAGCCTGGCCAAAATGGCAAAAACCAGTCTCTACTAAAAAAAAAAAAAAAAAAAAAAGTTAGCCAGGTGCGGTGGCACATGCCTGTAGACTCGGTTACTCAGGAGGCTGAATCATGAGAATTGCTTGAGCCTGGAAAGCAGAAGTTGTAGTGAGCCGAGATCGTGCCACTGTACTGCAGCCTGGGCAACAGAGCAGGACTTTGTCTCAAATAAATGAATAAATAAATAAATAAAAGTTGGAAAGAAAATAATTATGCTTTCAAAGCCACTTCACAGCATGGGGAGCTGGATATGTTCTGATGTAGAATAACAAAAACAGGATGCAAATGTGCTTATTACACTGATTTAAATGACATACATCACAATCGTGATTTTACAGACATACACTATGCACAGACAAATAAATGAGAAACACATTAAATATTAACAGTTGTTGTTTGGAGGTGGGAGAACTCTGGGTGATACTTTCTTCATCCATTTATCTAATTGATCCAAGTTTTCTTCAATAAGGAAACTTGCATAAATCAGGGCATACAGGCCGGGCACGGTGGCTCACGCCTGTAATCTCAGCACTTTGGGAGGCCGAAACAGTCAGATTGCTTGAGTCCAGGAATTCGAGACCAGCCCAGACAACATGGTGAAACCCCATCTCTGCAAAAAATACAAAAATTAGTTGACTGTAGTGGTGTGCACTTGTAGTCCCTGATATTTGAGAGGCTGAGGTAGGAGTATTGCTTGAGCCTGGGAGGTGGAGGTTGCAGTGAGCTGAGATGGCGCCACTGCACTCCAGCCTGGGTGACAGAGTAGAGACCCTGTCTCAGAAAAAAAAGGCAACACATTTAAATCATGTCACGATTGGGAGTAATTTAGGCAAAACTTGCCTGGGAACAGGGAGTATAGACTAGAAAATTGTTGGAAGTTCATGCTTTTGTAACAAGGGCCGGTTCTAGAATCTGGCATCAGATGAGCAGCAGCTTTGGAAGAAAGCGTGAGAAAGGGACACATGAGGACTCCACACAGCCCTGATTGTCACTTTCTACCACCAGACATCCTCTTTAATTCTGAGAGTATTCAAAATGGTTTAACCGTTCAGTGGATGATACAATGATCACAGCGCCACAGCCAGTTGTCCTGTTAACAGCCATCACGTGTGACCCTGCGGAGCCCAGGCTTCTTTTGTGGTCAGACCTAAACCTGTGGAGAGAGGGTGGTTTCACATAAGTCACTGACAGAGCACATCTCTAGCTCTCAGTGCGGAATCCAAGTTTTCCTTTCGACTTTCTGCCTCATTGCGTTCTGCCCATTTGCTTGGAGCCAGAAAGGGGAAAGGAAGAACCCAAGACATCTTCTCCCCTCTGCAACTGACCCAGGTCTGTCTACAACGCCTCCTGACAGTGCACAGAAATCCTCGCATTAAACCACTGGCCCCTGATGCGATTTCTTTTCCAAATATGCTCATAGATCATTGCAGAGACAATATGAAGTTCGAGAGCATTATCGTCTGTGTAACTCAGTCTCCTCTTCGACCATAACTCAGAGCTTCCATGTAGGAATATGCACTGAAACACAGGCTACTGTCTGTGTTCTCATGGAGCTTACGATTTAGCTGCACTGATAAGATATTTACACATGAAGAAATAGCAATGTAAGAAGATTCATAGGTATTAATTTTTAGGAACACAAAGCAAACAATCTTTTTTTTTTTTTTTTTCCAGACAGAGTTTCTTTCTTGTTGCTCAGCCTGGAGTGCAATGGCGTGGTCTCAGCTCACTGCAACCTTCGCCTCCCAGGTTCAAGCGATTCTCATGCATCACCTTCCCACGTAGCTGGGATTACATGCACCTGCCACCACGTCCAGCTAATTTTTTTGTGTTTTTAGTAGAAACATGGTTTCACCATGTTGGCCAGGCTGGTCTCGAACTCCTGACCTCAGGTAATCTGCCTACCTCGGCCTCCCAAAGTGCTGGGATTAAAGGCATGAGCCCCCGGCTCCTGGACACAATCTTGTATGGATGGCTATCTTCCAAAATAATTGCAAACTTCCTGTGGGGGCTGGGATTTCTTCATATTCCTCCATTCACCCCTCAGGGTCCCCACAATGCCTTGAACACCATAATGCTCTGGTAAATGTTTTAGACTGGAAATTCAATGTCATTCTAAGTCCATAGTCCTTGCCTAGTTAGCCAGTGGTGCTTCTATCCTAACAAAAGTGAGTCTTCCTCTCTGCAGATGATACAGTAAAGATGACCCAACTCTAACCTGCCTACTAGAGGACCAAGGAGAAAAATAAACTTCTACCACATTTTCAAAAACAAGCACTCAAACTCAGGAGATACTTGATTGAAGTTGAAAGAGCGGTGCAGTCCCCAAGGCAGTACCCTCATGAATGGGATTAGTGTCCTTTAATAAAAGAGACCCGGGCCGGGCGCGGTGGCTCAAGCCTGTAATCCCAGCACTTTGGGAGGCCGAGACGGGTGCATCACGAGGTCAGGAGATCGAGACCATCCTGGCTAACACGGTGAAACCCCGTCTCTACTAAAAAATACAAAAAACTAGCCGGGCGAGGTGGCGGGCGCCTGTAGTCCCAGCTACTCCGGAGGCTGAGGCAGGAGAATGGCATAAACCCGGGAGGCGGAGCTTGCAGTGAGCTGAGATCTGGCCACTGTACTCCAGCCCGGGCTACAGAGCAAGACTCCGTCTCAAAAAAAAAAAAAATAAATAAATAAAATAAATAAATAAATAAAAAATAAAAGAGACCCAAGAGAGGTCCCTTGCTCCTTCCAGCATGTGAGATTACAGCAAAAAGATGCTGTCTGTGAACCAGAAAGTGGGTCCTCACCAGACACTAAATCTTTTGGCACCTTGATCTTGGATTTCCCAGCTTCCAGAAGTGGGAGAAATAAATTTCTCTTGTAAATAGGATAAACAGTTTATGATATTTTATTATAGCAGCCTCAAAGGACTAAGACAGAAATCCAGTTGTACACCAGATGGTTGTAACATGTTCAGTGGAATGAAAAACTTATGTCTTGGCAGGGTGCAGTGGCTCACGCCTGTAATCCCAACACTTTGGGAGGCTGAAGTGGGAGGGTCACTTGAGGCCAGGAGTTCAAGACTAGCCTGGGCAACATAAGGAGATGTCCAGATAGCCAGCAAAACAGTGTTCCTGGATAAGCCTGTGATGGTGTTTCCAGAGGAAATTAGTGCTCTGAGTAGGCAGAGTGAGTGAAAAAGAGTCTCTTAAAAAAAAAAAAAAAGGTTGGCTGGGTATGGTGGCTCACACCTGTAATCCCAGTACTTTGGGAGGCCGAGGCAAGTGGATCACTTGAGGTCAGAAGTTCGAGACCAGCCTGGCCAACATGGTGAAATCCCGTCTCTACTAAAAAATATAAAAATTAGCCAGGCACGGTGGCACGCACCTGTAGTCCCAGTTACTCAGGAGGCTGAGGCAGGAAGATTGCCTGAGCCTAGGAGGTTGAGGCTGCAGCACTCCAGCCTGGGCAACAGAGTGAGATCTGGTCTCCAAAAAAAACCTTGTGTCTTCATGTGGAGATTAAGTATGGTTTAAGGAGATGTGGATGGATGACAAGTTGACAAGGAATGGTCGTGTGATGTGTCGACTGAGCTAAGGGATGTCCAGATGTCTCGCAAAACAGTGGCCCTGGGTAGGCCTGTGATGATGTTTCCAGAAGAAATTAGCGTTACGAGTTGGTAGAGTGAGTGCAAAAGATCCTCCCAGGCGGATCACGAGTTCAGGAGATCGAGACCATCCTGGCTAACACAATGAAACCCCCGTCTCTACTAAAAATACAAAAATTAGCCGGGCGCGGTGGCGGGCGCCTGTAGTCCCAGCTACTCAGGAGACTGAGGCAGGAGAATGGCATGAACCCGGGAGGCGGAGCTTGCAGTGAGCTGAGATGGCGCCACTGCACTCCAGCCCGGGTGACAGAGCGAGACTCCGTCTCAAAAAGAAGGAAAAGAGAAAGATCCTCCCCATCCGTGAGGGTGGGTATCATCCACTGTTGAGTGGACAAAAGGTGGAGGAGGGGCGAATCTGCTCTTCCTGGGCCCACATCCATTTTCTCTTGCCCTGGGAGGTCGGTGCTCCTAGCTCTTGCTTTTGGGCTCAGACTGGGACTTACACCACTGTCCCTCTGGTCCTCAGTCTTCAGATTCAGGCTGAATTATACCACCAGCTTTCCTGGTTTTCAGCTTGCTGATGGCAGATCCTGGGACTTCTTGGCCTCCATAACTCCGTGAGCCAATTCCCATAATAAATCTACACTTGATCTTAGCTGAAAGGCCGAGAAGCGATCAATTCCTATAAATAATATCCTGTTGGTTCTGTTTCTCTGGAGAACCCTGACTAATACACCTTTTTTTTTTCTTTTCCTTTTTTTTTTTTTTTTGTTTGAGACAGTCTTGCTCTGTTGCCCAGGCTAGAGTACAGTGGTGCCATCACAGCTCACTACAACCTCCACCTCCCAGGTTCAAATGATTCTCCTGCCTCAGCCTCCTGAGAAGCTGGGATTACAGGCACCTGCCACTACACCTGGCTAATTTTTGTATTTTTAGTACAAATGGGGTTTCACCATGTTGGCCAGGCTGGTCTCGAACTCCTGACCTCAAGTGATCTGCCCGCCTCAGCCTCCCAGAGTGCTGCAGCTACAGGCATGAGCTACTACTGCGCCTGGCCCTAATACACCTTTTAACCTAACATTTCAGGATATTCTTTACTTAGAAAATTTTATATATATTTATTTATTTTATTATTATTATTATTATTATTTTTGGAGACAGAGTCTTGCTCTGTCCCCCAGGCTGGAGTGCAGTGGCCGATCTTAGCTCACTACAACTTCTGCCTCCCAGATTCAAGGGATTCTCCTGCCTCAGCCTCCTGAGTAACAGGGATTACAAGTATGTGCCACCATGCCCGGCTAATTTTTGCATTTTTTGTAGCGACAGGGTTTCACCACCAGGCTGGTCTTGAACTCCTGACCTCAATTGATCACCTCCCTCCGCCTCCTAAAGTGCTAAGATAGCCACCGTGCCTGGTCAGAATATATTTTTTAAATGTGCCTTAACATTTCTCAATACAAAAAGGTTCAATGAACATTATCTAGAAAATAAAGAATAAAAAAAATTAAGATTACTAGGTAGAAAATAAACCGATTTAAATTCATAGAAAGGGATTGGAAGATTATATACCAAACTTTTTTTTTTTTTTTTTTTTTTTTTTTTTTTTTGAGACAAGGTCTCACTCTGTTGCCCAGGCTGGATTGCAATGGCACAATCACTAACTGCAGACTTGACCTCCTGTGCTCAAATGATCTTCCCGCCTCGGCCTCCCAAATAGTTAGAACCAGAGGTACGCACCACCATGCCAGGCTAATTTTTTATTTTTTATATTTTGTAGAGACGGGGTCTCCCTATGTTGCCCAGGCTGGTATACCAAACTGTTGATGGTGGTCATTTCTGGGAGAAGGGCAAGCAAAAGGTGTACGTTTGTATTGTTTGAAACCTGTACAATCGGCCGGGCGCGGTGGCTCAAGCCTGTAATCCCAGCACTTTGGGAGGCCGAACGGGCGGATCACGAGGTCAGGAGATCGAGACCATCCTGGCTAAACAGTTTCTCTACTAAAAATACAAAAAACTTAGCCGGGCGAGAAGTCCCAGCTACTCGGGAGGCTGAGGCAGGGGAAACCAGGCGGAGCTTGCGGTGAGCTGACCTCCAGTGAAGGTTAAGGAATGTACAACCAGAATGTATTCATGTATAACTTTTTCCAATTAAGAAAGAGGGGAAGGGGAAACCACTGTCACCTGTAAGGTTAAGGAATATGTTACTTAACTGGGTACATAGTCACGATCCAAGGATACAGGGTTCTGTTGCTAATGAGAAAAGAGGAAATGGACATTAACAAGCAACTAAGCAGCCTCTCTGCTGGGGAAGAAAAAATGTACAGAGAGGCCGGGCAAGGTGGCTCATGCCTGTAATCCCAGCACTTTGGGGGGACAAGGCGGGTGGATCACTTGAGGTCAGGGGTTTGAGCCCAGCCTGGGGAACATAGTAAAACCCCATCTCTACTAAAAATACAAAAATTAGCCGGATATGGTGGCATGACCCTGTCATCCCAGGTACTGGGGAGGCTGAGGCACGAGAATTGCTTGAACCCAGGAGACAGAGGTTGCAGTGAGCCAAGACTGCACCACTACACTCCAACCGGGGTGACAGAGTGAGACTCTGTCTCCAAAAATAAGAAGAAAGAAAGAGAAAGAGAGAGAGAGAGAAACAAACAAACAGAGGCAAAATTAATATAAGTAGCATTTTGCTGTTGTTGTTGCTGTTTTCTTCCCGAGACGGAGTTTCAATCTTACACTCAGGCTGGTGTGAAGTGGTGCAATCTCTGCTCACTGCAACCTCCGCCCCCAGGGTTCAAGTGATTCTCCTGCCTCAGCCTCCAGAGTAGCTGGGATTCCAGGCGCCCGCCACAACGCCCAGCTAATTTTGTAGTTTTTTTTTGTTTTTGTTTTTGTTTTTTTGAGACGGAGTCTCGCTCTGTCGCCCAGGTTGGAGTACAGTGGCCGGATCTCAGCTCACTGCAAGCTCCGCCTCCCGGGTTTACGCCATTCTCCTGCCTCAGCCTCCCGAGTAGCTGGGACTACAGGCGCCCGCCACCTCGCCCGGCTAGTTTTTTTTTTTTTGTATTTTTTAGTAGAGACGGGGTTTCACCGGGTTAGCCAGGATGGTCTCGATCTCCTGACCTCGTGATCTGCCCATCTCGGCCTCCCAAAGTGCTGGGATTACAGGCTTGAGCCACCGCGCCCGGCCTAATTTTGTAGTTTTAGTGGAGACAGGGTTTCGCTATGTTGGCCAGGCTGGCCTCAAACTCCTGACCTCAGGCGACCCACCCACCTCGGCCTCCCAAAGTGCTAGGATTACAGGCGTGAGCCACTGTGCCCAGCCTTGGTTTTTTGTTTGTTTGTTTTTTAACTAGGGTTTGTTTGGGACAAATTTGAAGACTGCAACCCAGAAGACATAGATTCAAGTTGCCCTGCCCTGAATATATGCTCCGATTAGCAGCAGTTATACATGGGTTTTTAAAGGAAAAAAGAAGGGGTAGTTCTTACATTGGTTCATTAAAATAACTACATTGTTTTTTTGTATCACAAATTCTAGGAACATGAAGATAATGGGTAAGGGTCACATTCTGCAACTTGTGATAACATTTTAGGTCATTTATCAGCTAATCTGGAAACTACAGGTAAGGAAAGAAAGAAGAAAATGCTTTTAAACAATTGCCTGGGTGCAGGTATGTACATGTGACTGAAGTATACTCATGACTCTCTGGGTGTGATAAATTTTGTAAACCTCACATAGCTCAGACTGCTCTAAGCTACTTTTCATTCTCAATGTACAGGGATTTGTTCCCACATATAACCAAGCAATTCTTTTTTTTTTTTTTGAGACAGTCTCACTCTGTAACCCAGGCTGGAGGGCAGTGGTCCAATCTCAGCTCACTGCAACCTCTGCCTCCAGGGTTCAAGCAATTCTCTGCCTCAGCCTCCTGAGTAGCTGGGATTACAGGTGTGCACCACTATGCCTGGCTAATTTTTGTATTTTTAGTAGAGATGGGGTTTCACCATGTTGGCCAGGCTGGTCTTGAACTCCTGACCTGAGGTGATCCACCTGCCTCAGTTTCCTAAAGTGCTGGGATTACAGGTGTGAGCCACCATGCCTGGCCCAAGCAATTCTTTAGCAGAGTCTCCCGTGGACAACAGCTGGGTGTCCTCCAATTCAATAGCATCACATCTCACAGGTTGAGTGCTCAGTTCCACAAGACTGCCTCTCACTTCAGAGGTCAATTGCAACCCTCAGGTTATAACCTGATCTTCTCACTGGCTGGCTGTAAATCAGGGCTCCCACCACCCCCTCTTTGAGTTGGATTAACTTTCTAGAGTGGCTCATAGAGCTCAGGGAAATACTTTATTTACATGTATACATTTATTTTATAAAGGATATTACAAAGGATACAGATGAACAGCATGATGAAAGAGATACACAGGGCAAGGTATGAGGGAGGGGGATGAACTTTCAGGCCATCTCTGGGCACACCACCCTCTAGGCACCTCCACATGTTCTGCAATCCAGAAGCTCTCTGAATCTAATCATTTTAGTTTTTTGTCTTTTTTTTATATGGAGTTTCGCTCTTGTTGCCCAGGCTGGAGTGCAATGGCGCGATCTTGGCTCACCACAACCTCCGCCTCCTGGGTTCAAGCGATTCTCCTGCCTCAGCCTTCCAAGTAGCTGGGATTACAGGCATGTGCCACCACGCCAGGCTAATTTTGTATTTTTAGTAGAGAAGGGGTTTATCCATGTTGGTCAAGCTGATCTCGAACTCCTGACCTCAGGTGATCCGCCCTCCTCAGCTTCCCAAAGTGCTAGGATTACAGGCATGAGACACCACACCTGGCCTATTTTGGGTTTTTATAGTTTTCATTATGTAGGCATGATTGTGTGAAAATAAGTAATTCAAAATCTAAGTGGTTTTGAAAGCAGCAAGAGACACACAAATTCCTAGGCAGACAGAAGCAGGTCCTCAGTGAAACCCAACCTTCAAGCCAAAGACAGCCTGAAGCCTGAAAAATGGGCTGCCCATTCCATATAGAGTCCACAAGCAGAGTGAGAACTTCCTCAATGCCTTTTTAGCCAGTCGATTGGTGCTTTTTCCATGCCAGTCAGCATATACTCCCCAATTCTGAGCCCATAAAAACCCTGGACTCGGCCGGGCGTGGTGGCTCAAGCCTGTAATCCTAGCACTTTGGGAGGCCGAGACGGGCGGATCACGAGGTCAGGAGATCGAGACCATCCTGGCTAAAACGGTGAAACCCCGTCTCTACTAAAAAATACAAAAAACTAGCCGGGTGAGGCGGCGGGCGCCTGTAGTCCCAGCTACTCGGGAGGCAGGAGAATGGCCTGAACCCGGGAGGCGGAGCTTGCAGTGAGCTGAGATCCGGCCACTGCGCTCCAGCCTGGGGGACAGAGCAAGACTCCGTCTCAAAAAAAAAAAAAAAAAAAAAAAAAAAAAAAAAAACCCTGGACTCAGCCACATGTTGGGACTACCCACCTTCAGGCCCGCTCTTAAACACAGGGCTACCCACTTCAGGTCCCCTCTCACGTTGAGAGCTGTTCTGTTGTTCAATAAAAGCTTCTCTGCCTTGCTGATTCTCTGGTGTCCATGTAACCTCATTCTTCTTGGACATGAGACAAGAACCTGGGACCCACTGAACCGTGGGTGCGAAAGGAGCTGTAACACTGTAGCCCACTTATCCTCGGCCAGTGTCAGGTGGCCATCCCACATGATGGGAAGAGGCGGCAGTGGGGCTGGGGCAGCCCAGGAACCGCAGGCCAGAGTGGGGCAGCAGGATCGATGCCCCGTTCACTGAAGCATGTGGCTGGCAGGAACTAATGAGCTGTAACATGTCCTCCCATTTGCCACTGGGAGGCAGGAACAAACATAAGCTGTAACATGAATGAGCTGTAACATGCTTCCCACTACCACCATTTGCTGTGCTGTAGTCAGCAGGAAGGAGAGAGAGCTCTAACAGTCCTTGGGGGCTCAGATCTCAGGACTCTCCACATGAGAGCCATAACACCCCTTGGGGCTCTGTGGTTGCTGACATCTCCAAGTTTTCAGGTGCTGCTGCGTCCCCCTCATCTAGACGCCAGCACCCAAGGTAGTGACATGCCTGGACCAGCTGCAGGCTGAGTGCAGAGCCACAATGGGAGCAGAATCTGGGCTTGTAGCATGAACTGAGCACAGCCTGCTGGACTGAGTGGGGAGAGTGAGCCCAGCGGTGAGCCTGGAGCCAAGCAAGGCCCAGGTAGGGGTGCCCCCAGCCATGAAGATTTCTGGCTGGTGAGGTGGCACTGAAAGAACCCTATGTCAGCTGGAACTTTAAAATATTTTGAAACTTAAGGGAATGTGATTATGGGACCTGAGTGTCACAACCAGGCAGCTATAACCTAGGCAGCTGTAACTTATGTTTCTCTGATTATAAAGTGGCCTTCTTCCTTGCCTACACTGTTTTGTAAAATGTTGTAAATGACTAAAGAGCATCAGGGACCCCTTCCCTCTTAACTGTTGATTTTCTTTTTTTTTTTTTTTTTTTTTTTTTTTTTTGAGACGGAGTCTCGCTCTGCCGCCCAGGCTGGAGTGCAATGGCCGGATCTCAGCTCACTGCAAGCTCCGCCTCCCCGGTTCACGCCATTCTCCTGCCTCAGCCTCCCGAGTAGCTGGGACTACAGGCGCCCGCCACCTCACCCGGCTAGTTTTTTGTATTTTTAAGTAGAGACGGGGTTTCACCGTGTTAGCCAGGATGGTCTCGATCTCCTGACCTCGTGATCCGCCCGTCTCGGCCTCCCAAAGTGCTGGGATTACAGGCTTGAGCCACCGCGCCCGGCCAACTGTTGATTTTCATTGTAGATTAACCTCCCTTTTTTCTTTCCCACACAAAGACTTCATGACTATCACATTGTCTAAGATAGAGTGTCAAACACACACCTTTGAATTGGAAAGGAAATGAAAACAGGTTGTAAAGAAAAGGAAAGCTGTAAGGAAAAGAAAAGAAACTGCAACGAATTAAATGGTTGTAACTCATAAACCAGTCCGGTATAGAAAATTGTAATCCTACTGAACTTCTTTATTTTCAGCCAATACAAGCAAGACCTTAACTTTTAATTTTGGAGCACTGACCCCATTTCTCTGGAGTCTATGTTACCTGGATGGCTGTTCCCAGCTTTTTGCTTGAATATACTCTCTAAAACTGGATGCTGATGCTTTTGGATTTTTTCAGGTTGACAACTGATTATATCATTGGCCACTGATGATCAACTCCACTTTCTGTCTCCTCCCTGGAAGTTGGGGGTGGGGTGGGGACTGAAAGTCCCAACCCTCTAATCCTGCCTTAGGCTTTCTGGTGACCAGCCCCCATCCTGAAGCTATCTAGGGACTGCCAGCCCCATCAGTCATCTCATCAGCATATAAAAGATACTCTTATTACTCCTCTGATTCCAAGGGTTGTAGGAGTTGTGTGCCAGGAACCAGGGACAGACACCAAATATATATATATCTTATTATGAATCACCATATCAAAGAGATACATAATTATAAGATATTACTCAAATATTCTTTAGCCTATCTAATTTTCAAAAAGAGATGTTAAGAGTTCCATGTGATTAGTGGATTTGTCCATTTCTTTTTTTTTTTGAGATGGAGTCTCGCTCTGTCTCCCAGGCTAGAGTGCAGTGACCCGATCTCAGCTCACTGCAATCTCTACCTCCCGGGTTCAAGAGATTCTCCTACCTCAGCCTTCCAAGTAGCTGGGATTACAGGCATGCACCACCACGCCCAACTAATTTTTGTATTTTTAGTAGTAAGTAACTGGTTTAGTAACTAGTTAGTAAGTAACTGGTTTCTCCATGTTGGCCAGGCTGGTCTTGAACTCCTGACCTCAGGTATCAACCTGCCTCAGCCTCCCAAAATGTTGGGATAACAGATGTGAGCCACTGCACTGGTCAGATCTGTCAATTTATTTTGGTAATTCTGACCATCTTTGTGTTATGCATTTGAATCCATGTGATTAAATGTGTTAAATAAAAATTACAGGACGCTATTGTTTTGGACTAAGTTTCTGCTCTTGGATCCAACGGACAAGACAAAAATCAAAATGGAGTCACCTGTGCCAAAGTTCCACATCACTAAACCCAAACTAAGTTGACTGACCCTCCCCAAAATCACAAATAATTTCCCAAACAGGCCACTTTAAATCTTCAATTGGCATGATAATGAAGTTCCCTCTGCTTTAATCCTTACAGGAAAAAAGTAGCTTGATGTTTACTAATCAGTTATTTTTCTATTGTTCTGTCTCCCTGTCCCTGCCTTATAAGAAACATAGCTTTGAAATCACCAGTATGCTCTTTGTTCTTCGCTTCTGCTTGCTTGCTTTGTTTTTTTGAGATAGGGTCTTGCTCTGTCTTTCCTTAGCAATTCTCTGTCTAGAAAGTCAACCGTTTCCGTTGCCCAGTTCTAGAACTGCCAAAAAGCTAATTAACTAGGAGTGGGGTGAGGGGGAGTGAACTAGAAGACTTAAAAAATAATCTTATTTATGATATAATAATACTGTATACCTGACAGTGATTCATCCAGAACAGAGCTGAGAACCTAGGAAATAAGAGGCATTTAAGTCACCAAACAAGGTATATTGCACTTTATTCATAGGAAAATGCCCTCCTCGGTATACTTGCTCTTGTTTTATAAAAACTTCCAAAAACTTTAGCTCTTTGGCAGTCTCACCAAATTAGAAATTGCCTATTAGAAGAGAATGTTCTCAGAGGCAGGCATATGAAGGTCAGAAAAAGTGTTAATTAATAGCTAGGAACAGGACAATATGTATTTGTTTAAAAAAGAAAAAAAAGATACAGAAATGCAAAAACACAGCAGTTTGGAGTGATTCTCTGAAGGCACAAACCGTCCAATAAGTTCCCAAAGGTATTGAAACTGCCTTTGGAAAATTAAAACTGCGGAAATCATGGCAGTGAAAGAAATCAGACCTAATGGACTCTATCTTGCTTCTAACCTTTAAGCTGTCCTTGTTCATTCCTGGACATAGGCCAAACTAGCTTTGGGAAGGAATTCAGTTCATGGTTTGACTCTGAAACAAAATTAATAATAGCCCTTTCCTGAAAAGACCCCCTTCTTGCCTGGGGAGCAGTCTGCCTTTGCAGGACTAACAAATTAGCTACAAGATTAGAAATTATAGTTTAGGGGTAATGTAGCCTCTGGCTCCAAGAGTCTGAGCCTCCCCAGATTACTCCTGTGGATAACATCTCTATTGTAAACCGTAAGATCGGTGCTTGAGATATTTTGCAGACCCTGCACTCCACGGATCAGCTGACACCACCCAGACCTGTAAAAAGGCTCAACCAGTTCTGCCATCCCACCCAGGAACAGATGACAGCAAGAAAACCTCACTTCAGCCCCCGATGATTCCACCTCCAACCTGACCAGTCAGCACTCCCCAATTCCCAAGCCCGTGTCCCCCAACTTATCTTTAAAAACTCTGATCCTTGAAGGCTCAGGAAGACTGATTTGAGTAATAATAAAACTCTGGTCTCCTGCACAGCCAGCTCTGCGTGAATTACTCTTTCTCCATTGCAATTCCTGTCTTGATAAATTGGCTCTGCCGTGGCAGACGGCCAGGTGAACCCACTGGGCAGTTACAGTATCCCCACATTATGTGCCACCAGAGTGACACATCACAATGATGTCCAAGTGCTAAAGCAAAAACTGAACGATATGTATTATGTTTATTTTATTTTCATTTTTTGTTTTTATTTTTATTTTTGGAGACAAGGTCTCACTCTGTTGCCCAGCCTGGAGTGCAATGGCATGATCATAGCTCACTGCAGCCTCTACCACCTGAGCTCAAGTAATCCTCCTGTCTCAGTCTCCCAAGTAGCTGGAACTACAGGTGTGCACCACCACACCCAGCTAATTAAAAAAAAATTTTTTTTTATAGAGACAAAGTCTCATTATGTTTCCTATGCTGGTCTCGAACTCCTGGGCTCAAATGATCTCCCAACCTTGGCTTCCCAAAGTGCTGGGATTACAGGCATGAACCACTGTGCCTGGCCTATGTTATGTTGAAAGTGGCCAAGGATGTTTAGCTTTTGAGAATGATTTCTGTACAAAATGGTTAAAAGAAAACAAAGCAATTAAGTCAAAACATTTTAGTGCATAAAGAAGTAGCATTGCAATGATGTTAGTGACACAGGATGCTTTTGATGCCGCTTTGGCACCTGGAAATATCCACGGCTGGCAGCGCCTCTGTCCAGGCTTGGCTTGGTTTTGGGCTTACTCCTGGGCTCACTGCACCAGCTCGCCCTGGCAGGCTGCGCTCAGCTCGGGCTGCCAGCCCACATCCTGTGCATGCGCAAGGATTCCGTGCTTGGCCTGCAGCTGAGCCAGGCATGCCATGGACTGTTTTCATGTTAGGCACCAGCGTTTAGATGAGGGGAAGGCGGTGGCGCTTGCAAACTCAAACACGCCAGCAACCATGGAGCCCCAAGGGGTGTTATGGCTCTTGCCTGGGATGTCCCAAGGTTTGAGTCCCCAAGAATGACACAGCTCTCTCTCATTCCCACTGCCTGCAGCACGGTGAATGGGGGGCGTGTTACAGCTCATTTGTGTCACAGCTTGTCTAGTCCTGTCGCCCGCAGTTTGGTGAATGGGGGCATGTGGTGCACAGTGGCTTTTTCTCCCCCTTTGCTTGGCGAGCAGGAGGGAGACCTACAGTGTTACAGCTCTTTACGCACCCATCATTTGGTGGGTTCCAGGTTCTTGTCCTACAACCAAGAAGAATGAGGTTAGGCAGACACTGGAGAGGGAGCAAGGCAGGGAAGAATGTTATTGAGTGACAGAAAAGCTCTCGATAATGAGAGGGGACCTGAAGTGGGTAGCCCTGTGTGAGAGGGGAGCCTGAAAGAGGGTAGCCCAATGTGTGGCTGAGTCCAGGGTTTATATGGGCTCAGAATGGGGGAGTGCATGCTGATTGGTCTATGGGCAGGCCTGGAAAAAGCACCATTTCATTGGATAAAAGGCATCAAGGAAGTTCTCACTCCGGTTGTGGACTCTACCCAGAACCGGCAGCTCAGTTTTCAGGCTTTAGGCTGTCTTTGGCTTGAAGGTTGGGTATCAAGAGGCCCAGGGACCTGCCCCTATCTGCCCAGGAATTTTTCTATCTCCTGCCACTATGATTAGGAAAACAATCTGTTTAGGTAGTGCCACGTATTCCTAAGAATGGCTAGAAGTGCTGAGTACAGAGTAGGAGCTCTGTCCTACTGAGCCTGCTTGCAGGCAGTGGAACAATGGAGAAGCCGGGCACGGTGGCTCACACCTGTAATCCTAGCACTTTGGGAGGCCAAGGCAGGTGAATCACCTGAGGTCAGGAGTTCGAGACCAGCCTGGGCAACATGGCAAAACCCCGTCTCTACTAAAAATACAAAAATTAGCTGGCCATGATGGTGCATTCCTGTAATCCCAGCTACTTGGGAGGCTGAAGCAGGAGAATAACTTGAACCCAGGCGGCAGAGATTGCAGTGAGCCAAGATCACGTCACTGTACTCCAGCCTGGACAACAAAGCGAGACTCTGTCTCAGAAAAAAAAAAGAAAAAAAAAAAAAAAGAAAAAGAAACAATGGAGGAACTCTATGAAAAACCCATAGCTAATGCTCAAAAGCAAAAGACAGGATGCTTTCCCCTAAGATCAGGAACAGGACAAGAAATTATATACATATAATGCAATGACATAAACTGTCTTAGCTGGGTGACACTAATGCAAACCAAAAATAGAATTCTAAGACCCCCAATCCACTGAATGGACCCCTCCTCTCAGCCGAGGGGATTCCAAAGTAAACCTGAAAAACCAGTTCAGGCCATGATAGGAAGAGAGTGTTGAACGTGCCTCATTATACTCTCCTCGTGTTGGAATTCAGTCACAGCTGCCCAGCATTAACATTAAAACAGGGACCTTGAGGCTGACAAAACATACTCTTTGTAGCAATAAGATACCAAATTCCAACCTGATTCTAGTATAGCATCAGATGACATCTAGCAGGCCCTAAAATATTAAAGTATTTTACTCCAAAATATATGTCTTTGACATTTTCTAAATGGCCCTGCAAAGCGGTCTCTTTTGGGGGAAATGTACATTCTGTAGAGAATTCTGACCCCTCTCCAGGTCTTTTTCTAATCCTGAAGAGATTAGCTGAGAGTCTAGCACCTTTGAGAGAACTAAACAGGAAACATTTGCCATCTATTGCCTCTAAGGGCAACCATCTGTGAGATTTCAGCTCTATAGTAAGAACCTTAGTCTCCACAACCCGCCCCTTATCTTAACCCAGACACTCCTTTCTACTGATTACAGATTGTGTTTTGTTTTGTTTTGAGACAGAGTGTCACTGTTGGCCAGGCTGAAGTGCAGTGGCAGGATCTCAGATCATTGCAACCTCTGCCTCCCAGGTTCAAGCAATTCTCCTGCCTCAGCCTCCCAAGTAGCAGGGATTACAGGCGTGCACTACAACCCCCGGCTAATTTTTTTTTCTTTCTTTTTTTTTTTTTTTTTAGCAGAGACAGGGTTTCACCATGTTGGCCGGCTAGTCTTAAACTCCTGACCTCAGGTGATCCACCCTCTTCGGCCCCCAAAGTGCTGGGATTACAGGTGTGAGCCACTGTGCCTGGCCTATTCCAAGTCTTAAGATAATAACCTAACTCTTTCAACAAATTGCCAGTCAGAAACTCTTTGAATCCACCTAGGACCTGTAAGCTCCCCTGCCCAACCTTTCCAGGCTGAACCAATGTATAGCTGATATGTATTGACTGATGTCTTATGTCTCCCTAAAACATATAAAATCAAGCTGTAACCCAACCACCTTGGGCACATGTTCTTAGGACCTCTTAAGACCGTGCCTTGGAGGCTGGGCGCGGTGGCTCGCGCATGTAATCCTGGCTAACATGGCAAAACTCCGTCTCTGCAAAAAAAAAAAAAAAAAAAAAAAAAATTAGCCAGGCATGGTGGCGGGTGCCTGTAATCCTGGTTACGGGAGGCTGAGGCAGAAAAATTGCTTGAACCTAGGAGGCAGAGTTTGCAGTGAGCCTAGATTGTGCTACTGCACTCCAGCCTGGGAGACAGAGTGAGACTCTGTCTAAAAAAAAAAAAAAAAATTATCTCCGCCGGGCGCGGTGGCTCAAGCCTGTAATCCCAGCACTTTGGGAGGCCGAGACCATCCTGGGTAACACAGTGAAACCCCGTCTCTACTAAAAATACAAAAACTTAGCCGGGCGAGGTGGCAGGCGCCTGTAGTCCCAGCTACTCGGGAGGCTGAGGCAGGAGAATGGCGTGAACCCGGGAGGCGGAGCTTGCAGTGAGCTGAGATCCGGCCACTGCACTCCAGCCTGGGTGACAGAGCGAGACTCCGTCTCAAAAAAAAAAAAAAAAAATTATCTCTAGTTTCTGTTCTTTATAGCTCTTAGGTATGTCTAAAAATCACTTTACTGATTTATATGCTTCTTGTCTGTCTCTTTCCATTCTAATGCAAATCCCATAAAACAAGAATCTTGTCTGTCTCATTTACATTATATCCCTATTGCTTAGCAAAGTGGCTGGCACATGGCAGATCTTCAAAAATTATTCATTGACATCTTTTTAATTTTTGTTTTTAAGGAACAGGGTCTTGCTCTGTCACCCAGGCCAGACTGCAGTGGCATGATCATAGCTCACTGCAGCCTCAAACTCCTGAGTTCAAGTGATCTTCCCACCTCAGCCTCCAGAGTAGCTCGGACTGCTGGAACATGCCATCATGCCTGGCTATTTTTCTTTTTAATTTGTTGTAGAGATGGAGTCTTGCCATGTTACCCGGGCTAGCATAGCTAGCACTTTTTTTTTTTTTTTCTTTTTTATGAGACAGAGTCTCACTGTCTCCCAGGCTGGAGTGCAGTAGTGTGATCTTGGCTCACTGAAACCTCCACCTCCCGGGTTCAAGCGATTCTCATGCGTCAGCCTCCCAAGTAGCTGGGATTACAGGTGTGTGTCACCACGTCTGTCTATTTTTGTATTTTTAGTAGAGATGGGGTTTTGTCATGTTGGCCAGGCTGGTCTTAAACTCCTAGCCTCATGTGATTCACCCAATTTGGCCTCCCAAAGTGCTGGGATTACAGACGTGAGCCACTGAGGCTAGCGTTCTTGTTTTATTACACAGTACATTTTCTGCTCACAAGCTCCTGAGATCATGCATGTATTTCTCAGCTTCCTTCTGCCTAGACATGCCCATACTTTATTCAATTCAGACTAAGGTAGGAGTGCATCAACCATATGGTATTTAATATGGTGAAATTTCTAAGGCACTAAATCTTAGGGAAGCCATGTCTGACTTAACACTATAGCCTATTCCCCTCAATATAAACTCAATAAACAAATATGTACAGAATATTCATAGTAATGCCTGGGACTTAGCCATAGTAATGAGGGTTCAGAGCTCTGAATCTGCTAGATTGAGAGGGTAGGTAAGTAAACAAATAAATACAATTTAATGCTGACGGCGCTTGACAGAGCTCCACCCAGAGTATCATGTTCCAGAAACTAACAAAGACATACATACCTCCCAGCCTAGTCAATATAGTGTAAGACCCCGCCTGCAAAAAAAAAAAAAAAAAAAAAAAAAAAAAAATTAGCTGGGCAGGGTGGCACTTGCCTGTGGTACGAGCCCCTTGGGAGGCTGAGGTGAGTGGATCGCTCGTGTGGTTGAGGCTGCAGTGAGCTTTAATCACGCCACTGCCCTCCAGCCTGGGTGACAGAGCAAGACTCTGTCTCAAAAAAATCAAATCAAATGAAATGAAATCAAATCAAATCAAAAGCATTCCAAATACCTTTGTTTTAGGGACATCCTTACCCAAACTTGAAATTCAAATGATGGGCCTACTCATTTTAACGTGGGTGTTACTGCATAAATCATACCTCAAGGAAAGATGCAGGAACTCAGCCTTGAAAGATATTCTTTTTTTTTTTTTTTTTTTTTTTTTTTTTTTTTTGAGATGGTGTCTTGCTCTGTCGCCCAGGCTGGAGTGCAGTGGCACGATTTCAACTCACTGCAACCTCTGCCTCCTGAGTTCAAGCAATTCTCCTGCCTCAGCCTTCTGAGTAGCTGGGACTACAGGCGCCCGCCACCACACCCAGCCAATTTTTGTATTTTTAGTAGAGATGGCGTTTTACCATGTTGGCCAGATTGCTCTTAAACTCCTGACCTCCAGTGATCCGCCCACCTTGGCCTCCCAAAGTGCTGGGATTACAGGTGTGAGCCACTGTGGTCGGTGGAAAGAGATTCTTAGTAAAGGTCAACCAAGTACTAAAAAAGAATCCAATTTATTTTTTTCATTGACTGTATGCTGAATCTACCTTTGATCTTTGGAGAAAAGAGAAATAGTACTGGTACACTTCTGAACTTATTTGCTAAGTTGCTTGTTAAGCTAAATAATCACAACCATCAAGTGGCTATGTTTTTAACCTGCAGTCCTTTGGCATGTGATATGTATTGAGAGTAACAGGCTTACCTCTTCTAGGAAGACGGAATGCTGTTGTGGAAAGACGGATGGCATTTGAAGTTAGAAGACCTGTTTGGTCCTGCGCTGTCACTTACCGGCTGTGTGACTATGAATGAGTCATTTAACAATTTGGAACCTGTCTCCGCACCTATAAAATGGAGATATCATCTGCCCACTGCATCTCAGAGGTCTGGAGTACCAAATAAGAGGGTGGATGCCAGATTGTTTTATCAGCTACAAAGAAACATACAAAGATTAATAATCAGTGTTTGTATCTGTATGCTGCAGCTTTAGCAAGTGACTGGCACAAATGTACTCATAAGTGTTTGTAAAATAAATTAATATCTCAAACGCTCCTGGAATATAGACCAATGAGAGCTCTAGTCAGCTATAACCAGGAAGCCTCAATAATCACAACATTTATTTCAGATGATGTGGGCCAAGTGTGGTGGCTCATGCCTGTAATCCCAGCACTTTGGGAGGCCCAGGCAGGTGGATCACTTGAGGTCAAGTGTTCGAGACCAGTCTGACCAACATGGTGAAACCCCCCTCCGTCTCTACTAAAAAAAATACAAAATTAGCTGGGCGTGGTGGTGCACGTCTGTAATCCCAGCTACTTGGGAGGCTGAGGCACGAGAATTGCTTGAACCTGTGAGGCAGAGGTTGCAGTAATCTGAGATGGCGCCATTGCACTCCAGCCTGGGCAACAAGAGCAAAACTCTGTTTCAAAAAATAATAATAATAATAATAATAAAGATGATGTGGAAAGATTTTTTACCTGTTTACATTAACAGCACTTGTTTAGTGAGGATTTGATTTTTAAATTCATGGGTTGTCAAAATGCTTTTTACCTCCTGCTCTGACTTTTAATCATTTTTCTGCCTGTTGGCACTTCCACCAATGGTGAACAGGAACAAGGGAGTTAACAAACTGTGGATCATTCTATTTTGCATGTTTCTTTTTTTTTTTTTTTTTTTTTTTTTGAGGCAGGATCTCACTTTGCTGCCCAGGCTGGATTGCAGAGGTGTGCTCTCAGCTCACTGCAGCCTTGGCCTCTGGGGCTCGAGCAATCCTCCTGCCTCAGCCCCCCAACTAGCTGAGACCACAGGCACACAGCACCATGCCCGGCTAATTTCTGTATTTTTTGTAGAGGCAGGGTCTTGCCATGTTGCCTAGGCTTGTCTTGAACTCTTGAGCTTAAGTGATCTCTCTGCCTTGGTCTCCCAAATTGCTGGGATCACAGGCGTGAGCCAGTGTGCCCAGCCGCCTAATTTTGCAAGTTTCTGTTAACTCCAATAAAGGCCATAAAGAGGTGGATGCTACTGGTCAAAAACTGTAACTTTTGTGTCTCACACTTCGATACCTGTTGATATGGAGAAGTACTGGCTTCATTCTCTGGCCAAAAAAGGTGATAAATGATAGATGACAAATTAAAAGTTTGGACATATGCTTGGGGAAAGAAAAAAGTAAAAGAATATAATTTCAACAAAGTACTACCAACTCCACTCTTCACTTTAATACATATAAAAAGGTGCTTCAGGGTACTGTTCCACTAAGTTCAAGTCACAGCTCCTATTCAGATTGTTTATCAGATCTAAAAATGCTTCCTTTTTTTTTTTTTTTTTTTTTTTGAGACAGAGTCTTGTTCTGTTGCCCAGGCTAGAGTGCAGTGGTGTGATCTTGGCTCACTGCAACCTCCGCCTCCCAGGTTCAAGCGATTCTCCTGCCTCAGCTTCCTGAGTAGCTGGGATTACAGGCGCACACCCCAACGCCTGGCTAATTTTTGTATTTTTAGTAGAGATGGGGTTTCACCATGTTGGTCAGGCTGGTCTCGAACTCCCGACCTCGTGATCCGCCTGCCTCGGCCTCCCAAAGTGCTGGGATTACAGGTGTGAGCCACAGCACCCGGCCTAAAAATGCTTCTTTTTCTGGTTGAATTGGGAACAAATTTCACTAGACATCACTGACAGCAGTGATTTATAATGATTTATAATAAGAAGCTGACTGCAATGCCCTCTGGTGGTTTAAAGCTTTCTTCGTATCTATAACTGCAAAGTTAAAAAAAATGCAGCCATTTTCTATCAAACGGGAGTTTGTTTATAAATTAAAACATCAACAAAGATAAGCCATAAAACTTCCTTTTGATTTCCATGACTATCATAATAATCATAAAGCACTTCTACAGATGCACTTTGCAGAACATAACTCCACGGTTCAAGGAATTAATAAAATAATTTAGCCTGTAATCCCAGCCTCTTAGGAGACTGAGGCAAGGAGGGTCACTTGAGCCCAGGAGTTTGAGGCTGCAGTGAGCTATGACCACGCCACTGTACTCAGTCCGGGGAAATAAAGCAAGATTCAGTCTCTTAAAAAACAAAGAGATTTATAGAAAGTCCCTGCCCTATGACCTTGCCATCTAACAAAGACACGTAAACTAGGAGGCCATGCAGACATGAAACCAAATCCCAAAGGACAGAACTGCTTTTTAAATTTAATAACATGATATCATGGTAGGCAAACCTTTTGGTTCAGTAACTGAATTCCTGGAAATTTTTCTTAAAGAAATAATCAGAGGCCGGGCGCGGTGGCTCAAGCCTGTAATCCCAGCACTTTGGGAGGCCGAGACGGGCGGATCACAAGGTCAGGAGATCGAGACCATCCTGGTGAACCCGGTGAAACCCCGTCTCTACTAAAAAATACAAAAAACTAGCCGGGCGAGGTGGCGGGCGCCTGTAGTCCCAGCTACTCGGGAGGCTGAGGCAGGAGAATGGCGTGAACCCGGGAGGCGGAGCTTGCAGTGAGCTGAGATGGCGCCACTGCACTCCAGCCTGGGGGACAGAGCGAGACTCCGTCTCAAAAAAAAAAAAAAAAAAAAAAAAAAAGAAATAATCAGAAAAATGTAAAGAGATACATATTTTAAGGATTTTTATCGCCACTTCATTTATAACAGCAAAAATTGAAAATAACCTAGAAGTCCATCAATGGGAGTCTAACTAATTATATATATTCATATAATGCAATTCTATGCAGCAACTATATAATAAAATTAGCACGTATTTATTAACATTATATTTGAGATGAAAAGGTTACAGAATTAGGCATAGTTTCATCCTTTTTTTTTTTTTTTTTTTGAGATGGAGTCCTGCTCTGTCGCCCAGGCTGGAGTGCAATGTGCGATCTTGGCTCACTGCAAGCTCCGCCTCCCGTGTTCACACCATTCTTCTGCCTCAGCCTCCCGAGTTGTTGGTTCGGACTACAGGCACCTGCCAACACGCCCAGCTAATTTTTTTGTATTTTTAGTAGAGACGGGGTTTCACCGTGTTAGCCAGGATGGTCTCTATCTCCTGACCTCATGATCAGCCTGCCTTGGCCTCCCAAAGTGCTGGGATTACAGGCATGAGCCACCACACCCGGCCCATCCTGCTTTTTAAAAAAACCCTTATCTATAAATATACTTGTGTATGTATACATTTAAACAAGTGTGAAAATAGATATACCGAAATATTAGCGAAATGTATAGAAATATATATCTCCTCATTCTCTTTCTTCTTTTCTGTATTTTCTGAAAAATTTTCTGACTATGTATTACTTTGGTAAGGAAAGAAAATGTCTAAAGCTAAACAAAAATTTTAACCAAAATATAAAATACATCAACCTGGGAAATACAGTGAGACTGTTTCTACAAAAAAATTCTAAAAAATTAGCCAGGTATGGTACAGTCCTAGCTACTCAGGAGGTTGAGGCAAGAGGATTGCTTAAGCCCAGAAAGTCACAGCTGCAGTGAGCTCTGCCGATGCCATTGAACTCCAGCCTGGGTGACAGAGTGAGATCCCGTCTCTAAAAAAATAAATAAATAAAATAAATACAGATAGCCCCAAGTAGGACAAGACACTATAAGATTCTTGGGTAGAAAGAACATCAGGACGTTTGAATTCCTGTTTTAGACTCCCAATCCTTTGCTATATGACCTGAGCCAGACCTGTGTCTCCATTTTCCATCTATACGGTATGAAGTAACTAAAATAAATGTCACACTAGAGAGAATAAAATGAGAATGAGTATATTAGAAGAAAAATCTATATACACCTATAAACTGGTTGCAAATTAAGAAAAGAAACAGGATTTTCTCAATTTAAAAAATTAAAAATATAAATATGTTATATATATTTACTAACTATAACATATATGTAAATATATTTAATATGTGTAACATATTAAATATGTATAAAATATATATCTAAAAACATTGAAGACTTAAGGTAAAGGATAATTTCTATATTATCCTTATATATATTACATATATGTATTTAATACATTTATATGTAAATGTGTGTCTAATTTATATATACATATTATATATATTTTTTGAGGCAGTATCTTGCTTTGTCACCCAGGCTGGAGGGTGGTGACATGATCATGGTTCATTGCAGCTTCAACCTTCTGGCTCCTGGGCTCAAGCAATCCTTCCATCTCAGCCTTCCGAGTAACTGGAATTGCAGGTGCGCACCACCATGCCCAGCTAATTTTTTCTTTTTCCTTTTTTTTTTGAGACGGAGTCTCGCTCGTCGGTCGCCCAGGTTGGAGTGCGGTGGCGCGATCTCGGCTCACTGCAAGCTCCGCCTCCCGGGTTCAGGCGATTCTCCTGCCTCAGCCTCCCGAGTAGCTGGGACTATAGGCACCCGCCGCCACGCCCGGCTAATTTTCTATATTTTTAGTGGAGACAGGGTTTCACCGTGTTAACCAGGATGGTCTGGATCTCCTGACCTCGTGATCCGCCCACCTCGGCCTCCCAAAGTGCTGGGATTACAGGCGTGAGCCACCGTGCCCGGCCATTTTTTCTATTTTTTGTAGAGATGAGGTCTTGCTATGTTGCCTAGGCTGGTCAAACTCCTGGGCTCAGGCGATCCTTCTGCCTCAGCCCCCTAGATTGCTGGGACCATAGGCATGAGCCACTGTACCCAATCTTTTATAATTTTTAATACACTAACAAATGCAAAATAAAGAAATCAAATAAAAACTCAACTAGTTTCTTTTCTCTTTTTTTTTTTTTTTTGAGATAGAGTCTCACTCTGTCACCCAGGCTGGAGTGCAATGGCATGATCTTGGCTCATTGCAGCCTCCACCTCTTGGGTTCAAGCAATATTCTCCCGCCTCAGCTTTCCAAGTAGCAGGCAAAAACAACAAAAAACAGACAAGTTGGACTTTATGAAAATTTTAAAATGCATGCATCAAAAGATACTATCAACAGAGTAAAAAGGCAACAGAATGGTAGAAAATATTTGCAAATCATATATCTGATAAGAGATTAATATCCAGAATATATACAGAATTCCTAAAACTCAACAACAAAAAAACACTTGATTCAAAAACAGGCAAGTAACTTTTTTTTTTCTTTTTTTTAATTCTGAATTGGCTCACTAGGGAGTAGGCAAGTGACTTGGATAGACATTTCTCCAAAGAAGATATACAAATGGCCAATAAGCACATGAAGAGATACTCATTATCACTAATCATTAGGGAAATGCAAACCAAAACTACAATGAGATACCACCGCACACCCCATTACGATGGCTACTATCAAAAAAGCAGAAAATAGTAAGTGTTGATGAGGATGTGGAGAAAGTGGAACACTTGTACACTGTTGGTGGGAGTGTAAAATGGTGCAGCTGCCGTGAAACAGTATGGTGATTCCTCAAAAAATTAAAAATAGTGCCAGGTGCAGTGGCTCATGCCTGTACTCCCAGCATTTTGGGAGGCTGAGGCGGGTGGATCACCTGAGGTCAGGAGTTCGAGACCAGCCTGGCCAACATGGTGAAACCTTGTCTCTACTAAAAATAGAAAAATTAGGCCGGGCGTGGTGGCTCAAGCCTGTAATCCCAGCACTTTGGGAGGCCGAGACAGGCGGATCACGAGGTCAGGAGATCGAGACCATCCTGGCTAACACGGTGAAACCCTCTCTCTACTAAAAAAAATACAAAAAACTAGCCGGGTGAGGTGGCAGGCGCCTGTAGTCCCAGCTACTCGGGAGGCTGAGGCAGGAGAATGGCATAAACCCGGGAGGCGGAGCTTGCAGTGAGCTGAGATCCGGCTACTGCACTCCAGCCTGGGCGACAGAGTGAGACTCCATCTCAAAAAAATAAAATAAAATAAAATAAAAAAATCAGCCAGACGTGGTGGCAGGTACCTGTAATCCCAGCTACTTGGGAGGCTGAGGCAGGAGAATTGCTTGAACCCAGGAGGTGGAGGTTGCCGTGAGCTGAGATTGCGCCATTGCACTCCAGCCTAGGTGACAGAGCAAGACTCTGTCTCAGAAAAAAAAAAATTAAAGATAGAATTACCATACAATCCAGCAATTTTACTTCTGGGTATGTGTCCGAAAGAATTAAAAGCAAGGTTTCAAAGAGATATTTGTATATCCATGTGCATAGCAGCATTATTCACAATAGCTAAAATGTGGAAGCAACCGAAATGTCCCTAGAGAAGCAAAATGTGGTATACATACAGTGGAATATTATTCAACCTCAAAAAGGAAGGCAATGCTGACCTATGCTACAACACAGGTGAACCTTGAGAACATTATGCTGAGTGAAATAAGCCAGTCACAGTAAGACAAATACTGTAGGATTCCACTTAGATGAGGTACTTACAGTAGTCAAAAATCATAGAGACTTCAAGAAACTAGAATGGTGGCTGCCAGGGGACAGGGGAAGGTGGGGAGTGGAGAGTTAGTGTTTAATGGGCATAGAGTTTCAGTTTTACAAGATGAAGAGTTCTAGGATGAATGGTGCTGTTGGTTGAACAATATTATGAATATATTATATGCTACTGAACTCTATACTTAAAAATGGTTAAGATGGGGCTGGGTGCGGTGGCTCACGCCTGTAATTCCAGCACTTTGGGAGGCCGAGGCGGGTGGATCACCTGTGGTTGGGAGTTCGAGACCAGCCTGACCAACATGGAGAAACCCCATCTCTACTAAAAATACAAAATTAGCCGGGCGTGGTGTCGCAGGCCTGTAATCCCAGTTACTGGGGAGGCTGAGGCAGGAGAATCACTTGAACTCGGGAGGCGGAGGTTGCGATGAGCCGAGATTGTGCCATTGTACTCCAGCCTGGGCAACAACAGTGAAACTCTGGCTCAAAAAAAAAAAAAAAAAAAAAAATTGGTTAAGATGGTATGCCATGTGTATTTTACCACACACACACCCAGACACACACACAAATTAGGAGCAGAAAAAAAAAAACCTCATCTAATCTCTGTACTAGTTTCCAAGTAAACATTTCTGTATTAATCAAGATAAATCCAATTCCAGACCTTGATAGTAAGCCTAAACTGTTCTTCCTGGTCAATCTTCATAAAGGTAAAACGGAACAATTAATGCTATGTCTCATTATTATTATTTTTTTTGAGGCAGGGTCTCACTCTGTCGCCTAGTCCTATGTCTAATTTTTAAAGTACATTTAAAATTAGATTTTGGGCCAGGCATGGTGGCTCATGTCTACTCCCAGCACTTTGGGAGGCCAAGGCGGGAGGATTGCTTGAGTCCAGGTGAGACCAGCCTGGGCAACATAGTAAGACCTCTACATAGTAAGACCTCAACATAGTAATATCTCTACAAAAATAAATGAAATCAAGTTAGATTTAATTATTATTATTTTTTTGAGACAGAGTCACCCAGCATGATCTCACTGCAGCCTCCACCTCCTGGGTTCAAGTGATTCTCCTGCCTCAGCCTTCCGAATAGCTGGGATTACAGGTGCCTGCCACCAAATCTACCTAGCTTTTGCATTTTCAGTAGAGATGGGGTTTCTCCTTGTTGGCCAGGCTAATCTCAAACTCCTGGCCTAAAGTGATCCCCCGGCCTTGTCCTCCAAAAGTGCTGGGATTACAGGCATGAGCCACCGGGCCCCCTTTTTTTTTTTTTTTTTTTTTTGAGATGGGGTCTTGTTCTGTCGCCCAGGCTGGAGTGCAGTGGTGCGACCACGGCTCATTGCAACCTCTGCCTCCTGGGTTCAGATGTTCCTCCCACCTCAGCCTCGTAAGTAGTTGGGACTACAGGCGTGCACTACCATGCCTGGCTAATTTTTGTATTTTTTGTAGAGGAAGAGTTTTGCCATGTTGGCCAGGCTGGTCTCAAATTCCTGGGCTCATGTGATCCACCAGCCTTGGCATCCCAAAGTGCTGGGGTTAAAGGCAAGAGCCGTAACACCTGACCTAGATTCTAAATTCTTAGAGTACAAGCACCTCATCTTCCTTCCCAAGTCTACATGTAGACATAACTGCTAAGTAGAATGGGGGTCCTAATCACTCCTCCTCCCTCGTTGCAGGCCCTGTGTGACCTGATGCTGTTTCTTCTCCTCTGCTTCAGTATTTGTTCAATCCAGAGGTCCAGGTTGGAAAGCTTCTGGATCTCATTCAGACTAATGCACAAATAATAAAGTATCATCCTCTTCCTACTTTGCATATGCTATTTATTTCCTGTGGAGGTCCTCCACCCATTGCTTGGTGTGTTTCTAGTTCAAGTGTCGCCTTCTGGTCCCACAGTTCAACAGAGTTAGGTCCCGCTTCCTCATGCTCTCAGAGCAACTCCTGAATGTTTACAGCACATTTCTCATCAGAACTCACCAGCGGTACAATTTTAAGTTGTTTTTGTCTGACTCCCACGCTGAACAATGAGATACATGAGGGCAGAGACTATTATTCATCTGTATAATCCCAGCAATTTGCATAGTGTTTGGATATGGCAGACAATCAAAAATGATTTCTTAAATGAATATAACATTATTCTTAGAAGAGGAATTTGCAATTTAAGAAGGTCCTCCATATGATACCCACACAGGGAACCACCTACTTGACTGGCCATCCAGTTTGCCAGTGGGTTCTACAGAAACCAAAGCAAAACAAGAATGAGGTGCACGTGACACGATTACATAAGCAGTGCCCTTAGGGTAGATCATTTTGGTGACTCCAATTAAAGCAAAGAAATAAACGAAGGTTACTTTTTTTTGTGGGGGATGGAGTCTTGCTCTGTCATCCACGCTGAAGTGCAGTGGCATGATCTCGGCTCACTGCAACCTCCGCCTCCTGGGTTCAAGCGATTCTGCTGCCTCAGCCTCCCAAGTTGCTGGGATTACAGACGCCCACCACCACACCCAGCTAATTTTTGTATTTTTAGTATAGACAGGGTTTCACCATGTTGGTTAGGCTGGTCTTGAACTCCTGACCTCAGGTGATCTGCCCGCCTTGGCCTCCCAAAGTGCTGGGATTACAGGCGTGCGCCACGGCGCCCGGTCTAGATGGCTTACTTTTAAGGACATCTGAAGAATGTAGCATGGCAGGGTAAAAAGTCAGCCTCAACTAGGAATCCCTACCCCTATTCATGACACGTGTGACTGTAGATAAATTACCCTTTAAGCTTCAACTACTTCATCTGTTAATGGAAATAAACTCCATACGCTGGAGTTGTTACAAGGATATCAAGATGTATATAAATTAATTGTAACTAGCATTTAGTGGGCATTCAGTTTCTTGCATGGAAGTTTCAGGACCCACTCTCATGCTCTATAACTAGTTTCAAACAGATTTCTCCTTCCTTTTCAATGTCATTACAGACTGAACCCCATTTGCTGGGTCCCACAGTTCACTGTCCAGTATGTACCTGCCACACATTTTTTGAACATCTCTCTTTGAGTGTTGTGGTAGGCACTGGTCTCTCCCTTTCCTTGACTCTCATACCATCTCCTAATTTCTTTTTCACTCTGTCTTTAGTAGTTTTCCTTCTTCTCCCACTTAGCCTCTAGAAAACTTTTTTTTTTGCTCATTAAGCCCACTGAATGCACTTTTCAGGGGCAACAAGTATGTCCCAGAAAGATCAGCACTAACCTTCAATTTACATAGTAATAAAGCCCTCCCACTGCTCCTGTGAAGGCAAAACAAAACAAACAAAACGAAACAAAACAAAACAGGCCGGGCTTGGTGGCTCACACCTGTAATCCCAGCACTTTGGGAGGCCGAGGCGAGCGGATCATGAGGTCAGGAGATCGAGACCATCCTGGCTAACACGGTGAAACCCCGTCTCTACTAAAAATTGGAAAAAAAAAAAAAAAAAAAATCAGCCGGGCGTAGTGGCAGGCACCTGTTGTCCCAGCTACTCGGCAGGCTGAGGCAGGAAAATGGCGTGAACCTGGGAGGCGGAGCTTGCAGTGAACTGAGATTGCGCCACTGCACTCCAGCCTGGTGACAGAGGGAGACTCCGTCTCAAAAAACAAAACAAAACAAAACAATCAGGTTCTCAATCAGTCACTTTTTTGTGGTGGGTGGGGGGTGCGGGGTAAAGGCTCTTGCTCTGTCACCCAGGCTGGAGTGCTGTGGTGCGACCACAGTTCACTGCAACCTCTGCCTCCTGGGCTCAAGCGATCTTCTCACCTCAGCCTTCCAAGAAGCTAGGACTACAGGCATGAACTGTGGTGCCCAGCTGATTTTTTTTTTTTTAAGCAATTGAGACGGGGTCTTACTATGTTGCCCAGGCTGGTCTCGAAGTCCTGGACTCAAGTGATCCTCCTGCCTTGGCCTCCCAAAGTGTTGGGATTACAGGTGTGAGCCCTGGTGCCTGGCCTCAATCAGCCACTTTTAGTGCACACATAAATATCCTACAAATGAGGCTTTGTGTATGTTGGGTATTCTGGTGACATTCCACACTGTCAGGCAAGTAATTAATTCACTTGCCCAGAGAAGGGCTCTTCTTAGGTGTGTGGCATTTGGCTCCGCAAGTCACCATTCTTTAGCTTTTCAAAAGAGCCAAGGTGAGTCACTAGCTCAGTCAGTGACGCTGCCATTAAACCAGCTCATGTTTTACTGATTAACTGATAAGTGTCTGGGAAACTTGACTACTAAATAAAATATAGAATTACTGGATTTGGCTTTTTTTGAGAAGATACAACAAAGGAAAGTTCCCAAAAAAGAAATGTTCCAATTAAAACAAACAGAAAGTGGAAAAGCTGCCCCAAAGCAAAACCTAGTTCATTTGCTTGGTTCAAACAGCTTTTATTAAGCACATAGATATGCCCTGTACCGTGCCAGATGCTCTCCTGTATCTACAGCTGTTAATCATCACAACGGCTTTGAGAGGTCATCATTTCTACCTGACAGATGAAGACCCGGAAGCTCAAAAGGTCAAGTGATTTGTCTGTAGCTGCAAATGCTAATAAAGTGACGGAATGAAAACTGGAACCAGATCTGGCTCAAAATCCAGAGTGCCTTCCACTAAACCACAGATACATCTATTCAAATAGCCATATCCCTAACCAGTAACAATGATATCATAATAGTTGTCACCAACATTTATCTAGCTCCTCTCATGTGGCAAGCCCTGTGCTAAGCGACTTACGTATATGATCTCATTTAATCCTCACAATCACCCTATGAGGTAGGTTTATCAAGATCTCCATTTCATAGTTGAAGAAACCAAGTTTCATAAAAGCTCAGTAACTGCTTAGTTCCCACAGCTGGTAAGGAGTAGGACAAGTTTGCACCTAGGTCTATCTAATTCCAGAACCCATTCTCTTAATCATTACACTAGATTGCAGGAAACTCAAACTCTAGTCCTGCTTCTAAAGAGGCAAGTCGTTTGATAGTTTTCTCTCAATTTCCTTGCTAGTTAAATGGGGATATTGTTACTTGTCCCTACCTATTTCACAGAAATATTAGGATTATAAAATGAGAAAGTATATAAGCTTTCAAAAGGGAAATTGCTATATAAATCTAGGTACTGTCTAAAGTTTCACTCAGATCTTCCCTATTCCACAGTCACCAAGGGATTTGGCTGACATCATTAGCTCTCAAACGTCCTCTGAAGTGGAGAGTATTATCTCCACTTATCAAACAGCAAATTACAAAGAGATGGCGTAAAATGCTAGTCAGCAACAGAGATGGGAATAAAACCCAAGATTTCTAACTCCCATTGAATATGTTCTTATGACAGATCTATTTCTGCATTTCTTACTTAACTGTAGAACAGACAAGGGTAGAAATATGACAGTGCCCGCTTCAAAACACACATTAAATACTTACAGAAATTCAATTTTCTACTGCGGTGACACTAATACAATCCCTAAGGTTCTTAATTCTCATATTCTAGAGAAACTGCACAAAGTATCAAAAATAAAAAATTCCCTTTTCCCTAGTACAGACTTCAGCTCTTCAGTTTTCTCAACTTATGGTTACAAAACTAGGTGGGTACTAACTAGTTTCAACTGGTGAGTCTATAAATTTCCATAAGGAACATAACTCAATGTTAAATTGTTTCCTCATAAAATCAGAAAACGAGAAGCATCAAACACATTCTCACATCATAAATAGCTAATAGAGCTATATAATTTGAATTGGAAATTATCCTAACAGACCAACTCGCAGTATTCTGAGCTCAAAATTCAAGTTCCAAAGGGAACAGCATAATTAAAACAATAATGAAAACACACATGGCACCTTTATGATCATTCTTCTCCTATTCAGAAATCAAAATAATGTTGTACTTCCCACTCAAGGTCTGCCACAGGCACATAAAAACCTTAAAGTAAAATTAAAAAGTAGTAAAAACAATTCTGTCTTCAATTCTCTGACTTAAATAGGGGATGAATGTTCAGTCCTCTTCCCAGATTATTAGCTCCTGCTAATTTTTGTTTGCTAGAACAATACGATGATCTTTAACAATCATATACTTTGAAATTACCACAGGGACTAAAGAGGAAATTAGAGAAGGAAATTTCCACTCTCAAAATTGAATTAAATCCTAAAGAATGAAGTATTTCATTATTACTCTCTCTGACTGAATCATGGACTTATAAATCAAAAACCTGCCATTTTGTTATAGGGACAAACACGAAGTCACAGAAATCCAAAGAACTGCTCTACTAATGTCAAGAAAATTTGCTTCTTGAGTGGGTCGAGATATCTAAATCCACTCCTAGCCACATAATAAAAGCCCTACCACCTAAACAACGTGCTGTGAGTAGAAAGCAAAAGATGACATAGGACTCCTAGATTTTTCAGAGGTTGTTTGAATACATTAATCTCTTTCGTTTGAGAAAAATCTTTATCTTGATGTCCATAATTGAAACCAATCACTTCTGGTGGGTCAGGGGGTCCTATGGTCTCTGGACCTTTAATGTGGCTAAGAATCCCCCAGGGATGTTAAAATACGGAGCAGGATTCAGAAACTCTGGGTTGCATGCCCAGCAAGCTCGCGGCAGTGTCATTGTCTGATGGACTACACTGAGCAATAGGACTCTAAGGAAGGTTTCCAAATGAAATAACCTCAACCAGATGTTTATTTTCAAAATATACAGCCTACACCAAGTTTATAACGGGAGATAATATTCCAGACCTCAACAAGATACCTGCTCCCCCTCTTCTCATTTTTGTGATTTTTCCCATCTGGTTGCAAACTCAACGTAATACCTTAATGAAGAGCAATTTTCAAGAGTATCTTTTTTGTGCTGACCATTTATTGGGACTTGACTGACCAGGGCTTGCAAGGATGGACACAAAACTTCAAGTCTTTCATAATGAAAGTATTGATTCAAAATAAATATTCTAAAAATTATGTCAAACACTAATGAATAAGTGACATTTACCAATAGTTTATAAGAGAATCGTTTTGGATGAACAATTTTCATTTCGCAAAATAAATCACTCATATCCTAAAAAGACACCTCTCCTTAAGCAGGAAAACAAAAGCCCAACAAAAATCAAGTCATGCCCGTGGCACAGCCTTAATGTTAGTTTTAGGGAGGAAAACGCCAACACTGAGACATACAAAAGTATTTGAGGAGAATTACACGTTATTAAATTTGTCCTAGAACCTGGGGGAGTTCAGGGAAAGAAAACAGCTGGTATATTTAAGAAAAATTTAAATAGAAAATATTACACATGAGAGCAAAATAGTCCATTTCTCTTAAGAAAACCAATAAACACTCACAAACTTTCATTTTTAGGTTTTCAACAATGTTTTTTTCATATTAGTCCAACTGCCACCAGTCAGCATGACAATTAAGGTGACAACAGGTCCAGTTTGCCATACTCCCTGTACACCCTTGGATGCTTTTCAAGCCAAAGAGGGTAACATTTGTGGTGGGAGGAGCCAGAGTCAAAGGAGAATCATTTCTCTTCACTCACGAGGAAACCTCCCTCTTGAGCATCTTCGGAATTTTTCATGGGAAGGCATCTCAGTGTGTGTGTGCACGCTTTAGCCCCATAACTGTGAAGGTGGCAGCTGTCAGTTTCTCATAAACAAGGAACATGAGAGCAGCAGTGAGGACTGTCTGCAGCAGTTTGGCTTCCAGGCCTTTGTAGAGTCCCAGTATTCCAAAACGCCTAAAGGGAAAGAGGTTTGAAAAAACAGAAGTCAGCTCCTGCATCAGAGAACATGCTGCCTAGATAGCTACAGCACTTTGATGAGAACAAGCAGTGGAGGTTTTAGATTCAACACAGACTTCTGCTGTCAAAGTACTTCTTACCTTTAAAGGTATTTGGGGACTGATGAAAGTTTAGTATTCATGAACCACTAATACTTTGTCTTTATAGTCACCATTAATTAGCAGAATGTTGACAGTATCCCACTGAGGATGCAGATCCTGAAACCTCCTGAAACCATCTTAATGGCAAAATCTGTGATCTAACTAAGAACTTCTGGATCTTCACTTTAATGCTAATTCAGTTATTTCAACTTAGTCCCTAAATGGCAGGACAGCTACCAATATGTTTAGATCATTTCAGCTCAATATAACGAAAGAGAAAAATGAAAAGCTACCTGATTCTCAAACTTCCCATACATTTCATCCTCTCACTCGGTGGTTTTCAAATTTAGCAGGCATCCAAATCACCTGAAAGGCTTCTTAAAACATACATCGCTGGGTCAATTCCCAGAGTTTCTGATTGACTAAGTTTGGGAAGAAATTCAAGAATTTGCATTTCTTCTTTTTACTAGAGACAGGGTCTCACTATGTTGCCCATGCTGGTCTCCGACTCCTACGTTCACGTGATCCTCCAAGCCTCGGCCTCCCAGAGTGTTGGGATTACAGGCGTGAGCCATTGCACCCAGCCCAAGAATGTGCATTTCTCACAAGCTCCCAGATGAGGAAGAGGAGGATGCCAGTCACCCAGGCTGGAGTGCAGTGGCGAGATCTTGGCTCACTGCAACCTCCGCCTCCTGGGTTCAAGCCATTCTCCTGCCTCAGCCTCCCGAGTAGCTGGGACTAAAGGCATGCGCCACCACGCCTGGCTAATTTATTTTTATTTATTTATTTTTATGAGACGGAGTTTCGCTCTATCGCCCAGGCTGGAGTGCAGTGGTGTGATCTGTGCTCACTGCAAGCTCCGCCTCCCGGGTTCACACCATTCTCCTGCCTCAGCCTCCCAAGTAGCTGGGACTACAGGCGCCCACTACCACGCCTGGCTAATTTTTTGTATTTTTAGTAGAGACGGGTTTCACCACGTTAGCCAGGATGGTCTCGATCTCCTGACCTTGTGATCCACCCATCTCGGCCTCCCAAAGTTCTGGGATTACAGGCGTGAGCCACCGCGCCCGGCCTTTTTTTGTATTTTTACTGGAGACGGGGTTTCATCATGTTAGCCAGGATGGTCTTGATCTCCTGACCTCGTGATCTGCTCGCCTCGGCCTCCCAAAGTGCTGGGATTACAGGTGTGAGCCACCGCACCCAGCCACAGATTTTGGTTCTTACAAATCATGTCGTAAATTTGGAAGCAATCTACATGTCCATCAACAGATAAATGGATAAAGAAAATGTGGTACTTATATAAAATGCAGTACTATTCGGCCGTCAAAAAGAATGAGAGCTTGTCATTTGTAACAACATGGATGGAAATGGAGGTCATTCTGCTAAGTGAAACAAACCAGGCACAGAAAGACAAATATTGCATGTTCTCACTTATTTGTGGGACCTAAAAATCAAAACAATTGAACTCATGGAGATAAAGAGTAGAAGGATGGTTCCCAGAGACTACTGGGAAGAGTAGTGTCAGGCGGAAGGTGGGGATGGTTAATGAGTACAAAAATAGAGAGTTTGAATAAGACCTTGTATTTGCTAGCACAACAGGTGACTAGAGTCAATAATAATTTAATTGTACATTTAAAAATAACTAAAAGAGTATAATAGGACGGTTTGTAACAAAAAGAATAAATGTTTGAGAGGATAGATACCCCATTTTCCATGATGTGATTATTATGCTTTGCATGCCAGTATCAAAACATCTCACGTACCTCAAAAATATACACCTGCTATGTACCCACAAAAATCAAAAATTTAAAAAAAAAAAAAAAAGCCATTAATAACATCTGTATACAAGCTTTTGTGTAGACATATGCTTTCATTTCTCTTGGGTAAATACCCTGAAGTGGATGGCTGGGTCCTATAATAGGTGTGGTATATATAAATTTTTTAAAGAAAATGCCAAATTGCCTTCCAAAGCAGCTGTACCATTCTATATTCCCACCAGGAGCATGAGAAAGTAAGTTCTGTGGCCGGGCGCAGTGGCTCACGCCTGTAATCCCAGCACTTTGGGAGGCCGAGGCGGGCGGATCACAAGGTCAGGAGATCGAGACCACGGTGAAACCCCGTCTCTACTAAAAATACAAAAAATTAGCCGGGCGCGGTTGTGGGCGCCTGTAGTCCCAGCTACTCGGGAGGCTGAGGCAGGAGAATGGCGTGAACCCGGGAGGCGGAGCTTGCAGTGAGCCGAGATCGCGCCACTGCACTCCAGCCTGGGTGACAGAGCGAGACTCCGTCTCAAAAAAAAAAAAAAAAAAAAAAAAAAAAGTAAGTTCTGGCTGCTCCAACATCCCTCCCAATACTTGATATAGTAAGTATTTATTTTTTACTTTATACCTATTCTTTGTCTTTTATTGTATTTTATTTTTTGATAGAAGGTCTCACTCTGCTGCTCAGGCTAGAGTGCAGTGGCACAATCACGATTCACTGCAGCCTCAACCTCCTGGGTTCCAGCAATCCTTCCACCTCAGCCTCCTGGGCAGCTGGGACTACAGGTACGCACCAGCACGCCTAGCTAATTTTATATTTGTGTTGAGACAGGGTCTCACTATGTTGTCCAGGCTGTTATCAAACTCCTGAGTTAAAGCAATCTGCCTGCCTCGGACTCCCAAAGTGCTGGGATTATAGATGTGTGCCACCATGCCAGCCTAATTTTATCGTTTAGTCCCTTGAATGTTCTTTTTTTTTTTTTTTTTTGAGGCAAGGTCTTGCCTCTATAGCCCAGGCTGGAGTACAGTGGTGCCATCATAACCCAGCATAGCCTCGATCTGTCGGGCTCAAGTGAATCTCCTGCCTCAGCCTCATGTGTAGCTGTGATTACACATGTGTGCCACATGCTTGGCTAATTTTGTAAATATTTTTTGTAGAGACAGGATCTCACTACTTTGCCCAGGCTGGTCTTGAACTCCTGGCCTCAAGTCATCCTCCTGTCTCAGCGTCACAAAGTGTTGGGATTACAGGCATGAGCCACTGTGCCCAGCTGCACATTTTATTTTAATAACAAATTTATTTTCAAAATATCTTGTATCTAGGAACACTAATAAAGTTATAAGAGCTTCTGCTTCAAAGGAGGTCCCTGACATACCTGACTTCACTAAGTGTCAGTTTCTTTAAATGAAACAGGAAATGGCAATAGTTCTTAACTCACAGAGCTACTGTTAGGATTGCGATTACCTACCTGTAGCCTCTAGCTCAGTGTCTGCCACACAGCAATCCAATGAAAATGTTAGCTACTCTTACCGTCATCATCATCATCACTATTATTACTTTTTCCACTGCCCCCTCCCTTCTCCAGTACTCCTATTCTATAGGCAGATGTTACATTGCTAAGAGGGGTCATAGGATATGCCACTGATGAAAGCACCACTCAGGGTGACTGGAGTATAGAAGGGTTCTCTTTCTGAAGGAGTTCTGTATATTTGTGTTTTTTGTTTTTTTTTTTTTGAGACGGAGTCTCGCTCTGTCGCCCAGGCTGGAGTGCGGTGGCCGGATCTCAGCTCACTGCAAGCTCCGCCTCCCAGGTTTACGCCATTCTCCTGCCTCAACCTCCCGAGTAGCTGGGACTACAGGCGCCCGCCACCTCGCCCGGCTAGTTTTTTGTATTTTTTAGTAGAGACGGGGTTTCACCGGGTTAGCCAGGATGGTCTTTATCTCCTGACCTCGTGATCCGCCCGTCTCGGCCTCCCAAAGTGCTGGGATTACAGGCTTGAGCCACCACGCCCGGCCAGGAGTTCTGTATATTTGTAACTAACAAAGAATAACAACGTGAACTTTTCCATAATTTCCCAAAATACTGTCATACTGTACTAGGCTCCTAAAATGGGAAACGTCTAAGCACAGCAAGCAAGGGAAAGGTTTTGGACCGAGGCAGTAGTGTGAGAGAGGGAAATGCCGTCCCTGGCAGAGACGGCTGCTGAAGGAGAGCACGGGATGCGAGGCATCTGCAAAGCTCACCTTACTCGTTGGTGAAGAAGATAGAGAATATTCCGAAGACTTCCCAATGTTCTGTTTTCTGGGTTTAGTCTATGACGCCCAAACTGAGGAAAGAGGGAAAAAAAAGTAAGTACTGTTGCTGCTTTTAAAAATCTTCATTACTACCTGGAGAGGATATTATGTTGGAGCAGTATCTTATAGCATACATTAATAAATTTATCCAGTTAGTACCATAGATTTCTTTTTTTTTTTTTTTTTAATTTTTTTTTTTTTGAGACTGAGTCTCGCTCTGCTGCCCAGGCTGGAGTGCAGTGGCCGGATCTCAGCTCACTGCAAGCTCCGCCTCCCGGGTTCACGCCATTCTCCTGCCTCAGCCTCCCGAGTAGCTGGGACTACAGGCGCCGCCACCACGCCCGGCTAGTTTTTTGTATTTTTTAGTAGAGACGGGGTTTCACCGTGTTAGCCAGGATGGCCTCGATCTCCTGACCTCGTGATCCGCCCGTCTCGGCCTCCCAAAGTGCTGGGATTACAGGCTTGAGCCACCGCGCCCGGCCAGTACCATAGATTTCATTAAACCTGTATTTTTCAACTGAGTGAAATATTTCAATTAAATAAGCGAAAATAAGAAAAATTTTTCTTCTCTTTTCTTTTTTTTTTTTTGAGACATCTTCTCACTCTGCCACCCAGGCTAGAGTGCAGTGGCGCAATTTTGGCTCCACCTCCCAGGTTTAAGCAATTCTCCTGCCTCAGCTTCCCGAGTAGTTGGGATTATAGACATGTACCACCATGCCTGGTTAATTTTTGTATTTTTAGTAGAGACGTGGTTTCACCGTGTTAGCCAGGCTGGTCTCAAATTTCTGACCTCAAATGATCCATCAGCCTTGGCCTCCCAAAGTGCTGGGATTACAGGCGTGAGCTACCACGTCCGACCTAAGAAAAAGTTTTCAATGAAGCAAGCATAGTAATTTTCATTTTATAGAAATGTATAGGAAAATTCTACCTCAAAATAAAAAAATATGCCCAGGATGATGATTTAGATATTGATGGTAGTAACTTCCACTTCTTTAGGAAATTCTGAGAAACGAATCATTTAGGACCTCTGCAGTCTAAGCTCTTCACATTATGTGTTTACATTATAAAAGTGTTAAAATACATTTACAAGGATGCTACTGAATTCCCTTATATTAAGTACCAATTTTAAAAAAATACATTAGTAAAAATGCTTTTAACAGAAAGTACTAATTTTTCTGAACTGGAATACTCTCACTAACACCCCTATTTTATCTAGCAACAAGCCTTTTGAAATTTTTCTCCAAAACAGATCTTGCATCTGTCCTTATCCTATTCCTCTCCTCTTTAGTGCCGCCACCATGGTCCAGGCCACCATCCTCTCTCGCCTGTATTACTGAAATGGCCTCCTACTAGATTGCCCCTGGCTTTCTCTCTTAGCTTTCTGACCAGTTCACCACATCATAGCCACAACAATCTTCTCCAATTGTAAATCACAGCACATATTCTCCAGCTTAAAGCCCTTCCCATCACATATTCTCAACTTCCAGTGCTGAGGATAAAAAATCCACATTCCTCACCTACGGTTTCCCTGCTACTCTTGTAATCTCACCCTGAGCCACTCTACTGCCATAGAGGCCTTCTTTCAGTCCCTAGGATGCACCAAATTCTTAGTACATTGATATGGTTTGGCTGTGTCCCCATCCAAATCTCACCTTGAATTGTAATAATCCCCACATGTCAAGGGCAGGGCCAGGTGGAGATAACTGAATTATGGGGGCGGTTTCCCCTATACTGTTCTTGTGGTAGTAAGTCTCACGAGATCTGATGGTTTTATAGGAGGAGTTCCCCCTGCACTTGTCCGTGCTGCAGCCATGTGAAGGACATGTTTGCTTCCCCTTCTGCCATGATTGTAAGTTTCCTGAGGCCTCCCAGCCATGCTGAAACGTGAGTCAATTAAATCTCTTTCCTTTACAAATTACCCAGTCTCAGGCAGTCCTTTAGAGCAGCATGAGAAAAGACTAATACACACATCATGCTCCCCCTGCCTGGAATGCACTTTCCTCCACTGTGCCTGGCTAGGGCCTTACCCTCCTTTGCATCTTGATTTAAACATCTCTTCTCAAAGAAGCCCACCTCCAATCATGCTATCTAAGAAGATCCCCACCATGCCCCTCTCCAGTAAATAATTTCCTTTATAGCTCTTTTTTCAATTTGTAATTACCTATTTATTTTGCTTGTTTACCTGTTCATTCTAACTTCCACTAGCTCCATGAGGACAGGGATTATGACTTTTATTTACCACTGCATGCCCAGTTCCTCCCACAGTGTAGATGCTTAGTAAATATTTGAACAGATAAATAACTGAATGAATTAAAAAACAGAAATTTGAGAGTGCTTCAGAAAAGCTAAATCATTCATTCTTCCTGAGTGAACTAAAGGAATCAGCCTCTGACTTTGTAAAGGATAATCCCCCCTGGGGCACCAAACCAATAAACTTGAATGAGAAGGAAGCAAAGTTATGCTTTCCTGAGGTCTTTAAAGAACTTGTCTCCACATTTGTGTTTTCTGAGACATTATGTTACCTAAGAAATCACAAATGCAAACTTCATTCTAAACCAATGACAGCCAGCCTAGTTAAGCAGAATATCAAATAAAAAAATGGGGGCCAGGCACAATGGTTCATGCCTATAATCCCAGCACTTTGGAAGGCCAAGGCAGGAGGATCGCTTTAGTCCAGGACTTTGAGACAAGCCTGGAAAACATGGTGAGACCTCATCTTCAGAAAAAAAAAATTTTAATTAGCTGGACAAGGTGGTGTATGCCTGTAGTCTCAGCTACTTGGGCGGCTGAGGCAGGAGGACTGCTTGTGCCTAGGAGGTCGAGGCTATAGAGACCCATGTCGCACCACAGTACTCCAGCATGGGTGACAGAGGGAGATCCTGTCTCAAAAAAAGAAAAGAAAAGAAAAGAAAAATAAATGGATAAGGAATACTCTGGCATACCAACTAACTGCTTTATTGCTTTATTAACACTATTTTAAATCAAGAGACCACATATATTAGAATGCTGTTTGACTAGATGCGAAAAGAACTCCAGCACTCACCCTCAGAATTGACTGTACCGTCTGCATGGGATAGGTGAGCGTGGTGGCAATCGCTTTGGCTACTGCACCAATGATGAACACATCCAAGGAAGAAAGCTGGAAAGCAAAGAAAGAACAAACCATATCAATCAAGTCAACAAGAAGGTGTCAGAGAGAATTATTTTACTGCTTTCAAAATCAGGGATTACCTTCATCCGTTTCTTTAAAAGCTGCCGTTTTAAACCTTCATAGAACATGAACTGGATGGCAGGATTGAAGACCAACAGCAATGAGGGAAATGTGCCATTCCATAAAGCCGAGATTCCTTCATCTCGAATGATCTGATGAAAAGCATCTAAACAAGAAATCAGGGACTTTTGAAAAGCATGATGACAACCCCCTAAATAGAGAAGACAACGTGAATTCCGTTCAAATGTACCCAGAACACAAACCATACTGGTTCTATAAAGATTTCCTTCTGGCAGCTGGGTACAATGGCTCATGCCTGTAGTCCCAGCACTTTGGGAAGCTGAGGCGGGTGGATCACGAGGTCAGGAGTTCGAGACCAGCCTGGCCAGCATGGTGAAACCCTGTCTCTACTAAAAATACAAAAATCAGCTACGTGTGGTGGCACGCGCCTGTAATCCCAGCTACTTGGGAGGCTGAGGCAGGAGAATTGCTTGAACCCGCGAGGCAGAGGTTGCAGTGAGTCAAGATTGTACCACTGCACTCCAGCCTGGGTGACAGAGCAAGACTCCGTTTCAAAAAAAAAAAAAAAAAAAAAAAAAAAAAAAACAAGATGTATTTCTTTTTTTTTTTTTTTTTTTTTTTTTTTGACGCGGAGTCTTGCTCTGTGCCCCAGGCTGGAGTGCAGTGGCGCGATCTCGGCTCATTGCAAGCTCCGCTCCCCCGGGTTCACGCCATTCTCCTGCCTCAGCCTCCCGAGTAGCTGGGACTACAGGCGCCCGCCACCTCGCCCGGCTAATTTTCTTGTATTTTTAGTAGAGACGGGGTTTCACCGTGTTAGCCAGGATGGTCTCGATCACCTGACCTCATGATCCGCCCGTCTCGGCCTCCCAAAGTGCTGGGATTACAGGCTTGAGCCACCGCGCCCGGCCGACAAGATGTATTTCTTGCAATGATAGTTTGGGGGCAAGTTTATCAGTTAATTACTTTTTGATAATCAGACACTGACAGTCACCAAGTTATTGAGAGACCAACTTCAATCACAGGCAACTGTTCCTGACGATCCGGAGTTAGAACGTCCAATTCTCCTAAGTCATTATCAGCATCACTGGGAATTCTGGATTACACAAAACTGTGAAGTGAGCCCACATCTTTCACAAAAAAGTCCCGTACAAGAAAAGATAAGATCGTTTCCTGGAGTTTATTATACAGGATTTGACTTTTAAAAACCACTATTTCACTACAAAGATTGATGTATGGGAAAGGAGAACCTGGCAGTGTCGTACTATTGAAAGGCAGAAGCTCAAAGATACCAGATACCAATCTGGTGTCTATCCAAAGACAACACTAGAATAAAAAAGTATAGATTATTCTTCAAAAATATTCATCCCCTCCCACTGATACTCCTTGGGAGCAGCATAATTCTCTACCCCTGGTCTTGGGTTTGGCTATGTGATGTGCTTTGGCCACTGGGATGTCAGCAGACAAGGTGCCAACAGGGTTGAAAGGTGTTTATACTGTTGGGTGTGTTCTCTTGGACCTTTTGCCATCACAATGAGAAGAATATGCTCATGCTCGTCCCAGAAAGAGGAGAGACATGTGAACTGAGACTGTTAGGCTAGGCTCAGCCTAGATGAGCCAAAGCCACGTCAATCCACAGACACATGTGTTAAAAAAAAATGTTATTGATGAATGCCGAGATTTGAGGTTGTCTGTTATGTAGCTATTTTTTTAAAAAATTATACTTTAAGTTCTAGGGTACATGTGCACAACATGCAGGTTTGTTACATACAGATACATGTGCCATATTGGCATGCTGCACCCATTAACTCGTCATTTACATTAGGTAAAAGCAATGGAAACAAAAGCCAAAATAGACAAATGGGATCTAATTAAACTAAAGAGCTTCTGCACAGCAAAAGAAACTACCATCAGCGTGAACAGGCAACCTATAGAATGGGAGAAAATTTTTGCAATCTACCCATGTGACAAAGGGCTAATATCCAGAATCTACAGAGAACTTAAACAAATTTACAAGAAAAAAAATCAAACATCCCATCAAAAAGCGGGCAAAGGATACGTTATGTAGCTTTATGTGGCAACATATTCCAGATACAAAGAAGAAAGAAAACCCTGAAATAGAAATTCTGTGAAGAGATACTTACCAATGATACCTTTGTAGTTCGTTGGTACAATGTCTTCATTCCTGAATTTTGCCCCTTGCAGCTTCAGTCTGGTGTTTACCACCCAGAGTGGAGTTGTTAGCAACACGTTAACTACTCCTTTAAAAAAGAAAGATGGAGAGAAAAAGGGAAAGCAAAATGTCAGCTTTTAAGCTTTGCTGTTTTAAAGCTACATACTAATATTCCATTTATATCTCTGTCACTGACCTCTTAGGAGACCTAAGGTAAGGTGTTTCTTTGTGCCAGGGTACAACACAAGCCACTACTGTTAGAAGCGATTTGGAAGCTTTGCTGAGAGCAAAATGGCTGGCAGCAGCACCTCTCCAGATGAAGAGCAACAAGTTCCCTCATTTGTACAATAGGCAATCTGTATGTCAATTTACATACCATTCAAAGTAGCAATTGCGATATAGTCATAGCTTTAAATATAATTTTAACGTAACAGCTTTAGAGATGGGAGTGGCTTATACCTAACATGCTAAGTCCATAACAATATCAGATAAAACACACAATTTACAACTCTTAAGTAGCTCACATGGTTTGAAGTGAGTATGGATCTGGTACAATGAGTGACAGGGGTGGGACAGGAAGTGGTGACATTTAAAAATGCCTTCACAGAGACAGCTCACTGAAGAGTTCCTCATTGCTTAGAGAATTAGGATAGGCAGGCAGCAAGCATCAGTTAAGTGTCACAAAACACCTGAAACAGCTTCACAAGCATCATGATCCTTACAAGCTTAAAGATGGGGATCTTGGCCCCCCAAGGTTGCCTCAGAGTAGAACAATACAATGAGCCAGGTGCTTCTTTTTTGAAAACACATGATCCCAATTTAACACCATCTTGAGATATTAAAATATTCCTCACCAGTCCTGAAATGATTAAAAAAAAAATACCAGATAGAATTGTAACAAAGTGCCTGACACGTGGTATATACTTTATAAATAAATATTTGTTAAATAAATAGTGGAACAAATGAAGCAATGAACAAACTCAGTAAAAAAGTGCACATCCAGCTCTCTGGCTCTATTCAAGATCTGAAGAACCAAGAGAAAAAAATCCTAAGGAAGAGAAGTCTTTTACTAAAATTCATTTAAAGACAACTGAAGAAATAAAGTTTTGATTTAAGAGTCTCAAAATATTATATATAGGAAATGCAGTCTAACCAAGGATAAACTTGACAAAACAGCCAAGAGATTCAAATTCAATGTTTTCATTGGTTGCATACAGTTGTTAAAGATATTTTGCTGCCTGTCTCTAAGGAGCATTATGAGAGCACATTTCTCAAAATAAAAGATATCACCTAATAATTTTATCAGTCATATTTGTCATATTTTTATAGATTCACAGAACATTAAGAAGTCATCTTTAGTTATAACTTAAAATATTCATACATTGTCTAATACATACATAATCTAAAAAACCCTTAGTTACAGAGTCTTGCTAGTCTCATTTCTTCAAAAGCACCCATGCCCCAGAGGCCATTATAGAAGGATATTAACACATTCCTATTTGCCTAGATTTTAGAACATATTCCTATTCAATGCAATGCACACTTCACTTAACAGAGAAAAACTAACAGTCAGAAAAACCAGACTAGAAAGTGCTACTGAGCAGTCTACTACATTTGTTTTAAGAGAAAAGGAGGACAGGAGAGCTCAGGAGCAGAGATTACAAGCTTCTACAGATACGGTAGAAAGGCAAAGTGCACCCACCTTTCTAAACAAGTGAAATATGCTGCCTGTTAAATAAATTCTTTAGAAATCAAAATTTTCTTCATTTAAGAGGTAGGCACATACAAAAACACTTAGGGGGCAATGCAACTAAGATAAAGATCTAACCATTCTTTAAAATTCTGCTTTCACACCCAGTGTGGTGGCTCATGCCTGTAATCTAAACACTTTGAGAGGCCCATGTGGGAGGATCACTTGAGCCCAGGAGTTCAATAGCAGCCTGGGCAACAGAGGGAGACTCCATCTCTAAAAAAAATATTAAAAATTAGCCAGGCATGGTGGCACACTCCTGTGGTTCCAGCTACTCAAGAGGCTGAAGTGGGAAGATCGCCTCAGCCCAGGAGGTTGAGGCTGCAGTGAGCTGTGATTGTGCCACTGCACTCCAGAGCCCAGGCAACAGAGTGAGACCTTTTCTTATTAAACAACAACAACAACAACAACAAAAAAACTGCATTCCTATCCCCATTATTAACACAAGCAGAAAAACTAAAAGGATTCTTCTAAAGGACAACCTCAAGTACAAAAATGAACTACATTACTTACATAACGGATTATAAAGTCCTTGTAAGAACATTTGGTATTTCAAAGCTTTTTATCTGAGAAGTTCAAGTACTTTTTTCACCCTCTAAGTCAAAATAAATGGAGGAGTACTTTTTAACCACTATAATTTTATGGGTTCTGAGAGAAGCTACTCAAAATACTTGGGAATCCAAAACTTTACTAAAACTTGCAACCTGTATCATCAAGCAAAGGTCAGCATTCCACTGAGAGAAGCATGCCACAAACCATTCGTGAGTACCAACCCCTGACAGGCCCAAAGGACAAAGAAAATTGTCTGCTTTTTTATAAGCCCGTGTAACTCTTCTGCCAGTTCCGGCCAGGCGCGGCGGCTCCCGCCTGGAATCCCAGCACTTTGGGAGGCTGAGGCAGGTGGATCACGAGGTCAGGAGTTAGAGTCTAGCCTGGCCAACATGGTGAAACCCCGTCTCTACTAAAAATACAAAACTTAGCAGGGCATGGTGGCAGGTGCCTGTAATCTCAGCTACTCGGGAGGCTGAGGCAGGAGAATCGTTTGAACCCGGGTGGCGGAGGTTGCAGTGAGCCGAGATTGCGCCACTGCACTCCAGCCTGGGTGACAGTGTGAGACTCCATCTCAAAAACAAACAAACAAACAAACAAAAAAGAAAAATCTTCCGCCAGTTCCAAGCTGTGGGTGCTACTTCAGTCTAAAGTGGGCATACAAATTAATACTTTACCTACCAAAGGGCAGAAGACTGTTTTTTTTTCTAATTCTAATGTCTACAATTCTATTTTCTTTCTTTCTTTTATGTAACAAATCATTTACAAGAAAGAATAAACCAAAATTAAGAGATGAAGAACAGTAATTGAACACACTGAAATTATTCACTAAATCAAGGAACAATTAGAACACAGCTATTTACTCCTGAAATCTTGATAGTTTTATCAGCAGTGAGTCTCCTTTGTTATGGAGAGAAAACACAAGTGAAGTATGCTAATTGGGTATGCACTTCCGGGAAATATGTGCAACGACCATGGATATAAGAAAATGGCAAAACAGGCCGGGCGCGGTGGCTCAAGCCTGTAATCCCAGCACTTTGGGAGGCCGAGACGGGCGGATCACAAGGTCAGGAGATCGAGACCACAGTGAAACCCCGTCTCTACTAAAAATACAAAAAAAAATTAGCCGGGCGCGGTGGCGGGCGCCTGTAGTCCTAGCTACTCAGGAGGCTGAGGCAGGAGAATGGCGTGAACCCAGGAGGCGGAGCTTGCAGTGAGCCGAGATCACGCCACTGCACTCCAGCCTGGGCAACAGCGTGAGACTCCGTCTCAAAAAAAAAAAAAAAAAAAAAAAAAAAAAAAGAAAATGGCAAAACAAAGGCACAAATCTAACAAATCTCACTTGACTCCGCAGGAAGGAGTGAAGCTTTACACACAACAGGAACAAACCTGTCTTGCCAGATTTAAGGCCAGAGGGCAAGAAATGCATTTTTAACTATCACAACAATAATACCTTTGGCAGTCAGTAAGAGTTTATTGGTAAAAATTCCAATTTCATCAAAATGAGTGTCTCTTCACTTATCTGTTAAGGTTCTGTTCCCAAATTATTCCCCAGGATATTAAGCTTTATAGGCTGGTTTTTCTGGGAAAATACAACAAATAATAAATTTCTAAGTTTCAAGAAGAATTTGAAGAACAATGCTGTTCCTAGTTCTCCTTAGAGATGATACAACTCATTTCTGCAGTGATTATAATACAGCAGGAAGAGAGAAAGCTGTTATAATTATTATAAAAATATGTACATATTAAGACATAAAAACTTGTTATGAAGAGAAGTTTAACACTCACAAAAGTAATTTTCAAGGAACTCCCAACCTTCAGAAAAAGAGAAGACCTACAATCAGAGAATCTCACAATTACAAAGGATTGTAAAATTCTTTAACCCAGAGTCTCCCAACTGTGACACTACCGATATTTTGAGGTGGAAAATTATTTGTTGTGTGTGTATGTGGGCTCTTGTGTAGGATGTTTAGCAGTCTCCCTGGCCTCTACCCACTAGATGCCACATTTGACCCTGTGGGTCAAAATCAGCCTCAATTTTGCTGATTGAGGCTAATCAGCAAAACCACTAATCTAACCCAATCACCAAGTGATTATTCAGTTTATTCTTTACAATTTCAAAACACAGGAATTCACTTTCACACCTGTTGTATTCCATTAGCTGTTACAATTATTTTATTTTGTTTTGTTTTTTTGAGACATGGTCTTGCTGCAGTCTCCTACTCCTGGGCTCAAGCGATCCTCCCTCCTTAGCCTCCCAAGTGGCTGGGACTACAGGCACACGTCAGCTAATTTATTTTTAACCTTTTTACCACTCCCAGCACTGAAGTTAAAATATGTAGATACAGCTTTAACTTAACACCACACTATCTAAAATGGTACCTCTTTTTTTCTTTCTTTTTTTTTTTTTTGGAGATGGAGTCTCGCTCCATCTCCCAGGCTGAAGTACAGTGGCGCGATCTCTGCTCACTGTAACCTCTGCCTCCTGGGTTCAAGTGATTCTCCTACCTCAGCCTCCCAAGTAGCTGGGATTACAGGTGCGTGCTGCCATTCCCAGCTAATTTTTGTATTTTTAGTAGAGAGGGGGTTTTGTCATGTTGGCCCGGCTGGTCTGAAACTCCTGACCTCAGGTAATCCACCTGCCTCGGCCTCCCAAAGTGTTGGGATTACAAGTACGAGCCATCGCGCCCGGCCGGTGGTACCTCTTTCTAACTCTCAGTACTCTATCCCCTCTTTGCTTAAATTTTGTCTGTAACCGTATCCTCTAACACACTATGTATTTTCCTTGTTTATTGTCTATCTTATAATATTAGATTGTAAGCTTCATGAGGACAGAGATTTTCATTTTTTATTTACTGCCATATCCTTAGCATCTAGAACTGTGTTTAGCACATACTAGACACCCAATGTATATTTGATGAACAAACCATGATGAATAAATGGCTTGTGGGAGAGGGTATATACTTTTTCTTTATTGTCTAAGGGAACTAGGCCAGGATCACAATATATTTACTTATCCTAAAGTATACAAAAAATCATTTTGGAATTGCTAACTCATACCTTTGTGGGGTGGGGGGAGAAAACATATGTACTAAGTTTCATCTTTGTTTCTAGTTGCTTTAAGAAGGTAGATTTAATATCAGTACAATAAATATTATTTTTATTTTTTAAAATAAATACTCAGCTGGGTGCAGTGGCTCATACCTGTAATCCCAGCACTTTGGAAGGTCGACGCAAGAGAATCGCTTGAGGCCAGGGGTTTGAAACCAGCCTGGGCAACACAGTAAGACCCCCATCTCTACAAAAAATAAAAAAAAAATTAGCTGGGTGTGGTGGCATACCTGTAGTCCTAGCTACTTGGGAGGCCAAGGCAGGGGGATCTCTGAAGCCCAGGAGTTGGAGGCTGCAGCAAACTGCACCATTGCACTCCAGCGCCTGGATGACAGAGCAAGACCCTGTCTCAACAACAACAACAAAAAAAAAAAAAAAAAAAAGAAAAGGAAAAAAAAAAAACCTTGAAGGTTTCTCAGTATACAGTGAAGTATAACCTACCTGGATCTTGTGCCAATCATAGAGTTTCAGTTAATCACAGGCAGCCAACTGTTCAATTAAGGTAAACAAGTGGTAACTAATCTGGCTGTCTTTAAACCTCACTTCTGACTTCTATATGTCACTTTCCTGTTTCTGTCCATAAATATTCTACCATGTGACAGCTCCAGGGTCACTCTGACCTTCTGGTTCTGAGGGCTGCCCAATTTGTGAATTATTCTTTGCTTGATCAAACTCTGTAAGGCCAGGCATGGTGGCTCACGCCTATAATCCCAGCACTTTTTTCAGGTGATCCCCCGGCTGATGCGGGTGGATCACCTGAGGTCGGGAGTTTGAGATCAGCCTGGCCAATACAGTGAAACCCCGTCTCTACTAAAAATACAAAAAATTTCATTTTTTGGGCATGATGGCATGCGCCTGTAGTCCCAGCTACTTGGGAGGCTGAGACAGGAAAATCGCTTGAACCTGGGAGGCGGAGGTTGCAGTGAGCTGAGATCATGCCACCGCACCACTGCACTCCAGCCTGGGCGACAAGGTGAGACTCATTCTCAAAACAAAAACAAAAACAAAAACAAAAACAAACTCTGTTAAACATAATTTGTCTAAAGTTTATCATTTAACAGTGGCCATTTAGGGAAAAACCTAAAAGGAGGTGAAGGAGTTAATCACATGGTTACCAGGCAGAGGTCACAGTAGGCACACAGGCAGACACATGCCAGGAGTGCTCAGGAAGGAGAAAAGAGGTCAGGGTGGCTGCAGCCGTGTAAGTAAAGAGAATAGGACGGCCAGGTTAAACACGCTTTGCAGGACAAGGTAAGGGCTTTGGCTTTTCCTCTGAGTGAGATGGTAAGCAACTGGACGGCTCTCAACAGAGAAATGACATGATCTCATTCACTTTTAAAAAATTTTTTCTAAGAGACAGGGTCTCACTCTGAACGACTCCTGAATAGCTAGGACTACAAGTGCATGCTACCATGCCCAGCTAATGGTTTTTTTTTTTTTTTTTTTTTTTTTTTTGTAGAAATGAGGTCTTGCTATGTTGCCCAGGCTGTCTCAAACTCCTGGCCTCAAGTGATTCTCTCACCTTAGCCTCCCAAACTGCTGGGATTACGGACATGAGCCACCGCACCCAGCCCTCATTAATGTTTTAACATGATCACACTGGCTGCCATGCTGAACACAGACTGAAGGGGACTAAGGAGGAAGTGAGAGATCAGTTAGGAGGCTCTGACTGGGCGCACTGGCTCACGCCTGTGATCCCAGCACTGCAGGACGCCGAGGTGGGCAGATCACTTGAGGTCAGGAGTTCGAGACCAGCCTGGCCAACATGGTGAAACTCTGTCTCCACTAAAAATACAAAAATTAGCCAGGCGTGGTGGTGTGCACCTGTAATTCCAGCTACTCCGGAGGCTGAGGCAGCAGAATCACTTGAGCCCGGGAGGCAGAGGTCGCAGTGAGTTGAGATCAGGCCACCACTGTGCTCCAGCCTGGGAGAGAGAGTGAGACTCCGTCTCAAAAAAATAAAATAAATAAAAACAAAACACTGAAATACTAGAAAACAGTGAATGAATAAATAATATGATTTTTCATCAGTGGTCATTCATTATTTTGCTTCTAGAAACCTGGAAGAAATTGTCTTGAGTTTCAAATGTTCTGGTAAATCTAGTCATTTCTTAGCTTCCTCAAAAATCACCTTGAATTGCTGAAATAAGTGACTCTAATGAATCAAAGTTCTTTTCTGGTCTGAGGTAGCCAACAATGGCCACACGCAGGATTTCCCCATAGAAATGCTCTTTGAAGGTATGCATGGTATGTGGTTCCATGGACTTCTTCGTATTTTCATAGTATGGGTTCCATCCTATGCTCACCACCATCTTCTGACCATCTCTACTTCCAACACTGGCCCAACCATAATAAATGCCACTGGATGTATCAGCTGGCAGATTATTTACCTTGTTTAGGAAAATTAGCTGTGGGGGGATGCCCAGCTGCTTGTAGCCACGGCTGAAGCCCCACACCACTTGGTCCCGGGAGGAGTAGGGTAGATGCCTCGTAATGCAGTCTGCTCGAGGCATGGGCTGTGGCCCGGTCTCTGCGTCCTAAGGAGCCGCCATCCACGCGGTGCCTGGACCCTGGACCAGCTGCAGGGTGGGAAGGGGCGTGAGCTCTGTCTGCCATGGGGGGTTGGGGGGGGGCACCAGAAGCCAGGTGACACCGATGACACGCCACGGAGGATTCCTGATGTCGGCAACTCAGGAGCTGGGTCTCCCGACCATTTTCATTTTCTTTCCTCCTTCTCCCACCTTTTAAAATATTTTATTTGTTTGTTTGTTTATTTATTTAGAGATGGAGTTTCCCTCTTGTTGCCCAGGCTGGAGTGCAGTGGCATGATCTTGGCTTACTGCAACCTCCACCTCCCAGGTTCAAGCAGTTCTCCTGCCTCAGTCTCCCAAGTAGCTGGAATTACAGGCACCTGCTACCACACCTGGCTAATTTTTTGTATTTTCAGTAGAGACGGGGTTTCACCAGGTTGGCTAGGCTGTTCTAGAACTCCTGACCTCAGGTGATCCACCTGCCTCAGTCTCTCAAAGTGCTGGGATTACAGGTGTGAGCCACCACGTCCGGTCCAAAATTTATTTTTTTATAGAGACGGGGTCTTGCTATGTTGCCCAGGCTGGTTCCAAACTCCTGGCTCAAATGAATCTCCTGCCTTGACCTCCCAAACTGCTGGGATTACAGGGGTGAGCCACCACACCTGGCCTTGGATCATTTTCTGACAAGACAACAGATGATGCTCACAGTCAACACAGACCGGTAGGCTCTCCTATATGTCAACTGTAATCCTACCCTCTTCTCACACACTCAAGAAAACACTTCAGGCTGGGCGCAGTGGCTCACGCCTGTAATCCTAGCACTTTGGGAGGCCGAGGCGGGCAGATCACCTAAGGTCAGGAGTTTGAGACCAGCCTGGCCAACATGGTGAAACCCCGTCTTTACTAAAAATACAAAAAATTAGCTGGGCATGGTGGCGGGCGCCTGTAATCCTAGCTACTCAGGTGGCTGAGGCAGGAAAATCGCTTGAACCCAGGAGGTGGAGGTTGCAGCAATCCAAGGTCGTGCCACTGCACTCCAGCCTGGGAGACAGAGTGAGACACCATCTCAAAAAAAAAAAAGTGAAAGAGTGAACTTCAAAGTTAAAATACAACAATTAAGGTCAGTAGGCTATTTATTATACGTGTTACTTTGACTTTTTAAAATTGAGCCTGAAAAAAAAGAAAAAAGAAAAAAATTGTTCATGAGCCCTGAAAAAAAAATTTTAAGCAAGTGGAAAAAAGTAAAAAAAGAAAGCTAACTGCCCTACTATACCAGTCCAGCTTGTTAGATATGGGGGAGTCTGCTGTAATCCTAAACTGCACAAAGAGCTAGAAAGGAGACGAACAGGACACAGAGAGTAACACAAGGGTGGTATATATCTGGTAGGTAATGGGATGGCAGACAGCAAATAAATAGCTTTGGACAATTTAAAAAGCAAAAGATTTCAACATATAGTCCATGAATTAGAAGTTTCATGGAAAGTTATATGAGTTGGTCCCTGTGAGTTATAATCTTTCAAATGCAAATACATATAAACTAATCTAAAGTGATTAAAATCAAGGTATTACAAATAACTGGTCTCAAGTACAGAAGATCCCACTAGATTGCCATTTGTTGTAATTTATGTAAAAAACAAGTCTTTTTCTGTATAGGAACTATTCTAATTTTTTTTCCCCAAGTGAACAAATCTCAAACTTGAGTTCTTTGAGTTGTGATACTCTTTGAAAACTACTCTCCTAGAAAGGCTGCAAAACTGCAAAGTGGGTTCAGGAGGAAGACCTCAAAGGGAAGATCAGACTAGTGCAATAGTCCAGGTGAGCAATGATAAGGCTTGATTTGGGGAAATGGATATGGATATGGAGAAGAGGAAATGGATCCAAGAGATACTGAGGAGACAGACCAATGGTTCTGGATGGCAAAGCAGATGTGGAGTGGGTGAAGGCACGAAGAGCCTGTGATGACTCCTAGACTTCTATCCTGAGTTATTTATCCACAATTCAACCTCTCCCCCCTTCTCTCTAAGCACATGGCTGGTTCCTCTGGCCACCAGTGTCCATCCTGAAGCTATCTAGGAGCCATCCAATAGTAACCTTATTAACCTAAACTCAGGGATAGTTAAAAGGGGCTCATTAGGAATAACAAAAGATATTACCACTCAGGAAATTCCAATGGTTTTAGGAACTGTGCCAGGAACCAGGGACAAAGGCCACATGTATTTTTTATTATACCACATACAGAAATCCTATAACTTTAAAGCAAAAAAATCTAATAACCTGATTAAAAAATGGACAAAGAACCAGAACAGACATTTCTGCAAAGATAATATACAAATGGCCAACAAACATATGAAAAGATGTTCAACATCACTAATCATCAGAGAAATGAAAATCAAAGCCACAGTGAGATATCACCTCATACCCATTAGGATGGCTACTATCATAAAACAGAAAATAAGTGTTAGCGAGGATGTGGAAAAATGGGAACTTCTGTGTACCGTTGGTGGGATTATAAATGTTACAGTGTTATGGAAAACAGTATGGAGGTTCCCAAGAAAACTGAACAGAATTCCAAATGATCCAGCAATCCCATTTCTGGGTATATATCCAAAAGAATGGAAAGCAGGCTCTCAAATAGATAGCTACACACTCATTTTCATAGCACTACTCACAATAGTGAAAAGATGGAAGCAACTTAAGTGCCCATTAACAGATGAATGGAAAAACAGAATGTGATCCATTATACACATATAATGGATTCAGTCATAAAAAAGTAAGGAAGTCATAGTACATGCTATATGGCATGGATGAAAGTCAAAGACATTATACTAAGTGAAATAAGCCAGTCACAAGAAAAACAAGTAGTATATGATTCGACTGGTATCAAGTATCTAAAGTAGTCAAATTCTTAGAAACTGAAAGTAGAATGGTGGTTACTAGGGGCTGAAGGAGAGGGAAAAGGGGAGTTTAATGAGAATAGAATCAGGTCTGCAATATGCAAAAGTACTGGAGATTTGTTTCACAACATTGTGAACATATTTAACACTACTGATCTTACACTTAAAATTATTAACATGGTAAATTTTATGTCACATGTTTTTTAACACATTTAAAAAAAAAAAAAAGACCAAGTTGGAAAACTGGCTATATTCTTTGTAAGCATTAGTTTGGGCTAAATAACCTCTTAGAGGATATAAAACCACAAGGTAAATATAAAAACATTTTATACCCAGAAAACCTTGTTACCTGCAACAAACCCAACTACCAGATCTTTTCCAGTGGTAGAACGTTGACCTTTGACCCAGACTGCTTTGAGGCTATTAAAAGTGTAGAAATAGACAAAATTGGAGCAGCAGAGACTGGAAATCACTGGAAACCACCCTCGATATGGTGCCAGGCTAGGGGAAAAACACAATAAGCAAAGTAAAGGTCATGGACAAATTAGAAATTGGCAGAGAAATCCTAGGAAAGACTGACCATCACTCACATGGTCTCAAGCTTCACTCCTACAAGAATACAAGTGACTCCAAACTGTACAAACACCTCACATTCTGAAGGATGTCCAAATCAAGGAATCTATTCTAGCACTAATGATACCAAAGAAACAACACAAAGTGTGACTGATTTATTAATTCCCTCCCTTAATTTTCTTTAGTAACAATGGTATATAAAATTAGAGACAACTTCCTTATGGCTGTTAGTTAATAGAGTACCATTCATGTTTTATGACAGGGCAAGAACAGTTAAAATGAAGTAATTATAGAAAATAAGTACCGGAAAAAAAAAAAAAGATGGAATTCATAAGGGCACAGGAGCACACAGGATTTGGCTACAGGCCAAATCTGGGGCAATTTGAATACCAAAATAATTAAGTAATCAATTGTAAACCACTGAAAAATAGACATTTCTGAGTCTATACCAATAATAAGTAGATAAATAAATGAAGGAGAAGGGGAAGTCCTGCTTATAGCAGAATGCCAACACTGGTAAAATTGCCACTGTGGAGGCAATGCTGGAGTTGGAAAGTTGTCATTTTGCAACTTCGTGGTAAATTTAGCGGAGAAATGTTGACAAGGCGCAGGATATTTGTATTGTTTTAAAGTATCTCCACATAGACTGCTTACAGTTGCAAGAGAAGAAAAAAGTAATCGCATAGTGGCCAAATCAAATTTAAGAAATTATAATTAGCCAACCAAGGGCAGGCAGACAATATGTGAGTCAAGATGTGATACCTTGAGGACACAATATCACCTGTGCATTATTCAGGCCAAGAATGTACAACCTCAATGGAATCATGAGGAAATGTGAGGCAAACTTAAAATGAGAAATATTCTTTTTTTTTTTTTTTTTTTTTTTTGAGACGGAGTCTCGCTCTGTAGCCCAGGCTGGAGTGCAGTGGCCGGATCTCAGCTCACTGCAAGCTCCGCCTCCCAGGTTCACGCCATTCTCCGGCCTCAGCCTCCCGAGCAGCTGGGACTACAGGCGCCCGCCACCTCGCCCAGCTATTTTTTGTATTTCTTAGTAGAGACGGGGTTTCACCATGTTAGCCAGGATGGTCTCGATCTCCTGACCTCGTGATCCGCCCATCTCGGCCTCCCAAAGTGCTGGGATTACAGGCTTGAGCCACCACGCCCGGCCAAATTGCCCAGGCTGGCGTACAATGGCGTGATCCTGGCTCACTGCAACCTCCACCTCCTAGGTTCAAGTGATTCTCCTGCCTCAGCCTCCACAGTAGCTGGGATTATAGGCATGCACCACCATGCCCAGCTAATTTTGTATTTTTAGTAGAGATGGGGTTTCTCCATGTTGGTCAGGCTGTCTCTAACTCCTGACCTCAGGTGATTCGCCTGCCTTGGCCTCCCAAAACACTAGGATTACAGGCGGACCGTATTCTTTAAAAGTGTCAACATCATGGGGCTAAAGGCTTTGATGTATGTAACTTACTCTCAAATAATTCAGAGAAAATTTGTGTGTGGTGTGAGTAAGAAGGAGAAAAGAGAGGTGGGAGAGAGAGAGCATGAGCAAAAATGGTAAAACAAAAAGGAAAAGATGTTAACAGATGAATCTGGGTAAAGCATATACTTGTCTTCTTTGTACTAAGTTTAGTTTTGCAAATTTTTGTAAATTTAAAATTATTTCCAATAAAAAGCTAAAAAAAAGAAGTACATCATCTGTCTTAATGCACCTGACAGGAATGAACTAAACAACTATTATATTTTTTTCTGTTTACTGTATATAAAACAATACATTTTAGTTTCATGGAAGACTCCATGATCAAGAATCAAATGGCTTAAGATAAATATTGTACAAAAATAAATAAATAAAAAGAATAAAATGCCTTACTACAGATCTTTAAGAAACTGAAAACAATTATGTACTTATAAATCAGGCAATTATAAGTTTACAACATTATAGTGCTATGAGAATAGATAGAAAGTAAGCATAACTCTACTGGAGGCACAGGAATCTCCTAACAAGTTGCTTTGTTTAACAAAGGTGAAATGAGTTAGTACTCACAGTCCTTCTTCTTTAATGATCTCCAGGAGCACCATGTGTGTAGTTTTGGATTTTCTTTTCTCATCAACTACAAGACCAAACAATGCATGTTTATTTTATTTATTAATTAAATTTTTTTTTTTTTTTTTTTGAGACAGATCTCACTCTGACACCCAGGTTGGAGTGCAGTGGCGTGATCTCAGCTCACTGCAACCTCCACCTCCTGAGTCCAAGCTATTCTCCTGTCACAGCCTCCCAAGTAGCTGGGATTACAGGTGCACACCACCATGTCCAGATAATTTTTGTATTTTAGTAGAGGTGGGGTTTCGCTATTTTGGTCAGGCTGGTCTCGAACTCCTGACCTCAGGTGATCTGCCCAACTCGGCCTCCCAAAGTGCTGGGATTACAGGCATGAGTCACTGTGCCCCGTCTATTTTTTAATATTTTTAGAGACGGAGTCTCACTATATTGCCCAGGGTGGTCTCAAACTCTGGGGCTCAAGGGATCCTCATGCCTTGGACTCCCAAAGTGCTGGGATTACAGGCATGAGCCACCACACCTGGCCTGTGTATGTTTAAACTAAATCCTTTGAGAATTATAATTGTCAGCATCAGCAAGTTTCACTAAAATGCCATTTACCTCACCTTTGAGCTCCCTAGGTTGCCCCAGAACTAAATGATCCGCCTGTGTGACCATGTGCTAAATTCCCACTGCAGATCCCTTGGCCTTCATCTGTTACTCATGAACCATAAAGCAATCTAATGTAATTCCTAATTTCCAAAGGAAAAGACATGACAGAAGCAATTTCTTTTTTTTTTTTTTTTTTTGAGACGGAGTCTTGCTCTGTTGCCCAGGCTGGAGTGCAGTGGCGCAATCTTGGCTCACTGCAAGCTCCGCCTCCCGGGTTCACGCCATTCTCCTGCCTCAGCCTCCCAAGTAGCTGGGACTACAGGTGCCCGCCACCACACCCGGCTAATTTTTTGTATTTTTAGTAGAGACAGGGTTTCACTGTGTTAGCCAGGATGTTCTTGATCTCCTGACCTCATGATCTGTCTGCCTTAGCCTCCGAAAGTGCTGGGATTACAGGCGTGAGCCACCGCACCAAGCCTAATATATTTCTTGTATTTCATAAAGCTCTCTTGTTTTATTCAATTAATGTACATATTTTCTCATTTTAGCATCTTATAAAGCAGAGAGGAAATAAATTACTCTCTACCTTTTATAGGAGAGGCTATAGACACAAAAGCTGGAAGGACAGATGTGGATGGCAGCAAAGCCAGTATTGAAATTCAAGTTTCTTTTTTCTTTTTTTATTTTGAGACAGAGTCTCGCTTTGTCACCCAGGCTGGAGTGCAGTGGTGTGGTCTCAGCTCACTGCAACCTCTGCCTCCTGGGTTCAAGCAATTCTCCTGCCTTAGCCTCCTGAGTAGCTGGGACTACAGGCTCCTGCCACCATGCCCAGCTAATTTTTTTTTTTTTTTTTTTTTTTAGTAGAGATGGGATTTTACCATGCTGGCCAGGTTGGTCTCGAACTCCTGACCTTGTTATCCACTCGCCTCAGCCTCCCAAAGTGCTGGGATTACAGGCATCAGCCACCATGTCCAACCTAAAATTCAAGTTTCTTAAAGGGTTTTAGCCTTGTGTTCTGTCTCCTAATCTAAAAAATAAAAAGTCTCAAAAGGATGAGGACTGTGTTTTTCCTGGCATTCTCACTGAAAACAAAACTCACCTTAACTAACCTCAAATTTCCTACCCATACCTGAAAAGCAATTTTAGAACATAAAATATGCAAATTAACCAATTTCCTAAGAATTAAAATTGGTACCAGTATGGCTTGTGGGATGGCAAACTGGCCAAACCCCTATAGAAGGCAATCTGAGGCCGGGCGCGGTGGCTCACGCCTGTAATCCCAGCACTTTGGAAGGCCGAGGCGGGCGGATCACCTGAGGTCAGGAGTTTGAGACCAGCCTGGCCAATATGGCGAAACCCCGTCTTTACTAAAAATACAAAAATTAGCTGGATAGGGTGGCGCAAGGCTGTAATCCCAGTTACTCGGGATGCTGAGACAGGAGAATCACGTGAATCCAGGAGGCGGAGGTTGCAGTGAGTCGAGATTACGCCACTGCACTCCAACCTGGGCGACAGAGAGAGACTCTGTCTCAAAAAAAAGAAGGCAATCTGGCAATAACCATCAAAATTACAAACACAATTACCCTTCAATGCAGTAATCCTACATCTGGGAATTTATCCCATAGAATTCACAGAAACAACGTGGCATAGGAACAAATCTATTCTTACATCATTTCTGTAATAACAAAAGGGTGGAAACAACCCAAGAATCTACAATGGGGAAGGGTGACACAGATTATGGTGCATTCACACCATGCAACACTCCACGGCTGTAAGACAGACGAAGACGCTCCCAATGCGCTGATTCGGAAGGCATCTAAAACATATTGTTAAGTGAAAAGTTCAAAGTACAGGACAGCATGTAAAGTATGCTGTTTGTGTAAAAAAGAGAGAAAATTAAGACTATATATTCTTATTTGCTTGTTATCCCATGAAGAAAGTCTGCAAGGCTACTCAAGAAACTGATAAACATGTTACCTGCAGTGAAGAGGAAAGGGAGACAGGGCAGACTAAGAGTGAGCATTTTCACTGCACTGTATACCTTTTTATATATTTTGCCTTTTGAATAATATAAAATTATTTATCCCAAAACTCTAAAATTAACCAAAAATAGTAGGCATGAAGCGTTTAACCTTTGAATTATTACTATTCGAAGCTAATCTTACTCATCTCTTCATGCAATTTCTGGCATAGGTTTACAATTTCAACTTGCACAAATCTGAGGAAAAAACAGGCAAGAATCACAGTGAGTTGTAGAGTACTATGAAGCTGCAAAGGCAGATTAGGACTACATGCCTACATTAGCAATGGCATTGAGTATGTGGCTCCAGTATGTTCCTGCCTCTTCTTTTGAGACCATCTAACTCCCTCAAAAAACTCTCCACTGTGTGCCTTAAAAAAGTCATATGGCTTCTTAGAAAAGGATTGTCAACGATTCAAAATTATTAATGCAAGCCCACTCAGGTTCTTAGATTAGAAAATGGCTGAGGCTATGACTCATCCAGGAATGACTGTTAATTAGGAAACATATCTTCTGGAAAGAAAAGGAAGATAAAACTTAAAAAAAAAAAGGAAACAATGATGACCAGTATTTAAAGTCAATGTTGGATCTCTATAGTATCAGAAATCATAGATTAATTCAGAAATCACTAGACTGGGGTGGAGGCTGAGGTGAGCCAGGCCTGTATGCCCGGCCAGCCCTTCCTCTGCAGCCAACAAAAGCACATGAGTTTTTCTTGCTGTGGCCACAGGGACATCTGAAAAAGCCTTTGCCCCATGGGCACCTCTGGCTTTCCCGCCCTGACCTGGAACCTCCAAGAGGGCTGTACAGTAAGCACTGCCCCTGCACCCCGGGAGGAGCAGCGGTCCTGAGCGTCTTAGATCTGCATAGAAGGGGGCACTGCCCATTCTCATTTCCAGGCTAAAGCCACCCCAGAGTGTGGCTTCACAGGGTGTGTGGAGAAAATCGCAAACAGCTCATCTAAGGAATGAGTTTGAAAGCTCCCCGCTTAGCTCTGATAGAAATACACCTGCTCTGGAAATTCGAAGGGGCTGTTGATGTGGCCTTGATCTTTGCCTGTCTTGTCATCAGTTGTCAGCAACAACTGGGCAAAAAGCTCTGGAAAAGGTCGGAAGCAAATTGAGTCCATACAGCTACAGTCCACCCTTTACCCTGGGTGTTAGAGAACTCATCTCAGACAAAGTAACATGGCCTGATGTGCACCATTGGTTCCTCAGAGCCTTTTCCCCATCTGCCTCTTTCAGATCATCGATGGGCAGAAGAAAGAGTGAAAGCTTCCTTCCCTACTGTAATCTGGAGCAGGAAGTCAAGGGGCCTCTAGAGTGGGAAAGGGGGTGGCAACTTTAGGCCCCAGTCTACCAGGTATCTATCTTCTCCCGCTTCTACAACTTATTTCAAACTTCTGGGATACAGTTTCAGCTGAAAAGTTTATTTTCTCAGTCAAAACTTGTTCCCCCTTAACCCTATCCCTCCTAAAAAAATAAAATCACACATACATTAAAAAAGAAAAAAAAAAAAGGCTGAGTGCAGTGGCTCATGCCTGTAATCCCAGCACTTTGGGAGGCCAAGGCAGGAGATCACCTGAGATCAGGAGTTCAAGACCAGTCTAGCCAATATGATGAAACCCAATTTCTACTAAAAAAGAGGTTCCTGTAATCCCAGCTACTTGGGAGGCTGAGGCAGGAGAATCGCTTGAACCCGGGAGGCGAAGGTTGCGGTGAGCCAAAATCACGCCATTGCACTCCAGCCTGGGCTACAAAAGTAAATCTCCATCTCAAAAAAAAAAAAAAAAAAAAAGAAGAAGAAGAAAAAAAAAGAAATTACTAGAGAAAACGTTTGCTTCCTGACACCAAATGAGTAGGAATATGATTTCTACAAAAGATAAATACTCACCCTGAAGTCGAAGTCTAGCTGTATCCAGGGGAAAAAACACTGTCATTGCTGTCACGCTTCCCTGAAAAGTTTGAAAAAGGCCATGACAGTATCACAAACATAGTAAGTCACAACTTTTTTTTTTTGAGACACGGTCTTGCTCTGTTGTCTAGGCTGGAGTGCAGTGGCATGGGTGTGGTTTACAGCAGCCTCAAACTCTTGGGCTCAAGTGATCCTGCCTGCCACCTCAGCTTCTCAAGTAGTTGGGGTTACAAGCACATACCATCCAGGTGCACAGCACCATGTTTGGCTAATTTTTATATTTTTCTGTAAAGATGGGGGTCTCACTTTGTTGCCCAGGCTGGGAGTCACAACATTATTTATTTATTTTTTTTTGAGATGGAGTCTCGCTCTGTTGCCCAGGCTAGAGTGCAGTGGCGCCATCTCGGCTCACTGCAACCTCCGCCTCCCAGGTCCAAGCGATTCTCCTGCCTCAGCCTCCTGAGTAGCTGGGATTACAGGCGCCTGCTACCACGTCTGACTAATTTTTGTATTTTTAGTAGAGATGGGGTTTCACCATGTTGGTCAGGCTCGTCTCAAACTCCTGACCTCATGATCTGCCCACCTCGGCCTCCCAAAGTGCTGAGATTACAGACGGGAGCCACTGTGCCTGGCTGGGAGTCACAACTTTTAAATGAACAAAAGTTTATTATTAGCAATGGATCAAATCAGATTTTCAGTGAACAAATGCATACAATATTTTAATCTATTAGGATTAGTAATGTTGAAGCTTCTACTGTGCTTTAGTAGAAGTACTTAATTGTTCAGAAGAAAACTCCTCTTTCTCTCCTCTCAGACACTGAAAAAGAAAACGTATTTCCCTGCATATGACAAACTTAGGGGTTTGCAACCTAGAACACATGTCAAAGATAGAAGGCAAATGGATTTTTAACCTTCTACAGGTCAGTTTCTGCTATCATGAGCACTCCCTGATAACCCCCAAAACGAAAATACCCAGTAATTAAACAGATACATACTTTTATTCTGTGCTTCATACATTCACCACAAAGTGAAAGGACATGTAAGAATCATATTGTCTTTGAAATAGTGGTTTGCTTGTGTTTTAAATTAAATAGGAACAATCTCTTTGCTAACAATTCTTTAAGCTCATCCAGGATAACACAATGACACAAATTATCAATGAAAAAAACAAGCAAACAACAGTCTTTCCACTCAGAAGGTCATATATAAAAACCACAAGCATATATTTAGGGATGAAACCTACATGCATGAAACTTCCATTTTGGTTTATGGTTCTCAACCCAGATGCATACCCATTGGTATAGCAAGTTTCAGACTGCTGATCTAATAATGGTTACAAAAAAAAATAACTAATGAATTAGTTAATTATTTTAGAGACAGGGTCTTGCTATGTCATCTAGTCTGCAGTGCAGTGGCGAGATCATAGTTCACTGTAACCTTGAACACCTCGTCTCAAGCAATTTTCCTGCCTCAGCATTCCAAGTATTTAGGACTACAGATGTGTGTCAGCACACCCAGCTCATTTTATTTTTTGTAGAGACAGAGTCTCACTATATTTGCCCAGGCTGACCTCAAACTCCTGGCCTCAAGTGATTCTCTGGCCTCAGCTTCCCAAAGTGCGGGAGTACCAGGTGTGAGCCACTGCACCTGGCTTCATACAATATTTTAATCACAAGGTGGAGGTTGCAGCGAGCCGAGATTGCACCACTGCACTCCAGCCTGGGGGACAGAGCGAGACTCTGTCTCAAAAAAAAAAAAAAAATTTGAAAAAAAAATTGAAAAAGGGCCAGGCACGATGGCTCATGCCTGTAATCAATCCCAGCACTATGGGAGGCCGAGGTGGGCAGATCATGTCAGGAGTTTGAGACCAGCCTGACCAACATGGTGAAACCCACCTCTACTAAAAATGCAAAAAAACTAGCCGGGCCTGGTGGCACATGCCTGTAATCCCAGCTACTCGGGAGGCGGAGGCAGGGGAATTGCTTGAACCAGGGAGGTGGAGGTTGCAGTGAGCCGAGATCACGTCACTGCACTCCAGCCTGGGCAAAAGAGCAAGATTCTGTCTCAAAAAAAAAAAAAAAAAAAAAAAAAAAAAGTGTGTGTGTATATATACACACACACACACCGCACATACATATACATAAATCAAGATAAATAACTAGGAACTAAGTCAACTTTAACGATAAATAAGAAAATTTGGAAGGCCTATTATCAATTTAAATAGGTCAGCCTCCAAGACAAGGGAGAATATTCTAATATTTGTATTCTTCAAAACACATATTAAATTTTACCTCTCCCTACGTATCAGCTTACAATAGGTTGTTCAGTCCTTAGGATGCCGTAGCACTTATTTATGGCTCTTTCAGCACATATACTACAGTGAAATCCAACTCTTCTGCTAATTTGTGAGAATATTCATTCTATACCTGTGCACATCCTAGATTCTCAATTAAACATTTATTCAATTCACTGTACTTTCACTTATTTATGTTTTGATGACCCCAACATAAATGTTCTTTTCTAGTCATGATAAATGATTAAATGATATTCAATGTTTCAAGAAATGATACTCAACGACCAAATGATATTCAATGTTTCACAAAACACTGAACCCACAAAGCTTTATAAATCCTACAAATCCTTGCATCCAGCATCCTTGCTCATCTTCAGGAGGCAATTTTCCAAGAAAAACGGGAGCTGGAAAGTTAGAGAAAGCTTATTAAGTTTATTACGGCTCTGGCATTGGTTTTCTATCGCATGGTACTGCATTTCTTTTCTTTTTTTAAGATGGAGTCTTGCTCTTGTCGCCCAGGCTGGAGGGCAATGGCAGGATTTCGGCTCACTGCAACCTCCACCTCTTGGGTTCAAGCGATTCTCCTGTCTCAGCCTCCTGAGTAGCTGGGGTTACAGGCGCCTGCCACCATGCACGCCTGGCTAATTTTTGTATTTTTAGTAGAGAAGGGGTTTCACCATGTTGGCCAGGCTGGTCTCGAACTCCTGACCTCAGGTGATCCATCTGCCTCGGCCTCCCAAAGTGCTGGGATTACAGGCGTGAGCCACTGTGCCCGGCCTGATTTGAATTTTCATATGCCAGTTCTTGAGGTAGTAATAGACCTCAATAGGTAGCGAGTCAAGATCGTGCCACTGCACTCCAGCCTGGGCAACAAGTGGGAAACTCCATCTCAAAGAAAAGAAAAACAGAAAATTCAAATGAGTAACACCAAGTAACAGGTTTATAAATTTAGTAGTACTAGAAAGACTGGATCAAGAGGGTTGGCTGAAAACCCACCACTGCCTCCTCCCTACTCCAATGATTAATAATGAGAACAGATTTATATATAAAAGGACTATATAGAAAAACAAAAAGGGGTCTAATTGGTAGATGAGCATTAAAAGAATACCAGAGTGAGACATTTTAAAATTTACTTATTTATAAGTGCCATGTAATAACTGTACATGTTTATGGGGTGCAGTGTGGTGTTTCAATGCATGTACACACTATATAATGATCAAACTGGGGTAATTACCACACCCATTACTTTAAACATCATTTCTTTGTGGTGATAACATTTGAAATCTTCTAGCTATGCTGAAATAAGCACAACATTGTTATTTGCTACAATCACCATACTTTGTAATAGAACACCAGAACTTATTCATGTCTAACTTTTTCTTTTTCTTTTTTTTTTTTTTTTTTGAGACAGAGTCTTGCTCTGTCGCCCAGGCTGGAGTGCAGTGGCCCAATCTCAGCTCACTGCAAGCTCCGCCTCCCGGGTTCAAGCGATTCTCCTGTCTCAGCCTCCTCTGTAGCTGGGACTACAGGCATGTGCCACCACGCCCGGCTAATTTTTTGTATTTTTAGTAGAGACGGGGTTTCACCGTGCTAGCCAGGATGGTCTTGATCTCCTGACCTCGTGATCCGCCCGCCTCGGCCTCCCAAAGTGCTGGGATTACAGGCGTGAGCCACCACGCCTGGCTAACCTTTTCTTTTTTTAAAGAGATGGGGTCTCCCTGTGTTGCCCAAGTTGGCCTTGAACTCCTGCGTTCAGGCAATCCTCTTGCCTCAGATTTGCAAATAGCTGGAACTGCAGCCCTGTGCCATCATCATACCCAGCTTAAATGAAACTTTGTACCCTCTCCTGGTCCCCCTCTCCTTCGTACCATCTCTAGCCCCTGGTAACCACTATTCTATTCTCTACTTCTATAAAATCAATTTAGATTTTACTTATGAGTAACATCATGCGGTGTTCGTTCTTCTGTGCCTGGCTTATTTCACTTAACATAATATTTATTGTCCAGGTTCATCCACATCACCACAAATGGCAGGATTTCGTTCTGTTTTACAGCTGAATAAAATTCCCATTGTGTATATTTACATTTTTCTTATCCATTCATCTGTAGATAAGCATTGATTCCACATCTTTTCTTTTGCAAATAGCACTGCAATTAACACACATATGCAGAGGTCTCTTTGACATGCGGATTTCATTTGCTTTGAATATATACCCAGTAACGGGATTGCTGGATTATATGGTAGTTCTATTTTTAATTTTTTGAGGAACCTCCATACTGTTTCCATAATGGCTGTACCAATTTACGTTCCCATCAACAGTGTGCAAGAGTTCCCTTTTCTCTGTATCCTCACCAGCATTTGCTAGTTTTTTTTGTTTTTTTAAATGGCTAAGTTGGAAAGTGGCGGCTCACCATATGCTACACATTTCCACTATGTCGGATCTCACTTCTAGTTTCCAGCTGAGCCATCTGAGGTGACTGGGCAGGTCCTTTCTCTGAATGTTTCATTTCCCATAAATGAGAAAACAGGTGGAGGACCTTAGAGAGTTTTGATGCGAATAACGGCTATTAGATATCCTCAAGAGCTTTTTCTCCAGACGACATGGACACAGGCACACTGGGTTCTGCTTTCCTTGTATCCCACTTCTGAGCCCAGGCCCTGTTCCTCTCACTTTCAATCCCAATTCGGGTTCCAAAGGAATAGCAAAAGGAGTCCTTTTAATAATATCTAGTGCTCCTTTGTCCTGAAATCTGGCTAAGGGAGGATTTCAGGGCCTCAGCTGGTTGAGGGAAGGTAGAGACAATCCATCCTTTCCCATCTACCCACCCAACCCTAGAGCAAGTGAGTACTTGGGGCTCTCTGGTACCTAGACATTCAAGTTCGTTCTACCAGGGCCCCTGTGAAGGAATGGGATCCCTATTTTCTGTCCTTTTTATAACAGTCAATCTAATTGGGGTGCGGTGATATCCCATTGTGATTTTGACTTGCATTTCTCTAATGATTAGTGATGTTGAAGTTTTTTTATATATCTGTTGGCCAATTCTATGTCTTCTTTTAAGAAATGTCTATTCAGAGCTTTCGTTTTTTAAATTATTTACTTGGTTTTTGTTTGTTTGCTTTGTTTTGTTTTTGCTATTGAGTTGAGTTGCTTATATATTCTGGATATTAACCTCTTGTCACATGCATAGTTTGCAAATAGTTTCTCCTATTGTATAGGTTGTCTCTTCACTCAGGCCAGTCATTGTGCCAGGCCTGAAGTGTTTTACTGAGTCTGTGAGAAAAGGGTGGGATTATGGTTGACATGCAGGAGAGCCTCCGGGTCTGTGTCGATTGTGAGCATCATTTGTTGTCTTGTCAGAAAATGGTCCAAGGCCAGGTACAGTGGCTCACCCCTGTAATTCCAGCACTTTGGGAGGTCAAGGCAGGAGGATCACTTGAGCCAGGAGTTCGAGACCAGCCTGGGCAACATAGCAAGACCCTGTCTCTATAAAAAATAAATATAAAAAAGGTGAAAAAAGAAAGAGAAGGAAGGAAGGAAAGAAAAAGACAATGGTTTATAACTGCTATTCTGAGGAAAGCATTATTGGCTGGGTACAGTGGCTCACGCCTGTAATCCCAGCACTTTGGGAGGCCGAGGTGGTAGATCAATTGAGGTCAGGAGTTCGAGACCAGCCTGGCTAAAACAGTGAAATCCTGTCTCTATTAAAAATACAAAAATTAGCTGGGAATAGTGCCACACACCTGTAATCCTAGTTACTTGGGAGGCTGAGGCAGGAGAATCACTTGAACCTGGGAGGCAGGAGAATTGCTTGAACCAGAGGTTGCAGTGAGCTGAGTTTGTGCTACTAAACTCTACCCTGGGCAACAGAGTGAGTGAGACTTTGTCTTAAAAAAAGGTAGCAGAGGAATACAGAAGAGTAGTGGGAATGTTGCATTGTGATGAGGACTCAACCCACGATTGCTGGCTTTGAAGATGGCATAAAAAGCCACTAGCCAGGGAATGTGGCAGCCTCTAGAAGCTAAAAAGGCAAGGAAATGGATTATCCCCTAGAGCACACATGTTCAGCCTTTTAGGGATAATCCTGGGACACACTGGAAGAAGAATTGTCTTGGGCCCACATATAATACACTAATACTAATGAAAGCTGACAAGTTTAAAAAAAGATCCATGCATAATTTTTGTGATATCCACTACAACAGATAAGCAAAAAACTCCTTGCATTCAAAGGACTGGACAAAGTTGCAGGCCTGGAGCCTCCAAAAAGGAACACAGCTCTGCTGACACTTCGATTTCAACTCTGTGAGACTCGCATCGGTCTGATCTACAGATCTACAACACCTACAGATAATAAATTTGTATTATTTTAAGCCACTAAGTCTGTGGTCATTTGTTACAGCAGCAATAGAAAACTAGTAATACAACAGAATTACTATTATACAAATGGTGGACACAAACCCTGGGAAGCAGAAGGAAGCCCTGGGCCAACTTTCAGGTTGATTGGCTGGGTGCCACAGTAATACCAGACAGGCAGTACCAGTCCCAGCTAGTAACTGTGAGTACAGGAACCTGACTTGCCAAAGGTGACTTGGAGCACCCAGTTGGAACAGGAAATTCTGTGCCCAGAAAGCTAACCATTATCATATTTTGCCAGAAACCCATTCTACCTTTTTGCTACAATCCCTGGAGACTGGAAGCAGTAAACAGATAGGCAGAGGCAGGGGGAAAGCTGTGACGTGGGGAGGAAACTAAAAGCTGACCAGTTTTAACCAATTAAAGGAGATTTGTTTACACACACACGTATGGATTTGTTTTAGGCTTTGTTAGAAAACATAAGTGTAAATGTGCCGGGCGCAGTGGCTCAAGCCTGTAATCCCAGCACTTTGGGAGGCCGAGACGGGCGGATCACAAGGTCAGGAGTTCGAGACCATCCTGGCTAACACGGTGAAACCCCGTTTCTACTAAAAAAAATACAAAAAACTAGCCGGGCGAGTTGGCGGGCGCCTGTAGTCCCAGCTACTCGGGAGGCTGAGGCAGGAGAATGGCGTGAACCCGGGAGGCGGAGCTTGCAGTGAGCTGAGATCTGGCCACTGCACTCCAGCCTGGGTGACAGAGCGAGACTCCGTCTCAAAAAAAAAAAAAAAAAAAAAAAAAAAAAAAGTGTAAATGTGAGGGTTAAATATTTAAAGTTGAAATGTAGGCTTCCATTTCCAGCAATATGGTAGCCTAGACAACATGCTACAAAATACCTAGAAATGTTGAATAAAATATATATAACAAATATCCTTTAAATGCTTAGCTGAGCTCACAAGAAAGTAAGGGAAATCCACTGGGGCCAGGAAGATGATTAAAAACCTACAGGGTTATGAAGTCTCTTCTATTTTGGTTGTCTGAGCATTTTTTTGCCAGTCTAATTGCTCAAGGGGCTTTAAAAAAACAGGTGGAATTAACATATTATAAAATCAACCATTTTAAAGTATTCCATTCTATAAATTCATAATATTGTTCAACCACCACCAAAGTTCCAAAATATTTTCATCATCCCAAAGAAAATCTCATACCCTGGCCGGGCGCGGTGGCTCAAGCCTGTAATCCCAGCACTTTGGGAGGCCAAGGTGGGTGGATCACGAGGTCAGGAGATCGAGACCATCCTGGCTAACACGGTGACACCTCATCTCTACTGAAAAATACAAAAAAATTAGCTGGGCGTGGTGGCAGGCGCCTGTAGTCCCAGCTACTCAGGAGGCTGAGGCAGGAGAATGGTGTGAACCTGGGAGGCAGAGCTTGCAGTGAGCCGAGATCGTGCCACTGCACTCCGGCCTGGGCGACAGAGCGAGACTCTGCCAAAAAAAAAAAAAAAAAAAAAAAAAAGAAAATCTCATACCCATTAAGCAGTTACTCCCCACTTCCCCTCTTCACTCAGTTCCTGGCAGCCACTAATCTGCTTTCTGTCTCTATTCTGGATATTTACTCTAAAGGAAATCACATAACCTGTGACTTTTTGCTACTGGCTTTTCTTTTCTTGTCTTAGAGATAGGGTCTTGCTATGTTGCCCAGGCTGGAGTGCTGTCTGTACCTATTCATAGGCACAATCATGGTACACTACAGCCTTGAACTCCTGGCTCAAGTGATCCTTCTGCCTCACTCTCCCAAGTAGCTATGACTACTGATGATTGCCACCACGCCCGGCCATGGCTTCTTTACACTTATCATGCTTTCAAGGTTCACCCATCCTGTAGCACGTATAAATTCTTCATTCCTTTTTATAGCTGAGTATTCCATTGAGTGTATATGCCACATTTTATCTATTCAAAATGGTTTGGAATGAGATAGAGGTGGTGGTTGTACAACATTCTGAATATATTAAATACCACTGAACTATACTTGAAGTAATTTTATGTTGTATGAATTATATCTCAATTTAAAAAATTTAATCCTCACAACAACCCAATGAAGCAGGCACTATCATTCTTTTTATTTTACAGACAAGGAAGCAGATGCCCAAAGGTACAGCAATTTTCCTAAAGTCAGATAGTTTGTGACAGAATCAGTATTTGAACACAGGCAGCCTGACTACACAGCTCATGCTCTTACTATAATGAAAACTTTTAAAAAATTATAGAATTAAATTAAAAATAAATTAAATTAAAAATAATATAGAAATAAAAATTAGAGGCCAGGCGCAGTGGCTCCTGCCCGTAATCCCACCACTTTGGGAGGCTGAGGTGGGCAGATCACGAGGTCAGGAGATCGAGACCATCCTGGCTAAAACGGTGAAACCCCATCTCTATTAAAAATACAAAACATTAGCTGGGTGTGGCAGCATGTGTCTGTAGTCCCAGCTACTCGGGAGACTGAGGCAGGAGAATGGAGCTAACCCAGGAGGCGGAGCTTGCAGTGAGCTGAGATCGCGCCACTGCACTCCAGCCTGGGCAACAGAGTGAGACTCTGTCTCAAAAAAAAAAAAAAGAAATAAAAATTAGAAAATAGTCTTAATATAGAATCTATTTTATGTGTCTTTTTTTTTTAATGAACTAGTCTGAAAATACAGCATAGAGCCTGGTATAGCATAAGCCCTGAACTTATTAATGAATGTATAAATGTGTACCTTTACAGACAAGTTTATATCTACAAGATAATGTACTCCAGGCTGGGTGCAGTGGCTCACACCTGTAATTCCAGCACTATGGGAGGCCAAGGCAGGCAGATCACAAGGTCAGGAGATCAAGACCATCCTGACTAACATGGTGAAACCCCATTTCTAATAAAAATACAAAAAATTAGCCAGGTGTGGTGGTGGGCACCTGTAGTCCCAGCTACTTGGGAGGCTGAGGCAGGAGAATGGTTTGAACCCGGGAAGCAGAGCTTGCAGTGAGCGGAGATCACACCACTGCACTCCAGCCTGGAAGACAGAGCAAGACTCCGTCTCAAAATAGTAATAATTAAAAAAAAAAAAAAAAGATAATGTACTCCAAATGCTAATGGTAAATTTAGAACACAGCATTCTATACCTCAGGGGCTTGCTGTATTTGTCTCCAAGCCAAGCAAACACAAAGATGACTGTTTTTATAAGCAGCTGTTACCTGAAGGAAAATATTTGTTATATATATGAGTCTTATGCCAAGCTGTATAAGCACAAACTTTTCAGAATCTGAATTAAATTTGTCTTAACATAAATACTCATTTTCTTTCCCCCTGAGGACTGTCTGTTCACTTACACAAAATTAGAAGGCACAAAATACCGAGAAGAAAACCACAGTGTACAATACTGTTGTGCCAGAGAGGCATAAAATAAATCCATTATTTGGAGTCCCACAGAATTCTAACCATCTATCTAAGTGGGAGTTCTATCGCTGACAGCAATTACAATTTTAAAGAATCTATTTCCCAAGAGACACCATTCTTTGTATCTCACTCAAAACATTTTTAATTACAACACTCTATCTTCCCACCCCCGCAGCATTTAACCATTCGGTGTTGGGAGAGTAAGTGACTTCCTACACTATATCGGTACTTGAAGCAGAGGAGTCTCTTCAGCTGAGAAATGAGGAGACAGGGCAGGGTAGTTAAGGGGTCTGCCCAAAGCCAGAGTGGCAGAGAAAAGGTTACAACCAAGATCTCTGACTCCTACTCCTACTGTTTGTTGCTCTCCTACCAAAGTTCTCAACCTTTTTTCAATCAAGACACACATGATGTTGAAATTTTCTCTTCCACTTACAAAAGTGTACACAACACATACACATACACATACACATAAGATCTGGGAAAATCAAACAGCTAATTCTTGGCCAGGCGCGGTGGCTCAAGCCTGTAATCCCAGCACTTTGGGAGGCCGAGACGGGCGGATCACGAGGTCAGGAGATCGAGACCATCCTGGCTAACACGGTGAAACCCCGTCTCTACTAAAAAATACAAAAAACTAGCCGGGCGAGGTGGCGGGCGCCTGTAGTCCCAGCTACTCCGGAGGCTGAGGCAGGAGAATGGTCTAAACCCGGGAGGCGGAGCTTGCAGTGAGCTGAGATCCGGCCACTGCACCCCAGCCTGGGCGACAGAGCAAGACTCTGTCTCAAAAAAAAAAAAAAAAAAAAAAAGCTAATTCTTAAGAATGATTATATGCAGAGGGAGGGAATTAAAAGTGGTTTCTATTTCTCATGTTACGCATCTCTGTACAATTTTTTATAAAGAAGCATGCGTTAAACATTTCAGTTTTGAAGTGGGTAAGAGGCAAATATTTTTTGTAAAAGACATCAGAACACAAGATATAATATAGTCTAGTTATTCTCAAACTATAGTCTGGAGATCCCTAAAAGTCCCCAAATCCTTTCTAGGAGGCTTTGTAGGATTAAAAATCTTTTCATAAGAATCATTATGAAATAATTAGATGCTATTTGCCTTTCTCATTCTCATTCTCTCACAGTGTGTAGCAAAATTTTCCAAAAGCTACACATAAGTGTGTGATATTGCAACAGACTGAATTCAGAAGCAGAGAAAAGGATCCAGCTATCTTCTATCACATCAAAGAGAGGTGTTTGCAAAACTATACATCAATGCCATTCATCTTACAACAGTTTGGAAAATATGGTTTAAAAAATATAGCTTACATATGTTAACATGCAATGGATGTATTTTACCTTTTTTTTCTTTTTTGTAGAGGCAAGAGAACATTGGAATTACAGGTATGAGCAACCACACCCAGCTAATATATTTTTAATTATTTTTAATGAATTAACAAATACCTTGGCCGGGCTCAGTGGCTCATGCCTGTAATCCTAGCACTTTGGGAGGATGAGGTAGAAAGACTGCTTGAGGCCAAGAGTTCAAGACCACCATGGCCAACAACATAGACCACATCTCTTAAAAAAAAACAAACAAAAAGGCCAGAAGCGGTGGCTTACACCTGTAATTCCACTTTGGGGGGCCGAGGTGGGCGGATTGCTTGAGCCTAGGAGTTCGAGACCAGCCTGAGCAACATGGTGAAACATGTAGAAACCCAGTCTCTACCAAAAAAAAAAAAAAAAAAATTAGCTGGCATGGTGGTGCACGCCTGTAATCCCAGCTACTTGGGAAGCTGAAGTGGGATAATTGCTTAAGCCTGGGCTGTCAGGGCTGAAGTAAGCTGAGATTGCGCCACTGTACTCCAGCCTGGGTGACAGAGTGAGACCCTGTCTCAAAAAAACAAAAAAAACAAAAAACAAAACCAAATATCTCAATGATTTCTCAGTTTTAATTTCCAACACAATAATATTGAGAGTTATAACCACATAAGCAAGACTCTGGGATAGGCGAAAATTTTTAGGAGTGTGAATGGGTCCTATGACCATAGTTTGAACATAGGCCATTAACTACAAAAAAAAAAAATACATTATTAACAAACTTCATTATTATTTACTATCAATTCTAATACTCCCTTCAGCTAATCTTATCATACCAGTGTCACAAAAAACAGAACCTGACATCATCACACTACCTCTGGGTTGGCCACTGTCCTTTCCAAGAAAACTCTATAAAAAGGTAAATACCACTAGGAAAAATAAATTATATAATTTATTATCTCTCTATATTATATAGGATATTACTTATACCCTATAATTAATGTCTTACAGATGATCATTTAGTAGGGGATTTTTTTTTAATGACGGGATGTGGTATTATGATGCAAAGTATATATTTGGTCCTCATCTCAGGCTCCTGACACAGAGCTCCTGGTAAAATTCTTGTAATTTCCTGAATGATAGGAATGTCTTTTGTTATAATAGTGTCTTAGTCCCTGGTTCCTGATACAAGAGTGTCCAAGACCCTTGGAATCTCCAGAGTGCTAAGAGTGTCTTTTTGTATACTGGTGGCCCCTTATCTTTTAGTGCATTAATTGCATCTTCAGCTGTATCTAGTATGTTCAGAAATCTGTGCTTGAATTTGAACATATCACTAAGCTTCAACAATTAACATAAATTCATAGCTATGTATTAAATATATATATATATATATATATATTTTTTTTTTTTTTTTTGAGATGGAGTTTCACTCTTGTTGCCCAGGCTGGAGTGCAATGGCGCAATCTCGGCTCATTGCAACCTCCGCCTACCGGGTTCAAGTGATTCTCCTGCCTCAGCCTCCTGAGTAGCTGGGATTACAGACATGCGCCACTAGGCCCGGCTAATTTTGTATTTTCAGTAGAGACGGGGTTTCTCCATGTTGGTCAGGCTGGCCTCAAACTCCTGACCTCAGGTGATCTGCCCGCCTCGGCCTCCCAGAGTGTTAGGATTACAGGTGTGAGCCACTGTGCATTAAATATTCTAATTGTAAATTTTTAATTGATCAAAGCAAAGCATGCACATAGTTTAAAAAATCACATAGTATAAATGACAAAATACAGCAGTTTTTGCCCCACTCCTGTCTATTTTATCCAATCTTCCTTCACAGAGGCAATTAAATTCTTCTAGTTGTTTGTTTTGGAATTTATACATCTTCATATAATAATATACTGATACCTTATTAATCACTTTTAGACATTATTTACATTCTCTTATGGGGAATGAAAATTCAGCTCTCTTATACCACATTCCCTCTTTTTTTGTGGTTATTGTTTTGAGACAGGGTCTCACTCTACTGCCCCGGCTGGAGTGCAGTGGCACGATTTCAGCTCACTGCAACCTCCACCTCTGGGTATCAAGCAATCCTCTCACCTCAGCCTCCGAGGTGGCTGGGACCACAGACGTGAGCCACCATATCCAGCTAATTTTTGTATTTTTTGTAGAGACAGGGTTTTGCCATGTTACCCAGGCTGGTCTCAAATTCCTCTCTTTATTCTATCCATCCTTTTAATAGTTAAGATTTTTGCTTAAATCAATATTTGGTGTTCCCATGATTATCATGTATTAACTTTTATATATTTTTTTTTTTTTGTAGTAGAGACAGGGTTTCACTGTGTTGGTCAAGCTGGTCTCAAACCCCTGGCCTCAAGTGATCTACCCATCTCGGACTCCCGAAGCGCTGGGATTACAGGCGTGAGTCACTAAGCCTGGCCAATCGTGCAGTAACTTTTAAATTGTAGTCATTTTATTTCTAGATTTTTTTTTTTTTTTTTTGAGACAGGGTCTCATTCTGTCGCCCAGTGCAATCGTGGCTCACTGCAACCTTGGCTTCCCAGACTCAAGCGATTTTCCAGCCTCAGACTCCTGAGTAGCTGAGACTACAGGTATGAGCCAGAACAGTGCTGGAATCTGCTTCTGCTGAGGGCCTCAGGTGGCTTATGATGATGGTGCAAGGTGAAAGGGGAACAGGTATGTCACATGGTAAGAGAGGGAGTAAGAGAGCGAGCAGTGGGTACCAGGCTTTTTTAAATAACCAGCTCTCCCATGAACTATCAGTGAGAACTCACTCATCACCAAGGGGATGGCACCAAGCCATTTATGAGGGATCCGCCCCCATGACCCAAACACTTCCCACGAGGCCTCACCTCCAACACTGGGGGTCACATTTCAACATGAGATTTGGAGGGGTCAAATAGCCAAACTGTATCAGTCACATAAATGATTTTTAGCCTAAGTTCCTAGGGATTTGGGGGTTCCTCTTTTTTTTTGTGAACAATTCTGCAACTGACACCTGGATTTCTTTCTTTTTCTCTTTCTTTCTCTCTCTTTCTTTCTTTTTAACTTATTTATTTATTTTTAGAGATGAGGTCTCACTACATTGCCCAGGCTGGTCTCGAACTCCTGGCCTCAAGTGTTCTGCCTGCCTCAGCCTCCCAAGTGCTACGATTACAGGCGTGAGCCATTATGCCCAGCCTGGCACCTGGATTTCTTAAGAATGCATCATCATCTACACTTCAGGCTACTTACTAAAAAAAAATAGATGGTTTATTCATTCTGGGCTATATCTCTCCTGTAAAAGGGCAATAAATATCTAAAGTATACTTTTAAATTTGGCCAACACAATCCACACATGAAGTTGAGCTTACAGACAGAGTAAGAATTAAACACTGGGTAAATCTGGGTAAATCTGGTCAAGACTTGGTCCCCCCAGCATGTACAATCTTATGGGAATAACAGATAGGAACATACATAAATACAGAAGCAGATTTTCATGTCTTTTAAGCATAAAACAACGATCTTTGGGTTGGTGTGCCAACCAAATCACCAAATGTGACTATTTCTAAAATGCTGATTCATCCTAGCAGGGTGAAAACTAGTTGGGGGGTGGGGGGAGACAAACTGACAACTGATTGCTAGTCCAAAATCAGTTTCCAGAGGAGTCCAGAAATGGCTGAGACACAGCAGCACCACTGAAATCAGTGTACAGCCTCTCCTGATTTAGAACACTGCATTATAGAACAGAAAGATTATTTTAAAGCCGGGCATGGTGGTTCACACCTGTAATCTCAACACTTTAGGAGGTGGGAGAATGGCTTGAACTCAGGGGATTGAAGCTGCTGTGAGCTGTGATCATACCACAGCACTCCAGCCTGGGTAATAGAATGAGACTTTGTCTCAAAATAAATAAATAAATAAAAATTAAAAAAAAAAATTTTAAAAACCACCTAAGATGTTTTCTGTGGTTTGAGCTAATAAAATTCTAAAGATTAAAAGTCACTTACTGTGGTTTTCATATTGAAAAATGTTATTCACCTTATCAGAGTTAATGTAAGTCTTTTCCCTGACGTAACAATCAAGCTAACTCACATACGTACACGGACAGGCAAGTTACACAAATGGCCTCATGGATGACACTCTCGAGTGTTTAATGGAAAGACTGTGGGCTTTGGGATAAAATCTAGGTTCAGGTCCCAAGAATAGTATATATTATCTAAGTAACTTCAAATCTCTATGTCATAATTTCCTCATTTGTAATTTTGAGACCAGTATCTGTCAAGGTTGCTATGAGAAGTTAGAATCAAATTATGGAAAGTAGCTGGGCGCGGAGGCTCACGCCTGCAATTCCAGCATTTTGGGAGGCTGAAGTGGGTGGATCACTTGAGGTCAGGAGTTCAAGACCAGCCTGGCCAACATGGTGAAACCTCATCCCTACTAAAAATACAAAAATGAGCCAGGAGTGGTGGCACACACCTGTAGTCCTAGGTACTCTGGAGGCTGAGGCAGGAGAATCACTTGAACCCAGGAGGCAGAGGTTGCAGTGAGGCAAGATCATACCACTGCACTCCAGCCTGGGTGACAGAGTGAAACTCTGTATTTAAACAAAAACAAAACACAAAACAAAAAAACACATCTCTACTAAAAATACAAAAAAAAAATTGCCAGGCGCGGTGGCTCAAGCCTGTAATCCCAGCACTTTGGGAGGCCGAGACGGGCGGATCACAAGGTCAGGAGATCGAGACCATCCTGGCTGACACGGTGAAACCCCGTCTCTACTAAAAAATACAAAAAACTAGCTGGGCGAGGTGGCGGGCGCCTGTAATCCCAGCTACTCGGGAGGCTGAGGCAGGAGAATGGCGTGAACCCGGGAGGCGGAGCTTGCAGTGAGCTGAGATCCGGCCACTGCACTCCAGCCTGGGCGGCAGAGCGAGACTCCGTCTCAAAAAAAAAAAAAAAAAAAAAAAAAAAAAAAAAAAAAAAAAAAAAAAAATTAGCCGGGCGTGGTGACAGGCGCCTGTAGTCCCAGCTACTCAGGAGGCTGAGGCAGGAGAATGGTGTGAACCTGGGAGGCGGAGCTTGCAGTGAGCCGAGATCACGCCACTGCACTCCAGCCCGGGCAACAGAGACAGACTCCATCTCAAAAAAAAAAAAAAAAAATTATGGAAAGCATCTAGCATCATACCAGGCACACAGTCGGCACTCAACAATTGCTGGTTTCTACATGTCGTTTATAGCTGTAGCATCTGTTAGTACTAGAAGCCAGTGTTAATTTTAGGTCCCTAAAATGAGTAATGTCTTCTCAAGTTCCTTCCAAAAGAGCGATTGCTGTTTAGTAAAAAATAAACACCAACTGCTCTTTCAGAAGGAGCTTCAGAAAGGTAGAAGGGTCAACAGTATCGAATACTTACAAAGAACTGGAATCAATTAAGAATGCAAAAACAGTCAGGAGATGTACAGAGCACTCTTGACATAAGTAACTCCATCTTAGAAAAAGACTCCAACTTACATTTTAAAAAGCACTTTGACAACAGGGACCAGATGTTTTTCCACATAAAGACACAACCAAGCATACTCTTCCACTATCAGTCCTCACCAGAAGACTCCATGACCATAAAAAGAACAGGACTGAAAATACTCAAAATGGTCTTCTTAACAGACACTGTCTTGCTGTCACTTGTTATAAATGCCTGATATCACGCCAGGCGCGGTGGCTCACGCCTATAATCCCAGCACTTTGGGAGGCCGAGGCAGGCGGATCACGAGGTCAGGAGATCGAGACCATCCTGGCTAACATGGTGAAACCCCGTCTCTGCTAAAAATACAAAAAATTAGCCGGTTGTGATGGCAGGCGCCTGTAGTCCCAGCTACCCGGAGGCTGAGGCAAGAGAATGGCGTGAACCCGGGAGGCGGAGCTTGCAGTGAGCCGAGATCTGGCCGCTGCACTCCAGCCTGGGCAACAAAGCGAGACTCTGTTTCAAAAAAAAAAAAAAAAAAAAAAAAAAGCCCGCTATCTGTGTCTGAAGGCTCTGCCTACATCAAGGATTCTTTCCTACAAGACCAACACACCGCCATGACGAGACCAGGATACTTGTCTATATCGCTCTCCCTGGACTGGTTAGGTAACCCTTTTTCCTTATCCTTTTCTCTTGATGTTCAATGTTACTTTGTTGCAGAATGTTTAATCTACAACATTTATATATTAATTAGGTATACTATTATGTATGATTTACAATATTGACTGACTAGTGAATAAGAAGTACTAAAAAAAAAAATTGCCTCCCTGAGAACTCCATGTAACTTGTGACTTCTGTAACTGAAATAACACAGTAAAAGTCTGACATTGTGAAAAGACACAAACATGTGTGTACCTGGTTATCCCTGACCTTACACCATTCACAATAGTAGATTAAGCTGTCAAGAAGTCAGAGTTGATCTTTGGAAGAGCAGTTCCAGTGGTCAAAGTAGGATGAGGAAAGGCAGTACATGTGAAAAAAAATACATATTTATATATTTACAAATATATAATATATATAAAATATTAAAATATATATTATATATAATATAAAATATATATATATATATTTTGAGATGGAGTCTTGCTCTGTCGCCCAGGCTGGAGTGCAGTGGTGCGATCTCAGCTCACTACAAGCTCAAAACCTCCCGGGTTCATGCCATTCTCCTGCCTCAGCCTCCCGAGTAGCTGGGACTACAGGTGCCCGCTACCATGCCCGGCTAATTTTTTGTATTTTTAGTAGGGATGGGGTTTCACCGTGTTAGTCAGGATGGTCCCGATCTCCTGATCTCATGATCTGCCCGCCTCGGCCTCCCAAAGTGCTGGGATTACAGGCATGAGCCACCGCGCCCGGCCCAGGATATTCTTTAAATAAGCTTAGCCTAAAGGGAAGGAGAACAGGCAGAGGCTGAAGAAGCTGCCAGATTCCAGATCAGATTGGTATAGTTTTCTGATGAGACAGGCCTGACCATGTTTGCAGGCTGAACAGAAGCAGACACTAGGTTAAAGCTACAGCAAAGAGGTGAAAGATTACTGGAGCAAGGTCCTAGAAGAAAACTGGCAGTGGGGTGGAAGGGAGGACCAAGATCGAAGGTAGCAGACACTGAATATGTCTGTTTTTCCTCTGAGACCAGCAGAATGTAGAAAACTATACAACTGGCCGGGCGCGGTGGCTCAAGCCTGTAATCCCAGCACTTTGGGAGGCCGAGACGGGCGGATCACGAGGTCAGGAGATCGAGACCATCCTGGCGAACACGGTGAAACCCCGTCTCTACTAAAAAATACAAAAAAAAAAAAACTAGCCGGGCGAGGCGGCGGGCGCCTGTAGTCCCAGCTACTCGGGAGGCTGAGGCAGGAGAATGGCATGAACCCGGGGGGCGGAGCTTGCAGTGAGCTGAGATCCGGCCACTGCACTCTAGCCCGGGCGACAGAGCCAGACTCCGTCTCAAAAAAAAAAAAAAAAAAAAAGAAAACTATACAACTGTAATTAGAAAAAAATGAAAAAACTCATCCCAAGTAGGTTCTATTTTATCTAGAGAGTAAAAGGTAATCTACAACAAGTGAAGGGAATAGGTGGAGATGGCCATGAGGCAAGAGAACATTTCAATTCCCTTAAATTTCTAAAACTGGGTATAGTGCTGTATTTGCAAGAATAGACTTGAGACAGAAATGAATAATTATGGTTTTACTACAATGTTCCATTAAGGTAGATGCTCCACAAACATAATCACATTTACTTCTCACAAGAACCCAGTTAAGTGAGGCGTTGTTATTGTCCCTGTTATATAGTTCGGTTAAAGATAACACTCATAGTTAAGCTTTACTACAGAACTTTTTTTTCAGCTATTATGCCATATTTGCTTCTTAAAAAAATTAAGTTATAGAATACTATGTATGACGATATAATTTCATTAATCCTTTTTGATTCAGGCATAAACAAACAAAGTTAGAAAAGCAATTCCAGGCCAGATGGAGTGGCTCACGCCTGTAATCCCAGCACTTTGGGAGGCCAAGGCGGGCGGATCACCTGCGGTCGGGAGCTTGAGACCAGCCTGACCAACATGGAGAAACCCCGTCTCTACTAAAAACACAAAATTAGCCGGGTGTGGTGGCGCCTGCCTGCAGTCATAGCTACTGGGCGACAGGCTGAGGCAGGAGAATTGCTTGAACCCAGGAGGCGGAGATTGTGGTGAACCGAGATCGCATCATTGCACTCCAGCCTGGGCAACAAGAGTGAAACTCCATATCAAAAACAAAAAAAAAAAAAAAAAAAAAAAAAAAAAAAAATGAGAAAAACAGGCAACAAGTGAAAAAAAGAAATATCTTTATAGATTAAATAGAAATATATTACCACTATTGCCAGTCACTCTCTACAGCAGGAGTCAGAAAACTATGGCCTATGGGCCAAATCCAATCTACCACCTGTTTTTGAAAACAGGATTTTAGGCCGGGTGCGGTGGCTCACGCCTGTAATCCCAGCACTTTGGGAGGCCGAGGCAGGCGGATCACAAGGTCAGGAGATCGAGACCACGGTGAAACCCCGTCTCTACTAAAAATACAAAAAATTAGCCGGGCGCGGTTGTGGGCGCCTGTAGTCCCAGCTACTTGGGAGGCTGAGGCAGGAGAATGGCGTGAACCCGGGAGGCGGAGCTTGCAGTGAGCCGAGATCGCGCCACTGCACTCCAGCCTGGGCGACAGAGCGAGACTCTGTCTCAAAAAAAAAAAAAAAAGAAAACAGGATTTTATTGGAACACAGCTCTGTCCATTCATTTACTGTCTACAGCTGATTTCACACGACCATGGCAATGTTGGGTAGCTATGACAACTGTACGCAAAGCCTAAAATATTTCCCATCTGCTCTCTTTAAAAAGTTTGCCAACCTCTATGTTCTTTTATAGCACTTAACTGTATCTAAAATTATTCTACTTATTTTTTATTTATTAATTTATTTTTTATTAATTAATTTTTTTTGAGACCGAGTCTTGCTCTTGTCTCCCAGGCTGGCGTGCAATGGCACAATTTTGGATCACTGCAACCTCCGCCTCCCGGGTTCAAGTGATTCTCCTGCTTCAGTCTCCCGAGTAGCTGGGATTACAGGTGTCCACCACCATGCCTGGCTAAGTTTTATATTTTTAGTAGAGACGGGGTTTCACCATGTTAGACAGGCTGGTCTCGAACTCCTGACCTCAGGTGATCCGCCCACCTCAGCCTCCCAAAGTGCTGGGATTACAGGCGTGAGCCACCGTGCCCGGCCTATTCGTTTATTGTCTGACTCCCCTACTGGAATGCACAGTCCATGAAGAAAAAGACCTTCTCTACTATATTCCTAGCACCTAGAACAGTGTGTGGCACATAGAATGCACTCAGTAAAGGTATTTAATGAACAATATTTATTGCAAGAAGGAAAAGAAAAACATTTCCCATCTCCCCACTTTCTTCTCTTAGATGCACTCCAACTATTTACCCCACCACTCCACCAAAACTGGTCTTCTCAATTAACCACTGGATTTCTCAACATGATAAATTCTCAGTTATTTCTCAGTCCTTGCCTTACTCGACCCCTCAGCAGCATCAGACCCAGCTGGTCTACATCCTTCCCGGGAAACTTTCTTCACGTGGCTTTCACTCTTAGTTCTTAGCTTCCCTCCTACCGTACTGATCCATCTTTCCTTTGTCTCCTTTGCTAGTGCAATCTTATTTTCCCGGCCTCTTAATGGTTAGCCTGCTCCAAGACTCAGTCATTCAGATTCTTCTGTCAGTCCATACTCACATCCTTAGTAAGCTCATCCAGTCTCACGACTACTCTTAGGCATTTCAAACTCCTCCAAAACCAAAGCCAAAGCCAAATCTATCTTTTCCCCCAAAACCTTTTCCTTCACAGCCTCTGCCATCCCAGTAAATAACACCATCCCTCCAGTTACTGAAGCCAAAAGCTCTTGGAGTCAACCAACCCTCATTTTATAAATATATTCCAGGTCAATGACCACTTCAACCATGTCTGCTACCACCCTGATCCAAGTCACCATCATCTCTCGCCTGATAATTAATTGTCCCCTGTTCCCTTACATTCTACTCTCAACACAGCAGCCAGGGTGATCACATTTAAAGGTAAATCAGCAAGTTCAACAGCTAGCCAGAGCGAAAGTCTCACACAATTTCGTCCCCTGAAAACTATTTGCCTCTTTGTTCCCTCCACTCCAGACATCCAGGCCTCCATGCCCATCTTAAAGCAAGTCACACAAGTGTCCATCTCGGCCTTCATACTGGCTGAAAGGCTCTTCTGGCTGAACTGAATGAACCAGGCTTCCTGAATTAGGCATTTTCATGAAATGCTATGTCGCTTAATTCTCTAAACTTTGTGAGGTAGGTATCACTTCCCCCACTTTACACATCAGGAAAGTGAGGTTTACAGGGCATCTAGCTAACAAATGATGGAGTTAGGGTTCAATCCAGGTTAGTCTACACAGAACATGAGCTCTCTTTTTTTTTTTTTTTTTGAGACAGAGTCTCGCTCTGTCGCCCAGGCTGGAGTGCAATGGCGCGATCTCGGCTCACTGCAAGCTCCGCCTCCCGGGTTCACGCCATTCTCCTGCCTCAGCCTCCCGAGTAGCTGGGACTACAGGCGCCCGCCGCCTCGCCCGGCTAATTTTTTGCATTTTTAGTAGAGACGGGGTTTCACCGTGTTAGCCAGGATGGTCTCGATCTCCTGACCTCGTGATCCGCCCGCCTCGGTCTCCCAAAGTGCTGGGATTACAGGCGTGAGCCACCGCGCCCGGCCAGAACATGAGCTCTCAGTGAAGTTTCTGGAGGCTAAACAGAGGATTCAGTGATGTTCCTCTGAAGTCACAGTGATTTTAACAGCTAAAGGTGTATGCTAACTGGTGCAGGATATGAGAAAAGGCAGTCAAAGAGATAAAACAACCACAAGAGGAGTCACCCAAGCCACAAGTGGAAAGTTTTAAGGAAAAGCGGGGAGAGGGGAAGTGTCAAGTGGAACCTAGACGCCAGAAGCCCAAGAATCAAGCGTATACCTCATAACAAACCACACTCGTGGTAGACAGGAACCCAGATCTTGATTTAGAAAGAAACAAAAAAAAGGCAGGCACAATGGCTCATGCCAGCACTTTGGGACGCCAAAGAGATTCGTTTGAGGCCAGGAATTCGCGACCAGCCTGGGCAACATTGCCAGACCCAAAAAAAAAAAAAAAAAAAAATGTAGCCGGGTGTGGTGGCTCACACCTGTAGTCCCAGCTACTCAGGAGGCTGAGGTGGGCGTATCGCTGGAGCCCGGGAGATCCAGGCTGCAGTGAGCCGTGATCGTGCCACTGCACTCCAGCCTGGGCAACAGAGCGAGACCCTGTCCGGGGAAAGAAAGAAAAAACAACTATCTTCTCTTGCCAATAATGCTGCCCAGAGCTATCCTACTAGGTATTGCCACTTGCCCGCGGCAAGCGTGAAGACAGGCTGTAGGGAAGCATGTGACTAAGCAACACGGCTTCACACCTACGTTCTCCTCCGGGTCAGTGAAGCAAAGTGTGTGAGTGTGCGGTGGTGGACTGATCTTAAATTTCCCAAGGCAAAGATGTGGACCCTGATTGTGCACGTGTGACCACGGCTCTCTACCCCACAGTCTCTAGGAGACCAGGACGTGGCGGAGTCTCGGCCCTTAGCCCGAATTCCTCCAACAACTTTCCGCCTATGGCCCATTCCTCTCTGCCCCACAGTCACGACAGGGGACCCCAACCCACACTACCTCCCTCTCAGACCCATCCCCCAGGCATATCCCGGGACTGGCCGCCGAGAAGCCTTACAACCAGTTAAGGCCCGGGCGTGAAGACCCCGTCTCACCACGGCTCCGGCCACGGCGTGGACTAGGCTTTCGTAGGACAACACAGAGGCCATTGGTGCAGCTCCTCGAAGACCCAGCCACACTTTTCCCACAGATGCCGCAGCCAGTGGAGTTAGGAAAGGAGCGCCGGAGCCTGGGGCGTGAAAGTCGCAAGCTCCACCCTCTCAAACCCGCCCGCCTGCCTTAGAACCACTTCCGGGTCGCGGGGTGGGAACGAGGGCCTAAGAACGCCCCTGAGTGCTGATTGGCCCCTATGGGCGCGGGGCGGGACAGCGAGGTGTTCGCGCGGGCCGGGCTCCAAGGCGCAGGGCGGCCTGATACCAGGTACCCGGCTCCCAGCTCCCGGGTCTCAAGACGTTCTCTCGTGTTCCCGGGCCCTGACCAGTCCTTCCATCTCAGAAATCTTAATGGCCCTCTTTTACTCTGGTGACAAAGATGGGGAAACTCAATGAAACTCCAGTCTCCTTGTTTCTCTGCGCCTGAGCTCTTTTCTATTCTGAGTCACATTTTGGCCAAGAGGAAAACAGCTTAATTGTGGACTTGGAAACTTCTCCCTCCCGAAAAACCCTTGAGTGTGGTAGGAAGAGATATTGAGCTCAGGAGACCAAGATACCAGACGCGAGTGGGAGCCTCCCCCTAGTTGGCAACTATGGAAGTCATTTAACCTCTTGGGTTTCCAACTTTGTGAAATGACAATGTACTAGTACCAACAATCCCCGTTTGCTGTGAAGATTATGAAAGCCAGTTTATGTAGCAGTATTTCATAAAATACTGAAGGAAAAAATTTTTTTTCCATGTTGCAAAGTGAGTAACAAAATTACATAGCACTAAAGAAGCCACATTCAGCTTTAACCTGTCATACTGTGAGATTCTGCTTCAGGATGCTCCTCAGGGACTCTTTCATGAGACACCATCACCACTTGTCTGTACCATGTTTCCTTTTAGAATACCCTTGTGATAACTCCTGAGTGCTGACTACATGCCAGGGTTAGTGTTTTATGCCCAACGTCACACTTAATCCCTAGGAGAGGGTCCTAACAAAGTTTAACTCGGCCGTTTTCACAAAATTTCCAGAAGATACTGCTTCCAGGAAAATTCCCATCACGCCATAGAATCATGACGTGAACGTGCAGGACCAAAAGTGAAGCGAAGATGATTTGGGGCTGGGCGCAGCGGCTCAGGCCTGTAATCCTAGCACTTTGGGAGGCTGTGGCGGGCAGATCACTTGAGGTCAGAAGTTTGAGACCAGCCTGGCCCATATGGCAAAACCTTGTCTCTATTAAATATAGAAAAAATTAGCCGGACATGGTGGCACGTGCCTTGTAGAAATTGCAAAGTAGAAACTGCAGCTACTAGGGAGGCTGAGGCAGGAGAATCGCTTGAACCCAGGAGGCAAAGGTTGCAGTGAGCCAAGACTGCGCCACGGCACTCCAGCCTGGGACAAAGCAAGACTCCTAAAAAAAAAAAAAAAAAAAAAAAAGAGGATTTTGTCACGGGAACGTAGCCAGAAACTGGTTGGTTGTAAAACTTGAGAACTCAGTTCTCACTGACTCCTGATCAAATTGGGAGCTTGCTGTCAAGAATACACTAGATTATGCATCATAGTTATGAAAACATTAATACTTCGTTTTGATGTTTTTATATCTTAGCTACCAAACACATTTTGATCAGTTTGTTTTTTTTTTTAAACCTGAGACAGGGTTTCCCATCTCGAACTCCTGGGCTCAAGTGATCCACCTGCCTCAGCCACCCAAAGTGCTGCTATTACAGGCATGAGCCACTGTACTGGGCCTTGCAACTTTTTTTTTTTTGAGATGGAGTTTCACTCTTGTGGCCCAGGAAGGAGTGCAATGGCGCAATCTCGGCTCACTGCAACCACCACCTCCGAGGTTCAAGTGATTTTCCTACCTCAGCCTCCCGAGTAGCCGGGATTATAGGCACGCGCTACCACGCCCAGCTAATTTTCGTATTTTTAGTAGAGACGAGGTTTCATCATGTTGGTCAGGATGGTCTCAATTTCTTGACCTCGTGATCTGCCCGCCTCGGCCTCCCAAAGTGCTGGGATTACAGGTATGAGCCATCGCCCCCGCCCGGCCTGATCAACTAAAGACTGACATACTGAGAACAGTAGTCACTTTTTTTTTTTTTGAGACAGAGTATCCCTCTGTCGTCCACGCTGGAGTGCAGTGACGTGACCTCGACTCACCTTAGCCTCCATCTCCCGGGTTCAAGTGATTCTCCTGCCTCAGCCTCCCAAGTAGCTGGGACTACAGATGCACGCCCCCATACCTGGCTCATTTCTGTATTTTTAGTAGAGAAAGGGTTTCACCATGTTGGCCAGGCTGGTCTCGAACTCCTGACCTCAGGTGATCCACGCATCTCAGCCTCCCATAGTGCTGGAATTACAGGTATGAGCCACTGCACCCAGCCAGTGTCATTTTCACATAATCAGAGTATGCACTGAAAAATGTAGACATTGCATAGCTACCTCAGTTATTAAATGGAACTATGAAGTTGTGACGTTTGAGGCATAATTTTATTCATATATATATGTTTTTTTTTTTGAGACAGTTTCGCTCTTGTCGCCCAGGCTGGAGTGCAGTGGTGCAACTTCAGCTCACTGAAACCTCTGCCTCCCAAGTAGCTGTGACTATAGGCATGCACCACCACCCCCAGCTAATTTTTGTATTTTTTTGTAGAGACGGGGTTTCACCATGTTCGCCAGGCTGGTCTCGAACTCCTGACCTCAAGTGATCCACCCTGCCTTGGCCTCCCAAAGTGTTGGGATTACAGGCATGAGCCACTGTGCCCAGCTGAGACATAATTCTAAAAAATTATAACTTAGTTGAGCACAGTGGCTCACGTCTGTAATCCCAGTACTTTGGGAGGCCAAGGCAGGAGGATTATTTGAAACCAGGAGTTCCAGACCAGCCTGGACAACAAAGTTAAGACCTCATTGCTGTTAAAAACAAAAACAGATGGTCATGGTGGTGCATGCCTGCAGTCACATTTACTTGGGAGGCTGAGGTAGGAGGATTGCTTGAGCCCAGGTCAGGGCTGTAGTGAGCTGTGATCACATCACAGCACTCCAGTGTGGGCGACAGAGAAAGATTGTTTCAAAAAACCTAAGGACTGTAATTTTTGGCTGCTTTTTTCATTCTAAACAAATATCCACTTGTGTGTCCAATTTGTTGTTCATAATTACATTCTTTTCCTTAAAGAGGGTCCTGTGAATTATATAAGCATCATATCCCTTGACACTACATAAAGTATATAAAAAATTTGGGGCCATTCTGTAAACACCCATGCTATAAGAATTAAAGGAACCTAGCTAGTACTTGCCATTTCATGTATGTTGCTTTTACACTGGCTTAAGTATGGTCAGGTTACTTACCCTGCAATCTAAAAATGTCCCAGTGATGTGTGTGAGTGAACTACTTAATTATGTATAAGAGTCCTAGATTTTCAGAGCACCATAGACATTTCTATTAGTTCTACTTACCTCCTGGCTTCTTAGAGCCGTAATTTTAAAATCAGGATTTCACCAAACATAATTTTTAGTTTACTGCTAAACAACTTTATAGAAAACCATAAACTTCCACTTCCACCAGCACTATACAAAAGGTCTCACGGAAAAACTGCCAACTTGACGGGCATACTATTTACATTTGCTTTTTAAAGCTCAACAGTTATTCACTGTTGTTGCCTATTTACCTTAGGCTATTTTCCTCCCCAAACTGCATGAGCTCTATTAAGTACATTATATACTGGTTGTAAATACTGGCACATAATGACCTTTTTAGAATTACTGTGCTGTAATTCTTTTACTTATTCTTGCCCTTATTTGGGGGCTTGTCATGTACTTCAATTATGCTGTGTCCCTTACTATTAGGAAGAAACCCCCTGGATGTATACATCAGCACAAGTGTGTGACATTCCTTATTTAACCAACCTTATTCAAATGTACATTTTAGTTGTTTTCAGTTCCTTAAACAATTCTGCAAGAATCAACCTTGTACGCAGGCAGCACAGTATAGAGTTTGGGAGGAAGCCCTTTGAAGCCACAAACCTCTGTATTCAAGAATTTCAGCTTTACAAATAATCAGCTGTGTTATCCTGGGCAATTTACTTATTAAGTGCTTCAGTTTCCTTATCTATAAAATTGTAAAGTGGTGCTAACAGTATCTACCCTTATGGTCATTATCAGAATTGATCCAATACTTGCAAACGGTTAACAGGGTTTGGCACAAACACTACTTACCTGTGCCTACTCAAGTGCATTCATTTTAGTCATGAGCAAATCTCTGAAATTGTTTCTCCTTTATCTTATCATACTAGTATTTCCTAGTATGGTAGACTGCTAGGTGTCACCCCAAGTCTTTCCTGTTTCTACTGTAAGTTTTTTCTTGAGCACGTGACCACACAGTTATGGATGACAGACTGGCTTTCGCTGCAGCTAAACATAGCCTCGACACACAAACTGACCAATGGGATATTAGAAGTAATAAAATGTTAACTTCATATATTAGCTTCAGTATCTCAGCATGTTTCCCAGACCCCCCTTCTCCTATTTCCTCAATTGGAGGATGAGCACCAGAGCAAGCAACTTTGGACCTAGAAATGGAAGCTACCTTCTATGTATGGCAGAATGCCTGCCTCTGAACAGCTACTCAAAATAAAGTACCTGTTTTTTAGGGGTTCTTGTTTGCAGCACTTAATAGTCTGCAGCCTAATATACCTAGTAAATAACTTGAGTACCAGAGACATAAATAGTACATATGCTACAAAAAGGCAGGGGCGGGGGGTGGGGGAATTAATATCTAGTTTTTGTTTTTTGAGGCAGTGTTTTACGATCTCAGCTCACTGCAACCTCCGCCTCCCAGGTTCAAGTGATTCTCCTGCCTCAGCCTCCCGAGTAGCTGGGATTACAGGTGCCCAACACCATGCCTGGCTAAATTTTGTGTTTTTTTTTTTTTGAGACAGAGTCTTGCTATGTCACCCAGGCTGGAGTGCAGTGGCACAATCTCGGCTCACTGCAAGCTCTGCTTCCTGGGTTCATGCCCTTCTCCTGCCTCAGCCTCCCAAGAAGCTGGGACTACAGGCGCCCACCACCACGCCTGGCTAGTTTTTTTTGTATTTTTTAGTAGAGACAGGGTTTCACCATATTGGCCAGGATGGTCTTGATCTCTTGACCTCGTGATCTGCCCACCTTGGCCTCCCAAAGTGCTGGGATTACAGGAGTGAGCCACCACACCCAGCAATTTTTGTATTTTTTAGTAGAGACAGGATTTCGCCATGTTGGCCAGGCTGGTCTCAAACTCCTGATCTGCCTGCCTCGGCCTCCCAAAGTGTTGGTATTACAGGCGTGAGCCACCGCACCCGCCCAATATCCAGTTTGAAACCGTATTTTTTAACATAGCTAGAAACATAACTATATTTTTAAGCAGAAAAAAACTTCCTTCTGATAGCATCATTAGTACAAGAAAACATTTCTAGTTTAGAATATTGAGTTGAAAATTAAGAATGTAATTATGGAATTTAAAAATCTAAAAGCACAGGACACATTTTCAGAAGAGGAATTTTACTTTTACCCACTTATGGTAATATTTGCAATATTAGAATATAATTAGGTTAAATAAATCAAATAAGGAATCCAGAAGAAACTGTTCTTCAGTTAAGCCAAGTACGCACTGGCAATTTTGAGAAAGGAGAACTCTACACGTTAAGAAAAAGAACACACAACCTCAAATGCAAGTTTATATGGTGAGTGTTTTTAAAGGATTTAAGCAGCATGCTCCACAGCATAATAGCTTTTTCTCATTTATGTAACAGATGCATTTCTGTCTGCTTGTGTACAGCAAAGGGTTAGAACCTGAATAAACTTATTTATGATTTTAGAAATGTACTCCATAGAATTTACTTCACTGCTCCTACCACTGATTCTTCAAATAAGCAAAATACAGAAGGTCTTATCCCTTGAAAATGTTTTTAAACACTAGCACTTTAAATTGAAACACTGGTAGAAACGTAGCAATGTCAGGTACAATGCCTATACTTAGTCTTATTTAAAATAAGAATTGAATGCACAACAGAAAATTTATCATTTTCTTTATCATCGGAGGGGAGGGAAAGAAAGCAAGCAGAGGTGGGGGTATGGTTACACTATTTAAGAGCTGAATACAAAGACAATGAGTCTTTCATAGTCTCAACAACTCCACAATGAATAACTGTGGATTATCTCATTTATAATTCACATTGGATCAAAAAAATTGGTTCCCCTCTGTGTATATCAACTTAATTCAAACCATATTATCTTCAGAATATAAAGATGAATACTACAAGATAAACTCTAACTGCAATAAGTATTTTCTAAGTAGAAGACCAAACACCAAAGGGAATCCCTCTTTCCAATGTCTTCTGATATGGCAAGATTTTGCCAGAACGGAAGTCTAACACTTAAATAAGCATTCTCTTGGCCAAGTAAGAAACTACAGTTGTTGTGGGTATTACCCTACAATTACCATATGTATTACATATTAAATTAAACTCAGCATTAAATATGCTTGTATAATTATGCTGTTAATGATGATAGCAGTGATGATGCTGGTGGAAAAAGCCTGTCTTTAGCCCAAGAAAAGTAAGGGAGAAAAACATAACAAGCAGAAAACAAACACAGAGTTGGGCAATTTTTGACTAGGAAAGAGAATTTTAAGCGTAAAAATATAAAAAGAAAAGTACTCCCTTATTTCCCTTATGTGGAAATAATATGAAACACTTATTAGATATACTGGACAAAAAGAGAACTCCAACTCTACTGCAGCATTACAAAAAAAATCATCCCTTCACCACAGTGTAAGATTTAAGGGCAACCTGCCCAAGGATGCATGTTATATAAAACACAGCAAGATTGCTGCTGCCCTGCTAAGTACTTCCAATCCCTACCCACGTCCTACTGAAATACGGTGGTCCCAATTAGTTTTATTGAAATAAATCTTTAAAGAAAAAGATAAAGCATTTAAAAAGACAAGTCAAAATGCATCAGGAACCACATATCCAACACAAATTTTATCCTCAAATGAGTTATGTTTGCCTCGCACTAGTAACTTTTATTTCACTCAAATTAGAGCAATAATCTTCCATACATATCTTCCCTGCCCAATTCAAAGAAAAAAAATCCAAAATGATTAGTAAAGAAAAATATAAGAATTAACAGACCCTTAAATTTGTTTTAAATATTTTGAATATTTAAAAAGTGTTTAAAGTTTGTAATTCCTAGTAGGAAAACATTATCTGAATGAATACCCTAATGGCAAACCACTGTAAAATGCTTCAGCTGAATTTGGGGGAGAGGGGTAGGGATTATCTTCAAAGCACCCCAGCTCTCTTGATGAGAAGGTCAGAGGTACACTGGTTTGTATTATTGCGACATCCATAAGGTGATCTAGGTTGCTTTTCCTTCAGCAAGGGCTTTATTTATCAGAAGGGCATTACGCTTGACCTCCAAATTTGGCTGACAATTTACTGATGAGATTCATAACCTTTGGGTTGCTCTGGTATTTTGACATATTTGCTGGGTTCTGAGCCACATCCTGGAAGGCCACCATAACTTCTGGATCCTGAAAACAAAGGGTTTGTTAGTATTTAAAAAGTATCCTACTGGGTCAATAAGTTTATTATCCTAAATTCCATCTCTTATTTAGACCTATAATTTGGTCATAGTTAAATGGCGTTTAGACAAGTGCTTGAAGTATCAAAATCAAGCTGAATTATGTCATTTGAACTATATGATGAAAAAAGCACAATTGTGATACAAAGAAAAGGACAACTGGATATAATTGCCAATCATTACTAAGTATTTCCTAGTTTTAAAAATTTAATTTACTCACTCTGCATAAAGAACATAAATGTCACTCCTGCATAATTAGCTATTTGGTAACTGTGATAAATAAAAAATAGCTACAAGAGTAACCTTTGTCTCCACACAGAATTATGAAATAATTGCCTTAATGATACAAAGTCCAAAGTTCTTCCAAGTCTTACCTGCATGGCTGCAAGAACCTCTGGATCACTAAGAATTTCATTGAGTCCAGGCATTCCAGCCATTCCAGGCATGGCCCCTCCCATTCCAGGCATTCCTCCGGGAAAACTACCAGGCATTGCCCCAGGAAAGCCACCTGTAATAAAAAATGAAGAGACACTAATCATACTCCCAAATATTCTGTCACAGTACTTCATCCACAAAAAGCACAGGTTCAACGAATAAGGGTGCCACTAAGCATGAAGTAGTCTGAAGAGTCTGAAAATTCTAATCAGACTGACACAAGACACAAGTTATAGCTTCTAATTATCTCTTAAAAAACAAGGCTGTGGGCCGGGCGCGGTGGCTCAAGCCTGTAATCCCAGCACTCTGGGAGGCCGAGGCAGGCGGATCACGAGGTCAGGAGATCGAGACCATCCTGGCTAACACGGTGAAACCCCGTCTCTACTAAAAAAAAATACAAAAAACTAGCCGGGCGAGGTGGCGGGCGCCTGTAGTCCCAGCTATTCGGGAGGCTGAGGCAGGAGAATGGCGTAAACCTGGGAGGCGGAGCTTGCAGTGAGCTGAGATCCGGCCACTGCACTCCAGCCTGGGTGACAGAGCGAGACTCCGTCTCAAAAACAAACAAACAAACAAACAAACAAAAAAAACAAGGCTGTAAATCTCACTTTGCTACCTCCTGGATCAGCATTTTTCTAGTAATAACAGTTTTTTATTTTTGTTTGTCTTAAGACAGAGTCCTGTTCTGTCACCCAGGCTACAGTGCACTGGTGCCATCTTGGCTGACTGCAACCTCTGCCTCCCGGGTTTAAGCAATTCTCCTGCCTCAGTCTCCCAAGTAGATGAGACTACAGGCACGCACCACTACACCTAAGTTTTGTATTTTTAGTAGAGACGGGGTTTCATCACGTTGGCCGGGCCACTCTCGAACTCCTGACCCCAGGTGATCTGCCTGCTTCAACCTCCCAAAGTGCTGGGATTACCAGTGTGAGCCACTGTGCTCAGCAACTGTTTTCTAGTAATAACACTGTTAAAAAAAAGACTAATTTCACCTTAAAAACAAAGAGTCATCTAACAGTTCCTTAGATTATAGTCATTTTGATCATCTTTCAACTTTCCATTCTTGAATATTTGTCTGTTTCAATTTAAAATTGATTCATATGAGTTTAGGTTTTTGTTTCAATTATACTCATCTAGCACAGATCTTCCTTCAGTTAAGGACTACTTTAAAGGCTTGTTTATCTGTTGATTTTTCATTTCCATCTCCAATAAAATAAAAATTATCTGAAAGTTAAACTGGAAACCTGCATTTTAAACAAGAAATCCTGGTGCTTCTTTACAGAGAATAATGCTCCAGCAAAAAGGATTTTATCCTCCCAGTATAATTTGTTAGATTATAAACCCAAATAATCTACTCTGTTCTTCAATATCACAAACCTGTATGTCTACTGGAGATACTCTAAAATTATAATTAATAATATAGAGAAAGATAACAATGTATTCTACAAAGGGTCACTGTAAGTAAAGCCATTTTAAAGAAGGAAACACATGATAAAGTCATTTCTACCTGCCTCAACAGTAATTAAAACATGGCCATTAATAACTAACAACCACAGATGAAGAAATCTAAGGGGACCATAAAACAACTTCTAGCTTCTCTTGCTGTCCCTACTTACCCCAATGCTTTGAAAAATTAGTGCCTACCCATAACACAATTACTGACCCAAGGCTTGTCAATCTAAATAAAATGTACATAACAGAAAATTATCTCTAGTACTAGCCCAACATTAGCAGTCACTTTCCAAAACAAAGGTATCTGACAATAAGATTATTTATATTTTAAATAGGAAGTAAACTATGAGCTAAATTTAATTTCTTGCTTTTTCTTCAAACATCAGGTCATCCTCAGTATTTGTTCTAGGTTTGAATTCTGTTGCTGTGCACTAGATTTTCTAGTCTCAGATCATGCAGCTAAGTTCTAACCAGTGACATATAAGCATAAATAGCCTCTAAAAACTTTCCTTAAGAGAAAGCTAGTTACCATTGAACAACTGGAGACAGCTGTTTAAAAAACAAAAAATTAAGTCTTGTCCTAGTCTTTATATAAATTTCACACTGTCGTAATCAGGAAGTACTCAATAAATCTTCTGCGTGCCTTTTCCATCTCTTCTATCTCCGTGTTAGTCCTGTCCTCTGGTATTCAAAGATTTGCCTCACTAGCAATTTCTGATCACATTTGAAAGAAAAAGAATAATATGCTATTTTTACACTGGACTCAAAACATCATTTTTATGCCTAATAATTCCATCACTTCTTTTACCTAAGTTCTTCATGAATATCACTGTATAAGAGAACAAAATTAGAACATCACGTTATAATAAATATTGAGTATTATATTAGAATATCACTGTATAATAGAACAAATTTCAACTTTTCTTTAAATATACCTGGAAAAGAGCCATACTGAGCTCCTGACTGTCGTCTGGCTTCTTCCTCCTTTGACACAAAAGGAAATAAATTATATAATAAAAGAAGAAATAAGTGCTGTCCATTCAACTTGTCCATGCAAGACCATGAAAAAATTGTAAAATAACCTAGTAGATGGCAATACTGAACTAAAGGATATACCCCATACCCCCTTCCAACATTTTTTCCAACTGGATTCTCAGTGGGCATTATTCTCTGTAATAATTTCAAGTGTTTTACTTCTACTCTGGAAACAAACCTGGAAAACAATTTACAGTATTAATATGAAAACTCTAAATTCATCCTGGTTTTAAAACACCTACAGGGAAGGACGTGGCTAGATTACCAAGACTACCATGACTTTCGTTTCCTAGGTACATCTTTTCCATACTCTCCCTACATAATACAAATGTAGATTTATTGATTTGTTTTTGCTGCTTTTTAAAAGAGAAAATGAACGAAAAATAAATTTCCCTCACATGTAGTTATAAAATTATCAAGGAGATATATTGCTTTTAAATATCAAGGAGATAAATTACTTTTACAGATTATAAACTATAACCTTAAAATCAAGTATTGATGCTTAATATCAAATGGACAAAAAATTAGAAATGAGTTATATAATACAGCCTTATGTTCCTTCATTCAACGTTAAAAATGAGTAGATGAATTATTGTTATTTTTTAAAGAGACAGCATCACACGATGTTGCCCAGGCTAGTCTCGAACTCCTGGGCTCAAGTGAACCTCCCACCTCAGCCTCCCAAACAGCTGGGACTACAGGCACTTGCCACCTTACCCTGCTAGAATCAATTGTAAATAGCAACGCATCCACTGTTGGAAGAGAGGAGGAATCATAAATTGAATTAATCTGGCCAAGCATCCTCAAAAGATCAAACAATAATACTGCCACGTTTCAATTACCTGACCTGGAAAAACTCCTGATTTTATAAAAACACAAACAAGAATATAAAATGGTGAAATAAAAGCTCACTGAAGAATTTAAGACTAAAAATAGGCCGGGCGCGGTGGCTCACGCCTGTAATCCCAGCAGTTTGGGAGGCCGAGGCGGGCGGATCACAAGGTCAGGAGATCGAGACCGCGGTGAAACCCCGTCTCTACTAAAAATACAAAAAATTAGCCGGGCGCGGTGGCGGGCGCCTGTAGTCCCAGCTACTCAGGAGGCTGAGGCAGGAGAATGGCGTAAACCCAGGAGGCGGAGCTTGCAGTGAGCCGAGATCGCACCACTGCACTCTAGCCTGGGCGACAGAGCGAGACTCCGTCTCAAAAAGAAAACAAAAAACAAAAAACAAAAAAAAAAAGACTAAAAATGCCCCCAAAATTAGACACAGTGAAAGGAGACTCCTTATACATAATATCATTACTCTATAGAACTGTAGCCAGCATTAAATAAAAGAGCCAGCAATTAGAATTTTAGTGTCCTAAAACCTCTATATAATTTGCTGTATTTTCCTTTCATGGCTTTGCTATAGGAAATTTACCCTCTGGGCTCTCTCATGCTCTTCTCGAGCCTTTTTAACTCGTTCTATTCTTTCTTTGATCTCTCGCTCTTCACGTTTTCGCTCATACTTTCTCCGATGTTCCGCAATTTTCTGTGCCTAGAAAAAAGAGCCATAGCAAAATAAGCCTGCTCCAAAAGCTGAATAACATCAACACAAATATTTTTTGTGGAGTGATGTTTAATTCAACATGCAGTTCAGAAAAATGACAGATTTGTCTTGTAGAAAAAGACCTAACACAAGCTCAGGCTTTAACAAAACCAACCTCAACTGCACGAGGCACTGTAAAACAGAGTAAAAGGGCCTGGGATTTGAAGTTAGAAATGTTACAATCTCAAACAATTAAGCTCAAAGATTAACAAATAGGTTTCTAAGTGCATGACAATTCTTGCCTGCTAGTTTCTACCAGATACAGTGTTTAGGTTTCAGAAGGACAGCTGAGATCAGTGGAAAGAGTATCATTACGGATGTCAACCCTGGGAAGGCAAAGACTGGGAACACATACACCAAGTATATGTCACAGTATATTTAAGCTTCTGTATCCATAAAATAGGAGAGAAAGAAATATTTAGTCTTATCAAATTGCTATAGGGATTAAGAGGGGAAAATGTAAATATGTGTACCAGACACTAGTTAGTAGTATCAAATAAATGCTCTGGATCTGTTATTTCCTCAGAGAATAAAGTAAATTTAAGAGATTCATATTCAACTGTCACTTTAGCTTGTTTATACTTTGCTGACAAAGTTACAACTTTGCCCTATTTTAAGAAGAAAACAGAAAACCAAATGAACTCTCTGGCAGTAAATAATTAAATTCAATACAATTTCCACTATCTTAAAATCTCAGAGTAAATTCCTGACAGTTGAACTTCCCACAGAATGAAAGATTTACCATGTAAACACATTAATATTATCTTAACCAACAATTTCAGAGAAAAATCATCCTTAAAAGCTGGAATGTTCTACCTTTGGGATTCAATATTATTATTTTTTAAAGATTGAAACTTCTTTGTTTTATTAAGATAGCTTCGCTCTGTCACCCAGGCTGGAGTGCAGTGGCCTGATCTTAGCTCACTGCAACCTTCCACCTCCCAGGTTCAAGTGATTCTCCTGCCTCAGCCTCCCAAGTAGCTGGGATTACAGGCGCGTGCCACCACACCCGGCTAATTTTTTGTGTTTAGGAGACACAGGGTTTCACTATGTTGGCCAGGCTGGTCTTGAACTTCTGACCTCATGATCCACCCGCCTTGGCCTCCCAAAGTGTTGGGATTACAGGCGTGAGGCACTGCGCCCGGCCGGAAGACTGAAACTTCTTAACTTCCACAAGCCTTCTTGCTTTATAAAGTGGCTGTATACACCTATGATATCTAAGGACACATCAGATTCAATCTTGGATAATGCTAATTATAGATTTTCTATTTGTTTCCTTGTTGTAAACCTGATACCCTCTTTTCTAATTTTCTGGTTATAATTCCACTGCAAGCTTCCAAAGTAACAGAGTTTGCTCTAATAATGCATGAGAAATGAAAGCATGAAAACCTAATGAGATCTCCAGAGTTGAGCACAAACTTCAGCAATTACAGATTATATCTTCCGATAGTTTCTATTTGCCTATTTTTCAGATGAATTACAGCTGTCAGGGGCTAAGCACTTGAGCGATGGAGTATTAAACTAATGACTTTCCTTTCTCTACTTTAACATACCCTAGGTTGAACTTCTTTCAGCATTGCACTAGCATCTTCATCATAATCCAATTTACAGGCAAGGGCAAGATCATGGGCTGCTTCTTCCCAGTGGCCTAGAAGTCTGAAACAGATTTACACTCATTTTAGGAGCCTTTTATACATATTCACCTATGTGGCATGGTATCTTTTTTTTCCTTAAAAAAAAAAAAAAGATTGTTCTAAAACAGGCTTAAGTTAAATATTAACTATAAACTTTCACCAACCAATTCAGTTACTATATCCCACTTTAGTTAACTCTATAAAAACATTTAAATTTCCTCTATTTAAAGCTGATCTCCTACTAAAAGCTAAAAAACAAAATTTTTCTTAATTCAGAGTATCATAAAATTTTCTAAAAAGTATATAGAGCAGTAACTTTCAACTCACCCAAACCAGGACTAACATAATGTGTTAGCTTTTAGCTACCTTCTATGTAAGACAGAAGAGAAAATAATACACGTGTACAGGCTTTATGAAAAACACAGAAAAGGTAAGCCAGAAACTACAGATTGGTGGGGGTAGGTGAGAATGGGGTACAGGAGACAGCAACGGAAATTGACAATTCTCTGGGTATACCTTTTAACTCAGGTGTAACTCTTCAAACATTTAAATGCTTTACATACTCAAAAAATAAAATCAGAAAAATGGAAATAAAGCAAATCCTAAACCTCAATACAAACAAATAAGCTGTGTGGCTGGGTGCGGTGGCTCATGTCTGTAATCCCAGCACTTTGGGAAGCTGAGGCGGACAGATCGCGAGGTCAGGAGATCAAGACCATCGTGGCTAACATGGTGAAACCTTGTCTCTACTAAAAATACAAAAAATTAGCCAGCCGTGGTGGCAGACACCTGCAGTCCTTGCTACTTGGAAAGCTGAGGCAGGAGAATGGCATGAACCCGGGAGGCGGAGCTTGCAGTGAGCCAAGATCACACCACTGCACTCTATCCTGGGTGACAGAGGAAGACTCCATCTCAAAAAAAAAAAAACAGAAATAAGCTATGGCTAGGCGCAATGGCTCATGCCTGTTATCCTAGCACTCTGGGAGGCTGAGGCTGGTGAATCACCTGAGGTCAGGAGTTCAAGACCAGCCTGGCCAACGTGGCAAAACCCCATCTCTAAAATAAAAAATTTGCCAGACATGGTAGTGCACACCTGTAATCCCAGCTACTAGCGAGGCTGAGGCAGGAGAACCGCTTGAGCCCGGGGCGGGGTGAAGGGGGTGCAGTGAGCCGAGATTGCACCACTTTACTCCAGCCAGGGTGAAAAAGCAAAACTCCTCAAAACAAAAAACAAAAAACTGTGTATTTTATTAACAACATAAGCTACACAGAAAAAACAAATTCAAGTAACTTTTCATACCGTTATCTTGACTGTGTATTTCAAGTGGGATATATATTCTAAGAATAAGAACATCCTTGGGTCATGCCTGTAATCCTAATGTTTTGGGAGGGAAAGGAGGGCAGATCACTTGAGGCCAGGAGTTTGAGAATATCCTGGCCAATGGGCTAAACCCCCTTTCTACCAAAAATACAAAACATTAGCTGGGCATGGTGGGGCATGACTGTAAGTAATCCCAGCTACTCAGGAGGCTGGCTGAGGCAGGAGAATCACTTGAACCTGGGAGGCGAAAGTTGCAGTGAGCCAAGATTGCACCACTGCACTCCAGCCTGGGTGACAGAGTGAGACTCTGTCTAAAAACAAAAGACAAAGCAAAACAAAAACTTCCAAAAAAACCTTCAAACTTTACTTAGGGCATATACTGTTTTTAAGGTATTATAATTCTGAAACAGTTTTATGTATATCATAGCACTGTAGTAAGTAAATGTAAAACTAGGACAAAAATTTTTACCACGTTAAGTGTCAAAAATACAAACTAAAAGGTAAAACAAAACATTTGTTAAATTTTAATAGAAAATATCAGTATAAACTCATAATTTCAAGCATTTTTTCCTTAAATTCATGATTTTTAAAATGTCTTTTTCTAGCTGTTCACTGAAATGACAGTACATACCAGAAGCAATGAACACGCATAGTGATCAAATCTTAGTTTCCACTATAATGAACCATGATTTCCCACAGAAATGGCTTATTTTCAGTCTGAGACAAGCAAAGCACAAGATGAGCCAACGCTGTCTTGTATTAGAAGGGAAAGAAATACTTGGACTAATGGGATTTCAAAAGGGATCAACAGCAATGCATGCGCTTTTCCTGTGCTGACACAGCATTAATAAATTTTATTTCAACTTTTAATGTTTATCTTTAATGCGTCATAAAATCCACTAGAGCTACTCTGAGTCAGCTAATACAGTTGTCCTAAACATATCCATCTTTACTTCCATCCACATTTGAGGTATAAGACCTTTCAACCCATGTAACATGTGAAAGTCACTGAACGCTTCATCCCCAAGATACAAATATTCGTAAGTTTTGCTGCAAGGTATAATTACTAATCTGGGTTAAATTCTCCTCTTTATGCCCCCCCTCCTTTTCCTAATTTTTCAGGTGGCCTAGCAGTGACTGAAGTAGTTTCAGGCTGGCATACTCCTTCTTCTATAATACATTGGTAATTCAATGCTAACTTACAGAGTCTGAAAGTAAGAGAAAATTTGTAAGGACACTGATAAAAGATCATTCTTTCTTTTCCTGGAATTAATTTTAAGGAAAAATCCTTACCTTATATTTGGCCATATGTAGTCAAAAACTGGTAAAAGTAGCTTCATTTGAATGAAAAAAATGAAAAGAATTTTTATTTTATTTCTTCCTTTCTATATTCTCACTTTTTTAAAAAATTTCCTTTTTTTCTTTTGCCTTTTAAGCAGCTGTCTACAAGCTATCTCATTTCTTGACACTAAGTACATACTAATTTGAAAATTAAGTCATTAGGAACTTCTGTATTTTTGTTTAAACAAAGCATCTTAAAACATCAGATTTAAATGTAAAGAGTTCTGAAAATAATTAAATTCAATTATTTACCTGTGTGCTTTCCCTCGCCACTTGTAAGGCTGAGCTGAATCAGGATTTATCTCAATGGCTCTGTCACAGTCTCGGATAGCAGCATTTGGCTTCTGTAATTTGACGAAGACACTGAAAAATAAGTGTTATTAAAAAGTATTCATTTCAGTAAAACTTTTGGGATCAACACAGAAGCAACTCTATTTAAACAAATGTGCAGAAATTATTCGCCAGGGGATGCTTTTCTGTTTAGAGTTCTCACCTGGCCCTCTTGGCATACAAAATGGCCAAGCGAGGATTCAGCTTGATGGCATCTGTGAATAAGTCAATGGCTTTCTGGAGTTCACCTAAAGTGAAACAAAAGTTATCGAAATATTGAGAGGATAAAAATATTAATAAAAAGTTTTTATCTCTTATCCAGTTAAGTCTTCTACATTTTTCTTTTCATCAAGTAAAAATAAAAAAGACACCTAAGTTATACAAAAACTGGCTCTTGAAAGCAAATCTTAGCACATCTATACTGTAACTCATGAGGTAAGGCAATTTCTGGGTACATAAGCCCCTAACTAACAATAGAATAGCACATTCTTAGTATGACTCATATTGATTATGTTTAAGAAAACAGTAGCCGGGCGCGGTGGTTCACACCTGTAATCCCAGCACTTCGGCAGGCCAAAGTGGGCGGATCGCGAAGTCCAGAAATTGAGACCACCCTGGCTAACACAGTGAAACCCTGTCTCTACTTAAAAATACAAAAAATTAGCTGGGCGTGTGGGTGGGTGCCTGTAGTGCCAGCTACTCGGGAGGCTGAGGCAGGAGAACTGCGTGAACCTGGGAGGCGGAGCTTGCAGTGAGCCGAGATTGCACCACTGCACTTCAGCCTGGGCGACAGAGCGTGACTCCATCTCAAAATATAATAATAATAAAAATAAAGTAAAAAGATAAAATCAATTTAAAGGATAAATTAATTTTATTCCATTGATTTTCTTTTATCCATTAAATTAAAAAGATAAAATTAAGTTTAGGAAAAGGAACCCATGCTAACTTCACAGGGCTGATTTTAAAAGAAAACAACAATATGCTCATTATTTGAATTCAAAGAAATGGTATAAAAGTTCAAGAAAACTAGAATTCATAAAAGACTATAACCTATAATTCATTGTGTCCTATTCTCATAGTTTCTTTACTAATCCCTTAAGTAATATAACACATAAAACACCCTATAGAATCAGAACAGTTCTTTGCACAAAGTCTAAATCTTGGGGAAGCAAGACAAATATAGAATTTTTTTTTTTTAAAGAGACAGGGTCTGTCACACAGGCTAGAGTACAGTGGCAAGATCACAGCTTATAGACTGAAGTGATCATCCCACCTCAGCTCCTGAGTAGCTGCGAATACAGGCCCACACCAGTAAACCTGGCTAATTAAAAAATTTTTTTAGAGACTGGGCCTCACTGTGTCACCTAGGCTGCTCTCGAACTCCTGGACTCCAGTGATCCCCTCTGCCAGCTCAGCCTTCTGAGTAGCTGGGAGTACCACTGTGCCAGGACGAACACAGAAATTTTAAAATAAATGTCACAATTCACTATGAAAGATACTTAGCCAGTTAGCAAATGAGTAAAGGACTTGAAAGGAACTCACGAAAACAACACAGAAAAATGCTCAGTCTTATTAATTACTATAACAGGTATCTATTATAGGTAATTACACATGGATGTCTAATAAGCAACTCAGACCTACCATGTTCAAAACCTAAATTTTTTTATGACAGGGTCTTGGCCGGGCGCAGTGGCTGACGCCTGTAACCTCAGCACTTTGGGAGGCCGAGGCAGGTGGATCACATGAGGTCGGGGGGTTCAAGACCAGTCTGACCAACATGGAGAAATCCCGAGACCAGTCTGACCAAGAAGGAGAAACCCCATCTCTATTAAAAATACAAAATTAGCCATGCATGGTGGCGCATGCCTGTAATCCCAGCTACTTGGGAGGCTGAGGCAGGAGAACTGCTTGAACCCGAGAGGCGGAGGTTGCGGTGAGCCAAGGTTGCACCATTGCACTCCATCCAGTCTGGGCAACAAGAACGAAACTCCGTATCAAAAAAAAAAAAAAGTCTTGCTCTGTCACCCAGGTTGGAGTGCAGTGGCACAATCACAGCTCACTGCACCCTCAACTTCCTGGGCTCAAAGGATCCTCCCAGACTCAAGGGAACCTCCATCTCAGCCTGTCAAGTAGCTTGGATTACAGAAACATGCTACCACATCCAACTAATTCTTTGTGTTTTTTTAAGAGATGGAGTCTTAGACTCCTGGACTCAAGAGATCCTTTCACTCTGGCCCCTCAAAGTGTTGGGATTATAAGTGTGAACCATCACGCTCAGCCAAAACTGAAAAACTGAATTCCTATTTCCCACCCCATTTCCAAATCTATTCCCAATCTGAATCTTCCCAACTAAATAAATGGCTCCTCCATACATTTAGTTCAGGAGTTGGTAAACGTTTTCTGCAAAGGGCCAAATGAGAATTATTTTAATCTCTGCAGACCATACAATCTGTCATAACTACTCAGTGATGCTGTTGTAGTGGGAAAGCAGCCACAGTTAAGTGCCAGACCTGGGATTCAAACCATAGCACTCTGGCTCCATACTCCAGGTTTTAACTACATTCTCCAAACAAAACTGCCTTCACCAACCCTTGGTGGGGCTTGGATTCACAATCCCTGCTTTAGAATACTAATCTTTTATCCTTTAGAATATACTAGAAAATTGCATAAATTCTAAAATCAGAACTAGATTAAATTTACAAAGGCACATGAACAGAGAGTTCAGAAAAAAACGAGAAAACAAAAACATGATTAGGTGATAGCCTCATTTTCCTTTTGTTATATATTACCGAGACGGTAAATTTTAAAATGGGCTGGGCACAGTGCCTCACATCTGTAATCCTAGTACTTTTGGAGGCTGAGCTGGGAGGCCTGCTTGAGGCCAGGAGTTCAAGACGAGCCTGGACAACAGGGTGAAACCCTATCTCTACCAAAAAAAAAGATAATAATTAGCCAGGCATGGTGGCATGCACCTGTATTCCCAGCTACTCAGGAGGATTGCTTGAGCCTAGGAAACTTGAGGCTGCAGTGAGCCATGACCATGCCACTGCAATCCAGCCTGAGTGGCAGAGTGAGACTCTGTCTCTTAAAACTTAGGTGCTAGGGAAATCAGCAAAACTTTCGTGTGAAGAAAAGGAATGGTATAGAAGAGCAATGGCTAGGAACAACTGATAGGTATAAATTAAAGGTTGAAATATGTGAAGAAAAGCTTTCCAGAAAAACAGTATAGCACAAGTAAAAAACATTCTAGAACAGTAAAGTCTGACTGGAGAAAACAAGGCTGGAGAAGTAAAATAAGGGGTCTGAGTCTGGCAGGTCTATAATCCTCTGATGAAGATCTTAAATACGTATGCAAAACTTAGTCACAGGTTACAAGCAAAGTAGTATAATAAAAAACAGCTCTAAGTAAGAATAACCTAGGTTAAAGTAAACAGAAAGCAATAAAGGAATAATATTTTTCAGGAAAGTAAATTATTAAGGCAACTGCAGTATAAAATAGTATAAACATGTTCTAAGGAGCTAATCAGGTGGTAAAATCACAAAATGTTTAAAATATGTACCAACTCAGAACATCAATACTGAACTCATTCTAAAAATAACTTCAGTCATCTTCTAAATCTAATAATGAAGTCCAAATGCACATGAGCACTATATAATAGTATCTAGTCGACTATGGCATTGTGACACACTATCACAGTTATAAAGAATGAAATATTACTCAAGCAGCCACAGTACCCAAGTTTATACATGATTTGTTCTTACAAATTATAACCGATTATACATTATATTTAATACTACCATGGGCCGGGCACAGTGGTTCGCGCCTGTAATCCCAGCACTTTGGGAGGCTGAGGCGGGCCGATCACTCGAGGTCAGGAATTCGAGATCAGCCTGGCCAACATGGTGAAATTCCGTCTCTACTAAAAATACAAAAATTAGCTGGAGCTGGTAGCACACGCCTGTAATCCCAGCTACTAGGGAGGCTGAGGCAGGAGAATTGCTTGACTCGGGGGGGAGGTTGCAGAGACCCGAGATCGCACTACTGCATTCCAGCCTGGGTGACAAAGCACTACTGTGTCTCAAAAATAAAAATAAAATAAAATACAACTAAAAAAAAAAAAGAAAAAAGAAAAAAATAACCTATTGTTACCTTGGAGAGTTAAAAAAATAAACATATAAAAAAAAGAGGCCAGGGTCGGGCGCAGTGGCTCACGCCTATAATCTCAGCACTTTGGGAGGCCAAGACAGGTGGATCATGAGGTCAGGAGATCCAGGCCATCCTGGCTAACTCCGTCTCTACTAAAAAAGACAAAAAAAAAAATTAGCCAGGCGTGGTGGCAGACACCTGTAGTCCCAGCCGAGATGGCCTCACTGCACTCCAGCCTGGGTGACAGAGCAAGACTCTGTCTCAAAAAAAAAAAAAAAAAAAAAGAGGCCAGGCACAGTGCCTCATGCCTGTTATCCCAGCACTTTGGGAGGCTAAAGCGGGCAGATCACCAGGTCAGGAGTTCGAGACCAGACTGGCCAGCATGGTGAAACCCCATCTCTAATAAAAAAACAAAAAATTAGTTGGGCATGGTGGCACACGCTTGTAATCCCAGCTACTTGGGAGGCTGAGGCAGAAGGATTGCTTGAACCCGGGAGGCAGAGGTTGCAGTGAGCTGAGATCACGCCACTGCATTCCAGCCTGGGTGACAGAGCGAGAATCCGTCTCAAAGACAAAACAAAACAAAAACAAAAAAACAAAACCGAATACTATCAGCACTTTCTCACTCTGAGGGGATTTTCTGAAGAGAATCTAACATGCTCTGACTAGGAATAAGATTGTTATGCCTATGAACATCATCATCTGTCAAGGGTATTAGCATGTAAAAAGTTAAGGGTCACTGTTCTAATACTACTATTTTTTTTTTCTTTAAAGCCTTTCACCCCTTTAAAGCCTCTTCTCAGTAGAAAAACACCATGATAGGGTCAGGAAATCAGAGGCACTGAATCAAATCAGAATCTGTCCTTGCAGAGAGAAGGTAATACATACTGAGTGATTTCAGCCTCTTTATCAATGAGGAAGGAGTGACTGGATAATAGGACACTATCTTCTCTAGTACAGGACAGGTACATGTAACTTCTCTTCTACTTTACCACGATTTAAGTTACTGCAATAAATATTCTGACTACCATAGAAATGTAGCAAAAAGATTACTCACCATCATTAAGAGCTTCAATAGCAGCCACTTTTTTATCATTTGCCTGATCCATCATCTCCTCTGTTATCTAGGAAGAAAATAAAAGTCCTCTTAGAATTGGTAGAGAGAGAGAGAGAAGGAAGCAATTTGTACTTTCTTAGGGATGAGGTGCAGTCACAATACCCATTTTCATTCATTCTTCTCTAGTCTCCAGAGAACAGAGAGACAATTATGATAACTCATTAGTGAGAAACTACATATGAGTTTTAACCTTTTATACAAAACAAATTTTACTCCTACACTCTGCCCGAGATACAACCTTTGCTTAACCTTCCCGCCCAACCAAAGCATACCACCTCCTTCCCAGCTATCCATAAACATTAAACCCAATCTCCTCACAGAGATAACTAACTCCTTTTAGGTTTGAATTCTCAGAAGAGAAAGGTCTCATTCCTTTGTTCCCACAAACAACTACTGAGCACCTATACTAAATAGATAGACCAAACACTGTACAAGATGCTGACAGTATAAAGATTAGTTAAGAACAACAACATGTGCTTCTAGGCAACAGAGGAAGATCCCATCTCTCCAAAAAAAAAAAAAAAAAAAGAAAGAAAACCAAGCTGGGCATGGTGGCACATGCATCTGGTCCCAGCTACTCAGGAGGCTGACTTAGGAGGATCACTTGAGCTCAGGAAGTCAAGGCTGTAGTGAGTCGTGATTGTGTCACTGCACTCCAGCCTGGGTGACACAGAGCAAGACCATGTCTCACCCTACCCCTGCAAAAAAAAAAAAAAAAAAAAGACTTACAGCAAACATCCTCCTAAAATGGAAAGCTCAGGAGATCTTTAACCACAGGAAAAAAATACACAACTCATGCCTGTAATCTCAGCACTTTGGGAGGCCGAGACAGGTGGATCCCTTGAGCCCAGGAATTCAAGACCAACCTGGGCAACATGGCAAAACCTCGTCTCTACAAAAAATAAACAAAAAATAAATATTAAATATAACAATTATTTTTTCTTTATTTAAAGACAGGGTCTACCTCTGTCACCCAAGCTCCAGTGCAGTGGTGCAATCACGGCTCACTGCAACCTCCATCTCCTGGGCTCAGCCTCCCCTCACATGTAGCTGGAACTACAGGCTCGCACCCAGCTAAATGTTTTGCATTTTTTTTTATAGAGACAGGTTTTCGTCATGTTGCACAGGCTGGTCTGGAACTCTTGGACTCAAGTCATTTGCCTGCCTCAGCCTCCGAAAGTGCTGGAATTAGAAGCATGAGCCGCCACTCCTGGCTGCAATTTTATTTTGAAGGTAATGCAGGACCATAGGATACAAAGTCTATATTCAGAGGAAAAGAATGTATGTGGTCTAACCAGACACTTTCCAAAATAAATCTGAAACTCCAAATGCCAACACTGGCAAGCATAATGGTATAAACCTGTCCTACAGAAACAGACAGTTGAGTAGTGAGATTAAAAGAACTTCCCCTAAAAATTCAGAGCCACCGGCCAGCCTTTCATCTGGAATTCATCCAACTACCAAAGTAACTGGAACAAACAAAAAAACACCATGCTGAGAATTTCAAGGGGGGCCTTGAGTTGGTAGCACCAATTCAGTGACTTGATGGAAGCCATCACCTTCTTAACTAGGCCTCAAAAATTTTCTACAGGTTAAGTTCCAAAGAACACATTTTCAAAATATCACACACAACACACATCATAAAATAAACAAGGTACCTTAATGAACAAGAGCCATGAATAACAGAGTAAGACCAGCAAAGAGTTCAACAAGGAATTTAATGTGTTTAATAAAATTCTGAAAATGAGTAATGAGCAAAAGACTTCTAAATAACCAAGCAGACTTCGAAAAGATTTGAAGTACCAAAATGAAGAACACAAGCACTCCAATTCAAACATCAATGGAACAGAGAAAGTACAGACTGCTTTTCAGCAGACAGTGATAAAGAAATGAAACTTAATAATGAAAAAGTCTAACATAACCAGGGATTCAGAATTCAGAGCATAAAGTAAACAGGAAGGAGGCAATATTTGAATGAAATAACAGCTGAAGATATTCTAGAGCTAAAGAAAGTTAACCCTAGAATTTGATGCTCAATGAATCCCAAGCAGGATAAATAAAAAATTATAAACCTAGATACATCATGAAAGAAGCAATACCATCAATAAACGTAATATTTAACCTTTAAAGTTTCCTTTGACAAATGGTGACAGAAAGTACTTACATTTGTTCTTAACAAAAATGCACAAGACTTAGGTCTGGTGCAGCGACTCATACCTGTAATCCCAGCACTTTGGAAGGCCAGGAGTTTTGAGACTTTGTCTCTACTAAAAATTTTAAAAATAAAAATAAAAAACTAGCTGGGCATGGTGGTGCATGACTGTAGTCCCAGCTGGTCAGGAGGCTGAGGCAGGAGGATCACTTGAGCCCAGGGGGTCAAGGGTGCAGTGAGCTATGATTGTACCACTACACTCCAGCCTGGATGGAAGAGTGAGACCCTGTCTCAAAAAAAAAAAAAAAAAAAAAAAAAAAAAGCACAAGACTTACAGGGAACATGTTAGTAAGTTATTAAAACATTTTAAAAACACCTAAAAATTAGGCAGATAACATTATTTATGGATACTTTATCTCAATGGTGAGGAGATATATCTTTTCCTGAACTTGATTTAGATTTAAGACAATTCTAACAAAGGAGAAAAAAAACAATGGGACGGGGGAGACTTGACCAACCTATTTCTAAAATTTACTTGGAAAAACAAAAAGAACAGCTGAAAGACTAAAAAGTTTTGGGGGTCCTTGTTCTACAAAATAACAAGACAGTATCAAACGATGTGGCATTAGTGAACAGAAAAAAAACAGACAAGCAGAACAACAGAGTCCTCAGACAGACCCACAATATTCGGAAACGGTGTATTTCAGTACTGGCGGGACCGGCAGACTAAAGGTGAAAGCTAAGTGTATAATGTGTTCAGAAAAGAAAAAACAATGCACTACAGTGATTATAACCATAAAGTAATAAAGCAGAAAATATCTGCATTAAAAGATGCTATTTTTGAAACAACATGAAGATGAGCAAAGATGAGTCACAAACTAGTAGAAAATATATGCAGCACCAGCAACAAATTATTAGCATCCAGAATATTGAAACGAAATACAAAGTAGTAAGAAAGAGATTCAGCAAAAAGAGGAAAAAGAGTTTAAACAGGACTTCGCAAATGCCGGTGAATGGCCAATAAACATTTAAATATGCTTGGCCTCAGTACGAATCAGGAAAATGCAATTTTTTTCTTTTTTCTTTTAAATACAGAGTTTTGCTCTGTCACCCAGGCTGGAGTGGAGGGGTGCGATCTCAGCTCACTGCAATCTTTGCCTCCTGGGTTCAAGTGATTCTCCTGCCTCAGCCTCCCGAGTAGCTGGGATTACAGGCGTGCACCACCACGCCCGGCTAATTTTTGTATTATTAGTAGAGACGGGGCTTCACCATGTTGGCCAGGCTGGTCTCAAACTCCTAACCTCAGATACCCACCCAGCTCAGTCTCTCAAAGTGCTGGGATTACAGGTGTGAGCCACTGTGTCTGGCCAGGAAAATGCAAACTAAAAGCCAAAAAAAGATACCATTTCCCACAATACCGGCAAAGATGAAATTCGATAATATCAAGCTTTGAGGATAAAAACCAATCTTTTAAAACTGCTATTACTATATTAGAGTTTCTCAACTGTTTTATCAGACACCAAGGAGCCTTTTTAGACATCTTTTCCTCATTTCCACATCGCCAATTCTAATACCACAGATACACTACATATTAATATTCTATGAGTCTTTGGAGGACCACTAACCATTATAATACGTAGAATTTTTTTCAAGCCCTCCTCCCAAGAACCAATTTTTACTCCCTTGAGGGCCCGTTATGACAAAACCATTTTGGAATACAATTTGGCATTAGATATTCCATTAAGAGCAACTCCACTAGTAAATGTGTATTTTAAGTGAATTCTAGTAGACATGTATTTTAAGTGAACTCTGCGTTACAGTGCAAACAAGCAGTCACACCAGAGGCAAACTTAAAAAACAGATAAAACAGAAAGTAACAGTATTTATTTTCACAAGTATTTTAAGTAGTAAAATACAATGCTTGCCTAAATGCCTGAGAAAGATTTACTACGCACTTTTCCTGGAAGAATCGTGTCGTAAAATAATTGCAACAAGAGGACCTTTCACGTTTCTTAGAATAAGCAGGAAAGCAGGAAATCAAGTCACCGAACTTACCTCTGCATTTTCATCTCCCATTTCTTGAGGAGAATCAGTGTCTGGTTCAATCACACCTTCTTTATCAATTTCTGCCAAAGTTGAGAAAATGACAATAATACCTGCACTGTGCAATATAGTAGCCACTCCCAAGATTATTAAAAACTGATGTACTATGTCTAGTACAATTAATTGAATATTTCGTTTTAATTAATTTTGATTTAAATATTGATGCATTTTAAAATATGTTCCCATTAAACATTTCATTGCTTTGGTAAGACTACAAGTACGTTAACTCTCACATCATGTAAGATATTTATCATCAGGTTGTAGGGGGGTTGTTGGCACGTGCAGTTTCTAGTATTACACATAAATACACCACTGATTTAGTCTTTGTATATAAATACACCATCGATTTAGTCATTATCAACAAACTGATTTAGTTCAAATAATTTTCTTCTACACAATGATGTACTATACGTTTTTCAAAAACACTTTATGTAGGTAACACAAGCTACAGTGATACTTTAATGTAAATCAAAATATTTTAATATAATTATCTTCATTACTTTCCTTTTTAAAATTAAAATATTTTGGGGGGCACAGGATCTTACTATGTTGTCCAAGAAATGCTCCCACCTCAGCCTCCCAAAGCACTAGGATTCCAGGCACGAGCCACTGTAGCTGGTCCCTAATTACTTTCATTTTTAAAAGTAGCAGGCCAGGCGCGGTGGCTCAAGCCTGTAATCCCAGCACTTTGGGAGGCCGAGATGGGCAGATCACGAGGTCAGGCGATCGAGACCATCCTGGCTAACCCGGTGAAACCCCGTCTCTACTAAAAAAAAATACAAAAAAAACTAGCCAGGCAAGGTGGCGGGCGCCTGTAGTCCCAGCTACTCAGGAGGCTGAGGCAGGAGAATGGCGTAAACCCGGGAGGCGGAGCTTGCAGTGAGCTGAGATCCGGCCACTGCACTCCAGCCTGGGCAACAGAGCGAGACTCCGTCTCAAAAAAAAAAAAAAAAAAAAGTAGCATGGACAAATTTTAATTTTAAAATAAAGGCTTACTGCTAATGCAGCATCAAGTACCAAGGCTAGATTTAAAAATATATTTAGTTACAGATGTGTGCCACCAGGCCTGGCTAATTTTTTTATTTTTAGTAGAGACGGGGTTTCTCCATGTTGGTCAGGCTGGTCTCGAACTCCCGACCTCAGGTGGTCCACCCGCCTCAGCCTCCCAAAGTGCTGGGATTACAGGTGTGAGCTACCGCCTGGCCTCAGGCATACCTCATTTTGTTGTGTTTCACTTTACTGCACCCCACATAATGAAATGATTCTCACCCCATCATATTAATAACCTATGCATCTCACATATTTATTTATTTTTGGTTAGAACACTGAAGATCTAGTCTCCTAACAAATTTCAAGTATACAGTATTATAGTCATGCTGTATACTGGATCTCTGGAATTCATTCAGATTATAGCTGAAAGTTTATGCACTTTAACAGGGTAAAAAAAATTTAATCAATTTTTAACAGGAACTAAGCTTGTTTAACGGTCAAAGTTTGATTTGTACACAAAAAGGAAAACACTTTTGGGTGGAGATTTGGTTAAAAACTTTATTGTAGTTTTAGAAACTGCTAGAAAGTAAGACTAAAAAGGCATTTTATAAAAAGTAAAACATCTTCAATTTAGCATTCGAACAACTGCCAATACAATATAAGACCTCTAATGATATCAAAGATCATTTGATTCAGGCCAGGTGTGGTGGCTCACGCCTGTAATCCCAGAACTCTGGGAGGCCAAGGTGGGCAGATCATCTGAGGTCAGGAGTTTGAGACCAGCCTGCCCAACATGGTGAAACCCTGTCTCTCCTGAAAACACAAAAAAATTAGCCAGACATGGTGGCACACACCTATAGTCCCAGCTACTCGGAAGGCTGAGGCAGGAGAATCGCTTGAACCCAGGAAGGAGGGGTTGCAGTGAGCCGAAATTATGCCACCACACTCCAGCCTGGGTGGCAGACCAAGACTCAAGTCTCCAAAAAAAAAAAAAAAGATTCAAAGTTTGAAACATTTCAAGTACTTTTCTTTAGGTTCTGTGATATAAGAGATTTCTCAATTGATAAACTGGGGAATACTTATACCCCAAAGGACTTTCAAACTCATGAAGAAATTTTGTCAACTTGTGGCAAAAAACCAACCAAACTCATAGCACAGATAACAATTCCTCTAAATATGAACCAGTTTTATCAACATGGTTGTAAGTACTAAACGAATACTATTTTTTGGTACTCAATTCAGTTACGGGAAAACTTTTGGCTGGGCGTGGTGGCTCACATCTGTAATCCCAACACTTTGGGAAGCCAAGGCAGGTGGATCACCTGAGATCAGGAATTCAAGACCAGCCTGACCGACATGGCAAAACCGTCTCTACAAAAAAAAAAAAAAAAAAAATCAGCCGTGCCTGGTGGCAAACGCCTGTAGTCCCAGCTATTAGGGCGGCTGAGGCATGAGAATTGATTGAACCTGGGAGGTGGAGGCTGCAGTGACCTGAGATCATGCCACTGCACTCCAGCCTCGGCGACGCAGTGAGACTCCATCTCAAAAACAGAAAAAAAAAAAAAAAAAAAAAAGATAACTTTTAAAGTATGCTTAGAACAACTTTAATATGTAACCCAACTTTTTCTAATACAAACATTACGAAGTCTGATTTATTATCAGTGAAAATGTAAAATCTGAATTGAGGGATACCACTTGTGTACAATACCCTTTGGAGTTTGAATGTTATTAAAAAAAGGAAAATAATTTATTAACAATATATTGAGGCCAGGCACAGTGGCTCACACCTGCAATCCCAGCACTGTGGGAGGCCGAGGTGGGTGGATCACGAGGAGTTCAAGGCCACCCTGGCACACATGGTGAAAGCCTGTCTTTACTAAAATTACAAACATTAGCCGGGCATGGTAGCACGTGCCTGTAATCCCAGTTACTCGGGAGGCTGAAGCAGAACTGCTTAAACCCGGGAGGCGGAGGTTGCAGTGAGCCGAGATTGTGCCATTGCACACCAGCCTGGGTGACAAGAGCAAGACTCCGTCTCAAAAAAAAAAGAAACACCCCCCTTGCCAAAAAAAATATTCATTACACACGTCAATATTTCAACCAATATGACATTAATATCTGAATTTATTTAATGTTTCCTTTTACTTTCTAAAATGTGACTATTAGAACATTCTAAGTTTCATATGTGCCATTATATTTCTATTACACAGTGCTGATTTAAGTCACCTTAATAAAAATCAACAAAGGATCACATCATAAGTTTTCAAATACAAACCAACTACCATCTCCTTACCTAGATCACTTTCCTCACTTGATGGTTCGTCTGCCTTTAAGTCTTCCTCCACCTTCTTACTATCAGGTTTTTCTTCCTAGCAAAGGGAAGGCAAACAGTATCAGTATTTAATAACATACCCAATATTTATACTAATTTCTACAAATCTATGTATAAGCTGTTCAAATATGGCCAGGCATGGTGGTTCATGCCTGGAATTCCAGCACTTTGGGAGGCTGGGTTGGGTGGATCATTTGAGGTTAGGAGTTCAAGACCAGCCTGGCCAACATGGTCAAACCGTCTCTACTAAAAATACAAATCAGCTAGACGTGGTGGTGCACGCCTGTAATCCCAGCCACTTGGGAGGCTGAGGCAGGACAATCACTTGAACCTGGGAGGCAGAGGTTGCAGTGAGCCAAGATCATGCCACACTGCACTCCAGCCTGGGGACAGAGCACGACTTTGTCTCAAAAACAAAAAAACTGTTCAAAATAAAGTTTGAACATTGACAATGAACAGTTTAGAGATTATAAATAGCCTCATGTCCACTCACATTATGTTTTATTGTCAAATTTAGTAAAAATCTTTACAAGGGTTTTTGAGTTTTGGAACTGCAAATAAGAACCTGAGGAACTATAATAATAAACAATGAAAATTCAAAGAATTTAAAAGTGCACATGACATTATAGAAAGCAACATTTTTTTCCCATCCTATAAGTAGTCAGTGTGGTTTCTTGTATATCCCATTCTAGGATAGTCTCTCTGTATAAGAAACAACTCTATCCTTTGCCTTTTGCATTTAACAATGCTGTGTATCTTATGAATTATATACCATTATCAGCCTATCTTTATCTATTCACTCAACCATATATCATTAACCAGTTTTTTAGGTTGCTTCCCTGTTACTTAAAAAATTAGAACCAAGGCCGGGCGTGGTGGCTCATGCCTGTAATCCCAGCACTTTGGGAGGCTGCGGTAGGCAGATCACAAGGTCAGGAGATGGAGACCCTCCTGGCTAACATGGTGAAACTCCGTCTCTACTAAAAACACAAAAAAATTAGCTGGGTGTGGTGGTGGGCACCTGTAGTCCCAGCTACTCAGGAGGCTGAGGCAGGAGAATGGCATGAACCCGGGAGGCGGAGCTTGCAATGAGCCGAGATTGCGCCACTGCACTCCAGCCTGGGCGATAAGAGCGAGACTCCGTCTCAACCAAAAAAATTAAAAATTAAAAAAAAAAAAATTAGAACCAAAGACCTACCTTGTTACAAAATATTTGTTGAGTCCCTATAAAATGTGCAAAGTCTAGGTGTTCTAGAATATATTGAAAAGACCAGTCATAATTCTAATTTAGAATGTTTTTCTTACAAAAAATTTTCAGCTGACACATAGGTTAAATATAATTTTGCCTTCATATGCATTTGCCAAATGGCAAAATACCTACGGCTCAGAAAATACCACTCTGATAAATGACTCTTTTAAAAAAAGGTAACTACTTTTTGGGCTTTTGCTTACCTTTTCTCATTCTCCTTCTTAATAGACATAACTTCTACTTTAAGATCCAAATAGATATCAATGTTTAAGTTTCTAAATAATAAAACAGCTAATTTTCTTATCAATTTAAGACAGCTAATCAGAAAATTTGCAAAAAAAAAAAAAAAAAAAAAAAAAAGCCTTTTAGATATGAAGGCAGAAGAGAGAAATAAAAAATTATGAAGAAAGCATTCTTGGCCAGGTGCGGTGACTCACACCTTAGTCCCAGCACTTTGGGAGGCTGAGGCAGATGGATTACTTGAGGTCAGGAGTTCCAGACCAGTCTGGCCAACACGGCAAAATCCCCATTTCTACTAAAAATAGAAAAATTAGCCGGCCATCGTGGCATGCACCTATAATCCCAGATACTCGGGAGGCTGAGACAGGAGAATCGCTTGAACCCAAGTAGGCTGATGTTGCAGTGAGCCGAGAGTGTACCACTGCACTTGGACCTGGGACACAGTGAGACTTTGTCTCAAAAAAGAAAAAACAAACAAACAAAACAAAAGAAAACGTTCTTAAACATGTATTTTCCCCTTCATCTGTCTCTCAACTTCAGCTACCGGTAGCCTTCTCCTAATCTTACACATCCTTTAAGCAAATACGCCAACCTAACACCATGACTCACATTCAGAAATATTACTCAGGTAGTAGAGCAAAAAAATTAAATTCCTGAACTGGGATACTTCTTCATTTACTCTGCAAATAATAAAGTACTTACAATGTATATGACACACTGTAAGGCAATGATGAAGACTACGGATGCATACCATCACGCAACTTACCACTTACAGGCCATACATGTAACTTATTGTCATGCATTCTAAAACAGTGAACATCCAACCCTAAATTCTCAGTTCTAAATCAGAATCCAGCGAATTCGGTCTACAAAGTTTATAAAGACAAAGAGGTCTTAAAAGATCTTATTTCCAAGTGATCTTGGGGAAATCAGGAGTGATAATTGGAGAGCAGCAGCTTAAAAACAACCCCCAAGAAACCTTATAGTACTTTATCACAAAACATACAAATGAAATTAAAACTTACCTTGGTATTTTCTTCTGATTTAGCTTTCTGAGTAGCAGGTGGTACTTTACCCCCCATGCTTGAAGAAGAGGAGAAAAAAGAAATTTGTTTAGAAAATTAAAGTTCACTATCACGCAACCCATTTATACCTAAAAAATAAAGTTAGACATTTAGATGACTACCTTTTCAAAATTTAAAAGTAAACACTCAATTGATCTGAATCTGTGGTATTATTATGGTCAAATTTTTTCCAGCTTAAAATTTTATTTATTTTTAGGCTACTGGCTAATCCACCCCTTTCTTTGCCTCAGTAAGTCTAATAAACATAATTTATAGCTTCTCTGTGCCTCTTCCCAGAGGAAGAGGCAGATATGTCAACATGGAATGACAAAATAATTTGTACAAGCTGGTAACTTAGAATTCAACTCAGTAGGTATATTTGAATCCAAAATTTAAAACTTGAAATAAGAGTAGTTCAATTAAATTTAAATATGCAGTTTATGAAATAATTATGCAGTCATGATATAATAATTCAAAATGTTTATTTCCTGTGACTGAGACCTACGAGGACTTTTCTTGCTTATATTTGCATGCCCATTACATTATACATTTTCTTCTTATACCCCTCCCGACCTCATCCATTAATACTTCCTCCTGGCCCTACAAACTCTTCTTTTCCAAATAGTCCAGGGCAACACAATTCATTAGAAGTAAATAACTAGAAGAGGAAGAAAAAAGATACAAAGTGGCCAGGCACAGCAGCTCACGCCTGCAATCCCAGCACTTTGGGAGGCAGAGGTGGGCAGATCACCTGAGGTAGGGAGTTCGAGACCAGCCTGACCAGCATGCAGAAACCCTGTCTCTACAAAATTAGCCAGGCGTGGTGGCGCATGCCTGTAATCCCAGCTACTCGGGAAGCTGAGGCAAGAGAATTGCTTGAACCTGGGAGGCAGAGGTTGCAGTGAGCCAAGATCGCACCATTACATTTCAGCCTGGGCAACAAGAGTGAAACTCCGTCTCAACAAACAAACAAACAAACAAAAAACACAAAGAATTAGCATTACATGCTCCAATTTGGTGCAGACACTATAGCATATAGGCTACCTGCGACATTCCAGTTACTAAAATGGTTGATAGATTTGAGAACACTTCACAACAGTTGGAAGCAACACAGACATTATTAAAATTTGCCTTAAAAACAAAGAAAAAAGACTAACCCGACCACCACTGGCCTTCGCAGGACACCATGAACCACAGTCCAAACCTTCTTCTCTCCTGTCAACAGCGGCCAGCCCCACAACTATGAGATGCTCAAGGAGGAGCACAAGGTGGCTGTACTGGGGGCGCCCCACAACCCTGCTCCCCTGACGTCCACCATGATCCACATCCGCAGTGAGACCTCCGTGCCCGACCACGTCGTCTGGTCCCTGTTCAACACCCTCTTCATGAACCCCTGCTGCCTGGGCTTCATAGCATTCGCCTACTCCGTGAAGTCTAGGGACAGGAAGATGGTTGGCAACCTGACTGGGGCCCAGGCCTATGCCTCCACCGCCAAGTGCCTGAACATCTGGGCCCTGATTTTGGGCATCCTCATGACCATTCTGCTCATCGTCATCCCAGTATTGATCTTCCAAGCCTACTGATAGATCAGGAGACATCATTCAGGCCAGGAGCTCTGCCCATAACCTGTATCCCACGTGCTCCACCTTCCATTCCTCGCCCTGCCCCTGGAGCCAAGTCCTGTATCAGCCCTTTATCCTCACACACTTTTCTACCATGGCATTCAATAAAGTGTACATGTTTAAAAAAAAAAAAACAAAGAAAAAAGTCATTAACTATGTAAAACAAGGGATATATTAACTTTGAGAACAGAAAGGGTTGATTCCTTTTTTTTTTTTTTTGAGATGGAGTCTCGCTCTGTCACCCAGGCTGGAGTGCAGTGGCATGATCTTGGCTCACTGCAACCTCTACCTCCTGGTTTCAAGTGATTCTCCAGCCTCAGCCTCCCGAGTAGCTGGGATTACAGGCGCATGCCACCACACCTGGCTAATATTTTGTTTTAGTAGAGACGGGGTTTAACCATGTTAGCCAGAATGGTGTCGATCTCCTGACCTTATGATCTGCCCGCCTCGGCCACCCAAAGTGCTGGGATTACAGGCGTGAGCCACCAGGCCCGGCCTGATTCTTTGTTAACTAGAGTTGTCATATCTACATTTACATTCATTTCAATTGGGTGGAATTTGTGGTCATAAGGGTATGTGCAGGTTGAATTTAAATGAGTATCAGTTTTCCAAAATTCTTTTATCAATTCACACTTATATCAGCAACCCATGAGAATTCCAACTGTTCCACCCCTTGGCCAACACTTAGCTATTGTCCATCTTTTTTTTTAGCCATTCTGATAGGTGTCTACTGGTATCTCATTGCAGTTGAGTCCCTTTTCATGTATTTACTGCTCATTTGAAAAGACTTTTTTGTAAAGTTCAACTCTCATCTAGCTTTCTAAAAGATTGTCTTTATTTATTTGAAGGTGTCGTTTGTATATTCTGCATATGAACCTCTTGTCAGCTTTATGTGTTGCAAATATTTTCTCCTACCATGTGGCTTGCCTTTTCACTCTTTTAGTATCATCTGAGGATCCCAATATGAAGCAAAAGTATAAATGCAAAGTAGCAAATGTAACAAAAAGAAACAGAATTTGGAATTTCTTATAAGCACCATTCAAACAAAATGTGCCTACTTTTTCCATCAGGCTTAATATGATAGAAAAAAATGTTACTCAGTACCCTTAATATGGAATAGCTCCCATGTCAACAATAAAGATTATATGATCCAAAACATCCTAATCTGCAGTTCAGCAAAGTAAAATGATTTAATGATAAGGAACAGGCATACAGACACCACAAAATTCTTTTCTATGGAGATACTACTTTGCAAAAGAGCACGGTAATCACCAGTCCTTTGTAGTTAAATTTTAACGAAGACACAAGGGGTTTCTTACACTATGTTCTTCCTAAGTTTCAAAATTCAGTGTCAGGAATGTATTCAGGGTGACATCCAGACACAGTATAACTTACGGTACACCAACTTGGGGAAGTGATATTCCTGCCAAGAAATGTATTAAGCTAAATCCAATACTCAGGGAAGGCCAGACAAACCCAAATTTAGAGAAAGTCTACAAAATAACTTGACTATAATATTCAAACTGTCAAGATCATGAAACTCAAGGAAAGACTGAGGAACTGTATCAGAATGGAGACTAGGTGACATGGCAACTAAATGCAACACATAAATCTGAGGATTAGATAGCATGCATGCATCAGTATTAGTTTCCTAAGTTTAATATCTGTATTGTAAAGACTTTGTTTGTAGGAAATACACACTCAATGGTGTTGGGGCATAATGTTGGCAGCTTACTTTCAACTAGTTCAGAAAAAATTTCTTTGTACCATACCTGCAATTTTTCTCTGAGCTAGAAATTGTTGCAAAAAAATAAAAACTTAAAAAAAAAAAAAAAAAGAGGATTTACTCATAAGCTAGATTTAGTTTCTCACATCCTAAATTCTAGTTAACTAATGGAAGAAAACACCATCTGGGAGGTACGAAATTTCAATTAATGCTTCCAAGCCTCAGAACAAGCTACTTTCTGGCCAAGAACTGCCACTTGGACTTTGCCACTACAGGCTTTTATGTTACACAATCAAGTAGGACCAGTGTAGAGACCTTTCTCACATAGTATCACACAAAACTTCATTCACAATTCTCTTAATTTGATAACCTTCTAATCTGCTTTGTGCTATGGTTATTTATACACATGTACAAAAAAATTGGTTGCTACACTCTAAATCCTATATTGAGGGTAGAAATGCATTCTGTTCATTTCCTTTACAGTATTTAGAAAAGCCATGTGCCATGTACTGTGCTACCGAGAATACAAAGACACTCTCTTTGATCTTAATTACCATCAAGTAAAGCCATGAAAGCACATACAAGATACTAAATTGTTAAACGGGAGAAAATAGAGTGGGAGAATACTTCTGTCTCTAAAATGGGGAAAACAAAAACATCTTAAAACACAGTTCTTGAAAAGAACAGTCTCCTGGATCCTCAATGACAACTACTTCAGACTTTTAGTACTTCTCTTTGTGCAATTTAAAAGGTTGTTAGGCCGGGCGCGGTGGCTCAAGCCTGTAATCCCAGACTTTGGGAGGCCGAGACGGGCGGATCACGAGGTCAGGAGATCGAGATCATCCTGGCTAACACGGTGAAACCCCGTCTCTACTAAAAAAATACAAAAAACTAGCCAGGAGAGGTGGTGGGCGCCTGTAGTCCCAGCTACTCCGGAGGCTGAGGGAGGAGAATGGCGTGAACCCGGGGAGGCGGAGCTTGCAGTGAGCTGAGATCCGGGGCCACTGCACTCCAGCCTGGGCGACAGAGCGAGACTCCATCTCAAAAAAAAAAAAAAAAAAAAGGTTGTTAAACTAATAAATCCTTATATCAAATAAAACTAAGCTATAAACAATGCTAGCAATTACAGCAAATAGACAAATGTACTGTTCTTCAACAGCTAAGCCTGTGAGAAACTGAGATGCTTTCAACTTGAGTAACCCTAACAGTAGGATCAGGCCTAGGAATACGTCTGGACCTAGAAGTCTCGGTATTCAGCCCCATCAGCCATAATCTTGAACTGCAGATTGATGAAAGCAGAGAAACGGATACAAACTCAAAGGCCTCAAGAGTTTATAAAAATCTTAGTTTAAATACAGAAATAAAGAGAAAAAGCTTCTATATTAAATGTCTCAATTTAAGTTCAGAATAAAGTCCCAACATATGCCATGATGCTTCACCCCATACTTAAGCCGACTCAGGATGCCACAAGAATGTAAGTGGAATCAGAAAGAAAAACTGGAATTATCTACGTTAAAATAAAGTATATGACGATTTGTTGTTTTTTTTGGGGGGGGGTGGGGAGGATATAGTAGTGCCTGACAAATAAATATTTTGCAGACCTTCAACTGGAATTCTCTATATAGGCACAATCACTCCAACACAAGTCAGGAAGACACTGTTCTTACGCGTTAATTTTTCCTTCTGTGTCTCCTCTTCCTCACTAGTAAGAATGGAACAAAAACATTGTATCCACTTAAAGTGCAGTCAGCTCTTGGAGCTAGCTATTTCTTCCTGTGATACTTGTTTACTTTACCTGGAATTTTAGAAAGAATTTATTAACTGCAGGTTCTTTCCTATAATTAGGATAAAAGCATACAAATATCTTAAAGGCTTTTGGATCATCAAGCTGTTCAATAGAGAAAACGACTAAAATCTAGCCCTCAATTCCTAATCCTGACATTTCCCGGTTGAGGAGTTTGCAAAATAGACTTCTTACCAATAGTCATAGTTACTATTAACATAATAATATTAAATGGTCTCAGAATTTCACATATAAGTAAAAGTCTTTCAGTAGTTAAGACAATTGGTGGGGAGTTAAAGATTGAAAAACTACTTAAGAAGAAAAAAATATACAACGTTGACAGATTGCAACGAGTTTTTTCCTTAGAACCAGCCTGTTAATATTCTTTGAGCTATTTGGTAATCATGAGCTCATCTTCCCATATAAAAATATCAGGCTGGGTGAAGTGGCTGACGCCTGTAATACCACCACTTTGGGAGGCAGGGGAGTCCTTTGAGGCCAGGAATTCAAGACAAGCCTGGGCAACTTAACGTGACCCCCACCTCTTAAAAAAAATTAAATTAGCCAAGTATGGTGGCTCGATCCTGCACTGCTAGCCACCTGGGAGGCTGAGGCAGGAGGATCGTCTGTGCGCAGGAATCAGAGGCTGCAGTGATCCCGCCACTGTATGCGGCCTGGATGATAGAGCCAAACCCTGTCTCTAAAAGAGAAAAATCACTAAATAGATAATGTTCACAATAGCACCTCTTAGGAGTCGCAATGGTCTGCATAGTTGCTATTTATCCCTGTTTAGTGCAATTTGTATGTCATCTTTTCAGTTATCCACTAGTAGTAACTTTTTAAAAAGTCATCTTAGGGAAGACTTCCTTCTCACTTTTTCTCTCTTCGGGGCTCCTTCAATACGTAAAGTGCTAATTACTATTATATAGTAAATATCAAAACGAACTTTCGTATTTATTCGTCTGTATCCCTAAATAGTACTTACACTGTTTCCTAGCACCAGGCACAATGCCTTGGCAATTAACTCCTTGCACGTAGCGAAGTACTCTACAGTTAAAGACAAGAATACATCCTGGAAACACGCCAGGACTTAAAACATTATTTTTCTCAGAAGTGTTTGGAGTGATAACACTGCCAAGTAACGGAGGTATAAAAAGTGATTCTCAAGATAATTAATCCTACGCAGCTAGAAACGCTGTAAGGTAAAGACAATCATTTTTACAGTTATCATTTTTATTCTAACTTACTAAATAATTTTGTAACTTTTAACTTACTAGTGTTATATTATTATAACACAATGTAAAGGGATAGTGCGTAAAGGAACCGCTATATACCAATGAGACCTGAGCAGGGCACACGAGACTGAAAGAAAAAACCACCCCACGCAAAAGCTAAGTCTTGCAGTTCTCACTCCTCGCGTCTCCAGTGTCGACGTATCCGCTTTTTTATTTCGCCCAAGATACACCCCTGGCAACCTCAGGGTGCGAGGAACCCGGTCTGCCTCCGGCTCGCCGCAGCTCCTGTACTACCCAGGGCTCGCGATCCTCCATGACCCATCGAAGTCGCCTCCCTTTCCCGGGCAAAGAAGGGGCTGCGACCCCGCCTCGCCCGCCGGCCGGAGCCAGCTCCCGCCCGGCTCCCCCTGGGGCCGTGCTTCTCCCCGCCCCCAACGGTCCTCAGGCCTGGGTCTCACCTCTCCACCCACTCTCTCAGGAAGCGCATTTCCTCGGTGTGCAGAACGCTCGGGTCCTGCTTACACATTTTCACAAAGGCCCGAAGCTCGTTCACTTTGCGGGGGTCCATGGTAGAGAGGTGGTGGGCGAAGCTGGGGGGACTACGGCCCTGTTCCAGGCCCAGGCGCTGGCTCGGCGTGACCGCGAAGAAGGGGGCGGCTGCCGCGAGGCAGAACAGACCAGAACCTCCCCGGCCGCTGGCTCCTCCCACCCAACGGTCTCGTGACCCCGGGTCCTCCGCCTGCTCATTCCTACTCTCTCTGCGCTGCTCCTGCGCGCTCCCTAGAACCTTCTAGAAGCGTGGCTGTTCGTGCTGTTGCCTGCCTCCCTGCGCATGCATTCTCATATTCTTAACTAGGAACCAGCTCCCTGGATGGGCCAACCCCAGAAATGGGCGCCTGCAAGGAGGCGGTAGATAGCATCCCCTCCAGGGAGCAACGTCCAAGAACACATCGTGTGGCTGCGCGCACCGAGTAGAACTCAACACCCCGACCTAAACAAGGGTGTGGAACCGGAGAGGCGGTCCCACCTCGGGGCATGACGTCACACCCTGCGCCGCCGCGCAAGGAAGGCCCGGGAGCGACGCCTGCCGGAAGCGGGGGGGGGGGCTGGCCCGGTTTCCTGGCGACGCGGCGCTGCAGGCGGTTACCCTCTTTCTCTTCCCGACGCGTGAGTTAGGCCGTCATGCCTTGGCTGCTCTCAGCCCCCAAGCTGGTTCCCGCTGTAGCAAACATCCGCAGTTTCTCAGGTTAGACTCTCCTCCCACGGTCTCCTCCCATGGTGTCCCCTGGAGGGACCCAAGTTGGTCTCAGGCGATCCCTGTTTCGGCCGACCTTTCTCCTGGTGGGGCCTCCGCTCCCCAACCCTCTGTGCTCTCCGCGGATTTCTTCTATACCGGCTGCTCCTGGAAGGGGGTGGTCCCAGTGTGTTCTCTACCGTTCAGGTATTCTGTGAAGCCGAAACGACTGCAGAGAAAAAAGTGTGCCATTCCCCAGAGGGGCTGTCTTCCAAGTTACTCGGACTCCGAAGTTGTGGCAATTATCACAAATAAGTGATATAAGTGACAAAGTGTCTCACATCAAGTAGCTCTTGTTTCTGTTAGGCATGAGAGCTTGCTCCAGAATATACACGAAGCGTGTCTTAGTAACACAAATTATTTAAGCAGCTCTTCTTAGGAAAGGTAACTGTTTGGAAATACTCATGGGGCATTCTGTGTCTGAAAGTCCTGTTTGCAAAGACAAGACGAAGGATTAAGGAGAATAATTTTTTGTAGGGTGTCCTCTATTGCGAGCAATTAATCTGATGAACATAAAGCTTAATCAGTGAAAACTGAATCACCTTCCTTGCAGGCGGATCTGCCATTGGATTGTATTTCAGTTTTTTGGGCCAATATATAAACAACGTGTGGTATTTGACATCAAAGCTATGTCTTGGCATATGTTTATGTTGATATACTTGAATTCATTTAAAATGGAATGTTAATTACATCGACTTCTTACTATAAAAAATAAAAAGTTATTGTCCAGTGCACAGAACTTGTTCTTCAGTTCTCATAGTAAAGCTACAGAAAGCCGTAAGTTTCCGTGGGATTAGGTGAAAAGAAAGATGTGCAATTGTTCAGTCTTTTTTTGAGACAGGCCCTCATTCTGTCGCTCAGACTGGAGTGCAGTGGCAATCTCTACTCATTTGCATCCTCTTGCCTCCTGGGGTCAAGCAATTCTCGTACCTCAGCCTCCGGAGGTAACTGGGATTATAGGCACGTGCCACCACGCCCGGCTAATTTTCGTAATTGTAGTAGAGACCAGGTTTTGCCTTGTTGGCCAAGTGGATCTCGAACTCCTGGCCTCAAGCGATCCACCCTCCTCTCTGAGCCACCGCGCCCGGCCTGGAATTTGCTTTTATTTGAAAGGCTGTCACCAACATGACTAAAAGCCGTACTACCAGAAGGAACGCTTGTAAAGACACAGAACTCTGAAAAGGAATGGCCAATACTAAGCATTGCAATCATGTAGTATGGCTGGATTTTTTTTTTTTTTTTTTTTTGTTTGAGATGGAGTCTTGCTCTGTCGCCCAGGCTGGAGTGCAGTGGCCGGATCTCAGCTCACTGCAAGTTCCGCCTCCCGGGTTTACGCCATTCTCCTGCCTCAGCCTCCCAAGTAGCTGGCACTACAGGCGCCCCCCACCTCGCCCGGCTAGTTTTTTTGGTGTTTTTTTTTTTTTTTTTTTTTTTTTTTTTTTTAAGTAGAGACGGGGTTTCACTGTGTTAGCCAGGGTGGTCTCGATCTCCTGACCTCGTGATCCGCCGTATCGGCCTCCCAAAGTGCTGGGATTACAGGCTTGAGCCACCGCGCCCGGCCTTTTTTTTTTTTCTTTTTTTTTTTTTTTTTTTTAAAAGACAGAGTCTGACTCTAGCCCAGGCCCGAGTGCAATGGCGCGATCTCTTGGCTCACTAAACCTCTACCTCCGGAGTTCAAGCGATTCTCCTGCCTCAGCCTCCCGAGTAGCTGGGATTACAGGTGCCCGCCACCATGCCTGGCTAATTTATGTATTTTTAGTAGAGACAGGGTTTCACCATGTTGGCCAGACTAGTCTTAAACTCCTGACCTCGGATTATCCGCCAGCCTCGGCCTCCCAAAGTGCTAGGATTACAGGCGTGAGCCACCGCACCCGGCTTAGGAAAAGATTTTTTGAAATATGTTCTTAGACAAAATAGTAGGCATTACACGAAAATGATTCTGTGATCAAATACTTTTGGGGAATGCTGCATTTCATAATGTACATAATAGTTTAAATCTTTTTTTGGAGATGGGGTCTCGCCATGTTGACCAGGGTAAACTTGAACTCCTAGGATCAAGTGATCCTCCCACCTCAGCCTCTCAGAGTGTTGAGATTTTAAGCGTGAGCCACTGCACCCAGCCCTTAATAGTCTAGGTTTCTAAGAGATGTGTTCAGCAGTAATTTGCAAAATGTGTAAAAATGTATTTGACCATGGACCCCTTTTCTGTGATGAGTCTTGAACTGGTATCCCTGGAACAGATTTTGGAAACAGTTGAGCTAGAGCGTAAGATGGGCGCAAGGAGCTGATAGGAAATCAAGTTGGGAAAAAGCTGGTGGCTGGCTCATGGAGGGCCTTGTATATTATGTTAAGAAACAATTAGCTTTTTCCTTTAGATGGTGGGAAAACTTTGAGGAATTTTAAGCTATTGAGTAAGATGATTAAATTTTTGGTTTTCTGTTAAGAGTGAAGAAATGGACTACAGGGCATGTCATTACATTCTTAAATTTTCTGAGACACTGATTTTTGCTTTAGTTTTTGGAAAATTGCAATTTTTTTCAACTTTACTACCACATACATGATAACAGATAAACTTTACTAAATATCACATCTTATATAAGAAGCATTTAAAATACCCTGGGCTTTTATTATTTTATTTTCTGAAAATAAATTTTTTATATGAATTGTCCCCAGTCTCTTCTGTAGAATAAATAACCTTTCCTTCTCCCATCTGCCCACTAAAAATCAAATACCGATACAAAACACAAGCTCTTGACTATAACTGTCTTTTTTTTTTTTTTTTTTTTTTTTTAGGCCTTTTTTTTTTTTTTTTTTTTTTTTTTGGGAGTCTCGCTCTGTCGCCCAGGCTGGAGTGCAAAATCACAAGCTCTTGCCATTCTCCTGCCTCAGTCTCCGGAGTAGCTGGGACTTTTAAAAAGACGGGGTTTCATTGTGTTAGCAGATATTCCTGATCATTTTTTTTACAGGCTTGAATTTCTTTTAAAAATAGCAGATATTATCATTTTTTTCCAATTTTGTATTTGTATTTGGCCAAAGGTGAATAAGTTTTAGTGCTGCTAGATGTAACTCAAACGATTTGCTCGATATCTGGTGTATTTGTAACCCATCTGTTTTTCTCCCAACATGACTAAATTAAAATGGCTATACGTGGTATTTCAATGTAACGTATTTGTAGATTTTGTGTACAAACTCTAAACAAAAATAGAAAGTTTCCTATCTGGAGTGATTCAGTGATGGCCTACCATACAGACTGCTCTGAGTTCAGGGTAAGACTGGCCTTAAAAAAAGAGTGGTAAAATATACTACATAAAATTTACAATGTTACCCATTTTTAAATTTTTTTAATTTTTTATTGTTTTTCTTTAGAGACAGGGTCACACTCTGTCAGCTGGAGTGCAATGGCAATATCATAGCTCCCTACAATCTCAAACTCCTGGGCTCAAGCAATCCTCCCACCTCAGCCTCCTGAGTAGCTAGGACTACAGGCACGCACTACCACACCCAGCTAAAGTTTTTAAAAATTTTTTTCATAGAGGACAGGTCTCTTTATGTTACCCAGACTGTCGTGAAATTCTGACCTCAAGCAACCCTCCTTCCTGGGCCGCCCAAGATGCTGGGATTACAGGTGTGAGCCACTGCACCCAACTAAGTTTATTTTTAACTTAAAATATTTTATACTTTAATTTTTAATTTGTAGTACCTTTAAGTTATGCATCAAATGCTCTACCTCCATTGGAAAAAAATCATTTCATGAATAATTATATAGTCTGAACCTGTGTGTCTTAATACCTTCTTGTCTCCTAATGTTATGCATGTTTCAGAAATGTGTATAGTGGTTTTAATTAGAGAAAAGAAATAAAATAGGATATACACTCTACTAAAGAAAAATTCTGAAGTAAAAAACTCTTTGCAGTTTTCCAAATTCCTTTTTTTTTAAGACAGGGTCTCACTTTGTCGCCCAGGCTGGAGTGCAGTGGCGTGATCTCAGTACACTGCAACCTATGTCTCCCAGGCTCAAGCAGTCCTACCAGCTTCCCGAGTAGCTGGGACTACAAGGTGCGTGCCACCACACTTGGCTAATTTGTAAATTTTTTGTAGAGACAAGATCTCACTATATTACCCAGGCAAATTCTTAATAGCACCAACTGTCACAACAAACTCATCCTTTTCTGACATACCCAATCCAAACAACTACTAACCAAATGTCCACAATCCTGTTAAGAGTGTTAAAAAGCTCTTAGTATAGTATTAAACAAGTGTTATCTACAAAATTTGTGATTAACCAAAACACACACAATTGTGTTCAAATGTTATGTTTGAAGAGTCAATTTAACAATTCCTTTTGGTAGACTTCTTTCGCACCTCTTTACGCTTCTTTTTTTTCTTCTTACCACCCTCTTTGACTCCTGCTGAGAAAGTAGGGGGATCCCGGTTGCTGGTAACCCAAGATATACCTCCCTCATCATTGTCCACAAGAGTACGTTGAGATACATGTTTGGAGCTGTGAGACTTTGGTGAATAGTTGTTCAATGACTGTCTTCTCCAGCTGCATTCTTCTGCAAAGCCCTCTTCATCGGCCACACTATTTACAAGAAAAAATGTCAACTCTCCATTATCTTCAGCTTCTCTTTCTTGATCACTTTCAATAATTTTCTTTGTATTAATATTTCTGCCATTAACAATTTTGTCTGAAGTTGTAATAGATATGTAGTTGTCCATTCCACTATCATCAAAAGCCAGGGAAGAGAACGAAGTAAGGCCTTCATGCCCCAGTGAACCCTGTGATGTATATCCTGTATCATATGAAGAAAATTTCTCAAAAATTGGATATTCACTGGAGGTAGAGAAAAAGGATCCTGCGTCTCTGCTTCTGTTTCCATAGGAGCTTTTTGGATGATTTAACAGGTCCTCAAGCGAGTCTTCAAAGAAGTGAAAAGAAAATGGATCCCTTTCATGAAAAATTTCCTTAAAAACATCATCTGGCTTATGGAATGTGAAGCCATACTGACATTCATCATCAAAATGACTTCCACCTCCATTTAATCCTTCTTTGCCATATTTATCGTAAATGTCCCGTTTTTCATCATTTGATAATACCTCGTATGCCTCAGCTACTTCTTTGAATTTTCTCTCTGCTTCTTCTTTATTTTCTGGATTTTTATCAGGGTGCCATTTAAGTGCCACTTTATGATAAGCTTTTTTAATGTCCTCAGGTGAAGCATATCTTTGCACTCCTAGAACTTCATAGTAATCCACCATGTTTTAACAGATAATTGGAAGTGGGTGTGCTGGGTATTGAGAACCGTGGTTTCCTTAGCTCAGGCTCTGCTGGTGGTGGTGATAGAGGTAGTGACTGCAAATAGGTACATCTTTATATTAAAGATAATGTTATTACCATGCGCTAGGAGATGAGGGTACTGATTATGTGGCAAGCAGAGTTACAAATATGTCAGAGAGGGCTGCATTATGGTGTCATTCTGGGGTCAGTGTAGGGACTGGGCCGTCCAGATAGAGCTAGTCCAGAGTCATACCAGACCATCCTGAATCCTCTGGACGGTTTCCCCTATATATTTCCCTGGAAGCTTCAGGCAGTGCCTTATAAGCCAATGGAACCTGTTGCTAATAGACACACCATATCCCTTGCATAGTATGACCTCTAGATTACTGGGCCTTAATTACTTCCCAGCTCTTCCATGCTTTGGTTTAGGAAAATGAAGTAGTGACTTATGTGTGAAAAAAGTACTCAAACAGTTGACATATTTATTTCAGTCAAGAGACAGTTCAGTGGGAGATACAACCAAGTAACTTAGTTACAATATAATAAGAGTTACCATGAGAGGAAGTACTGGATGCTAAACAATTATATGAGAGACAGCTCAGGCTGGGGTTGTCAATGAAAGCCTTTTGGAGGAAGTAGCCTGGTAAGTTAACTTTCTGCATGCCAGTGGTAAGTCATTTTGAGATTATAGTATTTTGTCCACCCAAGGTTTACTGCTATACAACATGTAATTAAAGATTTGGAAAGTTGCGTGTTTATGTATTCACTATATAATTATTGAATGTCTACTTTGTTCCAGGCACCGTTTTAGCCACTGGTGATAACAGTATTGAACAAAAGACACCAGTTTTCCTGGTGCTTGCATTATAATAGAATACAAATAATAGAACAAATAAAATAGTTCGAGATAATGTGATATGTGCTCCAAAAAAAATAAAGAACAATGTGCTGGGGGAGAGCGCTACTTTAGATTGGGTTTAGAAGGCCTCTGAGGAGAAGCCTCAGAAGATTATTGCTGAGACCTATGTGAGAGTCAGCCACGTAGTGATCTAATATGGTAGCCACTGGCCATGTCGATGGACGTTTTGGTTGTTGCCAGTTGGGACTGGTGCACTTAAAGCTAGCGCTTGATTTCGAGTACAGTGGGAAGCCTTTGTGGGGAGTGGGGAATATGCAAGTTTAATGATGTAATTTACATTTGTAATGGATCAGTGGTTGCTATTTGGAAATTCAGTCATGTATGGGAAAGTAGAATTCAAGAGCCCAGGTAGAAACAGACCAAAGGTGGTTTGCTTTGGGGATAAATTACCAGTAGTCTAGACCCAAATTTAAAGAACTTATATTCTATACCTGGCTCATTTTATTGTCTCTGAAAATTCCCTATAATGATCTTTGTTTTTCCTCCTCTATGTTGTGTTTATTTTATTTTCCATCACATTTATAACCCCTCACTTAAATGATAGTATAATGAAATCTAAAACTGCAGTGTATGTTTCTAGTCTTTCAAGACCATTTGTCAGGTCTGAATATTTTTTTGCTTTGCATTAATTTTTTTATATACTTGTTTTTGAGAGGTATTGTGAAATGCTTAAAACTCCATTTAAATTCTCTCCAGTATATGTACTTACATGTACTTATGTGTGGCATACCCATGATTATAATTTGCCTGCCATTGGAAATAGTAACTAATAATGTTGAACATTTTTGGGTACCCTCTGAGTCACACTGCAGCAAGTGCTCATTTCACTGACACAGCATTATAGCAAAATAAGTATTTTATGCCCATACGAAAACAGACGTTCTGAGAGATAGAGTAATTTGTCTAAGGCTACGTAGCTTGTTAGTGAAAAACCTGATTTTTTTTTTTTTTTTTTTCTTTTTTTTTGAGATGAGGTCTCGCTCTGTCACCCAGGCTGGAGTGCAGTGGCCGGATCTCAGCTCACTGCAAGCTCCGCCTCCCGGGTTCACGCCATTCTCCTGCCTCAGCCTCCCGAGTAGCTGGGACTACAGGCGCCCGCCACCTCGCCCGGCTAGTTTTTTGTATTTTTTAGTAGAGATGGGGTTTCACTGGGTTAGCCAGGATGGTCTCGATCTCCTGACCTTGTGATCCACCCGTCTCGGCCTCCCAAAGTGCTGGGATTACAGGCTTGAGCCACCGCGCCCGGCCGAAAAACCTGATTTTTAAACTTGAGTCTAATTCCAGGTTCTCCTCATTCCACTCTACTGCATTTCTCAGACCAGGACTTAAAGAGTTTAGGTTCTAGGCATTCCACAAACAGATATTAAGAACGTACTGTTACTGGAAAGGGGTCCCCATCCAGACCCCAAGAGATGGTTCTTGGATCTCGTGCAAGAGAGAATTTCAGTGGAATCCACAGAGTAAAGTTAAAGCAAGTTTATTAAGAAAGTAAAGGAATAAAGAATGGCTATTCCATAGGCAGAGCAGCCCCAAGGGCTGCTGGTTGCCCATTTTTATGGTTATTTCTTGATTATATCCTAAACAGAAAGTGGATTATTCATGCTTCCCCATTTTAGACCATATAGGATAATTTCCTGACGTTGCCATGGCATCTGTAAACTCTTAGGGTGCTGGTGGGAGTGTAGCAGTGAGGACAATCAGAGGTTACTGTCATTGCCATCTTAGTTTTAGGGGGTTTTGGCCAGCTTTTTTTTCTTTTTTCTTTTTTTTTAAATATTTTTATTACTAAGAATATCACAGGTAAAGTTCACAGGAAGGTGACAGTCTAGGAGAAGATGTTTGCAATATCTAAATTTGACGGGCTTATTTTAATTTTTTATTTTTTGTTATTATTATTATTATTTTTATTATTATTTGAGGCGGAGTTTCACTCTTACGGCCCAGGCTGGAGTGCAATGGTGGGATCTTGGCTCACCACAACCTCTACCTCTTGGGTTCAAGCCATTCTCCTGCCTCAGCCTCCTGAGTAGCTGGTACAGGCATGCACCACCTTGTTTTTAGACAGAGTCTCGCTCTGTCTCCCAGGCTGGAGTGCAGTGGCGCGATCTCCGCCCACTGCAAGCTCCGTCGCCTCCCGGGTTCATGCCATTCTCCTGCCTCAGCCTCCCAAGAAGCTGGGACTACAGGCGCCCGCCACCACGCCCGGCTAATTTTTTTGTATTTTTAGTAGAGACGGGGTTTCACCATGTTCGCCAGGATGGTCTCAATCTCCTGACCTCGTGATCCGCCCACCTCAGCCTCCCAAAGTTCTGGGATTACAGGCATGAGCCACCGTGCCCGGCCTAATTTTGTATTTTTAGTAGAGAGGGAATTTCTCCATGTTGGTCAGGCTGATCTCGAACTCCTGACCTCAGGTGACCCGCCTGCCTCAGCCTCCCAAAGTTCTGGGATTACAGGCATGAGCCACTGCGCCCAGCCGGCCAGCTTCTTTACTATAACTTACCTGTTTTATTAGCAAGGTTTTTATGTCCTGCATTTTGTGCCGACCTCCTATTTCATTCTGTGATTAAGACTGCCTTAACTTAAACTGGGAATGTAGCCTAGCAGGTCTTAGCCTTATTTTACCAGACCCCTACTGAAGATGGAGTTGCTCTGGTTCGAACGCCTCTGACACAATGATACAGAGAGAAGGTAGAAAATAGGAAATTCTGCTCTTAAGAAATTCATATAGTTTGAAAAAACTAATTTCAGTGGAGTATAAAGTTATAAGACGAGCACTTGTTTCTGCCGTTATCCCCTACTTTGATGATCCTTTGCCTCCCAGCCATCTGCTGTGCCATTTTCTCTGCCTCTTCACAACAAAACTTATCCAGAGTATTGTCTCAGTGTCTTTGCTTTCTTACATCATATTCCCTCCTTGGCACGCTCCAATCTGGCTTCTGTCTTCTTTACTCTGCTAAAATCGCCAGGGTCTCCAGTGACTTTGATGTTACCATATCCAGTGGTCGTCCTTTTGGCTTCCTTATATTTTGAAGCACTTGCCACACTGTGAGCCCTCCCCACCTTTCTTTCTTTTTTTTTTTTTTTTTGAGATGGAGTTTCACACTCGAAGGCTGGAGTGCAATGGTGTGATCGCGACAACCTCACCTCCCAGGTTCAAGCCATTCCCTGCCTCAGCCTCCAAGTAGCTGGGATTACAGGCATGCACCACCATCCCAAATTTTTAGTAGAGATGGGGTTTCTGGGTCATGGTCTCGAACAACCTCAGTGATCCATCCACTTTGCGCGTTCTGGGATTACAAACGTGAGCCAGCGCGCCTGGCCTGGCCCTCCCCACTTCTGAAAACACTTGTTTGTTTAACTTCCTAAATACCACACTCTTTTTTTGTGGGGGGTAGGGAGTGGCGGGTAGAGACACAGTTTAGCCATGTTGGCTAGGCTGGTCCCGAACTCCTGGCCTCAAGTGATCTGCCTGCCTCGGCCTCCCAGCGTGCCGGGATTACAAGCGTGAGCCACCGCACCCGGCCCTAAATACCACATTCTTCTTATTTTCCTTCTTTCTCCTGTGTTCCTTCTCACACTTAAAATATTACAGTGCCAGGCTTTGTTCAGTTTCCCTGGGTAATACCCATTCCCAGGGCTTTAGATGCTATCTGTGTGCTTATAACACCTTAATTTATATATCTAGCCTGGCACTTTTCTCCCTGAAATTAAGATTGCTCATTTGACCTCTCCATTAAATTTATTTCCAATAAATATCTCAGGCTTTCCTGTTTCACGTAATGGTACAACCATTTATTCACTTGTTGAAGTCAAAAATCAAGAATTATTCTTAATTCCTCTTTTTTATTTCTTATGTCCAATCAGAAGCCAGACTCATTGACTTTTAACTTCAAAATACATTCCAAATCAAGTCACTGGGAAAATAAAGTCAAGTAACAAGTTATCTCTTTTTCCAAAGATTGTTCATAGTAGACTGGCAAACTAATTAGCAATTATGTGAAGTGTAGTAGGTATTAAAATAGAAACCATAGGAGCATTGGCAAAGACATCTGAAACAGAAGCAGTAGGTGTGAGAAGAGTAAGAGAAGTCTCCTGCATGAGTGCTATTTGAGCTGATTTTTTTAAGAATTTGTGTAATCATATAAGCAGGCAGTGTCCTCTTTAAGAGAACTGTATTTTTTCATGCAAATGCTATTATGATACAGAATGATTTAGCCGGAATTCTTCAAGTAGCTTAGTGTGGCTGCAATTATGTTTTTTGAGGATTAGGTCAGATGAGGGAGCAGGATCCAAATCACGAAGTTTCCTAAGCAAAAGAGTTTGAAACTTATGAATGAACTGGATATTTTTGAAATAGAACTTAACACACCAGCTTTGCTACTAATTACATGACTTTGGGCAAAAGATGTTTAATGTAAGTAAAAAGCTATTGAGACCTTTTTTAAAAATGTACTGGGAATAAACATCTCAATTTATGTCTCCTGTTAAAGTGTCACTTGTTTGCTTTGAATTTATTAAAGTTAAGCTCCCTCTGCTTGAGAGTGGTCCAAAATAGAAGGATATGCTAGGATTATTTCATATGAGCATTGAAAAAGGAATCAGTTAACTTTTTATATTCTGAAATTTCACTCCCGAATGAGATTACAGAAGATACTATGTGTGCATGAGTATGTGTGCACAAGCGTGCATGTGGAGAAGGTGCAAGAGGAGAGAGAGAAATCACGAGAGAACTCACCAGTGCAGCAGCAGCCTACTCCACCAGCGGGTTAGTGCTGCTGGAGGGAGATGAAAAGATTAGGAAGATAAGAGAGCTTTGAAGGCTTTGCATTCTAAATTAAGGAATTAGATTTTTAACTGTCACGTGAAGTAGGCATTATCATCATTGTTTTACAAACACAGAATCAGACTCCGAGAAGTAATCTGGACAAGGTTACACAGTTAGTACCAGAGAAACTGAGATTCAAACTCAGGTTTATTTGACTTTGTAATCTTTGCTTTTATCCCTCCCCGCTGCTGCTCACTAGGTCCTCTCTGTTTGATCTCAACGATCAATACTGTACAGTCTCTTTGTGAACACACAATTTCTGTAAGGACTATGAATTATGAATAATAATATATGTATTTGGAAGAGAGGAGTCTTAAAAGTTAATTCCAATTAAGTTTGTAGAGGATTGTTTAGAAAAAGCATAGTTTCTTCTAAAAAGATTTAAAAAAAAGAAAAATCATAGTTTCTAAGATGATTACAAAGAAAATGGTGTGGGTTTCCAGCCTGGGCAACATAGTGAGACCTCATCTCTACCAAAAATAAAAAAAATTAACCAGGCTTGGTGGCACATACCTGTAGTCCCAGCTACTAGGGAGGCTGAGCCACTGACTCCAGCCTGGGCGACAGAGTGAGACTCTGTCTTAAAAATAAATAAATGAATATTGAAGGAGAGAAGGAAGGAAATACTAGTTTGCATTTTTCTAAAGCATCCAAACTGCTGGAGATGGAGAAGTGTATTTATATCATGAAGACTTCTTAGATCTATTGTTTCATTTCGCCCTCTTTATTCTTCATTCAGGATGTATGTTGTGTTCACAGCGAAGGTACTCCCTTCATCCTGTCCCAGAAAGGAGGATTCCAAACCGATACTTAGGCCAGCCCAGCCCCTTTACACACCCACACCTCCTCAGACCAGGTAAGGCCTTTTAACTATGCTGTCTCCCCATTTAGGTTTTGTCTACAGCAATGCTATTGAATAGAACTTCTTGCAGTAAGCTCTGGATCTGTGCTGTTCCATAAGGTAGCCACCAACCTCACATGACCATTGTACACTAATAAGGTTGCTAGTACAGCTGAGGAACTGAACATTTTATTTTATTTTATTTTATTTTAATTAATTTAAATTTAAATTTAACTACCTGTGGGTACTGGTGCTTTGTTGACAGTACTAGTCTAGAACAAGGTTTAAATATGATAAACCTTATAATTCAGAATAAGTAATGAAAGGTATGTATTTCAGGATGTTTTTAAAGCAAAGTTCTATTTCTACGTTTTCAGAACTGTATACTATTGTGAATTACTGTGTTAAAGACATTTTAGAAAACGTGTTTTTTCTTGAAATTATCAAATACTTACTTTAAAAATTTAACCGATTTCTATATAGATGAAGCAAGATTTCCAGATTTGTTTGTCACAGATTTGAGAGGTAGTATCCCAGTTGATAAAGGTGATGCAAAAAATTGTTAAAGGTTTGTTTTACTAATTTTTTTTTCTGCTATAAGATCCCAGCGTTGCTGCCAGAAGATGTCTTATAACTACTGCTCAAATTTAGACCTAAAGGTTTTTTGTTTTGATTTCTTAAAGGGCACTTAAGGGGTGAACTGTGACTAATGAATATCTCAAAGAGATAGGTAGGGTAAAAGCAAACATGTTGTAGAAAAAGCAATCAGGTTTTCAAGGAAAATTAATTGTTCTTTCTGCCATAAGAAATTAAATCCGTCTTTACCATATAAACATATATATTACTAATGTGAATTTGCCTTTAGAAATATGTTCCTTTTTCACTGTCTCCACTCAGTGAATGATACCAGTATGTTTCTCAGTGAGGGCTTCCTTTTGCTGATTTTTCATCAGACTCGAATTCCTGCTGGGAAGTCGGCTGAAACTAAGGAAATGCAGCTCACCACTGAAACCCACAAGAAATCAGAGTTTTTCAAAGCTGTAAGGTAAGCTTAATAGCAACCCAGTTGGTATTAATTTTAGTATTTACCCTATCAACCTACCTGTAGCCTCGAGGTTTTTTTTTTTAGTAGAATTGATAGTTTTACCAGCTTTGAAAATTACTGATTTCTTGTGGTGAGATATTTTTACATGGTAAGCTGCATTTTCCAGGCCTTAAACCTAGTAATTATATTGTCAAGATAATGGTCTCTGTATCTAGACTTTTTTGCTGTATACCTTAAGTGCATATTAAGTATAAGTGAATATAAATAAATATGCACATGTGTATGTTCATATACATACGTATGTGAATATCTGGGGGAAAAGGGATGTCTGTCCTAATTTTACTCTCCTAGACATGGGATTTTGGACATTGGGGTAAGTGAGAAGGGATGGAAGTGGAATTTTAAAACAGAATTATGAGGATTTTAGACCTCAAACTATCAGGTATGCCATTAGGTACCGATTTTTCTGCAGACAAAAGTATCAGAAGAATTAATCATTTGTCTTTCTCCTTCCAGAGATGCAAAACTTGTGGAAGCGTTAAAATGATCGTAGGGTGAAGAAGAGTAAATTTTTAAGAAAAATTAAAAGAGGCCAGGCGCAGTGGCTCACACCTGTAATCCCAGCACTTTGGGAGGCCAAGGTGGGTGGATCACCTGAGGTCAGGAGTTTGAGACCAGCCTGACCAATATGGTGAAATCCCATCTCTACTAAAAATACCAAAAAAAAAAAAAAAAAATTAGCCAGGTGTGGTGGCATATGCCTGTAATCTCAGCTACTGGGGTGGCTGAGGCAGGAGAATCACTTGAATCCAGGAGGCGGAGGTTGCAGTGAGCCAAAATTGCGCCACTGCACTCCAGCTTGGGGGCAGAGGGAGACTCTGTCTCAAAAATAAAAATAAAAAAAGAAAAAAGAAAAAAAATTAAAAGGCATATAATACTTACTTAAAAAGTCTCTTGTAGGCCAGATACAGTGGCTCATGCCTGTAATCCCAACACTTTGGAAAGAAAAGGTGAGAGGATCACTTGAGGTTAGGAGTTCGAGACGAGCACAGGCAACATAGCAAGACCCTGTCTCTATAAGAAATAAAACAATCAGTGCTCATGCCTGTAGTCCCAGCTACTCGGGGGACTCGGGTGGGAGGATTGCGTGAGCCCAGGAGGTCAAGGATGCAGTGAGCTGTGATCATGCCTCAGCACTCCATCTTGGGTGACAGAGTGAGACCATGTCTCTCAAAAAAAAGTCTCTTACGCAGTTGGTTTGTTAGTTTAGGATATAAAATTATGTCATGTGCTACTTGGTTTCTCCAAAGGTTTCATGTTTTGCATATTTCCCTAATACATGGCAGTATGTACTTAATACTTTTGGGAAACATCTCAGTGCCTTTCCTAATTATTATGCAAGTTCTGTGCATACAGAAAAAGAGAATACAGGTAAGCACAGATTTTTTTTTTTAATTACTGATAATCCCACAACTCAGAGAAAGACACTGTTGAGAAAATTTTGGTATATGTTTCTTTATAGTCTTATTTCTTATATAGGTGTGTGTGTAAGTGTACATGTATACACACTCTTTGTATATTGCTCTATTATTTCCTTAAATTCTTTTTTTTTTTTTTTTTTTTTTTTTTTTGAGACGGAGTCTCGCTCTGTCGCCCAGGCTGGAGTGCAGTGGCCGGATCTCAGCTCACTGCAAGCTCCGCCTCCCGGGTTCACGCCATTCTCCTGCCTCAGCCTCCCAAGTAGCTGGGACTACAGGCGCCCGCCACCTCGCCCGGCTAGTTTTTTGTATTTTTTAGTAGAGACGGGGTTTCACCGTGTTAGCCAGGATGGTCTCGATCTCCCGACCTCGTGATCCACCCGTCTCGGCCTCCCAAAGTGCTGGGATTACAGGCTTGAGCCACTGCGCCCGGCCTCCTTAAATTCTTAAAAGTGAAATTACTGAGGCCGGACGTGATGGCTCACACCTGTAATCCCAGCACTTTGGGAGGCTGAGGCAGGTGGATCACGAGGTCAGGAGTTCGAGACCAGCCTGGCCAACATAGTGAAACCCCATCTCTACTAAAAATATAAAAATTAGCTGGGCTTGGTGGTGCCTGCCTGTAGTCCCAGCTACTCAGGAGGCTGAGGCAGGAGAATCACTTGAACCCAGGAGGCAGAGGTTGCAGTGAGCTGAGATCACGCCATTGCACTCCAGATTGGGCAACCGCGTGAGTCTTCCTCTCAAAAAAAAAAAAAAAAAAAAAAAAGTGTAATTACTGGGCCAGTTCCTCTGAATTCTTGGGAGCTATTTTTCCTAGATTTTTCTTTGCCATACCTACCTATCCAAGTTTCCTGAAGCATCAATGGCTTGGAAAATATTTAGCAGGATGATACGGGAAATAAATTCTATTCTGCCTGTGCTACTGCTAGGTTCTAGTGATTTTCAAAACTTGTCATTTCCTTAAATCTGAGCATTGTAGACCATTTCTGCTTTTTATGACAGTGCCATCTCTGTGCTAAGGACTGTATCTGTAGGGATGGAAAATGTTGGTCAGTCTCTTTGATTAGTACTGTGTCTCACACTTGACACTCAGACATGAAAATGATTCCATGTGGGAAGACAAGTGGCATTCTGAACTGTGAGTCTACTTTTTTTTTTTTGAGACGGAGTTTCATCCTTGTTGCCCAGGCTGGAGTGCAATGACACAATCTCTGCTCACTGCAACCTCCGCCTCCCGGGTTGAAGCAGTTCTCCTCCCTCAGCCTCCCAAGTACTAGGATTACAGGTGCCTGCTACCACACCCGGTAATTTTTGTGTTTTTAGTAGAAATGGAGTTTTACCATGTTGGCCAGGCTAGTCTCGAACTCTTGACCTCAGGTGATCTGCCCGCCTCAGCCTCCCAAAGTGCTGGGATTACAAGTGTGAGCCACTGCGCCCAACGAGTCTACTTTTTATATTATCTGTACAGGAAAGATAGTTCCATGGTTCCCTGATTATTGTCAAAGGAGTAATGTTGTCATTATGCAGGACAGCAAGACATTCATCTCAAAGAAACACTGAAACATATCAGAGAATGAATGGGAAGAATCAGTGGGATACCTAATGAGGCATTATTTCTAAAATTTTTACATTCTTAAACAAAATTAGTTTTAGAATATGTGGTATAGTTTGGAGTGCTAGATTTAAAAAGGGCTACTCAGGGAGTTGGGCTTGTCAGAATAACTTGTCTAACATATGTAGAACCACTTCATGGTGGTTTTTTTTTTTTCTTTTTTGAGATGGAGTCTCGCTCTGTTGCCCAGGCTGGAGTGCAGTGGTGTGATCCAACTCTACTGCAACCTCCACCTCCCAGATTGAAGCAATTCTCCTGCCTCAGCCTCCTGAGTAGCTGGGACTACACGTGTGCACCCCACACTGGACAATGCCCAGGCCCAGCTAGCTGCAACGAGGCCGGCAAGCCAGGAAATGCTGAATCAGAGTTGCACAAGCCAAAGCAGCCACGGTCGCTTTTGGGAACCTGGTGGCACATACTATGTCAGACCTCCCATCCCGCCCACACCTCAGGCTTCCAGTCTCTGTAGAACTCCCGCAGTCTCATTTCTTTCAGAAACCCTTGGTTAGGACAGCTTGCTATAGAAATTCCTAGAACCATCACAAAAACTTTGGCAATTATTTGTGTTAATAAGTTACTTAAAATATTTTTAATCAAAACTATTAACATAAGAAATATATAAAGTTACAAAGAACTTGCCTGTTTGTATATATGGCACATTCCTTATTGTTAATCTTTAAGCATTCACTATATTTCCTGAGGGCGTCTTTATAGTTTTTGTCATTTACACATTGATTTCCTTCTTCCTTAAGGGCTTTAAATGTTTTTTCATCTATAGAACAAAAAAACAAAAAAGAGGAAGTATTTGTACACGGACCTCTATGAAACCTTTACCACGCCTGGCTAATTTTTGTATTTTTAGTAGAGACAGGGTTTCACCATATTGGTCAGGCTGGTCTTGAACTCCTGACCTCATGATCCACCCGCCTTGACCTCTCAAAGTGCTGGGATTACATGTGTGAGCCACCAAGCCCGCCCCACTTCTTGGTTTTCAACTACAGCAGCGAACAGATTTTTGGGGAAATAATCATAATGCAACTATGTGGCATAAAATTTAAGACAATGCTTTCACCATTTACCTTTTCATCTCTATTGTCAACTATAATGGCAGAAGCCAGGTGTGGTGGCTCACGCCTGTAATCCCAGCACTTTGGGAGGCCTGGGCAACATAGTGAGACCTTATCTCTACAAAAAAGTAAGCAAAATTAGCTGAGTGTGGTGGCACATGCCTGTAGTGCTAGCTACGCCTATAATCCTAGCACTTTGGGAAGCTGAGGTAGGAGGATTGCTTGAGCCTGGGAAGTCAAGGCTGCAGTCAGCCGAGATTGTGCCACTCCACTCCAGCCTAGGCAACAGAGCAAGACCCTGTCGCAAAAATAAAATAAAATAGAAATAAAAATAAAAAAATGTATATAATGGCAGAGATGATACAGTTATAGTGAATATAATATTTAAAATGATGAAAAGATTGATTCTAGAATGGGTTATAGATAATTATTCCCAAATCTTTTTCCCTTAAGAGTTTCAAAATCAGCTGCCCATCTTTCAGTGATGGTTTAATTGTAGCTGTCTCTTGAGCAAGGGATGCATTTTATTTTTAAAGCTTGTTAAATATGGTTGATTTTAATAATATCTAAAAGACAAAGATACTATTTTGGTGGTGGTAAGATTTTTATACTATTTAAAAGATTAAAATGATGCTTGATAACAAGTTTGGGGAGTCAGGAAGAAAAATAAAAAATAAATAAAATGATGCTTGAGACCAGGAGGTCAAGGCCGTAATGAGCCATGATTGCACCACTGCACTCCAGTATAAATAAAAAATAAAATAAATAAAATGATGCTTGAGCCCAGGAGATCAAGGCTGTGGTGAGCCATGATTTCGCCACTGCACTCTAGCCCGGGTGACAGAGTATTACCCTATCTCAGAAGAATTTAAAAAGTAAAATGTATAAAGAAATAACAGAAATTGGAAGTAGTTTGGACCTGCCTAGACTGTTGGGTAAGCTTTTTCAAAATATACATACACGCTAGGACTCTAAAGAGCTGTTGAATGATAATCTCAAAGGGAGAGCTTAGAACATGTGTTTTTGTTTTTGTTTTTTTTTGAGACAGGGTCTCACTCTGTCTCCAAGGTTGGAGAACAGTGCCGAGATCACAGCTCACTGGAATCTTGACCTCTGGGGGTCAAGCAATCTTCTGCTTCAGCCTCCTGAATAACTAGGACTACAGGCATGCACCACCATGCCCAACTGCCCAACTAATTTTTGTATTATAGAGATAGGGTCTCACTACGTTGCCCAGGCTGGTCTTGAACTCCTAGACTCAAGCAATTCTACCACCTTGGCCCTCCCAAAGTGCTGGAATTATAGGCATGAGCCACCATACTCAGCCTTTGGAACATGTGTTTTGAAGAGCTCCCCAGGCGTTTCTCACATATACCACTAACCTAGTGGGTACTCATTTAGCTAGGTGCATGAGATGCCTGATGACTTAAGGGGACAAGCCAGATCTGTGGCCATTGGACATGTTTTGAAACACAGAATGTGCCTTCCCCATGCCTCTGTAGTCTTATCCCCAGTCACTCAGTCCTTAAATTCATTCACATCTTTATCATCATCACCACCATCAAATGAGTGATGACATTACATTTATCTAACCATTTCGAAACACTTTTTAAATAGATTATACCTGATAGAATAGTAGACTGAAAGTTTTGTATGCTACAGGTTTTAAATTTAAGTTGAAGGTCTACTTTTTCTATAAGTATTTCACCATGAAGCCCACCTGTTTTTATAAAGTAATATGTTTTCTTTTCTCACCCCAATGTACCTAGGTAATTTTATTTGTTTTTGTTTTTGTTTTGTTTTTAAGATGGGGTCTTGCTCTGTCTCGCAGGCTGAACTGCAGTGGCACAATCATATCTCACTGCAGTCTCGACCTCCCAGGCAATCCTCCCGCCTCAGTGTCCCAAGTAGCTAGGACTACAGGCATAAGCCACCATGCCTGGCTAATTTTTTAAATTTTTGTACAGATGGGATCTCACCGTATTGCCCAGACTTACTTATATAATTTTTTAAAATCACTGTATTCATAGTGATTATTTGTTTTCCTCTTGTCTTCATCTCCTGATTCAGTTTTAATACAGAGTAAATAATGTAGTCACTGTAAATAAATTTATAGATGAATAAACCTGTTTTTTACTTACACATCTAGTACATATTGACAGACCATTTCAGGATGCCATTATACCAATAATCTATAAACTGTCATCTAGTGAAGAATTATAGAGGATTTCTCTGTTTGTTTGTTTTTAAGTCCAGTAGAAAATCTTGAAATATAATAAAGTTTTCATGTAGTGTAAATACTAGAAAATTAAAAATAAATGACTTTGGCTGGGCATGGTGGCTCACACCTATAATCCCAGCACTTTGGGAGGCCAAGGTGGGCCAATTGCTTGAGGCGTGGAGTTTGACAACAGCCTGGCCAACATAGCGAAACTCCTTCTCTACTTAAAAAAAAAAAAAAAAAAAATTAGCTGGGCATGGTGGCACATGCCTGTAATCCCAGCTACTCGGGAGACTGAGGCACGAGAATCACTTGAACCCAGGAGGCAGAGGTTGCAGTGAGCTAAGATCGCACCACTTTGCTCCTGCCTGGGCAACAGAGCAAGACTCTGTCTCAAATAAATAAATAAATAAATGACATTTGTATTTCTCTTTTTTACCTTTGTGTGTAGTCCTCATTAACACTGAGAAACCCTCTGAGGTAAAGATTAGCAAGAAACAGCCCTAGACAAGAATCAGGAGCTACCTAAAGAAATGAATAATAATGAAAAGTTTCTGAATGGTCAATGGAGACGCATTCCTAACATGTTTGAAAAAGCCAAAGACTTCCAGGTCTTCTATTTTGATCTCATTTGTTGTCGTAATAGTGGTTGTCCATGTAAATTTTACTCTTCTAAGGTCCTGCCTGGCTTTGGATTACCAGGATGACAACCAGTTCAAGTGTAAATTTTTTATTTTGATAATAATTATAGCTAATATTTATGTAGTGCTAAGTGGTATGTTTTAAGTGTTTTATTAACTTACATAGTCCACCTGACAACTTTGTGAAATCACTGCTATTGTTATTTCCATTTTACATGAGGAGACTGAGGCACAGAGAAGTTTGGTAGCTCTTTCCAAGTCACTCAGTGAATTGCTAAGCCAGGATTCCAACTCACAAAAGCCTAACTCAGAATCCACACTTTCAACCACAAAACAGTGCATAATACCTATGCCAAAAAATACTATCTGGGAATATTTTTAAAAGTATTTTCTCATTACATTTTTTATAAGAAGACATCCAACTGAGAGAAGTCTTAGTATAAAAGTTATTTTGTTTGGAGAGTAGTATACTTTTTTTTAATAAGGTAAAATTTATATGCAGCAAATTTCACAGATCTTACATATGTAGTTCAGTGAGCTTTAACAAAGGTAACCTACAGCTCAGTCAAGATATAGAACATTTCCATCGTCCTGGAAAGTTCCCTCATGCTCCTCCAGTCAGTCTCCACCTCCATAGGCAGCCACTCTTTTGGTTTCTGTCATCATAGACTGTTTTGCCTTTTCTTGACTTCATCTAAGTGGAATCATACAGAATCATAATATGTATGTATGTAGCCTTTCTGTTTGTTTAGTTTTGCTCAATATATGCAAATCTATTTAGAGTATTTTTTATTTGGTCATTGCATTTTTTCTGAGAGGCCTATTTTGCATTATAAAGGAAACACTAGCTTTTTCTTTCTCCCCATTCTCCAACTGCAAAGTGATAGTTTATTAATTACTTCCTTATATGCTGTGAAAACTACCTAATATTAAGCAGACTTCTTTTCAAAATCAGACCATGTTAAAATTCTAATCTAGTTAGTTTCAGGAAATAAAATACATACCTAGATTGTAGCAGAGACCTGTATCATTTCATCCATTTTCAGTCTTTGTTATATCTTCCTTTCTGGGTGTTTTGTGTAGCTGGTAAAATATGAAGAACATTACTGCTTTTCTCTTCAAGAGGCACAATCCTAAGGGTCCTGGAAGAGCTTTCCTTCTTGGCTGCAGAATCTCAGAACTGATAGTGAGACTTTGCAGAGTCCAGCTTCCAATATCTAGGCTTTTGATTGGCTCAATAAACTTGTTAGAAGAGCCTTTCCATCTTAAGTGGTTCCACGTCATAAAATGCTGACTTTGTTTTTTAATTCTTTACAATTCTACAAAGTTGCCAGAGGATCTATTCAGGTATAGTTTTATCAGAAGAAATCCAGGCCAGATTGACTATAAAGTTGAGTTCTGTGATCAAAGGCCATAACACCTTCCAAGTTTACTCCCAGGGTTTAAAGGTCATTGCTTTAACACATTTTTTTTTTTCTCCTTCAAATGAAATGGTTTCTTTTTTTTTTTTTTTTGAGGCGGAGTTTCACTCTTGTTGCCCAGGCTGGAGTGCAATGGCACAATCTCGGCTCACCGCAACCTCCGCCTCCCGGGTTCAAGCAATTCTCCTGCCTCAGCCTCCCTAGTAGCTGGGATTATAGGCATGTGCCACCAGGCCCAGTTAATTTTGTATTTTTAGTAGAGACGGGGTTTCTCCATGTTGGTCAGGCTGGTCTCGAACTCCCGACCTCAGGCGATCCACCCGCCTCGGCCTCCCAAAGTGCTGGGATTACAGGCGTGAGCCACTGCGCCCGGCTTAAGGTTTCTTTTTCCTTGAGTAAATTTTTTGTTTCTGGGTACAGTGGCCCACACCTGTAATCCAAGCACTTTGGTAGGCCGAGGCCAGTGGATCACCTGAGGTCAGGAGTTCAAGACCAACCTTACCAACATGGTGAAACCCCATCTCTACTAGAAATACAAAATTAGCCCAGCGTGGTGGCGCATTCCTGTAATCCCTGCTAGAGCTTGGGAGGCTGGGGCAGGAGAATCGCTTGAACCCGGGAGGCACAGGTTGCAGTGAGCCGAGATTGTGCCATTTCACTCCAGCCTGGGCAATAAAGGTGAAGCTCTATCTCAAAAAAAAAAGAAAATTGTTGTGATGGAGAGTGCTTTGTCGTGTTGAGATTTTAGAAGTTTAGAAGCATTTACTTAATGATCATTCAGTAGTGTTGATAATTAATAGGTGTGGGAAAATATAGCCAGTGTTTTAAATATTTCTCATGTAGTCAATTGTATGAAATTGGATTCAGCAAACATAGGAATGCTTTGAAGGGTATGAAAGACGGTTTTTTTTTGATCCTGCTTTGATTTCCAAATAATTTTCTTGTTTCAGAAGTAACTTCCTGATATGCGTTAATATATACTGTTATTTTTTTTTTTTTTTTGAGACGGAGTCTCACGCTGTTGCCCAGGCTGGAGTGCAGTGGCGCGATCTCGGCTCACTGCAAGCTCTGCCTCCTGGGTTCACGCCATTCTCCTGCCTCAGCCTCCTGAGTAGCTAGGACTACAGGCGCCCGCCACCGCGCCCGGCTAATTTTTTGTATTTTTAGTAGAGACGGGGTTTCACTGTGGTCTCGATCTCCTGACCTTGTGATCCGCCCGCCTCGGCCTCCCAAAGTGCTGGGATTACAGGCTTGAGCCACCGCGCCCGGCCTATACTGTTATTAATGAAAATGAGAGATAACATATAAAGTTATTAAAATTATGAATTTTCTTCTGAAATTAAAAAAAAATTGATTTTTAAATTTCTTGTTTTTGTTTTTGTTTTTGTTTTTGTTTTTGTTTTTGTTTTTGTTTTTTGAGACGGAGTCTCACGCTGTTGCCCAGGCTGGAGTGCAGTGGCGCGATCTCGGCTCACTGCAAGCTCCGCCTCCCGGGTTCCCGCCATTCTCCTGCCTCAGCCTCCTGAGTAGCTGGGACTGCAGGCGCCCGCCACCGCGCCCAGCTAATTTTTTTTGCATTTTTAGTAGAGACGGGGTTTCACTGTGGTCTCGATCTCCTGACCTTGTGATCCGCCCGCCTCGGCCTCCCAAAGTGCTGGGATTACAGGCTTGAGCCACCGCGCCCGGCCTTTTTGGTTTTTTTTTTTTGAGACGGAGTCTCGCTCTGTCGCCCAGGCTGGAGTGCAGTGGCCGGATCTCAGCTCACTGCAAGCTCCTCCTCCCGGGTTCCCGCCATTCTTCTGCCTCAGCCTCCCGAGTAGCTGGGACTACAGGCGCCCACCACCTCGCCCGGCTAGTTTTTATTTTTTTTGTATTTTTTAGTAGAGACGGGGTTTCACCGTGTTAGCCAGGATGGTCTCGATCTCCTGACCTCGTGATCCGCCCGTCTCGGCCTCCCAAAGTGCTGGGATTACAGGCTTGAGCCACCGTGCCCGGCCTCTTTCTTGTTTTTTAGAGACTGAGTCTCACTCTGTCGCCCAGGCCGAAGTGTAGTGGGGTGATCTCAGCTCACTGCAACCTCTGCCTCCTGGGTTCAAGCGATTCTCCTGCCTCAGCCTCCCAAGTAGCTGGGACTACAGGTGTGCGCCACCATACCTGGCTAATTTTTTGTATTTTTAGTAGTGACAGAGTTTCATCGTGTTGGCCAGACTGGCCTCAAACTCCTGACCTCAGGTGATCTGCCTGCCTCGGCCTCTCAAGGTGCTAGGATTATAGGCGTGAGCCACCTCACCCAGATGATTTTTTAATTTCTTTTTGTTTTATGGACTATAGCTGTGAAATAACCAAAAGCAAAGTTCAGGAAAGGAAGAAAATAAAAAGATGAAAAAAAGGAAAGGTCAGATAATTCACCGATTATAACCAGCCTCTGCTTTTGTAAGAGTATTTACTACTTGAGTAAATTAGGAAATTTTCAATGTTAAGTAACAGTGGCAGACTTAACAGGAATAATTATCAAGGAGATAAATAGCTCTAGTACAAAGTTCAGTATTCTGAGAATCCTAGGAGACTGTTAGCCAGCTCAATCTTGAAAGAAAAAAATGTGATATGAGCTCTTCTGGGCCCCATTTTGTTGCTTCAGCTGCTTCACATTGGCCCATAAGACCTTCACTTATCTCTCTCTCTTATTTCTTGCCCACTTCATCAACAAAAACGTAAGTGTAGATGTCTGAAAATTTAAATAAAAATATTTTATTAATGGAATACAAGTTACAGAATTTGCTGGCGAGATAAACTATATATAGGTAAAACAGTTAGATCCTGGGCCATGGGACATGGGTCACACCTGTAATTCCAGCACTTTGGGAGGCCAAGGCAGGCAGATTGCTTGAGGTCAGGAGTTCGAGACCAGCCTGGGCAACGTGGTGAAACACCGTCTCTACTAAAAATACAAAAATTAGGCCAGGCACGGTGGCTCATGCCTGTAATCCCAACACTTTAGGAGGCTGAGGCTGGTGGATCATTTGAGGTCAGGAGTTTGAAACCAGCCTGGCCAACATAGTGAAATTTCGTCTTTACTGAAAATACAAAAATTAGCCGGGCCGTGTGGTGCACACCTGTAATACTAGCTATTCGAGAGGCTAAGGCAGGAGAATCACTTGAACTGGAAAGTCAGAGGGTGCAGTGAGGTGAGATCGCACCACTGCACTCCAGCCTGGATGACAGAGCAAGACTTTCTCAAAAAATAAAAATAATAGCAATAAATAAATAAAAATACAAAGATAGGCCTGGTGGCTCACGCCTGTAATCCCAGCTATTCGGGTAGCTGAGGCACCAAAATCACTTGAACCCATGTGGTAGAGTTTCAGTGAGCCAGGATCGTGCCACTCCTCTCCATCCTGGGTGACAGAGCAGGACTCTGTCTTCAAAAAAAAAAAAAAAAAAAATTAGATCTAAGGTAATCATATACTGAACATGAGTACTAAGGAAATTCAAAGATCTTTGACCAAGCCGTTTTTCTCCTGGGACTATCCCCATAGTAATTAAAGCACCAGTACATGGGACATGAAAGTACTAAGATGTAAGTACAAAGATATTTATTATAGCAGCAAAAAACTGAAAGCAGTTTGAATTCCTATAGTAGAGAAATGGCTGAATAAGTTATGGTCTATTTACCCCAAGAAATGTCATGGAGGCATCAAGAAGAATGAATTGAAGCGATACCAAATGACTTGAAGGGAAAGAATTCCATGACATATTGTTCTGTTGGAAAAGGAAGATACCAAAAAGAGTGTGTAGTGTCCCATTTTGTAAAACACTAGTGATCCAAAAAGCCCCAAATGCATGTATGTATGATTATGTGAGTGTTGAGAAACTCAGAAAAGATACATACTAGATTACAAACCTGGGCAAGGTGTTGATGTGAGTAGGAGGAGAGAATAGGAGTAAGGAGCCAGTGAAGGGAAAAACATTTATTGAAATAATTCAGTATTACATTTATATACAGCTATACAGTGTGTGTATTTAAGGAACTGAAATCGATACCTTTTTAAAATTAAGAGGGGGCCGGGTGCAGTGGCTTACACCTATAACCCCGGCACTTTGGGAGGCCGAGGCAGGCAGATCACTTGAGGTCAAGAATTCGAGACCAGCCTGGCCAACATAGTGAAACCCTGTCTCTACTAAAAATACAAAAATTAGCCCTGTGTGGTGGTGCACGCCTGTAGTCCCAGCTACTCAGGAGGCTGAGGCAGAAGAATTACTTGAACCAGGGAGGCAGAGGTTGCAGTGAGCCAAGATCATGCCATTGTACTCCATCCTGGGTGACAGAGCAAGACCTGTCTGAAAAAAAAAAAAAAAATTAACTGGGTGTGGTGGCATACACCTGTAATCCCAGCTACTCAGGAGGCTGAGGTGGGAGAATTGCTTAAGCTCAGGAGGCAGACATTGCCTTGAGCTGAGATGCCACCACTGCACTCCAGCCTGGGTGACAGAGTGAGACCCTGTTTAAAAAAAAATTTTTTTTAAGGGATAAATCAACAAACTTTTTGAATGAGAAAAGTCTGAAAACAAACATGTATTAAGCCAAGATTTTGGAGTGGAGTTAGTGTGGAGGAAGAAGAAATTTTAGAAAGAAGACACATTGTAAGCAAGGTAATAGGGAAAGAACAGATTTTTTACTTATATAGGAAGTAAGGAATTAATTGCAGAATAATTGGGGGAATGATAAAAAGAAAAAAACAAGTTGGCCGGGCGTGCTGGCTCACGCCTGTAATCCCAGCACTTTGGGAAGCCAAGACAGGTGGATCACTAGGTCAGGAGTTCAAGACTAGCCTGGCCAATATGGTGAAACCCCATCTCTGCTAAAAATACAAAAAAAATTAGCCGGGCGCGGTGGTAGGTGCCTCTAATCCTAGCTATTCAGGAGGCTGAGTCAGGAGAATCGCTTGAACCTGGGCAGTAGAGGTTGCATTGAGCCAACATCAAGCCACTGCACTCCATCCTTGGTGACAGAGTGAGACTGTCTCAAAAAAAAAAGGCCGGGCATGGTGGCTCACGCCTATAATCCCAGCACTTTAGGAGGCCGAGGCAGGCAGATCATGAGGTCAGGAGATCGAAACTATCCTAACACGGTGAAACCCCGTCTCTACTAAAAATACAAAAAATTAGCCAGGCATAGTGGCAGGCACCTGTAGTCCCAGCTACTCGGGAGGCTGAGGCAGGAGAATGGCGTGAACCCAGGAGGCGGAGCTTACAGTAAGCCAAGATCGCGCCACTGCACTTCAGCCTGGGAGACAGCGAGACTCCGTCTCAAAAAAAAAAACAAAAAAACAATTGGCCAAGTCAGCAAAGGCCCTATATATTGTATAGTTTCATTATATAAAATCTCTGCAATAGGCAAGCCTGTAATCCCAGCACTTTGGGAGGCCGAGACGGGCGGATCAGAGGTCAGGAGATCGAGACCATCCTGGCTAACACGGTTCTCCAAAAAACTAGCCGGCTGGGGGCGCCTGTAGTCCCAGCTACTCAGAGAAAATGGCGTAAACCCGGGAGGCGGAGCTTGCAGTGAGCTGAGATGAACAGAGCGAGACTCCGTCTCAAAAAAAAAAAAAAAAAAAAAAAAAAAAAAAAAAAAAAAAAAAAAATCTCTGCAATAGTCCAGAGAGATTTTTTTTTTGGGGGATTGTGAGAAAATGGGTAGTGAATGCTTATGAACATTTTTTTTTTTTTATTGAAATGTTTTAAAATGCATTGTGATGGTTGCACAATTCTGTGACTATACCAAAAACTCTTGAATTATATACTTTTATTTTACTATTATTGTTATTTTTATTTTTATTTTTTGAGATGCAGTCTTGCTCTGTCACCTAGGTCTTGGCTCACTGCAACCTTCACCTCCTGGGTTCAAGCGATCTCCTGCCTCAGCCTCCTGAGTAGCTGGGATTACAGGCATGCACTACCACACCTGGCTAATTTTTTTTTTTTTTTTTTTTTTTTTTTTTTTTGAGACAGAGTCTCGCTCCCTGCAAACTCTGCCTCCCGGGTTTACGCCATTCTCCTGCCTCAGCCTCCTGAGTAGCTGGGACTACAGGCGCCCGCCACCACACTCGACTAATTTTTTTTGTATTTTTAGTAGAGACGGAGTTTCACCATGTTGACCAGGATGGTCTCGATCTCCTGACCTCGTGATCTGCCCGTCTTGGCCTCCCAAAGTGCTGGGATTACAGGCATGAGCCACCGCGCCCGGCCAATTTTTGTGTTTTTTTAGTAGAGATGAGGTTTCACCATATTGGCCAGGCTGGTCTCGAACTCCTGACCTCAGGTGATCTTCCCGCTTTGGCCTCCCAAAGTGCTGGATTTCAGGCGTGAGCCACCTCAGCTACTCAGGAGGCTGAGGTGGGAGAATTGCTTGAGCCTGAGAGGCAGAGGTTTCAGTGAGCTGAGATCATGCCACTGCACTCTAGCCTGGGCAACAAGAGCGAAACTCTGTCTCAAAAAAAAAAAAAAAAAAAAAAAATTCATTGAATATAACTGAGTGAGTAAAAGAACGAACCAAAGACCTGGAAGAGATCTAAGGGGTCCATGATTCCAGATTTCAGGCGGGGCCACATTCAACTATCATTTCTTCCAAGTTTTTGCAGTGGGATAGAAATTTGAAACCTGGGTTATCTCCTTAATTCTCCATGTGCTGGGAGGAGATTTGGCATAAGTTGAACAATTGGACTTGAGTATCTCCATCTAATATCAAACTACCTTAAGTACTTTGGCATTGCAGAAATGTAAAGCATCCCTTTTATTTGTCATTTCTAGGGGAGGTAACTCCAGGACTATCTCAGGTGGAATATGCACTTCGCAGACACAAACTAATGTCTCTGATCCAGAAGGAAGCTCAAGGGCACAGTGGGACAGACCAGACGGTGGTTGTGCTCTCCAACCCTACATACTACATGAGCAACGATATTCCCTATATTTTCCACCAGGACAACAATTTCCTGTACCTGTGTGGATTCCAAGAGCCTGATAGCATTCTTGTCCTTCAAAGCCTCCCTGGCAAACAATTACCATCACACAAAGCCATTCTTTTTGTGCCTCGGCGAGATCCCAGTCGAGAACTTTGGGATGGTCCACGATCTGGCACTGATGGAGCAATAGCTCTAACTGGAGTGGACGAAGCCTATACGCTAGAAGAATTTCAACATCTTCTACCAAAAATGAAAGGTAACAAATGGGAGCAGAAGTCACATTACAAAGCAGATTAGGATTAAGACCTTTCTTGCCTGTTTAGACAAGTCTTTAATTTCGTTATCGTAACACCACCGTGAAAAGACCATGAGCACCATGAAAGAAATGTAAAGCCTTTTCCAGAAGATTGAGCTTCTTTAAAGATTTCATTTATGCCTGCTGCATTGGCTCACACTTGTAATCCCAGCACTTTGGGAGGCTGAGGCAGACAGGTTCCTTGAGGCCAGGAGTTCAAGACCAACCTGGCCAACATGGCAAACCCCGTCTCTACTAAAAATACAAAAATTAGCCAGGCATAGTGGCGTGCGCCTGTAATCCCAGCTACTCAGGTGGCTCAGGCAGGAGAATCACTTGAGCCCGGGAGGTGGAGGTTGCAGTGAGCCAGATCATGCCACTGCATTCCAGCCTGGGCAACCAAGCAAGATTGTCTTTAAAAAAAAAAAAAAAAAAGATTTCATTTATTCATTTGCAGGAGGTTATAGTGAACCAGTGAGCCAAGATCCCACCACTGCTCTCCAGCCTAGGCGACAGAGCAAGACTCCATCTCAAAAAAATAAATAAATAAAATAAAAGTATCTAATTCAGGAGTTTTTGGTATAGTCACGGAATTGTGCAACCATCACCACAATGAATTTTAGAACATTTCATTGAAAAAAAAACTCCATGTTCACTGGATTATTCATTAATGGAGACTGTTACTTATCCTAGTTTGAAATCTCAGAGAGATAATTTTCTTTTAAAGCAAAGGATAAGCCAGACACAGTGGTGTGCATCTGTAGTCCAGCTACTTGAGAGGCTGAGGTAGAAGGATCACTTGAGGCCAGGAGTTCGGGTCCAGACTGCACAACGTAGTGAGGCCCCATCTCCAAAAAATAAATTAGGGACAGGATGGGCATGGATCACTCTTCAAGATTACTGACCAGTCTTGATATTTGACTACTACTTCTTATCTTAGTGCTCTTGCCAACTCTTCTAAAAGAGGTACTGTTCTCCAAGAACGATCCGTGCGTCACAGCATCAGAATCACTTGGTAATGCATATTAAAATTTAAAATGCATAATACGTAATAGAAATTAAAATCTCAGGTCTCCACGTCCTATCTACTGAATCAGAATCTACATTTTAACAAGATCCTGTGTGGTTCATATACAGTTGAGTTCTTTTTTTTTTTGGCAGGGTCTCACTGTCACCCAGGTTGGGATGTAGGTATAGTGGCACACTCATGGCTCACTGCAACCTTGAACCCCAAAGCTCAAGCAGTCTTCCTGCCTCAACCTCCAGAATACTGGGATTACCTGGGAACACCACCACGTTTGGCTCATTTTTTTATTTTTTGTAGAGATGGAGTTTCACTTTGTTGCCTAGGCTGGTTTTGAACTCCTGGCCTCAAATGAGCCTCCCACCTCAGCCTCCTGAAGTGCTGGGATTACAGGTGTGAGGCACCGTGCCCGGCCACAGTTGAGTTCTTGTCCCTCGAAGAAATTACCTTCTCTATAGTTATTCTGGTGAAATTTTAATCATTCTGAATGTTTTGAGATTTTCCTTCTGGGAATTTTTTCAGAACCTACACCACATTATAAACTATCTTTAGTAATTCTTATAAAACTTTAGCTCTGGGAGCATTTTATTTTTTGAAGTATCTTATTTGGAAAATAAGATAGATGATCAAGTTTAAAAATACTGATTTCAGGCCAAGATAATGTATAATTGTAAAGTTTTTGTTTGATTTTTCTCATATGGCTTATAAATCATTTCTGAAGTTAGTTTCTAAAAGAGAATTCCAAAAATGTTTTTCACAATCATGAAATATATTAGACTGTTTCCTTTAAAGCCTCTTTTGGGAGAAAATACTCATTTGAATAAGTTCTAACATCTGATTAAATTCTTTTTATTTATAGAAATATTTTCCATTTTATAGATAATTAGCCTGTTCAATTCATTGAATGTTCTTATGTCTTCAAAATCCACAATAAATATGGGGCATAGAATCATTTTCTTTGTAGCTTTTTTATTTCTTACATTAGTTGCTAGTTGTCTATTCTACTGTCTAAATTTTATTAACTCACTATAGTTACAATCTCATGTAAAATAAATTTCTCAAAAGTACTTCTCAGTCACCATTCCTTTTTTTTTTTTTTTTTTTGAGACAGAGTTTTACTCTTGCCCAGGGTGGAGTGCAATGGCACGATCTCGGCACACTGCAACTCCTGCCTCCCAGATTCAAGCAATTCTCCTGCTTCAGCCTCTCGTGTAGCTGGGATTACAGGCACACACCACCATGCCCAGGCTAATTTTTGGTTTTTTTAAGTAGAGACAAGGTTTCACCATGTTAGTCAGGCTGGTCTCGAACTCCTGACCTCAGGCGATCCACCCCCTGCTCAGCCTCCCAGGATATTATAGGCATCAGCCACCGCGCCTGGCTGAAATCATTTATTTAAAGGTTTTAAAACCTTTAAAAAGGTGAGCTATGATTTCATACACTTTGAACAGGTAGTAGAGATTGTTTTACTTTTTAAAAATTACAACAATTGGCCGGATGTGGTGGCTCACGCCTGTAATCCCAGCACTTTGGGGGGCCAAGGCAGGCGGGTTGCCTGAGATCAGGAGTTTGAGACCAGTCTGGCCAACATGGTGAAACCCCGTCTCTACTAAAAATATGAAAAAATTAGCTGGGCATGGTGGCGTGCGCCTGTAATCCCAGCTACTCGGGAGGTTGAGGCGAGGGAATTGCTTGAACCAGGAAGGTGGAGGTTGCAGTGAGCTGAGATCTCGCCACCGTACTCCAGCCTGGACGACAGAGCAAGACTCGGTCTCAAAAAAAAAATTACGCAACAATTAAATTTCTATCTATCATAAGTAGGAAAGTGTTTCCCATGTGGTATATATTTAGAACCATTTGTATTTTAAAAATGAAAATATGTAGGACAGAATTACTAGTGCATATCCAATCGAAGTTTTCTGGATTTTTTCCCTTCTACTTTCCCCAAAGTACTTTTTAGTCATATAAAATATACAGACCTTCTCACTTGGATTGTTAGGAATACTGTTCATAGCTTACTGTTAGAAAAAAAGAACAAATGTAGATCTGGTATTAAGTACAAATCGTTTTTATAATGAACATTTATATCGTATATCTTAGGCAAATATAGACCATTTCCTTAGGTCTCTAACGTTGAAAGCTGAAATGTGATTGTTTACAAAGAGAATGTATAGCAGATGCAAAGGGAGAAGTGAGGAAATATCAACTGTAGTGTTTCCATAGCAATGAATAATTGCTCCAGAATGGAAGGAGAACCCTTTCCTCTAGTTCTGAGATCATTATGTGAAAGGATGGGACACTTTACCCATAAAGTCATAATCTGAGTATGTTTATGTTTTTCTGTCCTTCTGTGTGCAATTATTCAACAGGTGCCTCTAGCTCAGTAAGTGGTGGTGAAGAACAGTTGTTTTAATTGTTTAATTTAATAATGAAGGCCAGGCACGGTGACTCACGCCTGTAATCCCAGCACTTTGGGAGGCTAAGGTGGGTGGATCACAAAGTCAGGAGTTTGAGACCAGCCTGGCCAATATGGTTAAACCTCATCTCTACTGAAAATACAAAAATTAGCCAGGCGTGGTGGTGGGCGCACGTAGTCCCAGCTACTTGGGAGGCTGAGGCAGAAGAATCGCTTGAACCTGGGAGGTGGAGGTTGCAGTGAGCCGAGATCGTGCCACTGCATTCCAGCCTGGGTGACAGAACGAGACTCTGTCTCAAAAATAGAGAGAGAGAAAGAGAGAAAATCAAAGCTTGAATAAAGCTTTAGTCCCATGTATTGTCCTTTATAAAGAATACTGACGTTTAGGGGCAGAAAAGCTGGATATTCCGTCTTAGAATGTCTTGCCATTTCCAGGGAATTACCTTTTTAGTGATTTATAATCAAACCTTTATTGCTTCAGTCCTGAGAGTCTTACTCTCAACACTTTAGAGTTCCACATTACAGGTTTTGTAGTTTTGACTCTTGTTGAAGTTGTTATGACAGTTGATATTTCTTGTTGCTGGTAGTTTTGTTTTAAATTTATTTTTTGGCTTCTCATTCTAAGCTGAGACAAACATGGTTTGGTATGACTGGATGAGGCCCTCGCATGCACAGCTTCACTCTGACTATATGCAGCCCTTGACTGAGGCCAAAGCCAGGAGTAAGAACAAGGTTCGGGGTGTTCAGCAGCTGATACAGCGCCTCCGGCTGATCAAATCTCCTGCAGAAATTGAACGAATGCAGATTGCTGGGAAGCTGACATCACAGGTATGATTCCTATTGAAAAGGTTTTTTCCAGATTGGAAAAATCATAAGCTCTTAAGGTTCAGTAAGCACCTTGAGGCCATATACCCAATGCAGCAGTCTCCTCACCGCAGATGGGCATCTGGCTTCTGCTCCAGTGTGTAGTGAACATACCTAGAGACTTGCTTAATACCTTGCAAGACAAAGTAAATCTGCTTTCTGTGAAGGTGGTTCTTTTACCCATCAATCTTAATTATTTCTCCTTAGAACGACAGAAATTTATACTATTTCCTTTCCTTATAGTTACACTAATAGCGTCAGTTAAACAGTTTGCTTCTAAGAAAGACTCAGGACCCAAAGTGACAGTGCTTACAGATCTGCAGTTTATTATAGGAAAAGGGTGAAAAATAATCATAGTATGAAAGTAAGGATATCTATCACAGCCAATGGCTATCTCAAAGCAAAGAGTCGAGAGAAACCAGGTGCAGGCTTCAATGGTCCTCCCTAGGTAAGGGCCAGGCAGGATGTATCTCTCTCTTACAGATTAGGAATCACCAGTGTTGTCATACTCTGCTCAGGCTGCCATTACAAAATATCACAGTCTGCATGGCTTAAACAAGAGAAATTGATTGTCTCATAATTTTGCAGTCTGGAAGTCCGAGATCAAGGTGCCATCATGGTCCATTTCTGGTGAGGGCTCTCCTGGCTTACAGAAGGCCGCTTTCTTGCTGCGTCCTTACATGACAGTGAAAGAGGGCCTTCTTGTATGGCCATAGTCCTGTCAAATTAGAGCCCCACCCTTAATTACCTCCTAAAGACATAGAGAGTAGAGCTTAAACACATTAATTCTGGGGGAAACACAATTCGGTCCATGGCACATGCAGCAGAATACCTCAGAATCAGAGACCCCAAAATGGAATCTCAGCTAGGGATTTTTGTTTTTTTTGGTCACATAATCATATTCCTGCTATATAACAGTAAAGCCCCCCAGAGGTTTCACAGAGACCAAGTGTAAACCATAAATCTCATTGGCTACCCCAAAACTCCTTATTTCATTTATTCTCTCCAAGGTGTTGGCCATTGACTTAATGTAAAAAAATTTTTTACTGTGGTGAAATATGCATAATATAAAATATATCATTGTGACCTTTTTTTTTTTTTTTTTTTTTTTTTTTTGAGACGGAGTCTTGCTCTGTCACCCAGGCTGGAGTGCAGTGGCCGGATCTCAGCTCACTGCAAGCTCCACCTCCCGGGTTTACACCATTCTCCTGCCTCAGCCTCCCGAGTAGCTGGGACTATAGGCACCTGCCACCTTGCCCAGCTAGGGTTTTTTTGTATTTTTTAGTAGAGACGGGGTTTCACCGTGTTAGCCACGATGGTCTCGATCTCCTGACCTCGTGATCTGCCTGTCTCGGCCTCCCAAAGTGCTGGAATTACAGGCTTGAGTCACCGCGCCCGGCCATTGTGACTATTTTTAAGTTGCAATTCAGTGACATGAAGGATATTTTGTTGTGTTTTCCCGCAATTCCAAATTCCGGGCGCGGTGGCTCAGTGAATCATGAGGCCGAGACGGGCGGATATTTCACATTGGCTGTGCCCACTTTTCCTGGGCGAGGTGGCGGGCTTACTTGAGGCAGGAGAATGGCGTAAAAACCCGGGAGGCAGAGCTTGCAGTGAGCTGAGATCCGGCCACTGCACTCCAGCCTGGGCGACACAGCGAGACTCCCCGTCTCAAAAAAAAAAAAAAAAAAAAAAAAAAAAAAAAAACAAATAGAAAACTGTACATAAATCATAACTTCCCATTCTCCCTCCTCCAGCCCCCAGTAACCTCTCCTTTCTCTATGAATCTGCCTATTCTAGCTACTGCATAGAAATGGAATCATACAACATTTGGCTTTTTGTGACTGGCTTATTTCACTTAGCATAATGTTTTGAAGGTTCTTCCATTAGAATTTCATTCTTTTTTTTTTTTTTTAGATGCCCAGACTAGAGTGCAGTAGCATGATCACAGCTCACTGCAGTCTCGACCTGGGTTCAAGTGATCTTCCCACCGTAGCCTCCCAAGTAGCTAGGACCATGGCCGCATGCCACCATGCCTGCTAATTTTTTAAAATTTTTTATAGAGACAGGGTTTATCAGTGTTGTCCAGGCTAGTCTCGAGCTCCTGAGCTCAAGCAATCCGCCCACCTTGACCTCCCAAAGTGCTGGGATTACAGGTGTGAGCTGCCATGCCCAGCTTCATTATTTTTAAAGACTGAATAATATTCCATTGTATGCATATGCCATATTTTATTTGTCCATTCATCCTTTGATAAACATTTGGTTTCCTTCTACGTTTTTTTTTTTTACTATTGTGAATAACGTTGCTGTGAATGTAAGTGTACAAATATCTTGTGTTCAAGTCTCTTTCAATTCTATTTGGTATATACACACAACTGGAGTTGCTAGATCAAATGATAATTTTATGTTTAATATCTTGAGCACCACCATACTGTTATCCATAGTGGCTGCACCATTTCACATTCCCACTAGCAACACACCAAGGGTTCCAATTTCTCCACTCTACACCAACATTTGTTCTGTTTTTGTGGTAATAGCCAATCCTAATGGGTGTGAAGTGGTATCTTATCGTGGTTTGGATTTGTATTTCCCTAATAATTAGTGGTATTGGGCATCTTTTTATGTGCTTCCTGCCTTCCTAATGGTTTTGTTTTGTTTTTTTGTTGTTTTTTGCTTTCTTTTTGAGACAGTGTCTCGCTGTCACTCAGGTTGGAGTGCATGGTGAGATCATAGTTTACTGCAGCCTTGAATTCCTGGACTTAGGGGAGACTCTTGCCTCAGCCTCCTTAGTAGCTTGGATTACAGGCACATACTACCATGCCTGGCTAATTTTTTAGGTTTTTGTAGAGATGGGTTCTCACTATATTACCCAGGCTGGTATTGAACTCCTGGCCTCAAGAGATCTTCTGTCCTCAGCCTCCCAAAACACTAAGATCACAGGCATGAGCCACCATGCCCAGCTTCCTCTTAACAATTTCAATCAGTGTATTTCCTGCCACACCTTGACCAAGGAAGGAACTTTAGCAAAATAGCTCTGGCTAATTCTAAGCCCAGAATTAGCAGAACAGTTCACTCTGCCCCCATAACCAATATTAACTCTATTTTTTGATAAAACAGTAATCCTGAGTTGACAACAGTTAACTTCACTTCTCAATATCATATAGATAAAATATATAGACAAGCAGGGCACAGTGGCTCACCCCTATAATCTCAGCACTAAGGCCAAGGTGGGAGGATCACGTGAGGCAGCAAGGAGTTAGAGACCAGCCTGGCAACATGGCAAGACCTCACCTCTACAAAAAAACTATATTTTAATTAGCCAGGCATTGTGGCATACGCCTGTAGTCCTAATTACTCTGGAGGCTGAGGCAGAAGGATCACTTTAGACCAAGAGTTTAAGGTTGCAGTGAAGTATTATCACATCACTGCACTCCAACCTGGGTGACAAAGCAAACCCTGTCTCTAAAAAAATGCATACATAGAATCCAAACATTTACAATGATCAGTGAAGGGTTGGTACTGATTTAAAGAGACAGCTGAATTATCCAATTATACTTTCTTTTTTTTTTTTTGAGACGGAGTCTCGCTCTGTTGCCCGGGCTGGAGTGCAGTGGCCAGATCTCAGCTCACTGCAAGCTCCGCCTCCCGGGTTTACGCCATTCTCCTGCCTCAGCCTCCCGAGTAGCTGGGACTACAGGCACCTGCCGCCTCGCCCAGCTAGTTTTTGTATTTTTTTTAGTAGATACGGGGTTTCACCATGTTAGCCAGGATGGTCTCAATCTCCTGACCTCGTGATCCGCCCGTCTCGGCCTCCCAAAGTGCTGGGATTACAGGCTTGAGCCACCGCGCCCGGCCCAATTATACTTTCTTGTGTTTTTGTATGAACTGTACAGTCCTTTGGACTCCTTGATCCACGGTTTTCTGCACTTTATGGTATATATCTGCTGAGTTATTAGAAATAATAATCTATCATTAATCAAGTCTAAATATTCATCAAACCAATTCTCCTCCATAGGGATAACATCCCAACAGGACTTTAATTCAGTCTCTCAATATATTTGATCATCATCATCAGTATTATACTAAATTTTATAAGCTCCTAAAATACAATTTTACCTGACCCCATCTTACATCATGTAGCAGTACCATTGAAGCGAGAAGTCAGACAAAATTTAGCTGCTAAAGGCTTACATTAAAATAAAAATTAAGGCCAGGTGTGATGGCTCACACCTGTAATCCCAGCACTTTGGGAGGATGAGGCAGGAGAATCACTTATGCTCAGGAGTTCAAGACTAGCCTGGGCAACAGGGAGAGACCCCATCTCTACAAAAGATTTTTAAAAATAGCCAGGTGTTGTGGTCCCAGCTGCTTGGGAGGCTGAGGAAGGAGGATCACTTGAGCTGGGGCAGTTGAAGCTGCAGTGAGATTTGATCGTGCCACTGCACTCCAGCCTGGGCAACAGAGTGAGACCCCATCTCAAAAAAGAATAATAAAAATTTAAAAAAATAAAATTAGCAAATAAGACAGCTGGATGCAGTGGCTCACGCCTATACTCCCAACACTTTGGGAGGCCAAAGCGGGCAGATCACTTGAGCCCAGGAGTCCAAGACCAGCCTGGGCAACATGGTAAAACCCTGTCTCTGCAAAATACAAAAAAATTAGCTGGGCATGGTGGTATGCACCTATAGTCCCAGCTCCTCAGGAGGCTGAAATGGGAGGATCACATGAGCCCAGGGAGGTCAAGGCTGCAGTGAGCTGAGATTGCACCACTGCACTCCAGCCTGGGTGACAGAGTGAGACCCTGTCTCAATAAAGAAATAAATAAAAGAAGACAAAATCATGGTGTAATTATTTTGTCCCTCCCTGTGCAATTTACCTCTTCTTATATACCATATATTATTTCTCATAGGAGTCTAGATCAGAGACCATATCTCTGCTATTTCAAGATTCAAAACATCTTGAAAACAGCCAGATTTTCTTCTCGAAAAGTTACATGATTTAGCCAGATGTGGAGACTCATACTTGTAATGCCAGCACTTCGGGAGGCCAAGATGGGTGGATCACTTGAGCTCAGGAGTTTGAAACCAACCTCAGCCTCATAGTAAGACCCCATTTCTACAAAAAAATAATGTTTTAATTAGCTGGATGTGGTGGCACATGCCTGTAGTCCCAAGTACTTGGGAGGCTGACATGGAAAGATCACTTGAGCCCAGGAAGTCAAGGCTGCAGTAAGCCATGATCATGCCACTGGTTACATGGTTTAGCTGGGCGCAGTGGCTCACGCCTGTAACCCAGCACTTTGGGAGGCTGAGGCCGGCAGATCACGAGGTCAGGAGATCAAGACCAGCCTGGCTAAGACGGTGAAACCCCGTCTCCACTAAAAATACAAAAAAATTAGCCGACTGTGGTGACGGGCACCTGTAGTCCCAGCTACTTGGGAGGCTGAGGCAGGAGAATCGCTTGAACCCGGGAGGCAGAGGTTGCAGTGAGCAGAGATAGCGCCACTGCACTCCAGCCTGGGTGACAGAGTGAGACTTCGTCTCAAAAGAAACAAGAGAAGAGAAGAGAAGACATGACACGACCCTAGTCCTGTTTAAAGTTTGTCCAGGATCCACAAACTGCACTACAGGAAAAGAATGCTTGGCACTCAGTTGCATTGTTGGAGCTGTTAAAAAGCACCTCAACCGGTTGCATCCTTTAGTTAGAATTTCCATAGACCAGAGGGTCCAAGTCTCCCATGCATGCACAACATGGGGTTCTGCCATGGGAATGAATCACTGGCAGTCATGCTTGGTATCCCTTGGACTCCATTTAAATTAAGGTATCTGTAATGCAGCTTGTGTTCACATGCAAGCTTATTCCTGTTGTTGGGTTGGTTTGGGCATGTTGTCATCATGCATGCTGTAAATTGTTAAGACCCATTTTGATAGCACTGTCTGTCATTTCAGCTTGCCACTTTTGTTCTTACTCCTGAAATAGGATGCCTTCAAGGCGCCCTATTGGCATTGGCAAATCTATTTCTTTCTCTTTTTTTTTTTTTTTTTTTTGAGATGGAATCTCGCTCCGTCACCAGGCTGGAGAGCAGTGGCGCGATCTCGGTTCACTGCATCCTCCGCTTCCTGGGTTCAAGCAATTCTCCTGCCTCAGCTTCCCAAGTAGCTGGGACTACAGGCATGCGCTACCATGCCCAGCTAATGTTTTTGTATTTTTAGTAGAGACAGGGTTTCGCCATGTTGGCCAGGATGGTCTCAATCTCTTGACCTTGTGATCCACTCGCCTTGGCCTCCCAAAGTGCTGGGATTACAGGTGTGAGCCACCATGGCCGGCCAGCAAATTATTTTATCAGTATGTCTTTCCTCATTAAAAACAAATCCACCTGCCAGTTGCTCCTAGCCTGGCTCCTAATTCCACTAAGGCTCTTATTTTGAGTATGGGAACATAACATGTTGTCACCATAAATATTAGTACAACTAATATTTGTACAACTGTTTCATTTGTACAACTGCTTTACTACAGCTAGGAAATAAATTTGAGACCCCAAAATATTGAGTCCCCCAGGCTTAGGTCATGTGAGTGGTAGTCACATCTAAATAGAGTCGTTTGAATATGCTTTCCAGAATCATCCACATTGAGTTTTGAATTCTCAGAAATGTAGGCCCACCAGGTTATACCTTGTTATTTCTTTTTGTTACTGAGCCAAGTATCCCAATTTTCTCTCTACCTCCTTATGCCTATTCACCCACAATAACAATGCAAATAGCTATTTTTACAGATATTATAATAGATGGAACATGGCATGAGATAGCATTCTATCATATTCTGGTAGCTTTGTAAAACCTTTATCGTCTCAATTAATGGTTATATGTGCTAACTGAGATGATTATTCATCGATTTTCAAATTTAACTCGCTAAATATTCTCACAGTTTGCTTTCCTAACACAGATCCTTTATAATAGATACATCCGGCCAGCTGCTCACGCCTGTAATCCCAGCACTTTGAGAGGCCGAGGCAGGCGGATCACCTGAGGTTGGGAGTTTGAGACCAGCCTGACTGATACGGAGAAACCCAGTCTCTACTAAAAATACAAAATTAGGCCGGGCGCGGTGGCTCAAGCCTGTAATCCCAGCACTTTGGGAGGCTGAGACGGGTGGATCACGAGGTCAGGAGATTGAGACCATCCTGGCTAACACGGTGAAACCCCGTCTCTACTAAAATACAAAAAAAATTAGCCGGGCGAGGTGGCGGGCACCTGTACTCCCAGCTACTCGGGAGGCTGAGGCAGGAGAATGGCGTGAACCCGGGAGGCGGGGCTTGCAGTGAGCTGAGATCCGGCCACTGCACGCCAGCCTGGGCAACAGAGCCAGACTCTGTCTCAAAAACAAAACAAACAAACAAAAAAACCAAAATTAGCCAGGCATGTTGGTACATCCCTATAATCCCAGCTACTCAGGAGGCTGAGGCAGGAGAATCACCTGAACCCAGAAGGTGGAGGTTGCAGTCAGCAGAGACAGCACCATTGCACTCCAGCCTGGGCAATAAGAGTGAAACTCCAACTCAAAAAAAAAAAAAAAAAAAAAAAGGTGTATCCTGTGAAACAGGAATCAAGATATAGCCTTATTTGTATTATTCCACATAGTCATGGATAGCTGTACCATTTCTTTTTGTTTTTTGTTTTTTGTGTTTTGAGATGGAGTTTCGCTCTTGTTGCCGTGGCTGGAGTGCAATGGCATAATCTCGGCTCCCCACAACCTCCGCCTCCCAGGTTCAGGTGATTCTCCTGCCTCTGCCTCCCAGGTAGCTGGTATTATAGGCATGTGCCACTACGCCTGGCGAATTTTGTATTTTTAGTAGAGATGGGGTTTCTCCATATTGGTCAGGCTGATCTAGAACTCGCAACCTCAGGTGATCCGCCTGTCTGGCCTCCCAAAGTTTTGGGATTACAGGTGTGAGCCACCACATCCAGCAGCTGTTCCATTTCTTCATCCGTTTTGAGGACATATGTCACTCCTGGAAGTGTGCTTGTTAGGTTGGCTATTGCCCAGCTCTCTTTTTGGCTCTTCAGAAGAGGAGGAGAACACTGGACGTGGTGGTGATGCCAGTAGTCCCAACTACCCGGGAGGCTGAGGCAGGAGGATCACTTGAGGTCAGGAGTTAGAAGCTATAGTAGACTGTGATACAGGTGCTGCTATGATAGTGCCTGTGAGTAGCCACTGCACTCACAGGCAGCACAGCAAGACTCTATTTCTTAAAAAGAAGGGGATTTCATAAGTTCTTCACCCCAAGGGGTATCTGAGTTAAAGCAAAGAGAGAATATTATTCTCTTGCTTTAAGCATCTCTTGAGGCACCAGAAGCATCTGTTGAGCTTCTGTACACTCATTTATTGACTTCCTTCCCCTTAGCAACAACCTTGCGTTTCTTAATCATTTTTAAATTTTTTTATTTATATATAAAGTGTACAACATATTTTGATATACATATGTGTAATACAGTGGTTACTGCAGTCAAGAAAATGCATTTATTATTAATTTGAATGCAAACCTTTCCCGCTGAAGGAAACTTCCTCAGTCAGCTATTGAGGTAGTCCAATCATAGGGAGATAAATTGGATAAATACAGAAAATGGCACTATACTGTTGGCAGCCAGGACAATTTTTATGAATAGTTTAAGCTTCAGTGGAGCCCACTGGTATATGTCACTGTTCAGTGCATCACTGGCTGACTTGAGTTCCTCCACCCATTTCATAGACTTGGTTGCCATTTCAAGAAATCAAGTTAGGCCATCAACTGTTGGTTCCAATCACCTTAAAATTCTGGCATAGAGTTTCTTTGGTATCAGCATGCCCTACTTTGATTGTTCCCTTAGAATTTTCATAGAGATTTCCAAAGAGCAGCTCCTCACATGGAGGGCTCTTTTATTGTCCAGTTATTTGTGACCCACTTGTTAGACCAATTGCAAGTCCATCAGTGACAGCCCAAAAATCAATATTTACCCAAATAATAGGGCTTTTGTGTCCAGTTCTTCTATCAGGACTATGATTATAGCCTGTAATTCAGTCCTGTTGACCAACTTGTACTTAACTTTTTCCATAGGATTTTACTTTCTGCTGGACTCTGAACATCTACTTTTCATACAGAATTGCCCTCAGTTCTAGAACAGCCATCTGTGAAGCAGTCCAGTTGCCTGGCATTCGTGGGCAAATAATAGAAAGGAGGGATCCTAGGGGGAAAAGACTACTTGCTCATGAATCTGATGATTCTTTCACATAGATCCCCTGGTAGCATGCTGCATATAGTTCATTTCCATTTTATGACACAGCTTCTTTGGACATTGTCCATCTTATTGAAATGCATTTCTTTTTTTTTTTTTTCCAATAGAGATTACTACTTTACTTTTCTTTTTTTTTTTTTTTTTTGAGACAAAGTTTTGATCTGTCGCCCAGGCTGGAGTACAGTGGCGCAGTCTCGACTCACTGCAACCTCTGCTTCCCGGTTTCAAGTGATTCTCCTGCCTCAGCCTCCTGAGTAGCTGGGATTACAGACGCCCACCACCATGCCCGGCTTATTTTTGTATTTTTAGTAGAGACGGGGTTTCACCATGTTGCCCAGGCTAGTCTTGAACTCCTGACCTTAGGTGATCCAACCGCCTCTGCCTCCCAAAGTGCTGGGATTACAGGCATGAGCCACCATGCCACCATCTCGCCTGTCGCCCAGAGTGCAGTTTTTTAAATTCCCAAAAAGTAGCTTTATAACTTTTTTTCAAAAATCCGCCCGTCTCGGCCTCCCAAAGTGCTGGGATTGGCTTGAGCCAGTACAGACAGACTTGAACCCTGGACTCTCAGATTAAAAATCTGATGCTCACGCAACTGAGCTATGCAGACTTCTAACCAGACTTTTTATCCCTTTCACAGCAGCATCCCCACATCCCATGAGTTAATTCTGTCATTCGTAAGTGCTTCATTAAGAGGCCCAGAGAGTATTGTACACTGTCTTACTCCGTCCAGTAGACGTAAAAGAGTTTCTTCTCCACCTCCAGGGCATTTTACTCACATATTTGTGAAAGGTCTTGTGTTCCCTGCCAGGAGTTGGGGTTATGAGATCCTGGCCTGCATATCAATATTCTTCATTTATTACCATGCTGATATTAAAACACAGCATTTTGACATCTGATGTTAGAGACTCATTGGAACCTTTCTCTTTCTAAACTTCCTTTTAACTCAGATAATAAACATATCTGCCTTGGGATTTTTATAGTCTGAGGAGTTTAATGACAGGCAGTTGTGGATCCCAAACCTTCCTGTAAAATTCTATCAGGGTTGGCCTTTGTCAATTTTTGTATCATTATTTTTGGAGAAACAGGGTTTCACCATGTTGGCCATGAGGTCCTGAGCTTGAGCACTCTGCCCACCTGGGCCTCCCAAAGTGCTGGGATTACAGGCATGAGCCACCACGCCTGGCCTCTATGTGTTTTTTATTTAATTGTGGTGAGATGCATATAAAATTTTATCATTTTAGGCCGAACACGGTGGCGCATGCCTGTAATTCCAGCACTCTGGGAGGCTGAGGCAGGTAAATCACTTGAGGCCAGGAGTTTGAGACCAGTCTGGGCAACAAGGCGAGAAACCCCATCTCTACTAAAAATACAAAAAATTAGCCGGGTGTGGTGACACATGCCTGTAATCCCAGCAGCTTGGGAGGTGGAAGTTACAGTGAGCTGAGATCATGCTATTGCACTCCAGACTAGGCAACAGAGTGAGACTCTCAAAAAAAAAAAAAAAAAATTTACCATTTTAGCCATTTTTAAATGCATGTCTTAAAAATGGCTAAAAATGGAAATTCAGTGACATTAGGTATATTCATACTGTGTGTGACCATTACTACTATCTTTTTTCAGACTTTTTTATCATCCCAAATAGAAATTATACTCAATAAATAATAACTTCCCATTCTCCCCTCCTCCCAGCCCCTGGTAACTTTTACTTTTTCTGTGACTCTGCCTATTCTAGCTACTTCATATAAGTAGAAGCATACAGTATTTGTCTTTTTGTGACTGGCTTACTTCACTTAGTAAAATGTTTTCAGAGTTCATCCATTTTGTAGCATTTATCACAATGACATTCCTCTGTGGCTGAATGCTATTCCATTGTATGTATAGACGTTTCCTTCATCTTTTCATCTGTCTTTGGACACTTGGGTTGTTTCCATCTTTTGGGCTATGATGACTAATGCTGGTATGTACCTGGGTTTACAAATAATTGTTCAGGTCCCTGCTTTCAGTTCTTTGGGGTATATACCCAGAAGTAGAATTGTTAGATCTGTGGTGATTCTGTGTTTAATTTTTTTTTTCTTTTTTTGAGACAGAGTCTCCATTTGTTCCCAGGCTGGAGTGCAGCAGCACCATCTTAGCTCACTGCAACCTCCATCTCCTGGGCTCATGTGATCTTCCCACCTCAGCCTCCTGATTATATGTTTAATTTTTTGAGAAACCACCATCCAGTTTTCCACAGCACATGGACCATTTTACATTTCTACCAGCAATGTACAGGGGTTCCGGTTTTTCTACATTCTTGCCAATCAATGCTTGTTATTTTCTGCCATTTGAGTCCTAGCCACCTTAACGGGTATGAAATGACATCTCATAGTTTCTATTTGCATTTCCTTAACATGTTGAGGATATTTTCATGTGTTTATTGGTCATTTGTATATCTTATTTGGAGAAATACCAGTTCAGTTCCTTTGCCCATTTTTTAAATCGGGCTGGGTATTTTTGTTGTTGAGTTGTAGGAATTCCTTATATGTTTTTGATATTCCTAATCCGATATATGGTTTGCAAATATTCTCCCATTATGAGGGTTGGCTTTTTACTATTGATGGCATCCTTTAATGCTCAAGATTTTTTAATTTTTATAAAGTCCAGTTTGTTTTTTTGTTGTTGTTAACTGTGCTTTTGGTGTCATATCCAAGAAAATATTACCAAACCCAGTGTCATAAAGATATTCCCCTGTGTTTTCTTCTAAGAGTTTTATAGTTTTTTGTTTAGGTCTTTGAGCCATTTTGAGTTAATATTTATATATGGTGTAAACTAAGGGTCTAACCTTATTCTTTTTCATGTCCCCTTTCTTTCTTGATTTTATTTCTTTTGTAAAGTCCTAAACTTACTATCTTTTTATTATCCAGGAAGTTGGGATAAAAGATCTTAAACTGCCTTTTTACATCTTCCTGAGATCTAACAGCAAAGTCACATATGAAGTTCATGCTGGTGGATGCCTTTTATCACAGTATCATCATAACCTGGGTGAGGGGTAGCCAATAATGGAGTTCATTTCTGTCCTCATACAACCAGAACCATACTGTCTGCATCCACAGCTTTTCTGCAGCTTCAGGAGGCACTGACTGTATGACGAGGGAGGGGCAGGACAGTCGCCCATATCTAGATAACATATGATAGGCCCCTCCCTTCATCCATTTTAATAAACTAGGGGTTTCCCTGTGAACCATTCTCTCTCACTCAGCAGTATTCAAAATGAGAGATACTGTTCTTTGATCTAAAATTCTCAGGAACCATTTTTAACAAGAGTTCCTCAAGGTATTCATGTAGTAATCTAGAAAATGGCTCATTTTCTTCACTGAATAGCCCCTTACATCCGTGTTTTTTTTACCCATCACTGTCAACTTGCCGCTCGAATTATTTTAGCTGGGGTTGGTCTCAGTTGACTCATCAAAAAAAAACGGTAGTAGGACAGTTTCTTTGGGTTGGAGCTCCATCTGTTGATCAAAAAGAGAAGCTCATCTAAAAGAGATTCTGAGCTTACTGTCAGCCAGCACTGAAGGCACTAACCAAACTACTGAATATTTAGACCTACCAGCAATTCAGAATTTCCTCCGAATCCATTTTGCTAGCTCATGAAGTTCAGGGTCTATCATTTCCACACTCCATGATTTCAAACATGTACCATAGCAAACCAAGGATGAATTTTTAAAGAAATGAGTCAGTTGTGCTGGGACAGCTGGATATCCACATGCAAAAGAATGAAGTTGTGACTAGGCACGGTGGCTCACACCTGTAATCCCAGCACTTTGGGAGGCCAAGGCGGGCAGATACGAGGTCAAGAGATAAGACCATCCTGGCCAACATGGTGAAACCTCATCTCTACTAAAAATACAAAAATTAGCTGGACGTGGTGGTGGGCACCTGTAATCCCAGCTACTTGGGAGGCTGAGGCAGGAGAATTGCTTGAACCTGGGAGGTGGAAGTTGCAGTGAGCCAAGATCATGCTACTGCACTCCAGTCTGGTGACAGAGCGAGACTCTGTCTCAAAAAAAAAAAAAAAAAAAAGGAATGAAGTTGTACCCCTACTTCATACGTTATCTAAAAATTAATTAGCCAAGTGTGGTGGCATATGCCTGTAATCCTGAGTACTCGGGAGGCAGAGTCTCCCTTTGTTCCCAGGCTGCCGTGTGGCAATAGGAGAATCACTTGAACCCAGACCAGGAGGCGGAGATTGCAGTGAGCCAAGATTACACCACTGCATTCCAGCCTGGGCAACAGAGCAAGACTCTCTCACAAATTAAGTAAATAAATAAATAAAATGGATCAGTGACCTAAACTTAAGAGCTAAAATTATAAAACTATTAGGAAAAAACATAAGGGTGAATCTTCCTGACCTTGGATTTGCCAAAGGATTCTTAAGTATGATACCAAAAGTACAGGCACCAAAAGAAAAAGTAGATAAATTAGAATTTATCAATGTTTAAAACTTCTGTACGTCAAAGGACACTTTTCTCACACTGAGAAACAGCCTTAGAGGAAAAAAAAGGCCGGGCGCGGTGACCCATGCCTGTAATCCCAGTACTTTGGGAGGCTGAGGTGGGCAGATCACCTGAGGTCAAGAGTTCCAGACCAGCCTGGCCAACACAGTGAAACCCTGTCTCTACTAAAAATACAGAAAATTAGCCAGGTATGGTGGTGGGTGCCTGTAATCCCAGCTACTTGGGAGGCTGAGACAGGAGAATTTCTTGAACCTGGGAGGCGGAGGTTGCAGTGAGCCAAGATCACACCACTACCCTCCAGCCTGGGCAACAGAGCAAGACTCTGTCTCAAAAACAAAGTAATTAATTAAACAATTTAAGAATAAATGAAAAGGCTGAGCATGGTGGCTCACGCCTGTAATCCCAACACTTGGGGAGGCCAAGGTGGGCGGATCTCTTGAGCCTAGGAGTTTGAGACCAGCCTGAGCAACATGGAAAAACCCCATCTCTATGAAAAATACAAAAATAAGTTAGCTGCATGTGGTGGTATGCTCCTGTAGTTTCAGCTACTCACAAGACTGAGGCGGGAGGATCACTGGAGCCTGGGAGGCAGAGGCTTCAGTGAGCCGAGATCGCAGCACTGCACTTCAGCTTGGGTAACGGAGTGAGACCCTGTCTCAAAACAAAATAATTTTTAAAAATAATAAAAGACAAAGGGACTGGGCATGGTGGCTCATACCTGTAATCCTTGCACTTTGGGAGGCCAAGGCAGGGAGATCATTTGAACTCAGGAGTTCAAGAGCAGCCTGGGCTACATAGTGAGACCTCCTCTCTTTTTATTAAAAAAAAAGAATTTAAAAAACTTTTTAAAAATTGTTTAAAAGGACACTATCCAGAAAGTGAAAAAAAGGAATGAGAGAAAATATTTGCAAATCATGTATCTGATAAGGTTCTACTAGTATCTAGAATATTTAAAGAACTTTTTGGTTGGGCGCGGTGGCTCAAGCCTGTAATCCCAGCACATTGGGAGGCCGAGACGGGCGGATCACGAGGTCAGGAGATCAAGACCATCCTGGCTAACACGTGAAACCCCATCTCTACTAAAAGATACAAAAAACTAGCAGGGTGAGTTGGCAGGCGCCTGTAGTCCCAGCTACACGGGAGGCTGAGGCAGGAGAATGGCGTGAACCCGGGAGGCGGAGCTTGCAGTGAGCTGAGATCCAGCCACTGCACTCCAGCCTGGGCGACAGAGCAAGACTCCGTCTCAAAAAAAAAAAAAAAAACTTTTTTTTTTTCCAGATGGAGTTTCACTCTTGTCACCCAAGCTGGAGTGCAATGGCCTGATCTTGGCCCACCGCAACCTCCGCCTCCCAGGTTCAAGCAATTCTCTTGCCTCAGCCTCCCAAGTAGCTATGAATACAGGCGTCCGCCACCATGCCTGGCTAATTTTTTTTTTTTTTTTTTTTTTTTTTTTTTTTTTTGAGACGGAGTCTTGCTCTGTCGCCCAAGCTGGAGTGCAGTGGCGCGATCCTGGCTCACTGCAAGCTCCGCCTCCTGGGTTCACGCCATTCTCCTGCCCCAGCCTCCCGAGTAGCTGGGACTACAGGCGCCCGCCACTGCGCCCGGCTCATTTTTTTTGTATTTTTAGTAGAGACGGGGTTTCACCGTGGTCTCGATCTCCTGACCTTGTGATCCGCCCGCCTCGGCCTCCCAAAGTGCTGGGATTACAGGCGTGAGCCACCGCGCCCGGCCGCCTGGCTAATTTTTATATATTTAGTCGAGATGGGGTTTCTCCATGTTGGTCAGGCTGGTCTCGAACTCCCGACCTCAGGTGATCCACCCTCCCCCCTCCGCCTCAGCCTCCCAAAGTGCTGGGATTACAGGCATGAGCCACCGCGCCCGGCCTATTTAAGGAACTCTTACAGTTCAATAACAGGCCAGGTACAGTGGCTCATGCCTATAGGCCCAGCTACTTGAAAGGCAGAGCTACTCGCGCTACTACGCCTGGCTAATTTTTGTATTTTTTGTAAATACTGAATTTCACCATGTTGCTGAGGCTGGTTTCAAACTGCTGGACTCAAGCAATCCACCCAAACAAAGTGCTGGGACTACAGGCGTGAGCCACTGCGCCCGCCTGTATGACTCCATTTATGTGAAATATCCAGAACAGGTAAACCCATAGAGACAAAAAGCAGGGAATAGGGTGAGAGGAGAACAGAAATTAACTGCTTAATAGGTAAGGGATTTTCTTTTCTGGTGATGAAAATGTTTTGGACCTAGAGAGAGGTGGGGGTTGCAAAACATTGTGAATGTACTAAATGTCACTAGGTTGCTCACTTTATTGGTTAATTTATATGATGTGAATTGTATCTCAGTAAAAAAATCAAGAATGAATTAGTTGTCTTCTAAACATTCCTTACTTTTCCTACTATGTTTTGGTTTTGGTTTTGGTTTTGTTTTGAGACAGTCTCTCTGTGTCGCCCAGGCTGGAGTGCAGTGGCGCAATCTCTGCTCACTGCAACCTCTGCCTCCAGGGTTCAAGCGATTCTCCTGCCTCAGCCTCCCGAGTAGCTGGGATTGCAGGCGCCTACCACCACTCCTGGCTAATTTTTGTATTTTTAGCAAAGATGGGGTTTCACCATGTTGGTCAGGCTGGTTTCAAACTCCTGACCTCATGATCCACCTGCCTCTGCCTCCTAAAGTGTTGGGATTACAGGTGTGAGCCACCGCGCCTGGCCAACATTCCTACTTCTAAGTGGCAGTTAGAGTTCAATTGTTAAAGAAGACCCAGAGACAGTGCTTACAAATACACAGTCATTACAGGAAAAAGGTTTCATAGAGCAACTGCATTAAAGTTAAAGATATGTATCACAGCCTGTGGCTGTCTCACAGCAAGGAGTCTGGAGAAGACAGGTGCAGGCTCCTGTTTTTCTCCCTAGGTAAGGGCTTGGTGGTTCTCTCACAGACCAGGAACCAGTGATGAATGCCCAGAACACCTCAGAACCCAAGAGCCTAAAATGGAATCTCACTTAGGATTTTTGATTTTGGTCACATAGGCATATCCATGCTATGTAATAGTAAAGCCCTCTGGCGAGCTCATGGAGACCCAGTACAAAGCATTGATCTGTTATCAAGTACTGACAAGCTGATACAAACTGCTCTGAAACTCCCCGCAACACTGTTTATCAGTATGCTTCAGGCCTTGGCCCGAATCAGTGTCATACAGAACTTTAGCAAAACAGCTCAGGCTAATTTCAGACCTGCTAGAATTAAGCCTCATAGCATAATAGCACACAAACATTTGAGGCCTGCTTCTCTATATTCTACCTTTAGTCTTCCAAAGTTAAACATTCTTGTTTTCCTTTAACCATTCCTTTTATTTATTTAAGATGGAGTCTTACTCTGTAGCCCAGGCTGGAGTGCAGTGGCGCGATCTAGGTTCACTGCAACCTCCGCCTTCCGGGTTCAAGCAATTCTCTGCCTCAGCCTCCCGAGTAGCTGGAATTACAGGTGCCCGCCACCACGCCTGGCTAATTTTTGTATTTTTAGTAGAGACAGAGTTTCACCATTTTGGCCAGGCAGGTCTGGAACTCCTCACCTCATTATCCACCTGCCTCAGCCTCCCAAAGTGCTGGAATTACAGGTATGAGCCACTGCGCTCGGCCTCAAATCACTGATTTTTAAAATAAGGAAGCTAAGAAACGATCCATGGGACAATATTAAGGGCTGCCTCCCCCCATCTCTCTCTCTGTCACTCACACACACACACACACACACCTTTCATGAAATGGTTTGTGAAATGCTTTTTCTCTCTACTCTCCCTTCTCCATTAGCTTTACAGTGTTCGTTTGTGATGTGTTCTGATTATAAGATGCAGGGTGAAATGCAGAGAAAGCCCATTTTACATTTTTTAACAGTCAAAATACATTCAGGTAGCACTTAGTGAAGTAAGAGTGTTAAATCTTTATTGGGAGTGCGGACTACGTTGTGACAAGACAATCCTAAGAAGTGCCAATCATACAGTCTAACTCTTGATCTTTACTGGAAGGATATCAAGCATATAGTAAGGGTAGGTAGCATTTGAACTGCGTGTCATGTGTACCTGGAATGCTCTGTAAAGAAATTGACTCATAGGAGGCACATTCATTACAAAAAGAAGTAAAGCAAGATTAGGCATTTGATCACCTAGGAAGGAAGAGGAACTTTTCTATCCTGTTGAGTCTGCATAACAGTTTGAAAGAGTCACAACTGTCCTGGCACAATGGTGTGCACCTATAGTCCCAGCTACTCAGGAGGCTGAAGCAGAAGGATCACTTGAGCCCAGGAGTTCAAGGCAGTAGTGCACCATGATTGTGCCTATGAATAGCCACTGCCCTCCAGTGTGGGCAACATAGCAAGACCCCATCTCTTAAAAAAAAATTTATTTTTATTTTTTATTTTTTATTTTTTATTTTTTTTTGAGACGGGGTCTCGCTCTGTCACCCAGGCTGGAGTGCAGTGGCCGGATCTCAGCTCACTGCAACCTCCGCCCCCCCGGGTTCACGCCATTCTCCTGCCTCAGCCTCCCGAGTAGCTGGGACTACAGGCGCCCGCCACCTCGCCCGGCTAGTTTTTTGTATTTTTTAGTAGAGACGGGGTTTCACCGGGTTCACCAGGATGGTCTCGATCTCCTGACCTTGTGATCCGCCCGTCTCGGCCTCCCAAAGTGCTGGGATTACAGGCTTGAGCCACCGCGCCCGGCCAAAAAAAAATTTTTTTAAGCCATGACATCAACAATTATCTATGCCAGGCAATAAGGGTTAAAAGCAAAGTTAATAAAAAGACAAATCCCTCTTTTGAGTGAGTGAAGCCACTAGGACTGCCATATTTTTTAGGTTTCATGCTAAAAATATAGTGCTGAATAAGTTATTTGTCAACATTTGTGATTGTGTGTGCAAGTGTCCTTTATTTTTTTATTTTTTTATTTTTTTTGAGACGGAGTCTTGCTGTGGCACCCAGGCTGGAGTGCACTGTTGCAATCTCAGCTCACTGCCACCTCCACTCTCTGGGTACAAGTGATTCTCCTACCTCAGCCTCCTGAGCAGCTGGGATTACAGGTGCCCACCACTATGCCCAGCTAATATTAGTGGAGACAGCAGGGTTTCGCCATGTTGGCCAAGCTGGTCTCAAACTCCTGCCAAAGTGATCTACGTGCCTCAGCCTCCCAAAGTGCTGGGATTACAGGCGTGAGCAGCACACCCAGTTGTTTAATTTTTTTTTTTGAAATGGAGTCTCGCTCTGTCACCCAGGCTGGAGTGCAGTGGCATGATCTTGGCTTACTGCAACCTCCACCTCCCAGGTTCAAGCGATTCTCCTGCCTCAGCCTCCCAAGTAACTAGGACTACAGGTGCCCGCCACCACGTGCAGCTAATTTTTTTGTATTTTAGTAGAGACCGTGTTTCACTGTGTTAGCCAGGATCATCTCAATCTCCCGACCTCGTGATCTGCCACCTGGGCCTCCCAAAGTGCTGGGATCACAGGCATGAGCCACCACACCCGGCCCCTTTAATTGATTTTAATTGCTCATTATCCAGCAGATATTTACTGAGTACCAACTATGTGCCAGGCACTGCTCTAGGTTCCGAGGATACATTAGTGAGCACAATAGACTATCCACGCTCACTCTCCACAGTTACATTCTGGCGGAGGAGAGACAGTAAACAAACGACATGAAGTCATCTGGAATTAAATGCTATGAAGAAAAACAAAGCAGTGAAGGGGGATGAAATGTGATGGAAGGTGCTAATTTAGATGGGATAGTCAGGAAGGGCCTCTATGAGGAGGAAACATTTGAGGAAAGATTTGAATCTAGAGGGAGCAAGCCATGCAAATATTCCCACCATTGCCCCACTTGCTTTTACTCTATTGGGCATTTTGGCAATGCCATTACCTCATACTAAGAAATGTTTTCATGTTTTCTTTTTTTTAGACAGAGTCTTGCATTGTGGCCCGGGCTGGAGTGCAGTGGCGCAATCTTGGCTCACTGCAACCTCTGCCTCCTGGTTCACGTGATTCTCCTGTCGCAGCCTCCTGAGTAGCTGGGATTACAGGCGCACACCACCACATCCAGCTGATTTTTTGTATTTTTAGTAGAGATGGGGTTTCCCTATGTTGGACAGACTGGATTCAAACTCTTGACCTCATGATCTGCCCGCCTCAGCCTCCCAAAGTGCTGGGATTACGGGCGTGAGCCATCACGTCTGGCCTGTTTGTTTGTTTGTTTGTTTGTTTTCTTTAGAGAAATAGTGTCTCACTATATTGTCAAGGCCGGTCTTGAGCTCCTGAGCTCAAGCGATCCTCTCACCTCAGCGTCCTAAAGTGCTGGGTTACAGGTGTGAGCCACCCTAGGAGGCTGAAAAAATTAAAAATTACAAAAAATTTAAAAATTACTGGGCATGGTGGCGTGCACCTGTAGTCCCAGCTACTTAGGAGGCTAAAGTGGGAGGATCACTTGAGTACAGGAGTTTGAGGCTGCAGTGAGTTCTGATCACTCCATTGCACTCCAACCTGCGGGATGGAGTGAGACTCTTGTCTCAAAAAAAAAAAAAAATGCACACGCATATGGTGTGGTTATCACAGAGAATTAATAAAAGTACTTATACTATAGGCCAGTGGTTTTCAGTGGGGGAGCAGTTTTGTCCCCTGGGGAGCATTTTGGTAATGTCCTGTTGTCACAATTGGGAATGCTTCTGGCATCCTACATAGAACAGGACAGCTCTCCCACGAGGAATTATCTGGCCCCAAATGTCAGTAGTACGGAGGTTGGGAAATCTTGATGTAGACTAGACCATTCAATCCATAATTTCATACATGGTGCTATTGAGGCATTTTGTTACGTAAATAACAAATGTGTATCTTAGTATGTGCTGCTATTACAAAGTACCTGAGATTGGATAATTTATAAGCAATAGAAATGTATTTCCTCAAAGTTCTGGAGGCTGGGAAGTCCAAGGTCAAGGTACTAGCAGATTCAGTGTCTGGTGAAGGGACATTCCTGATAGATGACACCCTCTAGGTATCCTTATATGGCAGAAGGGACAGAAAACCAAGAGGGGCCAAACTCACTCCTCCAAGCCCTTTTATAAGGTCACTAATCCCATTTATGAGGGCAGAGCCCTCATGATTTAATCACTACTCAAAAGGCCCCACTTCTTACTATCACCCCAATGGGGATTAAATTGCAACGTGAATTTTGGAGGGGACACATTCACATCAAAGCAAAATATTTTCCTTTCAGAAATCTATATTATTATCCCCAGTAAGTCACAACTTCAGGTTGACAAAATTGTGGGGAAAGGTGCTTTTCATTTGAGCTCCAGTATTTTGAATGTTCAAGTAAGCAACATAGAATGAGATCATGTTCTTTTCATCCTCCTTTCTCTTTGCAGGCTTTCATAGAAACCATGTTTGCCAGTAAAGCCCCTGTGGAAGAAGGCTTTCTTTATGCTAAGGTGAGATTTAGATGGTTAGCTTCACCGTCTTGTTGGAGGTGAATATAATAATTTGATTTGCAGAAATGGTAGTGCAATTTGCTTTCATGATAGTCATGACCAGCATGTCATTGGAGAGGATTTGTTTCTGAAATATCACTGGTCATTTTTAAGTCTAAAATATACTGTGTTACAATTAAAGGAAGAAAATTGCAAAGTAGAACAGATGATGATGAAGGGAAAATTTAGCAATGCGAGGTGACAAAAGTAATACTGTTTAGGTCAATGTCAAAAAGAGGCTGAGGGCTGGGCGTGGAGCTCATGCCTATAATGCCAGCACTGTGGGAGGCCAAGGCAAGTGAATCACTTGAGGCCAGGAGTTCGAGACCAGCCTGGCCAACATGGCAAAACCCCATCTCTACTAAAAATACAAAAACTAGCTGGGTGTGGTAACGTATGTCTATAATCCCAGCTAGTCAGGTGGCTGAGATACGAGAATCACTTAAACCGGGGAGGCACAGGTTGCAGTGAGCCAAGATCATGCCACTGCACTCCAGCCTGGGCAACAGAGCAAGACTGTCTCAAAAAAAAAAAAAAAAAATGCTGAGGACAGGCGTGGTGGCACATGCCTGTAAAATTTGGGAGGCTGAGATGGGAGGATCACTTGAGTCCAGGAGTTCGAGACCAGCCTGGGCAACATACTGACACCTCATCTCTACAAAAAATTTAAAAAAATTAGTTGGGCATGGTAACACACCTATAGTCCAGTTACTCTGGAGGCTGAGGTGGGTGGATGACTTGAGCCTGGAAGATTCAGGCTATAGTGAACTATGATTGCCCCACTGCACTCCAGCCTGGGTGACAGAGCAATACCGTGTCTCAAAAAAAAAAAGAGGTTGAGAAAGTGCTGTAGATAGTAGCAGATACTCACCAACCTCCAGCTCCATCCTGTATCCTAGAACGTAGTGAAATTAGTAGGACTGCAATTTTCCTAGCATCCATTTTCACTTTTCCAGAGCATTTAGATTCGTAGCTATTTGAAAGATTGGAATTAGTAATTTAGAGCTGTTGTTAAAAATGTAAGTCACATTTCAGTGTTTAGCTAAATCAGAATAAACAAATAGTAACCTTACATGATTGTATTTCAAGGCTCAGCCTTCATCATAGTTTTCTGTCTTCTGGACTTAATTTGAAAATTATAAGAGATTTAGAGAACACTAGGCCAGGCGCGGTGGCTCAAGCCTGTAATCCCAGCACTTTGGGAGGCCGAGCCGGGTGGATCACGAGGTCAGGAGATCGAGACCATCCTGGTGAACACAGTGAAACCCCGTCTCTACTAAAACTACAAAAAACTAGCCGGGCGAGGTGGCGGGCGCCTGTAGTCCCAGTTACTCGGGAGGCTGAGCCAGGAGAATGGCGGGAACCCGGGAGGCGGAGGTTGCAGTGAGCTGAGATCAGGCCACTGCAGTCCAGCCTGGGCGACAGAGCGAGACTCCGTCTCAAAAAAAAAAAAAAAAAAAAAAAAAAAAAAAAAAAGAGATTTAGAGAACACTAAAGAAAAAAGAACAGATTTCATGCCGGGCGCGGTGGCTCAAGCCTGTAATCCCAGCACTTTGGGAGGCCGAGACGGGCGGATCACGAGGTCAGGAGATCGAGACCATCCTGGCTGACACGGTGAAACCCCGTCTCTACTAAAAAATACAAAAAACTAGCCGGGCGAGGTGGCGGGCGCCTGTAATCCCAGCTACTCGGGAGGCTGAGGCAGGAGAATGGCGTGAACCCAGGAGGCGGAGCTTGCAGTGAGCTGAGATCCGGCCACTGCACTCCAGCCTGGGCGGCAGAGCGAGACTCCGTCTCAAAAAAAAAAAAAAAAAAAAAAAAAAAAAGAAAAAAGAACAGATTTAATAATAGGGTTGAAATAACAGGATTTATGGGAATAAAAGAGTATACTTAACATAGATTATAGTACATGGGGTGAGAATAAAAGAGATGGACTGAAATTACAGCATAAAAGGTTTGGTTAGGTATGATGAATAGTTTTCCAGTAATGACTTAAGATAAGTACTGGTATGGAGGTATGGGCAGTTGAAGAGAGCCTGGGCTGGGGCAGCCCTACAGAAACCCTTTGAGTCATACCTTGCTGTTGTTTTTCACAGTTTGAATTTGAATGCCGGGCTCGTGGTGCAGACATCTTAGCCTATCCACCTGTGGTGGCTGGTGGTAATCGGTCAAACACTTTGCACTATGTGAAGAATAATCAACTCATCAAGGTATGTGAAATGCCCTCAGTGCTACCCCCACTAGGTCCAGATACCCTAGTAGAAAACCTGCTAACCTCATGGTCCCCTAACCTTCAGCTTTCACAAATTAGCTGACATTTTAAAAATATTTTATTGCTTTAAAAATATTTTATTGCTTATTACAGGCATTATCTCATTTTATCCTTAAATTAGCTCTGTTAGAAAGGAGCAAATATTAACATGACTTTTTAATAGATGAGGAAAATGAACTTTAAAAAATAAAACAACATAGGCCAGGTGTGGCTCAGGCCTGTAATCCTAGTACTTTGAGAGGCCAAGGCAAGTGAATCACTTGAGGTCAGGAGTTCGAGACCAGCCTGGCCAAGATGGTGAAACACGTCTCTACTAAAACTACAAAAATTAGCCAGGCGTGGTGGCACGTGCTTGTAATCCCAGCTACTCTGGAGGGTGAGGCAGGAGAATTGCTTGAGCCCGGGAGGCATAAGTTGTAGTGAGCCGAGATCACACCACTGTACTCCAGCGCTCCAGCCTGGGCTGTGGAGCAAGACTCTGTCTCTAAATAAATAAATAAATATTTAAATATTTAAAAACCTAAAACAACATATTAGTGCAGAGCCAAGTATTCTACTCTAAAGCCTCTGCTCTTTTCACTATAACTCTCATTGTCTAAGGACTTGCAGCAACAACAGTGAGCCAAGCGGATTTTCTGGGCAGAAAGACTTTAAGAAATCGCTATTAGCTGTGAGGGAACATATCTTCTATGATTTTCTTCCCATGTGACTCTACAAGTGAAGGAATTGTGTGTTCCTTTACTAAGTCCATTTCTTTACTGATTTAGTATTCAATAAATCCAAAAGAAAAAAATATAGGAAACATGTAAATTATACAGCATAATTTAAAAAAACAAAAACAAAAATGAATACCCATGAACCAGGCAGTCAATTTTAGAGCTAGAACAGTAGCAATACAGCACACCTACCCTTATGCTGTCCCATCCCACTTCCTCAAAGGTAACTGGTAACCTAAATTTTGTTTTTCCCTTGACTTTTAAGAAATAGTTGTATTACATACATAGGACTCCCCAAACAGTATTAATTAGCTACTGCTTGTTTATAAACTCTATACAAATTGTATACTGTATATGTAGTTTGGAGGGATTTTTTTTAACTCATAAATATCATAGGTTGGGTGAGGTGGCTAACATCTGTAATCCCAGCACTTTGGGAGGTCAAGGCGGGCAGATCCCTTGAACGCAGGAGTTCAAGACTGGCCTGGGCAACATAGTGAAACCCTCTCTCTACAAAAAAATGCAAAAATGAACCAGGCATGATGGCACATGCCTATAGTCCCAGTTACTTGGGAGGCTAAGGTGAGAAGGATCATCTGAGCCTGGGGAGTTCAAGGTTGCAGTGAGCTGTGATCACACCTCTGCACTCCAGCCTGGGCAACAGAGCAAGACCCTGTCTTCAAAAAAAATAAATAAAATATAGGCCAGACACAGTGGCTTATGCCTGTAATCCCAGTACTTTGGGAGGCTAAGGCAGGTAGATCACTTGAAGCCAGGAGTTCACGACCATCCTGGCCAACATGGTGAAACCCTGTCTCTACTAAAAATACAAAAATTAGCTGGGCGTGGTGGCGCATGCCTGTAGTCCCAGCTACTCGGGAGGCTGAGGCAGGAGAATCTCTTGAACCTGGGAGGCAGAGATTGCAGTGAGCTGAGGTTGCACCACTACACTCCAGCTCTGGGCAATAGAGCAGGACTCCATCTCAAAAAAAAAGTCAACATTTCATAAAATACATTTTATCCAGGATTTAGTTGTTTATTAGCAGAAATTTATTCAATCTTTTACCAAAAATGAAAAATCACATCCATTATTTTAAGTTGCCATTACTGTATGTTATCATTTACTCACTATTCTACTGTTTGTCAAATGTTGTACTTACTTAGATATGAATAATATATACTCTGTCTTCACAGGCATAGAGAGATAATTTCAGCATAACATGACAATTAGAAAGTTAGAGATATACTTAAAGTTTTCTTCTTTCCCCACATGTATTATGATGGAGAGCAAAAGGGGAGTGGGGCCTGACGCGGTGGCTCATGCCTGTATTCCAGCACTTTGGGAGGCTGAGGCGGGCGGATCATGAGGTCAAGAGATCGATACCATCCTGGCCAACAGAGTTAGCCAGGCATGGTGGCGTGCGCCTGTAGTCCCAGCTACTTGGAAGACTGAGGCAGGAGAATCGCTTGAACCCAGGAGGCAGAGGTTGCAGTGAGCTGAGATCACACCACTGCACTCCAGCCTGGGCAACAGAGCAAGACTCTGTCTCGGGAAAAAAAAAAAAAAAAAAAGGGAATTGATATTCCAAGGTTAAATGTTTAAGGGTGGCTGTGTTTGAATAAGGCCCAGCATACCAACGTATATAGGATTGGTTTTTTCTTTTCTCATATACCAACAAAGCAAAAGCATATGGGGGTTTTTTTCTTTAAAAAAACGATAATAGTGATATTTATGATGTGTTAATGTTTATACCTAGTAATTCAATCCCAAGGAATCTGGTTCCAAAGCCTATACACTTAAACACTATGCATTGCCAACTTTCTTGAGGCAGTGTGAATTCATCTGAAAAGTTTTGTTTTATTTTCACATGCCCCCTGTTTCAAACATCTGAAAAGTTTAGATGCTGTGTAGATAAATAGAAGAAACCAGCAATTAGTGTCCTTCAAATTAGAGCTTTAAAAAAAAAAATGGACCAAGTGTGATGGCTCACGCCTGTAATCCCTGCACTTTGGGAGGCCAAGGTGGGCAGATCACCTGAGGTCGGAAGTTCTAGACCATCCTGACCAACATGGAGAAATCCAATCTCTACTAAAAATACAAAATAGCCAGGTGTGGTGGCAAGCACCTATAATCCCAGCTGCTCGGAGGCTGAGGCAGGAGAATCGCTTGCACCTGGGAAGTGGAGGTTGTGGTGAGCCAAGATCACGCCATTGCACTCCAACCTGGGCAACAAGAGTGAAACTCCGTCTCAAAAAAAAAAAGGCATACTTTGGATTAGGATTACTAGAAACAACTTATAATCATGAGCTTATCCACTTTAACCTGTCTTACTTTGTTCCAGGATGGGGAAATGGTGCTTCTGGATGGAGGTTGTGAGTCTTCCTGCTATGTGAGTGACATCACACGTACCTGGCCAGTCAATGGCAGGTAGGGTTTCTACAGAGTAACATACCCCACTGCTTCTTAGGAGTATGAGTTGGAATATGGCTATACTTGGAATGAATGACTAAAGAAATACTATAGGTCCATTCCTGGTCAAGTTAGGTTGCAAAGCTCCTCATTATTTTCTAAGACTGTTGTGTTAGCCAGGTAAAAGTCCATTTTTAAAAAACTATAATGGGCCAGGCGTGGTGGCTCATACCTGTAATCCCAGCACTTCGGGAGGCCAAGGCAGGCAGATCACCTGAGATCAGGAGTTCAAGACCAGCCTGACCAAAATGGTGAAACCCCGTCTCTACTAAAAATGCAAAAATTAGCCTGGGCATGGTACTCGGGAGGCTGAGGCAGGAGAATCACTTGAACCCAAGGGATAGAAGTTGCAGTGAGCCAAGATTGGACTACTGCCCTCCAGCCTGGGTGACAGAGTGAGATTCCATCTCAAAAAAAAAAAAAAAAAAAAAAAAACTGGCCAGGCACAGTGGCTCATGCCTGTAATCCCAGCACTTTGGGAGACCGAGGCAGGCAGATCATAAGGTCCAGAGATCGAGACCATCCTGGCTAACACGGTAAAACCCCGTCTCTACTAAAAATACAAAAAATTAGCCGGGCGTGGTGGTGGGCGACTGTAGTCCCAGCTACTCGGGAGGCTGAGGCAGGAGAATGGCGTAAACCCGGGAGGCCGAGCTTGCAGTGAGCTGAGATCGCACCACTGCACTCCAGCCTGGGCGACAGAGCAAGACTCTGTCTCAAAAAAAAAGAAAAACTATAATGGATAAATTTGGTGAATAGGGCTTTTTGCCTGTGGACATTGCCCAGTGCACATAGCTTGGGCAGCAGAAAGCCACAGCCTTATTGATTTAAGATATCAAAGGACAGATTTAGGTGCTGGCAGAATAGCCAGAAAGATGAAGGAAAATCCTTGACGAGAAGGGCTCGCAGAAACTGTGAGCCCCAAAATCTGCATACAGATTATTTAAAAATCCTTGGCTAGTCACTAAACTATGTGTTCTGAGGAGGCCTCACGAGGCTCAGCAAAATACCAGCAGCTAGAAGCAGAATAAACTGAGAAGATATTTTAGTTGCTTCCCAGTGAAAACAGAGTTTGTAGTTTGAATCTATCCAAGTTAACAAAATTGCTAGACGTGAGAAGAAACAGGTAATTGTGACCTGTATTCAAGAAAATCTGATGACGAAATAATCCCGGCCAGGTACAGTGGCTCACGCCTGTAATTCTAGCACTTTGGGAGGCCGAGGCAGGTGGATCACTTGAAGTGAGGAGTTCAAGACCACCTGGCCAACACGTGAAACTCTGTCTCTACTAAAAATACAAAAATTAGCTGGGCGTGGTGGCGGGCGCCTATAATCCCAGCTACTCAGGAGTCTGAGGCAGGAAGACCTCTTGAACTGGGAAGGGGAAGTTTGCAGTGAGCTGAGACTGCACCACTACACTCCAGCTTGGGCGACAGAGCAAAACTCCATCTTAAGAAAAAGAAAAAAAAAAAAAAGAGAGAGAAATGATCTTAATGTTCCAATTAGCAGAAGGACTCTAAAGTAGCTGTTACAGATATGTTAAAGGAAGATGTAGACATAATGAGCGAACAGATGGAGAATCTCAATGAGAAATAGAAACTAAAAAGAACCAGGGATTCTGGGAAGACGGCAGCAGCAGGATAGTTTTTCAAACTTTTCAAATTGTCACATAAACATAGAGCAACTAGCTAACAAAACCAAACACCAGGTAATATTTGTTACCTCAGAATAATTACCTCCTAATTCACAAACATTCAGTCTGTAACTGCACAATTAGCAAAATCTAGACTGATAAACTACGTCAAGCGCCTGGATTCTTTAACAAATACATTACAAGGAAATGAAAAGAGGTGGAGGAGGAGCCTATTAACTAAAAGAGGTTTTAGTTATATCAAATATATTACAAATGAGTGTATCAAATACATTAAAAATGAGCACAAAGAAAATTATCTTGGGGTGAATAGTTGGGTGATAAAAATATTTTTAAAAACACAAAGGACAGCCAGGCGAGGTGCCTCATGTAATCCCAGCACTTTGGGAGACAAGACAGGAGGATCACTTGAGCTCAGGAGTTCAAGACCAACATGGGCAACATAGTGAAACCCGGTCTTTACAAAAAATACAAAAAAATTAGCCAGGCATGGTGGCACGTGCCTGTAGTCCCAGCTACTCGGGAGGCTGAGGTGGGAGGATTGCTTGAGCCCAGGAGACAGAGGTTGCAGTGAGCCAAGACTGCACCATTGCAGTCCAGCCTGGGTGACAGAACCAGACCCTGTCGCAAAAAAAATAAAAAGAAAAAACCCCACAATGACCAAGCATAGTGGCATGCACCTATAGTCTCAGCTACTCAGGAAGCTGAGGCAGGAGGATCACTTGAGTCCAAGGGTTCTAAGCTGCAGTCCACTATGTTGATCAGGTGTCTGCGACAAGTCCATCATCAATATGGTATCCGCTCAGGAGCGGGGAACTACCACGTTACCTAAGGAGGGCTGAACTGGCCCAGATCAGAAACAGAGCAGGTCACAACTCTTGTACCGATCAATAGTGGGAACAAGCTTGTTAATAGCCAGTACACTCCAGCCTGAGCAAAAGAGCAAGACCCCATCTGTAAAAAGAAAAATTTTTTTTTAAATTAAAATTAAAAAAAAAAAATGCAAGGAAAAGGGAGTGACTGCTAACAGATACAAGATTTGGGAGGAGATGGTAATGAAAATTTTCTGGAATTAGGAGTAGTGATGGTTGTACAACATTGTGAATATACTTAAAACCACTGAATTGTACACTTTTTTAAGTGAAGGAATTTTATGATAAATGAATTATATCTCAATAAAAATTATAAATTCGGTCAGGCATTGTGGTTCATCCTGTAATCTCAGCACTTTGGGAGGCCAAGGCTAGCAGATGACTTGAGCCCAGGAGTTCCAGACCAGCCTGGGCAACATAGCAAAACCCCATCTCTACAAAAAAACTTTAAAAGTGCTTCCTTCAGCAGCACATATACTAAAATTGGAACAATACAGAGATTAGCGTGGCCCCTACGCAAGGATGACATGCAAATTTGTGAAGCATTTCATATATAATCATGAAAGAAAAAAATTAGCTGGGTATGGTAGCATGGGCCTGTACTCCCAGCTACTAGAGAGACTAAAGTGGGAGGATCACCTGAGCCCGGAGGTCAAGGCTGCAGTGAGCTGTGACTGCACTACTGCACTCCAGCCTAGGCAACAGAGTGAGACCCTGTCTTTAAAAAAAAAAAAAAAAAATTAAATTCATGTGTAAATAATAGTACACACAAATAAAAAATCACAATTAACTGACTACAAACTGATACGGCTAGCGTGGTGGCTCACACCTGTAATCCCAGTGTTTTGGGAGGCTGAGGCAGGAGGATCACTTGAGGCCAGGAGTTCAAAACCAGCCTGGGCAACACAGCAAGACCTCTATATCTACAAAAAATTGACCAACTATGGTGGCGCACACCTGTAATCCCAGCTACTTAGGAGGCTGAGGTGGCAAAATCACTTGACCCCTGAAATTTTTGGTTACAGTGAACTACGATCACGTCACTGCGCTCTAGCCTAGGTAACAGAGCAAGGCTCTTATCTCCAAAATAAAAAAGGCTGGGCACGGTGGCTAACACCTATAATCCCAGCACTTTGGGAGGCCAAGGCAGGTGGATAACCTGAGGTCAGGAGTTTGAGACCAGCCTAGCCAACATGGTGAAACCCTGTCTCTACTAAAAATAACAACAACAAAAAAAAATCAGCCAGTCGTGGTGGCAGGCGCCTGCAGTCCCAGCTACTTGGGTGGCTGAGGCAGGAGAATCACTTGAACCCGGGAGGTGGAGGTTGCAGTGAGCCAAGATCACACCACTGTACTCCAGCCTGGGCAGCAGAGTGAGACTCCATCTCAAAAAAAAAAAGTTAGGATGAGGGTTACTTATTGGTAAGATTGTAATTATTCTGGGACCTATAGAAAGGTCTTCTGGGATAGTCTGCCAAGTTTTTATTTTTTTATTTTTATTTTTTTGTCTGACTGGTATTCACCTTATAATAATTTCTTTTTTTTTTTCTTTTTTCTTTTCTTTTTTTTTTTTTTTTGAGACGGAGTCTCGCTCCGTTGCCCAGGCTGGAGTGCAGTGGCACAATCTTGGCTCACTGCAACCTCCAGCTTCCAGGTTCATGCAATTCTCCTGCCTCAGCCTCCCAAGTAGCTGGGCTACAGGCGGGTGCCACCACGCCAAGCTAATTTTTGTATTTCTAATAGAGCCACCGAATAATTTCTTAAGGTTTATGTTTGATTGATTTGTTTGACTTTCTATATCTGTGTTTTGTTTTACAATAAAAAAAATTTTAAATTTTAAATGACAATTTTAAAGCCAAAAAGTACATTAACTGAAATAGGAAATTCACTGGGTGGACTTAACTGTAGATGGGAGGCTGCAGAAGTTTGCAATCTTGAAGATAAATAGAAAGTATCCAGCTGGGGCCGGGGGCGGTGGCTCACTCCTGTAATCGCAGCACTTTGGGAGGCTGAGGCAGGCAGATCACAAGGTCAGGAGATCGAGACCATCCTGGCTAACACGGTAAAACCCCGTCTCTACTAAAAATATAAAAACAATTAGCCAGGCGTGGTGGTGGGTGCCTGTAGTCCCAGCTACTTGGGAGGCTGAGGCAGGAGAATGGCGTGAACCTGGGAGGCAGAGCTTGCAGTGAGTGGAGATCGCACCACTGTACTCCAGCCTGGGCAACAGAGCAAGACTCCATCTCAAAAAAAACAAGAAAAAAGAAATTATCCAGCTGGAAGAATAGAACTACATTGTAAAAAGGCCAGGTGCAGTGGCTCACACCTGTAATCCCAGCACTTTGGGAGGCCCAGGCGAGTGGATCACTTGAGGTCATGAGTTCAAGACCAGTCTAACCAACATGGTGAAACCCCGTCCATACTAAAATAACAAAAATTAGCTGGGCATGGTGGCAGGTGCCTGTAATCTCAGCTACTTGGGAGGCTGAGGCAGAGAGCCATCCTCCCATCTCAACCTCCCAAGTAGCTGGGATTATAGGCACCTGCCACCATGCCTGGCTAATATTTTGTTTTTTTATAGAGGCAGGGTTTTGCTATGTTGCCCAGGCTGGTCTGCAACTCCTTGGCTCAAACGATCCTCTTGCCTTGACCTGCCAAAACACTGGAATTACAGGGATGAGCCACTATGCCCAGCCAAATTCTAGGTATTTAAGAGAAATGAAAACATTTCTCAACAAAAAGAGTTGCACAAGGACATTCATAACAGCATTTATTCACAATAGCATAACAACCAAAATGTCCCATCAACAGGAGAGTGAATATGCAAATTGTGGTCTGTTCATACAATGGAATACCACTCAGTAATAAAAAAACATTTTAATTACTGATTGAATGTTTTTTGTTATTGATTGAAGCAACACCATGGATGTACTGCATAGACATCATTCTACCCTCACTGAGCATAGATTATTGCATTCCAGGCTGGAGTGCAGTGGTGCACAGAGCATAGATTATGCTCAGTGAAGGAAGCCAGACACAAAATAGTATATATTATATGATTCCATTTATATGATGTTCTAGATTAGGCAAACTAAGGTCAAAATAATCACAACAGCATTTGCCTCGGAAAGTAGGGATATTGATTAGAAATGGACATGGTGACTCACGCCTGTAATCCTAGGACTTTGGGAGGTGGATCACCTGACATCAGGAGTTCAAGACCAGCCTGGCCAACATGGCAAAATCCCATCTCTACTCAAAATACAAAAATTAGCCAGGCATGGTGGCAGGCGCCTATAATCCCAGCTACTTGGGAGGCTGAGACAGGAGAATCGCTTGAACCCGGTAGGGGCAGAAGTTGCAGTGAGCCGAGGTCACAGCACTTTAGCCTGGGCAAAAGAGGGAAATTCCATCTCAAAAAAGGAAAAAAAGAAATGAACATGAGGAAGCTTTCGGGGGAGATGGAAATGCTCTGTATAAGGCTTGAGTCCAAAATCTATAGGGCAGACTTCAGTCCAAACTCAGGCAGGATTTATATTACAGTCTTGAGGCAGAATTCCTTCTCCAGTATACCAAAGCAGTTGTGGCATTTGTGTTTATGTATTGTGGATGACCTTTTGGTTTGTGTTTCAGCCAGCCAGGCAACCAAACTGTTAGAACTTTTCTCACCCCTTCAGCTACAACATTGAATCCAGAATCTCTGATTAGTGGACCCATATCAGTAAAGTTGCCTGATGCAACTATGTTCCTTCTACCATTATCCCACACCATAAATATTCATTCCCACCCATATTCCCAGATTTTTGTCTGTCAGAAATTGGAAACCTCGTGCAGTTCTTTTTTTTTTTTTTTTTTTTTTTGAGATGAAGTTTCACTCTTGTTGCCCAGGTGGGAGTGCAATGGTGCAATCTCGGCTCAACGCAACCTCTGCCTCCCAGGTTCAAGCAATTCTCTTGCCTCAGCTTCCGGAGAAGCTGGGATTACAGGCATGCGCCACCACGCCCAGCTAATTGTGTATTTTTAGTAGAGATGGGGTTTCTCCATGTTGGTCAGGCTGGTCTCGAACTTCTGACCTCAGGTGATCCATCGACCTTGGCCTCCCAAAGTGTTGGGATTACAGGCATGAGCCACCATGCCCGGCCCCTCATACAGTTCTTTTTGGAGTGGAGTGGACCTCCTCGTGGGTCACACTTTCTACCTAACTTGGAGCCTGCTGGGACTTGAGGACTGCTCGGACTAGAAGAACCAAGGCAACTACCTCAAGGGATATACCTACAGGTTTTCAGGAAAACAGGGTTAGCCTTCTCAGACAGGGGTGGAAGGGCCGCTTCTGCTGGCAATGAAGACTCAGAAGAGGCCGGGCGCGGTGGCTCAAGTCTGTAATCCCAGCACTTTGGGAGGCCGAGACGGGCGGATCACGAGGTTAGGAGATCGAGACCATCCTGGCTAACATGGTGAAACCCTGTCTCTACTAAAAAATACAAAAAACTAGCCAGGCGAGGTGGCGGGCGCCTGTAGTCCCAGCTACTCGGGAGGCTGAGGCAGGAGAATGGCGTAAACCCGGGAGGCGGAGCTTGCAGTGAGCCGAGATCCGGCCACTGCACCCCAGCCTGGGCGACAGAGCCAGACTCCGTCTCGGGAAAAAAAAAAAAAAAAAAAGACTCAGAAGAATTTAGGAGTTCATTGTCCTCAGCTTCAATAGGTTTGGTACATGCATCTGTCAAAATTGTACCATTCAAATGTATGCATTTTAGTGTATATAAAGACACTTTGGGAGGCCAAGGCAGGAGGATCGTTTGAGCTGAAGAGTTCCAGACCAACCTGGGCAACATAGTGAGACCTTGTCTCTTTAAAAAAAAAAAAAACTGTTACAGAAATAATTATTTAGTAATACTGTGGTGGGGTGGGGTATGGGTACATTATGCTATGGGTTTTTTATGCTATTATATTTAACCATTCTTCTATTAGAGGACATTTAGAGTTTAATAATTTACAATTATAAAATTACATTCATTTTATATTACATTCATTTATATATTCAAATTATACATAATTTACAACAATAAAATTACATTTCATACATTCAGCTGTTTTGAATTTCAAATATTTTCTTCGGATATATTAGAGTAGAATTATAAGCTCTAGTTATATGAGCATCTTTAAGGCCTTTGATGTAATTGGCTGTATTAGTTTACACTCCTATCAAGAGTATGTGAGGCCGGGCGCGGTGGCTCAAGCCTGTAATCCCAGCACTTTGGGAGGCCGAGACGGGCGGATCACGAGGTCAGGAGATCGAGACCATCCTGGGTAACACAGTGAAACCCCGTCTCTACTAAAAATACAAAAACTTAGCCGGGCGAGGTGGCAGGCGCCTGTAGTCCCAGCTACTCGGGAGGCTGAGGCAGGAGAATGGCGTGAACCCGGGAGGCGGAGCTTGCAGTGAGCTGAGATCCGGCCACTGCACTCCAGCCTGGGTGACAGAGCGAGACTCCGTCTCAAAAAAAAAAAAAAAAAAAAAAAAAAAAAAAAAAAAAAAAAAAACAGTATGTGAGAATACATACCATATATTATCCCAGGTCACTTTTTAATCTCATAATTGCTAAAGAAACTGTTATTCTAAAGACACTTAAGTGCTAGTATGTTACTAGTAGCCCAAATGTTGACTAGTTTATCCCATGGTATCTGCTTCACCTGTCAGAAGTGGGTCTCTAGGCTTTCCTGCCTTTTTTTAAATGGTAGTCTGTGCTGTAAGGGATTAGACAGGATCAAGGCTGAGCCTCGTCTGCCCACTGACTGCACTCGTGGCTGGGTGCTGCTTTTGGCCCTACTTCATGTCTCTCCTGACCATTTGAAGAAGAGACTGTGTTGCTGCTCCAGCTTGAAGGATTGTTGCCCTTCCTGCTGAGCACCTAGGACATGATTGAGCTCCTGGCCATATTGATAGATTGGTACTTATTAAACATCAACAGTGCCCCAGCAGCAGCATCTTGGGGTTTTTCTAATCAAACTTAGTAGCAAACTTCTTAGAGTATCAGATTATCTAAGTTCAGATTATTTGGTTTTCCCATCCCTAGGTTCACTGCACCTCAGGCAGAACTCTATGAAGCTGTTCTAGAGATCCAGAGAGATTGTTTGGCCCTCTGCTTCCCTGGGACAAGCTTGGAGAACATCTACAGCATGATGCTGACCCTGATAGGACAGAAGCTTAAAGACTTGGGAATCATGAAGAACATTAAGGAAAATAATGTCTTCAAGGTATTTCACTTCTCTTGACCCCAGTTCTCAAGAACACCTAGCATGCTGCTAGGCTTTTACCGTATATAAAGCTAATTCGATTTAGAAATGGGACAGATGCAGTGATTCATGCCTGTAATCTCAGTAGTTTAGGAGGCTGAGGCAGGAGGATCACTTGAAGCCAGCCTGGGCAATATAGCAAGACCCATCTATATGTATATACATATAGATATGTATACACACACATATATATACGTACACACATAGATATATATATACACATACGCACACGGGGTTTTTTTAAGTGAAAAGATTTAGAAATCATCTTTGTGATCTATAAGAGGGATTTAGCTTTAACATAGATTAAAACAAAGGAAGTCAGTACTTATTTCTTCCAGATGATGGCAGCACATTCTGATTCATTACATGCTGCACAACTAGCTCAGTATTCAGAAAACGTAAAATGAAGTCTGGTGTAGACGGGTGAAAAAGGAAACAAGAAATGAGGAGAAGCCTGGGAAATATAGCAAGACCCTGTCTCTACAAAAAATTTAAAAGTTAGCCAGGTGTGGTGGCACACATCTCGAGTCCCAGCTACTTGGGAGGTTGAGGTGGGAGGATCACTTGACCCCAGGAGTTCAAGGCTGCAGTGAACTATGATCGCACCACTGCACTCCAACCTGGGCCACAGAACAAGGCCCTGTGTCCAAAAAAAAAAAATAGAGAGAGAGAGAGATTAACTTTTAATCCCTTTATGGGTTATTCTGTAGGTCAAAGGAGAAGGTATTTAAGTGACATTTTTGAGACTTCAGCAATATTCCCAAAGGCCATGTCATTAGTGAATTTTTTTCTGCATCCAAAATGTGATGATGTTCAGTAAAAATGTAAAACCTCAGCTTTAAAATTAAGATGCTAGATGCCCAAGTCAGATAGACCATTAGGCATCTCCTACCTACAAGTTAAGGCTTCTGGGACTTCTATTATCAATAAAAACGAAGCTATAAATTGGCTGTTGCTCGGGCCAACAAATCTTTAACTAACTGATGGAAATACCCAAGCTGGCTGGGCACAGTGGCTCACACCTGTAATCCCAGCACTTTGGGAGGCTGAGGCAGGCAGATCACATGAGGTCAGGAGTTCGAGACCAGCTTGGCCAACATGGTGAAACCCTGTCTCTACTAAAAAGACAAAAATTTGCCAGGCATGGTGATACAAGTCTATAATCCCAGCTATTGGGGAGGCTGAGGTGGGAGAATCGCTTGAACCCAGGAGACCGAGTTTGCAGTGAGCCAAGATCACACCACTGTACTCCAACCTAGACAACAGAGCAGGACTCCATCTCAAAAAAAAAGAAATACCCAAGCTGGTACGTGCCCAAAAGTATGCATTCTCCACAAGTTGCTGTGAGATACTTAGGGTCTCCAGAGTGGATTCCTGAGAGGGATGTGTGAAGGAACATTGGAAAGAGAACTGTGGTAATAGTCATCCTCTCTTTCCCAAAAAAAGAGATTTTTTTTCTCTCTTTTATTTTTACCTTTCCTGTGGTACTGAAGAAAACAGACTTTCATTTGCCACAGTCATTAGTTGGATTACCCAAGTCAGCATGTAGGTAGTATATTAAATAGTGGGAATGGAAGTGTGGATTGATGAGAATGCCATTGGCAGAATTGCATATAAGAGGTTGCAGTTTTTCAGGTGCCTTTAAGTATTAGCCCAAGGAGGAATTAAACTGAAGTGGCAGAACCATGGGGGAGATAACAACACATATCTCACTGATTTATACTTGCCCAGCATTCCCCATTAGAGGTCATTGCTCTGATGATACTGTGATAATTATCTTTCCAGGCTGCTCGAAAATACTGCCCTCATCATGTTGGCCACTACCTCGGGATGGATGTCCATGACACTCCAGACATGCCCCGTTCTCTCCCTCTGCAGCCTGGGATGGTAATCACAATTGAGCCAGGTAAGGAGTTATACTACTACTATGAGGTAAACGTTTGTTTGTTTTTGAGATGGAGTTTTGCTCTTTCGCCCAGGCTGGAGTGAAGTGGTGTGATCTTCACTCACTGCAACCTCCGCCCCCCAGGTTCAGCGATTCTCCTGCCTCAGCCTCCTGAGTATCTGGGATTACAGGTATCTGCCACCACGCCTGGCTGATTTTTATATTTTTAGTAGAGACGGGGTTTCGCCATGTTGGCCAGGCTGGTCTCGAACTCCTGACCTCAGGTGATCCATCCATCTCGGTCTCCCAAAGTGCTAGAATTACAGGCGTGAGCCACCATGCCCAGCCACATTGTTTGTTTTTACCTCAACCAACGTAATTAAGTTAGAAGAGACAAGAAAAAAAGTCTCTCCAGTGTGGAAGATAATTTTATTTTAGACTTATCTTTCGTATTCTTATTTAACGTCACACAATTTGTTCAATTTGACTCCTCCAATAAACAACTGATGGAGAATACTTCCTATATATAGATATATACAAATGAATAGATATGAAGACATGAATCTTTTTTAATCCTGCCTTTCCCAGGGCCAGTTTGTACTGGTCTCCCATTTAGTAGCTGGGGGCTGCTCAAGCTTCCAGAGCCCCCGGTGCTTGCGTGCAGAGAGACAGGCAGACACACTATGCTCTCAGTTTCAACACCTCTGCAAGCTGCATTGAACTACCCAGCACCATCCCACTCGTTAGTACCCAACGCCTTCCTCGTAAGCTTCAGAGAAAGCTCACAGTCAGATACATTACCTAACTTGAATGGTCCTGGGTGTTGAGCAGGATTCTGAAGAGGAGCAGTGGCCACAGTGGTGTGTGAAGATTGATGTTGTCAGAGTTGATGGTTAAATACTGATGCTGGTTTTGTTTTGAAAACAGATCTAAATTTTAGATTTCAAGTATTGTAATCTCTATATAAATTATGGCTGTGAAATGTCTTTTATGCCACCCTTTGAACCTAGTCATACATTGCTATCTGTGGCCATAGCTATATCGTTTGGTTCAATCTGGTTGGTACATGAGCGCTTCCTTAACTGTGCTCCATTTTCCTTTGCTGATCTTTTTCTGTTTTTTAATCGTAGAGCAGGATCTGTGAGGATAGTGGAGAAAGTTTACAACTTGTTTAATATAAAAAGCCCTGGTGTGTGTCTAACTTCATGATTAGAAAGGGTACCTGGGGTTCCTACATTTTTCCAAATGTACATTAAAGTCTTTCAGTTTCTCTTTTACTTTATATTATACACATCAGATATATATATATATATATATTTTTTTTTTTTTTTTTTTTTTTTTGAGACGGAGTCTCGCTGCGTCACCCAGGCTGGAATGCAGGGGCGCGATCTCGGCTCACTGCAAGCTCCGCCTCCCGGGTTTACGCCATTCTCCTGCCTCAGCCTCCGAGTAGCTGGGACTACAGGCGCCCGCCACCACGCCCGGCTAGTTTTTTGTATTTTTAGTAGAGACGGGGTTTCACCGTGTTAGCCAGGATGGTCTCGATCTCCTGACCTCGTGATCCACCCGCCTCGGCCTCCCAAAGTGCTGGGATTACAGGCTTGAGCCACCGCGCCCGGCCACATCAGATATATTTAAACCTTATAATGACTATTTCTGCAGCTTCCAGTTGTCAAGGCTAATAATCTCTAAATGTTTCTTTTCATACAGTTTAAATATATTTTGTCTTTATTTTTGCAAAGTGCTCTTTTTCCAGGGGACTCTTAGGCAGGGGAAGAAAGCACTTATATAATCTGCTTGTACCCCACATATATTGATGTACTTTTAAATTAAGTAACTTTATTGGCCTGCTTGAGCCACTGGAATATGACAGAATCATGATCAGCATTGCCATAGTTGTATTGAGCTTGTAGTCCAATATAAAGATAACCACAATCATAATTTTAGTAATGATACCAACATGTGTTGACCATTATATGCCAGGCACTTTGACATGTATTATCTCATTTAATCTTCACAGCTTTACTAGGTAGGTACCTTAAAGATCCGGTATTACAGAGGAAGGAATTTTAACCCAGAGGTTAACTTACTTGCCCCAAACCACCCAGTTACTGTCATTCCTGAACAGCATGTTCTTCTTTCTACTTCACAGGCATTTATATTCCAGAGGATGACAGAGATGCCCCAGAGAAGTTTCGGGGTCTTGGTGTACGAATTGAGGATGATGTAGTGGTGACTCAGGACTCACCTCTCATCCTTTCTGCAGATTGTCCCAAAGAGATGAATGACATTGAACAGATATGCAGCCGGGCTTCTTGACCTTCACTGTGGCCCACATGCACCTCAGGTTCAAGATGGGTGTATGCTGGCAGCCCTGCACGTGTGCTTTCTGAGTGTCTCTGTGTATGCAGTAATATATGTGTTCCATTTGGGAGCATAGCAGCTGTGTGAATGTATGTAATCGTGTGTGTGGGGTTTTTTTGTTTTAAGCAGTTAGAAGTCTGGAAAAATGAATTTTTGAATAGTATGTTACTGCAGCTTTGGTAACATTAATTCTATAGAATTAATGACCAGAGCAATTTTAATTTTTAAACATAAAGGTCTTAGTTACATATATCCATGCATTCCAGTTAACACATTTAAACATACAGAAATTTCACTTCTTCTTTCAAGTCCTTCCCTTTCTATACTTTTGCTGAGATCCACCCAATATCATAAGAAGTTTGTGTGATCCCTGTATTTTTAGGTAATTACCAAGGTCTCTGCCTATGCGAAAATTCATCTGTTGGTGATTGTGGGTGGCCAATACATACCTTCTGTAACTCCTCCCTACCTATTCTAGATCCTGCATATCTACTGGAGCCATATGAGCCCTCAGGGGCACTGGTGTCCTGCAGTCTTACTAGTCAGCCACAGTCCAGGTTCCAGCAACACTAGCTACCTACCAAACAAAACACTTTTGAGCTTTTCTTCCCATTTGGTTGCCTGGGACCTGGAAAGTGTTTAGATTCTAGATAAAGAAGGAAATGGAAGAGAAAGAAAATTGTATATGTATATACTAAAGATCCAGACATCAGGTCTGGGCACAGTGACTCAACGCCTGTAATCCCAGCACTTTGGGAGGTTGAGGCAGGTGGATCACTTGAGACCAGGAGTTCCAGACCAGCCTGGCCAACATGGTGAAACCCCGTCTCTACTAAAAATACAAAATGAGCTGGGTGTGGTGATACATGCCTGTAATCCCGGCTATTTGGGAGGCTGCGGCATGAGAATTGCTTGAACCTGGGAGCTGGGGATTGCAGTGAGCTGAACTCATGCGACTGCACTCCAGCCTGGGTGACTGAGCGAGACTCTTCCTCAAAAAAAAAAAAAAAAAAAAAAAAAATCCTGACATCCTGCCATCTTTTCTCTTCGATTTAAAGATGATTTCTTAATGATGGCTTCAAAAATTAATAAAAAGAAAAGAAAAAAAAATGATTTCTTTCCCAGACATCCCTGCTCCCTCTATAGATTCTTGATGCACTGACCCTCACAGGTTAGCCTTGTAGCTGTTGTGCTACGCAGAAGCAGATCCTCTACTTACTTACCCCGTCAGAGTCACAGTAGTGGCGCCCAGTTTTCAGAGAAGTACCCCTGTTATTCTGTGATTTCCTCTAGTGCTAATAGAAACAAAATACGGAATCTACCAAATACCCATAAATATCCTATGATTCTTATCTTTCTCTGATATTAGCATTGGGAGTGCGGTGGTAAAGAGTCATATTTCTTTTTTTTTGGAGACGAAGTCTTGCTCTGTCACCTGGGCTGGAGTGCAGTGGCGCGATCTCGGCTCACTACAACCTCCACCACCCAGGTTCAGGCAATTCTCCTGCCTCAGCCTACCGAGTAACTGGGACTACAGGCGCACACCACCACGCCCAGCTAATTTTTTGTATTTTAATTTTTTGTATTTTAGTAGAGACAGGGTTTCACCCTGTTGCCCAGGCTGGTCTCAAACTCCTGAGCTCAGGCAATCCGCCCACCTTAGCCTCCCAAAGTTTTAGGATTACAGGCATGAGCCACCACACCTGGCGTAAGAGTCATATTTCTTTAAAAACAAACATTGGATACAATTATACAACAAGTCAATTTGCAAGGTGAACAGGGCTAGATTACCACAGATAGCTTATTTAGGAGCTTCTGTGATAGAGGGAAGCTTTAAGAACCAGTATGTTCACCTCCTTTAAACCTGGATATGAGCTCAAGATGTATAAAGCATGCCAATTGTTAGAACACAAATTTGAGGGTTTCTTAAAAAAACAATTTGTAGGCCGGGCGCGGTGGCTCAAGCCTGTAATCCCAGCACTCTGGGAGGCCGAGGCGGGCGGATCACGAGGTCAGGAGATCGAGACCATCCTAACACGGTGAAACACTAAAAAAAATACAAAAAACTAGCCGGGCGAGGTGGCGGGCGCCTGTAGTCCCAGCTATTCGGGAGGCTGAGGCAGGAGAATGGCGTAAACCCGGGAGGCGGAGCTTGCAGTGAGCTGAGATCCGGCCACTGCACTCCAGCCCAGGCGACAGAGCGAGACTCCGTCTCAAAAAAAAAAAAAAAAAAAAACTGTATTAGGGAAGCACAAGCTAGGGGATTAACAATCTCTGCAGTGCTGGAAGTTTGCCTATCTTATCAGGGAAACCCAGGGTACACAGTGAAAAGCAGACAGGCAGTGACTTCCTCAAGAGACAGATAATGTGAAAACAAAAGTGATACAAATCGTATCCTGACAGTGCTAGCCCAGGAATGCCTGGCTTTGCGCACCTTATCTAAGCAGCTCTCAGAATGGAGGCTGCACAGCTGGAGTCTCCATCCCCCATACCCACCCTCCCACCTCCCTCCAACTTCTCAATCCAGCACTACTTTTTAAAAGAAGGGGAGGGAAACAACTCCACAACTCTGGCTTCTCACTTCCCAGGCTCTGTGCCACCAGCAGCCCTTTCCTTGGATTGTGTTTCCTTTGTTCATTTATAATCCAGGAATAAGGAATTTCCTTTTCTTCTTGTATCATTTTCTTTTTTCTTTTCTTTTTTTTTTTTTTTTTGAGATGGAGTCTCGCACTGTCACCCGGGCTGGTGTGCAATGGCAAGATCTCAGCTCACTGCAACCTCCGCCTCCCAGGTTCAAGCGATTCTCCTGCCTCAGCCTCTCGAGTAGCTAGGATTACAGGCGTCTGCCACCACACCCGGCTATTTTTTTGTATTTTAAGTGGAGACGAGGTTTCACGATGTTGGCCAGGCTGGTCTTGAAATCCTGACCTCATGATCCACCCGCCTCAGCCTCCGTAAGTGCTGGGATTACAGACGTGAGCCATCGCGCCTCCTGCATCATTGTCTCTGGTCTAAACTTTTCTAGCTAAAAGCCTAGGTGGCTTGTATGTATGGCAGCATGCTTGGACATGAAACAGACTTCTGGTTAGATTCCAGTCAAGTTCTATAGATGTTACTGGTAGGCAGAAAGACTGTTGTGGAATTCTTCTGGTGACTTTTAGTCCCTGACCCAGGTATATTGTCCTTTGAGTCCCAGATTAACTAACTATAGCAGCTAAGCATTTGAATCAGACTTCTCGTAGCAATATTATGGGCTGTCTGATATATTCAGGATTTGTTGAGCAGATAATTATGCACAGTGCTGTGTGTGATCTTTTTCATTCTCAGCCTTGCCACAGACATACCCCACATTTCCCTTTAGTTATTTTTTTTATACAGAGAATGCTATTAATTGTTATTTGATATCAAATAATTTTATTTTTCTAATGTCAGGAAATGACCCATTCCACTTAAGTCAGTTTTCCAAATAATTAAAAAATACTTCAGAAATAAAATGTTTCCAAATATTTCTTAAAATTCTTAAAATTTAGATTAAAGTTTGCTGATCTCTTACATTTAATAAAGCTGGGACTTGAAGACTTACCATAGTTTTCAACTGCCTTGCAAGTTCATAAACTTGTAAGGGTACAAAGTGAATAAGATAAATTCTGAGTTTTAAGGTAAGGGCTTTATATTAGCTTTTTTTTTTTAAAGGTTGTTTTGTTTTGTTTTGTTTTTGTTTTTGTTTTTGAGACAGAGTCTCACTCTGTCACCCAGGCTGGAGTGCAGTGGCACGATCTTGGCTCACTGCAACCTCCACTTCCTGGGTTCAGGCAATTCTTCTGTCTCAGCCTCCTGAGTAGCTGGGACTACAGGCACATGCCACCATGCCTGGCTAGTTTTCTGTATTTTTAATAGAGATGGGGTTTCACTATGCTAGCCAGGATGGTCTCAATCTCCTGACCTCATAATCTGCCCACCTTGGACTCCCAAGGTGCTGGGATTACAGGCGTGAGCCACCGCACCCGGCCTTTTTAAAGTTTTTAATTGACATATAATTGTACATATTTACGGGGTACATAGTGATGTTTTGAGACATATAATATATAATGATCAGATCGGAACAATTAGCATATCCATCACATTGAACAATTATCATTTGTGTTGAGCCTTTAGTTTTTTTTTTGGACGGAGTCTTTTTTGTTTTTTTTTTTTTTTTTTTTGAGACGGAGTCTCACGCTGTTGCCCAGGCTGGAGTGCAGTGGCGCGATCTCGGCTCACTGCAAGCTCCGCCTCCCGGGTTCCCGCCATTCTCCTGCCTCAGCCTCCTGAGTAGCTGGGACTACAGGCGCCCGCCACCGCGCCCGGCTAATTTTTTGTATTTTTAGTAGAGACGGGGTTTCACTGTGGTCTCGATCTCCTGACCTTGTGATCCGCCCGCCTCGGCCTCCCAAAGTGCTGGGATTACAGGCTTGAGCCACCGCGCCCGGCCCTGTTTTTTTTTTTTTTTTTTTTTGGAGACAGAATCTCACTCTGTCACCCAGGCTGGAGTGCGGTGGCGCCATCTCAGCTCACTGCAACCTCCGACTCCCTGGTTCAAGCAGTTCTACTGCCTCAGCCTCCCAAGTAGCTGGGATTACAGACACGCGTCACCATGCCCAGCTAATTTTTGTATTTTTAGTAGAGACAGGGTTTCACCATATTGACCACGATGGTCTTGATCTCCTGACCTTATAATCTGCCCACCTTGGCCTCCCAAAGTGCTGGGATTACAGGCGTGAGCCACCATGCCCAGCTGAGCCTTTAGTTCTAAGTAAATAATATCTATACCAGTCACTCCTATTAAAAATCTTTTTAAAAATTACTCAAATGTTACCACTGGAATTTTTCTCCCTGAATTGAAGGTACATGGTTAGATCATTAGCAATACCCTCTAAATGAAGGAAACATATCTGGATATCCAGTGTCATATACTTTTATGTATTTATTTCAGGAATTACTATGTTGTCTCCATAATTAGGAAACAGACTGTGTTCTTTATTTGAAACACAACAGTATAAATACTGGAGTAAAGTTGGGTGCAGTGGATTACGGCTGTAATCCCAGCACTTGAGCCCAGGAGTTTGAGACCACCCTAGGCAACACAGAGGGACCTTGTCTCAGCAAAAAAATTTAAAAGTTAGCCGGGTGTGGTGGTGTGCACCTATAGTCCCAGCTACTCAGGAGGCTGAGGTGGGAGGACCGCTTGAGCACAGGAGGTCAAGGCTGCAGTGAGCCATGATTGTGCCACTCCATGCCACCCTGGGCAACAGAGCAAGACCCTGTCTCAATAAAAGAGAAGAGAAAAATTGGAGTGAGAACTCTCCTCCTCTCATAATCATAGTATCCACGTTAGGAAAATGCTTCTGAGAGTAACTTAAAGTACTCTGTGTGCATCTTCTTTCAAAACCTTGCTTTTTTCTCAGTTTTTGTAAGGTGAGAAAGAGAAAAACCTTCACCATAGAAGTACTGTCTTAATTGAGATTAAGATCCAAATAAAACATGTTAAACCTCCATATAAAGACATTGCAACTCATTAAACAGAAAAATGTACCTTTGTTATGTCTTTCCAAATATCCATACCCACATCCTGTTCAGCTTTGTTAATAATACAAAGATCACAAATGTGAAGCACAAATGCTGCTTCTCCCCCTCCTGTTCCCATGTCAGAGATGGAGAAGAAAGCACAGTGAGCTGTTCACCAGTCCAGCAGTGACCTTGGAGTCCTTTGTAACAGTGTTTCCAATAACTGCTGCCAATAAAACAGTTAGAATTTGAGTTAGAACCTATCTGCTGTCCCTCAACTAGTGTCTGATAGCCGAGAATGTAATTCGTTTGTGTGTCTATTAGAAAATTAGCACTTTGGGAGGCCGAGGCAGGCGAATCTCAAGGTCAGGAGATCGAAACCATCCTGGTTAACCTGGTGAAACCCCGTCTCTACTAAAAATACAAAAAATTAGCTGGGCATGGTGGCGGGCACCTGTAGTCCCAGCTACTCGGGAGACTGAGGCAGGAAAATGGCGTGAACCCAGGAGGCAGAGCTTGCAGTGAGCCGAGATAGCGCCACTGCACTCCAGCCTGGGCGACAGAGCAAGACTCTGTCTCAAAAAAAAAGGAAAAGAAAAGAAAATTAGGCAGGCCCCACAGACAGTAGCAGCATGAAGGAACCTGCTTAGAAGAGGTTTTTATGGTGTGATTGTGGTTTTTTTTTTTAATTGTTGTTTCCTGAAGTAGAATCCATAGCCCAAAACAAGTTTTAAGCCTGAGAAAATATAATTTGAGGTGTTTTTTATGCTCCTAATGAAAAGATGAATGAATGCATCATTACACCTTAACAGTAGAGCAGAATTTCACTGTTACAAACCGCATAGGTCCTCCTGGTTGTGCTGCTGTTCTCTGCCTGTGTGTCACGGAGTTCGAGCATCATTATTGTTTGAATCAGAGGACCCACTGGGATTAAGGCTTCTTGGAGCTGCTGCGCAAGAATCTGAGGAAACTTCAATCTTTACTAGCATTTCTTAATGCTTTCCATGACTTTTGTGCAATTATATAAGTTCAATTTAGACAAAATGCTGTTACTTTTTAAGGCATTACTATTCACTGAAAATAGATACGTCATTCCCCATCAAGGGAAAAGCATTTGTAACTGTCATTTAAAAAAAAAAAACTATAAAACAATATAGAGGTGTATGGTGTGTGTGTGTTACTTTAGAATCTAGAGTTTACAGTCTGTTTAGTGTAAACATGAAACCATCTGGTTTTACAAAATATTTTACAAAGTATTCATTAGCTGCTGTCTCAAAATCATGATAGCAAACTTGAAATGATTTTATCAGTCTTATAGAGGAAGAATCTGATGGATTTGATCCAGCCTGTTAAACTGGTTGACACAAAAGTGACTGAAAGGTCTCCAGAAAGTCCCCATAGTACTCAAGACTGTAAACTATAGCCGTGCACATTTTATGAAGGATGGATTTTGTGGGGAAATAGGATCAAGTTGCAAAATTAGGCATATTTGAACTTTGTCAACCATATAATGAATCGTAAGTGTAGCCATCTTGGGCTCAAGCGACTCTCCCACCTTAGCCTCCCAAGTAGCCGGGACTACAGCTGCCTGCCACCACGCGTGGCTAATTTTTGTATTTTTAGTAGAGATAGGGTGGCATGAACCACCTCACCCAGCCATTTTTGTCTTGCTCTGTCTTGCTCTGTCGCCCAGGGTAGAGTGCAGTGGTGTGACCTCAGCTCACTTCAACCTCTGCTTCCCAGGTTCCAGCAATTCTCTTGCCTCAGTCTCCTAAGTAGCCGGGATTACAGGTACACATCTCCACACCCAGCGAATTTTTGTATGTTAGTAGAGATGGGGTTTCACCATGTTGGCCAGGCTGGTCTTCAACTCCTGACCTCAAGTGATCTGCCTGCCTCGGCCTCCCAAAGTGCTAGGATTACAGGTGTGAGTCACTACATCCATCCTAAATGTTATATGTCCCAAAAAAATAATTTTTAAAATGGTAATGAAAGATTTGAGCTTTCTGGGAACCTCTGAGTTTTTTGCTATCAGGCTGAAACACCTATACACTATACCTGATCCAGACTTTTTAGCGATAATGTCTTCAGATTCTTCTTACACAAGTAGGTGATAAAAAACTTAAAATCAGCCAGGCACGGTGGCTCATTCCTTTAACACCAGCACTTTGGGAAGCCAAGGCAGGTGGATTGCTTGAGTCCAGGATATTAAGACCAGCATGGGCAACATGGTGAAACCCTGTCTCTACTAAAAATAGAAAAATTAGCCAAGCATGGTAGTGTAACACCTATAGTCCCAGCTGCTAGGGAGGCTGAGGTGGGAGGATTTATTGAGCCTGTGAGGTTGAGGCTGCGGTGAACCAAGATCATGCCACTACACGCCAGCCTGGGAGTCAGAGCTAGACCGTATCTCAAAAAAGAAGAAAAAGTTGTCCAGGCGCGGTGGCTCACGCCTGTAATCGCAGCACTTTGGGAGGCCAAGGTGGGCAGATCACCTGAGGTCAGGAGTTCAAGACCAGCCTGACCAACATGGAGAAACCCCGTCTCTACTAAAAATACAAAATTAGCCAGGCATGGTGATGCATGCCTGTAATCCCAGCTACTCGGGACGCTGAGGCAGGAGAATCGCTTGAACCCAGGAGGCAGAGGTTGCAGTGAGCCAAGATTGCACCATTGCAGTCTAGCCTGGGCAACAGAGCGAGACTCTATCTCAAAAAAAAAAAAAGAAAAAGAAGAAAAAGTTAAACCAGGCTGGGCACGGTGGCTCACACACCTGTAATCCCAGCACTCTGGGAGGCCAAGGTGGGCGGATCACCTGAGGTCAGGAGTTTGAGACCAGCCTGGCTAACATGGTGAAACCCCATTTCCACTAAAAATACAAAAGATTAGCCGGGTGGTGTGCACCTGTAATCCCAGCTACTTGGGAGGCTGAAGCAGGAGAATCTCTTGAACCTGGGAGGCAGAGGTTGCAGTGAGCCAAGATCGCGCCATTGCACTCCAGTTTGGGCAATAAGAGTGAAACTCCATCTCAAGAAAAAAAAAAAATAGGTTAAACCAGTTTTAGGACCGTTCAAAAATTTACCATCGCCGGGCGCGGTGGCTCAAGCCTGTAATCCCAGCACTTTGGGAGGCCGAGACGGGTGGATCACGACGTCAGGAGATCGAGACCATCCTGGCTAACACGGTGAAACCCCGTCTCTACTAAAAAATACAAAAACTAGCCGGGCGAGGTGGCGGGCGCCTGTAGTCCCAGCTACTCGGGAGGCTGAGGCAGGAGAATGGCGTGAACCCGGGAGGCGGAGCTTGCAGTGAGCTGAGATCCGGCCACTGCACTGCAGCCTGGATGACAGAGCGAGACTCCGTCTCAAAAAAAAAAAAAAAAAAAAAAAAAAAAAAAAATTTACCATCAGGCACAATAGTGGTTGTAGTCCCAGGTACTTGGGAAGCTGAGACAGCAGAATTGCCTGAGACAGACACATTCCCTGTAGTCCCAGGTACTTAGGAAGCTGAGACAGCAGAATCGCTTGAACCCAGAAGTTTGAGTCCAGCCTAAGCAACATAGCAAGACCCCCAATCTGAAAAGAAAAAATACATTACCATTGAACTGATGAAATGGATAAAATATGGTATATCCATACATTAAGATATTCAGCCATAAAAAGGAATAGGTAGGCCGGGCACGGTAGCTCATGCCTGTAATCCCAGCACTTTGGGAGGCCGAGGCGGGCAGATCACGAGGTCAGGAGTTTGAGACCACCCTGGACAACAAGGTGAAACCCCATCTCTACTAAAAATACAATTAGCCAGGCATGGTGGTGCGAGCCTGTAGTCCCAGCTACTCAGGAGACTAAGGCAGGAGAATCGCTTGAACCCGGGAGGCGGAGGTTGCAATGAGCTGAGATCGTGCCACTGCACTCCAGCCTGGGCAACAGTGCGAGACTCCGTCTCAGAAAAGAAAAAAAAAAAAAGGAATAGTTAATGCTACTACATGAATAAATCTTGAAAACATTATGCTAAGGGAAAGAAGCCAGACACAAAAAGAGGGCTGTCGCAGGAGTCTATTTAAATGTAATGTCCAGAAGAGGCAAATCCATACAGACAAAAAGTAGGTTAGTGATTACAAGGTGCTTGAGGGCAGGGGAAATGGAGAGTGGCTGCTAACAGGTACAGAGTTTTGTGGGGTTTGGGGTTTGGTTTTTGTTGTTTGGGTTGTTTTGTGTTTTGTTTTTGTTTTTGTTTCTAGACAGGGTCTCACTCCAGTTGCCCAGACTGGAATGCAGTGGTGTGATCTCGGCTCACTGCAGCCTCGACTTCCCAGGCTCAGGTGATTCTCCCACCTCAGCCCCCCAAGTAGCTGGAACTACAGACATAAGCCACCATGCCTGGCTAAATTTTTTTGTGCTTTTTGTAGAGACAGGGTTTCATCATACTGCCCAGGCGTGGTCTCAAACTCCTGGGCCCAAGCAGTCCTTCCCCCTCAGCCTTCCAAAGTGCTGAGATTACAGGTGTGAGCCACTGTACACGGCCCAGAGTTTCTTTTTTAGGTGATGAAAATGTAGAACTCGATAGTGGTGATAGATGTCTAACTCTGTGAAAACCATTAAATTGTTCACTTTATGTTAAATAAATCTTTAAAAAAATAATTTATGCTGGGTGCGGTGGCCCATGCATGTAATCTCAGAAACTCAGGAGGCTGAGGTAGGAGGATCACTTGAGCCCAGGGGTTTGAGGCTGCATTGAGCTATGATCATGCCACTGTACTCCAGCCTGGGTGACAGAGCAAGACTCCATTTCTTAAAAACTGAAAAAATAATTATTACCATTGAAGTAAAATTTAAAGAATCTAAGCTTGGGCAACATGGCAAAACCTCATCTCTACTAAAAATACCAAAAATTAGCCAGGCGTGATGGCATGTGCCTGTAGTCCCAGCTACTGAGGAGGCTGAGGTGGGAGAATTGCCTGAGCCCAGGAGGTCAAGGCTGCAGTGATCACGCCACTGTACTCCAGCCTGGCCAAGTGGAGTGAGACCCTATCTCGACGACAACAACAAAAAAGAATGTAGCAATTCTTCCTTTAACTAACAAATGTGAATTTTTTTTTCTTTCTTTTTTTTTGGGGGGGACGAGTCTTGCTTTGTCGCCCAGACTGGAGTACAGTGATCTCAGCTCACTGCAGCCTCCACCACCCAGGTTCAAGCGGTTCTCCTGTGATTCTCCTGCCTCAGCCTCCCAAGTAGCTGGGACTACAGGTGTGCACCACCACATCTGGCTAATTTTTGTATTTTTTTAGTAGAGACCGGGCTTCACCACATTGGCCAGGCTGGTCTCAAACTCCTGACCTCTGGTGATCCACCTGCCTCAGCCTCTCAAAGCGCTGGGATTATAGGTGTGAGCCACCATGGCTGACCAACAAACATAAAATTTCTTATAATGTGAATGGATTTCTAATCCAGTTGAAATATTTTATATCAAATATTTCAAAATAATGAAGCTATAATTTGCAGCATATTACATGTAAGAACAGTCACCCTGCTCACAGCTTGGACTCCACTAAGAGGTACTTCATCCAAAAAAGTCATAAGTATTCAGCATATGTAAAGCAGAGATCTGGGCTGTCTGAGGCTGTATCTGGAAGCAGCCCTGGCCCAGTCTTCAGCCCCCATGACACCTATGGCTAGCAGCCCTTACACATCTGAAACACCAACCACCCTAGCAATTCCACGGCTGCCTTGTCTTTCATGTGAAACTGTGCTCAACTGCTGCCACTGAAGTAGATGACCAAATGGTAACATCCCTCCTCCGTGTTTCAGTGAGCTCTTGAAAAATAATTCTAGATCTTCCGACCTTAAATTAAATACCCTAATTGAAATACCATTTAGGGTATTTAATTTAGGGTCATAAGATCTAGAATTATACTGGTAAGAATTATTCTGGACATAAAAATTTGTGTGACTGGTCAGGTATAGTGGCTCATGCATGTAATCCTAGCACTTCGGGGGGCTGAGGTGGGAGGATCACTGGAGGCCAGAAGTTCAAGACCAACCTGGACAACATAGCTAGATCCCCATCTCTACAAAAAAAATTGTATTAGGTGTTATGGTACACACATACAGTCCCAGCTACATAGGAGGTTGAGGTGGCAGGATCATTTGAGCCCAAGAGTCCGAGGCCCAAAGCTGCAACAAGCTATGATCACACCACTACACTCTTCAGTGACAAGGGCAAGACCCTGTCTCAAAAAAAAAAGTATCTGTCACTATGTAATATTGATTTATATATATAACCAATTTTTAAACCCCATTGGTACTGAATGGTTGTCACTAAATACTACGTTTTCCTAGGAAACAAAGTTGAAAGTGGGAAGCCTACAAGGTTAGAACAAACATTTTTATTAAAATATTCATCTTGGAGGGGCAAGGGGAGGGAAGAGCATCAGGATAAACAGCTAATGCATGCAGAGCTTAATACCTAGGTGATGGGTTAATAGGTGCAGCAAACCACCATGGCACACATTTACCTATGTAACAAACCTGCACGTTCTGCACAGTTCTGCACATGTATCCTGGAACTTAAAAAAATGGCCGAGCACGGTGGCTCATGCCTGTAATTCTAGCACTTTCGGAGGCCAAGGTGGGTGGATTGCCTGAGCTCGAGTTTGAGACTAGCTTGGTCAACATAGTGAAACCCCATCTCTACTAAAATACAAAAAACAACAACAACAACAACAATATATTAGCTGGGCATAGTGGTGGGAGCCTGTGGTCCCAACTACTGGAGAGGCTGAAGCAGGAGAATTGCTTGAACTTGAGAGGTGGAAGTTGCAGTGAGCCAAGATCAAGTCACTGCACTCCAGCCTGGGAGACAGAGCAAGACTCCATCTCAAAAAAAAAAAAAAAAAAAAAAAAAAAAAAAAATTAAAACTTTTAAAACTTCACATTTTAGCAATTAAATAAAAAAAATACTCATCTTTTTGAAAGATGTTATTAAATATTCTATTGAGGCCAGGTGTGGTGGCTCACACCTCTAATCCCAGCACTTTGGGAGGCTGGGGCAGGCGGATCACCTGAGGTCAGGAGTTATAGAGCAGCCTGGCCAACATGGTGAAACCTCCTCTCTACTAAAAATACAAAAATTAGCCAGGCATGGCCGGGCGCGGTGGCTCAGGCCTGTGATCTCAGCACTTTGGGAGGCCAAGGTGGGTGGATCAGGAGGTCAGGAGAGATCGACACCATCCTGGCTAACAGAGTGAAACCCCGTCTCTACTAAAAATACAAAAAAAAAAATTAGCCAGGCGTGGTGGTGGGCGCCTGTAGTCCCAGCTACCCAGGAGGCTGAGGCAGGAGAATGGAGTAAACCCGGGAGGCGGAGCTTGTAGTGAGCCGAGATTGCGCCACTGCACTCCAGCCTGGGCAACAGAGCGAGACTCCCTCTCAAAAAAAAAAAAAAATATATATATATATATATATATATATATATATTTTCTCACTCATAAGTGAGAGCTGAACATTGAGTACACATGGATCCAAAGAAGGGAACAAGAGATACCGGTGCCTACTGGAGGCTGAAACAAGGAGGGTGAGGATCGAAAAACCAGCTCTCAGGTACTAGGCTCATTACCTCAGTGACAAAATAATCTGCACACCAAACTCCCATGATGACCAGTTTACTCATGTACCAATCATGCACAGGTGCCCTTTGAACTGAAAAATTTGAAAGAAAGAAAAATGCGTAAAATTGGGAAATTGCATGTGCATTTTGCCACAACAATTTTTTTTTTTTTCGAGACAGAGTCTTGCTCTGCAGCCCAGGCTGGAGTGCAGTGGCGCGATCTCGGCTCACTGCAAGCTCCGCCTCCCGGGTTTATGCCATTCTCCTGCCTCAGCCTCCCGAGTAGCTGGCACTACAGGCACCGGCCACCACGCCCTGCTAATTTTTTGTATTTTTTAGTAGAGACGGGGTTTCACCGTCTTAGCCAGGATGGTCTCAACCTCCTGACCTCGTGATCCACCCGCCTCGGCATCCCAAACTGCTGAAATTACAGGTTTGAGCCAACGCGCCCAGCAATAACAATTTTTAATAAAATAACTATATCTGCAGAAGGCTGAGGCAGGAGAATTGCTTGAACCCAAGAGGCAGAGGTTGCAGTGAGCTGAGATGGCGCCATTGCACTCCAGCCTGGGCAACAAGAGCAAAACTCTGTCTCAAAACAACAACAACAACAACAACAAAAACACTATATCTGCATGTGGGCAACAGGAAGAGGAGGACTAAAGGCAGATTGAGGTTGACAGTATTTAAGTAACTAAAATGAGAATAAAATCAAATAGCAGGAATTTGGCCAGGCGTGGTGTCTCGCGCCTGTAACACCACCACTTTGGGAGGCCGAGACAGGCAGAATACCTGAGGGCAGGAGTTCAAGACAAGCCTAGACAATATGGTGAAACCCCGTCTCTACAATAAATAAATAAATAAATAAAATTAAAAATGTTGGTGGTGACCACCTGTAGTCTCAGCTACTTGGGAGGCTGAAGCATGAGAACCAGGAGGCAGAGGTTGCAGTAAGCCGAGATCACACCACTGCACTTTGCCAGCCTGGGTGACAGAGTGAGACTCTGTTTCAAAAAAATACAAAAAATGAAAACAAAAACCAAGAGTTTATAATCTCATGGTCCCCTGCAATAATTAGATTATGATGTCTGAAGTATCCTGTGCATTTTGGGGCACCTGTTTTTAAAAAGATATGCTGGCTGGGCACGGTGGCTCACGCCTGTATTCCCAGCACTTTGGGAGGCCGAGGTGGGCGGATTACCCAAGGTCGGGAGCTCTAGACAAGCCTGACCAACATGGCAAAATCCTGTCTCTACTAAAAATACAAAAATTAGCGAGGCATAATGGCAGGTGCCTGTAATCCCAGCTACTCGGGGAGGCTGACGCTTGGACCCAGGAGGCAGAGGTTGCAGTGAGACGAGATCGCGCCACTGCACTCCAGCCTGGGCAAGACTCAGTATCAAAAAGAAAAAAAAGAATGTTAAGTAAATAGAATCACATCATATAGTGTGTAACCTTGAGGGACCGGCTTTTTTTTTTTAATTCAGCAGAATTCTCTGGAGATTCCTCCCGTTGTTGCATATCAATAGTTTATTCCTTTTTACTGCAGAGTGGTATGGATTTACCAGTTTAGCCACTCATCCGTTGAAGGATATCTGGCTATTAAGAATAAAACTGCTATAAACGTTTATGCATGGGTTTTATGTAAATAGAGGTCTTCATTTCTCTGGAATAAATGCCAGGAGTGCAATAGCTGGGGTTTTCTGTTTCTGTTTTTGTTCTCTTTTAGAGTCAAGACCTCACTCTAGTGCCTAGGCTAGAATGCAGTGGTACAATCACAGCTCGCTGCAGCCTCAAATTCCTGGGCCCAGGTGATCCTCCAGCCTCAGCCTCCTGAGTAGCTAGGAGTACAGGCACCTGCTACCACACTCAGTGAAGTGTGTGTGTGTGTGTGTGTGTGTGTGAGAGAGAGAGAGGGAGAGTTTAGAGACAGGGTGGAGAGTCTTGCTATGTTGCCCAGGCTAATCTCAAACTCCTAGTCTCAAGCAGTCCTCCCACCTCTGCCTGCTTTATTTTGTAAAAAATACAAAAAATTAGCCAGGCATGGTGGCGCGCACCTGTAGTCCTAGCTACTCAGGAGGCTGAGGTGGGAGGATCGCTTGAGCCTGTGGCTGTCAAGGCTGCAGTGAGCCATGATCACGCCACTGCACACCATGCACACCAGTCTGGGCAACAAGAGTGATACCCTGTCTAAAAAAAAAACACTACTGCCAGGCCCAGTGGTGCATGCCTGTAATCCCAGCACTTTGGGAGGCTGAAGCAGCTGTATCACCTGAGGTCAGGAGTTTGAAACCAGCCTGACCAACATGGTGAAACCCCTATTAAATCTCTACTAAATACAAAAAATTAGCCAAGTGTGGTGGTGCATGCCTATAATCCCAGCTACTTGGGAGGCTGAGGCAGGAAAATTGCTTGAACCCAGGAGGCGGAGGTTGCAGTGAGCCGAGATCACACTATTGCACTCTGTCCTGGGCAACAGAAGCAAAACTCCATTAAAAAAAATACTGGCAAAGATACTGGCAAACTTTTTCCAAAGTGACTGTACCATTTTGCATTTCTACCTGCAATGTATGAGTGATTCCGTTTTTCCACATCCTCACCAGCATTTTGTGTTGTCACAATTTTTTTGTTTTTGTTTTTGTTTGTGTTTAGGTTTTTTTGGCCATTCTGATGGGTAGTGATATCTCATTGTGGTTTTAATTTGCATTTCTCTGATGGCTAATGGTGTTGAACATCTCTTCATCTGCTTACTTGCCATTAGTATTATATATATCCTCTCCAATGAAATATCTTTTCATGCCATTTGCTCATGCTCTAATTGGATTGTTTTTTGACAGCTGAATTTTAAGAATTTTTTATTTATATATTCTGCCTATTAGTGCTTTGTCAGATATGTGGTTTGCAAATACTTTCTCCCACTCTGTAGCTATCTGTTCCTCCTCTTAACTGGCCCTTTCACCAAGCAAAAATTTTAAATTCTAATGTTCAATTTATCAATTGTTCCACTTACAGATCATGCTATTTATTGGTGCCAAGTCTAAGAATTCTGTCTGACCCTAGATCCTGCAAATCTTCTCCTCTTTCATTCTAAGTTTGTTTTATTATTATTATTATTATTTTGGCTTTTTTTGTTGTTGTTGTTGTTATTGTTTTTGAGACAGAGTCTCACTCTGTCACCCAGGCTATAGTGCAGTGGCACTATCTCGGCTCGCTGCAACCTCTGCCTCCCAGGTTCAAGTGATTCTCATTGCCTCTCAGACTCCCAAGGAGCTGGGATTACAGGCGCCCACCATCATGCCTGGCTAATTTTTGTATTTTTAATAGAGATCAGGTTTCTCCATGTTGGCCAGGCTGGTCTCGAACTCCTGGCCTCAAGTGATCCGCCCATCTCGACCTGCCAAATTGCTGGGATTACAGGCATGAGTCACCGCGCCTGGCCGTCATTCTAAAAGTTTGATAGTTTTAGGTTTAAGTTCTTGATACAGGTTGAGTTAATTTTTGAATAACATGTGAGATATAGGTCGAGGGTTTTTTGTTTTGGTTTGGTTTTTGTTTGCCTATAGATGTTCAATTGCTCCAGCACCATTTGTTAAAAATGGTGTGTTTTTCCTCTATTGAATTACTTTTGTACCTCTGTCAAAATTCAGTTGGGCATATTTGAGTGAGTCTTTTTCTGGGTTCCTCTATTCTGTTCCTCTGATCTATGTGTCTGTCCTCCACCAACACCAGTCTTGATTACTGCACCTGTAAAAAATAAGTCTTGAAAGCAGGTAAAGAGATTCCTCCCACTTTATTCTTCCTTTTCAAAATTGTTTTAGCTATTCTAGTTCCTTTGCCTTTTGATATAAATTTTAGAATAGGCCAGGCTCGGTGACTCATGCCTATAATCCCAGCACTTTGGGAGGCATAGGCAGGCAGATCACCTGAGGTCAGGAGTTTGAGACCAGCCCGGCCAACATGGTGAAACCCCATCTCTACTAAAAAAATACAAAAATTGGCTTAGGTGCGGTGGCTCACGCTTGTAACCTCAGCACTTTGGGAGGCCGAGGCAGGCGGATCACCTGAGGTAAGGAGTTTGAGACCAGCCTGACCAACATGGTAAAATCCCGTCTCTACTAAAAATACAAAAATTAGCTGGGCGTGGTGGCGGGCGCCTGTAGACCCAGCTACTAGGGAGGGTGAGACAAGAGAATTGCTTGAACCTGGGAGGCAGAGGTTGCAGTGAGCCAAGATCATGTCACTACACTCTAGCCTGGGCGACAGAATGAGACTCCATCTCAAAAAAAAAAAAAAATTAGCCGGGCATGGTGGTGGGTACCTGTAATCCCAGCTACTTGGGAAGCTGAGGCAGGAGAATCACTTGAACCTGGGAGGTGGAGATGGCAGTGAGCTGAGATCCCGCCACTCCACTTCAGCCTGGGTGACAGAGGGAGACTCTGTCTCAAAAAAGAAAAATAATAATAATCTTGTCTATAAATAAAAAAAAACTTACTGGGATTTTGATAGGAATTCTGTTAAACTGTATATCAATTTGGTGAAAACTGACATCTTTACAATGTTGAATCTTCCAACCTATGAACACCGTGTGTCTATTTATTTTTTTAAAAATGTTTAGACCAGGTATAGTAGCTCATGCCTGCCATCTCAGCACTTTGGGAGGCTGAGGAGCGATGATTGCTTGAGGCCAGGAGTTAGAGGCCAGCCTGGGCAACTTAGTGAGACCAATCTCTACAAAAAATACCAAAAAATTAGCCGGGCATGGTGACACACGCCTATAGTCCCAGCTACTTGGGACGCTGAAGGAGGATTGCTTGAGCCCAGGAGTCCAAGGCTGGAGGGAGCTGAGATCACACACCACTGCACTCCAGCCTGGGCAACAAAGGGAGATTGTGTCTCAAAAATATACATATATTGTTTATTTCTCTTATCAGTGTTGTGTAGTTTTCCGCACACAAGTCTGAAATACGTTGTTAGATTTACACCTAACTATTTCACTTTCTGGATGATTAGAAATGGCACATTCCTTTCAATTTCAGTGTCCACATGTTCTTAGCTAGTGTATACAAACACAATTGATTTTTGTATGTTTATCATGTATTCTGTAACCTTGCTGAACTCATTTAGTTGTAAGAGTTTTGCTAGATTCCTTGAGATTTTCTACATAAACCGTGTGTTGTCTAAAAATGGACAGTTTTATTTCTTCCTTTCCAAACTGTATGCCTTTTACTTCCTTTTTTTTTTTTTGAGATGGAGTCTTGGTCTGTCACCCAGGTTGGAGTGCAATGGCGCGATCTGGGCTCACTGCAACATCCACCTCCTGCTTCAAGTGATTCTCCTGCCTCAGCCTTCTCAGCCTCCCGAGTAGCTGGGATTACAGGTGTACACCACCACACCTGGCTAATTTTTGTATCTTTGGTAGAAACGGTCTCACCATGTTGGTCAGGCTGGTCTGGAACTCCTGATCTCAGGTGATCCACCTGCCTCAGCCTCCCAAAGTGCTGGGATTACAGGCGTGAGCCACTGCACCCGGCTACTTCCTTTTTTTTTTTTTTTTGGTCTTGTTCCACTGACTAGAGGTTCCAGTGCTATAATGAATAAGAGTGAAAGAGTGATGAGGCCTTTCTTGCCTTGTTCCCAATTTTAGGAGAAAGTATCCAGCGTTTCACCATTAAGTACACTTGTCCCTTGATGTCCATGGGAGATTGGCTCCAGGATCCCCAACATATATACCAAAATCCTGGGATCTTCAAGTCCCTGAGATAAAATGGTGTAGTATTTGCATATAACCTAGGCATATCTTCCTGCATACTTTAAATTATCTCTAGATTACTTATAATACAATGTAAACGCTATGTAAATAGTTGACATACCATATAGTCTAGGTAGGAAATAATGACAAGGAAAAAAAGGCTGTACGTGTTCAGTACAAACACAACATCCTTATTGGGGTTTTTTTCCCCAAGTATTTTTGATCCCTTGTTGGTTGAATCCACAGATACGGAGGACCAGGTGTATAACGTTGGCGGTAGGGTTTTTGTACATGCTCCTTATCAAATTGAGGAAGTTCCTCTTCTATTCCTAATTTTCTGAGAATTTATATCATGAATGGATGTTTAATTTTGCAAATGTTTTGTGAGCACCTATTGATATAATCATGTGATTTTTCTTCGAGTCATTAATATAGAAGAATCCATTGATTTATTTTGAAATACTGAACCAGCCTTGCATCCCTGGAAAAACCCCACTTGGTCATGATGAATAATTATTTTTATAAATTGTTGGATTATATTTGCTAATTTTGTCCCATTAACAAAAATTTTTAAAATTTTTGTAGGTATTATTTGCTAATATTTTGTTGAGGATTTTTGTGTGTATATTCATGAGAGTTATTGTTTCCGTAGCTTTCTTTTTTGTACTCTGTGTGGTTTTGTTATCAGGGTAAAACTAGCTTCATAAAATTATACATGATCCTCAACTTTTTGTTTTTTCCTTTGAGACAATTTCTGGGTCTATTGCCCAGGCTGAGTGCAGTAGCACCATCTCAGCTCACTGCAATTTCTACCTCCCGGGCTCACACCTATAATCCCAGCACGTTGGGAGGCCAAGGAGGGCAGGAGTTCGAGACCAGCCTGGGCAACATGGCAAAGCCCCGCCTCTGCTAAAAATACAAAAATTAGCCGGGCATGGTGGCATGCATCTATAGTCCCAGCTACTCAGGAGGCTGAGGCACAAGAATCGCTTGAAGCCGGGAGGCAGAGTTTGCAGTGAGCCGAGATCACACCACTGCACTCCAGCCAGGGCAACAGAGTGAGATTCTGTCTCAAAAAATAAATAAATAAGAAAAAGTTATATGGCTATTCAAATTATCTATTTTGTCTTGGATGAGTTGTAGTAATTTGTGTTTTTTGAGAAAGTGATCAATTTTGCCTGAGTCATTACATTTTTTTTCCTTTTTTTTTTTTGAAACAGGGTCTCACTCTGTTACCCAGGCGGTAGTGCAGTGGGGCAATCATGGCTCACTGCAGCCTCGACCTCCCAGGCTCAAGAGATCCTCCCACCTCAGCCTCCCATGTAGCTTAGACCACAGGTGTGTGGCACCATGCCTGGCTAATTTTTTTTTATTTTTTGTGAGGCAGGGTCTCACTATGTTGCCCAGACCAGTCAACTCCTATGTTCAAGCAATCCTCCCACTTTGGCCTCCCAAAGTGCTTGGATTACAGGTATGGGCTACCACACCTGGCTTGGACTTATCTATTTCTTCTTTTAGGTCTATCAGTTTTCACTTCACGTTTTGCAGTGCTGTGTTTTAGTGCGTACACATTTAGGATTGCTATGTCTTCTTAGTGGATTGACTCTTTCAGCGTTGTATAATGTCCCGCTCTTTCTATGTTAATTTTCTTTGCTCCAAAGTCCACTTTAGTTTATTTTAGTATAGTCACTCTTGCTTTCCTTTGATGAATGCTTGTATGACATAACTTTTTCCATCCTTTTACTTGCAACTTGCCTATATCATATTTGTAGTGAATTTCTTCCAAATAGTATACAACTGTTTTTTTTTTTTTTAAATCCACTCTGCCAATTTCTGTCTTTTAATTGGTATATTTAGACTATTTGCATTTAATGTAATTGTTGATATGTTAGGGCCAAAGTCTGTCATTTTTTTTTAATTTTAATTTTTTCTATTTTTCTAATCAGCTTCCTCAGGTTGAAGTGATTATTTTATTTCATTTTTTTTTTGAGACGGAGCTTTGCTCTTGTTGCCCAGGCTGGAGTGCAATGGTGCGATCTCAGCTCACTGCAAGCTCTGCCTCCCGGGTTTATGCCATTCTCCTGCCTCAGCCTCCCGAGTAGCTGGGATTACAGGCGCCCACCACCACGCCTGCCTAATTTTTTGTATTTTTAGTAGGGACGGGGTTTCACTGTGTTAGCCAGGATGGTCTCGATCTCCTGACCTCCCGCCTCAGCCTCCCAAAGTGCTGGGATTACAGGCATGAGCCACTGCCCCCAGCTCTTTGTATAGCTTTTTAAGTGGCTGCTCTTATATACATGACTTATGACAGTCTACTAATGTTATCATTTTACCAGTTTGAGAGAAATATAAAAACTTTACATCCTTCCGTGTCCCTTCACCCTTCCCAGTTTATAATTGTTTGAAATATTTTCTCCATACAGACTTAGGACTATATTAGATGATACTATAATTTTTTTTTTTTTTTTTTGGAGACGAAGTCTCGCTCTGTCATCCAGGCTGGAGCGCAGTGGCACGATCTCAGCACACTGCCACCTCTGCATCCCGGGTGCAACCTCTGCCTCCCAGGTTCAAACAATTCTTCGGCCTCAGCCTCCGGAGTAGCTGGGACTACAGGCATGTGCCACCATGCCTGGCTAATTTTTTGTATTTTTAGTAGAGATAGGGTTTCACTGAGATGGGGTTTCACCATGTTAGCCAAGATGGTCTCAATCTCTTGGCCTCGTGATCTGCCTGCCTTGGCCTCCCAAAGACCTGGGAATGCTGTAATTTTTATTTTAGGCCAGGTGCAGTGGCTCATGCCTGTAATCCCAGCACTTTGGGAGGCCAAGGCGGACAGATCACCTGAGATCAGGAGTTCGAGACCAGCCTGGCCAACAAGGTGAAACCCTATCTCTACTAAAAAAAAAAAAAAAAAAAAATTAGCCGGGCATGGTGGCACATGCCTGTAATCCCAGCTACCTGGGAGGCTGAGGCATGAGAACTGCTTGAACCTGGGAGGTGGAAGTTGTAGTGAGCTGAGTTTACATTACTGCACTCCAGCCTGGGCAACAGAGCAAGACTCTGTCTCCAAAAAAAATTTTTTACTTCAACTGTCAAACATAATTTAGAAAACTGAAGAGAAGAAAAGCTTATTGTATTTGCCCATATTTTTACTTTCTGAGTTTGTTTTTTCTTTCTAATTTTCCAAAGTCCTTGTTTTATTGTTTTCTTTCTTTTTAGAGAACTTCTTTTAGCCCTTTCTGGGGGAAGGCCTACTGGTGACATATTCTCTGTCACTCCACTGAGATCGTGCCACTGCACTCCAGCCTGGGTGACAGAGTGACAGAGACAACCAAATGTCTTGATTCCCCCTTGATTCCTGAAGGACATTTTCACTACATACAGCGTTCTGAGTTGACAAGTGTTTTTTTGTATTCGCTTTTTGCATGAAAAACATTTTGCCACTTCTGCTGGCCTTTGTGGTTTGTGGTGAGAAATCTGCCATTCAAATGATTTTTCCTCTTTAGGTAAGGTGTTTTCTCTGGCTGCTTTCGAAATTTCTTCTCTCTTTAGTTTTCAGAAGTTTAACTGTGATGTGTTGTGGTATGGGTTTCTGTGGGTGTATTCTGTGTAGTGTTTGCTCAGCTTCTTGAATCTACAGATTTTTCTTGCCAAAGTTGGCGAGTATGCAGCCTTTATTTCGCCAACTAACTTTTCAACCTGGCCCTCTTTATCCTCTCCTCCTGGAACCCTGATGACACAAATATTAGATCTTTTGTAGTATTTCCACAGGTCCACAGGCTGTTTTTAATTTTGTTTTCAGTCTATTTTCTCTTTCTTGTTCAGATCGGGTAATTTCTATTGTTTGGTTTCTTGTTTGTTTTTTGGAGACAGTCTCACTCTGTTGCCCAAGCTGGAGTGCAGTGGTGCAATCTCAGCTCACTGCAAGGTCTGCCTCCCAGGTTCAAGTGATTCTCCTGCCTCAGCCTCCCAAGTAGCTGGGAATACAGGCACGCACCATCACACCTGGCTAATTTTTTGTACTTTTAGTAGGGACAGGGTTTCACCATGTTGCCCAGGCTGGTCTCAAACTCCTGAGCTCAGACAATCCGCCTGCCTCAGCTTCCCAAAGTGCTGGGATTAGAGGTGTAAGCCACCACATCCAGCCTTATTTCTATTGTTCTATCCTCCAGTTCAGTTATTTTTTTTTTCTTCTGTCACTTCCATGTCTTTTTTTCCTCCCAGCTTCTGTTGGGAAAAATGTCACTTCCATTCTGTTGTTGATCCCATCCACTGAGAGTTTTTTAATTCAGTTATTTGCATTTTTCAGTTCTAAGACTTCCATTTGGTTCTTTTTTTTATTTTCTTTTTTTTTTTTTTTTTTGAGACAGAGTCTTTCTCTGTCGCCCAGGTTGGAGTGCAGTGGCACAATCTCAGCTCACTGCAACCTCTGCCTCCTGGGTTCAAGTCATTCTCCTACCTTAGCCTCCCAAGTAGCTGGGATTACAGGCACAAGCCACCATACCTGGCTAATTTTTTATATTTTTGGTAGAGATGGGGTTTCACCATGTTGGCCAGGCTGGTCTCGAACTCCTGACCTCAAGTGATCCACCTGCTTTGGCCTCCCAAAGTGCTGGGATTATAGGCACAAGCCACCCTGCCTGGCAGATACCTGAGCTAAAAATACAAAAACTTACCCAGGTGTGGTGGGGGGCGCCTATAATCCCAGCTACAGGGGAGGCTACAGAAGGAGAATTGCTTGAACCCAGGAGGTGGAGGCTGCAGTGAGCTGAGATTAGACCACTGCACTCCAGCCTGGGCAACAGAGCAAGACTCTCAAAAAAAACAAAAACAAAACAAAAAAAAACCTTCAATGCCTTCCCATAAGATCTACAATAAAATAGATGCTCTGGCCCCTGCCTGCCTCTCTGACATCTCTTACTACTTTCTGCTTGCTCAGTAAGCTCCAAATTTCTTTACTCAACACATAATGAGCACATACAATGTACCAGTTTTTGTTACCAATAAACAAATCAAAATTCCCTCTTCTTGCTGAGGACACACAAAAAACAATAATCCTAATATACAAGTAAATGTCAAAATACGTTTGTTCGTTAGGAGATAGGGTCTTTCTCTGTCACTCAGGCTGGAGCACAGTGGTGCAATTTCAGCTTACTACAGCCTCAAATTCCCAAGTTCAAGGGATTCTCCCACGTCCTTAGCCTCCTGAGTAGCTAGGACCACATGCCCAACTTAGAAAAGATATTTTCAAAGGTATATGTAAATTGGATGGGGAAGCAGATCATGTAGGGCCATTTAAACAACTTCAGCTTAAATGTCACTCTTCATAGAAACCTTATTAATCACCCAATTTACTGTGGCCTCCTTCTCTCAATCTCATTACCTTGTTTTCTTCATAGCACTTATTAATACCTGACACTTTGTTGTTGTTGTTGAGAACGAGTCTCACTCTGTCATCCAGGCTGGAGTGCAGTGGCACAATCTCGGCTCACTGCAACTGCCATGTCCCAGGTTCAAGCAATTCTCCTGCCTCAGCCTCCCAAGTAGCTGGGATTACAGGTGCCCACCACCACGCCCAGCTAATTTTTATATTTTTAGTAGAGACGGGGTTTCGCCATTTAGGCTGGGCTAGTCTTGAACTCCTGACCTCAGGTAATTCACCCGCCTCGGCCTCCCAAAGTGCTGGGATTACAGGCATGAGCCACTGTGCCCAGCCAGAGACTTTTTTCAATGCAGCATTTTTTATTAATTTATTATGAGATAGGGTCTTGCTCTGTCACCCAGGCTGGTATGCAGTGGCACCATCTCAGCTCACTACAACCTCCATGTACAGGGCTCAGGTAATCCTCCCCCCTCAGCCTCCAGAGTAGCTGGGACTACAGGCATGTGTCACCTTGCCTAGCTAATTTTTGTATTTTTTTGTAGAGACGACGTTTCGCCATGTTGGCCAGGCTGGTCTGGACAACTCCTGGACTCAAGTGATCAGCCTGCCTTGGCCTCCCAAAGTGCTGGGATTACAGGCCTGAGCCACCCTGCCTGGCAGATACCTGAAACTTTTTATTTATTTATTTATTTTTGAGATAAACTCTCGCTTTGTTGCCCAGGCTGAAGTGCAGTGGCACTATCTCGGCTCACTGGAACCTCCACCTCCTGGGTTCAATCCATTCTCCTGCCTCAGCCTCCCCAGTAGCTGGGACTACAGGTGCCTGCCACCACACCCGGCTCATTTTTGTTTTTCTACTTTTAGTAGAGATGGGCTTTCACCATGTTGGTCAGGCTGGTCTCTTAACTCCTGACCTCCGGTGATCCGCCTGCCTTGGCCTTCCAAAGTGCTGGGATTACAGGCGCGAGACACCTTAACTGGCCCTGAGACTTCCTGATGTATTTATTTGTTGACTTGTGTCTTATTCCCTAACTAGGGGGTTGACTGTTATTATGTCTCTTCTGTTTAAAATAGAACCTGGTAAATATCAATACTTTTGTTGAATGATGGATAAGTATGTCCTCAATACCTTAATTTACAATGGGTTTCTAGTATTCCTGTCAGGGACTGTAGGCGCACAATAAATTAACAACAGAAATTTTAACATAAAGTCATTACAACTTGGGCTAAAAAAAACTTTGTAGGGTTCTTGTAGCCCTTTAAGGTCTGTCTCACACAATTTTTCTTTCCAAGTCTGGATAAAGCTGTGGTGGTGTTTTCCCGGATCTGTTGTGCCTGTTTATGACTAACAAATAAACAAATGGCAATTCTTTCTCTTTTATTATTATTTTTTTGGGAACGGAGTCTCACTCTGTCACCCAAGCTGGAGTACAGTGGCTCGATCTCAGCTCACTGTCACCTCCACCTCCCGGGTTCAAGAGATTCTCCTGCCTCAGCCTCCCGAGTAGCTGGGACTACAGGCGCGTGCCACCACGCCCAGCTAATTTTTGTATTTTTAGTAGAGATGCAGTTTCGCCATGTTGGCCAGGCTGGTCTCGAACTTCCGACCTCAGGTGATCGACCCGCCTCGGCCTTCCAAAATGCTGGGATTACAGGCGTGAGCCACCGCGCCTGGCCAATTCTTTCTCTTTAGCAATAGTGTCAGCACACTCCATTACTCTCCAGTTATCTTTTAAGAGAAAATAAAAGGCTTCAAATCACCTGTACGAGATCTAAGAGTGCTCTGGCGGAGTCATACCTCTGCAAGGTTAGAGATGTCAAAGGGAGTCCTGGTCTAGCGAGAAATGGGATAGTGACACAAAGTACAGGTGCTTGGGTCGGGCGCGGTGGCGCACTCCTGTGATCCTAGCACTTTGGGAGGTCGAAGTGGGAGGATCGCTTGAGCCGAGGAGTTCGAGACCAGCCTGGGAAACAGAGTGAGACCTTGTCTCTATTTAAAACAAAAAAAAATCGGCTCTAGCCTGTAATTCCAGCACTTTGGGAGGCCGAGGCAGGCGGATCACCTGAGGTCAGGAGTTCGAGACCGGCCTGGCCAACATGGTAAAAACCCGTTTCTACTAAAAATACAAAAGAGCCGGGCGTGGTGGCGGACACCTGTAATCCCAGCTACTAGGGAGGCTGAGGCAGGAGAATCGCTTGGACCCGGGAGGTGGGGTTGCAGTGAGCCGAAATCGCGCCAGTGCACTCCAGCCTGGGCAGCAAGAGCGAAACTCCGTCTCAAAAAAACACCCCAAAAAGTCAGAATGCTTCACAAAAATTAAAGAAATACAGCGACTGCAGATGGGTCGGTTTCACTATAGCACAAGTAGCGGAAAGAGGACACAGACTGGGGAGAAATCACCCTACACAAGATGACAACTGAGGAATGAGGAGTGGGGACTGACACACGCCACGGTGAAACCACGCACCACGACCAAAGGCGGTCCTAGGACTGCGACTAAGCGGGCGCAGAGGCCACCCTCCAGGCTTGGCGGGGGGATGAGGGCAGCACTGGGGGCCTGCTCAGTCTGGCCTTAGGGAGGACCTTCGGGGCTCTCCTCTCTCCCCATCGATCCCTGAGAGGTTCCCGAACAGAAATCGGAGACCAGACGGTGCCTGGGCCCCAGCCCTCCCACGCGGACTGCGCCTTGGGCCTGGCTCGGAGGTGGGTCAGAGTCTGCGAAAGACCAGCGAGGGCTCTCAGGTTTCGGGGCAGGCGGCGGGCGCCCACCCCGGCTAGCAATGGGAGTCGCGCGGCGACCGGGCGAGCCCGGTAGGCAGGACAGGACTGCGGCGCAGGTCCGACTCAGGCGGAGGAAGCAGCCGCCGCCCCAGCTGATGGAGTGCGGCCGGGGGCTTCCCAGAGGAGGCGGCGACCTCGAGCCCTTTCGAACGTTTCTACCAGGCTAGCTCACGTAGCCTCGGCCCCGCCCGGCCCCGCCCCACCCACTCCGGCCACCGCCCCCTCCCCGGCCGACACTTCGCGGGTGGGGCGACCTGCGATAGCCCCTTTAAGAGGCGTGGTCACGTGCTCCGCCCCCACCTCCCCCACGCGCGCCAGTAAGGGGTGGGGTGCGGGAGGAGGTGCCGGGGAGGCTGGGGGAACGAGGTGTGCGCTGCTGCGCAGGCGCGGTGGTCGGACGACAGACCGTGTGTTTCCAAAATGGCGGCAGCGATGGATGTGGATACCCCGAGCGGCACCAACAGCGGCGCGGGCAAGAAGCGCTTTGAAGTGAAAAAGGTTGGGTCTCGCCAGCGCCTTCCTCAGGGAAGCTAGAGAGGCGCGGATCTGGCTGGCAGGCCCGAGGATGGTCGAGGCGCGGAGTAAAGGGTTTCATTTTAGGGCGTTCCTGCGACCGGGTACCACGAAAGGAAGTCGGGGGGCGGGCCTTAGAGTTGATCGGCGTGACGGCGGCCCACTGTCAGGGGAAGTGTTGGTTTCGATGTGAGGCTGAGGGGCCAATCACAGAGCTGCTTGTTGAGATACGCGGGGTTGCGACTTGGCGGCGGGAGCCAAGCGCCTGAGCTGTCACTGGAGTGGTTGAGAGGTGGGGGAAGGTAGGGTAGGGTGGGGTGGGGTGGGGTGGGTGGAATGGGGAGTCAGAGCGACTGCGGCGGTGGAGGATGGGGCAGTGCGGCGAAAGCCTGGAACCTGAGGTCCTACCGCATTGGAGGCCTCTGAGGAGCCCCGCTAGTGATCTTGCTCCGCCCCTTTTTGAAGCTTGCTTGGGGTCCTCTCACTTGAAGGGATCAGACTTGTTCCTCGCTGAACCGAGGCCTCCATTAACCCCATCTCTGGGCCTCACACCGCCGAGTTAGAGTCTGGAGTGTAATGCTTGGGTGTTCTGAGACGTCTGTTGGCTTTTCCCACAACCACCCCACTCTTGGATTCTCTGTCACGTTCAGAATCTCCCCCTTCCGAAATAATAATAAAAAGCACGGTGGAACTTGTTAAGAAAATCCGAGCCCAAATCCTGTGGCATTTCGGGAGGGTTGAGTAGTAGTTGCGAATGACTTGGTAAGAGGGGAAAGCAAAAATGGAACGTGTCTTTTGCATGAAATGCATTTTAGTGGTTTGCCACAGTTTGGGAGAAAAGTGTCGATTCCCACCTAACATGAAAACTATTCGAAATGGAGATTCTGAAATAGGGAAGATATTCCTGGAACATCTGGCTAAACACTGACAATATCCCCCCCTCCTAGTGCTTTTTGGTGTCTCATTGTGGCCACTGCTGCTCAGTTACAGCCAGCCATATTGAAGAATAATAGAAGTAGGGGCTTTTCCTCCAAGTTGAAGCTGTGATGTGAAAAGTGGTGAAGAAGTTACTAGGCACTGAGACTGGGGTTTGAAAGCGATGAAGGTTTGGGAGTACTTGTAATTGAGGAAACCAGAGTTGAATGAATGAAATGCCACTTTTAGTTAAACTCTTACTGGAATTATTATCTTAATAGAAGAGTCTAAACATATAAAAGTTCAGAACATCAGTTTATTTTATGGTAAGAATCGAACAAAATTCTAGTGAATTGTAGAATTTGTTATGAAGTAATCTAAGATTTAAGTGATGACCTTGTTCTGTGTACTGACATGGGCAGTTAATTATCCAGCTTATCCCACGATTACCCGTTTTATGATCCAGTCATCATCTTAGTTCATTCTGTTCCCTAGCTTTCACTTCATTGCTCATGCTTCCAAAGCTGCCTGGAAGAGCAGATACTTATTCAGATTTTGAGCGCTTCTGCAACTGCCACCAAAACCTGCACAGAAATTCAAGTTTGTGCTTTTTTTTTTTTTTTTTTTTTTTTTTTTTTTTGGATGGAGTCTCACTCCATCGCCCAGGCTGGAGTGCAGTGGCACGATCTCGGCTCACTGCAACGTCTGTCCCCCAGATTCAAGCGATTCTCCTGCCTTAGCTTCCCAAATAGCTGGCATTATAGACACCCGCCACCAAGCCTGGCTAATTTTTGTATTTTTAGTAAAGACGGGGTTTCGCCATATTGGCCAGGCTGGTCTCAAACTCCTGACTTCAGGTGATCCACCCGCCTCAGCCTTCCAAAATGCTAGGATTATGGGCGTGAGCCACTGCGTCCGGCCAGACTAAATTGTTTTAAACTACAGGAAACAAATTAAAAGATGACATTAATTTATGTGTTCATATACTCAGTCTTTTGGAGAATAGGAGAACGTATGTGTTGTCTACTGTTGTCTTTGGTATAATAAGATTAACATAATATCCAAAAACTTTTGTTTGGTGGTTCCCCGTGGCCAGAGATCATAACTACAACTGCAGCCTGAAGTCCTAAAAACTGTGTGTGTGTTATAAGGAGAATGCATTGTTCCCTCTTTTTGTCTTTGCAGTGGAATGCAGTAGCCCTCTGGGCCTGGGATATTGTGGTTGATAACTGTGCCATCTGCAGGAACCACATTATGGATCTTTGTAAGTAATTGGAGGAGGATGGGAGGAAGTTGAGAAGGTTGCAGAGCTTGTGGCTATCTTGATGTGACCGATTTTCTTCTTCACAAGCAGATATCAAGCCTACTCTGAGCACTCGGTCTTCTGTATCTAGTCTTTTGGTGTGTTTGAAATAGAGTAGTTTTTTTATGATGTCCTGGAGGCATACCCAGCTTTCAGAATAAATCTACTCAATCTAAAGATGGCAGGGACACATTTAGAATTAATTGTGGACAACAGGCACTGTTGATTCTTCCTGCATATCTCCCATCTTGTACCTAGACTCAAAGGTAGAAATACTGAAAGGAGGAAAATAAACTTTGAGCTAAAATATTCTATCTGAGGCGAGGCGTGGTGGCTCATGCTTGTAATCCCAGCACTTTGGGAGGCCAAGGCGGGCAACATGGTGAAACCCCGACTCTATTAAAAATGCAAAAATACTCTATTAAAAATGCAGAAATTAGCCGGGCGTGGTGGTGCATGCCTGTAAACCCAGCACTTTGGGAGGCTGAGGCGGGTGGATTATTTGAGGCCAGCCTGACCACCACACCGGGTGGATTATTTGAAGGCGTTTGCTTCTATCTGAGGTAAGCATTGAGTGGATATAGTATATTTAATCTGCTTTCTTCAGTGTAGTCAAAGAAATCAGTTAGCCAGGTGTGATGGCTTACGCCTATAATCCCAGCACTTTGGGCGGCTGAGGTGGGTGGATCACTTGAGGTCAGGAGTTCGAGATCAGCCTGGCCAATATGGTGAAACCCCGTCTCTACCAAAAATACAAAAATTATCTGGGCGTGGTGGTGCATGTCTGTAATCCCAGCTACTTGAGAGGCTGAGGCAGGACAGCTGTTTGAACCTGGTAGGTGGAGGTGGCAGTAAGCTGAGATCACACCACTGCACTACAACCTGGGCGACAGAGCAAGACTCACAGTCTTTTTTTGAGACTCAGGGTCTCAAGAAAAAAAAAAAAAAAGTTTTTGAGACTCAGAGTCTCAAAAAAAAAAAAAAAAGTCTATCTGAGCTAATTTTTGCTGGTCGTTGTTTACAAAGGAAAGAAGCCTAAGGAGTAAGTATTTTGTATGTTAGGCCCAAACATAATAAAAAGGAAATCATTGCCAACATCTAAATAGGTAATTGATTGCACTTAAGAAATTTCATTTAAATCTCCACATATTTTATTACAGGTAGTGGTCAGCACATAGTGATCCGATTATAGTCTTTGATGGACTGATTTCCTGTCCTTATAGTAGAAGGAACAAGAATGTTGATCACACCAGGAACAGTAGAGGTTACTTTTTCATCCGGGAACTAAAATGATTTGTTACTGAGGCCAGAAATGGAGGAAAGAAACTTCAAGTTTCTAGAATTGGAATTATAGGAACTTACTTTTCAGATCACTCACCTGCCTTTACAACTTCATCTTGAGTCACTCCTGCTCACTCTGTTAGTTTACCTGGACACTTTTTTTTTTTTAAACTAACTATGGTGGCCAAAGCAGCCATGGCCCCTGGCCAGTTTTCCTTTTTTTTTTTTTTTTCTTATTTTGAGATGTAGTTGCCCAGGCTGGAGTGCAGTGGCGTGATCTCAGCTCACTGCAACCTCTGCCCCCTGGTTTCAAGCAATTCTCCTGCCTCAGCCTCCTCGATAGCTGGGATTACAGGCGCCTGCCACCACGCCCAGCTAATTTTTGTATTTTTAGTAGAGACAGGGCTTCACTATGTTGGCCAGGCTGGTCTCAAACACCTGACCTCAGGTGATCTGCCCACCTCGGCCTCCCAAAGTGCTGGGATTAAAAGCATGAGCCACCGCTCCCGGCCTGCTTTTTCATTCTTAAGTGTCCATGCTCTTTTTCAGAGCCCTTACATAGCCTATTCTTTCTCGCCTAGAATATTCTTCACCTGTTCTCTTCCTTGGTTTTGTCTAACCCAGCACTGTCCAATCTGAATGTAAGCCACAAATACAAACACATACATAATTTTAAATTTTCTTTTTCCTCTTTTTTTGTTTTTTCAGAGACAGGATCTCGCTTTGTGGCCCGGCTGGTCTCGAACTGGCTTCAAGTGATCCTCCCACTTTGGCCTTCCAAAATATATAGGCGTGAGCCACTGTGGCTGGCCTGAAATTTTCTAGTACCCACATTCATAAAGTAAAAAGAAAATAAAAAGGTGAAATTAATCTATTTTATTTAACCTTTTATAGCCAAAATATTTTTATTTCAACATGTAATTAATGTGAAAAAAGGAGATATTTTACATTCTGTCTTTGTACCATCTTTGAAATTCAGTGTGTATTTTACACTTACAACACATCTGGATTCAGACTAGCCACATTTCAAGTGCTCAATAGTCACATGTGGTTAATAACTACTTTATTGTGCAATGTAACACTAACCCAGAGTTGAGCTTTAGATCTTATCTTAAACTTGCTCAGATGTTTTCAACTTGGAAAGCACGAATCAAATATTTTCTGTTGGAAAGCAGTCATGGCATATACTGGTCATGTATTGCCCTTGGCTTCTTTGAGCTTTTGACACTGTTTATCTCTTCACACTGCAGCCAAGGGAGATCAGCAGCTACCATGATGTTTAATATAGATGACGTGAGCCCATCACAGAAAAACATATGCATGGTTTCAAATGTGTTTGGGTGGGGTCTTTGATTACATGCTTGCCAGTTTCTGGGCCTTGCATTTTCACAAGGAGTTATACCCAGAGAAAATTTTACTTTATTGGGGCTCTATTTTGAAAAATAGTTAATGATTTTTAATGATCTTATATACCACCCTGATTTTTTTTTTCTCTATACTTAAGTCAGTGTATATGTGTCTCTGGATATGAGAGAATGTACTTCTTAGAAGGACCACAGAAGACAAAGGCGATCCATATTCTGTCTTCTCTTAGAGTGAAATGCTTGAGACATCACATTAGGCTTTCAGTGGAATACCTGTTTTGTTTCATAACATACTTCGAATGTCAGATGAAGTAGGATATTGAAATCTTACAACAAAAACCTATGAAAGTATTTTCTAAGTCGTATCTTTTATTTATCCAATGAATATATCCTGAGCATCCTGGTAGGCACCAGGATAAAACAATGACAGAGATCAGGTCTTTACCTTTTTTTTCTTTTTTTTTTTTGAGACAGAGTCTCTGTTTGTCTCTCAGGCTGGAGTGCAATGACGCAATCTTGGCTCGCTGCAACCTCCGCCTCCCATGTTCAAGTGATTCTCCTGCCTCGGCCTCCCAAGTAGCTGGGATTACAGGTGTGGGCCACCTCACCCGGCTAATTTTTTGTATTTTTACTAGAGATAGGGTTTCGCCATGTTGGCCAGGCTGATCTCGAACTCCTTACCTCAAGTGATCTGTCCACCTTGGCCTCTCAAAGTGCAGGGATTACAGACGTGACCCACTCAAACTCCTGGCCTCAAGCAAACCACCCCCTTTGGCCTCCCGAAGTGCCAGGATTATAACTGTGAGCCACCATGCCCGACCTCAAGTCTTTACCTTTAAGAAACACACTCTTGGGCCGGGCATGGTGGCTCACATCTGGAATCCTGGTACTTTGAGAGTTCGAGGAGGGTGGATCACCTGAGGTCAGGAGTTCGAGACCAACCTGGCCAACATGGTGAAACCCCATCTCTACTAAAAATACAAAATTAGCCAGGCGTGGTAGTGCACGCCTGTAATCTCAGCTACATGGGAGGCTGAAGCAGGAGAATCACTTGAACCTGGGAGGTGGAGGTTGCAGTGAGCCGAGATCCTGCCATTGCACTCCATCCTAGACAAAAAGAGCAAAACTTTGTCTTAAAAAAAAAAAGACACTCTTGGCCAGGTGAGGTGGCTCACACCTGTAAACCCTAAGACTTTGGGTGTGAGGCAGGCAGATTGCTTGAGACTGGGAGTTCAAGACCAGCCTGGGCAACATGGCGAAACCCTGTCTCTACAAAAAATTAGCCAGGCATGGTGGCCTATGCCTGTGGTCCCAGCTACTTGGGAGGCTGAGGTGGGAAGATCCCTTGAACCTGGGAGGCAGAGGTGACAGTGAGTCAAGATTTCTCTCCACTGCACTCCGGCCTAGGTGAGAGAGTGAGACTCTATCTCAAAAAGAGAAACACTGTTTATTTTTTTTTTATTTTTATGTATTTTTTTTGTTAGCAATAGGTCTTACTCAATTGCCCAGGCTGGAGTGCAGTGGCACAATCATAGCTCACTATAGCCTTGACCTGGGATCAAGCAGTCCTCCTGCCTCAGCCTCTAAGTAGCTGGGACCACAGACGTGCACTACCACACCTAGCTAATTTTTTTTTTTTTTGGCGGCGGAGTTTCACGCTGTCACCCAGCTGAAGTGCAGTGGCGCAGTCTCGGCTCACTGCAACCTCCACCTCCAGGGTTCAAACGATTCTCCTGCCTCAGCTTCCCGAGTAGCTGGGATTACACATACCCACCACCACACCTGGCTAATTTTTTGTATTTTTAATAGAGACGGGGTTTCACTATGTTGGCCAGGCTGGTCTTGAGCTCCTGACCTCGTGATCCACCCATCTCGGCCCCCAAAGTGCTGGGATTACAGGTGTGAAGCACCATGTCTGGCTGCGAATTTTTAAATTTTTTGTAGAGATGGGGTCTTGCTATGTCGTCCAGACTTGTCTTGAACTCCTGGACTCAAGCAATCCTTCTGCCTCACCTTCCCAAAACACTGAGCTTACAGGTGTGAGCCACTGCCCCTGGCCACACACTTTTATTATACACACTAAGGAGAAGTCTGAGTGTCATAACATTAAAAAAAAAAAAAAAAAAAAAAAGGATTTATATGGGAAAAGAACTTAGTAAAGAAAAACAAAAAAATGGATTTATTTTTGTAAAGACAATTTTTGTTAAAGATGAAAGTAAGAATCTAGATTTAGCAATGGCTGTATTTTAATAAATCTTGTCTGGCCTTAAATGAGTAATTATATACATAGCTGTAAGTAAATAAGAATGATTATGGCTGTGCCTCAGTAGGATTCTGAAGACTTCCTCTTTTAAGTCCATATTGATTCTGCATGCCCTCCTATAGCTTTGTATTTATTTTATTTTACATTGTCTCCTTTCTTGGTTGTATTAAGGAGTTGCTGAAAAATCAAATATGCTAGGTTTTATTTTCTCTGTTACCTCTGGTAATCTTATTCCGGATGATGGGGAATCTTCATCATCTTAGACCCAGCCTTGGCCCAGAAGATGTTAGTATCTACCTAAAACTACAGATCCATCAGTGTTTTGGTTTGGTTTGGTTTGGTTTGGTTGGTTTGGTTTGGTTTGTTTGAGACAGAGTCTCATTCTGTTGCCCAGGCTGGAGTGCTGTGGCATGATCTCGGCTCGCTGCAACCTCTGCCTCCCAGGTTCAAGCTATTCTCCTGCCTCATCCTCCTGACTAGCTGGGACTGCAGGTATGCACCAGCACGCCCAGCTAATTTTTGTATTTTTAGTAGAGATGGGGTTTCACCATGTTGGCCAGTCTGATCTCTTAACTCCTGACCTCGAGTGATCCACCCGGTGTTGCCTCCAGAAATGCTGGGATTCCAGGCGTGAGCCACTGCGCCTGGCCCTATCAGTGTTTTGAAAGTGTAATCTGTCTGCTCTTGAGATGAAGCCATTGTTTCCTTAACAGCTCTTTGGTGGCATAGCCTTTCTATCAAAGCCGAAAGGTCCCCAAGCTTTAGAATCACATGATAGGCTTCGGCCTTGGCAGGGGTGTGACATGAACGCATTATGTGCCACTGTCTACCTGTTCTGGATTGACAGTGAACAGTTCCTGCACCTGTTTAAACTAACTGGACCCAACCCCTTACGTACTCTCTGCAGCAAAAGCTCAAAAACGTTTGTATTGAGCACATTTTACACCAATCGTTTTCCCTGCTATATCCCTTCTTATCTGGCATTCTAGATCACTGTAATATCACTCCTATATCTTTTTGTTCTTTCTTAGGAATTTTCTAGCAAAGAATGGATCTAGCCGGGCGCGGTGCTCACGCCTGTAATCCCAGCACTTTGGGAGGTCAGGGCGTGTGGATTGCCTGAGCTCAGGAGTTCAAGACCAGCTTGGGCAATGTGGTGAAACCCCATCTCTACTAAAAATACAAAAAATTAGCCAGGCATGGTGACGCACACCTGTAGTCCCAATTACTTGGGAGGCTGAGGCAGGAGAATCACTTGAACTCGGGAGACAGAGGTTGCAATGAGCCAAGATTGCGCCAGTGCCCTCTAGCCTGAGGGGACAAAGCTAGACTCTGTCTCAAAAAAAAAAAAAAAATAGGAATGAATCTTGGCCGGGTGCAGTGGCTCACACCTGTAATCCCAGCATCTTGGGAGGCCGAGGCAGGCAGATCACTTGAGGTCAGAAGTTCAAGACCAGCCTGGTCAACATGGTGAAACCCCATCTCTACTAAAAATACAAAAAATTAGCTTGGTGTGGTGGTGCGCACCTGTGATCCCAGCTGCTTGGGAGGCTGAGGTGGGAGAATCGCTGGAACCAAGAGGTGGAGGTTCCAGTGAGTAGAGATTGTGCCACTGCCCTTCAGCCTGGGCAACAGAGTGAGACTCCATCTAAAAAAAAAAAAGAATAAGAATGAATCTGTATTTGTCTTGTATTTCTTCTAGTTATAGAAATAGTTTTTGTTTGCTTGTTCAAGTACCAAGAGCCTACTTTGCACTTGGCAAAGACCAAGTCCCTGCTCTGTGGGAGCTTTGAGTTGAGGGGGAAGGAGGGAGGTCAGGTATGTAAAGGGTTACTCATAATTGATGTGTTAAGAGTGCCTGAAGGAGAGGAAAATGACTCAGGGTGGAAGCGTCAGGAAAAGCTTCGGTCAAGAAGTAGGGATTTAAGCTGGGTCTTGAAGGGTGGAGATTAATTGAGAGTGATAGGAGGAGGAGCATGTTGCAGGTGTGGCAGAGAGGAAGGAAAGAACTATACCATGAAGGGAGCCTGAAGGATTCTTTAGGTTAGTAGTGCCATGGCCACAGTCAAAAGAAAGACCCAGATCAAATTTAAACATGATGATGTACCTTGAAACAGTTTTGATTTTCACTTTAATAATTGTGACTCTTATTTAATTTTATAATATATAGTCCTCCTCTTAAGTTAGAGAATCCAACTTAAAGGATATTATGTTTACTTTTCTCTACCATTCTTTTAAATATAGTAGTATATTCCAGTCCCAATAAGTTCTTAAATACACTGCATAGACCCTAGATCCTTTTTTTTTTTTTTTCTTTTCAAGATGGAGTCTCACTCTGTCACCCAGGGTGGAGTGCAGTGGCGTGATCTCAGCTCACTGCAACCACTGCCTCCCAAGTTCCAGCGATTCTCCTGCCTCAGCCTCTCTAGTAGCTGGGATTATAGGCATGTGCCACCCACCACACCCGGCAAATTGTTTGTATTTTTAGAAGAGATGGTGTTTCGCCATGTTGGCCAGGCTGGTCTTGAACTCCTGACCTCAGATGATCTGCCTGCCTCAGCTTCCCAAAGTGCTGGAATTACAGACATGAGCCACCACGCCTGGTCGAGCCACCATGCCTGGCTATTTTTAATTTTTTTTTTATTTAATTTTTTTTTTTTTGAGAAGGAGTCTCGCTCTGTCGCCCAGGCTGGAGTGCAATGGCGCGATCTCGGCTCACTGCAACCTCCGCCTCCCGGGTTTACGCCATTCTCCTGCCTCAGCCTCCCGAATAGCTGGGACTACAGGCGCCCGCCACCTCGCCCAGCTATTTTTTTGTATTTTTTAGTAGAGACAGGGTTTCAGTGTGTTAGCCAGGATGCTCTCGATCTCCTGACCTCGTGATCCGCCCGTCTCGGCCTCCCAAAGTGCTGGGATTACAGGCTTGAGCCACCGCGCCCGGCCTTTTTTTTTTTTTTTTTTTAAATGCAAGGTTTTGCTCTGTCACCCAGGCTGGAGTGCAGTGGTGCAATCATGGTGCACTGCAGCCTCAACTGCCTGCACTCAAGCCATTCTCCTGCCTCAGCCTCCTTAGTAGCTGGGACCACAGGCATGGGCCACCACACCTGGCTAATTTTTTTGTTTCTAGAGATGAGATGTTGCTGTGTTGCCCAGCCTGGTCTGGAGTGGGCTAAAGTGATCCTCCTGCCGTGGCCTCCTAAAGTGCTGGGATTACAGGTGTGAGTGACTGTGCCTGGCCCAATTCTTTATTTTTATTTTATTTATTTTATTTTTTGTTTTTGAGATGGAGTCTCACTCTGTTACCAAGGCTGGAGTGCAGTGGTGCAATCTCGGCTCACTGCAAGCTCCGCCTCCCAGGTTCACGCCATTCTCCTGCCTCAAGTCTCCTGAGTAGCTGGGACTACAGGTACCCGCCACCACGCCTGGCTAATTTTTTTATATTTTTAGTAGAGATGGGGTTTCACCATGTTAGCCAGGATGGTCTCGATCTCCTGACCTCATGATCCACCCACCTCAGCCTCACAAAGCGGTGGGATTACAGGCATGAGCCACCGCACCTAGCCCCAATTCTTTATTTTTATCAGTTGGCAAGCCAAGTTACTCTGTAGTGTAAATCTGGCTAGCAAAAGTAAGTTCTTTGCTTTCCTTTTGTGTGTGTGTGTGTGTGTGTGTGTGTGACTCTGTCGCCCAGGCTGGAATGCAGTGGTGTGATCTGGGCTCACTGCAGCCTCTGCCTCCTGGGTTCAAGTGATTCTCCTGCCCCAGCCTCCTGAGTCACTGAGATTACAGATGTCCACCACAACGCCTGGCTAATTTTTGCTATTTTAGAGAGGGGGTTTTGCCATGTTTTGCCAGGCTGGTCTCAAACCCTGACATCAAGTGATCTGCCAGCCTCATCCTTCCAAAGTGCTGGGATTGCAGGCATGAGCCACTACTCCCAGCCTTTGTTTGATTTTTTGTTTTTTGATATAGAGTCTTGCTGCATTGCCCAGGCTGGAGTACAATGGTGCACAGCCTCAGCTCACTGCAACCTCTGCCCCCTGGTTTCAAGCAATTCTCCTGACTCAGCCTCCCAAGTAGCTGGGATTACAGACGTGTACCACCACGCCCAGCTAAATTTTGTATTTTTAGTAGAGATTGGGTTTTGCCATACTGGTCAGGCTGGTCTCGAATTCCTGACTTCATGTGACTCGCCCACCTCAGCTTCTCATAGTGCTGGCATTACAGGTGTGAGCCACCATGCCCAGCCCAGTTTCTAAATTTTTGAAGGATAAAAAAATATATATTATTGTGGTATCTCTTTCCCTAAAACCACATATGCCCATTAACATCTACTTTTGTTTGTTTGTTTTTTTAGTTTTCCTTTTTTTTTTTTTTTTTTTTGAGACGAAGTCTAGCTCTGTCACCCAGGCTAGAGTGCAGTGGCGCAATCTCGGCTCACCGCAACCTCTGCAGGTTCAAGCAATTCTTCTGCCTCAGCCTCCTGAGTAGCTGGAACTACAGGTGCCCACCACCACGCATGCCCGGCTAAATTTTTTTTTTTTTTTTTTTTTTTTTTTGAGACAGGAGTCTTAACACTGTCGCCCAGGCTCGAGTGCAGTGATGCGATCTTGGCCCCCTGCAAGCTCCGCCTCCCGGATTCAAGCAATTCTCTTCCCTCAGCCTCCTGAGTAGCTGGGACTACAGGCACCCGCCACTACGCCCGGCTAATTTTTTCTTGTATTTTTAGAAGAGACAGGATTTCACCATGTTGGCGAGGATGGTCTCGATCTCCTGATCTCGTGATCCGCCTGCCTTGACCTCCCAAAGTGCTGAGATTACAGGCGTGAGCCATTGCGCCTGGCCTACACCCAGCTAATTTTTCGTATTTTTAGTAGAGACAGGGTTTCACCATGTTGGGCGCACTGGTCTTGAACTCCCGACCTCATGATCCACCCGCCTCAGCCTCCCAAAGTGCTGGGATTACAGTCATGAGCCACTGCGCCTGACCATAGTTTTACTATTTTTCACCTGTAGTGGTTTGAAGTACTTCTCCCCTATTAAATAGTTTCTCCTGAAGCTTTTTATTCTTCAGAAGGAAGACTCCATTTAGTTACTATCATCAGAGAAAGCAAATTATGCATTAGTAATTCTTGTTCTTTGAATATTTATACCCAGTTGTACTTTACCCATCAGATCTTTTTTTTCTTTTTTTTTTTTTTTTTTTTTTTTTGAGATGGAGTCTTGCTCTGTCGCCCAGGCTGGAGTACAGTGGCACGATCTCAGCTCATTGCAAGCTCTGCCTCCCGGGTTCACCATTCTCCTGCTGCTTCAGCCTCCCAAGTAGCTGGGATTACAGGCAGCCGCCACCACGCCTGGCTAATTTTTTGTATTTTTAGTAGAGGCGGGGTTTCACTATGTTAGCCAGGATGGTCTTGATCTCCTGACCTCGTGATCCACCTGCCTCAGCCTCCCAAAGTGCTGGGATTACAGGCGTGAGCCACCATGCCTGGCCTGCGATGAGTTCTTGACTGAGATCAAGATCTGATGGGTAGGTCGGTGTAGTGGCTCACTTTGGGAGGCCGAGGTGGGTGGATCATCTAAGGTCAGGAGTTTGAAACCAGCCTGACCAATATGATGAAACCCTGTCTACTGAAAATACAAAAAATTAGCCGGGTGTTGTGGCATCCGCCTGTAATTCCAGCTACTTGGGAGGCTGAGACAGGAGAATCGCTTGAACCTGGGAGGTGGAGGTTGCAGCGAGCCAAGATCGCTCTATTGCACTCCAGCCTGGGCAACAAGAGGGAAACTCCGTCTCAAAAAAAATGGAAAAAAACTCAGTCTAGGCAACGTGGTGAAACCCCATCTCTACAAAAATACAAACAATTAGCTAGGCATGGTGGTGCGTGCCTGTATTCCCAGCTACTCAGGAGGCTGAGGGAGAATCACCTGAACCCAGGAAGTTGAGGCTGCAGTGAGCCATGCTCATGTCACTCTGCACTGTAGCCTGGACAGCGGGAGTGAGATGTGCGTTTCCCATTTGTTACTCTTTTTAAACAAGGATAGGAAATCATCAGAAAGCATACTGTTACCTCTGTTTTCTCTGTTCGTCCTTTCCCACATTCATTAAAAAACAATTATGGGCCGGGCGCGGTGGCTCAAGCCTGTAATCCCAGCACTTTGGGAGGCCGAGACGGGCGGATCACGAGGTCAGGAGATCGAGAGACCATCCTGGCTAACACCGTGAAACCCCGTCTCTACTAAAAAATACAAAAAACCTAGCCGGGCGAGGTGGCGGGCGCCTGTAGTCCCAGCTACTCGGGAGGCTGAGGCAGGAGAATGGCGTAAACCTGGCAGGCGGAGCTTGCAGTGAGCTGAGATCCGGCCACTGCACTCCAGCCCGGGCTACAGAGCGAGACTCCGTCTCAAAAAAAAAAAAAAAAAAAAAAAAAAAAAAAAAAAAAAAAAACAATTATGGCTAATTAACCACTTGAGAATTGTTTTGGCTGCTATAGATTGAAACATTCCTGCTCCCAAGGTCCAGTGATCCTGTTGCTCTTGTTCCCACAGGCATAGAATGTCAAGCTAACCAGGCGTCTGCTACTTCAGAAGAATGTACCGTCGCATGGGGAGTCTGTAACGTAAGGAAGCATCTTTACCTGTCAGCATGGCTTGTAAACATATTTCCACTTTTCCTGCTTTGCTAGTCTTGAAAATAACTAGGGAAAAAAACTGACTAGTCCAGCTTTCTCCCAAAAGGTATACAAATAATAAAAAAAATTTTAAATCATGATACTATTCACCTGTTACAGGGTAAAAATTACAGTTACTGCAAAAAGGCACTTACCTGTCTTAATTATAAAGTGGACCCACTTTTGTTAGCAATATTTTGGGGCTTCATCTATGGGAATTGCCTTCAAAACCTGCGTGCACCCTTTGGAATATTCTCGGTAGAACTTTGTACCTTTGAAACAGACTTTTTTAAAGACCACGTGTCTAATGGAACTAAGTTTGATGAGTAAATTGAGTGTTCAAGTTTCTGTGTATGTGTGTGTGTGTTTGAAGTGTGGCATATGTACTGAGATAGGATTTTTTTTAACATGGCTTATGCCAGAAATGCTTTGTGTAGCTTTATTGGACTGAATGGCCTTCCAAGAGTGTGACAGCTGTGAAGGATAACAAATACCAAATATGTTATTTCTAGCATGTGTTAAAAATTCATTCTTTAAGCTGTAAAGTCCCAGTCACATGAGCTAAAATTGTCTTGTCAGGGCCTCCTGTGTCATGGGGACAGAATACCCACAGTTTCCAGCATGACACAGGGCTAAGAGATTCTAGAGTCAGACCACCATTCCCTGTCTTTGTGACTGACTTGCTGAGTGATGTTAGGCAAGGCGTTTAACCTCTCTAATCCTGGGTTCCCTCATGTAAAATGGGGCTGATAGTAGACCACATAAAATTGTAATCAGGATTAGATGATTTATGTTAAAATGTGATTAAACAGCTCCCAGCACATAGTAAGCACAAGTGCTTGTTAAAAAAAAATCTAAATAGGCCAGGTGTGGTGGCTCACGCCTGTAATCCCAGCACTTTGGGAGGCCAAGGCAGGTGGATCACGAGGTCAGGAAATCAAGATCATCCTGGCTAACAAGGTGAAACCCTGGTCTCTACTAAAAATACAAAAAAATTAGCTGGGCGTGGTGGCGGGAGCCTGTAGTCCCAGCTACTTGGGAGGCTGAGGCAGGAGAATGGTGTGAGCCCGGGAGGCAGATCTTGCAGTGAACTGAGGCTGTGCCACTGCACTCCAGCCTGGGTGACAGAGTAAGACTCTGTCTCAAAAAAAAAAAAAAAAAAAATCTAAATAAATACAAATTAGAGGTAGAGGTGTTACTGTGTAGATGGTGTTCTCGGTATTTTTTCCTGTTGCCTTGCAACCCTTTTTCCTACCTACACTGTTTTTTGTTTGTTTGTTTGTTTGTTTGTTTTGAGATGGAGTCTCACTATGTGGCCCCAGCTGGAGTGCAGTGATGCGATCCCAGCTCACTGCAACCTTCACCTCCTGGGTTCAAGTGATTCTCCTGCTTCAGCCTTCCAAGTAGCTGGGATTATAGGTGTGCACCACCACGCCCGGCTAATTTTTATATTTTTAGTAGAGATGGGGTTTCACCATGTTGGCCAGGCTGGTCTTGAACTCCTGACCTCAGGGCGATCCGCCCACCTCAGCCTCCAAAGTGCTGGGATTACAGGCATGAGCCACCGTGCCCAGCCCCTACCCACACTTTCTGGTACACCTTCTTCCATCTCTGTTGCGACCCTTTGGCCAGGCTCACAGTAGACCGTGTTGGCCATGGGGGAGCTTTAATCATTTATGGGGATAAAAGAAGTATGTCAGGCTCTTTGCTCTCTCTGGCATGCAGACATATACTAAGAACCATGTTCCTTTATGTGGAAAGAAAAGAGAGTGAACATCCCCTTCAATTTCGCTAAGGAGAGATTCTCTCAGAGAGCCTGACGTAAAAGAGAGCCAGCATGGTGTGGCAGAAGCCTCTGGATTCGTCCTGGGTTCTAGTTCTGGGTCTTCTACAAACCAGCTCCATGAATTAGGCAAGTCACTTGTCTGGGTTTCGGTTTCCTGTCTGTAAAATGAAGATAAAAATATCTGTCATGCTTGCCTGCCAGGGTTGATGTGAGGCCTCAAATGAGGTAATACATGTCAACATCTTCTGTAAACTGTCAAGTACTGTAAATTTATCTTCTGTAAATTGTACTTTGACCGCTAAATATATCCATTAACACGTCTTAGTAAACGTTCAGGGTGCTGTCACGTCCCTGACACCTCATTACAGCCCCCTTCTCCCCAGCGCTTGGTGTTCTCTGACTTAGTTGGGCTATACCAGGACCCTGTACCACTGCAAAGTGCTTAGTGTGTGAGGAGAGAGAGGGAGAAGCTGTCGAATACCCTTCGGTGAACTCGACCCTAACACCCAGTGGTTAAGAAAAATGTCGCCGCTTTCTGCCTTTTGGAAGTGCTGCCTTTTCTCTTTTTCACAGTGAGTTAGACAAGAGTCAACAGAAGAGGGATCTTCTAAAAGGCTGTACTCTAGGAGAATATTTGTCCTCTTGGGTATCGTTAGTGTAGTAGCTGTGGATTCCACTCTTAATTACTGAATTATGTTTTTGTCTTTGTCAAAAGATATTTCACAAGATAATAATCCATATTGTATAATCCCTTAAGTTCCATACGTACTTTGGGAGGTGTACTGACCAGATTTCAGTTGTTATTAAATGAAGCTTGCAAAGCTTTTGTTGTTTTGTTAGGGTGTGAGTATTTCTCCCCGTGCCCCATCACAGCGCACCAATCACAGACGAAATGAAGGAAGCACTTGCTACACCTGTCCTAATACGCACATGAGCAGGGGGAGAAGTGCTCATTGTAGAGGCATTGTGATTAGCATCTGCATGTCATGAGCCCACACCAAAAAACTGCACGCAGCCTGTCCTTTTCCCAAATCTAAGCAGACTTCTAGCTCCCTGTCAGTTACCAGTGGTCTTGGTACTCTTGTCTTTTTACTTCTTGTCTTGATTATGAAATAAGCTTTTTGATGCTCTTTAGGCTGCTTGTGTGCTGTTTGTCCCTCGTAAGAATACTTCCTTTTACCCCAATTTTCTTTTATCTTATTCCCTAAGACAAAGTCCCTCACCCATTACAGGCCTGTGAAGTACTGAGCTCTTGTAATATCAATATGTCTGTGAATAAGTCTGGAAATAAAGTTCCTTTGACCAGAGCTGAGCTGGGTGTGGGGAAGTTGGAGAAGTGCCCGTCTCAATTCTGGGTGGGTGGCAGTGACCGTGCACTTCTCTACCAAGGGCTGGGGAGAAGGCTCTGCTCCTGCAGGTCGTATTCTCCAGGGGCAGGAGGATGGGAGGGAAGCTAGAGACCAGGAATGGCGATATTTGAAATCTGCATTGATCAGGGGCCTCCTTTCCAGGGAAAGTGGAAGTATCCCCTTACAGACTGAATGGGACCAAGGAGCCACATTCCATGTTCTCTTAAAGAGAAGAGAGCTCAGTGCTAGCACATACTCCTGTGCTTCCTGAATGATTTCCTTTAGTAGTAGTGACATTTCTAACAAATGCTTTATTGGAAATATCCTCGCATCTAACCAAGATACAGTCAGTTGTTGAACTTTTGCCTCTCGTTGTTACCTCCTTTTCTTTTCTAGCCCACTGTGTGTCACCCATGCCACTGCCCTGTGGGACCTGTAAAAAAAACCGGAGTTATTTTTAATAAAATATCTTTTTTTCCAGCATGCTTTTCACTTCCACTGCATCTCTCGCTGGCTCAAAACACGACAGGTGTGTCCATTGGACAACAGAGAGTGGGAATTCCAAAAGTAGGTATCTTTGGTTGTTTTGACGGGGCTTTTTGACTTGCCTCAGGCTGAAAGGAGTGTGGTCTTGGGGGATGGAGACATGATACATGCCTTATTTTTTTAAAGCTAGTTTTTGGTTACTTAAGCTAGGACTTATCTGTATGGAAAATGCACAGAGGATTAGCCAACATTAGACATTTGTTTGCAGCCTAGGGTCTCCCAAACTTTTTTTTGGTTTGTTTTTTGAGATGGAATCTCGCTCTGTTGCCCGGGCTGGAGTGCAGTGGTGCTGTCTTGGCTCACTGCAACCTCCACCTCCCGGGTTCAAGCAATCCTCCCACGTCAGCCTAGCAAGTAGCTGGGATTACAAGCATGTGCCACCATGCCCAGCTCATTTTTGTATTTTTAGTAGAGATGGGGTTTCACCATGTTGGCCAGGCTGGTCTTGAACTCCTGGTCTCAAGTGATCTGCCTGCCTCGGTCTCCCAAAGTGCTGGGATTACAGGTGCGAGCTACTGCGCCCAGCAGGTTTCCCAGCCTTGTAGGGTCTGTGAAAGTAGAAAATGTGATAATCTATAAACTCTTAAATATTTCATAAATTACATCCTAATGAGGTTCCATGGGCTACCTAATGTCAGGTAGCTTTTGACTAGACTTGTATCCACCTATCATATTTCAGTAGTTTATCTCATACTGATTAATTCTAATATAGCATTTATGGCTATCCTGATTAGATTTTATTGTTATATAAATAAAACATGGCCTGGTAAATTTTTAAAAATTTAAATGGTTGAAAGTGTATATCACAAAACATGAATTTCCCACTATAGGCCCCTGCTCCTGCTTGCTGGAGCTAGCCATCAGCGACAGAACAGCTTCTTAGTAGATTTTCTGACTCTCTCTTATATGTCCCAGCATTTACATGGCTGTGTGTATATATATTTTTTTGTTAACATAAATGTGAGTATCCTATACAGTAATTCACCTTTTTTTTTTTTTTTTTCATTTTGTACATTTTGGAGATTTTCCATTTCCACAAATAACAAACTACCTCATTTCTAATGTTTGCAGAGTATTTCTTTATGTAAATGTACCTTAACTTTTTTCTTTTTTTTTTTTTTATTTGTTTGCATGTTTTTAACATTTTTTACATTTTTTAAAAAGTCAGTCCCTGGCCGGGCACAGTGGCTCACGCCTGTAATCCTAGCACTTTGGGAGGCCGAGGCGGGTGGATCACCTGAGGTTGGGTGTTCAAGACCAGCCTGGCCAACATGGAGAAACCCTGTCTCTACTAAAAATACAAAATTAGCTGGGCGTGGGGGTGCATGCCTGTAATCCTAGCTACTTAGGGGGCTGAGGCAGGAGAATCACTCGAATCCGGGAGGCAGAGGTTGCGGTGAGCTGAGATCGCGCCTTTGCACTCCAGCCTGGGCAACAAGAGCGAAACTGCATCTCAAAAAACAAGTCAGTCCCTATTGGTGGACATTTGGGTTTCCAGTTTTTCACTGATGCAAGCAATGTGAAGGGAGAAACATCCTTATACATGAAGCTTTATGTAAATATGTAGATGTATTTGGAGCAGTAATTCCTAAAAGAGGAATTTCTGGGTAAAGAGTATGGCTGGGCTTGGTGGCTCACACCTGTAATCTCAACACTTTAGGAGGACAAGGTGGGCAGATTGCTTGAGTCCACTAGTTCGAGACCAACTGGCAACATGTTGAAACCCCATCTCTACCAAAAAATAGTAAATTAGCCTGTGCGTGATGGCTCGTGCCTGTAATCCCAGGACTTTGGGAGGTTGAGGCAGGTGGATCATTTGAGGTCAGTTTGAGACTAGCCTGGCCCACGTGGTGAAACCCCATCTGTACTTAAAAAAATACAAAAATCAGCTGGGTGGTAGTGGTGCGTGCCTGTGATCCCAGTTACTCAGGAGGCTGAGGCAGGAGAATCACTTGAGCCTGAGAGGCAGAGGTTGCAGTGAGGTGAGATCGTGCCACTGTGCTCCAGTCTAGATGACAGAGTGAGACCCTGTCTCAAATAAAAGAAAGAAAATTAGCTGGATGTGTTGCCATGCACTCGCAATCTACTCTAGAGGCTGAGGTGGGAGGATGGCTTGAGCCCAGGAGGCGGAGTTTGCAGTGAGCTGAGATCAGGCCACTGCACTCCAGCCTAAGTAACAGAGCCAATAAAAAAAAAAAAGGTCAGGTGCAGTTGCTCACACCTGTAATCCTAGCACTTTAGGAGACTGAGGCGGGCGGATCACCTGAGGTCAGGAGTTCAAGACCAGCCTGGCCAACATGGTGAAACCCTGTCTCTACTAAAAATACAAAAATTAGCCAAGCGTGGTGGTGCGCACCTGTAATTCCAGCTACTTGGGAGGCTGAGGCAGGAGAATCATCGCTTGAACCTGGAGGGCTGGAGGTTGCAGTGAGCTGAGATCACACCACTTCAGCCTGGGCAAAAGAGCAAAACTTCATCTCAGAAAAAAAATATATATACATGTATTTTTATTTTTGAGAAATAGTGTCAGTTTTTCCATTCCTAAGAATATCCACTAATTTACACTCCCTCCAAACAGTGAAGCAGAACTCCCCTTTCTTCATTTCCTGCCAAGGCTTCCTCATACAATTTTTCCATCTTAGCCACTCTGATAGGTGACGATCAGTATTCGATTTTCATTTTTGGATATTCAGTGAGGTTGGGCAGTTGTTCATGTTTTTATATCTCTTACGCTTTTCTGTGAGCCACTGTGTTTATCTTCCTGCATGTTGTTTTCTTTTGAATTACTGGTCATTTTCTTTACTGAGTTTTTTCTGGGAAAGGAGTTTTTAAATTTAAATATAAGTCTTTATTAGGCTATTCTTGGATTTAAAAAACAAAAAACTAGGATTCTTTTGTTTGTGAAATACTTAGAAATCTATTATTAGTGCAGTGATTTTGCCTTTAAATTCAATAATTTATTTTGGTAAAACATTTGGAAGTATTATCAGTGCATATTCAGTTTTTAAGAAACCTGCCAAATACTCAGTATCTGAGTGGTACTGTTGGGCTTCCTTCAGCAAAATGTATGCTAAGTGCCGTGTAAAGTATAAAAATGTTTGAGATGGTCCTTCCAGCCCTTGGAGCTTGCATTGTACGGAAAACCATAACAGGAATACATGTCAAGGCAGAGGACTTTTCTAAGTTTTCAGGCGGCCTGTGTAATTGGCTCTGCCCTACAGCAGGCTCAAGGTTCCGTTTTAGACCAAAACGGTCTCGTTTTGCCCGTACATGTGCCCAGGGCTAAATCTAAGAATTGGCGGGGGTATGAAGAATTCCTTGTCTGGGGCTTTGACTGCCACTCTAACTGGTGACTTTCCCAGGTGGTAGTTATCAGTGCATTGGGAAAACAAATTCTTCAGTATTCTTTAATCTGATAGGATTGTTCTACAGCCCATATCACGTGCTAGAACCTAACCTATGTAGAATTTGGCACAACAGCTCTTTTTAAGACAATATTTAAGTAGATTTCTTAAGAGAAGCTGTGATCAGGAGTTCCAGTGCCCTACTTTCTATCCATACAACAAATTATTTTAATCAGGTTAACTGCCTAAAAAGATCCAGGACAAAAGATAATGAGGGATCTTGTGTTCAAGAAATCTGTTCATATGTGGAAGAAATTCCTTGGCCTTGTTTATTTTTATTTATATATATATTTTTTGAGACAGAGTCTCACTCTGTCCCCCAGGCTATAGTGCAGTGGTGTGATCTCTCGGTTCACTGCAACCTCCAACTCCCAGGTTGAAGCAGTTTTCCTGCCTCAGTCTCCCAAGTAGCTGGGATTACAGGCACCTGCCACCACACCTGGCTAATTTTTGTATTTTTAATAGAGACAGGGTTTCACCATGTTGGCCAGGCCGGTTTTGAACTCTTGACCTCAGATGATCTGCCCACCTCAGCCTCCCAAAGTGCTGGGATTACAAGGGTGAGCCACTGCACCCGGCCCCTTGTTTATTTTTTATAATTTTAGAGCCAAATTTCAGTTTCTGGGGAAAACAGAAACCCCTGAAATCCACGCCTAGCTTCTTTTCTCTTTGTATAGAACTGAATGTAATCAGAGTTGTAATTGGAGCTGATGACAGATTTTGAAATTGAAAGCTGATCAATCGCTATTCTCACTATTAGCTTTACCCTGAACATGCCTGAGTAACGGAGTTCAGGTGAAAATAGGCCGCCATGATCAGGGGAGCCCGAAAGTTTAAACTGAGCCCCTGCTTGGAGTGAGCAGGTGGAGCTGCCTTTCACAACCCACCAATGACTTTCCCCTCTCACCTCCCTAATACCACCAAGCAGCTACTCGCACCTGTCAGGTGGGCATGGTTGAGTCACAGGGAGAGCCTGTCACTAAGAGGGGATAGTAGGCAAGGAGTCCTGAAAGATGGGGAGGGGAAAGGGGATCACAATGACAGCTTAAGCTAGTGTCAGTGTCTCACTCAGTCCTGGAGCAGACTGTGATCACTGAGGTTCTAACTGAAGTTGCTGGTGTTTAAGCAGGTTTTATGTCTCACACAGGAAATTACCACGGAATTAATCAGAGTAATTTGCTTTGTCTTTCAGGTATGGGCACTAGGAAAAGACTTCTTCCATCAAGCTTAATTGTTTTGTTATTCATTTAATGACTTTCCCTGCTGTTACCTAATTACAGATTAGATGGAACCGTGTTTTTTCTGCTTTGTTTTTTCAGTTTGCTGTTTCTGTAGCCATATTGTATTCTGTGTCAAATAAAGTCCAGTTGGATTCTAGAACGGATGCTCTCTCTTGTGTATGTGAACAAAGTGAACATAAATGAAGAGTCTCCCCTTCCAAGGCTGAAAACTCAACTTTCGAAAGTGAAATGTTCGTTCATCCGGGCCAGAGCAGGGTTGTCCTCTGAGCGCATCACTTAGTCATGAGGCATCCGACAGAGGCAGAGTATGGATCGCTGGCACCCGAAGACAGCAGTCAGCCCTTCTTTCTCCTCCTGTGTGACAGCAGTGGGCAGCTGAATAAGGGAAGAATGTGGGATTCAGTCATCAAACCCAGTTCTGAGTCCTGGTTCCACAGCCTGGTTACTGATGGCAATCTTGGCAAAGTTGCCTCTCTGCGCTGAACTTTGTCTGTACTGTGGGCTTCTGAGGACTAAGTGGTATCATGTGGTCACAGAGAAAAGCTTTGTAAAATGTAAAACCAATATACAAATGTGACCTTTGGTTGTGTATGACAGCAGTCCCCAACCTTTTTGCCACCAGGGATTGGTTTCATGAAAGACAGTTTTTCCACAGCTGGGGGTGGGGTGGGGGTGTGCCTGGGGATGGTTATGGAACTGTTCCACCTGAGATCATGAGGCACTAGATGGACTCCACAACCTGGATCCCTCACATGCACAGTTCGCCATAGGGTTCAAGCTCCTATGAGAATCTAATGCCGCCGCTGATCTGACAGGCAGAGCTCAGGCGGTAATGCTTGGTCAGCACCTGTTCACCTCCTGCTGTACAGCCGGGTTCCTAGCAGGCCATGGACTGGTATCCACTCTGCAGCCCAAGGGTTAGGGACCCCTGGTGTATGACATGTTTCTTTCTTTTCTTGGCTTAGAAAAATAAAGATACATATAATCGTGGCTGGCAAAAGGACAATTTATGAACTCAAGTTAAAAATTGATATTGGCCGGGGCGGTGGCTCATGCCTACAATCAGGCGGGCGGATCACGAGGTCAGGAGTTCGAGAAGAGCCTGACCAACATGGTGAAACCCCATCTCTACTAAAAATACAAAAATTAGCCAGGCACGGTGGTGTGCACCTGTAATCTGGGCTACTCAGGAGGCTGAGGCAGGAGAATCCCTTGAACCTGGGAGGTGGAGGTTGCAGTGAGCCAAGATCGCACCACTGCACCCCAGGCTGGGCAGCAAAAGCGAAACTCCGTCTCAAAAAAAAAAAAAAAAAAAAAAAAAAAACTTGGGAGATGGAAGGAATTGTCAGTTCTAATACTAATTCAATGGTTAATAATACAGATTTTTTAACTGAGAAGCAATATAGTTTGTTGCAGTGGTTCTCAAAGTATCATCTGAGGATTCTTGACAAGGGGGTACCTTAAACCCTTTCAGGGGGTTCATGAAGTTCTTCCAACTGCAAGTCTATGTGAAAGCAGTTTTTCTTTATATGCAACCAAAGCAGCATATCTAATGAAGAAACCGTCTTAAGAATCCACTGTCTTCTATTAAATCAGATGTAAAAGAGATTAGCAAAAATACAAAAACTGCTAGTCTCACATTTTTTGTTTTTAAAAATAATTTTACTAAAAATATGTTCATAAGTGATGGGTTTTTATTCTTTTCAGTCATTTTTCAAATTTCTGGGGCTTTTCTTTTGTGGGGGGCGGCGGGATTTGAGACATGGTCTTGCTCTGTCCCCAAGGCTGGAGTACAGTGGCAAGATCACAGCTCACTGCAGCCCCAACCTCCTGGGTTCAAGTGATCCTCCCGCCTCAGCCTCCTAAGTAGCTGGGACTACATGCGTGCACCACCATACCCAGCTAATTTTTTTTTTTTTTTGAAAGTCTCGCTCTTGTCGCCCAGGCTGGAGTGCGGTGGCGCCATCTCGGCTCACTGCAACCTCCTTCTCTCAGGTTCAAGTGATTCTCCTGCCTCAGCCTCCCAAGGAGCTGGGATTACAGGCACATGCCCCCGTACATGGCTAATTTTTGTATTTTGATTAGCAACGAGGTTTCACCATGTTGGCCAGGCTAGTCTCAAACTCCTGACCTCAATCCACTTGCCTTGGCCTCCCAAAGTGATGGGATTACAGGTGTGAGCCACCCCACCAGGCCCCACACTGAGCTAATTTTTCAATTTTGTGTAGAGTCTTGGCCGGGCATGGTAGCTCACGCCTGTAATCCCAACAGTTTGGGAGGTCAAGATGGGTGGATTGCTTGAATCCAAGGGTTCAAGACTAGCCTGGGCAACATGGTGAAACCCTATCTCCAAAAAATATAAAAATTAGCTGTGCGTGGGGGCATGTACCTGTAGTCCCAGCTGCTGGGGAGGCTGAGGCAGGAAGGTTGCTTGAGCCCAGAAGGTGGAGGTTGCAGTGAGCCAAGATCCTGCAACCTGTTATCCAGCCTGGGTAACAGAGGGAGACCCTGTCTCAGAGTCTTACTGTGTTCCCCAGGCTAATTTCTCAGTTCTGGTTTCCATTATTGTAAATATTTGTAGATAAAACCCGCATAAAACTTTGGGAGAGTCCTCAGTTTTTAACATCATAAAAGGGTCCTGATACTAAAAAGTTTGAAAAGCTTTGTTTAACTTCGTCATTAAGAACTTCAGGCCGGGCGCGGTGGCTCAAGCCTGTAATCCCAGCACTTTGGGAAGCCGAGGCGGGCGGATCACAAGGTCAGGAGATCGAGACCACAGTGAAACCCCGTCTCTACTAAAAATACAAAAAACTAGCCGGGCGCGGTGGCGGTCGCCTGTAGTCCCAGCTACTCAGGAGGCTGAGGCAGGAGAATGGCGGGAACCCGGGAGGCGGAGCTTGCAGTGAGCCGAGATCGCGCCACTGCACTCCAGCCTGGGCGACAGCGTGAGACTCTGTCTCAAAAAAAAAAAAAAAAGAACTTCGGCCGGGCACAGGAGCACTTTGGGAAGCCGAAGTGGGTGGATCATGAGGTCAGGAGATCAAGACCATCCTGGCCAACATGAGAAAACTTTTTCTACTAAAATACAAAAAATTAGCCGGGCATGGTGGTAGTCCCAGCTACTTGGGAAGCTGAGGCAGGGGAATCGCTTGAACCCGGGAGGTGGAAATTGCAGTGAGCCGAGATTGCGCCACTGCACTCCAGCCTGGTGACAGAGCGAGACTCTGTCTCAAAAAAAAAAAAAAAAACCTCAAAAAAAGAACTAAAAGAACTTCAAAGTCTAACCTGGAACAAAACTGGCTTCCCCACTAAACTACCACAGTACCTAGTATGTAGCAAGCACTCAAATGGAGGCAGCTGCTACTGTTCCTATTTGTATCATTTTGGGACTACCATCCTCAGCAGAAATTCCTTCTTTTAAACCCTTTCCAGGCAGTATTCAAACTGCATAAATACTTTCATTAATGAAGAACACATTGCTTTTTGCACAGATGACACATTACATATTTGCAGAATTCTGCTTGGGTTTTGATCAGAATTCTTTGCGTAAAGTACAGAAATCCAGCTTCTGCTTGGGCAAAAGGGAAATTTCTTGGAGGGCTGTAGAGGTCTGCAATGCAACAGCAGAAAGGGCTGGAGACGCAGCTGGATCTAAGACTGAAGAGAACCAGGGAATCCATGTTGCTGGGATTCTCACTGCTTCTCTTTTTCATTTTTTATTTTTATTTTTGGAGACAGAGTTTTGCTCTGTCACCCAGGCTGGGATCCAGTGGCGTGATCTTGGCTCACTGCAACCTCTGCCTCCCAGGTTCAAGTGATGCTTCTGCCTCAGCCTCCTGAGTAGCTGGGACTATAGGCATGTGCCACCATGCCCTGCTAAGTTTTGTATTTTTGGTAGAGACGGGGTTTCACCATGTTAGCCAGGCTGGTCTCGAACTCCTGACCTCAGGCGGTCCGCCCACCTCAGCCTCAGAAAGTGCTGGGATTACAGGTGTGAGCCACTGTACCCGGCCCTCGCTGTCTCTCTCACAGAGACCAGCTTCAGACATGACAGGAAAACTCTGGATGCCAAAGACTCTGCCACCTTTCCCACAGCTTCTGCCACAGGCAAGGGACCAACTCCAAGTTCTTTCTTTAAAAAATGAATTGGCTGGGCACGGCGGCTCACGCCTGTAATCCCATCACTTTGGGAGGCCAAGGTGAGAGGATCGCTTGAGCCCAGGAGTTTAAGACCAGCCTGGCAAATATGGTGAAACCTTGTCTCTAGTAAAAAATATAAAAATTAGCTGTACAGGCTGGGCGTGGTGGCTCACGCCTGTAATCCCAGCACTTTGGGAGGCCGAGGCAGGTGGATCACGAGGTCAGGAGATTGAGACCATCCTGGCTAACACAGTGAAACCCTGTCTCTACTAAAAATACAAAAAATTAGCCGGGCGTGGTGGTGGGCACCTGTCCCAGCTACACGGGAGGCTGAGGAAGGAGAATGGTGTGAACCCAGGAGGCGGAGCTTGCAGTGAACCGAGATCGTGCCACTGCACTCCAGCTTGGGTGACAGAATGAGACTCCATCTCAAAAAAAAAAAAAAAATTAGCCAGATATGGTGGCGCTCACCTGTAGGTTGCAGTGAGCCAAGATCACGCCACTGCGCTCCAGCCTGGGCGACAGAGCAAGACTCTGTCTCGGAAAAAGAAAAAGAAAAACAAAGGCAAGGCATGGTCGCTCACGCCTGTAATCCCAGCACTTTGGGAGGCCGAGACGGGCGGATCACTTGAAGTCAGGGGCTCGAGACCAACCTGGCCAACATGGTGAAACCCTGTCTCTACTAAAAATACAAAGAAAAAAAAAAATTAGCCAGGCGTGGTGGCGAGCACCTCTAGTACCAGCTACTCGGGAGGCTGAGGCACGAGAATCGTTTGAGCCCAGGAAGTGGAGGTTGCAGTGAGCCAAGATTGCACCACTGCACTCCAGCCTGGGCGACAGAGTGAGACTCTGTCTCAAAACAAAAAAAAAAATTAAGAAAAAAAAAAGTCAATGAATAATAGAGCATGATAATAATAACAATGCCAATAATTATCAAGCTCCTAGACTCATATATACAAAAAAAAAACCACACAAATTATTTCAAAGTGAACCATAACTGTTGCAGGGGTCAGGACAAATACTTACGTCTATACCATCATTTTAATACTGTCTCCTAGTGGACCGCCAGATCCTGACCAGATAATTGGCTTGGCAGACACGAATGAAGTCAAAGTCAGGGCCACTCATTCGTTCATTCCTTCATTCATTTACTCAGCCGGTATTCATTAGGGCACCGTGTTGAGTGCTGGAGATTCACAGGTGAACGGGACAGACAAGGCTTTCGCTCTGCTGGAGCCTCAGAACCAGGAGGGTAGACAGGCTGTAAAGAAGTAATCACATATGTGACTAGTGTTTTAGATAGTGCTGAGTGTCATGTAGACAGTGAAGCGGGTTGAGGTGTCAGAGTAAAACTTGTTGGCCATTTCTAACAGAGTGGCAGGGAAGTCCTCTGAGCACATGATACGCAAGTTCTGAGACTTGATGAAGCCAGTCATCGGAGATAGGTGGGGAGTTCAAGATCAAGTCCCCGGGGCAGATGATGACTTGCTCCAGTGTGATTGGAGCTCTGTGAACACAGGAGGGAGCATCATTTTTACAGAGGAAGGCTGGGGCCAGTTCACCTGGAGACATGTTGGGTTGGGTAAGAAGTTTCTGTTGTTGTTGTTGTTGTTGTTGTTGTTGTTGTTGTTGTTGTTGAGGCAGAGTCTGGCTCTGTCGCCCAGGAGGCTGAAGTACAGTGGCACGATCTCGGCTCACTGCAGCCTCCGCCTCCCAGGTTCAAGCGATTCTCCTGCCTCAGCTCCCTAGCAGCTGGGATTACAGCCGTGTGCAACCATGCCTGGCTGATTTTTGTATTTTTAGTAGAGACAGCGTTTTGTTATGTTGGTCAGGCTGGTCTCTAACTCCTGACCTCAGGTGAGCCACTTGCCTCGGCCTCCCAAAGTGCCAGGATTACAGGTGTGTGCCACCGTGCCTGGCCTATTCATTGACTTTCAATGATGTGCCAGGCACAAGGGGAAACTGCACCATCCACTTATTCATCACAAAAATAGAGCCTGTGGGCTGGGCGCCGTGGTTCACACCTGTAATCCTAGCACTTTGGGAGGCTGAGGGGGATGGATCACTGGAGGTCAGGAATTTGAGACCAGCCTGGCCAACATGGTGAAACCCCGTCTCTACTAAAAATACAAAAATTAGCCAGGCGTGGTGGTGCATGTCTGTAATCCCAGCTACTCGGGAGGCTGAGGCAGGAGAATCACTTGAACCCAGGAGGTGGAGGTTGCAGTGAGCCGAGATGGCACCATTGCACTCTGGCCTGGGCAACAGAGCAAGGCTCCATCTCAAAAAACAAAAAAACAACAAAAATAGAGCCTGTGAAATTAGTTCTGTTGTTGCCCCGATGCTGCACATCAGGAAACTGATACCCAGAGAGCTAAGTGACTCGTTTAAGTTCCCGCCATAGGAAATGGCAGGGGCAGAATTTGAATCAGGGTCTGCCTGACTCCAAGGCTGGCGTCCTCATCCTTGGCCCACGGTTGATACCAAGCCCTGTCCCCTTACCCACCCAGAGGATTTGCTTACCCTCTCTTGGTCTTTGGTGATGATGGTTTTACCTCACCCTACCCTTTGCAGTGGGCTGCCCACCCCGCAGTATCATCATTCATGATTCGGAGTAGACAAGATTTTTATTTTTTATGCAATATATATATTTACTTATTTGAGACAGAGTCCCGCTCTGTTGCCCAGGCTGCAGTGATCTCGGCTCACTGTAACCTCCGCCTCCCGGGTTCAAGCAATTCTCCTGCCTCAGTCTCCCTAGTAGCTGGCATTGCAGGTATGCGCCATGACGCCCAGCTAATATTTGTACTTTTAGTAGAGACGGAGTTTCATCATGCTGGTCAGGCTGGTTTTGAACTCCTGACCTCAGGTGATCTGCCCATCTCAGCCTCCCAAAGTGCTGGGGTTACAGGCGTGAGCCATCATGCCCGGCCTTATTTTATTTTATTTATTTATTTATTTTGAGATAGAGTCTTGCTTTGTCACCCAGGCTGGAGTGCAGTGGCACAATCTCAGCTCACTGCAAGCTCCGCCTCCTGGGTTGACGCCATTCTCCTGCCTCAGTCTCCCCAGCAGCTGGGACAACAAGCGCACGCTGCCACACCCGGCTAATTTTTTTGTATTTTTAGTAGAGACAAGGTTTCACTGTGTTAGCCAGGGTGGTCTCGATCTCCTGACCTCGTGATCCGCCCGCCTCCACCTCCCAAAGTGCTGGGATTACAGGCGTGAGCCACTGCGCCCGGTTAATTTTTGTATTTTTTAGTAGAGACGGGGTTTCTCAATGTTGGCTAGGCTGGTCTTGAACTCCTGACCTCAGGTGATCTGCCTGCCTCGATCTCCCAAATTGCTGGGATTATAGACATGAACCACCATGTCTGACTGTTTTTTTTTTTTTTTTTTTTTTTTTTTTTACCTTTTGTCTGTCACAATGTTGCAATAAACACAATGTGTACAAATGTCTCTAGAAGACCCTGCTTTCAGTTATTTTGGGTATATATCAAGAAGTAGAATTGTTGGGTCATACAGTAAATTCTATGTTTAGCTTTTTTAGTAATTGCCAAATTTTTCCACAGGTATACTATTTTACATTTCCACCAGCAATGCACTTCAATTTCTCCAAATTTGTATTAGTCTGCTAAGGCTGTTCTAACAAAATACCATAGACTGGGCAGCTTCAACAACAGAAATTTATTTTCTATTCTATTCTGGAGGCTGGAAGTTCAAGATCAAAGTGCCAGTAAATTCAGTTTCTGATGAGGGCCCTCTTCCTGGCTTGTAGACGGCTGCCTTCCTGCTGCATCCTCACATGGCCTTTGGAGAGAAAGAGCTCTGGGTGATAGCCCAGGGCTCATCTGGCTGTCCCTGCAGAAGTGTCCGCTGCTTCTCAGCACCCATAGCAGATTTTTGTTGCTGCTTCTCTTTTCTTCTAGTGCCACTGTCTAAATTTAGATTCCCCTAAAGAAGAGCCTGAGACGAGAACTTGGTAGCTTATTTTGGAGTTGATTCCAGGAAGCACAGCGCGGGAGAGGGAATGTGAGACAGGGGAGTGAGGAAAGGCACTGAGTGGGTCACCTCTGTGGGCACCTGGGCTCAGTCCCCCTCCGGGCCCGCTGAGGGGTCGTGCAGAGCACACCACAGCACTGCGCACCCAGCGATGGGAAGCCCGGTCTCTTCTTTCTCTTCTTCTTTCTCTTCTTCTGAGACACTAGTCCTATTGGATTAGGTCCCCAACTTTATACCTCAGTTAACCTTAATTATCTCCAAAACACGTTATCTCCAAATACAGTCATACCAGGAGCTAGGGCTTCAACATATGAATTTGCAGGGAGGGGTACAATTCAGTCCACAGCGACATCCTTGCCAACACTTGTCATTTTATGAATTTTGATAATAAATCCTGGGGAATGAGAACTAGTTGTGGTTTTGACGATGTTGAGCATCTTTTCATGGCTTCTTTCTTAGCCATTTTTGGTTTTTGTTTTGTTTTTTGAGACAGTCTTTTTTTTTTTTTTTTTTTTTTTTTTTTTTTTTTTTTGAGTCAGAGTCTCACTCTGTCTCCAGGCTGGAGTGCAGTGGCGCGATCTCGGCTCACTGCAAGCTCCGCCTCCAGGGCTCAAGCAATTCTCCTGCTTCAGCCTTCTGAGTAGCTGGGACTACAGGTGCACGCCACCACACCCAGCTAATTTTTGTATTTTTATAGAGACGGGGTTTCACCATGTTGGCCAGGATGGTCTCCATCTCTTGACATTGTGATTCGCCCACTTGGCCTCCCAAAGTGCTGGAATTACCGGCGTGAGCCACCGCACCTGACCAACACAGAGTCTTATTCTGTTGCTCAAGCTGGAGTGCAGTGGTGAGATCTGGGCTCGCTGCCACCTCTGCCTCCCAGGTTCAAGCGATTGTCCTACCTCAGCCTCCCAAGTAGCTAGGAGGATTACAGGTGTCTGCCACCACACCTGGCTAAATTTTGTAATTTTAGTAGAGACGAGGTTGCACCATGTTGGCCAGGCTGGTCTCGAACTCCTGACCTCAAGTGATCTGCCAGGCTCAGCCTCCCAAAGTACTGGAATTACAGGCATGAGCCACCATGCCTGGCCCCTTTGCCATTTTTTAATTGGGCTTTTTTTGGGGGGGTTATTTTTTGGGGGTTTTTTTGGTGGTGGTGAGTTGTTGGAACTTTTTATATAATGTGGATATTAAATTGTTACCAGATATATGATTTGCAAAAATTTGTTTCCATTCTATGGGTTACCTTTTTACTCTCTTAATAGTGTCCCAGCTGGGCGTGGTGGCTTACGCTTGTAATCCCAGCGCTTTAGGAGGCCAAGACAGGAGGTTCGCTTGAGCCCAGCAGTTTGAGGCCAGCCTGAGCAAGATGGTGAAACCCCGTCTCTACAAACAAATTCAAAAATTAGCCAGGCATGGTGCCACATGCCTGTAGTCCCAACTACTCAGGAGGCTGAGGTGGGAGGATAGCTTGCTTGAGCCTGGGAGGTGAAGGCTGCAGTGAGCCGAGGTCACATCACTGCACTCCAGCCTGGGCAACAAAGGGAAACTCTGTCTCAAACAAACAAACAACAACAACAATAATAACAAAACCCATAATATCCTTTGATACACAAAAGTTTTTAATTTTGATGAATTGCAATCTATTTATTTTTTCTTTTGATGTCACATTTAAGAAATTGTTGTCAAGTCCAACATCATGAATATTTGCCCCTATATTGTCTTCTAAGAGTTTTTGTGGTTTTAGTTCTTAAATATAGGTCTTCCATCTTTTTTTTTTTTTTTTTTTTTTGAGATGGAGTCTCACTCTGCCACCTCAGGCTGGAGTGCAGTGGCATTATCTTGGCTCATTGCAACCTCTGCCTCCCAGGTTCAAGTGATTCTCCTGCCTCAACCTCCTGAACAGCTGGGGCTACAGGCCCGTGCCACCGCACCCGGCTAATTATTGTATTTTTATTTATTTATTTATTTATTTATTTATTTATTTTTTTTTTTTTTTTTTTGAGACGGAGTCTCGCTCTGTCGCCCAGGCTGGAGTGCAGTGGCCAGATCTCAGCTCACTGCAAGCTCCGCCTCCCGGGTTCCCGCCATTCTCCTGCCTCAGCCTCCCGAGTAGCTGGGACTACAGGCGCCCGCCACCTCGCCCGGCTAGTTTTTTTTGTATTTTTTAGTAGAGACGGGGTTTCACCGTGTTAGCCAGGATAGTCTCGATCTCCTGACCTCGTGATCCGCCCGTCTCGGCTTCCCAAAGTGCTGGGATTACAGGCTTGAGCCACCGCGCCCGGCCTGTTGTATTTTTAGTAGAGATGCGGTTTTGCCATGTTGGTCAGGATGGTCTTGAATTCCTGACCTCCCAAACTACTGGGATTATAGGCATGAGCCACCATGCCTGACCTACTTCTTGCTTTTGTTGTTGTTGTTGTTGTTGTTGTTGTTGTTGTTTTGGAGACAGAGTCTCCCTCTATCCCCCATGCTGGAGTGCAGTGGCATGATTTCCACTCACTGCAACCTCCGCCTCCCGGGTTGAAGCGAATCTTCTGCCTCTTCCTCTTGAGTAGCTGGGACTGCAGACATGTGCCACCAATCCTGGCCTTTTTTTTTTTTTTGAGATGGAGTTTTGCTCTTGTTTCCCAGGCTGGAGTACAATGGTGCAATCTCGGCTCACTGCAACCTTCGTCTCCCGGGTTCAGGCGATTCTGCTGCCTCAGCCTCCTGAGTAGCTGGGATTACAGACCGCGCCACCACGCCCGGCTAATTTTGTATTTTTAGTAGAGACAGGGTTTCACCATGTTGGCCAGGCTGGTCTTGAACTCCTGACCTCAGGTGATCCGCCCACCCCAAAGTGCTGGGATTACAGGTGTGAACCACCACACCCGGCCTACTTTGTTTTTTAAGATATTACCTCCCTTGCAAGTTGTCAAGAGAATGAGAGATGAAAGGGAAGTGCCTGCCACAGAGCTGGCCACATAGTAGATGCCCAATAAACAGCAGCTCTCCTTAAGAGATGCCTGGTTCGGTGTCTTCAGGTTGAAAGGACCGGAGTCTTCCTCGGGTTCCCTCAGGCACACTGGTAGCACAGCAGGCTCACAGGAAATGCTCCCTGTCTGCACAGTCTGGCCTGGGAGACCGGAATGTCGCTCAGTAGGCCACAGGCCTCCATCTGGTTGTCCCTGCAGAAGTGTCCGCTGCTTCTCAGCACCCACAGTAGATTTTTGTTGCTGTTTCTCTTTTCTTCTAGTGCCACTGTCTAAATTTAGATTCCCCTAAAGAAGAGCCTGAGACGAGAACTTGGTAGCTTATTTTGGAGTTGATTCCAGGAAGCACAGCGCGGGAGAGGGAATGTGAGACAGGGGAGTGAGGAAAGGCACTGAGCGGGTCACCTCTGTGGGCAACTGGGCTCAGTCCCCCTCCGGGCCCGCTGAGGGGTCGTGCAGAGCACACCACAGCACTGCCCACCCAGCGATGGCAAGCCGGGTACTGAGCCAGGCCCTGGAGGTTTTAAATACCTGGCCCTTCTGGATTCCCCTGCACAAAAGGCTGAACAAGTGTTCACTGCTCCAGAAAAAACCCCTCGGGCTGAGAAGCAGAGAGATGGGGGTAGTGAAGTGAAGCTTTGTGTGTGCAGGGAACCACCGCCTACACCTGCAGTGGACGAAGAAGGCCCAAGGGGATACAGCGCAGGGGACCAACAGCTCCCACAACCACCACGGCCTCTCTGCCGCCTTACTCCTGCGTGCTCCTGCATGCTTAAAGCTTCTACTGCCTCAGCTTCTACTTTTAGCTGTCATCTCTGTGGATCTCTGGGTTTCTGTGTCCCTGCTGCACAAATCTCCGCGGAAGCCTTGCATTTCATGTGTCCACGAGAAACAGGTGATCGGGCAGGACTGTTCACGCTAGCCCAGCTCACAGAGCACTGACCTCCAGAGATGGCTGCCCTTGCCACAGTCACCTGATCCTCTTCTAGTCCACATGTCTGAAGTCCAAGGAATACAGCATAACGACTTGTTCATAAAAACAATCTGTGGGCCGGGTGCAGAGGCTCACGCCTGTAATTCCAGCACTTTGGGAGGCCAAGGCGGGTGGATCATTTGAGGTCAGGAGTTTGAGACTAGCCTGGCCAACATGGTGAAACCCCGTCTCTACTGAAAATACAAAAATCAGCTGGGTGTGGTGACAGGCCCCTGTAGTCCCAGCTACTCAAGAGGCTGGGGCAGGGGAATCGCTAGAACCTGGGAGATGGAAGTTGCAGTGAGCCAAGATTGTGCCATTGCACTCCAGCCTGGGTGACAGAGCGAAACTCTGTCTCAAAAAGAAAAAGAAAAAGAATTTCTGACACCTTCTCTAGTCGGGGCTGTGGAGTGGCAGCGCCCAGGGTCTCCTGGATGGCTGATCTGTAGTAAGTACTGTTACCCCCTTTACAAATGAGAGTACGGGGCTCAGAGTGTTGGAGAGACTGTGCCCGGAGGCAGATTTGGACCTGAGAGCAGTCTCCTGACTCCAAATCTCATGTTCTTTCCACTGAATGACTTTACCTCTTATGCAGGGAACAAACTCTCCAAGTGTTAAGTGTTATGAAAATCTTCCTATTTGGAGCTGGGTGCGGTGGCTCACGCCTGTAATCCCAGCACTTTGGGAGGCCGAGGCGGGTGGATCACCTGAGGTCCGGATTTCAAGACCAGACTGACCAACATGGTGAAACCCCGGCTCTACTAAAAATACAAAAATTAGCCGGGCATGGTGACACATGCCTGTAATCCCAGCCACACGGGAGGCTGAGGCAGGAGAATTGCTTTAACGTAGGAGGTGGATGTTGCAGTGAGCCGAGATCACACCACTGCACTCCAGCCTGGGCGACAGAGCAAGACTCCATCTAAAAAAAAAAAAAAAGAAAGAAAGCAATCTTCCTATTTGGGGTGTGCGGGGGTCATCTCCCGATAGAAAAGGATCTGCCCAGGGAACCTCAGGCTTTCCAGGGCTCTGGGTTCCTGAGTGGCAGAGCATCATGGTTGAGCTGTGCGCCAAAGCCAGAATAAATAAACCTATACCTCTCGTGTCAGATTCAATACCTTTTATGAAATTCTAGTGGAGATGAGTCATAGTAGACATCAAAGATTTCAGAAAAATTTGCAGGAGAAAAGCATTAGACTGAAAAGAATTCTATGTATTCCCTTAAATATTTCTGGGAACTGGGGTGAGCTACTGGTACCAGTCAGGTTCTTGGTGGCAAAGAGAAGAGACCAACTGGCTAGCTTATGCAGGAAGGGGATTTATTAGGAGACCATCAGAAAGCTCAGCAAATGGCAGGAAGTGCCAGGTGAGGATTACACACCTGTGATCCCATCTCTTTGGGAGGCCAAGGTAGGAGGATTGCTTCAGCTCAGGTGTTCGAGACCAGCCTGGTGAAACCCCATCTCTACAAAAAATGCAAAGATTAGCCAGGTGTGGTGGCACATGCCTGTAGTTCCAGCTACTTGGGAGATTGAGGTAGGAGGCTCACCTGAGCCCGGGAGGGTCAAGGTTGCAGTGAGCCATGATCACGTCCCTGCACTCTAGCCTAGGTGACAGAGCAAGATCCTCTCTCAAAAACAAACAAACAAAATGAACAAATGGCAGGAAGGCTAGAGAAGAAACTTAGAAAAAAAAAAAAAGGCCAAACCAAGAGGGACAAAATGCAGCTGAGACCAAACCACAGGAACTGTGGGCCGACACCGCCACTCCTGGACAATCATCATGGCCTGCAAGCAGGTGGCCCCTGGGATACTCACTGCCCACCACTGGCCCCTAATCCCACCTTCTATATAGGAGCCTCTCAGATTGACCCAATCTGTGTCACATGCCCACGCCAGCTGCCCAGGGTGGGTGGCAGGAGGTGATGCCTGCTCTGTTTCTCAACTTGTCACTTCCAACCCTCTCCAAGAACTCAGAGGCTCTGCTCAGTGAAACCCTCTGTTCTCTAGCCACTGGCCTTACTTTTTTTTTTCTTTCTTTCTATCTTTTTTTTTTTTTTCTTTTTTAAGATGGAGTCTTACTCTGTCACCCAGGCTGGAATGCAATGGCGTGATCTTGGCTCACCACAACCTCTGCCACCTGGGTTCAAGCGATTCTCCTGCCTCAGCCTCCCGAGTAGCTGGGATTACAAGCAAGCGCCACCATGCCAGGCTAAATTTTGTATTTTTAGTAGAGATGGTATTTCACTATGTTGGCCAAGCTGGTCTCCAACTCCTGACCTCAAATGATCCGCCTACCTCGACCTCCCAAAGTGCTGGGATTACAGGGGTGAGCCACCATGTCTGGCCCACTGGCCCTATTTCTTTGTTAATTGCCATCATCCATTATAGAGTATGACAGGAGCAAGCTCAAATGTTATGGAGCCTGGAGCTTATGCATTCAGGAGGAGCCTCTTTAAGAAATAATACAACGTTGCACATAGAAATTGCTAAAGCCCCTCCTTGGGCCTTGGAAGGGGGTGGTGCAAGTGAGACGCCTGCAGCTTAAACTTCAGCAACTTCATCATGAATCCCCCCTGAGGAGAGAGACCAGTTCATGAGCCATTTCCTGTCCGCGGATGTCATAGATTTGTCAGGTTTTCTGCTGTTACAAACATGCCACAAAGAACATTCTAATATGCAACTCTTTTGTGAACATGTGTAAGTATTTCTCCAGGTTAGACAGAGCTAGAATTGCCAAGTTGTAGGACAAGAGCCTTTTCATTTTTATCTGATGGTGTCCTGCCAAATTGCCACCCAAGGGGTGTCGCTAAATCCAACTCCCATCAGAATTGCAGGGAGAGTTTTCTCACATCTTTGCCAGCACTGGATATAATAATATTTTTCATTGTTTTGCCAACTGATGGAAAAAAATGAAAGTGATCTCAACGTTGTTTTAATTTACCATATTAGTGTTCTAGGGGTGATATAACAAAGGACCACACACTAGGTGGTTTAAAAACAGAAATGTGGCCAGGCGCGGTGGCTCACGCCTGTAATCCCAGCACTTTGGGAGACCGAGGTGGGCGGATCACTTGAGGCCAGGAGTTGGAGACCAGCCTGGCCAACATGGTGAAACACCGTTTCTACTAAAAATACAAAAATGAGTTGGGCACGCTGAAGCATGCCTGTGATCCCAGCTACTTGTATGGCTGAAGCACGAGAAGCGCTTAAACCCGGAAGGTGGAGGTTGCAGTGAGCCAAGATTGTGCCACTGCACTCCAGCCTGGGCAACAGAGTGAGACTCCATCTCAAAAAATAAATGAATAAATAAATATGGAAATGCATTGTCTTACAGTTTTGGAGGTTCAAAGTCCAAAATCAAAGTGTTGGCTGGGCGAGGTGGCTCACAACTGTAATCCCAGCACTTTGGGAGGCCAAAGCAGGCGGATCGCTTGAGGTCAGGAGTTTGAGACCAGCCTGACCAACGTGGTAAAACCTCATCTCTACCAAAACTATAAAAAATTTGCCAGGTATGGTAGTGCATGCCTGCAGCTACTTGGGAGGAGAGGCAGGAGAACTGCTTGAACCTGGGAGGCAGAGGTTGCAGTGAGCCGAGATCGTGCCACTGCACTCCAGCTTGGGTAACAGAGCAAGACTCTGTCTCAAAAAAACAAATAAACAAACAACAATAACAAAAAAATTAAAGCGTCGACAAGACCATGCTTATGCTGAAACCTGTAGTGTAGAATCCTTCCTTGCCCCAGCCCAGCCTCTGGTGATTTGCTGGCAATCTTTAGCATTCTTTGGTCTGGAGATGCCTCCCTCCAATCTTCCTTCCTGTGTGTCTCCGTCTTCACAGGCCAGCTCCTTCTAAGGATGCCATGTTGGATGGGAGCCCACCCAACTCCAGTATGACCCCATCTTGACCAATTACCTCTGCCATTACCCTGTTCCCACAAAGATCACATTCTGAGGTGGCTGGAGGTTAGGACTAAAACATATTTTTTTCAGAAGGACACACTTCAGCCAGTAACATTCGCATTCCTCTAATTTCTGGAGACACTGAACTTCTTTTCCTAGGTTTACCGGGAATTTGGATCCTTTCTTCTTCAAATCACCCTTTCATATGAGTTGCGCAGCTTCCTGTTGGGTTTTCTCATTTGTTTGTTTGTTTGTTTTTGGGATTTTTTGGTCATTTTCTTATTTCTTTCAAGATTCTCTCTATTTTTCATTATGAAGCTGTTATACTGTGGTAGGCAAAGGTTTCTCCCAGCCTGTCACATGTGTGTTGACTTTAGTTTTTGTTCGTTTTTTGTTTGTTTGTTTGTTTGAGACGGAGTTTCGCTCTTGTCGCCCAGGCTGGAGTGCAGTGGCGCGATCTTGGCTCACCACAACCTCCACCTCCTGGGTTCAAGCCATTCTCCTACCTCAGCCTCTTGAGTAGCTGGGACTATAGGCGTGTGCCACCACGCCCAAATAATTTTTGTATTTTTTATAGAGATGAGGTTTCACCACGTTGGCCAGGATGGTCTCAATCTCTTGACCTCATGATCCGCCTGCCTCTGCCTCCCAAAGTGCTAGGATTACAGGTGTGAGCCACCGTGCCTGGCCCATTTTTTTGTTTTTTGTTTTTTGTTTTTTAAGACAGAGTCTCAATCTGTCACCCTGGCTGGAGTGCAGTGGTTCCATCTCGGCTCACTGCAATCTCCACCTCCCGATTCATGCGATTCTCCTACCTCAGTCTCCCGAGTAGCTGGGACTACAGGCATGCACCTCCACACCTGGCTAATTTTTTTTTTTTTTTAATTGTATTTTTAGTAGAGACAGGGTTTCACCATGTTGGCCAGGCTGGTCTCGAACTCATAATCTCAAGTGATCCTCCTACCTCGGCCTCCCAGAGTGCTGGGATTACATGAGCCACTGTGCCCGGCCCCTGAAGGCCTTTTCACTTGAGGGTCCTTCTCCCTTGAAAGCATCCGTCCCACTCTTTTCCTTCAGGTATTACATTTCATTATCTCAATGATCTTTCTTCTTCCCTAATATCAAATTCAGGTAGAGCTCCCCACTCCTACGGGTGTTTAGCCCAGTGGACGGTGGTGTGCACCAGCCCCTGAATTCCAAAACACATGCAGCCCAAGAGTGAGAGGGAAGGTGGGGGCCCCAAGCCTGCTCCATTCCACTTTTCAGAGACAGCAGAGACTCAGGTCATGGAAGACAGAAAGATGCGCCACCCTTCAGGATAAGAACTTGTCTGGTTTTGTGCTGAAGACGCGTATTCTCTTCCTGCCCTGCCCAAAACCTGGTACCAACCAAAAAAGAAAATATTCCTCGACATGCTCTTGGCTGCTGCTCCTCCTTGACTACCTGCCTAATACCGAGGATGAATTGCCTTGAGGAGAACTAGAATTGCTAAAGCAGGAATCATAAATTCAGCTTTTGACTTTTCAGAACGGGCTCTTGAGGCCCGAATAAAATAAAATAGGCTTCTTTAGTTATCCATTTATTCGGCAAATATTTATTATACCCCTGCTATGAGCTGGGCAGGTTCAAGGCGTGGGATACAACAGTGGAAAAGGTGGTGCTTCAAAGGAGGGCCTTGAAAACAAACAGGAAAGACCATGAGTGGTGGCTCACGCCTGTAATCCCAGCACTCTGGGAGGCCAAGGAGGGTGGATCACCTGAGGTCAGGAGTTCAAGACCAGCCTGGCCAACATGGTGAAACCCTGTCTCAACTAAAAATACAAAAAATTAGCTGGGTGTGGTGGCTCATGCGTTTAATCGCAGCTACTCAGGAGGCTGAGACAGGAGAATCTCTTGAACCCGGGAGGCAGAAGTTGCAGTAAGCCGAGATAGTGCCACTGCATACACCAGCCTGGGAGACAAAAGGAAACTCTGTTTCAAAAGAAAAGAAAAAGGTGGTGTTTTGCCCACATCCTCCATGGAGCTTGTCCTAGTGGAGAGAGGAAAATCATCAAATCAACAAGGAAACATCAGTATGTCACGTGCTATGGATTGATCTAGAGAATAACAGAGCAGAGCAAGAGGAGACAGAGGAGGAGGGATAGTTCTGGGGCAGGACCCTCAGGGTGGGGGTGGGCCTCTGGGAGGAGGTGGCATTGGAGCAGATGTGAGTGGTTTTTTTTTTTTTGAGACGGAGTCTCGCTCTATTGGGAGGCTGGAGTGCAGTGGCACGATCTCTGCTCACTGCAACCTCCGCCTCCTGGATTCAAGCAATTCTCCTGCCTCAGCCTCCTGAGTAGCTGGGACTACAGGTGCGTGCCACCACGCCCGGCTAATTTTTGTATTTTTAGTGGAGACGGGGTTTCATCATATTGGTCAGGATGGTCTCAATCTCTTGACCTCGTAATCCTCCTGCCTTGGCCTCCCAAAGTGCTGGGATTACAGTGGTGAGCCTCCACACCCGCCGATGTGAGTGTTTTGAGAAGAGAGAGTAAACAGTGCCAGTGAGGAGGAGGATGGGAGGGCAAAGGTGACCATGGTGGGGAGTGAGGTGGGAAGGAGCCCTCCTGAGGGACCCAGCCATGGACTTGGGAATCTATCCCAAGAGCTTTAGGAAGCCAAAGGAGGGGAGGAGCTGGCTCTGATGTGGGTCTGGGGAAGTTCACGCCGGCTGCTCCTGTGGGAGGGTGGAAGCTGTGCCTGGGCCAGGTGAGCAGTGGCAGAAGCAAGGACCCAGCAGCAGCCATGGGGCCACATGTGCACAGGGCCCTGGTGGTTTCCGAAGCAGGAGCTGCTGGCACGTAGGTTGGGTTGGGAAAGGGGGAAAAGGAAACAGAGGTCTCTAAGGTGACTTCAGGGTTTTTGTCCTAAGCGACAGAGTGAACAGTGGTGCCATTTCCTGGGAGAAGAGTGGGTTTGAGGGACCACGCCTTGCACTTTGGAAGGTGTTTAAAACATCCACGTGGCGGGGCCCAGCAGGTAATCACACGTGTGGGCTGGGGCGCTGTGGAGAGGCTGGAGGTGGAGATAAATGTGGGCCTCACTCATTGGCAGAGTGTACTCCAGTGGGAGTGGCTTGCGAGCTTCAATACAGAGGAGGAGGAATCTGAGGAACATTCAGGAGACAAGAGCCCACGAGGCTCCACGCTGCCCAAAGCCCTTGTCTCCCAGCTCACGCGTCATCCCCTGAATGCCTGGCCCCCCATGGCTCTCAACATCCCCCTGCCTGTCCAGTCTCACGCCCCTCCTCATCTGCCAAGTGCCTCACCTGTCCTCAGGCCCCAGCCCCTGCCCACAGCAAATCCCTCTATGTCCCCACCCTCTTCTCTGCTCACCTGACTCTTCCCTGAGTGAGGACACTGCTTCCTTTTAACCCTTCAAGGGGGCTGCTTTTTCCTTCCAGGCTCCCTGTCCTAAAAGGCTGGAGGTGGGGTCGGGCTCTCCCGAGCTCCTCGTTGCCTCTTCACGATCACTGTCCCTCTCTCCTTCCTCAAACCTCGCAGCGCCTTTGGTGCACACGCCCTGGGGTGAGCTCCCTGGTTCCAGTCGCATGCCTTCCTCCCAGGCATTCCAGGTAAGCCAGGATCACACGTGCAGTGGCTCCCCGTCGGTCTCTCGGCCACTGTTCCCTCCACCTCCCTTCTACATGATTTCAGCATCGTGGATGTAGACAGCCCATCCAACCTGGGACCTAGGGCCTAGACCTCCCTGCTGCCAAGGATCTGTTCTTTGGCCACCTGCTGACCTGGTCATATTATCATTGGCAAGAACAGTAGCAGCTGCAGAACTGCCACTTTTAATCCCCCGTCTCAGACCTCCACCTGCAAACGATATTCTGTCTTCTTCCGCTTAGTCTCCTGATGTGACAACCTCCTCATATTTGGGGCCCCTAAGCCACTTTTAAGCCACCAGTTAAAAGCCACATCTTTTAACTGGTCACCATCCCCTTTCCTATTCTCTTTTTTTTTTTTTTTTTTTTGGAGACAGAGTTTTGCTGTGTCGCCCATGCTGGAGTGCAGTGGTACAATCTCAGCTCACTGCAACCTCTGCCTTTCGGATTCAAGCGATTCTCCTATCTCAGCCTCCTGAGTAGCTGGGATTACAGGTGCCCGCCAACACGCCCAGCTAATTTTTGTATTTTTAGTAGAGACGGGGTTTCACCGTGTTGGCCAGGCTGGTCTCGAACTCCTGACCTCAGGTGATCCACCCACCTCGGCCTGCCAAAATGTTGCGATTACAGGAGTGAACCACCGCACCTGACCCTTTTTCCTATTCTTATGTTCTAACCCAGATTAGATCCAAGCACCATCATGTTAACTCTTTCCTTGCTGAACAGCTGAAAGTGCCTGGAGGACACTCGGCCATGCGGAACGTCCTCACTTTCTCTTTATGACACAAAGCTGAATAGAACCTCGGTTCTGGTCAGCAACCCAATCACCCTTCTCTGGTCCATTTTTTCTCCCACCTCTCTGAGAGGCAGAGAAGTAATCAGTACGAAACATGGCCTCCTCCTTAGCACTCATTGCTTAGGCAGTTTGTTGGGATGAAGTGGGATGGCCTTGTTGGGAGGGCATGATTGTCTCACTGCAAATCTGAGGGTGCCCACTGTCCCGCTGCAGAAAGAGCTGAGGCAGAGCCAGAGTTTTGTTTTTTTGTTTTTTTTTTGGTTTTTTTTGAGACAGAGTCTCACTCTGTTGCCCAGGCTGGAGTGCAGTGGCACAATCTCGGCTCACTGCAACCTCCACCTCCTGGGTTCAAGCGATTCTCCTGCCTCAGCCTCCTGAGTAGCTGGGACTACAGGCACGCACCACCATGCCCGTTTAATTTTTGTATTTTTAGTAGAGACAGGGTTTCACTATGTTGGCCAGGCTGGTCTTGAACTCCTGACCTCATGATCCATCGCCTCGGCTTCCCAGAGTGCTGGGATTACAGGCATGAGCCACCACGCCTAGCCGAGCAGAGATTTTGATGTCACACGCTCGGTTTGAGCCCCTGAATGGGGAAGGACATGGTATTTATCCACTGACAGTACATTAGAAGGGAAGAGATTCACCAGAGATTCACCAGGGTGGGAGGAAGTTACTTTTAGGGGCTTGCGGGAAGTTTGTTGGGGTCTTCTTGACCCGGGAGAAGAGCAGGAGTAGCAATTCTCTCCCAGTGCCAAGCACTCTGCAGGTGACTGAACCAGCTGCTAGGACCAGGAGACACCTGCTACTTGAAAGAGCTCTGCTATGCATTTCACCTGTGCCCTGCATCCAGGAGGACTGAGCCATGCATCTGACCTCAGGTGAGGGCTCTCAGCACCAGCTGCTTGCACGTCACCCGTGGGCCATCCAGCTGGGATGCTCTTCAGCCCAAATTGGTTTGATTTGGCAATAAGGAGGTTGTTAGTGACCTGCAATAAAAGTTTTGGTGGAATTTGGCAGAAGCCAAGTGGCTCTGGGGAGTATGTGGTATGTGAGGAAACTGAGGCAGCCAACGTAAACAACTCTTTGAAAAGGTGCTTTGGGGCCGGTTGCGGTGGCTCATGCCTGTAATCCCAGCACTATGGGAGATTGAGGCAGGAGGATCGCTTCAGCTCAGGAGTTTAAGACCAGCCTGGACAACATAGGAAGACCGTCTGTACAAAAAAAAAAAAAAAAAAATAGCCAGGCGTGCCGGCATGCACCTGTAGTTCCAGCTACTTGGGAAGCTGAGGTGGGAGGATCGCTTGAGCCCAGGAGGTCGTCTGCAGTGAGCTGTTATTGCACCACTACACTCCAGCCTGGGCGACAGAAGAAGATCCTGTCTCAACAACAACATCAAAAAAAAAGTGCTTTGGCCTCAGAGCCAGGTTACTTGTTAGAAAAAGACACAAGGTTGAGAGAAGGAGGTAGACATGGAAGGGTTCTTGTTTGTTCTTGGCAAGGAGTCAGTAGAGAGAGAGAGAGAGAGATGGAAGATGCCCAAGAGCATCCAGGAGCCAAAGGTGGAATTTAGGAATCAGTGCACAGCAGGGAGGACTGGCTTCAGTGGGAAAAGGACACATCTCCCCTCCGGGAGGTGACAGGTGGGGCAGTCAGGTAGGCACCTTGGTGGCAGGATGATGGGAGAGTTCCTATCTGAAGGCTGCCAGTTTCTGAGTATAATAGAAAGTGAGGTTTTCAATAGCCATGATGGAAGATTTTGGGGGTGAGCTGATGAGGAGAGTCCAGCGGCTGGCAGGTAGTATTAGAGGACACAGTTACGGTTGATGTCCATGGATTGACAGCACCAGATTCTGCAGTGATGTGATTTTCTCCAGCACAGCTTAGGACCCAGTGGTAGCCAAGAAGGATGAGGAGACTGGCTCTGAGTCAGGGCTTCCAGGTTAGTGCATCAGTGAGACAGGTCAAGAAAAGTCAGGATTTCAGGCGAGGTGGCTCACACCTGTAATCCCAGCACTTTGAGAGGCCAAGGCAGGTAGATCACCTGAGGTCAGGAGTTCAAGACCAGCCTGACCAACATGGAGAAACCCTGTCTCTACTAAAAATACAAAAATTAGCCAGGCGTGGTGGCAGATGCCTGTAATCCCAGCTACTCAGGAGGTTGAGGCAGGAGAATCGCTTGAATCTGGGAGGCGAAAGTTGTGGTGAGCTGAGATCGCGCCATTGCACTCCAGCCTGGTCAACAAGAACAAAACTTCATCTCAAAAAAAAAAAAAAAAAAAAAAAGATAAGTCAGGATGTTGTCAAGAGATTGGCCAAGATGGGGAACTGTGTAATCCATGCTGGAGAAGGAAGCAAAGACTGGAGGGAGAGGCCAGAAAGAAGGATTGGAGTCAAAGATTGTCTTGCAGGAGAAAGGATGGAAGTGAGAGCAGCCAACAGCAGGAGAATAGATGACCACAGAGAGACAAAGGACCACCCAGAATGCAGTAAGTCAGGGTGGGACCCTTGGCTGCAAGTTCTGGCCTTGCGAAGGGGGCAGAGCTCCAGGGAAGGTGAAATGACTGGGGGGGAAGGAAGTCAGGGAACTGACAGAGAGGTTGGTTGTTGTAGGGGTCATGTAAGCAAATATCAGAGATACCCAGAACAGAGGCAGGGACTGTGAGAAAGAGGAAAATAGAAAGTATGTCTGCCGGGTGTGGTGGCTCACGCCTGTAATCCCAGCACTTGGGGAAGCCGAGGCAGGCAGATCATGAGGTCAGGAGATCAAGACCATCCTGGCTAACATGGTGACACCCTGTCTCTACTAAAAATACAAAAAATTAGCCGGGCGTGATGGTGGGCGCCTGTAGTCCCCGCTACTCAGGAGGCTGAGGCAGGAGAATGGCGTGAACCCAGGAGGTGGAGCTTGCAGTGAGCCGAGATCGCGCCACTGCACTCCAGCCTGGGTGACAGAGTGAGACTCCGTCTCAAAAAAAAAAAAAAAAAAAAAGAAAGAAAGAGAGAGAGTATGTCTGGGGGTGGGCATGGTGGCTCAAGCCTATAATACCAGCAGTTTGGGAGGCTGAGATGGGTGGATCATTTGAGGTCAGGAGTTCAAGACCAGCCTGGTCAACAAGATGAAACCCTATCTCTACTAAAAATACAAAAACTAGGTGGGCCATAGTGGCACACGCCTGTAATCCCAGCTACTCAGGAGGCTAAGGCAAGAGAATCTCTTAAGTCTGGGAGGAGGAGGTTGCGGTGAGCCAAGATCATGCCAGTGCACTCCAGTCTGGGTGGAGACTGGAGAATGAGACCCTGTCTCAAAAAATAGACAAATAAATAAATAAATAAATAAATAAATAAGAAAGAAAGAAAAGAGAAAGAAAGAGAAGAAAGAAAGAAAAAGAAAGTACACCTGGGTCTAATGTTGTCAGTGAATAACTGAGAAGCAAGGACTTCGAAGGTGACAAGATCTTTAAAAGACAATATTAGCTGGGGGCACTGGTGCGCACCTATATTCCCAGCTACTCAGGAGGCTGAGCCAGGAGGATCTCTTAAGCCTAGAAATTCAAGGCTGCAGTTAGCTGAGATTGTGCCACTGCCTTCCATCCAGGGCAATACAGCAAGACTTTGTTTCTAAAAATAAATAAATAGATAAACAAAATAAAAGATAGTGAGTGATGATGGTTGGAAGAAGCTTTAGGGTTGGCTCTGGAGGGTCAAGGGATGAGGAAGAAGGAGCAGCCTCCCCGGGGGAGGGGTGCTGGGAAGTGAGAACCCCAGATGAGCGCATGGTTTCTGTTAAAACATAGGCTCCAAACTGGTAGCCAATAAGCCAAACAGTAGTTTGCTTTGCCTGCTCAAAAATTAAGCCAATGAAGGCTGGGCCTGGTGGCTCCCACCTGTAATCTCAACACTTTGAGAGGCTGAGGCAGGCAGATTACCTGAGGTCAGGAGTTCAAGACCAGCCTGGCCAATATAGAGAAACCCCAACTCTATTAAAAATACAAAAATTGGCCCGGTGCAGTGGTTCACGCCTGTAATCCCAGCAGTTTGGGAGGCCGAGGTGGGCAGAGAAGTGGGAGGTCGGGAGTTCAAGACCAGCTTGGCCAACATGGTGAAACCCCATCTCTACTAAAAATACAAAAATTAGACAGGTGTGGTGGTAGGGCCCCTGTAATCCCAGCTAAAGGAGGCTGAGGCAGGAGAATCACTTGAACCCAGGGGGCAGAGGTTGCAGTGAGCCGAGATTGCACCACTGGACTCCAGCCTGGGCAACAAGAATGAAACTCTGTCTCAAAACAAAAACAAAAATAAAACAAAACAAAACAAAAAATGTCTTGGCGCGGTGGCTCACGCCTGTAATCCCAGCACTTTGGGAGGCCAAGGTGGGTGGATCATGAAGTCAGGAGTTCGAGAGCAGCCTGGCCAACATAGTAAAACCCTGTCTCTACTAAAATTACAAAAATTAGCCAGGCATGGTGGTGCGCACCTGTAGTCCCAGCTACTCAAGAGGCTGAGGCAGGAGAATCACTTGAACCCAGGAGGTGGAGGCTGCAGTGAGCCGAGATTATGCCACTGCACTCCAGCCTGGGTGACAGAGTGAGACTCCATCTCAAAAAACAAAAATTAAAAAATTAAATAGCACTGCTATAAGCATTCGTATGCAAGCTGGCATGTGGACATATGTTTTCAGTTCTTGGGTAGATACCTAGCTAGGAGTGGAATTACGGGGTCATATGGTAACTCTATGTTTAACTTTTTGAGGAATCACCGAACTGTTTTCCACAGTGCCGTGCTATTTTACATCCCTACCAGCATTGTATGAGGGTTTCTTGCCTCTTTTAAATTATCTGAAGATCTGGCCATGCTGGGTCCACATTCTCACATGCCAGCACTCAGCCTGGAACTGGATCAGGAAACGTGGGCGCTCACCTTCCCGGGTTCTCACTACTCACAGTCCAGGCACAGACGTTACCCACTGCCTTTGGCCCTTCATGCTCTATACATTTTCTTTCCTTCTTTTTTTTTTTTTTTTTTTTTTTTTTTTTTGAGACGGAGTTTTGCTGTTGTCACCCAGGCTGGGGAGCAATGGCGGTATCCTGGCTCACTGCAGCCTCCGCTTCCCATGTTCAAGCAATTCTCCTGCCTCAGCATCCTGAGTAGCTGGGATTATAGGTGCCCACCACCATGCCTGGCTAATTTTGTATTTTTAGTACAGATAGGTTTTCACCATGTTGGCCAGGCTGGTCTCAAACTCCTGACCTCGGGTGATCTGCTTACCTTGGCCTCTCAAAGTGCTGGGATTACAGGCGCGAGCCTCCAGGTATTTTCCTTACCTGCTGGGCCCCAGAGCAAACCCCAGGCAGGGAAAGACTGTGGTGTGAAGGGTGGGGTTGAGAGCACGTTTGTTGACCAAGAGTCAGCTTTCGAAGGGCCAAGTAAAAAGGTCTCAGAAGGTGGGGAACAGGGAGTTGTCAAGATGAGAGAAGAATTAGCAGTGCGGAAATGGCAGCAGAAGAGAAGAGATGACCAGAGGAGCTGACATTTTGAACAGTGACTGAGTATAACAGAGACACGAGGTGTGGTGGGAGGAGCATCCCAGCTGGGCTCTGCAGGCTGAGGCCAGGCGGCTCCCACAGTGGTTCTGGTGGAGGCAGAGGGCCAGTCCTCCAGGCCCTGAAGCTCAGTAATTTAGGAGCTCAAGGAGGGATTTGTCTTTTTGTTTGGTTTGTTTTGTTGAGAGACAGAGTCTTGCTCTGTTATCCAGGCTCGAGTGCAGGGGCATGATCTCAGCTTGCTGCAACCTCTGCCTCCCGGGTTCAGGTGATTCTTCTGCCTCAGCCTCCCTAGTAGCTGGGATTACAGGCATGCGCCACCACACCCAGCTATTTTTTGTATTTTTAGTAGAGACATGGTTTCACCATGCCGGGCTGGTCTCGAACTCCTCACCTCAGTTGATCCACCTGCCTCGGCCTCCCAAAGTGCTGGGATTACAAGCGTGAGCCACTGCCTCCCGTTGGATTTGTTTTTATCTAGATCAGAACTGTCCAATAAAAATAGAATACAAGCCATCTACATTATGAAACCATGTTTATCTTTGCCAATCATTAAGTGTAAATGGGGCTGGGTGCAGTGGCTCATGCCTGTAATCCCAGCACTTTGGAGGCCAAGATGGGCGGATCACAAGGTCAGGAGATGGAGACTATCCTGGCTAACACGGTGAAACCCCGCCTCTACTAAAAATACAAAAACATTAGCCAGGCATGGGGGAGGGCGCCCGGAGTCTCAGCTACTCGGGAGGCTGAGGCAGGAGAATGGCGTGAACCCGGGAGGCGGAGCTTGCAATGAGCCGAGATGGCGCCGTTGCACTCCAGCCTGGGCGACAGAGCCAGACTCCACTCAAAAAAATAAAATAAAATAAAAAGTAAATGGAATTTCATTGTGGATTTAAGTGAAATTGAGCATCCCTTTATATAAGAGCCATAATAATTTTCTTTTCTGTGAATTCTCCTTTTTTTTTTTTTTTTGAGACGTAGAATCACTGTCACCCAGGCTAGAGTGCAGTTGGGCAATCTCAGCTCACTGTGACCTCCGCCTCCCAGGTTCAAGTGATCCTCCCGCCTCAGCCTCCCAAATAGCTGGGAGTACAGAAACGTGCCACCACACCTGGATAATTTTTTTGTATTTTTAGTAGAGACTGGTTTTCACCATGTTGGCCAGGCTGGTCTTGAATTCCTGACCTCAGATGATCCACTCACCTCAGCCTTCCCAAGTGCTGGGATTACAGGCGTGAGTCACCATGCCCACCTTCTTTTCTGTGATTTCTTTCTTCATATCCCATGACTGTTTGGCTATAGGATTTTGCTCTTTTGCACTTCAGTTTACAGGACTTTTTTTTTTTTTTTTTTTTTTTTTTTTTTGAGACAGAGTCTCACTCTGTTGCCCAGGCTGGAGTGCAGTGGCATGATCTTGGCTCACTGCAACCCCCGCCTCCCAGGTTCAAGTGATTCTTGTGCCTCAGCCTCCAGAGTAGCTGGGTTTACAGGCACCTGCCACCATGGAGTAGCTGGGACTACAGGCACATGGCACCACATTCAACTAATTTTTTGTAGTTTTTGTAGAGACAGGGTTTCACCATGTTATTGAGGCTGTCTCTAACTTCCGACTTCAAGTGATCTGCCCACCTCAGCCTCCCAAAGTGCCCGGATTACAAGCCTGAGCCACCATGCCTGGCCTAGGAGTCCTTTTTTTTTTTAAGACGGAGTCTCGCTCTGTCGCCCGGGCTGGAGTGCAGTGGCCGGACCTCAGCTCACTGCAAGCTCCGCCTCCCGGGTTCCCGCCATTCTCCTGCCTCAGCCTCCCGAGTAGCTGGGACCACAGGCGCCCGCCACCTCGCCCGGCTAGTTTTTTTTTTTGTATTTTTAGTAGAGACGGGGTTTCACCGTATTAGCCAGGATGGTCTCGATCTCCTGACCTCGTGATCCGCCCGTCTCGGCCTCCCAAAGTGCTGGGATTACAGGCTTGAGCCACCGCGCCCGGCCAGGAGTCCTTTTTATGCAAATTTGTCGTTTTTTTTAGACTCTGGGCTCAAGCGATTGTCCTGCCTCAGCCTCACGAGTAGCTGGCATTACAGGCACATCCACCACACCTGGACTTTTTTTTTTTTTTCTTTTTTTGAGACGGAGTTTTGCTCTTGTTGCCCAGGCTGGAGTGCAATGGCGCAATCTCGGCTCACCGCAAACTCCGCCTCCCAGGTTCAAGAGATTCTCCTGCTAGCCTCCCGAATAGCTGGGATTACAGGCATGTGCCACCACGCCTGGCTAATTTTGTATTCTTAGTAGAGATGGGGTTTCTTCATGTTGGTCAGGCTGGTCTCAGACTCCCGTCCTCAGGTGATCCACCCTTCCTTGGCCTCCCAAAGTGCTGGATTACAAGCATGAGCCATGGTGCCCAGACGTACTTTTGTATTTTTAGTAGAGACGGGGTTTGACCTTGTAGGCCAGGCTGGTCTGGAACTCCTGACCTCCAGTGATTGGCCCACCTCAGCCTTCCAAAGTGCTGGGATTACGGGTGTGAGCCATGGCACCTGGCCAGAAATTTGTCTTATTTGTTGCATATATTATTTTTCAGTTTGTTGTCTTTTGACTATTATTTTTCCATGGAAATTTTTTAATTTTTTACTGTGGTCAGAGTTGGTAACTTCTGAGTTTTGAGTCATGCTTAAGTAAGCCCCCCCTGCAAGATTATAATTTTTTAAAAATCTGTTACTTTTATGGTTTCATGTTTTAGACGTGTATCATTGAGGCTTTTGAAACTTATTTTAGTGTAGGTAATGCAGGAAGGATACAAAGGCATTGTTTCCGGATGGCTACTCAATATTCCAGAATGATTTATTGCATAATCCATTCTTTCCTTTGTGTATTTGCGTGTGTTTCAGGACTGTATATTCTATTAATCTTGTCTATTTGTGTTCCCCCAAAAAGTATTTTAATTATAACAGGTTTTTTTTTGAGATGGAGTTTCACTCTTGCCCAGGCTGTAGTGCAATGGTGTGATCTTAGCTCACTGCAACCTCTGCCTCCTTGGGTTCAAGTGATTCTCCTACCTCAGCCTCCCGAATAGCTGGGATTACAGGCATGAGCCATGCCTGGTTAATTTTTTGTATTTTTAGTAGAGATGGGATTTCTCCATGTTGATCAGGCTGGTCTCAAACTCCTGACCTCAGGTGATCCGCCCCCTCAGCCTCCCAAAGTGCTGGGATTACAGGCGTGAACCACTGTGCCAGGCCTAATTATAATGGTTTTATAATATGTTTTAATATCTGGCTGGGCTAGTTCTCTTCTTTCTTTTTTTTTTTTTTTTTTTTTTTGAGACGGAGTCTCGCTGTGTCTCCCAGGCTGGAGTGCAGTGGCGTGATCTCGGCTCACTGCAAGCTCCGCCTCCCAGGTTTACGCCATTCTCCTGCCTCAGCCTCCCGAGTAGCTGGGACTACAGGCGCCTGCCACCTCGCCCGGCTAGTTTTTTTGTATTTTTTTTAGTAGAGACGGGGTTTCACTGTGTTAGCCAGGATGGTCTCGATCTCCTGACCTCGTGATCCGCCCGTCTCAGCCTCCCAAAGTGCTGGGATTACAGGCTTGAGCCACCGCGCCCGGCCCCTTCTTTCTCTTTAAGAATTTCCTTAGTGCTTTTGGTTTTGTTTTTCTTTTTTTTTTTTTTTTTTTTTTTTTTTTTTTTTTTTTTTTTTTGAGACGGAGTCTCGCGCTGTCACCCAGGCTGGAGTGCAGTGGCCGGATCTCAGCTCACTGCAAGCTCCGCCTCCCGGGTTCACGCCATTCTCCTGCCTCCGCCTCCCGAGTAGCTGGGACTACAGGGGTCCGCCACCTCGGCCGGCTAGTTTTTTTGTATTTTTTAGTAGAGACAGGGTTTCACCGTGTTAACCAGGATGGTCTCGATCTCCTGACCTCGTGATCCGCCCGTCTCGGCCTCCCAAAGTGCTGGGATTACAGGCTTGAGCCACCGCGCCCGGCCTGGTTTTGTTTTTCAAGACAGGGTCTCGTTCTGTTGCTTAGGCTGGAGTGCAGTGGCGTGATCATGACTCACTACAGCCTCCACCTTCCAGGCTCAAGCAGTCCTCCCACCTCAGCCTCCCAAGTAGCTGCAACTACAGGCACGCACCACCATGCCTGGCTGATTTTTGTTGTTGGTTGTTTTTTTTTTTTTGTAGAGACGGCATCTCGCCATCTTGCCCAGGCTAGTCTTGAACTTCTGGGCTCAAGCGATCTGTCTGCCTTAGCCTCCCAAAAGTGCAGAAATTACAGCTGTGAGCCACCACACCCAGCTATGAATTCTCTTTGTCCTTAAAACCAGCTTTTCTGTGTCTTGGGGGATCTCACAATTAATTTATAAATTAATTGAGAAATAATTGGCATCTTTATAATATTTATTTCCCTCCTTTTTTTTACACAAAGTTAGCATACGATATAATCTATTCTGCTCCTTGCTTTTTTTCACTAAACAATATATTCCAGAGATCTTTCTTTCACACTTCATAGATTTTCCTTATTCTTTTGTATAACTGCATGGTATTTCATTGGTAGATGTACCACAGCCTGTTTAATTGGTCCCTTACAGATGAATACTTAGACTTTGAATCCTTTGCTGTTACCAACATTACTGTAATGAAATCTTGTGCATGACTCCTTTTGTGTGTACACACCAGGCTCAGTCCTACCACAGGCACTTTGCCCTTTCCTCCCCATCACCCATATTCACATGGCTCATTTCCTCTCTGCCTTCCTTCTCCAAGAGGCTTACCCAGCCCTCTCAATCTCCCTGTCCTGTTCAATTTTTTTCGTATAGCAATCATCACCTTCAAACACAGTATGTATAATTTACTCTTTGATTATGTTTATTGTCTGTTTCCTACCACCAGATTGCAAGGGGTTTTGTTGCTGTTTTGTTTTGGTTTTGTCCAATTTGTTCACCGATTTGTATTCCTGGCACCTGAAAGGTATCTGATACTAAAATAATAATTGCTGAAGGACAGGCTTGGTGGCTCATGCCTGTAATCCCAGGACTTTGGGAGGCGAAGCCCAGGAGTTCAAGACTAGCTTAGGCAACAAATAGATTTGTAAGATAAATTCCTAGAATGGGATTGCTGGGTCAAAATGTAGGTCTTCCCTTTTATTTCAAATTAATCTTTTTTTTTTTTTTTTTTTTTTTTTTTTGAGACAGGTTTTCTCTCTGTTCCCCCAGGCTGGAGTGCAGTGGCACGATCACAGCTCACTGCAGCCTCAACCTCCTGGGATCAAGCAAGCCTCCCAACTCAGCTTCCCGGGTAGCTGGGGAGGTGGCGTGCGCCACCACACCCGACTAATATTTTGTATTTTTTTTTTTGTAGAGGCGGGGTTTCGCCTTGTTGCCCAGGCTGGTCTCCAATTCCTAAGCTTAAGCGATCTGCCTGCCTTGGCCTCCCAAAGTGCTGGAATTACGAGTGTGAGCCACTGCACCTGGCCAGGCTTTCTCATTTATTTGTATAATAATCACAGTCCTTTTAAGGTTCTTTGTAGCTATGGTTATTTTCTCATTTCATTTCTAATTTTGTTAGAAATGGTCTTAAGAAGGTATTTTCAATATTTCAAGAAGCCCAAATTCTACAGGCTTGTACTAACTAGCAAAATAAAATGGTCCAAGGTTTCCTGCTTTGAGCTAAAATGCCATCAGCTCAGTGGGGTAATGGTGGTGATCTCCTGCTGATACGAAGCTCTGATAGTAGCTTGAAAATTGTTGATGTGTAAAGAGAGGAGTTACAGTTTAGTTAACACTTAAAGGCAGATATTTTCAACAGACATGTTTTCTAAAACATGGATCTATGGTGAAGGTGGTGGTATTGGGGCAAACAAAGGGGTCCTTGGTCAGTGACAATGGCCAATAACCGTAAATCTGTGTTAGGAAATCTCTTCTAGCCTTTGCTGCTTTGTGTTAACCCTTGTCAGCTTGGACAGAAGAGCCATAACCTGTTTAGCAAGAAACAGGTCCACTGTTTTTGTCCTGGATTGCCTGCAGCTGTTATTTCTAAAAGTTCTAAAAGTTCAGTTGCTATGACAACTATGTGAAAGCCCCAGAACATCTATCAACTTTGAACAGAGTGAATCTGGATGGAGGTGCGACAGAGTGGGAAGAGCAAGGTATGACTCAGTCATTCATTCTTTCATTAAATGCCTCTTTTTTTTTTTTTTTTTTCTGAGATAGGGCTTTGCTTTGTAGCCCAGGCTAGAGTGCAATGGTATAATCAAGGCTCACTGCAGCCTCGACCTCCTGGGCTCAAGCCATCCTCCCACCTCAACCTCCTGATATTAAATAAGTTTTGAACACTCCTCAGTATCAGGCATTAGGGATACACAGATGAGCATGGCAGAAGGGCCCAGGAAGAACTGTAGATTGTTGAAGAGTCAAGTTTTTTATTTTGTTTTATTTTGTTTTGTTTGTTTGTTTGGTTTTTGAGATGGAGTCTCACCTTGTCACACAGGCTGGAGTGCAGTGGTGCAATCTCTGCTCACTGCAACCTCTGCCCCCAGGATTCAAGCTATTCTCCTGCCTCAGTCTCCTGAGTACCTGGGATTGCAGGCACACGCCACCCTGCCAGGCTAATTTTTGTATATTTAGTAGTGACAGGTTTTCACCATGTTGGGCAGGCTGGTCTGGAATGCCTGACCTCGTGATCTGCCCACCTCGACCTTCCAAAGTGCTGGGATTACAGCTGTGAGCCACCATGCCCAGCTGTAGGCCTATGTTTTAATAGTATCTCTGCCTTTTAGTAGCTCAGTGATGTTGGCCAGTCACTAAGCCTCTCTGAATCTCATGAGCAGAATGGGGTTACTAACACCTGCTTTGCAAGGTGAGGCGCTGGATATAGGGCAGGTGCTATAAATATGTTAGTTTCCTTCCTCCTAACCCCGGCTCAGCCATTTACTGGCTCTGTGGCCTGAGAGGTCTTTACCTTCTTGGAGCTTCCATTTCCTCATAGGTACCTCTAAAGTCGCTTCTACACCTGGGAGCCTCGGGCCCTGATGGGTTAAATATGGAAGCTCTGCGAAGCCAGGTTGGCTGCTCCGCTCCTTCCTTCCCAACAAAAACAAACCCGGAAGTACAGGTTCTTTCTAATGACAGCAACCCCCAGCCACAGGTTTTCCAGGGCAGGGCTAATTTCAGACGTGAATCCCGTGCTTGTCAGACCAGATTTCCTGCTTTGAGACTTGGGAAATCCAATTGCCTTAAACTGACCTTTCTCTGGGCCACTCTTCTTGTACCAGGTGGAAAACCTGTAAAAAAAAAAAAAAAAAAAAAAAAAAGCTGGTCACAGTCCACCGACCTATGGCCTCATAGAGAACGGCAGTGGGAGTCACTGCGTAGTGCTGGGACCCAGGGGCCTCGTATTAAGTTCTCCATGGAGCTTTCTGTTTTTCTTTCTTTCTTTTTATAATTGAGGTGAAATTCGCACAACATAAAGTTAATCATTTTTAAGTGTATAGTGGCCAGGTATGGTAGCTCAGACTTGTAATACCAGCACTTTGGGAGGCTGAGCTGGGAGGATCGATTGAGCTCAGGGTGAGACCCCATCACTATTTTTGTTTTGTTTTGTTTTGTTTTGAGATGGAGTCTCGCTCTGTTGCCCGAGCTGGAGTGTAATGGCTCAATCTCGGCTCACTCCAGCCTGCACCTCCCAGGTTCAAGTGATTCTCCTACCTCAGCCTCCCAAGTAGCTAGGACGGTAGGACTATAGGCTCCCGCTACAACACCCAGCTAATTTTTGTATTTTTAGTAGAGACAGGGTTTCACCATGTTGGCCAGGCTGGTCTCAAACTCCTGACCTCAGGTGATCCACCCGCCCCGGCCTCCTAAAGTGCTGGGATTATAGGTGTGAGCCACTGTGCCCGGCCCTCCATCACTATTAAAATAAATAAATTAAAAGAAGGGTACAGTTCAGAATCATTTAGTACATTCACGGTATACCCATACTCATTAAGCACTCACTCTTCATTCCCCCGGCCCTACCCCCAGGCAACCACAAACCTGCTTTCTGTCTCTATGGATTTCTCTATTCTGGACACTTCATATGAATGGGATCACAAAATATGTGACCTTTTGTGATGCGTCATTCACTTAGGATAATTTTGTTTTTTGTGAGACAGGATCTCATTCTGTTGCCCAGGCTGGAGTGTAGCGGCACAATTTCAGCTCACTGTAGCCTCAACCTCCTGGACTCAAGTGATCCTCCCACCTCAGCCTCCCAAGTAGCTGAGACTAAAGGTGTATGCCACCATCCCTGGCTAATCTTTGTATTTTTTGTAGAGACGGGGTTTCACCATGTTTCCCAGGCTGGTCTCAAACACCGGGGCTCAAGCAATCCTCCTGCCTCAGCCTCCCAAAGTGCTGGGATTATAGGCATGTGCCACCGTGCCTGGCCAGCATAATGTTTTTGAGGTTCATCTACCTTTTGTTACACAGCAGACCTTCATTTCTCTTTATGTCTGAATAATAGTCCATTGCGTGGGTACATGTCACATTTTACATAGCCCTTTACCAGGTGATGGACATTTGGGTGGTTTCCACCTTTGGCTGTCACGAATAGTGCTGCTATGAACTTTCATGTACAAATATTTGCTTTTTTGTTTTGTTTTGTTTTGAGACAGAGTCTTGCTCTGTCACCCAGGCTGGAGTGCAGTGGCACAACCTCGGCTCACTGCAACCTCCACCTCCTGGGTTTAAGCAATTCTCCTGCCTCAGCCTCCTGAGTAGCTGGGATTACAGGCATCCACCACCACGCCTGGATAATTTTTATATTTGTAGTAGAGATGGGGTTTCACCATCTTGGCCAGGCTGGTCTCAAACTCCTAACCTCATGATCCACCCACCTCGGCCTCCCAAAGTGCTGGGATTACAGGTGTGAGCCACCATGCCCGGCCAGCATCTATATCTTAATATATCCAAAATTGAACTCCAGGCTGGGCACAGTGGCTCACGCTTGTAATCCCAGCACTCTGGGAGGCAAAAACAGATGGATCACTTGAGGCCAGGAGTTCAAGACCAGCCTGGCCAACATGGTGAAATCCCATCTCTACCAAAAAAATACAAAAATTAGCTGGGCGTGGTAGCACACACCTGTAATCCCAGATACTTGGGAGGCTGAGGCAGGAGAATCACTTGAACTTGGGAGGCGGAGGTTGCAGTGAGCCGAGATCGCACCACTGCACTCCAGCCTGGGCAGTGACAGAAAGAGACTGTGTCTCAATAAAGCAAACAAACAAACAAACAAACAAAAAATGAGCTCCTGATTCCCCCACTCCCAAACCGGGTTCCCTTGCAGCCTAGCCCATTTCAGTTGGTGGCAGCTCATTCCTTCCATTTTTTCAGACTCAAAACCCTCCAGCCATCCTTGGCTCTCTCTCATGCTCCACATCCAACCCCTCAGGAAACAAAGCTATATATATATATATATCCAGAATTCAGGAAGCTGAGGCAGGAGCCTCAGGAGCCTCGCTTGAGCAGGGACCTTAGGAGGCAGGAGCCTTGCTTGAGCCCAGGAGTTCCAGAATATATATATATATTCTGGAGATATATATGTATCTCCAGAATCCAACCATTTGCCACCACCACTGCTACCCTCGGCACTGAATTCTCTCTGCCCCTCTCTCCCCTTGTTCTTTACAGTCTATACTCAGCCACGCAGCTGGGGTTAGCCTTTATTTTAATAATATAAAGCCGGGAGTGGTGGCTCATGCCGGTAATCCCAGCTCTTTGGGAGGTCAAGGCAGGTGGATCACTTGAGGCCAGGAGTTCGAGACCAGCCCAGCCAACATAACGAAACCCTTCTCTCCAAAAAATATAAAAAATTAACCAGGCATGGTGGCGCACTCCTGTAATCCCAGCTACTCGGGAGGCTGAGGCACAAGAATTGCTTGGGCCTGAGAGGCAGAGGTTCCAGTGAGCCGATATTGCACCACTGTACTCCAGTCTGGGTGACAGACCAAGATTCCATCTCAAAAAAATATATATATTATTATTATTATTGACACAGGGTCTCTGTCACCCAGGCTGGAGTACAGTGGTGCAATGATAGCTCACTGCAGGATTAATCTCCTGGACTCAGCCACCCACCTCAAATTCCCCAATAGCTGGGACTACAGGTGCATATTACCATGCTCAACTAATTTTCAAAAACTTTTTTGTAGAGATGGGGGTCTCGCTGTGTTGCCCAGGCTAGTCTTCAACTCCTGGCCTCTAGCAATCCTCCCACCTCAGCCTCTAAAAGAGTTGGGATTATAGGCATGAGCCACCATGCCCAGCCCCTGAGTTACATTTTAAAGGCTAACCCAGCCTGGGTGACAGAGCAATACCCTGTCTCTGATGATAATAAAAGAAGAAAAGACTAATAACCCAAAATATAAGTTAGATTGTGTTGCTTCTATGCTCAAAACCCTGCCATAGCTTCTCTTTACTTGGAGTGAAAGCCAAGCACACAATGGCTGGTGACGGTCTGCGTGATCTGGCCGCTTTACCTTTGACTTCACCCCTGTCACTTTCTCTAGCTCACTCCACTCCAGCCACCCCACCTAAAGAAATTCACACTGGCCTGCTACTTCTGTGTAAATACCCTTTCCCGAGATATGGCACATCTGTCTCCCTCCCTGCCAGACTTCCTTTTTATTTATTTATTTATTTATTTTTATTTTTGAGATGGAGTTTCACTCTTGTTACCCAAGCTGGAGTGCAGTGGCCCAATCTTGGCTCACCACAACCTCCGCCTCCCGGGTTCAAGCGACTCACCTGCCTCAGCCTCCCGAGTAGCAGGAATTACAGGCATGTGCCACCACACCCGGCTGATTTTGTATTTTTAGCAGAGATGGGGTTTCTCCATGTTGGTCAGGACTGTCTCAAACTCCCAATCTCAGGTGATCTGCCCTCCTCGGCCTCCCAAAGTGCTGGGATGCCGTGTGAGCCACTGCACCCGGCCTATTTTTCTTTTTTTGAGATAGTCTTATTCTGTCGCCAGGCTGGAGTGCTGTGGTGTAATTTCCACTCACTGCAACCTCCTGGGTTCAAGCGATTCTCCTGCTTCAGCCTCCCGAGTAGCTGGGACGACAGGCATGCACCACCACACCCAGCTAATTTTTGTATTTTTAGTAGCGATGGGGTTTCACCATGTTAGCCAGGCTGGTCTCGAACTCCTGACCTCAAGTGATCCACCCGCCTTGGTCTCCCAAAATGCTGAGATTGCAGGCATGAGCCACCATACCTGACCCCAATGCCACTTTCTAATGCGGCCTTCTAATAGAGCCACTCTATTTAAAATGACAACCCAATCCATCCTTCTTCCTCTGCATGCCCTCCCCCACTCTACTTTCTTCTTCCATAACATCTTTCACCTTCCAATGATACTTCATTTACTCTTTCCTTGTGTTTATTGTCCCTCTCCCCTGCCTGAACAGAAACCCCATGAGGGAAGGGTCTTGGCATGTTTTGTCCAGTGCCTAGAAAGTACCCTGCATGTAGCAGGCACTTGCTACATATTTGTTGAATTAGTAAACAATACTACTAATAATGGTGTAGGCCAGGTGTGGTGGCTCACGCCTGTAATCCGAACACTTTGGGAGGCCGAAGCCGGCGGATCACGAGGTCAGGAGATCGAGACCATCCTGGCTAACACCGTGAAATCCCATCTCTACTAAAAATACAAAAAAATTAGCTGGGCGTGGTGGCGGGTGCCTGTAGTTCCAGCTGCTGGGGAGGCTGAGGCAGGAGAATGGCGTGAACCGGGAGGCGGAGCTTGCAGTGAGCCGAGATCACGCCACTGCACTCCAGCCTGGGCGACAGAGCGAGACTCCATCTCAAAAAATAAATAAATAAAAAATAAATAAAGTATCACAAAATATTTTCAAATTAAAAAATAAAAAATAAATAATGGTGGCCATTTATTAAGCCCATTACCCACATTCTCTACAAGCATTCCATGTAAACTTCATAAGCAAGGTGGAATTTTTTTGCTTCCATTTTACAGTTGGGGAACCTAAGGCGTTTAAACACCTAAGGTGTTTTAAGCAACTTGCCCAAATCCACAGAGCTAGTTCCATAGCAGGAAAGGATTTGAGCCCAGGTCTTTGGTTGCCTTTGGGACTCTTGGTCTTTTCTACTTTGCTGTTCACCGTAGCTGCATTTAACATGTCTTACTTATTCATTCACTTGTTCATCTAGTAAATATTTCCCTCCTCCATCCCTCCACCACCCAAAATGCCAGGCCTTGTCCTGCACACTGGGGACCCACACATCAGTGGGTCATGGACCTTGCCCCAGAGGAGCTCTGGTCCCACGGCCCAGGCAATAAGTGTCCCTGTGGGCTTCATTTTTGTTTTCTATTTTTAAGAGACGGGGTCTTGCTCTGTTACCTAGGCTGGAGAATAGTGGTACCGTCACAGCTCACTGCAGCCTCAAACTCCTGGGCTAAAGTGTTTCTCCAGCCTCAGCCTCCCAAGTAGCTGGGACTACAGGCATGCACCACCATGCCTAGCTAAAGTTTCGTTTTTTTGATTTTTTTTTTTCTTTTGCCTCTATCCCCCAGACTCAAGCAATCCTGCCTGTGTTGCTCAGGCTGACCTCACACTCCTGGGTTCAAGCCATCCTTCCACCTCAGCCTCCCAAAGTGCTAGGATTACACGCATGAGTCATCACATTTTGCTCCCACGGGGAGTTTTGTAAACTGAACAAAGGGAGCTCCCTTTCCCCAGCAATTCATCACTGGAGTCCATATGAATCAATGTTCCTCATTTCCAGCAGAAAAAGCAGCTTCCCATGCTTTCCCTGCCCCCTCCTCGGCTGAGTGAGGCTGACAGGTGCACACCCTGCAACATCCTGCACCTCACCAGGTAAACAGGCCTGAAGGAGGGAGGCCAAGGGTGTGGGCACGGGCACAGGGCCAAGCTGACCTCGCAAAGGCTGAGGGGCGGGAAGAGCAGGAGGAAGTGTGGGCAATGGGGAGCTGCTGGGTCTGGAGCAATTGCCATTGCCACATGGGGAACTCACCAGCCCAGAGGCTGACCTGGGGCTGAGCAGAGCCCAGCAGTGGGGTAGGAAGGGGCCCACCCTTGCTCCTCCAGCTCCCTTTTCTCCCCACCCCTCAACCCCAAACTCTGTGCCTCCTCCTCACTGCCCTGCTGTCAATTCACCTCCTTTAACCCTTTCCCCCCGTGCCTCCCAAGGAAAAGGGGAAACTAACAGGCCAACTGATCTTCAACGGCCTTGGAGCTTTGTTTCTTAAAAATTCACTAAGGGGCCAGGCGCGGTGGCTCACGCCTATAATCCTAGCACTTTGGGAGGCTGAGGGAGGCAGATCACTTGCGGTCAGGAGTTCGAGACATGGTGGAACCCCGTCTCTACTAAAAATACAAAAATGTGCTGGGCATGGTGGCGCATACTAGTAATCTCAGCTACTTGGGAGGCTGAGGCAGGAGAATCATTTGAACCTGGGAGGCGGAGGTTGCAGTGAGCCAAGATTGTGTCACTGCACTCCAGTCTGGGCGACAGAGGGAGACACTGTCTCCAAAATAATAATAATAATAATAATAATAATAATAAATAAATAAATAAATTCACTAAAGGAGACCACGTGTGATGGCTCATGCCTGTAATCCCAGCACTTTGAGGGGGAGTAAGGTGTGAGGATGGTTTGAACCCAGGAATTTGTGACCATTCTGGGTAATATAGAGAGACCCCATCTCTACAAAAATTAAAAACTCAGCCAGGTGTGGTGGTGCCCACCTGTAGTCGCAGCTACTATGGAGGCTGAGGCAGAAGGATTGCTTGAGCCTGGGAGGTTGAGGATGCAGTAAGCCATGATCATGCCACTGCACTCCAGCCGGGGCAAGAGAGTGAGACGCTGTCTCAAAAAAAAAAAAAAAAAAAAAAATCACTAAGGGGTAGGTAATTGGGTTTGGAGTTTGACTAAACATGCTCTTGGCCATGCACCTGGGTTGTTTTCCACCCATATATTCATTTAGTCCACACTCATTGTGTTCCAGACCCTCTGGCAGGTGCCAGGGTCCTGAGGAGCTCAGGGTCAGCTGGAGAAGCGGGAGAGGCTACAGTTAAACACAATACAGCTCTGGGCCAGGAGGGGCTCAGGGGCTCAGAGAAAGATGTGAATGACAACATAGTAATGACAATCCAATCAAGCCCCAGGGGTCTGAAGTGGAACTCATTAGACAATTCAAGTGCCCACCGTTTGCAGGACACTGTCCTTCAGAGGCACGCAGGCTACTCTGATTGAGCCCTGATGTTATTCCCTGCCTAGAATCCAGACTGGGTCTCGTTGGAAGAGTGGTGTGGACAGCAGGGTGAAGTTTCTGTCATTGGAACTGTACCGCTGGGGGGTTTAGAAAGGGCACTCTCCCTTCACCCCAAGAAAACGAAAGAAAGGAAAGGGCACTCCCATCACAGACAGCAGCAAACTGAGTCACGAGAGGTGAGATTTGCTCATTCCCTTAGACCACAGGCTGTCTGGAGGTACGAAATCAGGCTTATTGCCATGTTCGTAGCACCTGACCTTAGAAAATTATCCAGAGGTAGGCCGGGCGCGGTGGCTCAAGCCTGTAATCCCAGCACTTTGGGAGGCCGAGACGGGCGGATCACGAGGTCAGGAGATCGAGACCATCCTGGCTAACACGGTGAAACCTCGTCTCTACTAAAAATACAAAAATCATTAGCCGGGCGAGGTGGCGGCGCCTGTAGTCCCAGCTACTCGGGAGGCTGAGGCAGGAGAATGGCGTGAACCCGGGAAGCGGAGCTTGCAGTGAGTCGATCGTGCCACTGCACTCCAGCCTTGGCGACAGAGCGAGACTCCGTCTAAAAAAAAAAAAAAAAAAAAAAAAATTATCCAGAGTAGAATATTTATTTATGTATTTATGTATGTGTGTATTTATTTATTTATTTTGAGACAAGGTCTCGCTCTGTCACCCAGTCTGGAGCACAGTAGCACAATCCGGGCTGACCGCAGCCTCAACCTCCAGGCAACAGCGATCCTCCCACCTTGACCTCCTGAGTAGCTGGGACTATAGGCAGGCACCACCATGTCTGGCTAATTAAAAAAAAAAAAATGTATAGAGACAAGGTAGAATATTTATTGATAGGGTAATATAGAAATGAGTTACTAAAAAGATATGTTATATAATCTAAATTTTATAAAATACAGACTGGACGTGGTGGCTCATGTCTGTAATCCCAGCACTTTGGGAGGCCAAGGTGGATGGATCATGAGGTCAGTAGTTCGAGACCAGCCTGGCCAAAATAGTGAAACCCCATCCCTAGTAAAAATACAAAAATTAGCTGGGCATGGTGGCACGCCCATGGTCCCAGTTAATAGGGAGGCTGAGGCAGGAGAATCACTTGAACCTGGGAGGCGGAGGTTGTGGTGAGCTGAGATCACGCTACTGCACTACAGCCGGGGCAACAGAATGAGGCTCTGTCTCAAAAAAAAGAAAAAAAAAAAAAACCATAGGCACACACACGTATATTTTTAAAAGACAGACACTGGTAGACTACAAAATGTTGATGACTGTTATCTGTAACTTGTAGATTGCAGTTGTTTTTAAAAGACTTTTTATTAGGTAAAATTTGAACATGCATCAAAAAACAGAATCAGATGGTGAATCTTGGAAGCTAGTCCCAACATCCATCAACCCATGGGTGATCATGCACCGTCCACACTCCATCCCTTTCCTTTGAAAATATTACATGGAAGTACAGCCCACACATCACATCCTTTCTTCCGTAAACATTTCAGTGTGCAGTGTGTATCTCTAAAACTCAGGCCTAAAAAAATACCTAACTACAGTACCATTGTAACAACTAAAAAGATATACAATTATTCCTCGATACCAAATGGTCTAGTCAGCATTCAAATTTCCAGTGGTCTCGTAAATGACATTCGATGTTTCTGTTTTGCAGTGTTTTTTCCTTTTTTTTTTTTCTTTGACAGTCTTGCTCTGTTGCCCAGGCTGAAGTACAGTGGTGTGATCATGACTCACTGCAGCCTCCAACTCCTGGGCTCAAGTGATCCTCCTGCCTCAGCCACCTGAGTAGCTGAGACTAACAGGTGTGTTCCACCATGCCTGGCTAATGTAAAGACAGGGTCTCGTCATGTTGCCCAGGGTGGTCTTGAATTCCTGGGCTCAAGCAATCTCCTTACCTTAGCCTCCCAAAATGCTAGGATTACAGGTGTGAGTGGCCATGCCCAGACCGGCCAGGTGTGGTGGCATATGCCTGTAGTCCTAGCTACTCAGGAGGCTGAAGCAGGAAGACTGTTTGAGCCCAGGAGGTTGAGGCTGCAGTGAGCCATGATCATACCACTGTACTTCAGCCTGGGCAACAGAGCAAGACTCTGTCAAAACAAACAAACAAACATAGCTGGGCGCAGTGGCTCACACCTGTAATCCCAGCACTTTGGGAGGCTGAGGCAGGAGAATCGCTTGAACCCTTGAGGCAGAGGTTGCAATGAGCCAAGATCAAACCATTGCACTCCAGCCTGGGCAAGAATTATAAAACTCCAAATTTACAAGAATTGTAAATCTCAAAAACAAAACAAAACAAAACACTGTAAAACAGAAATATCTAATGTCATTTACAAGATTAATGTCACTGGAAATGTGAACGTTGACTAGACCATTTGACATCAAGGAATTATTGTATATCTTTTTAGTTGTTATAATGGTACTGTAGTTATGTATTTTTCTTTAGGCCTGAGTTTTAGAGATACCCACTGCACACTTAAATGTTTAAGGAAGAAAGAGACACATGCACCACTACACTCCAGCCTCGGAGACAGAGTGAGACCCTGTCTCTAAAATCAATCAATAAATAAGGACCACACTGTGCAATCAGCTGATCTGTCATTTAGGTCTCTTATCTCTAGTTTCTCCTTCCAGCTCTTTCAATTTTCATTGTAAACACATCATTTGTTTTATCATATCCCACAATTTGGATTTTGCTGATTGCATCCCTTAACAAGGGATCCCAATTTAACAAGCTTTCTGTGCTTTGTATTTCCTGTAAATTTATAGTTTCTTACAGAGCCTGATCAGATTCAGGTTAGAGGGTCTGTTGTTGTTACTGCTGTTGCTTTAGAGACTGGGTGTCACTCTGTGGCCCAGGGTGGAGTGCAGTGGTGCGATCATAGCTCACTGCAGCCTTCACTTCCTGGGCTCAAGAGATCCTTCCACCTCAGCCTCCCAAGTAGATGGGATTCAGGCACACGCCACACTGCCCAGCTCAGATTAGAGGTTTTTTCTTTTTCTTTTTTTTTTTTTTTGACACAGTCTCGCTCCGTCGCCCAGGCTGGAGTGCAGTGGTGCATTCTCTGCTTACTGCAACAACCTCCGCCTCCGGGTTCAAGCAATTCAGATTAGAGTTTTTTGACATGAATAATTCATGGAAAATGTGTGATTTCATTGAGAGGCAAATAATGTCTAGTTGTCTTTTTCTGGTGTAACATTAGCAGCCACTACTGTTCAATGCTCAGATCCCTTAGTTCATGAAGGGACGCAAGACGACGATAACCTAATGTGGCCATTCTCAATTTTTTTTTTTTTTTTTTCAGATAGGGTCTCACTCTGTCACCCAAGCTAGAATACAGTGGCATGATCAAAGCTCACTGTAGCCTCCACTTCCCAGGCCCAAATGATCCTCCTTCTACCTCAGCTTCCAGAGTAACTGGGACTACAGACTTGCACCACTACGCCTGGCTAAATTTTTTTTTTTTCTTTGAACCGCAGTCTTGCTCTGTCACCCAGGCTGGAGTGCAGTGGCCGATCTCAGCTCACTGCAACCTCTGCCTCCCAGGTTCAAGCAATTCTCCTGCCTCAGCCTCCTGAGTAGCTAGGACTACAGGTGCCTACCACCACACTTGGCTAGTTTTCTGTATTTTTAGTAGAGATGGGGTTTCCCCGTGTTAGCCAGGATGGTCTCCATCTCCTGACCTCGTGATCTGCCTGTCTTGGCCTCCCAGTGCTGGGATTACAGGTGTGAACCCTGTGAGTCTTTGACAGCTTCTTTGCTCACTGATTTTTCTAGATGTTCCAGACTCTTCCTGTGTTCTTCCCCAGACCTGGAATCAGTGTTTCTCTAAGGAGTCTTGGTTCCCTTGAGAAGGAAATGGTATTTAGAGATCACAAGCTGGGTGCTAGAGGTATAATCGGCTTTAATTTTTTTTTCATTTTTTATTTTGAAATAATTTTAGACTTACAGAAACGTTGCAAAAATAGCACAGAGTTCCCGTATATCCTCTTACCCAGCTTCCTCTAAGGTTAACATCTTACATAACCATAGTGCAGTTATCAAACCAATACATTCACATTGGCACAATACTATTAGCTGAACTACAGACTTGATTCCGATTTTACCAATTTTTCCACTAACATCCCATTTTTGGGTGTGTTTATTTGTTTTTCTGTCCTGGGATCCAATCCAGGTAAATCATCATGTCTCCTTACCCTCCTTAATGACAGTTCCTCAGTCTTTCCTTATCCATGACCTCAACACTTTTGAAGAATACTGGTCAGGCATTTGGGGATTTGTTTGTTTGTTTGTTTTGTTTTGTTTTGTTTTTGAGATGGAGTCTCACTCTGTTGCCCAGGCTGGAGTGCAGTGGCACAATCTCGGCTCACTGCAACCTCTACCTCCTGGGTTCAAGCAATTCTCCTGCCTCAGCCTCCTGAGTAGCTAGGATTACAGGCGCATGCCACTATGCCCAGCTAATTTTTTTTTCTTTTTTTAATTTTTTATTTTAGTAGAGATTGGGTTTCACCATGTTTCCCAGGCTGGTCTTGAACTCCTGAGCTCAGGTGATCCACCCAGCTCGGCCTCCCAAAGTGCTGGGACTACAGGCGTGAGCCACCTCGCCTGGCCTGTTTTTTTTGTTGTTGTTTTGTTTTGTTTTGAGACAGGGTCTTGCTCTGTCACCCAGACTGGAGTGCAGTGGCACAAACCCTTTTACTGCAGCCTCAACCTCCTGGGCTCATGCAACGCTCCCGCCTCAGCCTGCTGAGTAGCTGGGGCCACAGGTGCACACTAATTACTTTTTAATTTTTGGTAGAGATGGGGTTTCACTATGTTGCCCAGGTTGGTCTCAAACACCTGGGCTCAAGCCATCCTCCCATCTGGGCCTCGCAAAGCACTGGAATGACAGGCATGAGCCACTGCATCTGGCCTGGTCAGGTGTTTCACAGAATGTCCTTCACTTTGGATTTGTCACTCCTTCCTACCTACCTACGTACCTTCCTTCCTTCCTTCCTTTCTTTCTTTTTTTATAGATGGTGGAGTTTTGCTCTTGTTGCCCAGGCTGCAGTGCAATGGAGTGATCTCGGCTCACTGCAACCTCTGCCTCCCAGGTTCAAGTGATTCCCCTGCCTCAGTCTCCCAGGAAGCTGGAATTACAGGCACGTGGCACCACGCCTGGCTAATTTTGTATTTTTAGTAGAGACTGTGTTTCGCCATGTTGGCCAGGCTGGTCTCGAACTCCTGACCTTGGGTGATCCGCCCGCCTCAGCCCCCAGAGTGCTGAGATTACAATGTCACCTGTTTCTTTATGACTAGATGGTGGTTATGCCTTTTGGGGAAGACAAACAGGAAGAGTGACTCTCTCTTCTCAGTGCATCAGGGGTGAACAGTGTTGGCATGTCTTATTCTTGGTGATGGGCAAATCATTTGGCTAATCATTTGATTAAGATGGTATCTGCAAGGTTTCTCCATCATCCAGTTATTATCTGTAGAATTATCTTTGCATTTGCAGCTAATAAACCTTTGGGGGGAGATATTTTGAGATTATGCCAATATTCTATTTCTCTTTAAACTTTTACCCACACATTTTAGCACCCATTGGAGGATCTTGTCTGTAACAATTATGATTGGTGTTCTAATGTTGAGTTTCTCTTTTTTTTTTCGGGACACAGTCTCACTCTATCGCCCAGGCTAGAGTGCAGTGGCGAGATCTTGGCTCCCTACAACCTCCACCTCCCAGGTTCAAGCAATTCTCGTGCCTCAGCCTCCCAAGCTGGGATTACAGGTGGACACCACCACGCTCTGCTAGTTTTTATATTTTTAGTAGAGATAGGGTTTCCCGATGTTGGTTAGATTGTTCTTGACTTCCTGACCTCAAGTAATCCTCCTACCTCGGCCTCCCAAAGTGCTGGGATTACAGGGATGAGCCACCACGCCCAGCCTAATGTTGAGTTTCTATTTCTCTCATTCCTGTTTATTGATCTATTGAGTGACTTATTTATTTATTTAGAGATGAAGTCTCACTCTGTCACCCAGGCTGGAGTGCAGTGGTGCAATCTTAGCGACTTGATTGTTCGAGTGATCCTCCCATCTCAGGATGACAGGTGTGAGCCACCATGCCCAGCCTCCTTCTGCATTTGTTAATTAGATTTTTTTCTGTAAGAAAGAGCTGTCCCTTCCTCTCTCCCCAACCATTTATTTATTTATTTGTTCGATTATTCATTTATATCAGTATGGATTTGTGGATATTTTATTCTAGGGGTTATAATCTAGGACTGCTGTTAGTATAACAGGCTTTTAATAAATATTTCAGCCGGGCACGGTGGCTCACGCCTATAATCCCAGCACTTTGGGAGGCTGAGGTGGGCGGATCACCTGAGGTCAGGAGTTTGAGACCAGCCTGACCAATATGGAGAAATTCCTTCTGAACTAAAAATACAAAAAATTAGCCGGGCGTGGTGGCGGGCACCTGTAATTCCAGTTACTCAGGAAGCTGAGGCAGAAGAATTGCTCGAACCCAGGAGGCAGAGGTTGCAGTGAGCCGAGATCGCACCACTGCACTCCAGCCTGCACCACAAGAGCAAAATTCTGTCTCAAAAAAATAAATAAATAAATAAATAAATAAATAAATATTTTGGAAGGAAGAAGGCAAGCAGGAAAATAGAAAAAGGAAAAATCAGAACTTGTCCCTTAATTTTTTTATTTTATTTTATTTTTATTGATTGATTGATTTTTCTGAAACTGAGTTTTGCTCTTTTTGTCCAGGCAGAGGCGTGATCTCAGCTCACTGCAACCTCTGCTTCCCAGCTTCAAGTGATTCTCCTGCCTCAGCCTCCCAAGTAGCTGGGATTACAGGCATGTGCCACCACACCTGGCTAATTGTGTATTTGTAGTAGATACGGGGTTTCACCATGTTGGCCAGGCTGGCCTCAAATCCCTGAGCTTAGGTGATCCACCTGCCTCGGCCTCCCAAAGTGTTGGGATTACAGGCGTGAGCCACCACGCCGGGACTTTTTTATTTTATTTTATTTATTTTTTATTTATTTACTTTTTTTGAGACAGTCTCACTCTGTCACCCAGGCTGGACTACAGTGGCGAGATCTCGGCTCACTGCAACCACCGCCTTCCAGGTTCAAGCGATTCTCCTGCCTCAGCCTCCTGAGTAGCTAGGACTACAGGCGCATGGCACCATGTCTGGCTAATTTTTTGTATTTTTAGTAGAGATGAGGTTTTACTGTGTTAGCCAGGCTGGTCTTGATCTCCTGACCTCATGATCTGCCCTCCTCAGCCTCCCAAAGTGCTAGGATTACAGGCATGAGCCACCACGGCCAGCCACTTATTATTATTATTATTATTTGAGATGAAGTCTCACTCTGTAGCCCAGGCTGGAGTCCACTGGCACGATCTCAGCTTACTGCAACCTCCGCCTCCTGGGTTCAAGCGATTCTCCTGCCTCAGCCTCTCAAGTAGCTGGAATTATAGTGTGCACCACCATGCCTGGCTAATTTTTTGTATTTTTAGTAGAAACAGGGTGTCACCATGTTGGCCGGCCTGGTCTCAAACTACTGACCTCAGGTGTCAGGTGTCTGCCTACCTTGGTCTCCCAAAGTGCTGGGATTACAGGCATGAGCCACCGTGGCTGGCCTATTTTATTTATTTATTTATTTTTATTATTAAGACGGAGCCTTGCTCTGTCACCCAGGTTGGAGTGCAGTGGCACAATCTTGGCTCGCTGCAATTTCTGCCTCCTGAGTTTAAGCAATTTTCCTGCCCCAGCCTCCTGCGTAGCTGGGACTACAGGCATGTGCCACCACATCTGGATAATTTTTGTATTTTTAGTAGAGATGGGATTTCACCATGTTGGCAGGCTGGTCTCAAACTCCTGACCTCAAGTGATCCACCAGCCTCAGCCTCCCAAAATGCTGGGGTTACAGGCGTGCGCCACCCTGCCTGGCCCATTTATATTTAATAAATCTTTATCGGGACACACTACATAGGTCAAAACGTTCCCATGTGCTGGTGGGAGTGACCTTTGTAAGGTGCAAATCTGATTGACTGGGGGTACCACACTACCCTGGGAGCCCCCAGGGGCCAGCTCAGAGTCTAATTAGCATGTCTCTCTCCTTAGGATTCAGCCTGCCATGGCTGGTCCACTGAAAGCTGGCTGGCTCCTTTAAGTCAGACCATGTCCGTCCCACGCTTAAAACCCTGCAAAGTCTCCCCATCTCCGAGTGAAAGCTGAAGTCCATTTGCTGGTTTTGAGACTTCCATGCTCGAAGGCCCCCTACTCCCTCCCTGCCTTCTTCTCTCTGTCCCTTGCTCGCTTAGCTCCTCCATGGTCTCCACTCCATCAAGGTAGGGTCTCTGCAAGGCCTGGGTTGTTCTTCCCACAGATAGCCAACTGCTCCCCAGGACCTCTCCTCCTCAGGTCTTAGATGTCACCCCAGAGCTGCCCCCTCTCTTCCCACAAGAACTACCAACGGCAGGGTGTGGTGGCTCACACCTGTAATCCCAGCACTTTGGGAGGCCCAGGCGGGCAGATCAGTTGAGGTCAGGAGTTCCAGACCAGCCTGGCCAACATGGCAAAACACCAATTCTATTAAAAATATAAAAATTAGCTGGAAGTGATGGCGGGCACCTGTAGTCCCAGCTACTCAGGAGGCGGAGGCAGGAGAATCACTTGAACCCAGGAGGAGGAGGCTGCAGTGAGCAAGATGGCGCCACTGCACTCCAGCCTGGGTGACAGAATGAGACTCTGTCTCAAAAAATAAAAATTAAAAAAAGAGGCCGGGTGTGGGCTCATGCCTGTAATCCCAGCACTTTGGGAGGCTGAGGCAGGCAGATCACCTGAGGTCAAGAGTTTAAGACTGACCTCAACATGGAGAAACCCTGTCTCTACTAAAAATACAAAATTAACCTGGCATGGTGGTGCATGCCTGTAATCCCAGCTACTCGGGAAGCTGAGGCAGGAAAATCGCTGGAACCCAGGAGGCGGAGGTTGCGGTGAGCCGAGATCACGCCATTGCACTCCAGCCTGAGCATAAGAGCAAAACTCCGTCTCAAAGAAAAAAAAAAAAAAGAACTACTCCCTTCCCTCCATATATATTTTTTCCTTTTTCTGCCTTCTTTCACTGGAATGTAAGCTCCAGGAGAAGCAGGGGTACTCTGGTGTGACAATTAGAGAGGGACAATTACAGTATGTGTGAAAACCCAGTGGGTGGTCAGAGAGGGCCTCTCAGAAGACATAGCCTCTATAGCCAGGTGAATTGGGAGCAAGTGTCAGGACGAGGTCAAGTCTCTTGGACAACAGATGAGACACAGGTCACTCCAGGGGGACTGTGGATGGCTGAGACACGGAACTGCCTCCGCTCTTTACCCAGACTCTGCCCAGTGTCTGCTAGGTGCCAGGCCCTGGGGGGTGACAAAACTGACTGCGCTTCCCCCGGAAGGCAATAAACAAGAAAAATCAGTGTATGTCTAATTTCTTACACGGGGTAGGTATTAGGAAGGAACAGAGAAGGATGCTATGAGCGAGGTCACCTTTAAGGTGAGTGGCCAGAGAAGGAAGGAGTGGGGTGTCCCCAGGACATGCTGTCTGGGCCAAAGGAAGATTCCTGAGCAGCCCTCAGGTGGGAAACACCAGGCACCAAAGACCAGACATCAGGGAGATTAGGGAGATGGAGGAGGGAAGTGGGGCTAGATTTTGCTGGAGGGCACTGAAGTTGGTCTTTATCCCCAGGATAAGGAGCCACTGAAGGGTTTTGAGGCTGAGGGGTTTTTATTTATTTATTTATTTATTTATTTATTTATTTATTTAGAGATGGAGTCTCACTCTGTTGCCCAGGCTGGAGTCCAGTGGTACGATTTTGGCTCACTGCAACCTCCGCCCCACCAGGCTCAAGCAATTCTCCTTCCTCAGCTTCCCAAGTAGCTGGGGTTACAGGTGCCCACCACCACGTCCAGCTAACTTTTGTATTTTTAGTAGAGATGGGATTTCACCATGTTGGCCTGGCTGGTCTCAAACTCCTGACTGTGATCCGCCTACCTCGGCCTCCCAAAGTGCTGGGATTAGAGGCATGAGCCACCATGCCCAACCAGCTGAAGGGTTTTAAGCCTAGAAATAGATGATGCGATTTGTATTTAAGGGAAGATTCCATCAACTGTTTTCTGAAGAAGCTGAGACTCCATCCAACAATGTCTAGTTCTCAGCTTCTTTTTTTGTTTTGTTTTTGAGATGGAGTCTCGCTCTGTCACCCAGGCTGGAGTGCAATGGCATGATCTCGGCTCACTGCAACCTCTGCCTCCCCAGTTCAAGTGATTCTCTTGCCTTAGCCTCCCAAGTGGCTGGAACTACAGGCACACACGTGCTACCACGCCCGGCTAATTTTTGTATTTTTAGTACAGACAGGGTTTCACTATGTTGGCCAGGATGGTCTCAAACTCCTGACCTCACGATACACCTCCTCGGCTTCCGAAAATGCTGGGATTACGGGCGTGAACCACTGTGCCTGTCATTTTTTTTTTGGTCTGCAAATTGAGAATAAAAATAGTACAACTACCTTGTGAGGATTAAAAGCTTTAAGGATTAAACTCCTTAAATTGTTTGGAACAATGCCCATCACATAGTAATTGCTCAATAAGTGTTAGGCGTTAGTACTATTCTGTTTTGTTTTGTTTTTTTTTTGAGATGAAGTCTCCTTCTGTTGCCCAGGCTGGAGTGCAGTGGTGGGATCTCAGCTCAGTGCAACCTCTGCCCCTCGGGTTCAAGTTATTCTCCTGCCTCAGCCTCCTGAGTAGCTGGGATACAGGCGCATGCACCACGCCCGGCTAATTTTTGGTTTTTTTGTTTTGTTTTGTTTTTTTTTGAGACAGAGTCTCGCTCTGTCGCCCAGGCTGGAGTGCAGTGGTGCGATCTCCACTCACTGCAAGCTCCGCCTCCCGGGTTTACGCCATTCTCCTGCCTCAGCCTCCCGAGTAGCTGGGACTACAGGTGCCCGCCACCACGCCCGGCTAATTTTTTGTATTTTTAGTAGAGACGGGGTTTCACAGTGTTAGCCAGGATGGTCTCGATCTCCTGACCTCGTGATCCACCCGTCTCGGCCTCCCAAAGTGCTGGGGTTACAGGCGTGAGCCACCGCGCCCGGCTAATTTTTGTATTTTTAGTAGAGACAGGGTTTCACCATGTTTGCCAGGTTGGGTCTTGAACTCTTGACCTCAGGTGATCCACCCGCCTCAGCCTCCCAAAGTGCTGTTATTACAGGTGTGAGCCACTGCCCCTGGCCCCCTACGTCTTTACACTCAGCATCCCTGGGTTTTGACAGTTGCCTGCTTGGTGCATGTTTTCTGCTAGCCCACCAGCTCTAGGAGGTAGGCCAAGGATCTCTTTGGCTCCTTGTTCAGTCCCCAGCTCCTAGCCCCAGCAATAGATTGAATACCTATTTGTTGAGCAAATGGATGCCTGAAGTGGGAAGATGGTGTGGAAATTGTTACGGTGGTCAAGGCAAAAATTAAACTAGGTCTGAGCTGGGTCAGGGATGGTGGTGGTAAACGTGGGAGAGAAATGAGCCCAGGTGGTAGGAGACAATTTACAGAGGTAGAATGCAGATGTTCTTTCTTTCTTTTTCTTTCATTTTTCTTTTCTTTTTTTCTTTTTTCTTTTTTTTTTTTTTTTTTTTTTTGAGACAGTCTCGCTCTGTCACCCAGGCTGGAATGCAGTGGTGTGATCTCAGCTCAGTGTAACCTCCGCCTCCCGGGTTCAACCAATTCTCCCTCAGCCTCCAGAGTAGCTGGCACTACAGATGCACACCACTACACTATACCTGGCTAATTTTTTTTTTTTTTTGTAAAAACGGGGTTTCGCCATGTTGCCTAGGCTAGTCTCAAACTCCTGGACTCAAGTGACCCTCCCACCTTGGACTCCCAAAGTGCTAGGATTACAGGTGTGAGCCACCACGCCCAGCTTTTTTTTTTTTTTTTTTTTCCCAGATGTTCCTTTTAATGGGGAACATATATATTATGGCTGATCCACACTCTATTTGTCCCAAAAGGGTCAGCAAGGCAGATTATCTAGAACCACTGAAGCCATTTGAGTAGAAGAGCAGCTGTTCCGTGATGGGCATGGCTCTGCACACTTTGCATTTTGGAAGTTGCCTCAGCCAAAAGGTAACAGGGGCCTGAGCTGGTCTGAAGGGGGGTAAGTGTGGAGGGGCCCTCACCCTTGGACCCCCCACTTTATTTTTTATTGTTATTATTTTTGAGATGGCGTCTCGCTCTATCGTCCAGTCTGAAGGGCAATGGTGCAATCTCAGCTCACTGCAAACTCCCCCTCCCGGGTTCAAACGATTCTCCTGCCTCAGCCTCTCGAGTAGCTGGAATAACAAAAGTGTGCCACCATGCCTGGATAATTTTTGCGTTTTTAGTAGAGATGGGGTTTCACCATGTTGGCCAGGTTGGTCTCAAACTCCTGACCTCAGGTGATCCACCCACCTCGGCCTCCCAGAGTGCTGGGATTACAGGCATGAGCCACTGCGCTATGCCTATTTATTTATTTCTTTGAAACGGAATCTCACTCTGTCACCCAGGCTAGAGTGCAGTGGCACGATCTCAGCTCACTGCAGCTTCCACCTCCCATGATCAAGCGATTCTCCTGAGTAGCTGGGATTACAGGTGCCTGCCACCACGCCCTGCTAATTTTTTTATTTTTAGTAGAGATGAGGTTTTGCCATGTTGGCCAGACTAGTCTTGAACTCCCGACCTCAGGTGATCCGCCCACCTTAGCCTCCCAAAGTGCTGGGATTACAGGCGTGAGCCACTGCACCCAGCCCCACTGGGCCTTTTAAAAACATGTGAGGTGGCCAGGCACAGTGGCTGACGCCTGTAATCCCAGCACTTTGGGAGGCCGAGACGGGTGGATCACGAGGTCAGAAGATCGAGACCATTCTGGCTAACACGGTGAAACCCCGTCTCTACTAAAATACAAAAAAAAATTAGCTGGGCGTGGTGGTGGGTGCCTATAGTTCCAGCTACACAGGAGGCTGAGACAGGAGAATGGCATGAACCCGGGAGGCAGAGCTTGCAGTGAGCCAAGATCACACCACTGCACTCCAGCCTGGGCGACAGAGCGAGACTCCGTCTCAATTAAAAAAAAAAAAAAAAAAAAAAACATGTGAAGTGAAACAGACTCTGTCTCTAAACAAAACGAAAGGCCTCATATCTGTTTTCTGGGATTGTCAAAAGAGCTGGCCTGAGATGAGGGACGGGAAGATGGAACTTCTCACACATGCTTTGGCAGTACCCTCTGGCCAGGCCAGGGACCTGCCCGCTGGTCTCTGGTCTCCTCTGCTGACATTGGGTAGGCATGCAACCTGATTATGATTATTGGCTTGAGGTACATCTTCGAAACTCACTGGACCCCTCCAGGACAAGCTGGTCCAAATCTTGACCCATTCATTCATTCATTCATTCACTCACTCACTCACTCCACATATGCCATAGTAGACATAAGGGAGTCCAAGTACAATAAGACTGACATGCAATCGAAGAGCTCAGTCCTTGAGGAGGAACCAGGAGAGTGAACAGGCCACTATGATCTGGCAGCATCCAATCCACACAGTCCTGCCCGAAGAGGCAGATGGGCAGTGGGCACGACAGGTGGATGGCACAGCTGTGGTAAGGCAAGAAAGTGAGAACCATTTTTGCTGCATCTTAAAGTCTGTGGTGGAGTGGATGGAGGAAAGGCTAAAAATGTGGCCCAGGGCCTTGTAAGCCTCCTGAAGGAGTCTGGGTTTATTCAGAAGGCAAATGGCATCCCTCGCAGAGGGTTAAGGATGGAATTATTAGCCAGGCATGATGGTGCACACTTGTAGTCCCAGCTAAGGACTATGGAGGCTGAGGTGGGAGGATCACTTGAACCTAGGCATTAGAGGCTGTAGTGAACTATGATCGTGCCTCTGCAATCCAGCCTGGGTGACAGTGAGGCCTCATATCTAAGAAAAAGAAATGATGGAATTAAAATGTTTAGTAATATTCAGGGTAGGGATGGATTAAAATGGGAGCACTGAGGCCAGGCACGGTAGCTCACACCTGTAAGCCCAGCACTTTGGGAGGACAAGGCAGGTGGATCACTTGAGGCCAGGAGTTCAAAACAAGCCCGGCCAACATGGTGAAACCCTGTCTCTACTAAAATACAAAAATTAGCCAGGCATGGTGGCATACTTCTGTAATTTCAGCTACTCAGGAGGCTGAGGTAGGAGGATCACTTGAGCCCAGGGGTCAGAAGTTGGAGTGAGCCCAGATCATGCCACTGCACTCCAGCCTGAGTGACAGAGTGAGATCCTATCTCAAAAAAAAGGGGGGGGGGGTGCTGGGCACGGTGGCCCACACCTGTAACCCTAGCACTTTGGGAGGCCTAGGCGGGCGGATCATGAGGTCAAGAGATCGAGACCATCCTGGCCAACATATTGAAACTCCGTCTCTACTTAAAAAAAAAAAAAAAAAAAAAAAAATAGCTGTAGTCCCAGCTACTCGGGAGGCTGAGGCGGGAGAATTGCTTGAACCCGGGAGGCGGAAGTTGCAGTGAGCCGAGATCGTACCACTGCATTCCAGCCTGGCAACACAGCAAGAAACTGTCTCAAAAAAAAAAAAAAAAAAAAAAAAAGGAGCACTGGCAGTTGGCAAGGAAGGACTCTGTGTGATGATCTAGGGACAAATGGTGAGACCTCGAGGGAATTGAGGGACATTTCAGGGTAGCATCAATAGGAACTGGACCCTTCCTAAGCTGCTGGTCCTTCTAGCTTCCCAAATGATAGCCCCGCCCCGAGCTGCCTCTGGCACCCACGCAGGCAGCACTAGGAATACCACACTGAGACTGTGCATACCCAGCAGGGCAAGGTGGAATGCTCGTTGCCTGCGCAGTTCACCCAGCGGCAGGGCTTGACTTAATTTCCAACCTGGCCTTGGCTTAACTTCCTGAGTGACCTGTCTCTGCCGTCTCCTACCGCACTCCCGTCTCTATATATGATGTGTGAATTTAGTACTTGAAGTAGTCTCTGGCACAGCATAGATACTCATTGAGTGGCAGCCGAGGTTTTTGTTGTTGTTGTTGTTTGTTTTTTGTAGAGACAGGGCCTCACTGTTGCCCAGGCTGGTCTCCAACTCCTGGCCTCAAGCGATCCTCCCACCTTGGCTTGCCAAGGTGCTGGGATTACAGGTGTGAGCCACTGCTCCCAGCCCGGTAGCTAAGATTATTAATTCCTTATGGCTCTGGGGAGCATTCAGAGAGACAAAAGAACACTTCATCCAGTTACTCACTATTCACCTACTAGACAGCTTTGGTCCCTCTCCAGAGCCGGGGGACAGGTCCTGAAGAGGACTAAGTTATACACAGTGTTGAAACTGAAGGAAGATGAAGACATCAGACGCTAAGCACTGCAGAACTCAGGACAGCTGAGGAGAAATGGAGTTCCCTTCAGAGCTCATCAAAATTCATCAGATGTGTCAAGAAAAAAGGATGTCAGGGTCGGTCTTCTCTGGGTCCACACTGAGATTTTACCATCATCTGGAAGAGCACCAAGAGCCATCAGGCCACTGGACCTTTTAAAAACATGTGAGGCAAGCCAGGTGCGATGGCTCACCCCTGTAATCCCAGCACTTTGGGAGGTCGAAGCCGGTGAAGACCAGTCTGGCCAAGATGGTGAAACTCCGTCTCTACTAAAAATACAAAAATTAGCAGGGCCCGGTGGCAGGTGCCTGTAATCCCAGCTACTCGGGAGTCTGAGGCAGGAGAATCGCTTGAACCTGGGCAGCAGAGGTTGCAGTGAGCCAAAACCGCACCACTGAACTCCAGCCTGGGTGAGAGAGTAAGACACTGTCTCAAAAAAAAAAAAAAAAAAAAAAAGTGAGGCGAGAGAGATTGTCTCTAAAAAAACAAAACAGGCCGGGCGCGGTGGCTCAAGCCTGTAATCCCAGCACTTTGGGAGGCCGAGACGGGCGGATCACGAGGTCAGGAGATCGAGACCATCCTGGCTAATACGGTGAAACCCCGTCTCTACTAAAAAATACAAAAAACTAGCCGGGCGAGGTGGCGGGTGCCTGTAGTCCCAGCTACTCGGGAGGCTGAGGCAGGAGAATGGCGTACACCCGGGAGGCGGAGCTTGCAGTGAGCCGAGGCCACTGCACTCCAGCCTGGGCGGCAGAGCGAGACTCCGTCTCAAAAAACAACAACAACAACAACAACAACAACAAAACAGGCTGGGCATAGTGGCTCACGCCTGTAATCCCAGCACTTTGGGAGGCCGAGACGGGCGGATCACGAGGTCAGGAGATCAAGACCATCCTGGCTAACACGGTGAAACCCCATCTCTACTAAAAAATACAAAAAACTAGCCGGGCGAGGTGGCGGGCGCCTGTAGTCCCAGCTACTCGGGAGGCTGAGGCAGGAGAATGGCGTACACCCGGGAGGCGGAGCTTGCAGTGAGCCGAGGCCACTGCACTCCAGCCTGGGCGGCAGAGCGAGACTCCGTCTCAAAAACAACAACAACAACAACAACAACAACAAAACAGGCTGGGCATAGTGGCTCACGCCTGTAATCCCAGAATTCTGGGAGGCTGAGGCGGGAGGATTGCTTGAGCCCGGGAGTTTGAGACCAGCCTGGGCAACCCGGCAAAACCCCGTCTCTATTCAAAAAAGCAAAACCAAAAACCTGTTAGGGAGCAAATCTCCAAGTGCAGGGCAGGACCTGGAAATCCTGGGCTCTCCCCGCAGAAGGGCCTGGGGCAGGACAGGGCCCTGGGCTGGCTCCTGGCATCTTCCAGGGCCTGCTTCTGTGGTGACACCTGGCCCCAGGAGGGGAGCCTGCTCTTTTATTGGCTTCGCCAGGCCAAGCGTGCTGCCTTCATCTCGGCAGCCTCCAGCAAAGGGCTGGCGCCGAAGCCTCAGAATATTCGATGGAAGGGAGAATGAAACGAGAGTGACTGGGTTTGTCCCACATTGTGCATTACAAGCACATTTTCTAGGTTTGTGTGTGCATTTCCCTCAGGAGCAAGGGGGCCCAGAGACGTGGCTCTTCATTTTCTGAGCTCAATGGGTGCCAGGCACTCATGTGTCATTTAAAATTGCCGTTTCCATTATACTGGGAAACTGAGGCTCAGAGAGGTGACTTGATGAGGTTGCACAGATCGTGGGTGGACGCGCTACCTGTCCCTCAAGCAGTGTCCTGTATACTCTGTCCCTGTGCCTTCGAACCCCTACCCAGTATAAAGGGGATGCGGTGGGGAAAGGCTCCTTAGTCTGTTACAGAAGCAATGAAGGACTCACCGTCCCGCCCCGCCCGGCCTCCTGCTTCTCCGGGTTTCCCTGCAGCAGGCCCCGCTCAACCCACTCCCCCTGCCTGCGTCCCGGCCCTCCTTTGCCGCGCCCAGCTCCGAAATGCGGCAGCGGGGGCTGGGCGGGGGGCGCAGGGCCACAAGCTCCCCAGCACCCACTTCTGTCCCCTCTGCTCTCCAAACGGGTCCCGGGGCCACACCTGTCTCCTGGTCACGACCTGGCCGGAGCCAGGACATGGGCGCCATTTCCGCAGCCCAGCTCGGGTCGTGTGGGTTTTGAAATCACAAAGTCTTTTCTCCCGACTCCAAGGGCGTCTGCCCCGCCCAGGGCTGGGCTGGAGGGGGAGGGGGCGGACACCCCCGGGGCGCGCGCCGCTGGGGGAGGGTGGGGCCCCGAACTTAGAAAAAAGGGAACTCGCACAGAAAAATCAAATCCAAGTGGTTTTTGTTCACCCCTGCTTGGGAGACACAAAGGAAGGGCGCGCGGGGCGGCGGAGTCGCGGGGCTCCGGGGCTAGCGACGCCGCGGCTCCCGCGCCCGGGCCGCTTCCGCAGAGGACGACAATCCGGGCCGCCTGGGCTGGCTTCGTCCGGCCACACCCAGAGGCCGCACCTGGGCCGGCGCCCTCTCTCGGCGCAGCCTCGAGCGCCCGGATCCCCGCCGCGCTCGCGTCCCGGGGGCCGAGTGGGTCCAAACCCCCACGAACCCCAGCCGGGACCCGCCCTCCCAAGCCCCGGGGCCAATATGGGCCACGTCTCTCTCGGGCTCTTCTCTTTCTGATCTTTCTTATGGCCTAAACTCGAGATCTCCTCACCCTAGGGACCCCACCCTGCCACCCAACCCAAAGACTGAGTCTGGAGGTCGACCCTGAACCTTCCCTGATCCTCTACAACGTTCTGCGGCCGTAGTCCTCCCGGGCCCCAGGGCGGCAGGTCACGTGCCCGCGGTGGGGGCAGGGAGGGACGCGCCGCGGAGTCCCCAGGCTGCACGTGCAAGGCCTCGGGGAGGGCGGAGCTCTGGCCGCCCGAGCTGCGCTTGCTCCCGGCTTCCGCCGAGGTGCCTCGGGCGCCGGCCTGGAGCAGGCGGGGATCTGGGTGCTTGGGCTGCGGTCGGGAGCTCCTCCGAGGAAGCACTCGGTCCCTGCCGCCCTGGAGCAGGCATTATTACCTATCATCGCCGCCCTTGACAGTTGTTACTAACAGTAAGCCCTCACTAAATTGTCACTGATCGCAGTAACTAGGTCTGACCTTAAGCACCCGATAAAAGAGTTCTTGTCCGTAAAGTCAGTTACAGAAGAGTTGGTAATCTCGGGTTTTCATTATGGAGAATTTTGAACATAAACAAAAGTCAGGATGGTAAAGTGAGCTCCTGGCAAGCATCCCTCCACACAGAAGGAGAAACTCCTGATCATGTTTTTTTTCTATCCCCAGCCCCTACCCGCTTTTCCTCCCTATTATTGTGAAACAAATCCCTGACATCGTGTCATATTTCAGCATATGCCCCCTGAAACAATGGATGAAAGGCCCATTGTTTGTTTAGAAAACTTTAAAAGTCGGGGAGATAAAAATGTTAGAGTGGAGATAAAGATGTTCCTAGGAGGTGATGATAAAGGGAATTAAAAAGCGGTTAAAGGAGTGAAAAGACTTAAGTGATATCTGTAAGCCGTCCCCATGCTTTCTGGGACATCAGGTGGCCCACGTAAGACCTTGAGCTGGGTGGAGCAGTGGCGCTGATGAGAAGAGGCTGATTCAGGGCACTAATTGGAGGTGGAAGTGACCACATTGGCTGATGGATTGAAGTGGGAACTTGAGGAAAAGAGAGCTTCAAAGATGAGACCCTGGGTGGATTGAAGGGGTTCTTAACTGTAATGGGCAAGAAGCAGATATGAGAGAATGGGGGGATCAAAATAGGATTTGGCCATGTTACATCTGAGCTGCCTTTTATTTTATATTTTATACAGGGTCTCTATCAGTCTTCCAGGCTTATTGCAGCCTCCACCTCCAGGGCTCAACTGATCTTCCTATCTCAGCCTCTTAGTCGCTGGAACTACAGGCATGTGCCACCATGCCTGGCTAATTTTTTTTTTTTTTTTTTTTTGAGATGGAGTCTGGCTCTGTCGCCCAGGCTGGAGTGCAGTGGCCAGATCTCAGCTCACTGCAAGCTCCGCCTCCCGGGTTTACGCCATTCTCCTGCCTCAGCCTCCCGAGTAGCTGGGACTACAGGCGCCGGCCACCTCGCCCGGCTAGTTTTTTTGTATTTTTTTTAGTAGAGACGGGGTTTCCGTGTTCGCCAGGATGGTCTCGATCTCCTGACCTCGTGATCTGCCCGTCTCGGCCTCCCAAAGTGCTGGGATTACAGGCTTGAGCCACCGGGCTAATTTTTTTTTTGAGACAGAGTCTCACTCTGTGGCAACAGGCTGGAGTGCAGTGGCGCGATCTTGGCTTACCGCAACCTCCGCCTCCGGGATTCAAGCAATTCTCCTGCCTTAGCTTCCCTAGTAGCTAGGATTACAGGCGCCCACCACCATGCCCGGCTAATTTTTTGTATTTTTAGTAGAGACAGGGTTGCACCGTTTTAGCCAGGATGGTCTTGATCTCCTGACCTCGTGATCCACCTGCCTCGGCCTCCCGAAGTGCTGGGATTACAGGAAGGACTTTTCTTTAACATATCTGTAGTACAATTATCACACCTAAAAATAATTAGCAGTAATTCCTTAGTATCATCTAATATCCAATCACCAGTGTTCACATTTTCCTGATTGTCTCATAAATGATTTTGTTTTATAATTGGGTTGTTATAATCACCATCCAAACAGGTCCATGTATTGTATTTGGCTGATATGTCTCTTAAGCCCCTTTTAACCCATAGCATTTCCTCTTCCTCCTTTAAAAAAAAAAAAAGTAATCCCAGCACTTTGGGAGGCCAAGGCAGGTGGATCATGATGTCAGGGGATCAAGACCAGCCTGGCCAATATGGCGAAACCCTGTCTCTACTAAAAATACAAAAATTACCCAGGCGTGGTGGCACGCCTGCAGTCCCAGCTGCTCAGGAGGCTGAGGCAGGAAAATCGCTTGAACCGGAAGGCAGAGGTTGCAGTGAGCTGAGATCATACCACTGCACTCTAGCCTAGGAAACAGAGCGAGACTCCGTCTCAAAAAAAAAAAAAAAAAAAAAAAAAAGAAACCAGATCATGACCGGGCATAGTGGCTGGCCAGACGCAGTGGCTCATGCCTGTAATCCCAATACTTTGGGAGGCCAAGGCAGGCGGACCGCTTGAGGTCAGGAGTTCGAGACTAGACTGGCCAACATGGTGAAACCCTGTCTCTACTAAAAATACAAAAATTAACTGGACATGGTGCCAGGTGCCTGAAATCCCAACTACTTGGGAGGCTGAGGCAGGAGAATTGCTTGAACCCAGGAGGTGGAGTTTGCAGTAAGCAGTGATCGCACCACTGCACCCCAGCCTGGGTGACAAAGCGAGACGCTGCCTCAGAAAAATAAATAAATATTGTCCTTGAGAATTTCTCACATTCTGGATTTGCACTGTCATGAAGATGCCATTGGCAATAAGTCTGATTGTCTCTGTGACTGGCCAGTGGATTCAGGAGTTGTCTGCCTCATCCGTCCATTATCAGTCTCCCATCAGCCTTTCACCGTCACCCCATCAGCATTATGACCCCAATCAAAGTTCCCTGGAAAGACAATGATGGAGAGAAATCCTCCCAAGGGGCAGAACTTGGAGCAGAATATTTGATTGTCCATATGGTTAGGACTTGGAGATGGCCTGAAATTGGACTAATGGTCAGTGGCTAACACACTTGGAAGAACAGGACTGGACGATAGGCAACAGGAAATCTGGGGAAAAGGTACATGCGGATGGACCTCTCAGAACAGACAGTGCAAACATGTTTCATATGAATAGTCTCCAAAGGACATTTACTGCAGAAAAGACTCAGTAATCAAGTGGACAAAATGACATATTCTGTGGATGTCACTCACCCTCTTTCCCCAGCCAACCTAGTGCTTGTTCGGTGGATCTATGGGACAGGGATGTGGGCTAGACAGGAACCAAACAAGACCATCCCCTTATCAAGACTTACCTGGTTACTATTTTTTTTTTTAAGACAGTTTTGCTCTTGTTACCCAAGCTGGAGTGCAATGCTCACTACAACCTTTGCCTCCTGGATTCAAGCAATTCTCCTGCCTCAGCCTCCCAAGTAGCTGGGATTACAGGCGTGCACCACCACACCCGGCTAATTTTTTGTATTTTTAGTAGAGACGGGTTTTCACCATGTTGGCCAGGCTGGTCTCCAACTCCTGACCTCAGGTGATCTGCCCTTCTCACCCTTCCAAAGTGCTGGGATTACAGGCATGAGCCACCATGCCCGGCTGCTTACTACTATTCCTGAGTGTTTAACCCTCCAACAGCAGAGACCAAGACTGAATCCTCCTCTCCCCTCAACATGCCACCATACCCCAGGGGGACCAGCCAGCCACCTACTGGGCATTGATTATAATGGAATCATAAAGGGGCCGGGCGTGGTGGCTCAAGCCTGTAATCCCAGCACTTTGGGAGGCCGAGACAGGCGGATCATGAGGTCAGGAGATCGAGACCATCCTGGCTAACATGGTGAAACCCCGTCTCTACTAAAAAAAAAATACAAAAAACTAGCTGGGCGAGGTGGCGGGCGCCTGTAGTCCCAGCTACTCAGGAGGCTGAGGCAGGAGAATGGCGTGAACCCGGGAGGCAGAGCTTGCAGTGAGCTGAGATCATGCCACTGCACTCCAGCCTGGGCAACACAGCGAGACTCCATCTCAAAATAATAATAATAATAATAATAATAATGGAATCGCAAACCTTCCGTCATGGAGGGGACAACAATTTGCCTTCACTAGAAAAAATATGTGTTGTTGATGGGATAGGCCTTCCCTGTCTGTTGCTTTTGCCAGTGCCACTGTCCATGGACTTTCAGAATGCCTTACACACTTTCAAGGTAATCCACACAACAGTGCTTCTGATCAAAAAAAATAATTTCTGACCAGGCACAGTGGCTCACGCCTGTAATCCCAGCATCTTGGGAAGCTGAGGCGGGTGGATCACTTGAGGTCAGGAGTTTGAGATCACCCTGGCCAACATGGTGAAACTTTGTCTCTACTAAAAATACAAAATTTGCCGGGCATAGTGGCAGGCACTCCTGTAATCCCAGTTACTCGGGAGGCTGAGGCAGGAGAATCACTTGAACCCGGGAGGCAGAGGTTACAGTGAATGAATATCGCATCACTGTGCTCCAACCTGGGCGACAGAGCAAGACTCCATCTCAAAAACAAAACCAAAAGTTTCCTACGTGGGGGACGGTGGCTCGTTCCTATAATCCTGGCAATGTGGGAGTCCAAGGCAGGAGGATCACTTGAGCCCAGGGGTTCAAGAACAGCCTGGACAACATAGTGAGACCCCATCTCTACAAAAACAAATTTTAAGCCGGGCGCAGTGGCTCACGCCTGTAATCCCAGCACTTTGGGAGGCCGAGGCGGGTGGATCACAAGGTCAGGAGATCGAGACCACAGTGAAACCCCTTCTCTACTAAAAATACAAAAAATTAGCCGGGCACAGTGGTGGGCGCCTGTAGTCCCAGCTGCTCGGGAGGCTGAGGCAGGAGAATGGCGTGAACCCGGGAGTTGGAGTTTGCAGTGAGCTGAGATCATGCCACTGCACTCGAGCCTGGGTGACAGAGTGAGACTCCATCTCAAAAAAAAAAAAAAATTTAAATTAGCTAGGCGAGGTGGCCTGGCTAATCGGGAGGCTGAGGCAGGCGGATCATTCAAGCCTAGGAAGTTAAGGTTGCAGTGAGCCCTGATAGCATGACTGTACTCTAGCCTGGGCGACAGAGTGCGACCCCATCTCTCAAAAACAACAGGTTGGGCATGATGGCTCACACCTGTAATCCCAGCACTTTGAGAGGCTGAGGCAGGTGGATCACCTGAGGTCAGGAGTTTGTGACTAGCCTGGCCAACATGGCAAAGCCCCTTTCCTACTAGAAATACAAAAAGTAGCCAGGCATGGCGGCAGGCACTTGTTACCCCAGCTACTCGGGAGGCTGAGGCTTGAACCTGGGAGGCAGAGGTTGCAGTGAGCTGAGATTGCGCCATTGCACTACAGCCATCTCAAAAAGAAAAAACAAGAAAAATCAAAAAACAACAACAAAATTCGTAGCAAAAGCATAGCAGCGATGTGCATGTGTATATATAATTCACTAATATTACCATGTAGTCTATCACCCAGAAGCAGCTGGCCTGAAAGAATGCTGGAATGGCCTGTTGAAGATTCTGTTCTGGTCCCAGTTGAGAAAAACTGCCGGAAAAGAATGGGATCTGTCTTACACAATGCGGTATATGCTATGAACCGGTGGTCAATATATAATGCGATTTGAAGGTCTGGAAATAGGAGTAGCTCCTCTAGCTATTACACCTATTTTTAACTCCTGCTCCCATAGCTTTGAGCTCTGATTAAAGGTCTTAGTTCTCAAGAGAGGAGTATTTGCCAACAAGAGGGGACACAAGTATGGTTTCATTGAATTGGAATCTGGACATTTTGCTCTTCTCAACTGGTAAGAAAGAGGTTACTCTACTGGCTGGGATGACTCATCCTGATTACCAAATTGAGTTGTTGCTTTACTATGCGGGCAGCAAAACTATGTCTGAAACACAGAAGATTCTGTGGCACTTCTTAGTAATTCCATGCCCACTAGTAAAAACTAATGGGGAATAATAAGTTAATGGGAAATTAAAGCAAAGCAGGACCCCTGAGAATTCAGACCCTTTTGAAATGAAGTTTGGATGTCCAGCACAATCACAGAACAAAAATGAAAGGGGCCTGGTTTGGTGGCTCGAGCCTGTAATCCCAGCACTTTGGGAGGCTCAGGTGGGCAGATCACTTGAGGTCAGGAGTTCGAGACAAGCCTGGCCAACATGGTGAAACCCTGTCTCTACTAAAAATACAAAAATTAACCAGGCATGGTGCCAGCGCCTGAAATTCCAGCTACTCGGGAGGCTGAGGCAGGATAATTGCTTGAACCCGGGAGGCAGAGATTGCGGTGAGCCAAGATCACGCCACTGCACTCCAGCCTGGGCAACAGAGTGAGACTCCGTCTCAAAAAAGAAAAAAAAGAAAGAGACAGAGAGGGGAGGGGAGGTGAGAATGGAAGGAGGGAGGGAGGAATGGAAGGAGGAAGGGAGAGAAGAAGGAAGGAAAGAAAGAAAGAAAAAGTTGCTGGGCTTGGTGGCTTATGCTTGTAATCCCAGCACTTTGGGAAGCCGAGGCAGGTGGATCACCTGAGGTCAGGAGTTCGAGACCAGCCTGGCCAACATGATGAAACCCCGTCTCTACTAAAAATACAAAAATTAGCTGGGCATGGTGGCAGATGCCTGTAATCCCAGCTACTCGGGAGGCTGAGGCAGGAGAATCTCTTGAACCCGGGAGGTGGAGGTTGCAGTGAGCCAAGATTGCATCTTTGCACTCCAGCCTGGGCAACAAGAGCGAAACTCCGTCTCAAAAAAAAAAAAAAGAAAAGAAAAAGTACTGGAAGAGGCAATTTATAAATATTAACCACAGCCTCATGAGCAGTTACAGACCTGATACAGAGGATTACAGCAGCTATGCACTGCTGCAGTGCCTTTTAGACATCATTCTAACATTCTATCAGACCAGCAGCTTCAAAGTGATGGGCTATAAGGTAGGATCAGTGTCAAGCTATTGAGGTTCTTTCAGACTATATTGTGATGGAAAGCAGGAGAGGTAGCCCTGGTATACCCTGGGAATGTGGCCTGCTATCCATCACAGTTAAATGCAATTTGCTTTGAGCTTTTTTTCAGGTAACCATCGAAAAGAATACATTTGCCAGATCAGTAGTAGCCTACTGGGTGCCAGAGGCTGTGTTGCTCTGTAATGGTCAAGATAGTACTTCCTCAAGGGGACTTGGCCTCCCCTTTCATTTGATGTGTTTTAGGCATAAGAGCCTCTCAAACAGGTGAGAGATTGAGATTTTCCAATTTAATGGGTGACTTCAGCCATCTGCCAAGACCGTCACCACAGATCTGTATGCTAAAGATCACCTCATTGCCATTCCAGCTTTGTTCCCCATTACAGTAACTGTGTCTACCTTGTCTCTGATGATTAAGTGCTACCACCTGACCTCTGCTGTTTTCAAATCCTACCATCTGTATTGGCAGCAGGGAGTCCAGGTCCATAGCTGCTGCTTTTATGTAAACCCTGGCCCAAAAGGACGGCTACCATAGAGTTTCTCAACAATGTTGACCCTCCACTGGTGCATTCTGTGTTGCTTTAGTGAAGATGGCATCTTCTGGAGGTCGTGGTCAGCTCTCAGGTTCTCTGCTTTTACATAATAAATTCATTCTCATGGCTTTCTCAGGTTTCTGATCACTTCCTCCACACCCTGCAAAGGCAAGTCCAGCATCTCCACCCAACTGACTGTAGAATATCATTGTTTCCAAGCTTTATAAAGGGTGACTCCAGAGGGTATTAGAACTGACTACAGGCCAGGCACAGTGGCTCACCCCTGTAATCCCAGCACTTGGGGAGGCCAAGGCAGGTGGATCACGTGAGGTCAGCGGTTCAAGACCAGCCTGGCTAACATGGTGACAGAGCAAGACTCCGTCTCAAAAAAATAAGTAAATAAAATAAATAAAATAAGGCCGGGGGTGGTGGCGCCTGTAATCCCAGCACTTTGCGAGGCTGAGGTGGGCGGATCACGTGAGGTGGGAAATTCGAGACCAGCCTGACCAACATGGAGAAACCCCATCTATACTAAAAATACAAAATTAGCCAGGTGTGGTGGCGCATGTCTGTAATCCCAGCTACTCAGGAAGCTGAGACAGGAGAATCACTTGAACCCAGGAGGCGGAGGTTGCGGTGAGCTGAGATTGCGCCATTGCACTCAGCAATGTTGCCGTGGGCAACAAGAGCGAAACCCCCTCTCAAAAAAGAAAGAAAGAAAAAAAAAAAACTGACCACAGGAGTCTTGGACGGGATATTAAATACTGAGTTATGAGAGGGTTCCCTCATGTCAATAAACTCTCCGCATGCCAGCTTTATAATCCACTCTCCCTGGTCCAACACTGTCAAGATTCATTCCTAGGCATGTTCTGCTTGTCCTGCTGGAACAGATTAGCCAATTTCTGAAGCTCTTTTGCTGAGACCTGACCTTAGTTTTTGGTGTAGAAGGCTTGACGGCAAGAAAAGGCAGATTTCAAGGAGAGCAAGTGTCATTGTCCAAGACATCTGCCTTTCATGAGAACTTTGCATGGTCTCCAGGAAATGGGAATCCCTCTACTAATTTCCCCTCGTACAGGATTGAGGCCAGGTCTGCTGTCCCAGGTGGTTAAAGTGAATCTGAAATTTTAAGGTTCTCAGCTGTGTCTACTCAAATGTTGCTTCTAGGTCTCGGAGACCCATTCCCCTCCAGTCCCTAGCACAGTGACGCCATGCTGAGGCTGTGAATTCGACCTCCTTTGCAACTCTTCTACTCTTAAAATCTTGGGCCGGATTTTCAGCAGTCTCCATCCTCTGGCTACGGAGATAAGACTCTCTTTAAATGCCTCCAGAAAGACTTTCTGGCTTTCACAGCATGCTCTGAGTTGATAATTAACTGACTTGAGCCTATTATTTGTTTTTGTTTTTTTTCCCTTGAGCTTTTTTTTTTTCTTTCAAAAAAATAAAATAATAAAATCACAGGATCTCACTCTGTTGCCCAGGCTGGAGTGTAGAGGCTTGATCCTGGTTCACTGCAGCCTCACACTCCTGAGCTCAAGAGATCCTCCGGCCTCTACCTCCCAAGTAGCTAGGACTACAGGTGCATGCCACTACACCCAGCTTATCTTTTTTTTCTTTTGAGACAGGGCCTTACTCTGTCGCCCAGGTTGGAGTGCAGTGGCACAATCGCAGCTCACTGCAGCCTCAACCTCCTGGGCTGAAGTGATCCTCCCACCTTAGCACCCCAAGTAGCTGGGACTACATTACAGGTGCACACCACACCTGGCTAATTTTTTGTATTTTTAGTAGAGACAGGGTTTCACTATGTTGCCCAGGCTGGTCTTAAACTCTGGGACTCCAGTGATCTGCCCTCCTCAGCCTCCCAAAGTGGGCTTTTATAAAGAGTTGGCAGTAAAAATAGCCAAACAGTTTACAATCCTTCCAGTAACTATTACCCTCATATGTTTCAAGCGATAGAGTTGTTGGCCCGAGCCAGTGGATCTTCTGCCAGCTGTACCCCATCTTCATCTACCAAAGGTGAGACTCAGTAGCTATGCCGGTGCCACATGCTGGGGGTTATCCCCACCCAGCTGAATATCAATAACAGGCTCCTTCTTGCCATTTGGCTGGCTAATGATCCAGTTCCAAAACTGAATCCTGAGAGCTTGATTTCTGGAGCCACTTCCAATAAGATCTTGTTTTAGCTTCCGTCAAATGCAGATCCTTAGGCAAGGATTTGAGAGCAGGTAGCTTATTTCAAAAATGAACCCTGGGGCTGGGCGCGGTGGCCCACACCTGTAATCCCAACACTTTGGGAGGCCGAGGAGGGTGGATCACCTTAGGTCAGGAGTTCAAGACCAACCTGGCGCAACATGGTGAAACCCCCTCTCTACAAAAAATGCAAAAATTAGCCGGGTGTGTTAGCTCACACCTGTAGTCCCAGCTACTCAGGAGGCTGAGGCCCGAGAATCACTTGAACGCAGGAGGCAGAGGCTGAAGTGAGCCGAGATCACACCACTGCCCTCCAGCCTGGGCGACAGAGTGAGACGCGGTCTCAAAAAAAAGAAAAAAGGTCCCTGGAAACACCAGTTGAGTAGTGGGAAAGTGCCCCGGGAATGGTAAGGAAGCTGATATACTGGGTGTGGTTGATACACAGGGTCCACTATTTTTATTTTATTTTATTTTATTTTTGAGACGGAGTTTCGCTCCTGTTGCCCAGGCTGGATTGCAATGGCGTGATCTCAGCTCACCACAACCTCCACCTCCCGGCTTCAAGTGATTCTCCTACCTCAGCCTCCCGAGTAGCTGGGATTACAGGCATGCGCCGCCACGCCCAGCTAATTTTGTACTTTTAGTAGAGACAGGGTTTCTCCATGTTGGTCAGGCTGGTCTTGAACTCCCGACTTCAGGTGATCTGCCCACCTTGGCCTCCCAAAGTGCTGGGATTACAGGCATGGGCCACTGCACCTGGCCTATTTTATTTTATTATTATTACTATTTAATTTTTTAAATATTTATTTTATTTTATTTTTATATTTTGAGACAGAGTCTTGCTCTGTCACCCAGGCTGGAGTACAGTGGCTTGATCTCGGCTCACTGCAACCTCCACCTCCTGGGTTCAAGTGATTCTCCTGCCGCAGCCTCTCCAGTAGCTGGGATTACAGGCGTGTGACACCACACCTAGCTTATTTTTGTATTTTTTAGTAGAGACAGGGTTTCACCATATTGCCCAGGCTAGTCTCAAACTCCTGATCTCAGGTGATCCACCCACCTTGGCCTCCCAAAGTGCTGGGATTACAAGTATGAGCCACCGCGCCCAGCCTAGGCTCCATTAATGAATGGTTACCCTTTTGACAACTAGAGTCCCATCTCAGCTCCCATCTAGGGGGTGTGGAGCACTCCTCAGGGTTGTTCTAGTCTAGGAGTAAAATGCTCAGCATTTATTCACTAACTCCCACCTTCCATCATTTGAGGCTTCTCCTGGGAACGTTAACTTTCTAGCACTTCCTTACTGCCCATGTTCAGGCTGAGCATGTTCCTGTGGCCAGAGAAAGCCCTTCAGGATTTGAGTGTTGGTGCATGCAGCAGGAAGTCTTGGGGTGCACAGGAATGGTGAGTGCTGCAAGGACATGCGAGAGGTGACACACTGTGTGTCACACACAGCTTTCTCTGCAGTAGGTCCCAGCTCCACGGAGCTGCTCTTCCAGGCTTTTAGGTTCTTGTAACCTCAGCCTCTTGCCTTTGTTTTCCCAGTTCTATGGGTGGTAGCTGCTTTCTGCATCTTGGCCATGCCTGCATGTGGATGGCTCCTGTTGACACCCATTTCTTTTCCCTTCCTTTTTTTTTTTTTTTTTTTTTTTTGAGACAGGGTCTTGCTGTGTCACCCAGGCTGGAGTGCAGTGGCGTAATCACAGCTCATTGCAGCCTCAACTTCCCAGGTTCAAGTGATCCTCCCACCTCAGCCTCCTGAGTAGCTGGGGCTGGGACTACAGGCATGTGCCACCATCCCAGCTAATTTTTTTCCCTTTCTTTCCTTCCTTCCTTCCTTCTTTCCTTCCTTCCTTCCTTCCTTCCTTCCTTCCTTCCTTCCTTTCTTCCCTCCCTCCCTCCCTCCCTCCCTCTCTCTCTCTCTCTTTCTTTCTTTCCAGATGGGGTCTCTCCCTTCCTTCCTTCCTTCCTTCCTTCCTTCCTTCCTTCCTTCCTTCCTTCCTTCCTTCCTTCCTTCCTTCCTTCCTTCCTTCTCTCTCTCTCTCTCTTTCCAGATGGGGTCTCACTATGTTACCCAGGCTGGTCTCAAACTCCTGGGCTCAAGTGATTCTCCCACCTCAGTCTCCCAAAATGCTAGGATTGCAGGCATGAGCCATAGCACCCATCCTTTCCCTTCTGTCTCTGTTCCATCTTCAGCTTTATTCAGCAAACACTCTACTGACCAGGGCAGTCCAGTGCCTGTGCTAGAGTGGGCCATGCTGGGATGTCTGTCCTTTGTTTTAAGAGAACTCTGATCTTGCGGTCTAAACTTTGGGACTGACTTGAACCTTCATGGGTATAGATTTTAGGAATCTTGGTGCACCCTCTCCTCCACTGATTGAACTTCCCTGTGGCTTCAGACATAGCTTGCGGTTCCATACCTGGGGGTCTTCGCTTGTGATGTTCTTTTTGCCTGGAGCATTGTTCCTCCTGTTCCTTCTTCTTATCGTGACCAACTTCTGCCACTCTCTCAAGACCTAACTGAGGCCGGGAGCAGTAGCTCATGCCTGTAATCCCAGCGCTTCAGGAGGCTAAGGTAGGTGGATCACCTGAGGTCAAGAGTTCGAGACCAACCTGGCCAACATGATGAAACCCCATCTCTACTAAAAGTACAAAAATTAGCTGGGCACGGTGGCACACACCTGTAATCCCAGCTACTCGGGAGGCTGAGGCATGAGAATCTCTTGAATCCAGGAGGCGGAGGTTGCAATGAGCTGAGATCCAAGATCGTGCCACCGCACTCCAGCCTGAAGGACAGATTAAGACTTTGAGATTTTCTCTGAAAGAAAAAAAAAAAAAAAAAAAAAAAAAAAGGCCTAACTGAAATGTCCTCTCTCCTTTCCTTGACTTTCCTAAACAGGACAGTAGCTTCCTCCTTGCAATTTACATATGCATAGATGCATCTGTTATGGCCTGTATTACAACCTTTTTTGTTTGTTTGTTTTTGAGATGGAGTCTTGCTCTGTCACCCAGGCTGGAATGTCGTGGTATGATCTCGACTCACTGCAACCTCCACCTCCCGGGTTCAAGATATTCTCCTGCCTCAGCCTCCAGAGGGGTTGGGATTATAGGCGCCAGCCGCCACACCCGGCTTATTTTTGTATTTTTAGTAGAGATGGGGTTTCACCATGTTGGCCAGGTTGGCCTTGAACTCCTGACCTCAGGTGATTCGCCCGCCTTGGCCTCCCAAAGTTCTGAGATTACAGGCATGAGCCATCATGCCTGGCCTTTTTTTTTTTTTTTCACTGTTGTCACCCAGGCTGGATTGCAGCAGTGCAATCTCAGCTCGCTGCAACCTCTGCCTCCTGGGTTCAAGCGATTCTCCTGTCTCAGCCTCGCAAGTAGCTGGGATTACAGCTGCCCACCACCACACCTGGCTAATTTTTTGTATATTTAGTAGAGATGGGGTTTCACCATGTTGGCCAGGCCGGTCTCAAACTCCTGACCTCAGGTGATCCACTTGCCTTGACCTCCTAAAGTGCTGGGATTACAGGCATGAGTCACCACGCCTGACCTACAACTTTTTTTTTTAGTCTATTTTTCTTTTTTTTTCTGAGACAGAGTCTCTGTTGCCCAAGCTAGAGTGCAATGGCATGATCTTGGCTCACTGTAGCCTCCACCTCCTGGGTTCAAGAGATTCTTCTACCTCAGCCTCCTGAGTAGCAGACACGCACCACTACGCCCGGCTATTTTTTGCCTTTTTAGTAGAGACAGTGTTTCACTATGTTGGCCAGGCTGGTCTTGAACTCCTGACCTCAGGTGATCTGCCCACCTTAGCCTCCCAAAGTGCTGGGATTACAGTCATGAGCCGCTGCACCCGGCCTTTAGTCTGTTTTTGTCCTTCCCAGAGTATGACCTCCTTTGGGGCCTCATTCATCCCTGTGTCTTCATTCATTCATTCAACAAATCTTAGAATTCTGAGTGCTTGCCTATCCCAGGCGTGGGAGCAGCTCACTCAATGTCTACTGAAGGGATGAATGAATTGGTGAGAGGTTGCTACCCCAATGGATGTTGTGTTGCTAGGTTACAGACTCTAGTGATGATTGGAGAGGAGGGGGCGTGAATGCTGTTGTGTGAAATGAGAGTGAGCGTCTACACATATTCCTGCAGGATCAGGCAAACTTTGTGGGTGGAAATCCCATACTTCAGTACTGACAGTGTGGCAGGAGTGAGATTTGGGTTTCTGACAGTGACTTTCACTGTGCGTGGGGAGAGGATGGGAAGAAGGACGGTAGGAAGGAGTTGTGTTAGAGTCTTTTCAGTATACAAAAGTAGTTTGAAAAATCTTTAAGAGAATATCCTTCCATCATCCCTCAAGTTGAGAATTAGTGAATTAAAAGCTTTCTAAGATGGGGTACGGTGGCTCATGCTTGTGATCCCAATCCTGAACCTTTGGGAGACTTAGACGAGAGGATTACTTGAGCCCAGGAGTTCAAGACCAGCCTGGACAACATAATGAGACCTCCATCTCTATAAAAAATAAAATAAAATTAGCTGGGCGTGGTTTCAGCTACATGGGAGGCTAAGGCAGGAGGATCACTTGAGCCTGGGAGGTTGAGGCTGCAGGTGAGCTATGATCTCACCACTGCACTCCAGGTGGGGCAACAGAGCCAGACCAGCTTTCTATTTTTTTTTTTTTTTTTGAGACAGAGTCTTGCTCTGTTGCCCAGGCTGGAGTACAGTGGCGCAATCTCGGATCACTGCAAGCTCCACCTCCTGGGTTCACACCATTCTCCTGCCTCAGCCTCCCAAGTAGCTGGGACTACAGGCGCCGGCCACCACGCCTGGCTAATTTTTTGTATTTTTAGTAGAGATGGAGTTTCACCGTGTTAGCCAGGATAGTCTTGATCTCCTGACCTCGTGATCCACCTGTCTCAGCCTCCCAAAGTGCTGGGATTACAGGCGTTAGCCACCAGGCCCAGCCTAAGACCAGCTTTCTTTTCTTTTCTTTTTTTTTTTTTTTTTTTGAGAGAGTCTCGCTCTGTTGCCCAAGCTAGAGTGCAGTAGCACCATTTTGGCTCACTGCAACCTCCGAGCCTCCCGGGGTCAAGCGATTCTCCTGCCTCAGCCTCCTGAGGAGCTGGGACTAGAGGCGCCCCCCACCACACCCGACTAATTTTTGTGTTTTTAGTAGAGACGGGGTTTCACTGTATTGGCCAGGCTGGTCTCGAACTCCTGACTTTGTGATCCACCCACCTCAGCCTCCCAAAGTGCGGGGATTACGGGCATGAGCCACCGCACCTGGCCAAGACCTGCTTTCTAAATAAATAAATAAATAAATAGGCTAGGCTGGGTGCGATGTAATCCCAGCATTTTGGGAGGCCAAAGTGGGTGGATCACCTGAGGTCAGGAGTTTGAGACCAGCCTGGCCAACATGGGGAAACCTCGTCTCTACTAAAAATACAAAAATTAGCCTGGTACAGCGGCACACGCCTGTAGTCCCAGCCACTTGGGAGGCTGAGGCAGGAGAATCGCTGGAACCCGGGAGGCAGAGGTTGCAGTGAGGTGAGATTGCACCACTGCACTCCAGCCTGGGTGACAGAGGGAGACTCCATCTCAAAAATAAATAAATAACAAAGACTAAGAAAAAAAATGTCTACATAGATGCCTGCCAGGACCAGGCACAAAAATGTGAGTGAGAGGCACTGATTGGTGGAGAATGTGGCTCCTGTCTGCAGGGAGTCATTGGTACTTAGCACAAAGAGCACGCCTCCGGAGGAACTGTGGGCCCAGTGTTTCAAGATCTTCCAATTTTTCGGTAGAGGCTACAATTCCAGGTTTTAATGTGAGATTATCCCCAGGCACTGCTCCCTGCCGACCCTCTCCCTGGACACAAGGTACTCTTGCTTCTTACTCTTTCTCTGACGGGCTCTCTGCACATGTCTGATTGGCAGGGAGGAAGAAGACAGAGAAAGAATCGGAACTAGAAGGGGAAAGTGTGAATCTCCACAGCCACTGAATGGCCATTTCTACATGCTTTTTGTGGGGAAGGGAATTTAATGGTACAGAATTTACAAAACACCAAATACAACCCCAAATTCCTGCCACTGACGCCAGCCTAGGTGGATGCGTGTCAAGAGATTAAACTGCTGCATGGTTGCCTTGGCAACCAAATTTGTGAGAAAGCTGCAACCTACAACCTAGGTTTATGTAGTAAAACAAAATCCTATGGCCACAGGCTGGGTGCATTGGCTCACACCTGTAATCCCAGCATCTTGGGAGGCCAAGGCAGGAGAATGGCTTGAGCCCATGAGTTTGAGACCAACCTGGGCAACATAGTAAGACCCCTGTCTCTCTTTAAAAAAAAAAAAAAAAAATTCTGTGGCCAGGAGCTGTGGCTCACCCTGTAATCCCAGGACTTTGGGAGGTCAAGGTGGGAGGATTGCATGAACCCAGGAGTTTCAGACCAGACTGGGCAACATAGGGAGACTTCATCTCTTAAAAAGAAAGAATGAAAAATTTAGCCTGGTGTGGTGGGGCACACCTGTGGTCCCAGCTACTCAGGAGGCTGAGATGGGAGGACCACTTCAGTCCAGGTGGTTGAGGCTGCAGTGAGCCGTTATCATGCCACTACACTCTAGCCTGGGGACAAAGGGAGAAAGAAAGAAAGAAAGAAAGAAAGAAAGAGAGAAAGAGAGAAAGAGAGAGAGAGAGAGACAGGGAGGGAGGGAGGAAAGAAGGAAGGAAGGAAAGAAGGAAGGAAGGAAGGAAGGAAGGAAGGAAGGAAGGAAGGAAGGAAGGAAGGAAGGAAGGAAGGAAGGAAGGGAAAAGAAAGGGAGGGGAGGGGAAGGGAGGGGAGGGGAGGGGAAGGGAGGGGAGGGGAAGGGAGGGGAGGGGAAGGGAGGGGAGGGGAGGGGAGGGGAGGGGAAGAGAGGAGAGGAGAGGAGGGGAGAGGAGAGGAGAGGAGAGGAGAGGAAAGGAAAAGGAAAGACGGGCCAGGCATGGTGACTTGCACCTGTAATCCCAGCACTTTGGGAGGCCAAGGCGGGCAGATCACTTAAGGTCAGGAGTTTAAGACAAGCCTGCCCAAAATGGTGAAACCCCATCTCTAATAAAAATACAAAAAAATTAGCCAGGCATGGTGACGCACACCTGTAATCCCAGCTACTCGGGAAGCTGAGGCAGGAGAATCGCTTGAACCCGGGAGACAAAGGTTGCAATAAGCCGAGATCGCGCCACTGCATTCCTGCACTCCATCCTGGGCGACAAAGTGAGACTTCAGCTAAGGAAAGAAAGGAAGGAAGGAAGGGAGGAAGGGAGGAAGGGAGAGAGAAAAAGAAAGGCCTGGGTGTTTGAGGTGAGGCTCTCTGGGAAGAAGTGAGGTGGTTTCTTTCTTTCTTTTTTTTCTTGAGACAGAATTTCACTCTTGTTGCCCAGGCTGGAGGGCAATGGTGCGATCTTGGCTCACCGCAACCTCCACCTCCCGAGTTCAAGTGATCCTCCCACCTCAGCCTCACCGGTAACTGAGACTAATTAGGCAAACACCACCACGCTCAGCTAATTTTCGTAATTTTTGTAGAGAAGCGGTCTCACCACGCTGCCCAGGCTGGTCTCAAACTGCTGGACTCAAGCAATCCGCTTGCCTCGGCCTCTCAAAGTGCTGGGATTACAGGCATGAGGTACCGCACTTGGCTCTTCTCTGTTTTATTAGAAGGTAAAAAGATACTTCCTTGGCTGAATTCTGACACTGACTGGACATGGGTGAAGCCAATCAGTTAAGGCTCTGCTATTTCCGAAGGCAGGATGTAGTTTTGGGGAGCCCTAGAAACTCGTAGTGGGCCCTAGAAATTATTTCCTAATGTCCCAGCCCCCAAATGAGAGTATTATGCAATAACTTTTATTATTTCTTTCCTTAAAACCTGTTATTTCTTCGTTTCTGTTTTCTTCGTAAAACTAGTATTACATTATGGAAAATTTGGTAACGTACAACTTGATTTTGTGTATTTCTTTTTTGTCTTCTTATTCCTTTATTAGGTATATTTCAGTTTTTTAATATCATTGTAGTCATATTGTATGTGTGATTTTAGATTTTCCTTTTCTCACTTGATATTATAGAAAAGTGTTTTTAACTTAGAAGAGTAAATAAAACAAGCTTTCATATGCATAAACATATGCAGTGAGCTGGGCACGGTGGCTTAGGCCTGTAATCCCAGCACTTCAGGAGGCCGAGGTGGGTGGATCACAAGGTCAGGAGTTCGAGACTAGCTTGGCCAACATGGTGAAACCCCGTCTCTACTAAAAATTACAAAATTAGCTGGGCATGGTGGCGGGCGCCTCTAATCCCAGCTACTTAGGAGGTTGAGGGAGGAGAATCGCTTGAACCCAGGAGGTGGAAGTTGCAGTGAGCTGAGATCACGCCACTGCGATCCAGTCTGGGTGCCAGAGCAAGATTCCATCCCCTCAACACCCCCAAAAATATATATATGCAATGGTGGTCCCTTCAATTTCATTACCACACATTTATTTATTTAAATTTTTTTTCTTTAGAAATGGGGTCTTGGCCGGGCGCGGTGGCTCAAGCCTGTAATCCCAGCACTTTGGGAGGCCGAGACGGGCGGATCACGAGGTCAGGAGATCGAGACCATCCTGGCTAACACGGTGAAACCCCGTCTCTATTAAGAAATACAAAAAAAACTAGCCGGGCGCGGTGGCGGGCGCCTGTAGTCCCAGCTACTCGGGAGGCTGAGGCAGGAGAATGGCGTGAACCCGGGAGGCGGAGCTTGCAGTGAGCTGAGATCCGGCCACTGCACTCCAGCCTGGGTGACAGAGCGAGACTCCGTCTCAAAAAAAAAAAAAAAAAAAAAAAAAAAAAAAAGAAATGGGGTCTTACTACGTTGCCGAGGCTGTAGTGCAGTGGCTATTCACAGGTGCAATCATAGAACTCTACAACCTCAAACTCCTGGGCTCGTGCAATCCACCTGCCTCAACTTCCCAACTCGTTGGAACCACAGGTGCATGGCACTATGCCTGACTTTACTATACTTTTAAAGGTAGTATGGGGCAGAAATAATTCTTTCATTACTGTTTTATACTATGTGAAAGGAAATTGCACTTGCTTTTTATATTGATGTTGAAGACAACGTTACACCAAGAAGTGTATCTTGATGCCCAGGTTGCCCAGGCTGGAGTGCAGTGGCGCAATCTCGGCTCACTACAACATCCGCTTCTCAGATTCAAGTGATTCTCCTGCCTCAACCTCCCAAGTAGCTGGGATTACAGGTGCCTGCCACCACACCCGGCTAATTTTTGTATTTTTAGTAGAGACGGGGTTTTAGCATGTTGGCCAGTATGGTTTCCATCACTTGACCTCATGATCCGCCCGCCTCAGCCTCCCAAAATGCTGGGATTACAGGCGTAAGCCACCACTCTCAGCCTTGATTTAATTTTTTAAAGAGTTTACAAATAGTGTGTGTTAAATAAAACCCTTTTGCAGCAAATAGATTGATACGACTTTCTTTTTTTAATTTTTATTTTAGGTTTGAGGGTACATATGAAGATTTTTTACATAGGTAAACACATGTCGTGGGGCTTTGTTGTACAAATTTCATCACCCAGCTTACGCCAGTACCCAATAGTTATCTTTCCTGCTCTTCTCCCCGCTCCCAACGTCCCCCATCGAGTAGACCCCAGCGTCTGTTGTTTCCTTCTTTGTATTCATAGGTTCTTATCATTTAGATTCCAGATATAATTTTCTGTCCACAATTTTAAATCATGTGGGAAAGATTTAAAGAGAGAGAATAGACCTAGAAGGAAGAAGTGTGACTCTCCACAGCCACTGAATGACCATTTCTATGTACTTTTTGTGGGGGAAGGGAATTCAACAGTACACAATTTACAAAGCACCGAATGGAAAGGAAGAGTTGGTAGATAATGCATATTTAATAGGTGTGTGTATATATATGTATGTGTGTGCATATGTGTGTGTATATATGTATGTGTGCATATGTGTGTATATGCATGTTTATATGTGTGTATATATGTGTGTGCATGTGTGTATATGTGTGTATATATGTGTGGGTGTATATATACCCATTATAATCACTATTTACTTTGCTTTTTTTTTTCCTTTGAGATAGAGTCTTGCTCTGTCTCCGAGGCTGGAGTGCAATGGCGAAATCTTGGCTCACTACAACCTCTGCCTCCCAGGTTCAAGCAATTCTCCTGCCTCAGCCTCCCAAATAGCTGGGATTACAGGTACCTGCCACCATGCCCAACTAATTTTTTGTATTTTTTTTTTTTTTTGACGGAGTCTTGCTCTGTCACCCAGGCTGGAGTGCAGTGGCCAGTTCTCAGCTCACTGCAAGCTCCGCCTCCCGGGTGTACGCCATTCTCCTGCCTCAGCCTCCCGAGTAGCTGGGACTACAGGCGCCCGCCACCTTGCCCGGCTAGTTTTTTTTTTTTTTTTTGTATTTTTTAGTAGAGACGGGGTTTCACCGTGTTAGCCAGGATGGTCTCGATCTCCTGACCTCATGATCCGCCCGTCTCGGCCTTGCAAAGTGCTGGGATTACAGGCTTGAGCCACCGCGCCCGGCCATTTTTTGTATTTTTAGTAGAGATGGGGTTTTGCCATGTTGGCCAGGGTGGTCTGGAACTCCTGACCTCAGGTGATCCTCCCGCCTCAGCCTCCCTAAGTGCTGGATTACAGACGTGACCCACCACACCCAGCCTACTTTGCCATTTTATTCTCCCCTGTTTTGTAAGACAAACATTTTAATTACAATGATTGAATATTTATAAATATTTAAAGTATTTAAAGGATATTTATTTGACCTTAAAGTAAGATGCAGGCCGGGCACAGTGGTTCATGCCTATAATCCCAGCACATTGAGAGGCTGAGGTGGGCAGATCATTTGAGGTCCGGAGTTTGAGACCAGACTGGCCAACATGACGAATCTCCGTCTGTACTAAAAATACAAAAATTAGCCGGGCATGGTGGCAGGTGCCTGTAGTCCCAGCTACTTGGGAGGCTGAGGCAGGAGAATCGCTTGAACCGAGGAGGCAGAGGTTGCAGTGAGCCAAGATGGTGCCATTGCACTCCAGCCTGGGCGACAGAGTGAGACTCTGTCTCGAAAAAAACACAAAAAACAAATAAACAAAAAACTTACAATGCAATGTAAGAATTTAATTTTTAAAAAAATGATTTGAAGAGGTTACTAATCAGAAATTATAAGGCATTAGGAGCAACTGAAAGCTAACAGTTAGCAAACAGCTAATTACATGATACGATATGCAGTATCTCAACAGACTGCTGAGCAGCCATTGCAAATGAGAATCATAAAGAAACTGTCGCAACATGAAAAACCACTCCTGCTACGTGCAAAAGCAGAACTAGAAATTTCGTATGCCCTAAGATTATTTAGCCCGGAGCCTAGGACCCAGGAAGTATTCAACAAATAATAGATACTATTATACTATTATTAATTAGCTGTGCAAATACTTTATAAATTAATTATATATACATATGTAACTCCTGAGCTCAGGCAATCCGCCTGCCTTGGCCTCCCAAAGTGCTACGATTACAGACATGAGCCACCACACCTGGCCTATTTTTAATAAATGTTTAAAATTATATTTTTAACTGGGCAGGGTGCCTCACCCCTGTAATCCCAGCACTTCGGGATACTGAGGTAGGGAGACTACCTGAGCCCAGGACTTCGAGACCATCCTAGGCAACACACCAAAACCCTAAGAAAAATACCAAAAAAAAAAAAATTAGCTGGGCATGGTGGTACATGCCTGTAGTCCCAGCTACTCAGGCGACTAAGGTAGGAGGATCACTTGAGCCCAGGAAGTCAAGGCTGCAGTGAGCTTTGATCATGCCACTGCACCCCCAGCCTGAGTGACAGAGTGAGACCCTATCTCAAATAATAATAATATTTGGGATTTTATTTTAAAATTTAATAATGATGCAAAATCAACAGCCCAATACAAAAATGGAATTAAAAAATGAACAAAGGAGCTCTCAGTGGAAATACAAATGAGTCAAACACATGAAAAAGCATTCAGCCTCCCTCATAATAGGAGAAAGGCAAGTTATAATTAGCCTGACATGTCATTTTATTTGTTTGTTTATTTATTTATTTTCGAGATGGCGTCTCTCTCTGTTGCCCAGGCTGGAGTGCAGTGGCACAATCTCAGCTCACTGCAACCTCTGCCTCCCGGGTTCAAGTGATTCTCCTGCCTCAGCCTCCCTAGTAGCTGGGATTACAGGTGCACATCACCATACCCAGCTAATTTTTGTATGCTTTTTTTTTTTTAGATGGAGTCTCACTCTGTCGCCCAAGCTGGAGTGCAGTGGCGCGATCTCGGCTCACTGCAAGCTCCGCCTCCCAGGTTTACGCCATTCTCCTGCTTCAGCCTCCCGAGTAGCTGGGACTACAGGCGCCCACCACCACGCCCGGCTAATTTTTTGTATTTTTAGTAGAGACGGGGTTTCACCATGTTAGCCAGGATGGTCTCGATCTCCTGACCTCATGATCCACCCGCCTCAGCCTCCCAAAGTCCTGGGGTTACAGGCGTGAGCCACCGCGCCCGGCCTGTATTTTTTTTTAGTAGAGACGGGGTTCTCCATGTTGGCCAGGCTGGTCTCGAGCTCCTGACCTCAAGTGATCCACCTTCCTCAGCCTCCCAAAGTGCTGGGATTACAGAAGTGAGCCACCGCACCTGACCCTGACATGTCATTTTAAATCTATCAGATTGGCAGGGTCCAAAGCATTTGATAACACTATGTTACAATAGTATAGGTAAACATGTGCTCTCATACCTTGCTTATGAGTCTGTAAAATGGTACTATTTGTGGCTAGCAATTTGTCAATATTTACTAAATTTAAAATAGATCTGTCTCTGTCCCTCTAATTCCACTTCTGAGAAGTTACTGTACGATCTACTGAAATGTATACAAAATAACATAAAAAAGGTTTATCTATGGCAGCATTGATGTAATACTGAATGATTGGAAATGATCTATTATAAATGTCCCCTAATATGGGTTTGTTTCAATAGTTCACACAAAGGAGCATTCCATAGCCTCTAAAAAGGATGGGGACAGGAGCTAAGTGCACTGAAATGAAGACTCTTCAGCGTGGTAGTCTTAAGTGATTAGGAGCAAGGTGTGTAAAGTGTGTTTCCCTTTGCGTGAATAAGAAACAAACAAAAAAGGCTGGTTTAAGGATAGTGGATTATCAGAATTTACTAATATCAGTGTTGCTAAAGTTGGTATACAACTTCCCACTGCTAAATTTGACTGGCAAAAAAAAAAAAAAAAAAAAAAAAAGCATGTTTACTGAGACAGGCAGATCACATGAGGTTGGGAGTTCGAGACCAGCCTGACCAACATGGAGAAACCCCACCTCTACTAAAAATACAAAATTAGTTGGGCATGGTGGCACATGCCTGTCATCCCATCTACTCGGGAGGCTGAGGTGAGAGAATCGCTTGAACCTGGGAAGCGGAGGTTGCAGTGAGCTGAGATTGCGCCATTGCACTCCAGCCTGAGCAACAAGAGCAAAACTCCCCCTCAAAAAAAAAAAAAAAAAAAAAAAAAAAAGCACGTTTACTATCCCTGGCAGGTGGCACAGAAGTCTCTGGTGGTTCTTGGGGCAGAGTCACAAAAGAAAAATGGTAAGGCGGCTCTTTTTTTTTTTTTTTTTTTGAGACAGGATCTTGCTCTGTCACTACTACTGGAGTGCAGTGGCACAATTATAACTCACTGTAACCTCAAACTCCTGGGTTCAAGTGATCCTCCTGCCTCAGCCTCCTGGGACTACAGGTATATGCCAGGAAGCCCGCCTCAGGGCTTCTTTTTATATACCTTTTTGTTTTTTGAGAGAGAGAGTCTTGCTCTGTCACCCAGGCTGGAGTGCAGTGGTGGGATCTCGGCTCACTGCAACCTCTGCCTCCCAGGTTCAAGTGATTCTCCTGCTTCAGCCTCCCAGGTAGCTGGGACTGCAGGCGCATGCCACTATGCCCAGCTAATTTTTTTGTGTATTTAGTAGAGACAGGTTTCTCCATGTTGGAGAAACAGGTTTAGTAGAGACAGGTTTCTCCATGTTGGCTAGAAACTCCTGGCCTCGAGTGATCCGCCGGCCTTGGCCTCCCAAACTGCTGGGATTACAGGCATGAGCCACTTCACCCAGCCTTATATACCTTCTTTGTAACTTTCGAATTTTGTAGCTTTTGCATGTTACTAATTCAAAAACTAACTGAATAAAATAATATCTTTTTTAATTTAAAAAGATGCAAAAAGATAATCACTATTATTTTGTTTTATTTATTTATTTATTTTTGAGATGGAGTTTCACTCTTGTTGCCCAGGCTGGAGTGCAATGGCGCAATCTCGGCTCACCGTAGCCTTCGCCTCCCAGGTTCAAGCGGTTCTCCTGCCTCAGCCTCCTGAGTAGCTGGGATTACAGGCATGCGCCACCACACTCGCTAATTTTGTATTTTTAGTAGAGATGGGGTTTCTCCATTTCGGTCAGTCTGGTCTCGAACTCCTGACCTCAGGTGATCCGCCTGCCTGGGCCTCCCAAAGTGTTGGGATTACAGGCATGAGCCATTGCACCCGGTCACTATTATTTTTAAAATTAATAAAATCATGGTCCTTTAAAAGGTTTCTTAATTTCTTGCAGAAATCACCTGGTTCAATGGGATGGCAGCAGGGAGAGTTTGAAATCTCAGTCCTGGTTCTGCCTCTGAATCAGTGGGCAATAGTGACTGCCTTCTGCCTTTTCTTCTTCCTTTCCTCACTTCCTGCCCTTCTTTTTCTTTCTTCCCTACTTTCTTCCTTTCTTTCATAAACTGACAAGTTATATTTTATATATTTATGCAGTACTACATGATGTTATATGTATGCAATGTCAAATGACTGAATCAAGCTGATTAACATATCAATCACCTCAAATACTTATTTTTTTGTGGTAAGAACATTTGAAATATACTCTTGGCAATTTTTTGAATTTTTATTTTTATTTTTATTTTTTTGAGATGGAGTCTCACTCTTGTCACCTAGGCTGGAGTGCAGTGGCGCGATCTCGGCTCACTGCAACCTCTGCCTCCCAGTTCATGCCATTCTCCAGCCTCAGCCTCCTGAGTAGCTGGGATTACAGGCGCCTGCCACCATGCATGGCCAATTTTTGTATTTTTAGTAGAGACGGGATTTCACCATGTTGGCCAGGCTGGTCTTGAACTCCCGACTCAGGTGATCCGCCCGCCTCAGCCTCCCAAAGTGCTGGGATTGCAGGCATGAGCCACCACGCCTGTCCTCTTTTAGCAATTTTGAAATACACAATGTAGTAACTGGTTTATCTTTGACCCTTCGCTTCTTTTTCAGTACAGCAATGGAATTGGATTAGGTAATCCTAAAGTTCCTTTCACTTTTTGAGTTTCTTTGGAAATATTTTAAGTTGTTTACAAAAAAGATACAACTCACAAACATCTGTTAAAGTAAACGTTTTATCACAGCGTAACACAGAAAAGCACAGAATTCACAAGTGTTCAACTTGGCGAATCAAGTGAACAGACTCCTGTAACTCACATGTGGATCCATCTGACTCTCCAAAAACCCTTCCAGTCACTACCACCCCCAGGGCCGCCATTATCCTGACCCCATAGATTAGATTTGCCAAGGACAATTAAAAACAAATCGTTCCAGCATCCTAAAACAACTACATTCACATTGGCACTTTTCTTTCCAGTCTTTTCAAGATGTAAATATAGGCGCGCGCAGTGGCTCACGCCTGTAAGTCTAGCACTTTGCGAGGCTGAGGCAGGCGGATCGCTTGAGCTCAGGAGTTCGAGATCATCCTGGCCAACATGGTGAAACCCCGTCTCTACTAAAAGTAAAAAATGAGCCAGGTGTGGTGGCGCACTCCTATAATCCCAGCTACTCGGGAGGCTGAGGCAAGATACTTGCTTGAACCTGGGAGGCGGAGGCTGCATCGAGCCAAGATTGCGCCACTGCACTCCAGCCTGGGCAACAGAGTGAGACTCCATTTCAAAAAAAAAAAAAAGATGTAAACAGGTGCTGACAGTTGGAACTAGTTGACATGCACTTTTGTTTTCACACACACACACATACCCCCCCATCATTTTTTTTACCTTTATGTACCTAATGACAACATAATCATTAATGCTATTCTCCTTTCTGGTGCCTATTATGATATTAAAGGGAAAATGCCATTACAGACATTTCTAGGCAAATCGCACTGGAGCAGTAAACACGTGGATGAACTGCCTGGAATCCACTTTCATCAGATAAGAGAAGAATCTAGCTGCCTCTTGCTGCACCGCAGCTCCCTTTCCCTGCGGCTGTGTTTCCGATTCCTCTTGGCGCTGCTTTCCCGGGCTCTGCCTGGTGGCCAGAGGGCTGCGGGCTGTGGCTGGCCAGGGGGCGGGCCTGGGCACAGAGCATGTGTTTTGAGCATTAGTGGAATCTGTCGGATTAGTGCTTCCTGCTCACGCCGGTTTCACAGTGAGGGCAGAGGCAAGATGGATGCGGGAGGCACAGGCTTCTCCCCGCGGTCCTGTAGTGTGGGCACAGTGGCTTATTTCAGACTTTCTCTGCTGGTTTCCAACTTGGCTTATCCAAGTGTCCATCCCCTGCAAGTCCACACTGCTTCTGCTGTGGAGTCTACAGACCTCTGGTTATTGAGGGAAGCATTTGTACAGCGAGGATTCAAAGCCAGACACAAAGCCACCACTGGCTTGAGTACCATGGGTGGAGTTTATAGGGGAGTGAGTTCTGAGCCCCTGCCTGCTCCCCCAGCCCACCTCCCGTGGCGAGGAGCAGCCGCTGACCATGCTGACCTGTTTAGTGTCACCAGTGATTTATGGCCCAGTGGGGCCCAGCTGTTGGCCGTGGACACAGCAGTTGCTCAAGGTTAAGCAGGCCCTGTGTGAGGGATGCAAGTCATAGGATGGCCCCAGTGCAGTTGTTCCCTCCCGGGGTCAAGGGGGCGATCATATTGCCAGTCTGGGAGCCAACGCAAGCTAAGGAGGGGCTGTCGGTCCCCCTGCAACACACATGCACTTGCCCCCTCCAGCTAAGGCCCAAAGCTCTGCTCTGGGTCTGAATCCGCTGCGTGGCCGTTGATGCCAGGCTGAACTGAGAGGTTGTTCAGGAGGCCTTGTGTAGCCCTGCTGGAACATGTGGGTTGTCAGAGCTGCTGTCCTGTTGTCCCATGGCATCACCTGATTGTCACCTAAGAAGGAACGTGCCTTGGAGTAAGGGCTGAGAGAGGAAGGGAACAACCAGCTCTTTATGGAACCCTCACCGTGGACCAGGCCCTGTCCAAATGCTTCCCTTGGGTTTGCACATCTAACCCTTGCAACAAGTCAGTGTTGTAGGGTTACTAATATTTCCCTAAACCTCCTGAAAATGGGAGTTCAGAGAGTGTGAGGAAACTGACCAAGGTCACACAGCTAGGCTAGTGCCTGTCTCTGGGGCCAGAACTTTTTTTTTTTTTCTTGGGACGGAGTCTCGCTCTGTTGCCCAGGCTGGAGTGCAGTGGCGCAATCTCGGCTCACTGCAACCTACACCTCCCACGTTCAAGCAATTCCCTGCCTCAGCCTCCCGAGTAGCTGGGATTACAGGCACCTGCCACTAAGCCCAGCTAATTTTTGTTTTTTTTTTTAGTAGACACAGGGTTTCACCATCTTAGCCAGGCTGGTCTTGAACTCCTGACCTCGTGATCCACCTGCCTCAGCCTCCCAAAGTGCTGGGATTACAGGCATGAGCCACCGCACCCAGCCTTTTTTTTTTTTTTTTTTTTTTTTTGAGACAGAGTCTTGCTCTGTTGCCCAGGCTGGAGTGCAGGGGCGTGATCTCGGCTCACTGCAAGCTCCGCCTCCCAGGCTCACGGCATTCTCCTGCCTCAGCCTCCCAAGTAGCTGGGATTACAGGAGCCCGCCACCACGCCCGGCTAATTTTTTTGTATTTTTAGTAGACATGGGGTTTCACTGTGTTAGCCAGGATGGTCTTGATCTCCTGACCTCATGATCTGCCCGCCTCGGCCTCCCAAAGTGCTGGGATTATAGGCGTGAGCCACCACCCCCGGCCGGCCATTCACTTTTTGCCAGTGGGCCAGGACAGCTTGGGGTGGGCACTGCTTTCTACCTGTACCCTCCTGTCCACTCACTTGCTTTTGACACACTTGAGTCCTCAGCCTTCCTCAAACATGCTCCTCTCTTGGCCTCGGCCAATCCACATTTTCGTGGGTTTCTCTTATCCCGTTAGCTGCTTCTACTGAGTCTTCTTTCCTGAATTCCCCCTCCTTTCTCGCCCTCCAACGTGGAAAGGCCTCAAGACTTGATCCTGCCTGCACCCACCTACCTCCCTATGCCTCTCCAGTGAGACCTCACTCAGCCCCACCTGTGGCCAAGTCATTCCCAACTTATTTCTCCTCCATCCTCAGTTGTTAGGGTGACACACCCAACTGTCTGCTCCACTGGACATTTTTTTAGACAACTTTATTGAGATGTAATCACATACAATTTATCCCCTTAGAGTGCACCATTCAGTGGTTTTTAGTATATACACAAAGCTGTGAAACCAATTACCACAGTCAGTTTTAGACGATTTTCTTTCTTTCTTTCTTTCTTTTTTCTGAGATGGAGTCTCGACTTGCTCTGTCACCCATGCTGGAGTGCAATGGCACGATCTCAGCTCACTGCAACCTCTGCCTCCCAGGTTCAAGTGATTCTCCCATCCCTGCCTCCCAAGTAGCTGGGATTACTGGCACCTGCCATTGTGCCTGGATAATTTTTGTGTTTTTGTAGAGATGGAGTTTCACCATGTTGGCCAGGCTGTTCTCGAACTCTGGACCTCAGGTGATCTGCCCACCTTAGCCTCCCAAAGTGTTGGGATTACAGGTGTGAGCCACCGCGCCCAGCTGGGTTTTTTTTTGTTTGTTTGGTTTGTTTGTTTGTTTTAGATGGAATCTCGTGCCTCAGCCCCCTGAGTAGCTGGTACCACAGGCACTACAACCCAACTAATTTTTGTATTTTTAGTAAAGATGGGGTTTCACCATGTTGGCCAGGGTTGTCTCAAACTCGTGACCTGCCCACCTTGGATTCCCAAAGTGCTGAGATTACAGGCATGAGCCACTGTGACCGACCTAGCACATTTTCTTTCCTTCCTTCCTTCCTTCCTTCCTTCCTTCCTTCCTTCCTTCCTTCCTTCCTTCCTTCCTTCCTTTCCTTCCTTCCTTCTTCCTTCCTTCCTTCCTTCCTTCCTTCCTTCCTTCCTTCCTTCCTTCTTTCCTTCTTCTTTCTTCTTTCTTTCTTTCTTTCTTTCTTTCTTTCTTTCTTTCTTTCTTTCTTTCTTTTTTCTTTCTTTCTTTCTTTCTTTCTTTCTTTCTTTCTTTCTTTCTTTCTTTCTTTCTTTCTTTCTTTCTTTCTTTCTTTCTTTCTTTCTTTCTGATGGAGTCTTGCTCTGTCACCCAGGCTGGAGTGCAGTGTTATCATCACGGCTCGCTGCAGCCTCGACCTCCTAGACTCAAGCAATCCTCCCACCTCAACCTCCTAAGTAGCTGGGACCACAGGCACATGCCACCACACCCAGCTAATTTTTTAAATTTTTTTGTAAAGACGAGGTCTCACTAAGTTACCCAGGGTAGTCTCAAACTCCTGGCCTCAAGCTCTTCTTCCACCTCAGCCTCCCCAAGTGTTGTAATTACAGGCATGAGCCACCATGCCTGGCTAGGACATTTTCATTACCCCAGAAACAAACCCCAAATCCATTAACAGTCACTGTCTATTTCCCTCTGACTTCCACAGGCCTTAGCAAGTACTAATCTGCTTTCTGTCTATATGGATTTGCCTATTCTGGACATTTCGTAGAAATGGGATCATACAACACGGACTTTTTATGGCTAGCTTCTTTCACTTAGCATGGTATTTTCAAGGTTCATCCATATTGTAGCATGTATCAGAACTTCACTCCTTTTATTTATTTTTCAATTTTTGTTTTGTTTTGTTTTTTTGTTTTTGAGATGGAGTTTTGCTCTTGTTGCCCAGGCTGGAGTGCAATGGTGCAATCACGCTCACCACGACCTCCGCCTCCCGGGTTCAAGCAATTCTCCTGCCTCCGCCTCCTAAGTAGCTGAGATTACAGGCATGTGCCACCACGCCTGGCTAATTTTATATTTTTTTTAAACACTTTTTTTTTTGTTTTGAGACAGAGTCTCACTCTGTCTCCCGGGTTGGAGTACAGTGGCGCGATCTCAGCTCACTGCAACCTCTGCCTCCCGGGTTCAAGCGATTCTCCTGCCTCAGCCTCCCAAGTAGCTGGGACTACACATGGGCACCGCCATGCCGGCTAATTTTTGTATTTTTAGTAGAGACAGGGTTTCACCATGTTGTCCAGGCTGGTCTCAAACTCTTGGACTCTTGCCATCCTCCCACTTCAGCCTCCCAAGTAGCTGGGACTACAGGTGTGCACCACCATGTCCAGCTAAATTTTGTATTTTTCGTAGAGACGGGTTTCTGCCATGTTGCCCAGGCTGGTCTCAAACTCCTGAGCTCAAGCAATTCACCCACTTCAGCCTTCCAAACTGCTGGGATTACAGGAATGAGCCACTGCACCTGGCAAGTTTTTATTATTAATTTGATGTCTTTACTTGTTATAGGCCTACTCAGATTTTTGGTATCTTTTTGAGTCAGTTCTGGTAATTTTTTTCCTAGAATTTGTCCATTTCATCTAAGTTATCTAATTTGTTGGACTACAGCTGTTTATAGTATTCCCTTTTAATCTTTTTTTTTTTTTTTTTTTTGAAACAGAGTCGCCAGGCTCTTGTGCAGTGGTGTGATCTCGGCTCACTGCAACCTCCACCTTCTAGGTTCAAGTGGTTCTCCTGCCTCAGCCTCCTGAGTAGCTGGGATTATAGGTGCATGCCACCATGCCTGGCTAATTTTTGTATTTTTAGTAGAGACGGGGTTTCACCATGTTGGTCAGGCTGGTCTCAAACTCCTGACCTCGTGATCCACCCACTTTGGCCTCCTAAAGTGCTGGGATTACAGGCATGAGTGACCGCGCCCAGTGTAATCTTTATTTATTTATTTATTTTTTGATACAGGGTCTTACTCTGTTGCCCAGGCTGGAGTGCAGTGCCATCTCAGCTCACTACAGCCTCGACATCCTGGACCCAAGCCATCCTCCTCCCTCTCCGGAGTAGCTGGGACTGCAGGCACGTGCCACCACACCCGGCTAATTTCGTTATTTTGCCCAGCCAGTCTCGAACTCCTGGGCTTAAGCAATCCTCCTGCCTCAGCCTCCCAAAGTGCTGAAATTACAGGCCTGAGCCACTGCACCTGGCTTTCTTCCTTTGTTTTTGGTAACTAAAAGTTTTTCTTTCTTTCTTTCTTTTTTTTTTTCCGAGTCCTAACAGGAAACAAGAGTCCAACTAAAAGTTGAATTGCTTTTGTCAATGTTTTCAACGTGCCACATTTTGGTTTTGCTTATTTCTCTATTTTTATTCTCTAGTTCCTTTATTTCTCCTCTATCTTCATTATTTCCTTCCTTCTTCTTGCTTTGGGTTTAGTTTGCTCTTTTTTTCTTTTTTCCAAGTTTCTTAAAGTGAAAATTTAGGTTATTGATTTGACAGTATTCTTTTTTTTTTTTTTAACATAGGCATTTGCAGTTATACATTTCTGCCTTGGCTGGGTGCGGTGGCTCACGTCTATAATCCCTGCACTTTGGGAGGCTGAGACAGGTGGATCACCTGAGGTCAGGAGTTTGAGACCAGCCTGACCAATATGGTGAAACCCCATCTCTACTAAAACTACAAAAATTAGCTAGGCATGGTGGCGGGCGCCTGTAGTCCCAGCTACTTGGGAGCCTGAGACAGGAGACTCTCTTGAACCTGGGAGGCAGAGGTTGCAGGTTGCAGTGAGCCGAGATTGCACTGCTGCACTCCAGCCTGTGCGACCAGCAAGACTCCATCCCAAAATAAATAAATAAAATAAAATATGATGGTGTGCTAAAGATTGACCAGTGGGGGCTCTTTTAGATTGGGGGATGGGAATAAGGCAGGCAATATCTTAGCTGCAATCTGTCAGAAACGGAACACACCAAGGTGAGGGCAGGCCCCATGCAGACGTCCCGCGGTAGGACAGGAGTGGTGTGTTTGACACTCCTCAGGAGGCTAGTGTGGGCAGAGACAGGGACTTGGGGAGAGTGGTATAAGGGCAAGTCAAAGTCTGTCTTTTAAACGGCTCATAGGATTCTAGACTCTGGCTGTTCCATAATTTTGAAATGTTCTCTTATTGATGGTTGTTTCTTTCCTTTTTTTTTTTCAATTTTTTTTTTTTTTTTTTTTTTTGAGATTGAATCCTGCTCTGTCTCCCAGGCTAGAGTGCAGTGGCGCAATCTTGGCTCACTGCAGCCTCCACCTCCTGGGTTCAACCAATTCTCCTGCCTCAGCTGCACCTGAGTAGCTGAGATTACAGGTGCCCACCATCACACCCAGCTAATTTTTTTCTTTTTATTTTTTTATTTTTAGTAGAGATGGGGTTTTACCACGTTGGCCTGGCTGGTCTCGTACTCGTGACCTCAAGTGATCTGCCCACCTTGGCCTCCCAAAGTGCTGGGATTACAGGTTGAGCCACCACGCCCAGCCTCTAATTTGATATTATTACACACAATGCCATCAGGTGAATCTTTTTGTGTTCATGGGAATCCTTTGTTTAGGATAGATTCCTAGAGGTGAAATTGTTAGGTTGTGTTACTTTTTATTTTATTTTATTTTTTTGAGACAAGGTCTCTCTCTGTCACCCAGGCTGGAGTGCAGTGGTGCAGTCATGGCTCCCTGAGCCCTCGACTTCCTAGGCTCAAGTGATCCTCCTACTTCAGCCTCTTGAATAGCTGGGACTACAGATTTGCCACCATGCCCGGCTAATTTTTGTATTTTTTTTGTAGAGTCGGGGTCTCGCCTTATTGTTCAGGCTGGTCTTGAACTTCTGGGCTCAAGCAATCTGCCTGCCTCAGCCTCCTAAAAGTGCTGGGATTATAGGCGTGCACCACCATGCCTTTTTAATTGGAAACATGTTACTTTTTAATTGGAAAAAAATGTTATTAAAAGATAAGTCGGGCGCAGTGGCTCACACCTGTAATCCCAGTACTTTGGAAGGCCATGGCGGGCAGATCACCTGAAGTCGGGAGTTCAAGACCAGCCTGACCAACATGGAGAAATCTCGTCTCTACTAAAAATATAAAATTAGCAGGGTGTGGTGGTGCATGCCTGTAATCCCAGCTACACGGGAGGCTGAGGCAGGAGAATCACTTGAACCTGGGAGGTGGTGGTTGCGTTGAGCCGAGATGGTACCATTGCACTGCAGCCTGGGTAACAAGAGTGAAACTCTGTCTCAAAAAAAAAATCTAGGTTGAGCACAGTGGCTCATGTTGTAATTCCAGTGCTTTGGGAGCCCAAGGCTGGTGGATCCCTTGAGCCCAGGAGTTCAAGACCAGCCTGGCAACAAAGTGAGACCCCATGTCTACAAAAAATATATACGTATATATCCAAGTGTGGTGGTGCACACCTGTGGTCCCAGCTCCTCAGAAGTCTGAGGTGGGAGAATTACCTGAGCCTGGGGAGGTCGAGGCTGCAGTGAGCCATGATCATGCCACTGTGCTGCAGCCCAGGCAACACTGTGAGACCCTGTCTCACAACAAACAAACCAAAACTAAACAACAGCAACAAAAATCACACACACAGAGACACACACACACTCACACAGTCCTGTTGGTTGTCTTATAATTAACATCCTTTTTCCATTTTATCCATTCTTTTTTTTTTTTTTTTAAGACGGAGTCTTGTGCTCTTGCCCAGGCTGGAGTGCAGTGGCTTGATCTCGGCTCACTGCAACCTCTGCCTCCCGGGTTCAAGCGATTCTCCTACCTCAGCCTCCCTAGTAGCTGGGATTACAGGTGCCCACCACCACACCTGGCTAACTTCTTGTATTTTTAGTAGAGACAGGGTTTCACTGTGTTGGCGAGGCTGGTCTTGAACTCCTGACCTCATGATCCGCCCGCCTCGGCCTCCCAAAGTGCTGGGATTACAGGCGTGAGCCACAGCGCCTGGCCCATTTTATCCATTCTAATATAACTTTTAGATGGGCACACAGTTACCAAGAATAGGAATAATATTTCCCACCTTCTCTTGCTCTTGATGTAGCCATATGTCTAAGCTCTAGCTGGGGGGGGCTTTATTGACGCTTCAAGGAATAGAAAATAAAAGACTGCTGGTGTTCCCTTTGCCTGCAGCTTCTTCATCTCTTTCCCCAAACTTCTGCCTGGACTGCAGATACTGCCTCGGAGCTTGAGGACAAAGGCTACCCATTAGCAATGGAGGGTGGATCAGGGATTTGGAAGGAGCCTGAGCAGAGAATTGAGTAAAGCACAGCTTTACTGGCCTGCATACATCTGATATTTCCTATTCTATTCTACCCCATTCCAAAAAATGTTGGTTATGACTCACTTGTCTTCACAACGCACTGCAGCAATCCCTACCCCTTATCCAACAGGGATATGTTATTATTATGATTATTATTTTATTTATTTATTTATTTTTTTGAGAGCGAGTCTCGCACTGTCGCCCAGGCTGGAGTGCAGTGGCACGATCTCAGCTCACTGCAACCTCTGCCTCCCGGTTTCAAGCAATTCTCCTGCCTCAGCTTTCTGAGTAGCATGGATTACAGGCGCCCGCTACCACGCCTGGCTAATTTTTTGTATTTTTAGTAGAGATGGGGTTTCACCACCAACGTGGGTATATTCTAAAAGGCCCAATGGATGCCTGAATCCTCAGATAGTACTGAACCCTATATATACTATGTTTTTTCGTATACATACATACCTATGATAAAGTTTAATTTATAAATGTATAAATCAGGCACAGCAAGAGATTAACAAAAATAACAATAAAATAGAACAGTTATAACAATATACCACTCTTGTGCTTTGGGACCATTATTAAACCAAATAAGGATAACTGTAACACAGGCACTGCAATCCCAAGACAGTCTGATAACCGAGAAAGCTACTAAGTGACGGCTGGTAGCATCTAGGGCCTGGACACGCTGGACAAAGGGATCATTCTCATCCTGGGCAGGATGGAGTGAGATGGTGTGAGATTTCATCATATTACTCAGAACTGCTCGAAATTTAAAACATGAATTGCTTATTTCTGGAATTTTCCATTTAATATTTTCAGAGGGCGGTTAACGGCAGGTAACCAGAGAAATCAAAATTGCTGATAAGTCGGGGGGATCTAGTGTAGTATAACACTCTGGCTGGGATTAATAACAATTTAAGTCCAATTAATAAACTACAACTTTACTTCTCGGGCTGTTTTCCTCCTCCCTTGTGCTGTTATTGTCACAAATTACATTTTTTTCTTAGATAACATGTCCTTGAAACAAATTACATTTTTATACCCTGTGTGCTCATCAACAGATTTGTAATTCTTGCTTTATGCAGTTGTTTTTTAAATCACACAGGAGAAAAAAGAGAAACAAAACGTATTTATACTTGTCTTTTGTATTTACCTATATAAAAGTAATGTACTCTGCTGGTAATCCCCAGTTACAATTGCCCAAGAGTTCTATAATGCAGAGATTTTCAGGGCTGAAAAAAAAAAGCCATCTGCTTTGGTATTTCAGATCTAAGTACTTATAAGGAGTGGCTTGGGAGCAGTAGCCTTAGCAAGAGATAAGACTTAACTTCCCCCAGGGGCTATGAGCTGAAAGGCAAAACTGGGAGTAAAGATGTTGGCTTCCCAACCCTGTTTCAGAAGGACTGAAGGTGGCTACCACCTTCAAGCTCAGCACAGAGGCTCATTTGTAGAAGACCAAAGAACAGTATTGAGGCTTAAAAGTTGTGTTTAGGCCGGGCGTGGTGGCTCACTCCCAGCACTTTGGGAGGCCGAGGCAGGTGGCTCACCTGAGGTCAGGAGTTCAAGACCAGCCTGGCCAACATGGTGAAACCATGTCTCTACTAAAAATACAAAAATTAGCCGCTGTGGTGTCAGGTGCCTGTAATTTGAGCTACTTGGGAGGCTGAGGCATGAGAATTGCTTGAACCTGAGAGGCAAAGGTTGCAGTGAGCCGAGATCGCGCCACTGCACTCCAGCCTGGGGGATAGAAGCAAGACTCTCTCTCCAAAAAAAAAAAAAAAAAAAACTCAAAAACAAAAAAAGGTGTGTCTAGATGAGATCTTTGGCTGTAGTCATTAGCACAGTTCAGCCAATAGTCAGAAACCTGCTAAATGTTTGAAGGAATTATATTACCAAAGAAACCACTAGCTGGCCCACAAAAATTGTAGCTACTCAACCCCTGAAGCTATTCCAGGCTCCAAAACCTGCACTAGCAGGATGCAGGCTCTGAAAACTGGGCAGCTTACAACAGGCCACATCTCTCCAATGCCTACCTCTCCCGAGTCCACGGGGGATAATGCCAAAGGAAGAACCTCCCAGAAGGCAGAGCTAGGGGCTATCAGACAGTTGCACCCAAGAACGAATTCTACTGCCATATAAGAGAATCTAACCTGTTCCTGCCCAGATACCCTTACGACTGCAAGGGACCAGCATCTGCAGCTCATTTCATACCCACTCACTTTCAGAGTGCCCTTTTTTTTTTTTTCTTTCCTGAGACGGGGTCTAGCTCCTGTTGCCTCGGCAAGAGTGCAGTAGTACAATCAGGGCTCACTGCAGCCTCAACCTCCTGAGCTCAAGGGATCCTCCCACCTCCACCTCCAAGGAGCTGGGATTACGGGTGTTCATGTGCCACTACACCAGGCTAATTTTTTTATTTTAATTCTGTTTTTTTTTTTTTTTTTTTTTTTTTTTTGAGACGGAGTCTCGCTCTGCCACCCAGGCTGGAGTGCAGTGGCCAGATCTCAGCTCACTGCAAGCTCCGCCTCCCGGGTTTATGCCATTCTCCTGCCTCAGCCTCCCAAGTAGCTGGGACTACAGGCGCCCGCCACCTCACCCGGCTAATTTTTTGTATTTTTTAGTAGAGATGGGGTTTCACCGTGTTAGGCAGGATGGTCTCGATCTCCTGACCTCATGATCCGCTCGCCTTGGCCTCCCAAAGTGCTGCGATTACAGGCTTGAGCCACCGCACCTGGCCTTTTTATTTTAATTCTTTTTTTTTTTTTTTTTAAGAGATGGGGTCTTGCTATGTTGCCCAGGCTGCTCTCAAACTCCTGGGCTCAAATGATTCTCCTGCCCCAGCTTCACAAAGTGCAGGGGTTACAGGCATAAGCCACCACACCCAGGCCAGTGGTCATTTTTATTGTGATTATTTTTTTCCTATTCCATAATTGTATATTGAAAGATAGTTTGTCTTTCAGTTTACAGGTGGTAGCTGTATCCAGACCTAATGAATAGTTATGGACTGTGATCTGAACACACTGGGAGTAAAGATGTTGCCTTTCCAACCCTGTTTTCTCTATTCAGGAGCAGGTGAGTGCTTTACATGTGAAAAGATATATATCTTTCCACATATATATAAAATATATATATACATCTCTATATATTGATATAGATGTGTATATATATATAGATGATATAATTTATCATTCAACCTATGACACTTTAAAACATCTGTATTGTTATTTTTATCTATTTATTTATTTTGAGACAGGATCGGGCTCTGTCGCCCATTCTGAAGTGCAGTGGCAAGATCTAGGCTCACTGCAACCTCCACCTCCCTGGCTCAAGCCATCCTTCCACTTCAGCCTCCCCAGTAGCTGGGAACACAGGCATGTACCACCATGCCCAGCTAATTTTTTGTTGTTGTTGTTTCTTTTTTGTTTTTGTGTGTTTTTTGTTTGTTTGTTTGTTTTTGAGATGGAATCTTGTTCTGTTGCCCAAGCTGGGGTGCACTGGTGCAATCTCCACTCACTGCAACCTCTGCCTCCCAGGTTCAAGCAATTCTCCTCCCTCAGCCTCCCAAGTAGCTGGGATTACAGGTGCCCGCCACCATGCCTGGCTAATTTTTGTATTTTTAGTAGAAACGGGGTTTTACCACGTTGGCCGGGCTGGTCTCAAGCTCCTTACCTCAGGTGATCTGCCTGCCTCAGCCTCCCAAAGTGCTGGGATTACAGGCATAAGCCACCATGCCCAGCAATTTTTTTTTTTTTTTTTTTTCTTTTGAGACAGGGTCTCCTGGTGCCTCTTCTCACTCTGTTGCCCAGGCTGGAGTGCAGTGGTGCAGTCATAGTTCACTACAGCTTCAAACTCCTGGGCCAAAGCAATCCCCACACCTCAGAGTCCCAAGTAGCTGAGACTACAGGTGCAAGTCACCATGCCCAGCTAATTTTTGTAGTTTTTGTAGAGACAGGGTTTCGCCATGTTGCCCAGGTTAGCCTTGAACTCCTGAGCTCAAGTGATCCTCCCGCTTTCCGCCTCCCAAAGTGCTGCGATTACAGGTGTGAGCCACCACACCCAGCCTACATCTACTCTCAGTTCTTTTGGATATATACCGTGGAATTGCTGGATTATAGGGTAATTCTGTGTTTAACTTTTTGAAGAACCACTAAACCTTCTTTCTTTGTTTCTTTCGTTGTTTCTTTCTCTTTCTTTCTTTCTTTCTTTCTTTCTTTCTTTCTTTCTTTCTTTCTTTCTTTCTTTCTTTCTTTCCTTCCTTCCTTCATTCCTTCCTTCTTTCTTTCTTTCGTTCCTCCCTCCCTCCCTTCCTTCCTTCTTTCTTTCTTTCTTTTTTTTTTTTTTTTTTTTTTTGAGATGGAATCTCGCTCTGTCTCCCAGGCTGAAGTACAGTGGCACAGTCTTGGCTCACTGCAACTTCTGCCTCCCAGGTTCAAGCAATTGTCCTGCCTCAGCCTCCCAAGTAGCTGGGATTACAGGTGCATGCCACCACACCCAGCTAATTTTTATATTTTTAGTAGAGATAGAGTTTCACCATGTTGGTCAGGCGGGTCTCAAACTCCTGACCTCAGGTGATTTGCCTGCCTCCACCTCCCAAAATGCTGAGATTACAGGCATGAGCCACCCCGCCCGGCCCTGCAGAATTTTTTTATCCAGCTTAGACCCCACCGTGAGGCTGATACACAGGTATCCAGCTGCCTGCTGCCCTAGTGCGTGGTCCTTTCCCAGGCCCATCTGTCTTGATGGCTTCATCATCTGTAATTTGCTAGGACTGCTAGAACGTAATACTACAGATAAGTGGCTTAAACAACACAACTCTATTCTCTCACAGTTCTGGAGGTTAGAAGGCCAAGATCAAGGTCTTGGTTTCTCCTGGTGCCTCTCTCCTTGGCTTCAGATGGCTACCTTCCCACTGTGTGCTCGTGTGGCCTTTCTTCTGTATGTGCACATCCCTGGTGTCCCTTCCTCTTCTTGTTAGAATACCAGTTATAGGCTGAGCTCAGTGGCTCACACCTGTCATCCCAGGACTTTGGGAGGCCGAGGCAGGAGGATCACTTGAGCCCAGGAGTTGAAGACCAGCCTGAACAACATAGTGAGACCCCATGTCTATTTCTTTTTTATTTTTTTTAATTAAAAAAAAGAACACTAGTTATAACACTAGTCATACCAGATTAGGACCCCTCTCTAATGATCTCATTTTAATTTAATCAGCTCTTGAAGGCCCTTTTTCTCCAAATATCATTACATTCTGAGGTACTAGGGGTTTGGACTTCAACATACGAATCTGCAGGGGAGCATGATTCAGTCCCATACATCGTCTTTCCCAGAAACTTTTGCCTTCCTTTATTCACTGAGTCATTCAATACACATTTACTAAACATGTAGAAATGGCACTTAATACCGTGTTTGTGGATGAGGCTGTCCAGGGATAGGCTGTGGTCATAAAGGGCTAAGAATAGTGTCCTAGGGAACTCAGCCTCTCTTTCTTTCTTTCTTTCTTTCTTTTTTTTGGGAGGGTTGGAGGGGTAGAGGTGGGGTCTTCCTGTGTTGCCCAGGCTGGTCTCCAACTCCTGGGCTCAAGCCATCCTCCTATCTCAGCCTCCCAAAGTATTGGGATTACAGATGTGAACCAATGTGCCCAGGCTGAGCTCAGTATTTATTTTATTTTCTCTTATTTTATTTTATTTATTTATTTTTGAGACAGAAGGTCACTCCTGTCACTCAGGCTGGAGTGCAATGGTACGATCTCAGCTCATTGCAACCTCCGCCCCTAGGGTTCAAGTGATTCTCCTGCCTCAGCCTCCCGTGTACCTGGGATTATAGGCGCCCATCACCATGGCCGGATAATTTTTGCACTTTTACTAGAGATGGGGTTTTGCCATGTTGGCCAGGCTGGTCTCGAACTCCTGAACTCAGGTGATCCACTCCCCTTGGCCTCCCAAAGTGCTGGAGATTACAGGCATGAGCCACCACGCCTGGCCTATTTTATTTTATTTTTTATTTTATTTTTCAGAGACAGGGTCTTGCTATGTTGCCCAGGTTGGTCTTGAACTCCTGAGCTCAAGTGATCCTCCTGCCTTGGCCTCTCAAAATGCTGGGATTACAGGCGTGAGCCACCGAGCCTGGCCCTTAGTGCTGCATTTTATTGGTTTTGTTTCGTTTTGAAATAGGATCTCACTTTGTCGCTCAGGCTGGAATGCAGTGGCTCAATCAAGGCTCACTGCAGCCTCAACTTGCTGGGCTCAAGCAATCCTCCCACCTCAGTTTCCCAAGTAGCAAGGACTACAGGCAAGTACCACCACACCCAGCTAAGTTTTGTATTTTTTAGAAACGGAATTTTGCCATGTTGCCCAGGCTGGTCTCGAGCTCCTGGGCTTAAGTAATTCGACTGCCTTGGATTCCCAAAGTGCTGGGATTACAGACATGAGCCACCAGGCCAGGCCAAGCTCAGCATTTTAAAAGCAGGGGCGGAGAGCCCAGAAAATGAGATTGAAGAGCAGTGAAGCCTCCTCATTGCCAGCACGTGAATACTCCCTTGTTCCCCTCTCTCCCCATCCCTCTGGTGTGACAGCAGTCCCAGCTGATTCGCTTCTGATGTCGCATTCCAGTGGAGCCTTCCTCCACTTGGAGGTCTACTTGGTCTCCACAGAAGATGGGGCAGAGAAGGAGCTCTGGACCTCCTAGGGAGCTGTAAAATCTTTGGCATTTCCTCTTCGGTTCAGTCTCTATCAGCAGTGGCTGGAGGTGTTTTGCTCCTCAGTTACCAAAGGGCAAAGTTACCTCATCGCCATAGAATTCATTTTCTCCCAACCTCACACCGGGTAGTCACATGAAAAATATAATTTCTTCCTATTGATAGGATTTTCCTTTGTTCACTTAGAAATGATAAAGATTCCCTGGCCTTTTTGTTCCAACAATTCATTTGCTTTTCCCCTAAGCATTTTTTCATAAAAATGATTAAATGACGGCCGGGTGCAGTGCCTCGTGCCTGTAATCCCAGCACTTTGGGAGGCCAAGGCAGGTGGATCACCTGAGGTCTGGAGTTCAAGACCAGCGTGGCCAACATGATAAAAACCCCGTCTCTACTAAAAATACAAAAAATTAGCCACGCATGGTGGTGGGTGCCTGTAATCCCAGCTACTTGGGAGGCCGAGGCAGGAGAATCACTTGAACCCAGAAGGCCAAGGTTGCAGTGAGCCAAAATCAAGACACTGCACTCCAGCCTGGGCAACAAGTCAAAAAAAGAAAGATTACATGAAAAAGATTAAATGTAGGCCGGACGCGGTGGCTCACATCTGTAATCCCAGCTTTTTGGGAGGCCAAAGCAGGCAGATCACTTGAGTTCAGGAGCTAGAGACCAGCCTGGCCAGCATGGAGAAACCCCATCTCTACTGAAAATACAAAAATTGGCCCTAGGCGTGGTGGCTCACACCTGTAATCCCAGCACTTTGGGAGGCCAAGGGGGGTGGATCACGAGGTCAGCAGATCGAGACCATCCTAGCTAACACGGTGACACCCCTGTAGTCTCAGCTTCTCCAGAGGCTGAGGCAGGAGAATGGTGTGAACCCGGGAGGCAGAGCTTGCAGTGAAACCCCGTCTCTACTAAAAATACAATACATTAGCCGGGCATGGTGGCATGCACCTACAGTCTCAGCTACTCGGGAGGCTGAGGCAGGAGAATCGCTTGAATCTGAAGCGGAGGTTGCAGTGAGCCGAGATCGCACCACTGCACTCCAGCCTGGGTGACAGAGCAAGACTCCATCTCAAAAAACAAAAAGCCTGGCGTGGTGGTGGGAGAATCGCTTGAACCCCGGGGCCGGGGGTTGCAGTGAGCCGAGATTGTGCCACTGCACTCCAGCCTGGGTGACTGAGTGAGACTCTTGACTCAAAAAAAAAAAAAAAAAAAAAAAAAAAAAAAAGAAAAGAAAAGAAAGAAAAAAGAAAGATTTCCTACTTTTGGAGACTCCTGAATCCCTTGGCCTCTGCAGCGCTTCCCCTCTCCTTCCTCCATGACCTGCCTTCTGAGTCTTGACACTGTGCTGTTCCACATACCACGGCCAGCTCCTTAGATGATGCGGTTCTCCAAGGTCCAAGACCCAAAATTTTAGCTTTATCAGGTCTCCCTGAGAAAGCTCATTCACCCCTTAGCATCAAGTCTTAATTATATGATGATACTTTCAAAGGCTAATCTCCGTTTGCAACCAATTTATCATGTTTCATATCAGTATTTCTACCTGCTCAGTGAATAATAGGATTATAAAGATTTTGGTCAAAGGATACAAAATTTCAGTTAGACAGGAGCACACAGTACAGGAGATCTATTGTCAAACATGTAACTATAGTTAATGTCAATATATTGTGTACTTGAAAATTGTGAAGAGTAGTTTTAAATGTTCTTATCACAAAAAAAAAGATGTGTGTGAGTTAATGGATATGTTAATTAGCTTGATTTAGCCATTCCACAATGCATGCATATATCAAAACATTGGCCGGGCTCAGTGGCTCATGCTTGTAATCTTAGCATTTTGAGGGGCTGAGGCGGAAGGATCACTTGAGCCCAGGAGTTTGAAATCAGCCTGGGCAACCAAGTAAGACCCTGTCCCTACAAAAAATTTAAAAATTAGCCAAGCGTGGTGGTAGCCACCTGTAGCCCCACATACTCAGGAGGCTGAGGCGGGAGGATCGCTTAAGCCCAAGAGGTTGAGACTGCAGTGAGCCGTGTTTGTGCCACTGAACAAAAACCTGAGTGACAAAGCAAGGCCCTGTCTCAAAACAAAACAAAACAAAACAAGGTACTGTTATGACAATTTTTTTTATAGCCAAATTGAGCAGTGGGAGGTTGTATACCAAATGTAGTGACACTAATGTTAACAAGCTCTGACAACACACTACCATTGGACTAGTCAAGAAGCCAGATTCGATGTTGGACATCAACAAACATCTATGACAAGGCTCCTTTTCCTGCACCCCTTTTCTTGTTTAATAGTAGTATCTTCTACTTAATCACCTGAGGCAATCCATGTCAGATCCCCTACATCAAATCAGCCACCAAATCTCAAGATTCTAACCTATTTCTCCTCTCTGTCCCCAATGACAGGTTGCCACACACTATCTTACAAGTTCACAATGACCCTCCAACCCTTAACATGTTTGCCTGCCCTACTGACTTTAGCATTGGCCATATAGAGACTGGGCGCAGTGGCTCATGCCTGTAATCCCAGCACTTTGGGAGGCCGAGACGGGCGGATCACCGTCAGGAGGTCAGGAGGTCAGGAGGTCAGGAAATCGAGACTATCCTGGCTAACACGGTGAAACCCCGCCTCTACTAAAATACAAAAAAAAAAAATTAGCTGGGCGTGGTGGCGGGCGCCTATAGTCCCAGCTACTCAGGTGGCTGAGGCAAGAGAATGGCGTGAACCCAGGAGGCGAAGCTTGCAGTGAGCGGAGATCGCGCCACTGCGCTCCAGCCTGGGCGACAGAGCAAGACTCTGTCTCAAAAAAAAAAAAAAAGAATTGGCCATATGACATTATAACATGTTTTGAACAAAGGGACATGAGTGGACATGAATTTTGTCCCTTTTTTTTTTTTTTTGAGACAGAGTCTCTGTCACCCAGGTTGGAGTGCAGTGGTGCAATCTCGGCTCACCGCAAGCTCTGCCTCCCGGGTTCACACCATTCTCCTGCCTCAGCCTCCCAAGTAGTGGGGACTACAGGCGCCCACCACCACGCCCAGTTAATTTTTTGTATTTTTAGTAGAGACGGGGTTTCACTGTGTTAGCCAGGATGGTTTCGATCTCCTGACTTCGTGATCCGCCCACCTCGGCCTCCCAAAGTGCTGGGATTACAGGCGTGAGCCACCATGCCCGGCCTTGTCCTTTTTTTTTTTTTTTTTTAGACAGAGTCTCACTCTGTCACGCAGGCTGGAATGCAGTAGCTCTATCTTGGCTCACTGCAACCTCCACCTCCTGGATTCAAGCAATTCTTGTGCCTCAGCCTCCGGAGTAGCTGGGATAACAGGCGTGCACCACCATGCCTAGCTAATCTTTGTATTTTAGTAGAAATGGAGTTTCTCCATGTTGGCCAGGCTGGTCTTGAACTCCTGACCTCAGATGATTCGTCTGCCTCTGCCTCCCAAAGTGCTGGATTACAGGCGTGAGCCACCATGCCCGGCCTTTTTTTTTTTTTTAAAGAAGCGGTGTTACCATGTTGCCCAGGCTGGTCTGGATCTCCTGGGCTCAAGTGATCTTCCCACCTCGGTCTCCCAAAGTGCTGGGATTACAGATGTGAACCACTGCGCCCGGCCTGAACTTTGTCACATTTGAGCAGAGCTTGAAATGCAATTGTGTAGCTTGGCTGGGGTACTTTTGGTTAGTCCTCCTCTGTGAAAGCAATGTGCCCCAGATAGTGGCTATTGTTCAGCATGGTTTCCAGAATAAGAAGGAATAAGAAGATGTGTGCTGATAGGGTACAGTGTAATGAGACACCTTCACTTAATGGCAGGCACCTTCATCCACACCACTCTGTCCGCCTGAGGCTCTCTCCTTTACTTGTCTGTCACTACTTGTCCTTCAAGATTTACCCAGGCCAGGCACAGTGGTTCACGCCTGTAATCCCAGCACTTTGGGAGGCTGAGGCAGGCCTCAGGATCACCTGAGGTCAGGAGTTCAAGACCAGCCTGGTCAACATGGTGAAACCTTGTCTCTACTAAAAAAAATACAAATAAAAAAAAATTGGCCGGGCACGGTGGCTCATGCCTGTAATCCCAGCACTTTGGGAGGCCGAGGCAAGTGGATCACCTGAGTTCAGAAGTTCCAGACCAGCCTGGCCAATATGGCAAAACCCCCTTTCTACTAAAAATACAAAAAAAAAAAAAAATTAGCCGGGCACGGTGGCGCATGCCTGTAATCCCTCCTACTCGGGAGGTTGAGGCAGAAGAATCGCTTGAACCCGGGAGGTGGAGATTGCTGTGAGCCGAGATTGCGCCACTGCACTCCAGCCTGCATGATGGAGAGAGACTCGGTCTCAAAAATAAATAAATAAATAAAAATTAGACAGGCATGGTGGTGCATGCCTGTAATCCCAACTACTTGGGAAGCTGAGGCAGGAGAATCGCTTGAACCTGGCAGGTGGAGGTTGCAGTGAGCAGAGATCGTGCCACTGCACTCTAGCCTGGGTGACAGAGCCAGACTCCGTCTCAAAAAAAATTTTTTTTTAAATAAGATTTACCTCCAGCCACATCTTGTATTAAGGAACCTTCTCCCCAAGTTGGGTTAGATCTCCTCTCCCTGCCCTATGCTCCCACAGCTCCCGGTGCCCTGCTACCCTTCTCTTAGCATAAAGGTCACTAACATCACCATTCCTGGCCCTGAAGTTCCATGAGGACACAAACAGGGTTGGGTTTGTCTCTGTGTTCCCTGGACTTGGTGGTCTCTCATTGCAGCCTTGCCTCCTGGGCTCAAGAGATCCTCCCACCTCAGTCTCTCAAGTAGCTGGGACCACAGGTGCACACCACCATGACCAGCTAATTTTTGTATTTTTGGTATAGATGGGGTTTCGTGGTGTTGCCCAGGCTGGTCTCAAACACATGAGCTCAAGCAATCCACCCACCTTGGCCTCCCAAAGTGCTGGGATTACAGGGACGAGCCACCACGCCTGGCCTCAATGAAGTTTCTTAACCTTCTTCAACTTTTAATCTGTAAATTCTCGTTACGGCAGTACCTACTTCCCAGGTTGCTGAGAAGACTGAGTGACGGAATCACACCAAGTGCTGGACAGGTGCTGCCCATATAGGAAATTCTTTTTTTTTTTTTTTTCCTTTTTTTCTTTTGAGACAGTCTCTCTCTGTTACCTAGGCTGGAGTGCCGTGGAGTGATCTCAGTTCACTGCAACCTCTGCCTCCTGGGTTCAAGTGATTCTTGAACCTCAGCCTCCCGAGTAGCTGGGATTACAGGTGCCCGACACCATGCCCGGCTAATTTTTTTGGTATTTTTAGTGTTGATGGGGTTTCACCAGGTTAGACAGGCTGGTCTTGAACTCCTGACCTCAAGAGATCTGCCTGCTTTAGCCTCCTTAATCCAGCCTCCTGTCTTCTCTTGTCCGATGACTACAGAAGCTTCCTAACCCATCTTCTTTTCTTTTCTTCTTTTTTTCTTTTCTTTTTTTTTTTTGAGATGGAGTCTTGCTCTGTCGCCCAGGCTGGGGTGCAGTGGCTCAATCTTGGCTCACTGCAGCCTCCACTTCTCAGGTTCAAGTGATTCTCCTGCCTCAGCCTCCCAAGTAGCTGAGATTACAGGCACACGCCATCACGCCCGGCTAATTTTTTTGTATTTTTAGTAGCGATGGGGTTTCGCCTTGTTGGCCAGACTGGTCTCAAACTCCTGACCTCAGGTGATCCGCCCACCTTGGCCTCCCAAAGTGTTGGGATTACAGGCATGAGCCACCGCACCTGGCCTAACCCATCTTCTTGACTCCACTCTTACCCCTTTCAATCCTTTCTCCACATTTCTAGCATGGCTTTTTCTGAAAACCAATTTAACTCATGTCAGCTTCCGGTTGAGCTGAACTTCTTTCAGTTCCTCAAACCGACAGAGCTTTGCCCTCCTCCACAAATGTTGTTTTCTCTGCTGGGGCCTCCTGTCCCTTAAGCCACCTCCATGGACTGGCTCCCTCTTCTTTCTGCCCCCCATGTAAATTTCAGGCTGCCTGCCCACCTCCAAGACTGCTGGGTATCCCTGCTGTGCGTCCCTCTCCTCCGAAGTGCCTTGGTGTTGGTGTGCCCCGTCACAGCGCTCATCACACATCCCTGCAGCGCTGGGTTCAGGGAGTGTCTCCCGGCACCAGACTGGCAGCTCCCTAAGGCAAGGTTTCTGTTTTGTTCACCACTGTACCTCTAGAATTTAGTACAGGCTGACATGTTGAAATCACTCGACTTACTATTTTTTATTTTATTTTATTTTATTTTGAGACAGAGTCTCACGCTGTTGCCCAGAGACAGGGTTTCCTCATGTTGGCCAGGCTGGTCTCGAACTCCTAATCTTAGGTGATCCACCCACCTTGGTCTCCCAAAGTGCTGGGATCACAGGCGTGTGCCACTGTGCCTGGCCATTTGACTTACTTTTCATAGGGAATACATGCATATCATAGAAAATCTGAAAGGTGCAAAGTGATGTACAGTAAAAACAAAAAGATCTCTTTTCACCCTGATTCCCCAATCACCCACTGACTATACCTCTATACCTTTTTTTTTTTTTTTGAGGTGGCGTTTCTCTCTTGTTGCCCAGGCTGAAATGCAGTGGAGCGATCTTGGCTCTCTGCAAGCTCCACCTCGCGGGTTCAAGTGATTTTTCTGCCTCAGCCTCCGAAGTAGCTGGGATTACAGGCACCTGCCACCACGCCCAGCTAATTTTTTTTGTATTTTTAGTAGAGATGGGTTTCATCAGTTGGCCAGGTTGGTCTCGAACTCCTGACCTCAGGTGATCTGCCCACCTCGGCCTCCCAAAGTCCTGAGATTACAGGCGTGAGCCACCGTGCCTGGCCTTCTCTAAGATATTCTATGTTAAAACAAGCATATATGCATATACAATCTGGAGATTAGAGTATATTTTACACATATTCTACACCTGATTACTTTCTTACTTAATATTGTAGCTTGGAAAATATGCCTTTTCAGTGTATATAAAATGGATTTTTAAAACTCAGTATACTGTACCTTTGTAAAGATGTATCATAAATTTTTTTTTTTTTTTTTTTTTTTTTTTTTTTTTTTTTTTTTTTTTGCGACGGAGTCTCACTCTGTCGCCGAGGCTGGAGCGCAGTGACCGGATCTCGGCTCACTGCAAGCTCCGCCTCCCGGGTTCACGCCATTCTCCTGCCTCAGCCTCCCGAGTAGCTGGGACTACAGGCGCCCGCCACCTCGCCCGGCTAGTTTTTTTTGTATTTTCTTAGTAGAGATGGGGTTTCACCATGTTAGCCAGGATGGTCTCGATCTCCTGACCTCGTGATCCGCCTGTCTCGGCCTCCCAAAGTGCTGGGATTACAGGCTTGAGCCACCGCGCCCGGCCGTATCATAAATTTTTTAATCAGCCTTCATCACTGGGCATTTAAGTTCTTTATTTAAGTTCAAATAAATAATAAATTAAATTAAGTTCTTTTTGTTTTGTTTGAAGTGGGGTCTCACTCTGTCACCCAGACTGGAGTGCAGTGATGCAGTCACAGCTCACTGTAGCTTCAACCTACTGGGCTCAAGCAATCCTCCCTCCTCAGCCTCCTGAGAAGCTGGACTACAGATGCATGCCATCACGCCTGGCTAATTTTTTTTTTTTGGTAGAGACAAGGTTTCGTCATGTTGTCCAGGCTGGGTTTTTTAGTACTTTGTGTTTGTTTGTTTGCTTGTTTGTTTTTTGAGACAGGGTCTCCTTCTGTCGCCCAGGCTGGAATGCAATGTCATGATGAGGACTCACGCAGCCTCAATCTTCTGGGCTCAATTGATCTTCCTGCCTCAGCCTCCGAGTAGCTGGAACTACGGGCACATGCCACAATGTCTGGCTACTTTCTGTATTTTTTTTTTTTTTTTTGTAGAGATGAGCTTTCATCGTGTTGCCTAGGCTGGTCTCCAACTCATGAGCCCAAGGGATCCACCCACCTTGGACTCCCAAAGCGTTGGGATCACAGGTCTGAGCCACCTCGCCTGGTCAAGTTCTTTTCAATATTTTGCTATTATAAGCAATGTTACCCTGAATATCCTTGAACCTGTCATTTCACACATAAGTGAGTATATCCATAGGACAAATTCTGAAAAGTGAAATAGTTGAGGGAAACTGGACACACACTTTTTTTTTGTTTTGAGACAGTCTCGCTCTCTTGGCTCTGTTGCCCAGGCTGGAGGGCAGTGGCACAATCTTGGCTCACTGCAACCTCCGTCTCCCAGGTTCAAGTGGTTCTCATGCCTCAGTCTCACAAGTAGCTGGGATTACAGGCAAGTGCCACTATGCCTGGCTAATTTTTTTTTTTTTTTTTTTTTTTTGAGTTTCGCTTTTGTTGCCCAGGCTGGAGTGCAATGGTGCAATCTTGGCTCACCGCAACCTCCGCCTCCCGGGTTCAAGCAATTCTCCTTCCTCAGCCTCCTTAGTAGCTGGGACTATAGGTGCCCACCACTATACCCGGCTAATGTTTGTATTTTTAGTAGAGACAGGGTTTCTCCATGTTAGTCAGGCTGGTCTTGAACTCCCTACCTCAGGTGATCCGCCCGCCTCGGCCTCCCAAAGTGCTGGGATTACAGACGTGAGCCACTGCACCCGGCCTAATTTTTGTATTTTTAATAGAGACAGGGTTTCACCATGTTGGCCAAGCTGGTCTTGAACTCCTGGCCTCAAGTGATCCACCTGCCTCAGCCTCCCAAAGTGCTGAGATTATAGGCCCGGCCCACACACTTTTTTTTTTTTTGAGACAGAGTCTTGTTCTATCACCCAGGCTAGAGTGCAGTGGCGCAATCTCGACTCAGTGCAACTTCTGCCTCCTGCGTTCAAGCGATTCTTCTGTCTTAGCCTCCTGAGTACCTGGGACTACAGGCGCACGCCACCATGCCCGGCTAATTTTTGTATTTTCAGTAGAGATGGGGTTTCACCATATTGGCCAGGTTGGTCTTGAACTCCTGACCTTGTGATCTGCCTGCCTTGGCCTCCCAAAGTGCTGGGATTACAGGCCCAGCCTCACACAATTTTAATATTGTGTTAGATATGCCAGACTGCTTTCCACTGAAGTTCACCAATTTACACTGTGATCCATACATTCTTCACATGACTGTCACCATGGTATTATTTAACCCTTTGGTTTTTGGCCTATCTGATAGTGTCAAAAAGAATATCATTGTGGTTTTGTCATATCTCTTTTTATAGTTGAAGTTGAACATCTTATCATATACTTAAGATCCATTTGCAAACTTAAAGGGCAAATAACAAAGTGGGAGATTACAAATCACATCAATGAGACGAAGATAAACAAGAAATTGAACAAAAACTTGAACTGGAATGTCACAAAAGAAGAAATCCAAATGGGCAATAAAGGAACTACCAATTAAAAATTAGAGTCAGCCAGGCATGGTGGCTCACGCCTGTAATCCCAGCACTTTGGGAGTCCGAGGTGGACGGATCATCTGAGGTTGGGAGTTCAAGACCAGCCTGGCCAAAGTGGCAAAATCCTGTCTCTAGTAAAAATACAAAAATCAGCCAGTATTGTGGCATACGCCTGTAATCCCAGCTACTCGGGAGGCTGAGGCACCAGAATCACTTGAACCCGGGAGGCAGATGTTGCAGTGAGCCGATATCGTGCCATTACACTCCAGCCTGGGCAAGAGAGTGAGATATGTCTCAAAAAAAAAAAAAAAAAAAAAAAAAAAAAAAACCCTCAAATCACAATAAAGCACCATTGCACGCTCATCTGAGTGGTTAAAATTAAGAAGTCCATGAAAACCAAATATTGCCAGTGAAGTGGAAAAGTGGGAACTCTCACACACTGGGGCAGGAGTAGAAATTGGTAAACTGTATAGACAAATGGTTTAGCATTATCTAGAAAAACTGAAGATATACATACCCTTTATCCCAGCAATTCCACTCCTAGTATACACACTCCTTGATGAAGCCTTCCCTATGCATTCCAGGAGTCTTACAGATTATTGTTCGGAGCAGAAGTGTTTCTAATAGAACAAAAATGGAAAATCTAGCTGGGCTTGGTGGCATGCACCTGTGGTCCCAGCTACTCAGGAAGCTAAGGTGGGAGGACCACTTGAGCCCAGGAGTTTGAGGCTACAGTGAGCTGTGATTTAACCACTGCATTCCAGCCTGAGCAACAAACACAGTGAGACCCTGTCTCTAAAAATAAGAAAGTAGGGGGGGACCTCAAATGTTTGTTCATAGTAAAGTGGAAAACTAAATTGTGGTTTATTAATACAGTGGAAATCACACAGCAATAAAACGAACAAATCACAGCTTTACACATCAATGTGGCTGGATTGCCAGAAGGAAAGGGAATAACAGTGATGGAGTCAGTGTAGTGGTGACATCTTCAGAGAAGCAAAGCCTATATGGGAAGGTCACACAGTTGGGAACTGGTCTGCTAAGACTCGCTATATTTTATTTCATGGCCTGGATAATGATTACACAAATGTTGGCTTTATCTTTAAATTGTACTTATTATATTTCACGTATGCCTTGTGTATATGATTGCCAGCTTTGAATGTATATATATGTTCCTCCAAAAATCATGTTGAAATCTAGTCACCAAGGTGATGATATTAGGAGGTGGGACTCTGAGAGGTGGTCAGGTTGATTAGGTCATGAGGGCAGAGCCTCTGCCTTTTTTTTTTGTTTGAGGTGTGCAGTTTTATTCAACTTGGTCTCAAGTCAGTGTACAGGTAAGCCCTGGCTGCCTCCACCCACTCCCAGGGAGACCAAAAGCCTTCATACATCTCAAGTTAGGGGACAAAAAAGGTAGGGCATGAAGGCTGATCATTCAAAATAAAACAAAATAAAAAATACTAAGGTGAAGATTTAAAAAATTTTGCATTACATAATTTACATGAAAGCAATGCTATCACCTCCCCTGTGTGGACTCAGGAAAGGACTGGGCCATTCTCCTTAGAGAGAAGTGGGGTGGCTTTTAGGAGGACAAGGGGCTTCCTGTAACAATGCATCTCACGATATTTGGAATGACTATTAAAAAAAAGAACAACGTACAATCAAAGTCCTTAGCCACATGGTAGAGCTTTGGGGGATGCTTGCACCAAACGACTGCTGTCACCTTCAGCGTTCCAGTTTTTAAATCCTGAGTCAAGCCCAGAAAAAAGCCTAAAACAAAACAACAACAAAAATAAAACCATGCCAATCTTATTTTGTTTTCTGCGTGTTAGGTTTTGTCAAGAAAGGGTGTAATGCGACTAAGTCACAGTCCACCTAGAAGCATTCGTGGTGGACGATGGAGGGGCCGGACTCGTCGTACTCCTGCTTGCTGATCCACGTCTGCTGGAAGGTAGATAGCGAGGCCAGGATGGAGCTGCTGAGCCACACGGAGTACTTGCACTCGGGAGGAGCAATGATCTTGATCTTCACTGTGCTGAGCGCTAGGGCGGTGATCTTCTTCTGTATCCTGTTGGTGATGCCAGGGTACATGGTGGTGCTGCCAGACAGCACTGTGTTGGTGTACAGATCTTTGCGGATGTCCACGTCACACTTCTTGATGGAGTTGAAGGTAGTTTCGTGGATGCCACAGGATTCTATGCCCAGGAAGGAAGGCTGGAAGAGCGCTTTGGGGCAGTGGAACCGCTTGTTGCCAATGGCGATGACCTGGCCATCGGGCAGCTCGTAGCTCTTCTCCAGGGAGGAACTGGAGGCCGCCATGGCCATCTCCTGCTTGAAATCCAGGGCAACGTAGCACAGCTTCCTCTTGATATCACGCACGATTTCCCGCTCAGCTGTGGTGTGAAGCCGTAGCTGTGCTCAGTGAGGATCTTCACGAGGTAGTCAGTCAGGTCCCGGCCAGCCAGGTCCAGAGGCAGGATGGCATGTGGGAGGGCATACCCCTTGTACATGGGCACAGTGTGGGTGACCCCGCCAGAGTCCATCACAATGCCAGTGGTACGGACAGAGGCGTGCAGGGACGGCACGGCCTGGATGGCCACGTACATGGCTGGGGTGCTGAAGGTCTCAAACATGATCTGGGTCATCTTCTCACGGCTGGCCTTGAGGTTCAGGAGGGCCTCGGTCAGCAGCACAGGGTGCTCCTCGGGAGCCACACGTAGCTCGTTGTAGAAGGTGTAGTGCCAGATCTTCTCCATGTCATCCCAGTTGGTGACAATGCCGTGCTCGATGGGGTACTTCAGGGTGAGGATGCCTCTCTTGCTCTGGGCCTCGTTGCCCACATAGGAGTCCTTCTGACCCATGCCCACCATCATGCCCTGGTGCCTGGTGCACTCCACGATGGAGGCGAAGACGGCCCAGGGGACATCCTCACCTGTGAAGCTGGCCTTGCACATGCCAGAGCCGTTGTCAACAACAAGCTCAGCGATATCATCATCCATGGTGAGCTGGCTACGGGTGTGGACAAGCAGCGGAGTGGTGACGGAGAGGCTTTGTGCTTGCGGGGCGGACGCAGTCTCCTTCTTTTTTTTTTTTTTTTTTTTTTTTTGAGACAGAGTTTTACTCTGTTGCCCACACTGGAGTGCAGGGGCACGAACATGGCTCCCTGCAGCCTCTACCTCCTGGGTTTAAGTGATCCTCGAGCTCCCTGGGACTACACATACATGCCACCATGCCTAGCCAGCTATGGTGGTTCACGCCTGTAATCCCAGCACTTTCGGAGGCTGAGGCAGGTGGATTTCTTTTAGCTCAGGAGTTCAAGACAAGCCTGGCCAACACGGCAAATCCAAGCACTTTGGGAGGCTGAGGCAGGCAGATAGCTTTGAGCTCAGGAGTTAAGACAAGCCTGGCCAACATGGCAAAACCTCATTTCTCCAAAAAATACAAAAATTAGTTAGGTGTTTGTGGCTCGAGCCTGTAGACACAGTTACATGGGAGGCTGAGGTTGAAGAATTGCTTGAACCCAGGAGGCAGAGGTTGTAGTGAGCTATAACCATGCCACTACACTGAAGCCTGGGTGACAGAGTGAGATCCTGTCTCAAAAAAAAGAAAAAAAAAAAGAGGTGGGGTGGGTGGGGAGTTCTACTTTGTTGCCCAGGCTGCTCTCGAACTCCTGGGCTCAAGCGTCCCAAAGGGCTGGGATTGCAGGCGTAAGCCACTGTGCTCGGGCCTTGTCTCACAATTTCTGTGGGTCAGCAGTCCAGGCATAACTTAGCCAGGTCCTCTGCCCAGGGTCTTCCAGGGCTGCAATCAAGGTATGGACTGGGCTACATTGTCATCTGGAGGCTCCAGTGGGGAAGAATCTGCTTGCAAGCTCGTGCAGATTGTTGGCAGAATTCATTTCCTTGTGGCTATGTGGCTGAGGGCCCTGGCTTTTTATTGTTGGCAGGAGGCCTCTGGCAGATTCTAGAGGCCACCCAGAGTCCCTTGCCAAGTGGGCTTCCGTAACATGTGGGTTATTTCATCAAGCCAGCAAGGAAATCTACTGATTCAATCTGCTAACATAGAGTCTTATATAACATGATATAATCTGGAAGTGACAGCCCACCACCTTTGCCATATTCATTAGAAGTGGGTCATAGGTTCTGCCCACAAGCAAAGTGAGGGGATCACACAAGGATGTGGACACTAGGAGGTGGGAATTATTAGCACTCTCCTGAGGGTTAGTCAGCTACAACTGCTTATTGTTTTGGGAGGTGTTGCCTATTTTTCCCCCCTTTTCTTTTTCTCATCCATTTACAAGACCTCTATAGATTAAATAAACTCACCCTTTGTTTGCCACATAAGGTGCCACTTCAATAATTTTTTTGTTTGTTTTTGAGACAAAGTCTCACTCTGTTGTCCAGTCTGGAGTGCAGTGGTGCAATCATGGCTCACTGCAATCTCAGTCTCCGGGGCTCAAGTAATCCTCCCCCCTCAGCCTCCTGAGTAGCTGGGACTACAAGCACAACCACGCTTGGCTAATTATTTTTATTTTTAGTGGAGATAGGGTCTCACTATGTTGCCCAGGCTGGTCAAACTCCGGGGCTCACGCAATCCTCCTGCCTCAGCCTCCCGAAGTGCTGGCTTTACAGGTGTGAGCCACCGTGCCTGGCCTCAATACATTTCTGATAAATAAATAAATCACTTAATGAATCTCCCTACTGGTTTTTCTACACGTTTGGCAGCAGCAAGAGTGATTTCATCAGCCCTATCAACAGTCTGTTTCTCTTTTTTTTTTTTTTTTTTTTTTGAGACGGAGTCTCACTCTGTCACCCAGGCTGGAATGCAGTGGCCGGATCTCAGCTCACTGCAAGCTCCGCCTCCCGGGTTTACGCCATTCTCCTGCCTCAGCCTCCCAAGTAGCTGGGACTACAGGCGCCCGCCACCGCGCCCGGCTAGTTTTTTGTGTTTTTTTAGTAGAGACGGGGTTTCACCGGGTTAGCCAGATGGTCTCGATCTCCTGACCTCGTGATCCGCCCGACTCGGCCTCCCAAAGTGCTGGGATTACAGGCTTGAGCCACCGCGCCCGGCCAAGAGTCTGTTTATCTTACCCAGAAAGCTGAGCTAGGTCAAAGCACAGAATTTAACTGAAGTTCAAGAATTTAAACCGAGGTATTAATTTGGATTTGATTTGAAATTGCATTTATTTTTATTTATGCAAAGATGAATCAAAGTAGTACAAAAGATCAACCTGCAGTGAGACTGCAAGGAGGAAGACCAGGCAGGCATTCCTCTTGTGTCTCACGGAGATGCACCTGAAGCCCTGCGGTCTTGGCAGTCCATATGGAATATGATGTTTGTCAGGTTGGAGGAGCATGGAATGGTGAAGCCTTGCTGTCTTTTTTTTTTTTCTTTTCTTTTTATGAGACAGAGGTCTCACCATGTCATCTAGGCTATAGTGCAGTGGCACAATCACAGCTCACTGCAGACTTGAACTCCTGGGCTCTAGTGATCCTCCCTCCTTAGTCTCCCGAGTAGCTGGGACTACAGGTGTGCATGCGCCACCAAGCCTGGCTAATTTTCTATTATTTTGTAGAGATGAAGTCCTGCTGTGTTGCCCAGGCTGGTCTCAAACCACTGGTTCAAATGATCCTCCTACCTTGGCCTCCCAAAGTGCTGGGACTACAGGCAGGAGCCACCATGCTGGGCCAAGGCGTGCTGTCTTGTATGCCTCTAGCAACCTGGATACCCCCATACGTCTTCCGTCACCAGGCAGTGCCATATATTCCCCTCTCTAGTAAAAGCCACATCACCATGCCCATCGTTCGGGTGCTGGGCTTTACAGATTTGCTGTGCCGGCCCTGGCCATGTCCGCCTTATTTGTGCCTGGACTGCAGAGCCAAGCAGTTGTCCAATTATTTCACACAGGCTTCTTCCTTTTGCCCAGGAAAACCATTCGGAATCATTCAAAACTCAACTCCTGGCGGGGTATGGTGGCTCACGCCTGTAATCCCAGCACTTTGGGAGGCCGAGGTGGGCGGATCACGAGGTCAGGAGATCGAGACCATCCTGGCTAACATGGTGAAACCCCGTCTCTACTAAAACTACAAAAAATTAGCTGGGCATGGTGGTGGGCGTCTGTAGTCCCAGATACTCGGGAGGCTGAGGCAGGAGAATGGCGTGAACCTGGGAGGCGGAACTGGCAGTGAGCCGAGATCCAGCCACCACACTCCAGCCTGGGTGACAGAGTAAAACTCTGTCTCAAAAAAAAAAAAAAGGCTCAACTCCTGCCAGCTGCGGTGGCTCATGCTTGTAATCCCAGCACTTGGGGAGGCCGAGGTAGGCAGATCACTTGAGATCAGGAGTTCAAGACCAGCCTGGCCAACCTGGTGAAACCCCATCTCTATTTAAAAGTACAAAAATTAGCTGGGCATGGTGGCAGTTACCTATAATCCCAGTTACTCAGGATGCTGAGGCAGGAGAATCGCTTGAACCTGGGAGGCAGAGGTTGCAGTGAGCCAAGGTCAAGCCACTGCACTCTAGCCTGGGCAACAAAGCAAGACTCTGTCTCAAAAACAAAACAAACAAACAAAAAAAATCAGCTCCTAGGTTGTCTCCTAGATGAACGTCAACATTTCCAGGCTGTGGTAGTTATATCATCACCTTTGTGTGAACCTCTGTGTTAACTTCCACTACAAAGTTCTGTCATTGGGCCAGGTACGGTGGCTCATGCCTGTAATCCCAGCACTTTGGGAGGCCAAGGCAGGCGTATCACGAGGTTAGGAGATCAAAACCATCCTGGCCAACATGGTGAAACCTCGTCTCTACTAAAAACACAAAAATTATCTGGGTGTGGTGGCACATGCCTGTAATCCCAGCTACTTGGGAGGCTGAGGCAGCAGAATCGCTTGAACCCTGGAGGCAGAGGTTGCAGTGAGCCAGATTGTGCCACTGCACTCCAGCCTGGTGACAGAGCAATACTCCGTCTGAAAAAAAAAAAATACTGTCATAGATCTATTGTGTCATTGTGTTTACATTTCTGTTTCACTAGATAGTAAGACCCTCAAGAACATGGACTGAGTCTGGTTTTCCTGTGGACTTGTTTGTCCAGTTGTCCATGCATGATCTCCATGTGGGCATCCCACGGGCACATCACCATGCCCACTGTTGAACTCATCTGAAGCACTCTCTGAATGTCTATACAGCACCCAAGCCTCTATCATTGCATCTCCCACATGAGCTTGCTGTTTCCTATTTATGAGTCTGTCTCTCCTACTAGGTAGTGAGCAACTGAAGACAGAAACCAGGTGAGTTTCATTTATTCTTTTTTTTTTTTTTTGAGATGGAGTCTTGCTCTGTCGCCCAGGCTGGAGTGCAGTGGCGCTATCCTGGCTCACTGCAAGCTCCGCCTCCCGGGTTCATGCCATTCTCCTGCCTCAGCCTCCCAAGTAGCTGGGACTACAAGTGCCTGGTTTTGAGACGGAGTCTCACTCTGTTGCCCAGGCTGGAGCACAGTGGCACGATCTCGGCTCACTGCAAGCTCCGCCTCCCAGGTTCATGCCATTCTCCTGCCTCAGCCTCCCGAGTAGCTGGGACTACAGGCGCCCGCCACCACACCTGGCTAAATTTTTTTGGTATTTTTATAGAGAGTGGGTTTCACCGTGTTAGCCAGGATGGTCTCGATCTCCTGACCTCGTGATCCGCCCGCCTCGGCCTCCCAAAGTGCTGGAATTACAGGCGTAAGCCACCACGCGCGGCCTGCCTGGCTAATTTTTTGTATTTTTAGTAGAGACAGGGTTTCACCATGTTAGCCAGGATGGTCTCGATCTCCTGACCACGTGATCCACCTGCCTCGACCTTCCAAATGCTGGGATTACAGGCGTGAGCCACCGTGCCCAGCCCATTTATTCTTGTATCCCTGCTGCCTGACACAGTGCTTGCCACATAGGAGTTAATTCATATTCATTTAACTGAATCAGATATTTGTATCTTCAGGGCCAGTTACCTAAGAAATGCTCAGGACCTGTTTGTTACATTCTAGAAAAGATGCTTCTCCCAAAGCCGCCTGGCCACCCTCCTTCTCTGGCAGGCTTGGATTAACACTGAGAGCCAATAGTTTGTCACATAGCAACAATAGTAAAGAAAGAGCTACTGCCGAATAGAGCAGACGCTTGCTTGCTGCAGAGAGCAGAGCAGAGCTATTTTGAGATCCTTTAGGTAAAGTCACAGTCTGATAGGTCCACACATTGTGGCTATAGTTACCACACATGGCATCAGCTTAGGGGGTACAAGGCATCAAAAAAATCTTATTTGCATATCAGTTTCTTTTGCCATCATTTGGAGAATCCTTTTAGAATATAAAGGACCAGGCCGGGCGCGGTGGCTCATGCCTGTAATCCCCGCATTTTGGGAGGCAGAGGCAGGCAGATCACCTGAGGTCGGGAGTTTGAGACCAGCCTGACCAACATGGAGAAACCCCGCCTCTACCAAAAATACAAAAAAATTAGCTGGGCGTCGTGGCACATGCCTGTAATCCCAGCTACTCCGGAGGCTGAGGCAGGAGAATCGCTTGAACCCGGGAGGCAGAGGTTGTGGTGAGCCAAGATCACGTCATTGCACTCCAGCCTGGGCAACAAGAGTGAAACCATGTCTCAAAAAAAAAAAAAAAAAAAAAATATATATATATATATATATATATATATGACAAAAATTTAGGTATTTTTTCTAGTTGTGAAGTCAATTGGGCTTTTGTTTCCAATACTGTTAACATATTTTAATATTCCACTGAATTATTGTACAGATGTGCTCATTGATAGATAAGATGACCACATATTCTACGGCCGGGCATGGTGGCTCGCACTTGTAATCCCAGCACTTTGGGAGGCCAAGGCGGGTGGATCACCTGAGGTCAGGAGTTCAAGACCAGCCTGGCCAACGTGGCGAAACCCTGTCTCTACTAAAGATACAAAAAATTAGCAGGGCATGGTGGTGCACGCCTGTAGTCCTAGCTGCTCAGGAGGCTGAGGCAGGAGAATCACTTGAACCCTGCAGGCAGAGGTAGCAGTGAACTGAGATCGCGCCACTGCACTCCAGTCTGGGTGACAAAGTGAGACTCTGTCTAAAAAAAAAAAAAAAAAAAAAAAAAAAAAAAGACCACATATTCCAAACGAAAAGCAGGACCTAGGTGTCAGCCCAAACTTCCCAGCGTGGTACCCATGGCCCTTTGTGGTCTGGCGGGGCCCACCTTTTCAGTGTCCTCTCCTGCCTGGGCACGTGATGCTATACCCATGGTGAGCAGCATTCAGGCGCCAGTGTGACAGGTGCTTATGCTCATGCATTATCCATCCATGTTTGCCTTGCAGGAGCCCCACCACTCTGGCCAGTAACTATCTATCTCTATGAGCTTCTCTCCAAGTAGATGGTGTGCCACCAGGGCAGGAACAGTGTGTACCCCATCTTTGAATTCCTAGTACCCAGCACAGTGCTGGGCACAGAGAAGAGGCTTCATAAGGGTTGGGTTGGGGTATAAAGAGTGCAAGTTCTGGCCAGGCATGGGGGCTCATGCCTGTAATTCCAGCACTTTGGGAGGCTGAGGCAGGAGGATGGCTTGAGGCCAGAAGTTTGAGACCAGCCTGGGTAACACAGCGAGACCCCGTCACTACAAAAAATACAAAAATTTGGCTGGGTGCAGTGGCTCCTGCCTGTAACCCCGGCACTTTGGGAGGCTGAGGTGGGCAGATCGCTTGAGCCCAGGAGCTCAAGACCAGCCTGGGCAACATGGAGCTCTAAAGCAAGTGAAATGTCCTTGATTAATGAGTACAAAGACTTACTCTCCCTCTTGTTTAAAGTCTCTATTAAAAATAGAAAAATAAGCTGGCATGGTGACGCAGACCTGTAATCCCAGCTACTCGGGAGGCTGAGGTGGGAGGATCAGCTGAGCCCGGGACTTGGAGGTTGCAATGAACCAACATCGTGTCACTGCACTCCAGTCTGGGCCACAGAATGAAATACTGTCTGGAAAAAAAAAACAAAACACCAAAATTAGCTGGGCATGGCACTGCACGCCTGCAGTGATGCTGAGTGGGAAGGATCACTTCAGCCCAGGAATTGGAGGCTGCAGTGAGCCATGATTGCACCACTGCACTCTAGTCTGGGCAACAGAGCGAGATCCTGTCTCTATAAAAATAATTTCTTTTTAAAAGAGTGCAAGATCCTTGGTTACCTTTTGTTCCGTTGGTGCATTTCATTCCTGATGGTGGCACAGTCATGCCTAATGATATGGAAAGTCACAAGTTCTGTGGCTGTTTTTGTGAGTTTACCAATCTGTTTTTAAATTTTGTGGAAAAGATATTGTGTGCATGTGAGTGTGTGTTTGTGAGCATGTTTATGTATAGAATTTCCCTCTTTCTTTATTCATTCAATAAACACTCATTGGCTATGAATTCTGTCCCAGTTCCTGTCCTAGGTGCTGGGGTCTTGAAGAAGCATAAGACCTGCCTCCTACCCAAAGAAAGTAGTAAGGGTTCTGTAGAAAGAGTCCTGGATATCATGTTGGAAGACCTCCATTCCAACCTTCCTTTTGCTTCAGTTTGGGGTCTCATGAAGGACATTTCATTTCCTCTAGAGCTCACTGCCCAGAGTAAACACTTCCTCTTTTCTGGTGTAATTATAAAGAATCCAATCAAGCTATCTGAGATTCCAGAAGAGAGAGAGGTTGACTGGCACCCTGATGGACAAGTAAGCTAGAAAGCCCTTGTTGCTGTAGCAGCATAGATGAGGTTGGGGCAGGTGAGGATCCACTAACTCCGACCAGATTCACAAATCAATATTCATCTGATCAATAAGTTTGGGTTGAGTCCCTCTTCATCAGATCTTAAATTAGGAGCTGGGAGAGAGAGATGGACGACATGGTCACCTTCCCTGCTGTGCAGGAAAGGCTGACAAGGACCCAGGCAACTATAATATGCTGTGCAATGTAGGTGATTCAAAAGTACAGGATAGGCTGGGAATGGTGGCTCACACATATAATCCTAGCACTTTGGGAGTCTGAGGCAGGAGGATCGCTTGAGGTCAGGAGTTCAAGACCAGCCTGGACAACATACTGAGAGCTGTCTCTATTAAAATTATAGTAATAGGCCGGGCACGGTGGCTCACGCCTGTAATCCCAGCACTTTGGGAGGCCGAGGTGGGCCGATCACAAGGTCAGGAGATCGAGACCATCCTGACTAACACGGTGAAACCCCATCTCTACTAAAAAAATTAGCTGGGCATGGTGGTGGGCGCCTGTAGTCTCAGTTACTCGGGAGGCTGAGGCAGGAGAATGGCGTGAACCCGGGAGGCGGAGCTTGCAGTGAGCCGAGATAGCGCCACTGCACTCCAGCCTGGACAACAGAGGGAGACTCCGTCTCAAAATAAATAAATAAATAAACAAATAAAATAATAACTATAATAATAAAAGAAGGCCAGGCACAGTGGCTCATGCTTGTAATCCCAGCACTCTGGGAGGCTGAGGCGGGAGGATCACCTGAGGTCAGGAGTTCAAAACTAGACTGGCCAACATGGTGAAACTCCATCTCTACTAAAAATACAAAAATTAGCTGGGCATGGTGGCAGGCCCCTGTAATCCTAGCTACTTGGGGGGCTGAGGCAGGAGAATTGCTTGAATCTGGTAGGCAGAGGCTGTAGTGAGCCGAGATTGCACCACTGCACTCCAGCCTCAGTGACAGAGCGAGACTCTGTCTCAAAGAATAAGAATAAAAAAGGCTGGGCACAGTGGCTCACATCCCAGCACTTTGGGAGGCTGATGGGGGGCAGATCACGAGGTCAGGAGATCGAGACCGTCATGGCTAACACGGTAAAACCCCATCTCTACTAAAAATACAAAAAAATTAGCTGGGCGTGGCAGATGCCTGAAGTCCCAGCTACTTCGGAGGCTGAGGCAGAAGAATTGCTTGAACCCAGGAGTCAGAGGTTGCAGTGAGCTGAAATTGCACCACTGCACTCCAGCCTGGGCAACAGAGTGAGACTCCATCTCAAAAAATTAATTAATTAATTAAAAAATCAAAAACTAAATAAAATTAATTTAAAATAAATAAATAATAAAATAAGCACAGGGTATTTGCCAGGGAGGGCACAGGAGGAGTGTGTAACTAGGCTCAGAGGGCTCTGGAGGCGGGGCTTTATAGAAAAAGGAATATGTTAGTTGAGACCTGAAGGGTGATCAGGAATTTGTGGGTAAAGAAAGGACTGCAGTGGTGTTTCAGACAGAAGCAGTGTATGTGTCACTCTCCCAACAACAGAGAAAGCATGGCACCAGAAGAATAGAAATAATTCCACTTGGCTGCAGGGACGGAAGTTCAGAGAAATAAGGTAGGTAAGCATGTACGAAACCCTGCAATTGAAACTTTACCCTAACAGCAAAGAGTAACCATTGAAGGTGTTTTTGTTTTTGTTTTTTGAGACGGAGTATCGCTCTGTCACCCAGGCTGGAGTTCAGTGGTGTGATCTCAGCTCACTGCAATCTCCGCCTCCCAGGTTCAAACTATTCTCCTGTCTCAGCCTCCTTAGTAGGTGGGACTACAGGCGGCTGGCACCATGCCGGCTAAATTTTTTTTTTTTTTGTATTTTAGTAGAGACAGAGTTTCACCATGTTGCCCAGGCTGGTTTCAAACTCCTGAGCTCAAGCAATCCACCCGCCTTGGCCTCCCAAAGTGCTAGGATTACAGGCATGATCCACTGTGCCTGGCATGAATGTTAGTGTTTTGTTTTGTTTTTTTTTTTGAGACGGAGTCTCGCTCTGTTGCCCAGGCTGGAGTGCAGTGGCCGGATCTCAGCTCACTGCAAGTTCCGCCTCCCAGGTTTATGCCATTCTCCTGCCTCAGCCTCCCGAGTAGCTGGACTACAGGCGCCCGCCACCTCACCCAGCTAGCTTTTTTGTATTTTTTTAGTAGAGATGGGGTTTCACCGTGTTAGCCAGGATGGTCTCGATCTCCTGACCTCGTGATCCGCTCGTCTCGGCCTCCCAAAGTGCTGGGATTACAGGCGTGAGCCACCTCGCCCGGCTGCGTGAATTTTTTTTTAGAAAAAATCCTTTCTGATTTTGACTTCAAACATCACAAAAATTTGTAGTGTACAATGAACACGACTCATAACACTTCTCTCACTCCAGTACTGCTAACAGTTTGGTGCATATTCCATCAGCTTCTAACCCTTTATTTATTTATTTATTGAGACAGAGGCTTGCTTCATCGCCCAGGCTGGAGTGCAGTGGTGTGGTCTCGGCTCACTGCAAGCTCCCGGGTTCACGCCATTCTCCTGCCTCAGCCTCCCGAGTAGCTGGGACTACAGGCACGTGCCACCATGCCTAGATACTTTTTTGTAGTTTTAGTAGAGACGGGGTTTCACGTGTGTTAGCCAGGATGGTCTGGATTTCCTGACCTCGTGATCCTCCTGCCTCAGCCTCCCAAAGTGTTGGGATTACAGGTGTGAGCCACTGTGCCTGGCCCTAACCCTTTATTTATTTTTTATTTTGTTTTGTTTTGTTTTGAGACAGAGTCTCGCTGTGTTGCCCAGGTTGGAGTGCAGTGGTGCAATCTTGGGTCACCACAACCTCTGCCTCCCGGGTTCAAGCGATTCTCCTGCATCGGCCTCCTGAGTAGCTGGGACTACAGGCGCACACCACCATGCCGGGCTAATTTTTGTAATTTTAGTAGAGACAGGGTTTCACTATGTTGGCCAGGCTGGTCTCAAACTCCTGACCTCATGATCCTCCTGCCTCAGCCTCCCAAAGTGCTGGGATTACAGGCATGAGCCACTGTGCCTGGTCTAACTTGTTATTATTAATCATTATATTTGTGAAAATAGAGACATTCTATACCCGCTATTCAACAATATTCTTTTTGTCCTTAGTAATACATGGGCATCTTTCTACGGTAGTATATATCTGCCTACTCATTTTCAAATGACTGCATAGTATCCCATCATTGTAAGACTGTTCCATAGTTTTTGTTGTTGTCTAGCTGTGATAAAATCTGTGGTACGTAGGCCATGTGTGGTGGCTCACGACCGTAATCCCAGCACTTTGGCAGGCTAAAGAGGGTGGATCACCTGAGGTCAGGAGTTCGAGACCAGCCTGGCCAACATGGTAAAACCCCATCCCTACAAAAAAAAATACAAAAATTAGCTGGTGTGGTGGTACACACCTGTAGTCCCAGGTACTTGGGAGGCTGAGGCACAAGAATCACTTGAACTCAGGAGGTGGAAGTTGCAGTGAGCAGAGACTGCACCACTGCACTCCAGCCTGGGCAACAGAGTGAGACTCTGTGTCAAAAAGAATATATACATATGTTTTATATATGTATATATATAACATATATAGAGAGAAAGAACATAAAATTTATCATTTTTACCATTTAAAAAACGTTAATAAGTTCTCATGAAATACACATACATAAAATTTCTGGTCTTAACCTTTTTTTCCTTTTTTTTGAGACAGGGTCTCTCTGTCACCCATGCTGGAGTATAGTGGAGGCATGATCACGGCTCACTGCAGCCTTGACCTCCCAGGCTCAGGTGATCCTCTCACCTCAGCCTCCTGAGTAGCTGGGACCACAAGTGTGTGTGCCTCATCATGCCTAACTTTTTTTTTTTTTTTTTTTTTTTTTGAGACGGAGTCTCGCTTTGTCGCCCAGGCTGGAGTGCAGTGGCCGGATCTCAGCTCACTGCAAGCTCCGCCTCCCGGGTTCCCGCCATTCTCCTGCCTCAGCCTCCCGAGTAGCTGGGACTACAGGCGCCCGCCACCTCGCCCGGCTAGTTTTTTGTATTTTTAGTAGAGACGGGGTTTCACCATATTAGCCAGGATGGTCTCGATCTCCTGACCTCGTGATCCGCCCGTCTCAGCCTCCCAAAGTGCTGGGATTACAGGCTTGAGCCACCGCGCCCGGCCTAACTTTTTTTTTAATGTTTGTAGAGACGGGGTGGTGGGGGGTCTCACCATGTTGCTCAGGCTGGTCTCCAACTCCTAGACTCAAAGTATCGATCCTCCAGCCTCAGCCTCCTAAAGTGTTGGGATTATAGCCATGAGCCACCACACCTGCTTCCTCTTAACCATTTTTTAGTGCACAGTTCATTGGCATTAAGTACACTGAAACTGTTGTACAGCCAACACCACCATCCATCTCCAGAACTTGCTCATCTGCTCAAAGGGAAACTTTGTACTTAAGAAATAGATTTCCCCATTCCCTTCTGTCCCCAGCCCCTGGCAACCACTGTTCTACTTTCTATCTCTATGAATGTGGCTACTGGAGATACCTCATATAAGGAGAATCATATCCATTGTTTGTTTGTTTTTTAACCAATCGCCTACATACAGGCTGTTAGTTTGTTTCCCTTTGTTGGGGAAAGTGGAGAGGAGGGACTATTACACTGCTGCAGGGAACATTCTCGCATCTTTGTACACTTGTAGAATGTGTCCTAGATTCTGAGATTTTCAAAGGCTATAAACATTCAGTATGAACCTAAAAGTTTGTACCACGCTCTATTTCCACTAACAGTGTATGAAAGCCCAAATTCTCCACTTCCTTGCCAATACTGGCTGATAAAATATTTTTCTTTTTCTATTTTTCTTTCTTTTTTTTTTTTTTTTTGAGACCCAGTCTCACTCTGTTGCCCAGGCTGGAGTGCAGTGGCGCGATCTCGGCTCACTGTAACCTCCACCTCCTGGGTTCAAGCAATTCTTTGCCTCAGCCTCCCGAGTAGCTAGGATTACAGGCGCCCGCCACCAAGCCTGGCTAATTTTTGTATTTTTAGTAGAGACGGGGTTTCACCATCTTGGCCAGGCTTGTCTTGAACTTCTGACCTCAGGTGATCCACCCGCCTTGGCCTCCCACAGTGCTGGGATTATAGGCGTGATCTACTTTTCTTTTTTTTGAAACAGGGTCTCACTCTGTTGCCCAGGCTGGAGTGCAGTGGTACGATCTTAGTTCGCTGCAACCTCTACCTCCTGAGTTCAAGCAATTCTTATACCTTGGCCTCCGGAATAACTGGGATTACAGGCATGTGCCACCATGCCTAGCTAACTTTTTTGTATTTTAAGTAGAGATGGATTTTGCTATGTTGGCCAGGCTGGTCTCGAACTCCCGGCCTCTAGTGATCTGCCCGCCTCAGCTTCCAAAATGCTGGGATTACAGGCGTGAGCCACCATACCCAGCCTCAATTCTGCTGTTCTGAAGCCATCTTAAGAGTCACTTTGATTGCCTTTGTGTGATCCTTATTTTCTTGCCATCAGCCACTTCCAACATGGCCAATTTCAGGTTCAGGGTCCTGGGGAAAGGCCAGAGGAGCACATCTCAAGGAGATGCACCAAGCATCAGAGTTCTCCATTTACAGCAGGGCCGGGGGCCATGGCCTCTGATTTCTTTTGGTTGAATTTTCTCATGGGATGTTCCTCAGATTTCCTTCAATCCACTTCTTATATCTAGTCCTAAAGTGTTTTTGGCCAGGTGGGCAAGGTATATTTGAATGCTGCTTTGATTCAACCTGGATCCTCTGTAAAAGTAAACAAATCTTTTCCTAAAGTTTACAGAAACTCTTTAAAAAGAAAGAAAGAAAGAAAGAAAAAAAAAGCTGGGCGCGGTGGCTCATGCCTGTACTCCCAGCACTTTGGGAGGCCGAGGCGGGCGGATCATGAGGTCAGGAGTTTGAGACCAGCCCAGTCAACACGGTGAAACCCCATCTCTACTAAAGATACAAAAAATTAACTGGGCATGGTGGCGCATGCCTGTAATCCCTGCTATTTGGGAGGCTGAGGCAGGGGAATTGCTTAAACCCTGTAGACGGAGGTTGCAGTGAGCTGAGATCGCGCCATTGCATTCCAGCCTGGGTGACAGGGTGAGACTCTGTCTCAAAAAAAAACAAAGAAAAAAGAAAAGAAAAAAGGCCAGGCTCAGTGGCTCATGTCTGTAATCCCTGCTACTAGGGATACTAGGAAGGCTGAGGCAGGAGAATTGCTTGAACCTGGGAAGCAGAGGCTACAGTAAAGCCAAGTTCATGCCACTGCACTCCAGCCTGGGCAACAGAGTGAGACTATGTCTCAAAAGAAGGAAAAAAAGAAACTTAAAAACAAAAAAAAGAAAAAAAAACAGCTGGGGCCAGGCACGGTGGCTCATTCCTGTAACCCAGCACTTTGGGAGGCTGAGGTGGGTGGATCAACTGAGGTGAGGAGTTTGAGACCAGCCTGGCATGGTGAAACCCCATCTCTACTAAAAATGCAAAAAAATAGCTGGGTCCGTGGTGGTTCATGCTCATAATCCCAGCTACCAGGGAGGCAGAAGAATCACTTGAACCTGGGAGGCAGAGGTTGCAGCTAATGGAGATCATGCCACTGCACTGCAGCCTGGGTGACAGAACAAGGCTCCATCTCAAAACAAACAAACAAACAAAAAAAAAACAGGCCAAGTGCGGTGGCTCATGCCTGTAATCCCAGCACTTTGGGAGGCCAAGGCGGGCGGATCACGAGGTCAAGAGATTGAAACCATCCTGGCCAAAATGGTGAAACCCCATCTCTACTAAAAATACAAAAATTAGCTGCGTGTGGTGGTGCGCGCTTATAGTCCCAGCTGCTCGGGAGGCCGAGGTAGGAGAATCGCTTGAACCCGGGAGGGAGGCGGAGGTTGCAGTGAGCCGAGATGGCGCCATTGCACTCTAGCCTGGCAACAGAGCCAGACTCTGTCTCACAAAAAAAAAAAAAAAAAAAACAAAACAGGGCAAGCAATCTCCCACCAGGAAATGACAGAGCAAGTTTCCAGGTGTCCTTCGCATTTCTCATTTCTTTCCTTTGTTTTTTAAAATATCTATGTATGTATGTATTTATTTATTTATTTTTGAGACGGAGTCTAGCTGTGTCGCCCAGGCTGGAGTACAGTGGCCAGATCTCAGCTCACGGCAAGCTCCGCCTCCTGGGTTTACACCATTCTCCTGCCTCAGCCTCCCGAGTAGCTGGGAATACAGGCACCCGCCACCTCGCCTGGCTAGTTTTTTTTTTGTATTTTTTAGTAGAGACAGGGTTTCACCGTGTTAGCCAGGATGGTCTTGATCTCCTGACCTTGTGATCCGCCCGCCTCGGCCTCCCAAAGTGTTGGGATTACAGGCTTGAGCCACTGCGCCCGGCCCTATTTATTTTAAGAGACAGGATCTCTCACTCTATTGCCCAGGCTGTAGTGCAGTGGCATGACTACGCCTCACTGCAGCCTTGACTTCCCAGGCTGAAATGATTCTCCCATTTCAGTATCTGGAGTAGCTGGGACTACAGGTGCTGTGTACGCCACCACGTCTAAGTAATTTTTTTTTTTTTTTAACTTTTGTAGAGATGGGGAATAAGGGTGTCTCTTTATGTTTCCTAGGCTGGTCTTAAACTCCTGGGCTCAAGCGATCCTCCCATCCCCGTCTCCTAAAGCGCTGGGATTACTGGCATGAGACACTGTGCCCGACCAACATTCTTTGCTTTGTACTCCTTAGTCTGAATATGGGTATAAACTATTAAAAATAACAAAATTATCCCTGAAGGCCAATCTTGATCTTACTCCTACACATTGAATTCATACTGTAACAACTTTAAGATAAAGAGGTTCTGTCCTTTTAAATTTGCCTGCTTTTCTACTGCAGTTTGGGTGATCTAGGCCTGAACATTACAGGACAGAATCCATCCCTGTCAGCAACTTCAATTGCTCCATTAGAATCGTCACTATTAGGTTCTTATTTATTCATCCCAACATTCATTTAAAAAACAAACAGAAACAATATCAAACAAACAAAGAAAATCCAACAATTCGCAAATACCAACTACGGAGCATGAGATATTAAATAAAAGAATTTTTTTTTTTTTTTATTTCTGGGACAGAGTTTTGCTCTTGTCGCCCAGGCTGGAGTGCAATGGCACAATCTCAGCTCACTGCAACCTCTGCCTCCTGGGTTCAAGCGATTCTCCTGCCTCAGCCTCGCAAGTAGCTAGGATTACAGGCGCGCACCACCACACCCGGCTAATTTTTGCATTTTTAGTAGAAACGGGGTTTCACCATGTTGGCCAGGGTGCTCTCCAACTCCTGACCTCAGGTGATCCACCCGCCTTGGTCTCCCAAAGTGCTGGGATTACAGACGTGAGCCACCGTGCCTGCCCAAGAAAAAGCTTTTAACCAGTATCAGTAGATATTGGTTTGGGGGTTTCTTTGAGGGTCACTTACACCCTTGCCACCTCCTCCAGTACCAATTTAGCCATGGCCAAACACAGGGTAACGTGTAGGAACCTGAAACCACGTCTCCGACCTCAGCTGCAAAACTGTGGAGTCCCACACACTAGGCTTTATATTCCAACATTTCCTCCCACCATTACATTTTTGCTTTTTTCCATCCTTACCTTTACCACATTTTTGTTTTTTTTCCCATAATTACATTAGATAAGCCACTGGCTGGACGTGATCTTTTATTAACTTGGTCTATTGGGAGCGGACAAAAAAAAAGACAAACCCTAAAACTGTCTCCAGGTCCCAAGCGTGTTTAGAAAAATACTTAAAGGCTCCTGTGGTGAGAGTGCTACCTGGTAGGGGCGTGTGGACACACGTGGAAGGCAAGAAATGAATTTGAGTCTGGTGCCGAAACATCTTCCCACTGCTGTGATTTTTGTTTTCCGGTCAGAGTAATAGTGCTCGTTATAAGATAAATAAATAAAAATAAAAAGGAAAAGGAAAATTCAGAGAATATGAAAACAACTCGTAATCAACGTGCTTTTTGGATATGAACTGCTCCCTTTGGGAGGGCAATGGAGAAGTGAGGACGCACTGGGTATCTGGCCCGGAACAGCCGGCAGTGGGTACACCCTGCCAGGTGGATTCGACCGGGATTTGAGGGACCCGCCGCCCAAGGGCCGAAGAGCAGGGCCGCCCGACGGGCGCTCCCATTTGGCCACCTGAGTGGCGACTTGGCGCCTTCCTCGGCGCAGCTCCGGGGTTCCGTCGTCCCGGTTCCCACTGGTCCCTTACGCAGACACCAAAGCCAGGCACCTTCTCTCGTAACTATCCACCGACTGAAAATAGATTCTGAGTCCGCCCCCGCCCCTCCCCCCTTAAAATCCTCCCCCCGCTAAAATCCTCCCCTTTAAAGGGAGCCACCGGGTGACGCCGGGGGAGTTTGCGGAAGCGCTAACCGCGTTGGGGCCTAGGGCGGATCCCGTGATTGGAACAGGCCCCGCCCCCGGCTCCACTTCCCCCATTGTGTGAGCGGCTCGGGCCTAGGCCCCGCCTCCCTTCGGAGGCCCGGCCCCTCCCCTTTTTCACCCCCACCTTGGCTCATTTCCGGCCCCGCCGCTACCGCTAGCCTGTAAGGAGGATTCGGCAGAGGGAAGAAACAACAGCCGCCATCTTGTTTGTGTGCTAGGCTGGGGGGGAGAGAGGGCGAGAGGGAGCGGGCGAGAGTGGGCAAGCGGGACGCCGGGCTGAGTGCTTACTGCGGGAGCGAGAGAGTGCGGAGGGGAGCCGGGTCGGAGAGAGGCGGCAGGGGCCGAGACAGTGGCAGGGGGCCCGGGGCGCACGGGCTGAGGCGACCCCCAGCCCCCTCCCGTCCGCACACACCCCCACCGCGGCCCCGGAGCCGGGCCGGCGTCGACGCCTAGGGGGGACCATTACATAACCCCGCGCCCCGCGGCGCCTTAGCCCGCTGCCGCGGGCGGCCCCGAGCGGAGCCCCGGGGGGCGGGCGCTCCCAGCACCTGGCCGCCGGCGGTGGGGGCCGTAGCGGCGGCCGTATTTATTTATTTTCCGCGGGAGAGGAAGGCGGAGGGGAGCGCAGCGCGAGGAGGGGCCGCCTGCGCCGCCGCCGGAGCGGGGCCTCCTCGGTGGGCTCGGCTTCGGCGCGGGCGTGCGGGTGGCGCTGCTCGGCCCGGCCCCCTCGGCCCTCTGGTCCGGCCAGCTCCGCTCCCGGCGTCCTTGCCGCGCCTCCGCCGGCCGCCGCGCGATGTGAGGCGGCGGCGCCAGCCTGGCTCTCGGCTCGGGCGAGCTCTCTGCGGCCATTAGGGGCCGGTGCGGCGGCGGCGGCGCGGAGCGCGGCGGTAGGAGGAGGGTTCGGAGGGTGGGGGCGCAGGCCCGGGAGGGGGCACGGGGAGGAGGTGAGTGTCTCTTGTCGCCTCCTCCTCTCCCCCCTTTTCGCCCCCGCCTCCTTGTGGCGATGAGAAGGAGGAGGACAGCGCCGAGGAGGAAGAGGCTGATGGCGGCGGCGGAGCTCCGAGAGACCTCGGCTGGGCAGGGGCCGGCCGTGGCGGGCCGAGGACTGCGCCTCTAGAGCCGCGAGTTCTCGGGAATTCGCCGCAGCGGACGCGCTCGGCGAATTTGTGCTCCTGTGCCCTCCTCCGGGCTCGGGCCCAGGCCCGGCCCCTCGCACTTGCCCTTACCTTTTCTATCGAGTCCGCATCCCTCTCCAGCCACTGAGACCCGGCGAAGAGAAAAAGGAACTTCCCCTATCCTCTCGGGTGCCGTCGGAGCCCCCCAGCCCACCCCTGGGTGCGGGGCGGGGACCCTGGGCCGAAGAAGAGATTTCCTGAGGATTCTGGTTTTCCTCGCTTGTATCTCCGAAAGAATTAAAAATGGCCGAGAATGTGGTGGAACCGGGGCCGCCTTCAGCCAAGCGGCCTAAACTCTCATCTCCGGCCCTCTCGGCGTCCGCCAGCGATGGCACAGGTTAGTTTCGGCAGCCCCGGCCTTCCACGTTCCCCTTAATCTTTTCTACTCGGTGCGCCTTTATTCTTCCATTTTTTTTTTCTTCCTCTCTCTCTAGTTCCCTGCCCCTTAATTAATTTTAAAGGTATTTGAATGAGCGGGTCGAAGACGTCCAGTAGCCCAACCATTTTCTTTGCCTCCTAATACATTGGTTGCAACACTATGTCATATCGGTGTGTGTTCTGGAATTAGAGCTCGTAAGTGGGTGCTGTATAGAAATGGCCTGTATTGTTGCTCCCGTGCAGTTTGATTTGGGAAATGCCAATGCATTTGTGTGTAAGAACTCCTATGCAATTTAAGTTTCAATTCTTTTGTTCTTGGTAAATGAAGAATTTAGAATCCTTTCTCCTTACTGTACTTTGTTTCCTCTACTTTCCACTCTTTTCAAGATTTTTTCTCCTTTGCAGAATATTTTATGTTGAAGAATAGGGTGTAAGAAAATCTTGATATTGTGTGTGCGAGGTCGAAGATTTCAGATTAGAGGTGAAATTTAACAATTCTTTTATCTCACCTACCATTCTTAGCTTTTTTTTTTTCTTTTTCTTCTTATTTGCTTTAAGAATCAATATGGAGCGCAGTTCATTTCACATCTCCCAGTTCTTTGGTGTGAGACCAAAATGTCTGAAACTCCGGATTTTTAGATTGGGAGAACAGGGGCATGTTCTTTGCAGTTTCAGTCACTTTCTCTTTTTAGGGGAAATAAAAAAGATAAACAATTTTGTAGAGTTACGTACCTGGAAATCAAGGTTAGAAGTTGAAAGAGTTCCAGTCATCAACTACAAACATGAACTGATTGTACAAAAGTTTAAAATGTGCATTAGATTTTGTGTTTGTGTGTGTCTTTGTCTTTTTACACTTTTAAACATACTTGGAGATCAAGATTTTCGTGTAAAAGCTTTGCGGATTTTTTAGTTCATTCAGTTGTGGACTAGCCCCTTTGTCAGGAGAAGTTCAGGGAGACTTCCTCCATCATCCCTTCATTCTTCTCTTACAGTTAGTTTAATGGTGTTATCCTGATGGGTAAGGACCTTTTCTTTGCTGGGATAATGAAGATGAAGAATGGCTGGCCATCTGACAGTCCACAAGATGTTCCCCTTTACTACGGAGCATCTCTTTAACTCCCTGAGAGCAGGCTCAACGTCATCCCTCCATCTGCCAGTGAGAGTGCATAATGGAGTTAAATGTACCCTTTGAGTTTGTGGAGAACTTCGAGAGCATGTTTCTAAGTAGGCTTCATTTCAGAGAGTGAAAATGGGAAGACAGAGCTAATGCTTTGAATTCGTTGCTTTTATGAGAAAGATGTGAAGTGAATTTAAGTTAACCTGCAAAAATTGAGCAGTAGGAATCTTGCAGAGTTTCTCTTGTAACATTGATTATGCATGAACTTTGATCTGTACGTGTTCTATGAAGGTACTGTAGTGTCCAGGGAATTTTTTAGCTGGGTTTTTTCCTTCAGAATTCATACACATACACATGTCGTTGTATTCCTTTGCACCTACTAAAGTGCCATTCAGAAGGATTTTTTAGATCATCTTTAGACACTTAATCAATCACCTGTAGATTTTTGTGGTGTTTCTTTAGTATTTGTGTAATGTGGTAGTTTTTGCTTTTTAGTTTTGGTGTAACGTGGTAGGAGATTTTACATTGGAGTTAGCCAGTGACTTGGAACGTAGAGGAAACTTTTTTATGTACTTTGAGGAATCCTGATTTGAGCAGCTTCGTCTTGGAGCTGTATTGTAATACTTCTGTTAAGGTGTGCTACTGCTTTCTCCATGTCAGTCTGTTTTGCTACTTGAAATATCTTCGAATAATTACAAGAGTTCTAAATGTATCAAGTGGGCTTTTACAGTTTAAAAAACCCTCAACATTGAGATTAATTCATTCACTCATAATACTCAGAGTTTATCTTAGTTACTTTTCTAAATTTTGTAATGAGGGTTGACTTCCTCCCTCCTCCCCAAATCAAGATTCTACTCCAGGAATTCTTTGGTGTACAGTTTTTAATTGTAACCAGTCTGGGTTTGGGGGAGGGGAGAAATGAGTATAAAGAAAATACTGTCCCTCTGTGAACTTACTTCAAGCTGGGTACCATTATACCTTTTTTGTTGTTTGTTTGTTTTAGACAGAGTCTCTCGCTCTGTCACCCAGGCTGGAGTGCAGTGGCGTGATCTCACTACAACCTCTGCCTCCAGGGTTCGAGCAATTCTGTCTCGGCCTCCCTAGTAGCTGGGACTACAGGCGCAGACCACCACACCTGTCTGATTTTTGTATTTTTAGTTGAGATGGGATTTCACCATATTGGTCAGGCTGGTCTAGAACTCCTGCCCTCGAGTGATCCACCCACCTTGGCCTCCCCGAGTGCTAGGATTACAGGTGTGAGCCACCTGGCCAGGGGTACCATTATATCTTGTTTGTTTGTTTTTTTTTTTTTTTTTGGCATTCTGCAGTTTGTAATATGTTTGCAGGTAACTGTTATTGGAGGCACATCACCTCTTAAAACTTTAAATTTCAAACTTGTAACTTTTGATTTTTGAGTTGTCACTTGGGTGAAAGAAAATTTTTCCTTGATATTATGGTTTTTGTCTAGAACTGGTTGAAATAAGCCCTAAATTCTAGCACGTAGGAACTATTTTTTTTTAAGTGATTTAGGCTTGCAAATCTCGTGATGTAAATATATCCACCAAGAGCGTTCTGATGTCAGCTTTAAAGGAAAGAAAACTGGAATCCAATGGGATGACATGCTAAAGTGTTACAAACCAAATTAGTACTTAAGTTTCAACGTCTGCATTTCTGTTTAATACTCAGATATTCTCCTAAGAAATTTCCAGGTTGATTCAAATAAGTTAAACTCAACTTTTACGTGTTGGGATGGGGAAGAGACTTATTTGTAGTCTTCACACCTTTATGTTCTTGTTTCAGTATTTGCATTTGATCCATTGAAATTTTTATTTCATTTGGTATCGTTAGGGTAAAACATCATTTGAGAAATGACATATTTTTCTACCTCTCCTCCCTCCAAAAAAAGATTATGAAAGCCGCTTGTAAACTTTTTTTTTGTAAAAATGACCACAAGACTGGAAAAGTTAATGTTAGGCAAATCCTGGAAATATTTTTTGGAGCTGTTTCTGATGATCTGAGTGATGGAAATGATGGGGTCATCTGTTGTCTTCATTATTCAGTGAACATGTTTTGTCACTGCTTCGTAAGCACTTAATGCCATATGTACTTAAAAAGCACCTGGAAAGATAGGATTTTAGGATCTGGCATATAATTAAGTAGGGTAAAGATCCTTCTGGTCTTGGTACAGTTTTGTGACCCTGAGTTTTGGGCTTTTTTTGTTTTTTGGGTTTTTCCCCCATTTCAAAGACACAGGGCAGATAGTATATAAAAGCATACCTGCCTTTTGACCAGTAGATTAATGTACACAGTGGATAAGTGGTAAGGATTTTTAAAATGTCAGCTCTCCTTTTTTTTGAGACAGAGTTTCAGTCTTGTTACCCAGGCTGGAGTGCAGTAGTGTGATCTTGGCTCACTGCAACCTCCAAGCGATTCTCTGCTTCAGCTTCCTGAGTAGCTGGGATTACAGGTGTCTACCACCATGCCCAGCTAAGTTTTGTATTTTTTAATAGAGACAGGATTTCACCATTTTGGCCAGGCTGGTCTCGAACTTCTGACCTCAGGTGATCCACCCGCCTTAGCCTCCCAAAGTGCTGGGAATACAGGTGTGAGCCACCACGCCCGGCTGTCGGCTCTATGTTGTTAAAATGCCATTGTGTGTTAGTGATTCATCATCCTAACCAAAACATTTTGTTCAAGACCATTTATTTTCCAGCTCTGTAACTTGTGATATACTTTGTTTTATTTTATTTTGGCTTGAATGTTTACATTAGAGTTTGCATCTGGAGTCTTGCAGATACAGCTCCTTGATTTAGTGAGGCATTGCTCTCAGTATTAAATTGCAAAACATTTTACTAAAGTGCCTTAAATTTTTCTGGCAATTATTCTCAAGGCCTTGTAAGTTCATTTATAGGACTTCAATAAGGTTGTCTCTGGTTGATAATGAGATAAAGTGACTTTTAAGTTGTAACTCTTGTATGCGTTACAGTATTCCAGGAGGAGTTCATCTTCTTTTGCAGAGGTTGGAATTGTATTGGCATGTCCAGTGAATGGATAATAGGAAGGAGGGAGGAAAAGATTTCTGCCTTGGTGGCCTTTTGGTATTATTTTGTGTTTTTCTTTGCTTTTCTATCTCCTTTTTAGTCTATTTAATAAAAAGAAAAAAAATGGCAACAGCTGAAAATTAATGTGAAGTGGTACTTGTAGGGACATTAAGTGGTAAATAGCAAAGAGAAAAAAGAGTAGGAAGAATGTTGCAGATACAAGTGGGAGTGTAAAATACTTTTTCCTGGTATATTTACAAAAACAATTTGAGAGTTATTCTGCCAATTCATATACCCAGCAATTAATGGAAAAGTAAAATATGCTACTTTTTGTTTGTCCAGATTCTAGGATTTCCTCCTTTGAAGATTTCTAAAGTTGAATTTTTTTAAGTGAGGCAAGCGGTAAAATTAATGGGCAAATGAAACAAATTATACCAAGTCTAATTTTTTTTTTTTTTTTTTTTTTGAGACAGAATCTCGCTCTGTCACCCAGGCTGGAGTGCAGTAGCGTGATCTTGGCTCACTTCAAGCTCCACCTCCCAGGTTCACACCATTCTCCTGCCTCAGCCTCCCGAGTAGCTGGGACTACAGGCGCCCACCAGCATGCCTGGCTAATTTTTTGTATTTTTAGTAGAGACAGGGTTTCACCATGTTGACCAGGATGGTCTCGATCTCCTGACCTCGTAATCCTCCCGCCGCAGCCTCCCAAAGTGCTGGGATTACAGGCGTGAGCCACCGCGCCCGGCAAAAATTTTTTAACATTGAACTTCGCAGGTGATTTTTTTTTCCACTTAGTAGACAGTAGTTTTGTTCTGAAATTTTAATGGGAAATTTTTTATTACTGCTCACTTTCCCAGAAATGCTTAAGAGGATAAATATTAATTGAGGTGTTAAGCCTCTTCTGAGTAATTTGGATATAATTTGTTTTTAGATACAGATTCTTTTTTATAAATGCCCCAAAGCAATTAGAAGTAATTTTGTTGAGAGAGAGAGAGAGTAAAACTAAAAGTATTGAAAAGAATAAGAGAGTAGCTAAGAGAATGAGTATTGGAGTCGGACTGCTAGAGTTCATATCCCAGACTTGTATTTATTAACTGTGAACTTTGGGCCCAATACTTAACTTGGCTCAACCTCCTCACATTTATTCCTAACCACAACCCTGTAAGGTGGGTACCCACCTTATAGGAATCCACCTTACTTACCCAGTCTACAGGGTTGTGGTTAAGAATAAATGAGAATTCTCTTTATCAGATGCTTAAGACTATGCTTGCTTCTGTGTAGTATGTGTTCATTGTTAACTGTTTTTAACTTTATTGTTAAATATACCAGAAGGAAAGCAGTGGTAGGTGGTTTGGGGTTGTTTTGTGTTTTTGTTTTGCGATGGAGTCTTGCTCTATTGCCCAAGCTGGAGTACAGTGGCGTGATCTTGGCTTACAGCAACCTCCACCTCCCGGGTTCAAGCGATTCTCCTGCTCACCTCCCGAGTAGCTGGGACTACAGGCATGCACCACCATGCCCGGCTAATTTTTGTATTTTTAGTAGAGACAGGGTTTCACTATGTTGGTCAGGCTGGTCTTGAACTCCTGACCTCGTGATCCACCCGCCTCAGCCTCCCAAAATGTTGGGATTACAGGGATGAGCCACCACACCCAGCCTGTTTTTTGTTTTTTTTTTTTTAAGTGGATATGTAGTAGTCCCCCCTTATCGTTGGGGGATACATTCCAAGGTCTCCAGTGGATACCTGAAACCGTGGATAGTAGTGAACATAATTGTCATCAGAACATGTTTCTGTCCGTGTCTTCCACACACAAATTTAATACCTTTTCTTCTTAACTGATCGCTTGTCATGCACTGTGGCTGTGATGTTTGCAGTTTGAGGTGCAACAGCAAAACTATCGCAAATTTTTTTCCTTCTTCACAATTTCACAGATAGATTTGATCTTTGCAACCTCAGCATACAATTTTTTTTTCGTTCCTTATTAAGCCAGGAACTTTCACCTTTAAGCAGTTTACAGCTTCTCTTTGGCATATCCAAATTGCTGTCATTGCCACTCTTGCACTTAGGGACTATCATTAAGTAAAATAAGGGTTACTTAAAACTCAAGCACTGCCCTACCCCATAGTCAGTCTGACAGTCAGTCTGATAACTGAGATGGCTACTAAGTGACAAATGGCTGGTAGTTTATACAGGTGAATACATTAGACCAAGGGGAGATTCACTACCCGGTCAAGTGAGATTTTGTCAGGCTACTCAGAATGGCATGCAGTTTAAAACATTGTTGTGGCTCTCGCCTGTAATCCTGGCACTTTGGGAGACTTGAGGCAGGAGGATTGCTTGAGGCCAGGCATTCAAGACCAGCCTGGGCAATGCAGTGAGATCCCTCCGAACCCCCGACCGTCTCTAGAAAAAAAATTTTTTTAAATCAGCAAGGCGTGATGGGGTGCATCTGTAGTCCTGGCTTCTTGGGAGGCTAAGGTGCAAGGATCACTTGAGCCCAGGAGTTTGAGATTACAGTGAGCTATGATCACACCACTGCACACTCCAGCCTGGGTGACATAGCAGGACTCTGTTTCTAAAACCACAAAAATTAGTGTTTATTTCTGCAGTTTTCTTTGTAATATTTTGGACCACAGGTGTCTGAAATGGTAGAAAGCAAAACAGAAGATAAAGATGAACTACTGTGTAGATAGACTGGATAAAGAGAAAGCCAAGTGCATGATGTTCATAGAGGAGTCTTAGGAGTAAGCCTTATGGCATCTATCCAAAGGTTGTTTTCTAGGAGTATCAGAATATGGGAACAGAGCTTAAAATAGAAAAATACTGTACAGTTAGCCTTCCATATCTGTGGGTTCCGTGTTTGTGGATTCAGCCATGGATTGAAATATTTAGGGGAAACAAATGCATGGTTGCGTCTGTACTAGACATGTACAGGCTTTTTCTTCTTGTCATTTTTCCCTAAACAATACGGCATAACAACTATTTATGTTGCATTTACGCTGCATTAGATATTGTTAATAATATAGAAAGAATTCAGAGTATATAGGTGGATGTGTGTAGGTTATATGCAAATATTACATATCTCCTTTATCTCAGGAACTGGAGCATCCTCAGATTTTGGTATCTGCAGTGGAGGGAGTGGATTCTGGAACCAATTAACTAGCAGATACCAAGGGACAACCATATATACACACACACACACACACACACTCATTAAGATGTCTTGTGTACATAAGTAATTGAAATGAAAATCAGATATTCAAGGCATAATGAGAAAATGGAAAACATTGTTCTTGTTAGAAATGTTCAAGAAAAGAATGGCTTCTTGATAAAGAACTGTGTTAAGCATAATTTTTTCTTTCTTCTTTTTAGACACAGAGTCTCACTTTGTTTCCTAGACAGGAGTACAGTGGTGCAATCTTGGCTGACTGCAGCCTCCATCTCCTGGGTTCAAGCGATTCGCCTGCCTCAACCTCCCAAGTAGCTGGGATTACAGGCACCCACCACCATGCCTGGCTAATGTTTGTATTTTTAGTAGAGACGGGGTTTCATCATGTTGGCCAGGCTAGTCTCGAATTCCTGACTTTAGTCTGCCCACCTCGGCCTCCCAAAGTGCTGGTATTACAGGCGGGAGCCACAGTGCCTGGCCAATTAAGCATAATTTTTTCTGTTTTTCATTTTGTTACCTGGGTCTTTTTTTTTTTGAGATGGAGTCTCACTCTGTGGCCCAAGCTAGGGTGCAGTGGCGCGATCTCGGCTCACTGCCAGCTCCGCCTCCCAGGTTCACGCCATTCTCCTGCCTCAGCCTCCTGAGTAGCTGGGACTACAGGTGCCCACCCCCACGCCCGGCTAATTTTTTGTATTTTTCATAGAGACGTAGTTTCACCATGTTAGCCAGGATGGTCTCGATCTCCTGACCTTGTGATCCGCCTGCCTCGACCTCCCAAAGTGTTGGGATTACAGGTGTGAGCCACCACGCCTGGCAAAGAATAAATTTTTTTGAGGTAGAGTCTTGCTGTGTTGCCTAGGCTGAAGTTATCCTCCCGCTTCGGCCTCCTGAGTAGCTGGGTTTACAGACGTGAGTCACTATGCCTGGCTCCAAGAAACTTTCTTATAAAGGAGAAAAAAGTAGGAGCAGTACAGTGCTCCAAAGAATTTTTTTACAACAGTTAAGGAAGAACTACCTTTTACTTGTAGCACTAGAGATTTCTGTTTCAAAGCATAAACAAAGAATACTTACCCTTATTGTAATGTACTCTCATATTTTCTGTTGTTTTCTTTTTCTTTTTTTTTTTTTTTTTTTTTTTTTAGTACTGGTTGCAGCCTACTATATTGATTTTTATGATCCACTGTTGGCTTGTGAGCCATAATTTGAAAAATACTGGCGTAGAAGAGTTGACAAGATGGCAGTTATTCTGTATTAGGCCAACATTTTCTGTATGCTAGGCACTTATCCTCTGTACATTGTTCCTTCTTTCCTTCCTGGAGTTTATAGATAAGGGAAGAAGACTGGCATTCACTAAGTCTGGTGTGATCAGCATTGTATTTGGGAAGTACACATATAGTGGGAGGAACAGAAGGACCTAACCCAGTAGTTACAGGCCCTGGTGGCTCTCTTTGAGGAATTGTGTCTGATTTTGGGATCTCACAGATAGAGACAGGGTTAGTAAAAATGAGCCCAGGCTAGAAAGGAGACTGTGTGAGGCCAGAGTATATCCTGTTCTGGGAACCTATAAGTACTATCTAACTGGTAGGATAGCCAAAAACATGACTGTAGAGGTGAGCAAGGGGCCAATCATGGAGGGCTTATAATACAGGAATTTAGACCTTCTGTTTTACCCATTTAATGGATGGAGCAGAATTGTGTCTTAGGCAGTTAAGTAAAAGGAGGAATAGTTTGGGAAGAAGCAGGGAAAAATGGGAGGCAGGGAGACCAGTGAAACAGCTGTTTTAGGGTTCCAGCCACTCTTACCATAGAAGACGGAAAGAAGTGGAAAGATTTGAGGGAAGATGGATGGTCAACAGAACTTGGTGATTGATTAGAAGTTAGGTAGTAAGATGAATAAATCAAGGATAATTCCCAAGTTTAAAGTTTGAGCAACTCGATGGGTGATTATTTATTTATTTATTTATTTATTGACAGACTTTCTCCATCACCCAGGTTGGAGTGCAGTGGTGTGATCTCAGCTCACTGCAACCTCTGCCTCCCGGGTTCAAGCAATTCTCATGCCTCAGCCTCCCAAGTAGCTGGGACTACAGGCATCCGCTACCACACCTAGTTAATTTTTGTATTTTTAGTAGAGATAGGGTTTCACCATGTTGGCCAGGCTGGTCTCAAACTCCTGGCCTCAAGTGATCTGCTCGCCTTGGCCTCCCAAAAGTGCTGAGATTACAGGCCTGAGGCACTGTGCCCAGCTGGATAATTATTTAATAAATTGGGGAGCATAGGAAGCATAGTATTTGTGAAGTGGGTGTGCAGGTGTGATAGGGCTAGTGATGTTACATTTGGGGCATTTTGAAGTCGTGTGGTTCTTCTGAGTTGAGCAGTCGTTCTTTTCATTTGCTGCACCTTTATCTCATTTTAGCCAACAAACATTGGATACCTACCAAATCTTAGGCATTTGCAATGTAAAGACGAATTAAGGTGCCTTCTGCTGTCAAAACCTTTAGAGATACAGTGGGGTTGGTATACATGTCTACACAATTTTCCTATAAGTTACGCTTTAAAAGGTTTTGTAAATGTTCTGTTTAAAGGCAGGGGATAGGGATTGTTTTTGACAGAGTGGGTTTGGAGTGTTTGTGGAAAACTTCACGGAGAAAATGCATTTGAATAGGGTTGGTGGAAATTAAAGTAACATACCTTAGAGGTAGGGAAAGTTGGAAGAGTTTTTCAGATGGAGCTAACATGGTTCTGATGTGGCTAGAATATACGCTGTGTGGTAGGGCTTTTCATGGGAGACAGATGGGAAAGGATGTTGGGGTTCTATTATGGAAAAAGATATATGTTAAGGAATTTGCCATTTATCTTAGCATCAGGGTAAAAATTTTATGACCACGTTGGGGAAAGACTAATTCTGGTAATGCTGTACAGAGCAGCAGTAGGTAGAACCTATGGCAGGGAGACTAGGAATATGTTATTTACCTCTTTTGTAATAAGCTTGTCATTTGCCTTGGAAATTTTTGGTAAATTGTAATCAATAAAGTGAATTGTTTATTTTGTTCAAGATCCATGTTTGGTTTACCAGTTGTCATAAATGTAGAAAATATATCAGATACCAACTTAGAAACCATTCACTCTCCCTGTTATTTACAGATATGCAAGTTTTTTTGTTGTTTTTTGTTTCATTTCGTTTTTAAAGGGTATGTTTCTCCATCCAGGATTCTCTATAGGCATTCCCTTGTAACAAATCCCAAGTTTTGCTCAAAATCAGGAACTGTTCAGTGACAGTTCAGTTAGCACACAATTTAGGCTTACTATAAAACATGTTCTTGAGTTGATTCTTAAGGTGGGATTTTAATGAATAATAGTGTCTTCATCATGTAGTTTTTTGTTGTTGTTGTTTTTGTTTTTTAAATACAGAATCTTGCTCTGTTGCCCAGGCTGGAGTGCAGTAGTGTGATCTCAAGTAGCTAGGATTACAGGCGCCTGCTACCACACCCAGCTAATTTTTGTATTTTTAGTAGACACAGGGTTTTGCCATGTTGGCCAGGCTGACCTCGAACTCCTGACGTCAGACAATCTGCCCGCCTCGGCCTCCCAAAGTGCTGGGGTTACAGGTGTGAGCCACTGTGCCCAGCCTCATGTAGTTATTTTCACAAGAAGTGTCACTATATTAATACATTGAAAAAGAGCAAGGTAGATTGTCAATGTGAATTTTCTAAACATGGCCCCAGGTCACGTTCTGGATCAATTAAAGCACTTCATCTCTGTTTAAAATTCAAGACTTAAGGCTGGGCGCAGTGGCGTACGCTTGTAATCCTAGCACTTTGGGAGGCTGAGGCGGGCAGATTACTCGAGGTCAGGAATTCGAGACCAGCCTGGCCAACATGGTGAAATCCCATCTCTACTAAAAATACAAAAATTAGCCGGACGTGGTGGCAGGCGCCTGTAGTTCCAGCTACTGGGGAGGCTGAGGCAAGGGAATCTCTTGAACCTGGGAGACAGAGGTTGCAATGAGCTGAGATTGCGCCTGGACCACAAGAGCAAAACTCCGTCTCAAAAAAAAAAAAAATTATTATTATTATTCAAAATTGAAATGTGTTGGGTTTTTTTGTTTTTTGAGATGGAGTCTCACTCTGTCACCCAGGCTGGAGTGTAGTGGTGAGGTCTCAGCTCACTGCAGCTTCCGCCTCCTGGGTTCAAGTGATTCTCCCACCTCAGCCTCCCGAGTAGCTGGGACTACAGGCACATGCCACCACAACCGGCTAATTTTTGTATTTTTAGTAGAGACAGGGTTTCGCTATGTTGGCCAGGCTGGTCTTGAACTCCTGGCCTCATGATCCGCCCCCTTCGGCCTCCCAAAGTGTTGGGATTACAGGTGTGAGCCACCACGCCCGGTGTTGTTGGGGTTTAAGAATAAACTTCAAGTTAATCTCTTTCCAAAGTATGGGTACACCTTTTGATGTCATGATAGAAGGACCATGTTAAGAATACATATTTTGAAATTTGCTTGCACTTTTGCCCTTTCACTATTGGATTTCAAAATTCAATAGCTGCCAGCATTTGTAGCTATGTAATCCTGTATAATTACCATCTTTTATCCAAATTTGTATAAAACTTAACAAGTTATCCTAATTTTTTGGAAGTATTAGAAATCTTGTTTATCATGGATATTTTATTTTATTGCTTGGATATTTTATTTTAATTAAATGTTAATTTTAATTAATAGCTATTTATTTTAATTAATAAATGGATATTTTATTTTAATTATAAAATTAAATTTTATTTTGGATATTTTATTTTAATATGGATGGATATTTTATTTTAATCCAGCATGGATATTTTATTATAATTAATGTTCCTTCAAATTACGTAGTTTGAAATGTTTGTGCATCTTTATTTCCTTGCTAGGTGGGTTGTTTATATGATAATTCTTCATCTACGGAGGGTTAAAGTACCTTTTTTAAATGAAGTACTGAATAGAGGTTAGGAAAGTTGTTTGAACCTGATAAATTTGTAAGATTTACAAAATTTTCTCATTTCAAAAGCTTCAGTTTTAAAATTTCACGCTTTTTAAGCATCCGGTGTAAGAGTAGGAGTGTCTGAAAGCAATAAGAATAAGAAGTCTTTGTAAGATTGGTAGTTTCAGTGTTTAGCCAAACCATTATCACAATTAGAATGACTAATGTAAGTTTGATTTTCAACTCCATTCTTTTTTTGTTTTGTTTTTTAAAAAATTCCAAATCTCTAACCTAGACTAGGTACGGTGAGTGTTCTGATCTCTGACCACCTCATTACTCACTTTGTTCTCCCCACTTTATTTCAACTGCTAAACTGGCTGAGCTTTTACTCCTCCCCACCTTAGGTTGTCCACCCTTCATCTGTCAAGCTCCTACTCATCCCGTGGACTCAACCTCTGGGTTAGATGAAAGAAAAGTTTGAAATGTCCACTCTTTAAAAACATTAAGTGTTTTTTGTTGTTTGTTTGAGACTGGGTCTCGCTCTGTCTTCCAGGCTGTAGTGCTGTGGTGCAATCTTGACTCACGGCAACCTCGACCTCCTGGGCTAAATGATCCTCCCACCTCAGCCTGTAGCTGCACCACTATGCCTGGCTAATTTATAAATTTTTTTGGTAGAGACAGGGTCTTGCTATCTTACCCAGGCTCGTCTCAAACTCCTGGGCTCAAGCGACCTGCCTTGGCCTCTCAAAGTGCTGGAATTACAGGTGTGAGCCGCCTACCTAGTCTGGCCTAAAAGCATTTTTTTATTTTTATTTTTTGAGATGGAGTCTTGCGCTGTCGCCCAGGCTGGAGTGCAGTAGCGCGATCTTGGCTTACTGCAGTCTCCACCTCCAAGGTTCAGGTGATTCTGGAGCCTTAGCCTCCTGCGTAGCTGGATGGCGTGTGCCATCACCCCTGGCTCATTTTTGTATTTTTAGTAGAAATGGGGTTTCACCATGTTGGCCAGGCTGGTCTCAAACTCCTGACCTCCGCCATCCTCAGCCTTCCAAAGTCCTGAGATTACAGGCGTGAGCCACCGTGCCCGGGCCTAAAAGCATTTTAATGCCACGGAGAAAGCCAGCTAAAGGGAGGGAGGAGCAGTAGATGAATTCTGTGGGATTTGAGAAAATTGACTAGATTTGAAATAATTAATAAAAGTATTTTACTTAATGAACACAGTTTAAGAGAACTGAGTTGATTTTACTTCATTTTACCTAAATTACAAAGGTAAGTGTGTTTATTCAACAAATAATGTGTGAGCCTTTTAAGTTAAAAAAAAAAAAAGTAACTGAGAGAGATACTAATATAGTAGAATTAGATTTTGAGCCAAAATTATTTTAATTTTCAATTGCATTTTGTGTCATAGTTAAGTAAATAGAAAATTATCTGATTTATGTTCATAGTGCAGTGTTTGGGATTATATTTTTAATGGTCCTAATTTTAAAGGTTATGCTTCATTTATATATACTACTCCATTTAATTTTTCACATATCATTGAATTGTTTTGATCCTTTGATTTTTGGAAAGGCTAAATGAACAGTTTTTTTTTTTAATTTATTTGGAGTTTCGCTCTTGTTGCACAAACTGGAGTGCAATGGCGCAGTCTCAGCTTACTTCAACTTCTGCCTCCTGGGTTCAAGCGATTCTCCTGCCTCAGCCTCCCAAGTAGCTGGGATTACAGGAATGTGCCACCACACCCAGCTAATTTTGTATTTTTTTCTTAGAGACAGGGTTTCTCCATGTTAGGCAGGCTGGTCTTGGACTCCCGGCCTCAGGTGATTGCTTGCCTCGGCCTCCCAAAGTGCTGAGATTACAGGCGTGAGCCACCACGCCTGGCCGCCGAGTTTATTTTATAAGGGATTATTATATGGTTAAATCTGTTGTAAGGAGCAGACCACAAGAAATAATAGGAGACAGCAAGGGTGATCTACAGAATCAGTATGTAATAATGAAAGGATGTTTTGACTCAACACTAGTTTCCCACGTGTTTAATCCAAATTCAGTTGTTGTTTAAGTTGTCACATTTCTAATACATGGTCCATTGGGTAAACTATGTATTAGGCTAAACTTTTCTTTTTCTTTTTTTTTTTTTTTTTTTTTTTTGAGACAGGGTCTCATTCTGTCGCCCAAACTGGAGTGCAGTAGTGTGTGATCATGGCTCACTGCAACCTCAACCTCCTGAGCTCAAGCAATCCTCCCATCTCAGCCTCCTGAGTAGCGGGGACTACAGGTGTGCATCACCATGCCTGGCTAATTTTTGTATTTTTTTGTTGACACTGGAGTCTTTCTGCATTCCAGGCTGGCCTTGAACTCCTGCATTCAAGCAACCCTCCAGCCTTGGCCTTCCAAAGTGCTAGGATTATAGGCGTGAGCCACGGTGTCCAACCTATGCTAAACTTTTCACATCAGATTTAAATGTGTCTTGTCCTGTTGTACTTCACCATGATTGGACTAAATGTACACTCAGATGAAGAAACTTAAAAAAAAAAAATACTGCTCCTTGTGAGGCAGAAGAAACATTTTACTGAAAGTCAATTTTATATTGGAGCATCATTAAAGGCATAAAGGAACTTGTGAACAGACTACTTGGTAGAAGCAGCCTGGTAATGTTGATTGGTTGATACTTTAGTAAGCAGGAAATGTCTTACTGGAGATAGTTCATTCATTTCAACAGTTATTTGTGATACTGTTTTTTAATATTTGCCGTAGGATAGTTAAAAGGTGATGGACAAACTTCAGATTAATGAATTTTTAATTAAATATAAACGGGGCAAAAGTAGATAAATATCTAAGAGCTCACTTTACTATCTAGAAAAAATACTTGCTGGCCCAGCGCCATGGCACACATATGTAATCCCAGCACTTTGGGAGGCCAGGGTGGGAGGCTTGCTTGAGCCCAGGAGATTCAGACCAGTCTGGGTAACATGGTGAGACCGCCACCTCAATAAAGTTAAAAAAAAAAAATTAGGTGTTGTGATGTGTGCCTTTGGTGGCAGCTACTGAGGAGGATTGCTTGAGCCAGGAGGTGAGGCTGCAGTGAGCTGTGATCCCGGCACTCCACTCCAGGCTGGGCGACACAGCAAGACCCTGTCTCAAAAAAAAAAAAGGGAAAAACATGAGACAGCAATCAAATACAATAGATTTGGCTTCAGTACAGATTAAATTAAAACCCTCGCTGTAGGCCCTAGAATAACAAAGACTTCCATATTACTAAAGCTGATTACTATTTGATGAACTCTGTACACGTAGCTAGTATGGACTTCTGAGGTTGTTGAAATTAATGAGAATAATACATGTGAGGTGCCAAGAAAAATGCCTGACACGTTGAAAGTGCTGGATAAATGTATGCTGTCATCATTGTAAGCTGGGCTGTCTCCTGATAGTGTAATGAGTCCATTGAATAACAATAGGTAACATGTTTATAGTGCTTAGTGTGTGCCAGGTGTTCTAAACACTTTACATTTATTCACTCATTTAATCACAAATAACATACATTTATTTACTCATTTAATCACAAATAGCATGAAGTAGGCACTTTCCTGTTATGCGGAGATGGAAACAAGGTTATTCCCTGCATTTTTTATTTTTTATTTTTTATTTTTTGGCAGAGGGAGGAGGATGGGGATGGACGGAGTTGGTTTTTTTGGAGCTTCTGAGACCCCAGCTTCAGGCGGTGCTTTTTTTGTTCCCCCAGAGATGGAGTCTCGCTCTGTCGCCCAGGCTAGAGTGCAAATGGTGCGATCTCGACTAACTGGAACCTCTGCCTGCCAGGCTCAAGTGATTCTCCTGCCTCAGCCTCCTGAGTAGCTGGGATTACAGGCACCCGCCACCACACCCAGCTAATTTTTGTGTTTTCAGTAGAGATGGGGTTTCTCCATGTTGGCCAGGCTGGTCTCAAACTCTTGACCTCAAGTGATCCGCCCGCCTCGGCCTCCCAAAGTGCTGGGATTAGAGGTGTGACCCACTGCGCCCATCCCGTCCTTTTTTTTTTTTTTTTTTTTTTAAGTTATTGAGACAGGGCTTCACTCGGTCACTCAGGCTGGAGTGCAGTGGCAGGATCATAGCACACTGCATCCTCTACCTCCTGGGCTCAAGCAGGCACTTTGAGTAGCTGGGACCTGTAGGTGCATGCCAGCATATCCGACTAATTTTTTTTGTTTTTTGAGACAAAGTCTCACTCTGTTGCCCAAACTGGAGTGCAGTGGTGCCACTGCAACCTCCACCTCCTGTGTGCAAGCGATTCTTCTGCCTCAGTCTCCCGAGTAGCTGGGACTACAGACACGCGCCACCATTCCCGGCTGATTTTTTTATTTTTAGTAGAGATGGGGTTTCACTGTGTTGGCCAGGCTGGTCTTGAGCAATCCGCCCGCCTCGGCCTCCCAAAGTGCTGGGATTACAAGACGTGAGCCACCGCATACGGCCTGCATCCAGCTAATTTACAAAAATTTTTTTTGTAGAGAGGTGGTCTTTCGCCCCTCGGCCTTCCAATGTACTAGGATTATAAGCGTGAGCCACTCTGCTGGCTTTCTTTTCCTTTTTATTTTTTCACACTTCCAGTGGTCCTTGGGATCTGTGTATACTTTAGAATCAACTTGTCCAGTTTCTTGACAGACTTTAGAAGTCTGTTTGATAATTGCATTGAATCTGTAGGTCAGTACTGGGGAATGATGTCTTTAATACTGAGGATTTCTGTCTAAGTGTTTGAGATACTCTTTTTAGGCAGCCTTTACTTTTGAGTTTACACCTGTTTTATACATTGTCAGTTTTTTCCTATGTTATAAATCTTTTTTTTTTTTTTTTAATTTGAGATAGAGTCTCACTCTGTCACCCAGGCCGGAGTACAATGGTACAGTCTCTGCTCACTGAAAACGCTGCCTCCTGGGTTCAAGCAATTCTCGTGCCTCAGCCTTCTCAGCAGCTGGGACTACAGGCGTGCACCACCATGCCTGGCTAATTTTGGTATTTTTAGTGGAGACAGGATTTCACCATGTTGGCCAGGCTGGTCTCAAACTCCTGACCTCCAGCAGTCCACCTGTCTCAGCCTCGCAAAGTGCTAGGATTACAGGCGTGAACCACTGCGCCCGGCTATACATTATTTTAAAAATTACTTGTAACCATTTGTTGCTGCCATACAGAAATTCACTTTGATATGTTTATATTTATGGTATAATCAGTCACCTTGCTAACCCCTCAGAATTTCCAGTTGTGTGTATTTCTTTAAAATTGACAATGGTTGTGTATATTCATGGGGTATAGTTGATGTTATATATATTTGCTTTGAATTTTTTATGTCAACAGTTATATTATCTGCAGACAATAAGTTTTGTTTCTTCCTTTTTCTTTCTTTCTTTTTTTTTTTTTTTATCGAGACAGAGTTTTGCTCTTGTCATCCATGCTGGAGTGCAGTAGCACTATCTCAGCTCACCGCATCCTCCACCTCCCGAGTTCAAGCGATTCTCCTGCCTCAGCGTTCTGAGTAACTGAGGTTACAGGCATGCGCCACCACTTACCGCAAATTTTGTATTTTTGGTAGAGACAGGGTTTCTCCTCAGGCTGGTCTGGAACTCCCGACCTCAGGTGAACACCTGCCTTGGCCTTCCAAAGCGCTTGGTTTACATGCAAGACCCACCATGCCCGGCCTTTCTTTTTTTTCCTTTATAGAATTTGTAACCTATTTTTTTATGTGTGTGTGTGTGAGACGGAGTCTCGCTCTGACACCCAGCCTGGAGTGCAGTGGCACCATCTCTGCTCACTGCAACCTCTGCTTCCCGGGTTCAAGCGATTCTCCTGCTTCAGCCTCCCAAGTAGCTGGGACTACAGGCGCCCGCCACCACACCCAGCTAATTTTTTGTTTTGTTTTGTTTTTTGTTTTGTTTTTAGTAGAGACGGGATTTCACTATATTGGCCAGGCTGGTCTCGAACTCTTGACCTCAAGTGATCTGCCCACCTTGGCCTCCCAAAGTGCTGGGATTGCAGGCGTGAGCCACTGTGCCTGGCCAAGATGAATCTTATATTTTCTTTATCCTTTGTTACTATGGTGAATGACAGTTTATAGATGTTCTGGTGTCCCCTAGATTCGTGGGATTATCCCAACTTGATGATGGTTTTTGAGACTTTGGTTTGCACTCTTTAAAGAGTCTTGTTTCTGTGTCCATGAAGAAGGTTGGCCTGTGTTTTTTTATATTGGCCATGTGTAATTTTTATAATATTATTTCTGGTTTTTTTAGAAGTATTTGTGTTAGCTTGAAATTGTCTTTTTCTTGAACGTTTGGTGTAGGGCATGCCTGTAAACAGTTCGGATATGGTGCTTTCTTTATGGAAAGATTAACCAAGGATTTATTTTCTTTAGTAGTAGTAGGATTACAGTGGTCTGGCTTCCCATGTGGTTTTCTTTTAAACTTTTATAAATGGGAAATTTCAATGTAATAGAATATATTATAAAGAAATCCCATGTGCCTGTTACCCAGCTTCAAGTTTACTAGTATACCACCCTTCCACCCTTTTTTTGCTGGAGTATTTTAAAGCAAATCCTAACCATGTCATTTCACCAGAAATATTTCAGTGTGTATCTTTTATGCCATTGTTGTAGTCAATAAAGTTAATGATTTCTTAATATCACCCATTACTCAGTCTGTACTTAAATATGCCTTACTCTCATTTCAAAATGTTTTTATAGTTGGCTTGTTTGAATGAGGATTCCACCTCCCAGCTTACGCTATGAATTTGTTGGAGAAACTGGGACATTCCATATCCTATATTATTTCTTTTTTTGCTAAGGTTTGAGTATTTTCTCTGGAATGTATTTGTTTTGTATATTTTCATTTTTTTGTATAAAGTTGATAATAGTATTGCTTTGTCTTTTAATTTTCCTTTTTTCTTAACCTTCTTGAAGTTCATCTTTTGTTACTGCAAAAAACTAACTTCTAGTTTTGGTAATGCTGTTATATTCGTATTTTCTCTTTCATTTATGCTTTTATCTTTGTCTTCTTCCTATAAATACTATTTTTCTCATATAATTTGTATACTTAATTCACTATTTTTAAGCAACCTCAGGAGACTCACTGGAGAATTCATTAATTTTTAACTTTATTTTCTAACATAGGCCTTTAGGTTTTGAAATATATTTTTTATTACTCAATTTCCTTTGTGATTTCTGCTGTAACTTACCACTGCCTGCTTTTAAAATTTCTAAAGTGAAGATTTTTTTTGCCCTCTATGTTCACTATGCTAATGATAAAATATTTTCTTGGATACTCCAAGGGAAAAGTAAAAATCGCAAGTAAAGTATGATCTCAGTTTTGTAAATCACATAAATATAAGGAAATAAAGAACTATATCAGTATATTAAGCAGTCATTTTTGAATAGTGAGTTTAAGTCAGTTTTGTTACACATTTGGGTGGTGGTGGTGATTGGTTGTGGTGGTGGTGGTGGTGGTGGTGGTGGTGGTGGTGGTGGTGGTGGTTTGAGATAGGATCTCCCTCTGTCACCCAGGCTAGAGTCACCTAAGCTGCCGTGATCCTCCTCCTTCAGCCTCTGTAGTAGCTGGGACAGGCACATGCCACCAGGCCTGGCTAAGTTTTGTATTTTTTTGTACAGTTTGGTTTTCGCCATGTTGCCCAGGCTGGTCTCCTGAGCTCGAGCCATCTGCCCTCCTCAGCTTCACAAAGTGCTGGGATTACAGGTGTGAGCCAAAGTACTCAGCCTTGTGACACATTTTTGATGGAGGAGCCCATATGATATTTTAAAAGGAAAGTAATTCTGTAAAACTCGGGACTCTAAATCATGCCCTGAGATCTTGGGATACAATTTGGTTTAGTTCGTATATGATCATGTGCTTACTATGTTACGCTGTAGGCAAGGAGTTGGTGTATAAGTGGTAAAACATGTCCTTCCCAAAGAGCGCATGAGTGGAGTGAGGGGTGGTCACAAGGGATGGCAGGGGGAGGAGAGGAGGCAAACCCGGAGATAATTTCATTGACATGATAAAATGCTGTAAGATATAGAAGGAGCAGGACTGGGAAGGAAAGAAAAAAAAAAACAAGAATAGGAAGGGCACATACAGAAAGAGTCATACTTAGGAACCAAGATTGATTGGATCCAGTAGACCATTAAGAAAATATTTTGTCTTCAAGGGATGGACTGTTTTTTAAGAGGCTAATAGCTGTAGAGTTTTTGTTGTTGTTAGTAGACAGGGTCTCACAGTGTTGCCCAGACTTGATGTGAATTCCTGGGCTCAAGCTATCCTCTTGCCTCAGCCTCCTGAGTAGCTGGAACTATAGGTGTGTACCACTGTGCCCAGCTCCCAGTAATGCCTCTTTAATGTGAAAACTACTGTAGAGAATTAAAAGGGAAGAAAACTCAAATAATTTCTATAATAGGTTAATACTGTCAGTAGGTCAATATTGAGTAATTTTGTTCCCCCAGGGGACGTTTGGTGATGTCTGGAGACAGTTTTGATTGTCACAATTGGGATATGGGTGCTACTGGCATAAGTAGAAAGACCAGGAGTCTCCTGATGATACTCGAGGGCGCACGACAATCCCCCTCCACCCACAACGAAGAATTATCACACAGCTCAAAATGTTAATAGTGCCAAGGTTAAGAAACTCTGCATTAATCTATACTTAGCACCCTGTTTTGTTTGTTTGTTCTTTATTGAGACAGGGTCTTGCTCTGTCACCCAGGCTGGAGTGCAGTTGTGCAGTTAGAGCTCACTACAACCTCAAATTCCTGGACTCCAGTAATGCTCCCACCTTAGCCTCCTGAATAGCTAGGACTATAGCCTAGTGCCACCCCACCCAGCTAACTTTATTATTTCTAGAGACAGGGTCTTGCTGTGTTGGTCTGGGCTGAAGAATTCCTCCTGCCTTGGCCTCCCAGAGTACTGAGATTACAGATGTGAACCACCAGGGCTAGTCTAGCACTGTTCTTGATAGGGGTGGTTTGGATGGTGAAGGAGCCAGAGGCATGGTTTTGTACCCTATTCTGGCTAGATTTTGGTTAAGGAAAGCTATTCTGTAGGCTACAGGTCAAAAACCCAGCCTGTTGAGTGCCTACTTTGAGACAGGTACTATATAGGAACTTGGTAAAAATGGTGGATAGCCCTCTGCTTAACTGGAGCACACACTGAATGTTCCACAAATGACGGGTCTTTTGTATCAGTTGTCTGTCTTTATGTATTACAATATTTAAAATTTTTTTTTCCCATCCTGAGTTTAGTTTGTGTAGAGATAAGTTATTTTAACTGTTCTTCTAAGGAACTTGGGAATATTAATACAGCTTAATTGCATTTCTTTTTTCCATGACGGTGGATACAAACCTTTAGCTGGCAACCCATGTAATAATGGGTGTTGTGTTTTTTTTTTTTTAACTAAAAATAAAACTTTATTTCAATTATTATGCTAATTCTATAACATTATTTAGAATGCTAGGGTTTTTTTTTTAATTTATACTTTAAGCTTTGGGATATATGTCAGAACATGCAGGTTCGTTACATAGGTATATACGTGCCATGGTGATTTGCTACACCCATCAATCTGTCATCTACATTAGGTATTTGTCCTAATGCTATCCTCCCTAGCCCCCCACTCCCCGACAGGCCCTGGTGTGTGATGTTCACCTCTCTGTGTCCATGTGTTCGCTCTCCTACTTACGAGTGAGAACATGCGGTGTTTGGTTTTCTTTTCCTATGTTATTTTGCTGAGAATGATGATTTCCAGCTTCATCCTTGTCCCTGCAAAGGACATTAACTCATCCTTTTTTATGGCTGCGTAGTATTCCATGGTGTATATGTGCCACATTTTCTTTATCCAGTCTATCATTGATGGGGGGTGTTGTACTTTCAATCCCTTTATTCCTTGGTCTTAGTTTAGGTACAGTTCTTAAGTGTTTTAAGTCTGTTGAGGTAACCAAATATCCCCTCAATTTAAAAAATCTATACAATTGTTTTGGTATGACCTAAAAAACTACGATACAAATAATATATAGGGCTGCGTGTGGTGGCTCACGCCTGTATCCCAGCACTTTGGAAGGCCGACGCGGACAGATAGCTTCAGCTCAGGAGTTCAAGACCAGCCAGGTCAACATGTCAAGCCCCACCTCTATTAAAAATACAAAATTTAGCCAGGTGTGGTGGTGTGCACCTGTGGTTGCAGCTACTTGGGAGGCTGAGATGGTAGAATCACTTGAACCTGTGGATGGAGGTTACAGTGAGCCAAAATTGCACCACTGCACTCCAGCCTGGGCAACAGAGCAAGACCCTGTCTCAAACAAATAGAAAAACGTGGAGTGAGGTTTGGAAATGATACTTAATGCTTATTAAGAACAAAATATAGGGCAGTTTTTAAATTTTGGTTTGTCATACTTTGACCTTTATGTTTTCCCTTTGCTTTTAGATTTTGGCTCTCTGTTTGACTTGGAGCACGACTTACCAGATGAATTAATCAACTCTACAGAATTGGGACTAACCAATGGTGGTGATATTAATCAGCTTCAGACAAGTCTTGGCATAGTACAAGATGCAGCTTCTAAACATAAACAGCTATCAGAATTGCTGCGATCTGGTAGTTCCCCTAACCTCAATATGGGAGTTGGTGGCCCAGGTCAAGTCATGGCCAGCCAGGCCCAGCAAAACAGTCCTGGATTAGGTTTGATAAATAGCATGGTGAAAAGCCCAATGACACAGGCAGGCTTGACTTCTCCCAACATGGGGATGGGCACTAGTGGACCAAATCAGGGTCCCACGCAGTCAACAGGTATGATGAACAGTCCAGTAAATCAGCCTGCCATGGGAATGAACACAGGGATGAATGCTGGCATGAATCCTGGAATGTTGGCTGCAGGCAATGGACAAGGGATAATGCCTAATCAAGTCATGAACGGTTCAATTGGAGCAGGCCGAGGGCGACAGAATATGCAGTACCCAAACCCAGGCATGGGAAGTGCTGGCAACTTACTGACTGAGCCTCTTCAGCAGGGCTCTCCCCAGATGGGAGGACAAACAGGATTGAGAGGCCCCCAGCCTCTTAAGGTAAGTACAGTTATGGTTTGTGTGCACAATTGGCACACATGTGAGTATTGCCATGATGGATGGAGGGTTTGCCTTACATTGTATAGCAGTTTCCACATACTACACGACAGGAATTTACTGTGGGCTGTCATAAGTTTTAAGAAGTGCCTGTATTAAATTTAAGTAAAACATTTATTTTACAACTGGTATTCTATAACTTCATACTTCCAAATGATTGCTGGCTAATGCTGGTTCTCACTGGCACAAGTATTGGAATGTTTTTATCTCATTTCCAAGTCCAGTTTAGCCTTGTAGCCTCCTTATAAAATTACAGTTTGGAGATGGATGGCATTACACTATCTTCAGATGGAGACTCCATTTGTTCCTATTGCTTTGACTCTCCTTGGTTTTCAAGAGAGACATTTATTCTAAGAAACGTATTAACTGGTATTTTTCTTTATTGGTTGATGGAAGTTAAGGTGCATTTGTTTATATGACACCTCAACAGTGTAGATGTTTCAGTGAACCAGAACTTGGCCAAAGACTTCTGTTAGCTTAGAGAATGCTAAGTATATTATTTAAAATACTTTAAACTCTTTAAATGTGTACCCTGTATACATAAATAAGACGTAATCACACATACTTCAGTGCTTATTTCTCCATATTTTTCTTTACATATTTTATCCGTTTTTCTTAAAATGGGATCACACTATGGTTGCCAGTGCCTGGCATGATGGCTTCACTTGGAAGATTAAGTTGGAGATAGGTACGATTTCCACAAGGAGTCAGGAGCAAGTTTTCTCTGTAACAGGAATAATTTGAACAGATATCAGGACTTCTGAGTTCCTGAGAATATTGGGTGCAGTGGCTCATGCCTATAATCCCAGCACTTTGGGAGGCCAAGGCAGGAGGATCTCTTGCACCTAGGAGTTACAGACCAACCAGGTAGCATTGACCCCCATCTTCTATTTAAGGGGGAAAAAAAAAAAAGAACCTTGATGGTGACAGAGACTGCAAATGTGAATTGAAGACAGATGGGAAAACTTGTGTTGGGGGAAACTGAGATGACATGTAGGAATTCAGAAGCCTTAAATGTTTTTTTTGCTACAAGAATATTGACAAGTTAGGATTCTGTTTTAGCATTCCTGCTTTGTAGATTCTCGCTTTCTGCCCCTCACCCCCTGCCACTTATTTTTTTGTTTGTTTGTTTGTTTTTGAGACAGAGTCTTGTTGTGCTGCCCAGGCTGGAGTGCACTGGCTTAATCATGGCTTACTGCAGCCTCAACCTGCCAGGCTCAAACAATCTTCTCTCCTCAGCCTCCCGAGTAGCTGGAACTAAAGGCATGCACCACCACGCCTGGCTGATTTTTTTTTTTTTTTTTTTTTTTTTTTTTTTTTTTAAATAAGAGATGGGGCCGGGCGCGGTGGCTCAAGCCTGTAATCCCAGCACTTTGGGAGGCCGAGACGGGCGGATCACGAGTTCAGGAGATCGAGACCATCCTGGCTAACACGGTGAAACCCCGTCTCTACTAATATACAAAAAAAATTAGCCGGGCGAGGTGGCGGGCGCCTGTACTCCCAGCTACTCGGGAGGCTGAGGCAGGAGAATGGCGTGAACCCGGGAGGCGGGGCTTGCAGTGAGCTGAGATCCGGCCACTGCACTCCAGCCTGGGTGACAGAGCCAGACTCCGTCTAAAAAAAAAAAAAAAAAAAAAAAAGAGATGGGGTGGGGTCTCACTACGTTGCTCAGGCTAATCTCAAACTCCTTCTGGGCTCAAGTGATCCTCTTGTCTCAGCCTCCCAAAGTACCAGGATTACAGGTGTGAGCCACTGCACCCAGCCTCTGACACTTTTAGATTGCCGTGTCAGTGTAGCTTACTTAAAATATTTGGAGTGAGAAAAGAAACAATAAGGTAAATTATTAAGTACCTTTTCTGGAATCTAGGAACATAGCTATGAAGAGATAAAGTCCTTGCCACCAATTCTGCTATGGAGAGGAGGGATGCCAGACTTAAAATAAACCCTCCCTGGTGGACAAAATACTTAAGGGTTAAAGTAGTGAATGAATTTACTTCATGTAACCTACTTTCTACTGTGCACATAAGATACGAATTTTAGAGTATGCCAGGTAAGTGCTATGGAGAAAAATAAAGTAAGGAAAGGCTCATTGACAACTACTTGGGGGTGTGGCACTATTACGGTTGTAATCTAAATTTATTTCAGAAAATGGGTTTATATAAAAGTGAACAAAACAAAAATTCCTGTCCTTGTGGAGCTTGTGTTTTGATATGAAGGAGGAATTCAAATTTTAAACTTCTGTTAAATGATATTTTATTTCCTTATTTTATGTTTATTAGAGTCTTGCTGTTGCCAGTGCTGGAGTGCAGTGGTGTGATCTTGTATCACTGCAACCTCTGCCTCCTGGGTTCAGGCAGTTCTCCTGCCTCAGCTTCCAAGTAGCTGGGACCACAGGCATGTGCCACCATGCCTGGCTAATTTTTGTATTTTTAGTAGAGAAAGGGTTTCACCACGTTGCCCAGGCTCATTGTGAACTCCTGACCTCAAGTGATCTGCCCATCTTGGCCTCCCAAAGTGCTGCTGGGACTATAGGCATGAGCCACCGTGCCCGGACCTATTTCCTTATTTTAAAGTGAGCCTGCCTATATTGATATTTTGTAAAGTACTTATATCAGTGTTGGACAAATGAGGGAGATTTAAATGTTTAATAAATTTTTTTTTTTTTTTTTTTTTTTTTTTGAGACGGAGTCTCGCTCTGCCGCCCAGGCTGGAGTGCAGTGGCCGGATCTCAGCTCACTGCAAGCTCCGCCTCCTGGGTTCATGCCATTCTCCTGCCTCAGCCTCCCGAGTAGCTGGGACTACAGGCGCCCGCCACCTCGCCCGGCTAGTTTTTTGTATTTTTTAGTAGAAACGGGGTTTCACCGTGTCAGCCAGGGTGGTCTCGATCTCCTGACCTGGTGATCCGCCCATCTCTGCCTCCCAAAGTGCTGGGATTACAGGCTTGAGCCACCGCGCCCGGCCTTTTTTTTTTTTAAGTAACAAATACACTTTTAATTGATCTCAGATAAAAACTACTCAGGGAAGGTCAGTGATCGTTTTAGCCTCTAATCTGTTAGAGCTGTATGGTGGGCAGCCTTGAGTAGCTGGGCTAACTGGTTATTTTCCGGAATTCCCACCATCCGCGGTATTAGAAAAAACAAGGCATTGTCTCAGTTTAGGAGAAACACATGGCCTAGTAACCAAATCCAGTCACTCATATCCCGTATTTTTTTCTTTAGCTCTTCTACTTTGTTGATGTAAGCTTTCATGGCATCTTCCTTGGTAGTCCCTTTCAGCTCATTCCAGGCATCCCACTTGGCCTTGCCCGTGAAGTCCAACATCCTGGGCCGTTCTGTATTTACGTCACCCACGGTTGCTTGTTTGTAGCGGCCATAGATGAACAGCATCTCATCATCAGCTGGCTTGGTCTTAAGGTGCTTAACCTCCTCTGCAGCTTTCTCAAACTCAGCCTGAGACATCCTGGCCGCCTTGCAAGAACTCCAGGGAGACCGTGGAGGAGGCGAGGACCAGGAAACGATCGCTCCTGTTTAATTAATTTAAAAAAAAAATTTAAGTTATGTAGGTTTAGGATAAGATAACCACTTAAGGCTGGGTACAGCAGTTCACACCTAGAATCATTCCAGACCAGCCCCAGCTGGTGAGACCTCCATCTCTCCCAAAAAAAAAATTATCCTGGTGTCATGGCACACCCACACCAGCAGTTGCCCTTCCACTGTACCAAGTCCTAAAATTATCTTGTAGAGTGAATTATACTCATTACGTTTCTTCTAAAACTCCTAAGACTCATGATATTTAAGAATTAGGACTTAAGGTATGAGGAAGTTTTCAGTGAGACTGGATGACTGTAAGCCTGTTGGCAAATGACATCAGCTTTTGCACACAGTTCTTTTCATGGAGGAATCTGTGGTTCAGGATGTGCAGGCAGGTGGTGATGTTACTACTACAGCTGTCTTCCAAAAGTCTGACCCATGGTGATTTATGGGAAGAAACTTGGATCATACTGCCTTTTACCCCAATCTTTAGATTCAGCATAAACTAATCAAAGCCAAAATGTTTTTAAGTTACTTTTGTTTTCGAGACAGGATCTCTTTCTGTCACCCAGGCTGGAGTGCAGTGGCACCATCACAGCTCACTTGCAGCCTTGATCTCCCAGGCTTAAGCGATCCTCCTACCTCAGCCACCTAAGTAGCTGGTATTACAGGGACTGCCATGCCCTGCCAGTTATTTTTTTTTTTTTTTTTTTTTTTTTTTTTTTTGAGACGGAGTCTTGCTCTGTCCCCCAGGCTGGAGCGCAGTGGCCGGATCTCAGCTCACTGCAAGCTCCGCCTCCCAGGTTTACGCCATTCTCCTGCCTCAGCCTCCCGAGTAGCTGGGACTACAGGCGCCCGCCGCCTCACCCGGCTAGTTTTTTGTATTTTTTAGTAGAGACGGGGTTTCACCGTTTTAGCCAGGATGGTCTCGATCTCCTGACCTCGTGATCCGCCCGTCTCGTGCCAGTTATTTTTATTTTTGTTGAGACAGGGTCTCACTATGTTGTCCTGGCTGTTCTCAGCCTCCTGGCATCAAGCAATCCACCTACCTTGGTCTTCCAAAGTGCTCAGATTACAGACAGGAGCCACTGAGCCTGGCCACATTTTTTTTCAAGAAGAAAAAATAGGCATGGCTCAGTGGCTCACGTCTGTATTCCTACCACTTTGGGAGGCTGAAGTGGGAGGATCTCTTGAAGCCAGAAGTTAGATGTGCCCGGGCAACATAATGAGACCCCATCTCTACTTTTCTTTTTTCCAAAAAAGAACAGTTGTCTGCAGGACCCATTTCTTGTAGCTGCCTAGAACAGTGTGTGGCTTCTTCACCCTCTGTCTTTTTAGTTGAGGTAGCTATTTGTATGGTGGTAGGTCATTGGCCATCTGGAGCATATTAGCTATGGAGAAAGAAACAAGATCAAAAAACTATAGTGTAGCAGAAATTAAGTACAAAATATTCCTTATTACATTTAGTGTGGGGAGTAAAGAAGTGGGGCTCAGGAGATAGAAGGGGCAATGATCTGGAGGTTGGTTGTTATTTTATTTTCTAACTCTTCAACAGATCTCTGTGGGAGATGGAAAAACAAAAACTAGAGAATCTTTTTTGGTCACAGTGACCAAAAGTGTCAGGAAGAAATTACTGCCAGCTGATCTCAGCAATCAGTGTAGTCTGTGTATTTGAACCCATAGTCTGCCCATAGAGGAGCTTGGAGTTTCCAGGTAATGCATCATGATTAAGGGAACAAGCAGTGTCAGGAACTGGTTGAAATTCAGTTGGTCTAGGCAGGCAAGGCATGCAATCATGAAGGACCAAATTGGGGAAATATTTGGATAAAGACATTACATTTATTAACAAGAGACAACAAGGCAGCTTAGAAATTCCAGCATTTTGTTGATTCAGATAATAGGACTCTTGAGGGCATAATTTATTGTCTGTCTTGCGGGTTCTGTGATAGAATGACTTTGATGTTATGTCTATCATGAATTTTCATGCTAATAAGAAACAGGTGAAACAACTCCCCCATGTATAGGTATGCATATTATTGGAGCCACATTAGATAAATACTAGTACTTTAAAAAAGAAAAACATAGGCAGCAGCAGCACTTGCAGCCAGATTTGTAACTACCAAAAGTAGCCTGGACTTGATTTAAACCTGTTTCTGCATTCTGTTGCCTCTGCAGTCTTTTTGGCAAGAAGGTCCCCTCCCCTCCCCTCCCCTCCCCTCCACCTCTGCTCTTCGACAGAGTTTCACTCTTGTCACCCAGGCTGGAGTGCAATGGCGCAATCTTGGCTCACTGCATCCTCTGCCTCCCAGGTTTAAGTGATTCTTCTGCCTCAGTCTCCCGAGTAGCTGGGATTACAGGTGTGTGCCACCACGCCCAGATAATTTTTGTATTAGTAGAGACAGGGTTTCACCATGTTGGCCAGGCTGGTCTCAAACTCCTGACCTCAGGTGATCCATCCACCTCTGCCTCTCAAAGTGCTGGTATTACAGGCGTGAGCCCCTGCGCTTGGCCAAGAAATTATTTTCTCTGAATGCTTCTCATTTCAGGCCACCTCATTCTTTTATGCTTCCATCAAACTGCCACTTGTAAAGTACTTGTAAATCATTCTTGTAAATTACTTACCTTAGTCTCTGAATTTCATCTGGAAAATGAAAATGTTCAACTTTTTTTTTTTTTCATTTTTTTGGTAATAGCATAAAGAAGATTAAAAATTTTTTGTCGGCCGGGCGTGGTGGCTCACGCCTGTAATCCCAGCACTTTGGGAGGCCGAGACGGGCGGATCACGAGGTCAGGAGATCGAGACCATCCTGGCTAACATGGTGAAACCCCGTCTCTACTAAAAATAAAAAAATTAGCCGGGCGTGGTGGCGGGCGCCCGTAGTCCCAACTACTTGGGAGGCTGAGGCAGGAGAATGGCGTGAACCCGGGAGGTGGAGCTTGCAGTGAGCCAAAATCGCGCCACTGCACTCCAGCCTGGGCGACAGAGCGAGACTCCGTCTCAAAAAAAAAAAAAAAAAATTTTTTTGTCTTTTTTAAAATAGAGGCAAACTGCCAAACCAATAAAGATGTCATATTTATATAGATTTGCAGAGTATAGATACTGCATATGATTTAAAGAATAAATTTTAGGCCAGGCATGGTGGGAGATAACTGGAATCCCAGCACTTAGGCAGAAGGATTGCTTGAGGCTAGGCGTTCAGTCAACTCCTGGACAACATCTCTACAAAAATAAAAGTGAAAATTAGCTGGGCATGGTGGTGCAGCCTTGTAGTCCCACCTACATGGGAGGCTGAGATGGGAGAATTGCTTGAGCCCAGAGGTTAAGAATTACAGTGAGCTGTGATAATGCGACTGCACTCCAGCCTAGGCAACAGAGGCTGAGGTGGGAGGATCTCTTGAAGCCAGAAGTTAGATGTGCCCGGGCAACATAATGAGACCCCATCTCTACTTTTCTTTTTTCCAAAAAAGAACAGTTGTCTGCAGGACCCATTTCTTGTAGCTACCTAGAACTGTGTATGGCTTCTTCACCCTCTGTCTTTTTAGTTGAGGTAGCTATTTGTATGGTGGTACCATACAAATAGAGTGAGACCCTGTCTTTTTATAGAAAATTTAAAAGAAAAAGATTTTATCAAGAGCTCTGTACCTGTCTAAAACAGATGCTTCACAGAGGTAGTAACATTTGAAATTATAAGGATGAGTAGAATCTGCAGGTGTTTCTTAGTTAGGTTGTACTATCTAACCAACAGAAAATGCCTCTCTGTGAACTTGGTGTTTATTTCCAGGTTAGCATTAAGGAGTCAAATAGGAAAGGAAGCGTGCTACTGTTCAGTTGTAGGGAAAAGGAAAAGCTTGAGGCAAATGCTGGAGGCTCAAGGAGCATGATACTTTCAGATTTTAAAAAATCAGTATGGGAAATATATAAGATACCATAGGTAGGTAGTCAGACTTCATAAAGACTTTGGTATACGTACTGTGGGATTGATTTTTTTCTTTTATAGAGGCAGGTGAAAACAGAGGACAGGCAAACCTGTTGTCCACAGTCTGTACAAGCACTGGGATAGGTTTGAGTTGAGACAGTCACAGTAGGTAGGAATACATGGGAAGGATTTTAGTGTGCATGTGTGCTTTTACAGGTAGAATTGAAGGACCCTTTGACTGGTCTTGGCAGACAGAGAAGTCTGGTATGAATCCTTTACTTGAGCAGTAGCTATAGCATCTTGAGTTATTCTGAGTGCTTGCTGAATGTTTTTTTTGTTTTGTTTTGTTCTGTTTTTTTGAGATGGAGTCTTGCTCTGCCGCTCAGGCTGGAGTGCCATGGCATGATCTCCGCTCACTGCAAGCTCCACCTCCCGGGTTCACGCCATTCTCCTGCCTCAGCTTCCCAAGTAGCTGGGACTACAGACGCCCACCACCGCGGCTGGCTAAGTTTTTTTGTATTTTTAGTAGAGACGGGGTTTCACCATGGTCTCGATCTCCTGACCTCGTGATCCGCCCGCCTCGGCCTCCCAAAGTACTGGGATTACAGGCGTGAGCCCCTGTGCCCAGCTACTCAATGTTTCTAGTAGTGATGTTGACTTATAGTTGGGATCCTCTATGTAATTTGACAGAAGAGGCGGGTGGCTTCAAACCTTATGTTTGGGATAGAAAGTTGACCCCGTTTTGAATTATTTAAAATAATTAATTTGAAAGATTAATGAAAATGCATTTTTATAATTTTAATTATCAGTAAAATGTTTGACCTTTGAATAATCAATGCTGTTTTTCAATTATTATTATAGTATATTGGCTCCAGGTGAACTTAAATATAGACAAGAAACTACTTTTTAAAGTACATAGGGAGCTGACACAGTGGCTGATGCCTGTAATCCTAGCACTTTGGAAGGCCGAGGTGGGCAGATCACTTGAGGTCAGGAGTTCGAGGCCAGCCTGGCCAACATGGTGAAACCCCGTACTGACTGAAAGTAAAAAAATTAGCTGAGCATGGTGGCGCACACCTGTAGTCCCAGCTACTCAGGCTGAGGCAGGAGAACCGCTTGAACCCAGGAGGCAGAGGTTGAAGTGAGCCAAGATTTGCCCCACTGCACTCCAGCCTGGGCGACAGAGCAAGACTTCATCTCAAAAACAGAAAAGTACATCAGGGTTGCAAAATCAAATGACCTGAAGGGCCAAGCAGGTGACTTAATAGAACAGCTAGGTTTAAAACAGTAAGGAATGGTGTGGAGTCTGGACTTTCACATGCTCTATGTAAAGGAGTCAGAATCAGAAGTTTAAAAAAACCACTGTTATCAGTGTCCCTATACAAAAAAGACATATTCCCAAACCCTCTGTTTTCTACTTTCTATATAAACAAAATACAGGAATTATTCAAATGAGGCCGAGCGTGGTGGCTCACACCTATAATCCCAGCACTTTGGAAAGCTGAGGTAGAAGGATTGCTAGACCCCAGGAGATTGAGACCAGCCTGGGCAACATGGCAAGACCCTGTCTCTATTTTTTAATAGTCAAAAAAAAAAAAAAGAAAAGAAAATAAGAAAACATTCAAATGCTTGAGCATGACAAAGGGGTTAGATGGCTTATTAAGTTGAATTTGCCAAATAGCATCATGTATGACTTAATGGAAATGAATGGCAAACCTTGTTTAGCAGATTAGAATTAAATGAAGATGATTAAAAGTATTTCTAAAACATCTTTATTTCAAATATTTACGAAAATAGCGCTGTAAATTTACCATACCCAAGGCCCCTAAATCTGAATTTTGATCTTAATCTTGAAAATGTATTGTCATTAGCATATTTTGTATGGTGGGTTTTTTTGTTTGTTTGTTTCTGTTTTGGAGACAGCGTCTCACTCTGTTGCCTAGGCTGGAGTGCAGTGGCCTGATCACTTTTGCAGCCTTGACCTCCCAGGCTTAGGTGATCCTCCTGCCTCAGCCTCCTGAGTAGCTGGGACCACAGGCACATGCCACCACATCCAGCTTTTCTTTTTTTTTTTTTTTTTTTTTTTCTTTTCTTTCTTTTTTTTTTTTTTTTGAGATGGAGTTGCACTCTGTCGCCCAGGCTGGAGTGCAGTGGCACAATCTCGGCTCGCTGCAAGCTCCACCTCCCGGGTTCACTCCATTCTCCTGCCTCAGCCTCCCAAGTAGCTGGGACTACAGGTACCCGCCACCACGCCCGGCTAATTTTGTGTATTTTTAGTAGAGACGGGGTTTCACCATGTTAGCCAGGATGGTCTTGATCTGACTTCATGATCCACTTGCCTCAGCCTCCCAAAGTGTTGGGATTACAGGCGTGAGCCGCCGTGCCGGACTGGTTTTTTTGTTTGTTTGTTTGTCTTTGTTTTTTTGTATTTTGGTACAGATGGGGTTTCACCATGTTCCCCAGGCTGTTAGCAAACTCCTCGCCTCAAGAAACCCTCCTGCCTTGGCCTCCCAAAATGGTGGGATTACAGGTGTGAGTCGCCAGGCCCGCCACTAGGTCCATTGCGATCATAGTTCCCTACAACCTCTACCTCCCAGGCTTAACTGATCTCCCACTTTAGCCTTCCAATTAGCTGGGACTACTGGCATGCGCCACCAGGCCCAGCTGATTTTTGTATTTTTTAGTAGTTCTGGGGTTTTGCCACGTTGCCCAGGCTGTAGTGTGTTTTCTAATAGAAGCTGAGAATTTCCTTTGAAACTGTTTGTGAACTAGGAAGTAAAACCAGAAAAGGAGTAATAGTGTCTTAAATTTTATTCCTCATTTTGTTTTCTTTTGTTTCTTACTCTTAGATGGGAATGATGAACAACCCCAATCCTTACGGTTCACCATACACTCAGAATCCTGGACAGCAGATTGGAGCCAGTGGCCTTGGTCTCCAGATTCAGACAAAGACTGTACTATCAAATAACTTATCTCCATTTGCTATGGACAAAAAGACAGTTCCTGGTGGAGGAATGCCCAACATGGTGAGTACTAATCCATTACAGACTTGTTTTCAAACTGGCATTTTGACAAAACAATTGTGTTAAACTTTCACCCTTCTATTATATAAACCGGGGTTTGTACCCACTAGGATCCTAAATTGATATGTAATCATCATCCCTGTGAGGAGGCTTGTGCTTCCTTTCCATTTCTTGTGGTTTTTTGTTCCTTGTGGTTATTGATCAGTGAGCGTGTTGATCCAAACAGGAGTAAGTGGACTGCTACGTTGAAGTTTTAGGGGCCTGCCATTCAGCAGCTTGGTCTTGTATTTCCATAGGATGCGAAAGTGGAACCTTTCTCTTTTGGGGGAAGGACTCTCTGGCAAAGGATTCGAACTCTCAGTGACCATATTTATCGATATTATTTGATTCTACTACACAAAAGTAAATTCCCTCTTAAAAGTAATGTATTTTTTTAAACAGTGATTTTTGTTACATAAAGTTTTCAGAAACTTCTAGTGTTGTTTCTGAACAACACTCAAATTACTAATTGTAAATGTGTCTGCATTCAACTTTGGAAAAAATTGTCTGAAAAAATGATCTTTCAGATGTTTTAGTTTTGTCCTTTGTGTCATTATGTTTATGGACTGCCTATATTTCAGATACTCTGCCAAGTACTAGAGCTATACAGATGAATGAAACATGTCATCTCTATTCTGAGAAATGTTCCCTTTTTTTTTTTTTTTCTTTGAGACGGAGTTTCACTCTTGTTGCCCAGGCTGGAGTGCAGTGGTGTGATCTCGGCTCACTGCATCCTCCACCTCTTGGGTTCAAGCAATTCTCCTGCCTCAGCCTTCTGAGTAGCTGGGGTTACAGGCATGTGTTGTCATGCCCGGCTAACTTTGTATTTTTAGTAGAGACAGGGTTTCTGCATGTTGGTCAGGCTGATCTTGAACTCCCGACCTCAGGTGGTCCACCCCCCTCAGCCTCCCAAAGTGCTAGGGTTACAGGCGTGAGACACCATGCCCGGCCTGAAATATTCACTTTTTAATTTAAAAAACTAAATTTCTCCCAGAGTTTAGCGAAACTAGTTTTTCACCAATCTGAAAGACCCCTTTGCCGAGTCTCCTGAGGAGTTCATTGCTCTTTAAAACCTAATTTGGGTGTGCTTTTAACTACAGACACCTTCTCACCCTTCCCTCTCCCACTGGAGTTTACCATGGCCTTTTCTTTGCTTTTACTCTCTGTGTATTATACATACTTACATCACTTCATAATGTCATTTTTTTCTTACTAAATCGAGCTTCTTAAAGGTAGGAGCCTTGGTTTATGAATTCCCTATGTCGAAAAATGGAGTCTGGCTTATAGTAGACTAACCATAAAGGTTTTAATTGAAAATATGCACATCTCTATGACTCCTACCATTAAATATATTGTTATATCTCTCAGGGTCAACAACCAGCCCCGCAGGTCCAGCAGCCAGGCCTGGTGACTCCAGTTGCCCAAGGGATGGGTTCTGGAGCACATACAGCTGATCCAGAGAAGCGCAAGCTCATCCAGCAGCAACTTGTTCTCCTTTTGCATGCTCACAAGTGCCAGCGCCGGGAGCAGGCCAATGGGGAAGTGAGGCAGTGCAACCTTCCCCACTGTCGCACAATGAAGAATGTCCTAAACCACATGACACACTGCCAGTCAGGCAAGTCTTGCCAAGGTAAGTGGATTCACAGGGTTACTGTACTTAACAATTAATTTTTACAGTCAGGGAGAAGAAGGAAAATGTGATCAAGTCTATTCTGTGGTGATGGATATGTTTAGTACCTTAATGGTAGTGATGGTGTCTATGTATGTACAAAGTCACCAAAATGTATACATTAGAACAGGTGTGTTGGCTCACACTTCTAATTCCAGTACTTTGGTAGGCCAAGTGGGGAGGATTGCTTGAGGCCAAAAGTTTGAGATCAGCCTGGACAACATAGAAAGACCTCTCCAGGCATGATGCCCCTGTAGTCCTAGCTAAGGGACTAAGAAGACTGAGAAAGGAGGATTGCTTGAGCCCAGGAAGTCAAGGCTGCAGGGTGCTATGATTGCACCACCGTACTCCAGCCTGGGTGACAATGTGAGACCATGTCTTTAAAGAAAAGGCTGGGCACGGTGGCTCATGACTGTCATCCCAGCACTTTGGGAGACTGAGGTGGGCAGATCACTTGAGGTCAGGAGTTCAAGACCAGCCTGGGCAATATGGTGAAACTTTGTCTCTACAAAAAATACTAAAGAACATCAGCCAGGTGTCTGGGTGTGTGTCTGTAGTCCCAGCTACTTCGGAGACTGAGGTGGGAGGATGGCTTGAGCGCAAGAGGCAGGGGTTGCTGTGATTCGACATCATACCACTGCACTCCAGCCTGGACGATAAAGCCAAACCCTATTTCAAAAAAACAAAGTGTGTAGGCCGGGCGCGGTGGCTCAAGCCTGTAATCCCAGCACTTTGGGAGGCCGAGACGGGTGGATCACGAGGTCAGGAGATCGAGACCATCCTGGCGAACACGGTGAAACCCCGTCTCTACTAAAAAAATACAAAAAACTAGCCGGGTGAGTTGGCGGGCGCCTGTAATCCCAGCTACTCGGGAGGCTGAGGCAGGAGAATGGCGTAAACCCGGGAGGCGGAGCTTGCAGTGAGCTGAGATCCGGCCACTGCGCTCCAGCCCCGGCGACGGAGCGAGACTCCGTCTCAAAAAAAAAAAAAAAAAAAAAAAAAAAAAAAAAAAAAAAAAAAAGTGTGCATAAATATGTGCAATTTTTAAATTTTATTTATTTATTTTTTTTGAGACAGAGTCTTGCCCTGTTGCCCAGGCTGGAGTATGGTGGTGCCATCTCGGCTCACTGCAGACTCCACCTCCCGGGTTCACATCATTCTCCTGCCTCAGCCTCCCGGGTAGCTGGGACTACAGTCACCTGCCACCACGCCCGGCTAATTTTTTGTATTTTTAGTAGAGACACGGTTTCACCGTGTTGGCTAGGATGGTCTCGATCTCCTGACCTCGTGGTCTGCTTGCCTTGGCCTCCCAAAGTGCTGGGATTACAGGCATGAGCCACTGCACCTGGCCAGTATGTGCAACTTAAAAAATATTTATACCTCAAAGCATTTTAAAAATTCCATTGACTAAATGCATCATCCCGGTTAACTCACTCAGTAGAAGTCGTCTTGGCTGCGTCCATTCTGTGGCAATTATGGATAAAGCTGCCATAAACAAAATCAATTTTGAGACTCCTTTACTGGTAGTGACATTATTTTAGGAAATGATAAAAACACAGTATCTTTTTTTTTTTTTTTTTTTTTTTTTTTTTTTGAGAGATGGAGTCTCGCCCTGTCACCTAGACTGGAGTACAGTGGCACAATCTCGGCTCACTGCAAGCTCCGCCTCCTGGGTTCACACCATTCTCCTACCTCAGCCTCCTGAGTAGCTGGGACTACAGGCACCCGCGATGACACCTGGCTAATTTTTTTTGTATTTTTGGTAGAGACAGGGTTTCTCTGTGTTAGCTAGGATGGTATCGATCTCCTGACCTCGCGATCCGCCTTTCTCGGCCTCCCAAAGTGCTGGGATTACAGGCGTGAGCCACTGCGCCCAGCCAAAACACGGTATCATTTTTGTGAGCATGTATCTAAGGATATGGGAAGAGAAGAAATTTCAAAGGTTTTCCCATGTGGTGATCCTCATAGACTTTGATTTTTTTTTGCCCCAGCATAGCATACTTTAAATGTTATTGAGGGTTTGCTGTCATGTAAGCAAGTGTTCAGTTTAATACAATTTGCTAGAATCATTTTTACCCCATCTAATACAGTTTGTGTGGAGTCATTAAAAAGTGTTCATGTGTGTCGTACCATTGATTTAGAGTACATTTGCTTAGAATAAAGTAGGTTGTATAGTATGATGAAAAATGAGGACTCTAGAGCGAGACTGCTTGAGGTTGAATCTCACTTTGAGTACTCTCTGATTTTGTGCAAATTGCTTACCCATTCTTTTTGCCTTTCTTGACTGTAAATTCTGAGTATTAATAAGAGCTACCTTACAGGACTGTTGAGAAGATGAAATAAGTGAATGCATTTATATTACTTATTAAGTGGTCAACAAGTTAGCTATTATTAATGTAAAAACATAACCTGCTCTTAAAAACAACAAAAAAAATTTTTTCTTCTCTTTAGTGGCACACTGTGCATCTTCTCGACAAATCATTTCACACTGGAAGAATTGTACAAGACATGACTGTCCTGTGTGTCTGCCCCTCAAAAATGCTGGTGATAAGAGAAATCAACAGCGTAAGTGATGAAATCTTTTGAAAGTTTATATGAAAAGTTTTTAAAGTCTCACTAGTGCCATTTATAGTACTACTTGATTACGTGAGGGACCTGTGGTATTGTACTATGTTGAGTAAATGTTTTTTTCCCTTTTAATTTTTCTGCTTCCCTCATATTAGTGCATAGAATTGAACTGCTTAGGGAATTTGAGGCTACAGTGAGCTATGGTCATGCTGCTGCACTTCAGCCTGAGTGATGGAGTGAGAACCTGCTTCTATTTAAAAAAAAAAACAAAAAAAAAACAGTGCAGTGGCTCACGCCTGTCATCCCAACAATTTTGGAGGCCAAGGCAAGAGGATTCCTTGAGGCCAGGCAACTTAGCGAGACCTTGTATCTTCCAAAAACTTTAAAAAGTAACTGTGTGTGGTGTGTGCCTGGCTGAGATGAGAGGATTGCTTGAATCCAGGAGTTGGAGGCTGCAGTGAGCTATGATTGTACCACATCAGTCCAGCCTGGGTGACACAGTGATACCCTGTCTAAAAAGAAAAGAAAGAACTAAACACTGCTTAACATCTAAAATAAGATCCAGTAACTCTCAATATTCATTCTTTTTACAAGCAGCAATAGGTAAATTTATGTTCTGCTTTGAACGTATGAAAATTTAAAGACTGTTGCTTTCTCATTGGGCAAGTTACTCTTTTATACTTGTGATCTAAACGTTCCAGTACTTGGAAATTATTTTAAAAAGAAAAAAATTGAGATTATTTTTATAATATTGGGATAGAGGAGAACTTTTTTTTTAAGAGAAAAGATGACTAACATTTTAAAAGCATAACTACCACATCTGTGTAGCAACAAAAATTTAATCTTTTAGGGTTAAAGGACAAATTTGGGAAGTATTGTACAGCATTTGAAAATGGAATTAAATTTTATAACAAGAATTGGGAATAGAAAATAGACAATTCACCAGAGGCGGGAGGAGAGAAGGGAACTCCCAATATAATTCACTATTAAGAAGAGAAATAAGGTACCATTTCTCTCCTGTCGTGTTGGCAGAAATGATGCTGCTGGGTGTTGGCAGTTGAATGGCTCTAAAGCATTTGATAGGAACTTTAATAAAGCCCTTTGGGAAGGCTGTTGGGCATCAGAATCAAAAGTCTTTTATGCCAGTGGTCCCCCTTTACGAATCAGTTCTGCATCTAGAAATTTCTTCAAGGAAATAATGGAAGACGATCCACATACTCAGATGTTTCATAGTCACGTAACAATAATTTTGTGTGTGTGTGTGTGTTTTTTTTATTAGACATGTTAGTCTTTTTTTCTCACCAGCGTTAATGTTGTAATACTATATCTTTTGTCTTCTCTAGCAATTTTGACTGGAGCACCTGTTGGACTTGGAAATCCTAGCTCTCTAGGGGTGGGTCAACAGTCTACCCCCAACCTAAGCACTGTTAGTCAGATTGATCCCAGCTCTATAGAAAGAGCCTATGCAGCTCTCGGACTACCCTATCAAGTAAATCAGATGCCGACACAACCCCAGGTGCAAGCAAAGAACCAGCAGAATCAGCAGCCTGGGCAGTCTCCCCAAGGCATGCGACCCATGAGCAACATGAGTAAGTTTGTGTCATCCTAGTAACAGTATTGGTTGTGTCAGTAAATGACAGCTATAAATGCAGGGTCGTTAGCTCCTTTTTGTTTTTTCTGCTACAAGATTAATTTTTGAAATAATTTTTTAAAGATTACAGTGTAAAAGGGCCCTTACAGTTCATCTGCAAGAGGTAACTGCCACTGGTTTGTATCTTCCTTGATCCTTTTTTGCATTATGTGAGTTTAGATTTGCAGAAATGAGATCCCATATGTTATTCCACAACAAACTTTGATTAATATCGTTTAGACGGTCTGGGCACAGTGGCTCATGCCTGTAATCCCAGCACATTGGGAGGCTAAGGTAGGTGGATCACAAGGTCAGGAGTTTGAGACCAGCCTGACCAACACTGTGAAACCCTGTCTCTACTAAAAATACAAAAATTAACAGGGTGTGGTGGTGCGTGCCTGTAATCCTAGCTATATGGGAGACTGAGACAGGAGAATGGCTTGAACTTGGGAGGCAGAGGTTTTAGTGAGCTGAGATTGAGCCGTTGCACTCCAGCCTGGGTGATAGAGCAAGACTCCGTCTCAAAAAAAAAAAGCAAAACTGTGTAGACATCTTTCATAGTCAGTACTCCATGTATCATTTTAAATGGTTGTATAGTATGTCATGCTTTTTTTTTTTTTTTTTTTTTTTTTTTTTTTTGAGGCGGACTGGAATGCAGTGGCACGATCTCCGCTCACTGTAACCTCTGCCTCTGGGTTCAAGTGGTTCTTCTGCCTCAGCCTCCTGAGTAGCTGGGACTACAGGCGCACGCCACCACACCCAGCTAATTTTTGTATTTTTAGTAGAGATAGCGTTTTCACCATGTTGGCCAGGATGGTCTCAATCTCTTGACCTCGTGATCTGCCCGCCTGGGCCTCCGAAAGTGCTGGGATTACAGGCGTGAGCCACTGCGCCCGGCTCAACAATCTCTTACAGATGGACATTAAGATCTCCAATTATTCTGCTGTTTTAAACTATACAACAGAAATTGTTGTGTTTTGACCTGAGGCATTTTGGGTTGAAACATATAGAAGTGAGTGTAGTTGGTAATGATTTCCTCATGTCTGGCAGGAGGAATAGTGTGCCTTTTCAAATACTTTTTTTGTGACTTGTTTGCCTCACTTCCTGTTGTATGACTGAGAGGGAAGACGGAGTAGTATTCCAGTATCCTAATTTGGGGATATATATGTTTCTCTGATTGCATACGATAAAATTGGGAGAATTGTTCTAGTATCTTAATTTTGGAATATGTATGTTTCTCTAATTGCATATGATAAAATCAAACAGCTTTTTTCTGTGTCTGTTCCTCTACTGTCAAGCAATTCAAATATCTAAGCTATTTTGTTTGAGTAGTTAGACATCCAGCATTGTAGAGACGGGGTCGTCTTGTCCAGGCTGGTCTTAAAATTCTGGGCTCAAGCAATCCTCCTGCCTTGGCCTCCCAAAGTGCTGGGATTACAGGCGTGAGCCACCGCGCCTGGCCTAAGATTATTTCCCCTCCCCTGGAGACAGAGTCTCGCTGTGCCACCCAGGCTGGAGTGCAGTGGCACGGACCTTGGCTCACTGCAGCTTCCACCTTCTGGGTTCAAGCAATTCTTCCTGCCTCAGCCTTCCAAATAGCTGGGATTACAGGTGCCCTCTACCACACGCGGCTAATTTTTTTATTTTTTCGTTTTTAGATAGAGACAAGGTTTTCCATGTTGGCCAGGCTGGTCTTGAACTCCTGACCTCAGGTGATCTGCCCGCCTTGGCTTCCCAAAGTGCTGTGATTACAGGCATGAACCACCATGTCTGGCCTACTAAGATTGTTTTTTAGTACAGATTGAGTATCCGTTTTCTGAAATGCTTGAAAACAGAGTACTTCAGATTTTTTTCGGAGTTTGGAATGTTTATATTTGCTGGTTGAGTTGAGAATCCCAAATCCAAAAATCAGAATGCTCCATTGAGCATTTTCCTTGAATATCATGTTGGCATTCAGAAAGTTTTAGATTTTTGTATTTGGGATGCCAAACCCATACTGCTATTTTTTACTTTCTTCCTATTTTCCACTGCTGTGTTCTGTTGCTCCCATTTTTAGTTTTTGAATTAATCTTCAGGGTGTTTTCTTTTTCCGCTTTTTCTTTGCTATATATTTTCTTTACTGTAATAATAGTATTTTCAAACCAGTGATCTGCTTTTAAGCACATATTGAGCCAGTGTGCAGTGAAGTTTTAATGCTACCTGTGTTCATAAACTGTTTAACAACTGTTTTGTCGGAAACTGCAAGTTATGAGAGCGAAATGCAAACATTTTTAGACCCATCAATTTTTATTTTGACTTTTAATAATTCAAGATCCAAAATGATAGATAGATAGTGACGTGGAGCTTCTTGTATTCAAGTTTGTAAGTCAGATTTTGCAGTCACTGGCATGACTGCTTTAGACAGTTGTGCTAATAATGTTCATTGTACCACACTGATTCTACTTTAATACTCCTCAGATTCTTCATTCCTGCCCTATTGTTATTGTTTATTACTTGGTCCATTGATTTTATTCTTTTTTTTTTTTTTTTTTCTGATTTCAGTCTTGAAAGCAGTATTTTCAAAGAGGATGTTTTTCTTTTTATCTAATCAGGGACTTAGATAAGTTCTCTTAGATAAATTTTGGATAAGTAGAAACGTACATGTGTGTGTTTGAGATTGGTCTCCCTGTGCGTGTGTGTGTTTGAGACTGGGTCGGATAACTAGAAACGTGTGTGTGTGTTTGAGATTGGTCTCTGTGTGTGTGTGTGTGTGTGTGTGTGTGTGTGTGTGTGTGTGTGTGTTTTGCTTTGTCATCCAGGCTGGAATGCAGTAACGCGATCTTGGCCTGCAACCTCTGCCTCCTGGGCTTAAGCGATCCTCCTACCTCAGCCTCCCAAGTAGCTGGGACCACACACATGCACCACCACGCCTGGCTAATTTTTGTATGTTTTGTGTAGACAGGGTTTTGCCATGTGGTCCAGTCTGGTCTTGAACTCTTGAGCTCAAGTGATCCACCAGCCTCAACTTCCCAGAGTAGTTTGTGTTTTTCATTACTTCCATGACAATCAGTGCTAACTTGTTAAATAATTATTGAGTGAGGAGTTTTTAAGCAGGACTAGGAAAAGGGATGAGGAGCAATCTTGCCTTTTCAGGCTTCCGTTTACCTCTTCTGTATTGAAAATACACGTATGGGGTAATGGAAAGTTGGACTTGGAGACTAGCATATTTTCCCCTCTTGTTTTATATCTTCTATCTTGAAATTAGCATTGTTTCTTTCTTTTTTTTCTTTGTTTCTTTTTCTTTCTTTTTCTTTCTGAGATAGCATCTCACTCTGTCACCCAGGCTGGAGTGCAGTGGCGCGATCTCAGCTCACTGCAACCTCTGCCTCCGGGGTTCAAGCGATTCTCCTGCCTCAGCCTCCAAGAGTGGCTGAGACCACCTTTTTGTATTTTCTTTTAGTAGAGAGAGAGTTTCACCAGGAGGTCTTGAACTGCTGACCTCATGATCCGCCCGCCTCAGCCTCCCAAAGTGCTGGGATTACAGGCATGAGCCACCATGCCCAGCATTACTTTTTTTTATCTCCCATTCCGTGTTATGCAGAATGCATCTTACCTTTTTGCTTAAGTTTTAGGATGTTGACCTTAGGTTGATGTCTTCCCGTGGCCTGGAATTTCATTGTTGTAATTGGGTAGTTCCATTTTATTTTTCAAACTTCTATGTATAGTTCCTATTATAGCTCTTTTCCTCTCATTATATTATCTCGCCTATGTACTTTTATATATATACAGAATTATTTGAATGATAATTTTGGGGGATTTTTCCCCCCATTTCTTGGTGTCTTATTTAGAATTAGATTTAAGATCACTCAAGTTTCCTTTGTTTTTATTTCTTCAGTTAATAGTACCTTTGTAGTAATAACTGTCTTAGTGAACAAAAATCTCTAGAATAGACCTGGAGACCTTGGAAAGAATGTGTAGCTGTATTTTCATGTACCATCAGAAGGCACTAAGATAAGCAGATTCATGTACAGTGTAATCAGTTTTTTATTTCATTGAACTAAAAAAAAATTTGTTAAATTAATAATTTATATACAAATGTAATTTTACACAAGATTTTTACAGTAACACATACATAATTAATGACATCACAACTCTATTTGAAAAAGACCACTTCTGGCCTGGCGCGGTGGCTCAAGCCTGTAATCCCAGCACTTTGGGAGGCCGAGACGGGCGGATCACGAGGTCAGGAGATCGAGACCATCCTGGTTAACACGGTGAAACCCCGTCTCTACTAAGAAATACAAAAAACTAGCCGGCCGAGGTGGCGGACGCCTGTAGTCCCAGCTACTCGGGAGGCGGAGGCAGGAGAATGGCGTGAACCCGGGAGGCGGAGCTTGCAGTGAGCTGAGATCCGGCCACTGCACTCCAGCCTGGGTGACAGCGTGAGACTCCGTCTCAAAAAAAAAAAAAAAAAAAAAAAAAAAAAAAAAGACCACTTCTAACAGCTAAATTTCAGAGAGCGAGCCTAATAATATTAGAAGGAAAATTCTGCCCAGGTGCAGTGACACGTGCCTGTAATTCCATCACTGGGAGGCCAGGGTGGGAGGATTGCTTGAACCCAGGAGTTTCAGGATGCTGTTATCATCGTGTGCCTGTACTTTAGCCTGGGTGACAGAGTGAGATCTTGTTTCGAAAACAAAACAGTGAAGGAAAGTTTAGCCTAAGCTTTTAGGGAGCATGATGAAGGAAGGCAACAGCATTTCTCTCTTTAAAAATTGTTTGTAAATTGAGCCAGTTATTTTCATTTTAGTGGGAAGTTTTGTTTTTAACTAAAAATAACTTGAGGGGTGTATTAATAGAACTGTGTATCAAAAGTCTTTTAACCACATGAAAATTTGGTTTGATGTGAGTGTTGCTGTTGGTTGTTTTTAGTGTTTTTGTTTGTTTTGTTTTGTTTTTGTTTTACATTGAACAACATGGGTTTGAATGCTTTTAGTTTTTCTTTCTTGTTTGTTCATTTGTTGTTTTATCTCTCCAGTCACTTAAGTTGTTATTAGTGTTTAAAGCAGTAGAATATACAGCCAGGTATGATGGCTTATGCGTGTAATCCCAACAACTGGGAGGCCAACACAGGAGCATAGGAATTTGAGACCAGCCTGGGCAATGCAGTGAGAACCCTCATCTCTTTTTTTTTTTTGAGATGGAATCTCGCTCTATAGCCAGGCTGGAGTGCAGTGGCGTGATCTCTGCTCACTGCAACCTCCGCCTCCGGGGTTCAAGCGATTCTCCTACCTCAGCCTCCCAAGTAGCTGGGACTACAGGAGCGTGCTGCCATTCCCAGCTAATTTTTGTATTTTTATTAGAGACAGGGTTTCACCATGTTGGCCAGGATGGTCTTGATCTCTTGACCTTATGATCCGCCCGACTTGGCCTCCCAAAGTGCTGGGATTACAGGCGTGAGCCACTGCGCTCGGCATCTACTTTGGGAGGCCAAGGTGGGTGGATCACAAACTCAAGAGATCGAGACTCTCCTGGCTAACGTGTTCAAACCCCGTCTCTACTAAAAATACAAAAAATTAGCCAGTCGTGGTGGCAGGCGCCTGTAGTTCCAGCTACTGAGGAGGCTGAGGCATGAGAATGGTGTGAACCTGGGAGGCGGAGCAGGCAGCAAGCGGAGATCGTGCCACTGCCCTCCAGCCTGGGTGACAGAGCAAGATTCCATCTCAAAAAATAAAAAAGAAAGGATATTCATTAAAGGTGTTAATTGAAGAAGTAATTGTATGCACATTAGAGCTATTTAAGCCATTTTGAAGGAGTGTTGGAATGTTCGATAAAATGTGTTTTTCTTTCACCCGTACACTGCTTTGTGTCCCTCTCTCTAAGGATCTGTACTTAGGCTCCTATCTGCTTACATAAATTTTTGTTGCTTATGGAAGCATTTGCATGTGTAGTTAAATTCTCTAAACAATTTTGGGTTGAGAATTCTTTGCTCCTTCTAGACATATATAACTGTAAGACATCAAAAGTGGAAATTCTAAGAATATATTCAAGAATGTTTTTATGTTAGCACTTGCCAAATAGCTCTTCCAAGAGATTATCAGTTTATATACATCTGTGCATTTTGGTTGAAAATGTATATTTCCACACATCATTCTCAACACTTGGATTTAGAAAATCAACTTCTAAAAGTTTTGAGAATTTCATACATGAAAATATGTTTTAAGTTTAACCATAATTGCTATTGTGCACAATTTGCTTTTTTTTTTTTTTTTTTTTTTTTTTTTTTTTTTTTTTGAGACGGAGTCTCGCTCTGTCGCCCAGGCTGGAGTGCAGTGGCACGGTCTCAGCTTACTGCAACCTCCGTCTCCTGGGTTCAAGCAATTCTCCTGCCTCAGCCTCCCGAGTAGCTGGAATCACAGGTGCCTGCCACCACGCCCAGCTATTTTTTTGTATTTTTAGCAGAGAGGGGGTTTCACCATGTTGGCCAGGCCAGGCTGTTCTCGAACTCCTAACCTCGTGATCTGCCCACCTTGGCTTCCCAAAGTGCTGGGATTACAGGTGTGAGCCTCTGTGCCCGGCCACATTTGCATTTATTTATTTATTCATTTATTTTTGTTTAAATTTCTATGATTTACTGTTGGGTGGTTCATGTTTTTCTTACCTGCTTATAAGAGTACTTCAAATCAGCCTTTACATATGTGTTGCCAGTTATATTGTCAATTATTTACTGTATGTGCTGCTGATATTTTTTTCCTGATTTGTCATTTGTGTCTTAACTTTATGGTATTTGTTGTATGGTGGCTGTTGTATTTATTTCTGTCTTTTGTTATTTCATTTTGACTTAGGTGCTAGTCCTATGGGAGTAAATGGAGGTGTAGGAGTTCAAACGCCGAGTCTTCTTTCTGACTCAATGTTGCATTCAGCCATAAATTCTCAAAAGTAAGTCTTACCATGGTTTATACCCTGAGTCATATTATAAATACTGGTTAACAATTAATTGTTTGAAATTTTTAACATAGTTTCCTCGGTTTGACGATGTCTTTGAATACAGACAGATGTTTGAGTCCATTCTTTTCTTTTTTCGCTCTGTAGCCCAGGCTAGAGTGCAGTGGTACGATCTTGGGTCACCGCAACCTCTGCCTCCTGGTTCCCGGTTAAAGTAATTATCCTGCCTCAGCCTCCTGAGTAGCTGGGATTACAGGAACACACCACCATGCCCAGCTAATTTTTGTATTTTTAGTAGAGATGGGGTTTTACCATGTTGGCCAGGCTGATCTTGAACTCTTGACCTCATGATCCCCCGTCCGCCTCAGCCTCCCAAAGTGCTGGGATTGCAGACTTGAGCCACCCTGCCCGGCCTATTCTTTCTTCTTTCTACAGCCTTAATCGAAATTGTATTAATTATCTAGTGTAGCCTACACCTTCCCTAATAGAGTAGGATGTTGCAAGGTTACAGCTCCGTAACAGTCGGCCTTATCCTGATGTTAAGAATTAGTGCACCATCCTCAGCAATATGTCAAGACGTCTTCTCTACAAGAAAACAGAAAGAAGTTAGCTAGGCGTGGTGGTATGCATCTGTACTCCCAGCTACTGAGGAGGCTGAGGTGGGAGGAGCACTTGAGGCTGGGAGGTCAAGGCTCCAGTGAGCCGTGATTACACCACTGCACCCCAGACTGGGTGACAGCGAGACTGTGTCTCAAAAAATAATAATTATTATTTTAAAAAAAGAATTAGTCCATCATCCAAATAATTCCCTGAGGTGAGCTGTGTTAAAATGACAGCTTAGTCCGATAACACAAGCCTTAGAAAACTAAGTGTAGGCTGGGCATGGCAGCTCTCCTATAATCCCAGCACTTTGGGAGGCTGAGGCAGACAGATTGCTTGATCTTAGGAGCTCAAGACCAGCCTGGGCAACACGGCAAAACCCTGTCTCTGCTAAAAATACGAAAATTAGCTGGGCATGGTGGCGCCCACCTGTAATCCCAGCTACGCAGGAGGCTGAGGCAGGAGAATCGCTTGAACCCCAGAGGCGGAGGTCGCATTTAGCTGAGATTACACCACTGCGCTCCAGCCTGGGCAACAGAGTGACACTCCGTCTCAAGAAAAAATAATGGCTGGGTGCAGTGGCTCACGCCTGTAATCTCAGCACTTTGGGAGGCCCAGGTAGGCGGATCACTTGAGGTCAGGAGTTTGAGACCAGCCTAACCAACATGATGAAACCCCATCTCTACTAAAATACGAAATCAGCCAGACGTGGTGGCGGGTGCCTTGTAATCCCAGCAACTTGGGAGGCTGAGGTAAGAGAATCGCTCGAACCCAGGAGGCAGAGATTGCAGTGATCTGTGATTGTGCCACTACAGTCCAGCCTGGGCGACAGAGCAAGACTCCATCTCAAAAACAAACAAAATACAAAAGATTAGCTGGGCATGGTGATGCACACCTGTAATCCCAGCTACTCAAGAGGCTGAGGCATGAGAATTGCCTGAACGCGGGAGGTAGAGGTTGCAGTGAGCCAAGATTGCACCATTGCACTCCAGCCTGGGTGACAGAGCAAGACTTTGTCTCAAAAAAAAAAAAAAAAAGAAAAAAAAAGAAAACATAACCAACAAAACCCAGAAAATTAAGTCTTATGATTTGTGTTAGGACGTCATTCTGCCCTCCAAAGAAATACAGCTTTCCCTCACACAGGTGTGAGCTTGCACACTTTTTTTTTTTTTTTTTTTGAGACGGAGTCTCGCTCTGTAGCCCAGGCTGGAGTGCAGTGGCCGGATCTCAGCTCACTGCAAGCTCTGCCTCCCGGGTTCACGCCATTCTCCGGCCTCAGCCTCCCGAGTAGCTGGGACTACAGGCGCTGCCACCTCGCCCGGCTATTTTTTGTATTTCTTAGTAGAGACGGGGTTTCACCGTGTTAGCCAGGATGGTCTCGATCTCCTGACCTCGTGATCCACCCATCTCGGCCTCCCAAAGTGCTGGGATTACAGGCTTGAGCCACCGCGCCCGGCCTGGTGTGAGCATGCACACTTTAAAATCAGTCTAGTCACACACTTCTCCCTGCCTAACTCCTAAATGCAAATAGAAGTGACATAGCATATTGATCCCATTACAATAATAAGTGTCAGCTTGAATTAAATGAGGTCTTCTTTCTCCTACCTTTCCTAACTAAAACTATTTGGTGACCCCTTTTTGAAGCCCAATGATGAGTGAAAATGCGAGTGTGCCCTCCCTGGGTCCTATGCCAACAGCAGCTCAACCATCCACTACTGGAATTCGGAAACAGTGGCATGAAGATATTACTCAGGATCTTCGAAATCATCTTGTTCACAAACTGTAAGTAAGATCGTGGACATTTCTCATTCGTAAAGAGATGTTATGTTAACATGCTTTCAATCTCCTGGGCATTTAATCACTAAAGGAATATTAGCAAATTTTCTGTAGCATGGACATTGATGTCGATACTTCTACTCTTGTGGATTTCTTACTGCTGCTGCTTTTTTCCTTTTCAACCTTTCTCACCATCTATAGTAGTCTTTCAGCTTTAATAGTATGTGAACTATTCTGTCTAGTGCCAGTAAATAATTAAACATTGTTTTTAGCTATTGCCTTTGCAAAACTTAAATATCTGAGAAAAAGTAGGCCTCAGCTCATTAAAATATTGCAGTGATAACATCCTTTTCTGTTACTCCTGGTGGAGCGGGTTTTTTTGTTTGTTTGTTTGTTTGTTTGTTTGTTTGAGACAGAATCTCACTGTGTTGCCCAGGCTGGAGTGTAGTGGCACAATCTTGGCTCACTGCAGACTTCGCCTCCCAAGTGCCAGCAATTCTCCTGCCTCAGCCGCCCAGGGAGCTGGGACTACAGGCATGCGCCACCACACCTGGCTAATTTTTGTATTTTTAGTAGAGACGGGATTTCACCATGTTGGTCAGGCTGACTTCAAATTCCTGACATCAAGTGATACGCCTGCCTCGGCTTCCCAAAGTGCTAGGATTACAGGAATGAGCCACCGCGCCTGTCCTGGTAGAACTTTTATTATGTTGATAAGTTGAATCTGGTAGGTTGGTCTCTCTGGGCTTCTTGTCCTCCAAATGTGCACATGGCAGTTTATTTTTTGAGAAGTTGATATATTTCAACTTCTCTCCCCTTACAAACTCCATCTTAATCTAAAGAGTTTTTGTTAGATGAAGGAGGGGGAGGCATATAGAGCAAGGTAATGAAATGTGCTCAGCATCATAAAAAGGTAGAGCTTGGACCTCGCCCATTACAGAGTTTACCCTTCAAACACCATGCAGTATTTTTTCTTGGAGAAGTCTTTTCATTTCACTTCCAGTTAATAGCAGGGTCTCCTTTATTGTATCCATATTTTTTAATTGATTGAGGAACTATTTATCATTTTGTCTTAATTTGTTTTTAAGTTACACCAGACTACCAATTATATATGTTTCATTTAGGAATTCTTTTTTTCTCCCAGGAACCCATGCTTGCCAATTATTTAGGAATTTTTTTTTTTTGAGACAGTGTCTTGCTCTGTCGCCCAGGCTGGAGTGCAGTGTCATGATCTTGGGTTACTGCAACCTCCGTCTTCTGGGTTCAAGCGATTCTCCTGTCTCATCCTCCCAAGTAGCTGGGGTTACAGGTGTATGCCACCACACCTGGCTAATTTTTATATTTTTAGTAGAGATGGGGTTTTACTGTGTTGGCCAGGCTGGTCTCGAACTCCTGACCTCAGGTGATCCACCTACCTCGGCCTCCCAGAGTGCTGGGATTATAGGCGTGAGCCACTGCGTTCAGCCAGGAGTTCTTCATTGGTAGCACTAAGTAATGGAATTTGACAAGGAAAGAACTTCACAAGTTTAATGAAATTATTCCTTTAATAAAGAATAACCAATCTCTTATTTTGTGACAAACTATTCAATAACTTTTATTTAGTGGACAGAGATGATTATTTGGGATTGATATTTGACTTTACATTAAAAGTTTATTATATATGCTCAACTTTTCTACCAACTCGGTATTCTTCTGGACTTCCATTTATATCTTCTTTATCTGGTTCCTTCAAGTCCTATGCATCTGAGTATGAGATATCCAAATAAAATGAATGCCTAAAGACCACTTTTATTAGTCATAAGAAATACTAGTGCAAAACATTCTGTTAGGGAATTGCATGAAAGTGAAAAACAATCTAACAGAATCATTATGAATTTCTGCTCTCTCCACTTAGGGTTTTTGGTTGTTTGTTTGTTTTTTATTAGCCTTTGTCAGAACACTTCAAGTTTTTGATGTCTTCACATTTTAGAGTGGTTAATAAATTTTATTTCAGTAAGCTAAGTAATAAATTTAGAAGAGTAGATGGAGCTCTGAAGGCTTCTGCTACCTGATACTATGACAAGGCCTGTTTTCCTCACTGTCTTTAGTATGTAGCCCACTGTAATATTTTGCTTTACATCTAGAGTAACAGGGACCAAAGAGTATTTTTTATAGAGTCATTTCTTATATTGTGCTCGGAAATACAGACAAAAATTCTTTTATCACAGAAAGACAATTTCATTTCAGTAAGTATTATATTTTAATGTATCTCACCTTGCCACTTTTTCTTTATGTGTTCCTCTATGTGTTCAGTGTATAAAAATTGGAAAAAGTCTAATTAAAATCTGACATGCTGGCCGGGCACAGTGGCTCACGCATATAATCCCAGCACTTTGGGAGGCCGAGGCGGGCGGATTATCTGAGGTTGGGAGTTTGAGACCAGACTGACCAACATGGAGAAACCCCGTCTCTATTAAAAGTATAAAATTAGTGGGGCATGGGAGCACATGCCTGTAATCCCAGCTACTTGGGAGGCTGAGGCAGGAGAATCACTTGAACCTGGGAGACGGAGGTTGTGGTGAGCCAAGATCGTGCCATTGCACTCCAGCCTGGGCAACAAGAGTGAGACTCCGTCTCAAGAAAAAAAAAAAAAAAGCTGACATGCTATTACACTGGTAGGATTTTCTTTTTCCAGCGTCCAAGCCATATTTCCTACACCGGATCCTGCTGCTTTAAAAGACAGACGGATGGAAAACCTAGTTGCATATGCTCGGAAAGTCGAAGGAGACATGTATGAATCTGCAAACAATCGAGTGAGTGTCTAGTTTTTTTTCTATTAATAGCCAAGATCGAGCCTGTTGTGGTTATTTTATTCCTTTTTGGCATGTACAAGTAGTACATGTGCTTCAGACGGGGACACGCTGTAGCTAACCTGTCTTATTATCACCAAGCACAGTTAGGATAACAATGCAATTTCTTAAGTGTATGTCATCAAGAATTTTATGTTTTTCCTCCTAATGCAATGCACTCATGTGGCACTTTATCTGGTTGTCCTGTCAACCTAAAAAGTGGCTGAGTGCGTGCAGTGGCTCGATGCCTGTAATCCCAGCAGTTTGGAAGTCTGAGGTGGGCGGATCACTTGAGCCTAGGAGTTGGAGACCAGCCCGGCAACATAGCAAAACCCCCCATCTCTACAAAAAATACAAAAAATTAGCCAGGCATGGTGGCGCATGCCTGTAGTCCCAGCTACTCAAAAGGCTAAGGTGGGGGAATCACCGGAGCCTTGGAAGTCAAGCTACAGTGATTCATGGTTGTGCCACTGGTAACAGAGGGAGACCTTGTCTCTCCCAAAAACAGGAGGGGGTGGTGCTGAGCTGTTAACAGCTCTGTTCTCTCTTCACTGGAATATAATGAAGTAGCAACTTACTATTGTTAACGGCAGTTCAGTTTCTCTACGTAAGTTGAACTTTCTAAATTGGCACCATATAGAATGAAACTAGTATCTGTTCTCAGATTTTTTCTGTTACCTGGTGGTAGTTCCTTTTTTCCTCATCTCCCTTATTTTACTTCAACAATTCAAAAGGCGGAGTACTACCACCTTCTAGCTGAGAAAATCTATAAGATCCAGAAGGAACTAGAAGAAAAACGAAGGACTAGACTACAGAAACAGAACATGCTACCAAATGCTGCAGGCATGGTTCCAGTTTCCATGAATCCAGGGCCTAACATGGGACAGCCGCAACCAGGAATGACTTCTAGTAAGTGTTTTTTTGTTATATTTCTATTTGAGAGAAATTGATAATAAAATAGTTTCTATCCAGAGTCATTAATTTCTATAAGCTTGTGTAACTGTTCTGGAGTTTTTTAAATAACCATTTGCCTTTGCAGAGAAAATAACTCATCTACTAGTAGAAACAGCAGAACAAGTATATTTAAGATGTCTGGGCATGGTACTTAACATACCTTGATAATCTGGCAATGTTTTTAGAGCCCAAGGTGTAAACTTCTCTAATAGTGACACCTGGAAAGCGATAGCCTACAGATATGCACAGATTTCTCTGAGACTGGCTTGTGTGGTAAGTAGCCAGTAGATGTTTGTAGGCTGACCAGGTTCAGGAGCCCTGTAACACACATAATATCATATTACACTGTCACACTTCCTTCTTGACATAAAATATTCTAAGGCTGGGAACGCTTTTCTTTTTTTCTTTTTTCTTTTTTTTTTCCTTTTAATTACATTTATTTTAATGCTGAATTTACTCCCGTTACCATAAGTTTTTGTTTCTTCAGTTTCTTCTCGGATCTCTTTTTCTTCTGGGCAACCTCCTCTTCTGGTTTAGGAACAATCTATTCCTTTTCAGTAAGGATCATCTCAGTGTGGCAGGGAAAGCTCATGTATGGGTTAATCCGACCATGAGCTCTGTAGGTCCGTCGGTGCATCTTAAGTGCTTTGTTCACTTGGATATGCTCGATGACCAGAGAATCTACATCTAAACCCTTAAGTTCAGCATTACTCTCTGCGTTTTTAAGCATGTGCAGCAAAAATTCAGCACTCTTTTTGGGCCACCGACCTTATGTCCAGCCACACTGCTTGGCCTGGGCACATCTGCCAACTCCACCATTGTAAGGTCGGAATTGTACACACTGTTTCTGTAAAGTGACATCTTTCAGATAGTTCGTGGCTTTTCGAATATGCATACCCTTGATGGCCTGGGCAGTTTCACGAGTGTTCTTAAAGTGAACACGAAGATTGGAACCTCTTGATTTGCATGATTTCGTGGGGTTCTCCGGGTCAAGTGAACAGCGAACCATTTTCACAGATTACCTCAGGCCGCTTAGGGAAAGAGGTTTTTGTTTTTGTTTTTGTTTTTTAAAAAGAGACAAGAGTCTCACTCTGTCAACCAGACTGGAGTACAGTGGCGTGATCTTGGATCATTGCAGCTTCCGCCTCCCAGGTTCAAGCAGTCTGGGATTGCTTGATTCAATCAAGCAGGGATTCAGGCACGTTCAAGGATTACAGGCACGTGCCACCACGCCTGTCTTAATTTTTTTATTTTTCATAGAGATGGGGTTTTGCCCTGTTCGCCTGGCTGATCTCAAACTCCTGGCCTCAAATGATCAGCCCACCTTGGCCTCCCGAAGTACTGATTACAGGCATGAGCCACCGCTCCCTGCCTAGAAGCATCATTTAAAATTACATTTTGACAGCTTCAGTTTCTGGTTATAGCATCATTATTGACCTGATGAATTAACCAGATAGCCAAGACTATGATAAATTGTCTTAATCTTTGACTTATTGGTAGGATCAAAGTAGTGAAATATGGAGCAGGCACACCATTTTCAGGAATGACACAGGCTGTTTAAATGCTGTGAGCAAGGCTGTGATAGGAAAAACCTGCATTTACTGAGTTAGGAAATGCTCATGACCTATCAGAAAGTGCCAGCTGAGCCAGCAGGTAGTAAACCTCATACCATCAGTAGATTATAGGTGGGCTAAGAAGTTCATCTCTTTCATTCATTGAAGTAGTAAAGTAAATAACCATTGGTTACCACTGGCCTTTAGCAGCCTCATTTGCTAACTGAAGTGTGCCAGGTACTGTTTTCTAATGTGTAAAAAGATGGCAGGAGCAACATTGCTGAGGAAATAGCATATGTGGAGGCTGCCCAATAGTAAGGAAAAACACATATTTTTTGAGTAGTTTGTTAGAGAACAAATTTTGAGGAATGAAAAAGTCGAGATTAGAGTTGAGACTGCTTCAGTACATGATTTGAACTTGAGTAGTAACTAAAGATTTAAAAAAAAAAAAAAAAAAAAGGCTGGGTGCGGTGGCTCAAGCCTGTAATCCCAGCACTTTGGGAGGCCGAGGTGGCGGATCACGAGGTCAGGAGATCGAGACCATCCTGGCTAACTTGGTGAAACCCCGTCTCTACTAATAATACAAAAAAATTAGCTGGGCATGGTGGCGGGTGCCTGTAGTCCCAGCTACTCGGGAGGCTGAGGTAGTAGAATGGCGTGAACCTGGGAGGTGGAGCTTGCAGTGAGCGGAGATCGCGTCACTGCACTCCAGCATGGGCAACAGAGCAAGACTCTGTCTCAAAAAAAAAAAAAAAAAAAAAAAAGGCTAGGCGCAGTGGCTCACACCTGTAATCCCAGCACATTGGGAGGCCGAGGCGGGTGGATCACGAGGTCAGGAGATCGAGACCATCCTGGCTAACACAGTGAAACCCCGTCTCTACTAAAGAATACAAAAAATTAGCCGGGCATAGTGGCGAGTGCCTGTAGTCCCTGCTACTCGGGAGGCTGAGGCAGGAGAATGGCATGAACCAAGGAGGCGGAGGTTGCCGTGAGCCGAGATTGTGCCACTGCACTCCAGCCTGGGTGACAGAGCAAGACTCCGTCTCAAAAATAAATAAAATAAAGTGGACAGGCCAGGTATGGTGGCTCAAGTCTGTAATCCCAGCACTTTGGGGAGGCTGAGACAGGTGGATAATGAGGTCAGGAGATGGAGACCATCCTGGCTAACATGGTGAAACCCTATCTCTACTAAAAATACAAAAAATTAGCCGAGTGTGGTGGTGGGCGCCTGTAGTCCCGGCAACTCAGGAGGCTGAGGCAGGAGAATGGTGTGAACCCAGGAGGCGGAGCTTGCAGTGAGCTGAGATTGCGCCACTGCACTCCTCCTTGGGCAATAGAGCAAGACTCCATCTCAAAAAAAAAAAAAAAAAAAAAAACAAGTGGACATACATGAGATACTTGGTTTTGGTAGAATTTACTCAAGTTCTGGGTGAAATTTGAGCCAAGTCTAAAGTCTCTGAGATACTAAATTGTATTCTAATGTCAGTATAAACAGTATGGTACTGATGTAAGCAGGAATAAATGGTAGTGGAACTGAGTATCAGCCTTAAGTATATATTGACCTTTAGCTCGTACTAAATCTGACATTTTGTAGAATGAGATTTTTACCTTTATCTGATACACAGAAAATAAAAGAAGCATAAAAAGGGTTGAGCATGGTGATGGCTCGCGCCTGTAATCCCAGCTCTTTGGGAGGCTAAGGCTGCAGATCAGTTGAGCTCAGGAATTCAGGATCAGCCTGGGCAACATGGAGAAACTCCATCTCTACAAAAAATACAAAAGTTAGCCAGACATGGGGGCGTGTGCCTATAGTCCCAGCTACTCAGGAGGATGAGGCAGAAACATTACTTGAGCCCAGGAGGTGGAGGCTGCAGTGAGCCGTGATTGTGCCACTGCACAATTTTTATGTAACAAGCATGGATTATGCATGTACTTTTTTTTTTTTTGAGACAGAGTCTGGCTCTGTCGCCCAGGCTGGAGTGCAGTGGCCGGATCTCAGCTCACTGCAAGCTCCGCCTCCCGGGTTTACGCCATTCTCCTGCCTCAGCCTCCCGAGTAGCTGGGACTACAGGCACCTGCCACCTCGCCCGGCTAGTTTTTTGTATTTTTTAGTAGAGACGGGGTTTCACCGGGTTAGCCAGGATGGTCTCGATCTCCTGACCTCGTGATCCACCCGTCTCGGCCTCCCAAAGTGCTGGGATTACAGGCTTGAGCCGCCGCGCCCGGCCGCATGTACTTTTTATAAAGCTTGCAGAGTTACAGATAAAAGTTTATATAAATGTTGAGCATTTCCTCTGTCAGTTTTGCTTGTTTACTAAAGGTTGAAATTTGTCTGAAGGAATAGACATCTACTTAGAAGAGTAGCATGTCTTCCTCTCCTGTGCCTTAGGCTTGAGTGCACAGCCCTTGACGAAGGGTGTGGCCAGGGTGGAGCCAGGTCACTGCAGACATCTGTCCTTTCTCAGGGTGCTGTAAAAATATTATTTTCTCTGTGCACTGTGTTGAAAGTGCTACACTAGAGCATGTGCTGATAATCCAGGAAGAAGACCTTAGGATTTATGTATGTATATTTTACTTTATTAAGAATTATTCCTATTTTTGTATTTAAGAGGTACATGATATGTAGTGTGGTATAATGTGCATATTATTTAAAATCAATGTTCACAGTTTGTGTGCATAAAAACATTGTGCTACATGATCAGATTTGGCCACCATTAGACATGATTCATAGCTATTATCCATGGAGATACTCTGTTGCATGCCAACCAGAGGCAGACTTTGTTAAACAGTAACACATTAAATGCTGTAATAGCTTCACTTTTTTTTTTTTTTTTTTTTTTTTTTTTTGTGAGACAGAGTCTTGCTCTGTAGCCTAGGCTGGAGTGCAGTGGTGCGATCTTGGCTCACTGCACCTTCCGCCTCCCAGGTTCATGCGATTCTCCTGCCTCAGCCTCCTGAGTAGCTGGGATTACAGGTGCCCACCAACACTCCTGGCTAATTTTTTTCTATTTTTAGTAGAGAGGGGGTTTCGCCATGTTGGCTAGGCTGGTTTTGAACTCCTGACCTCAAGTGATCCACCCACCTCAGCCTCCCAAAGTGCCAGGATTACAGGCGTGAGCCACTGTGCCTGGCCTATAATGGCTTCAATAGCTTATTTTTCTATCAACATTGAAAGCACCCGGGCTTATAAAGGAATACCAACAAATCCTCTTGGAGACATTTTTCTGTATTCCAGAAATAACATTTTCTTCAAGTTTCTGTCTAGTTCAGAGCTTTATTTTGTGTGATTCATACTCAATTTTCAAAGGTATTATTAAAAATATTTTGTGGGGTTTGTGTGTGCAGTGAGTTTTTTTTTGGTTAAGGGCAGATGGTGCAAAGATACTTCTTTATTTCTCTTTTTTACTCTAGATGGTCCTCTGCCTGACCCAACTATGATCCGTGGCAGTGTGCCAAACCAGATGATGCCTCGGATAACTCCACAATCTGGTAAATAGTGAAAAAAAAAATTTATTTTAAAAGAATCCCTGGTGTACTGCAAGATAATACTTGCTACCTTGATACCCACTTTATACCAACAGCAAGTGTCATGATTACCTGCCCATAGAGGAAGAGGGGGTGAAGAGCAGGTTGGTTGGCAGATCACAGGGCAGGTGACATTAAATGATCAAACATCCATTTAAAAACAACTGCAGGCTGGGCGCATTGGCTCACGCTTGTAATCCCAGCACCTTGGGAGGCTGAGGCTGGTGTACCACCTGAGGTCAAGTATGAGACCATCCTGGCCAATGTGTCGAAACCCTGCCTTCTAGTAAAAATACAAAAATTAGCCAAGTGTGGTGGCACAGGCCTGTAATCCCATCTACTCGGGAGGCTGAGGCTGGAGAATCACTTAAACCCAGAAGGTGGAGTTTGCAGTGAAGCGAGATCTTGCTGCTGCACCCCAGCCTGGGTGACAGCGAGATTCCGTCTCAAAAAAAAAGCAGATTGTAAAATTTGTAAAATTCAGTTTGAAGATCCTGTTAATAATGTCTGTTTACAACTGCTGTGAGACATATTTATTTATACTTACAAGGTTGAAAGCCAGTTTATTAGTCCTGATAAAATACAGAATCAGGGCCGGGCACGGTGGCTCACACCTGTATCCCAGCACTTTGGGAGGCCTAAGCGGGCGGATCACGAGGTCAGGAGATCGAGACCATCCTGGCTAACACGATGAAACCCTGTCTCTACTAAAAATATAAAAAATTAGCCAGGCGTGGTGGTGGGCTCTTGTAGTCCCAGCTACTCGGGAGGCTGAGGCAGAAGAATGGCGTGAACCCGGGAGGCGTGCAGTGAGCCGAGATGACACCACTGCACTCCAGCCTGGGCAACAGAGCAAGACTCTGTTTCAAAAAAAGATGTAGAATCAGACATAAGAATTCTGTCTTTTATTCTTCAGTTTCAGAAAGGCGTTCAGATCTAATATTTTGCACATATTCACAGGTTTGAATCAATTTGGCCAGATGAGCATGGCCCAGCCCCCTATCGTACCCCGGCAAACCGCTCCTCTTCAACACCATGGACAGTTGGCTCAGCCTGGAGCGCTCAACCTGGTTAGTTTGACGTCTTTAGTAATCATTTTGGCCTTTACCTGGTATTTTGAAAATCCTGTTTGTTCCTAATTTATAAATGCTCACAGTTATTTAAACAGACCATAACTCCTAGTTCTTCTGTAATTCTTCTGTATTTAATTCTACTAGAAAGCTGACCAAAAAACGAAAACAGCCAGGCCCTTGTCCCTGGAGTGTCCATGTTTAGTGGCCTGCATGCGTTTTCATGGTCACCTCTCTTCCCTGATGTCTGTCTTCCCTTCTCCAGGCAGAGAACTGTCTTTTTGCAAGGTTGATGGTGCATTTGCCTGGTTCTTGAGCTCGGAGAAGAGAGGCTAGGCTTCTGCTCCTTATGTGAACTCTTAACCACTTCATCTCTCTACCTTGACCCCGACCCTCCTGCTGCCCTTTAGAGTTAGCTGGTGCCTCTGAATCTTGGCCCCTTTGGGGCCCCTTCTTGTCTTATGAAGTTTTTTGCCTTTGGAGATTTCTTTCTTTAAGGCCTGAATTTGTGTAGGGTAATTTTAGAAATGAAATATAACATTGCTAGAGCATTTGTGGACCATGAATGCTACCAGATTCTGCCACAACTTGTAAGATTTTACTTGTTTTTACATATTATGGGTCTTAGAATTTGTGTTATTACTACATCACTGACATGAGCTCATGAAATTGTGATTAACTCTCCTCACTTAACAGAGCATGCAAAGAAAGTTACCTGCTATCCTTGTGCTAGACATATTTGTGTACCAAGAGAATGTGTGTTTGTTCCATCCTCTTACTATTTCTTGAGAGTAGACCTAGGTAAACTGTGAGGCTATTTCCCTTTTTCTGCACAAGAGTCAGTTGTTCTATAACTTTCTTCCTTCTCCTCTCCAGCCCTCTTCACCTATACTCCTGTCTTTGACTTTGCTTAATAAACCTGACATTAGGACCTTTTGATGATTTTAGTTGTAGTAGAATAACTGTAATGAAGCAGTTTGGTGATCTGTGTTTTTTTGCAGCCTATGGGCTATGGGCCTCGTATGCAACAGCCTTCCAACCAGAGCCAGTTCCTTCCTCAGACTCAGTTCCCATCACAGGGAATGAATGTAACAAATATGCCTTTGGCTCCGTCCAGTGGTCAAGCTCCAGTGTCTCAAGTATGTCTCATAAGTGGATTTTTTACTTTTTTTTGATTCTTGAAATTTCTCTTGACGTAGGTTTTTATAGGAAAGAGTGGCAGCAGATAGTGGGTGAAAACATGATTTTTTAAAAAAATAACAGTTTTAGACTTAGGGTGTTCTGAACCTTAAGAGATTATTCTGTGACATAGCAATGGTGTTAATTGCTACAAATTAGGAAATAATATAAATGGATGATTTTGTTTTTAGTAGTGAACACTTTTAAATAAATCTTAGAATTAAACACAATGTAGAAGGAATTCTGGCTGAAGAGAGCATAGGCAGGCCCTAGAGCACTGTGCTCTCAATTCTGTCGTTTTTCTGCAGTGGCTGAGGCCATTCGGCTGAGTGGTTTGAAGTCTGTTTACTTAAATACTGTATCAATGGTGCTGTCCAAAGCTATATCCCCAGTAACAGGGTATTTTACACATTTTGAAATAGACACATTGCTACTCTTTGTTTAACCAGTTTGCGTCCTAAATTCATATAACGTGCCATGTAAGTATTTCCTTAATTCTGTTTTGAATTGCTATCTTATGTTTTTTATTTTAACAGGCACAAATGTCTAGTTCTTCCTGCCCGGTGAACTCTCCTATAATGCCTCCGGGGTCTCAGGGGAGCCACATTCACTGTCCCCAGCTTCCTCAACCAGCTTTGCATCAGAATTCACCCTCGCCTGTACCTAGTCGTACCCCGACCCCTCACCATACTCCCCCAAGCATAGGGGCTCAGCAGCCACCAGCAACAACAATTCCAGCCCCTGTTCCTACACCTCCTGCCATGCCACCTGGGCCACAGTCCCAGGCTCTACATCCCCCTCCAAGGCAGACACCTACACCACCAACAACACAACTTCCCCAACAAGTACAGCCTTCACTTCCTGCTGCACCTTCTGCTGACCAGCCCCAGCAGCAGCCTCGCTCACAGCAGAGCACAGCAGCGTCTGTTCCTACCCCAACAGCACCGCTGCTTGCTCCACAGCCTGCAACTCCAGTAAGTAGAGATTTGATTTAGGCAGAATCATTAGAGCTGTACTGTAGTATTATATTATTTCTGGGTCATTTCTATTATTCTCTTTTGCTTTATCTCTTACTGTTTTCTCCACAAGTAGAGTGTAATCTGTTTTTCATTAGGGACTTTCTTATCCTGTTTTGCATTCCTGTGATAGGACCTAACGTAGCAGGAGTGTAAAGATTTTATTTAGCTCTGACTTTGACCATTATGTTTCATGTTGTATCCTGAGGTCTGAAGGTACGTAGAGGGGTATGACAAGGGGACACAGTCCTTCTCTTTATTTAGTATATTATTTAGTGTAACACATAAATTTTACATATATTTGAAGAATCTTTTTCAAACAGTTTGAGCTTTAAAACTTAAAGATTAAATTGAAAAATTGCAGATTTGGGCAGGCGCGGTGGCTTATACCTTTCATCCCAGCACTTTGGGAGGCCTTGGCGGGCAGATCACTTGGGGTCAGGAGTTTGAGACCAGCCTGGCCAACGTGGTGGTCAGAGACAGGTCAACCCTGTCTCTACAAAAAAATAGAAAAATTAGCCAGACGTGGTAGTGGGTACCTGGGAGGTGGAGGTTGCAGTGATCCAAGATCACGCCACTGCACTCCAGACTAGGTGACAGAGTGAGACTCTGTCTTTAAAGAAAAAAAAAAATTGCAGATTTATGAGTCCCTGTGGCCCTAACCAAAGTTAAAAAATTATCTAAGATGAGAGAATTATATACCCAGAACAACCTGTAGCTTCCTTGTGAGAGGTTGGTTATGTATATAATAAAAATCCAAATTCTTATCTAATAGTTGAATCCTTATTAATATAACTTTTTTTAAGGGTTTAGAAGCTTCTACTTTGATATCGATACTAATATATTCTCAGTCACGTTGATGAACTGAGAAGTCCCATGAGTCACAGCCATTTTATAAAGTACTGTACTTGATGGACAACTGGTTCATCGTGGCCTCTGATAGACAAGGAGGGACAGAATGAGAGAGGAACCAGTGGATCTGCTTGATTTTATTCTTTATAAAATCAAAGTAGTTCCAGAAAATACTGACTTCTCATTAGGAGGTTTCTTATGACAAGCCTTAGGGAAAAGACAGAGAATGCCAGTTATCTCATTAGAATCTAGTGATTCCAAACAGCCACTCTGTGGGACATCATTATATTTATTGTCTCCTTTTCTGTATCTTTGAAATTTTCTCTGGTGAGAAGGTAAAAACAAAAAAGATAGCCAGTCTTGGCCGGGCGTGGTGGCTCAAGCCTGTAATCCCAGCACTTTGGGAGGCCGAGACGGGCGGATCACGAGGTCAGGAGTTCGAGACCATCCTGGCTAACACGGTGAAACCCCGTCTCTACTAAAAAATACAAAAAAAAACTAGCCGGGGCCGGGCGCGGTGGCTCAAGCCTGTAATCCCAGCACTTTGGGAGGCCGAGACGGGCGGATCACGAGGTCAGGAGATCAAGACCATCCTGGCTAACATGGTGAAACCCCGTCTCTACTAAAAAAATACAAAAAAAACTAGCCGGGCGAGATGGCGGGCGCCTATAGTCCCAGCTACTCGGGAGGCTGAGGCAGGAGAATGGCGTAAACCCGGGAGGTGGAGCTTGCAGTGAGCTGAGATCCGGCCACTGTACTCCAGCCTGGGCGACAGAGCGAGACTCCATCTCAAAAAAAAAAAAAAATGCTGGACGAGGTGGCAGTCGCCTGTAGTCCCGGCTACTCGGGAGGCTGAGGCAGGAGAATGGCGTAAAAACCCGGGAGGCGGAGCTTGCAGTGAGCTGAGATCCGGCCACTGCACTCCACCCTGGGCGACACAGCGAGACTCCGTCTCAAAAAAAAAAAAAAAAAAAAAGATAGCCAGTCTTTATTATTTTCTTTCACTCGCTTCTGTATAAATGTGAGCTCCTCTGAAGCAGACATCTTTGAAATCCCCACACACTGCCAGATAATGATAGTTATCAATGAAATAGTTGCTGGCTCTTTGATGTACAACCAGTATTTACAAGTCTTAATTCTCCTGTTCTTAAGTATAATTAAAGGAGGTGAAATGGGCAGAGCAAATGAAAACACCGTGAATGAATATAAGCCAAGAAATAGGTGGCTAATTCTGCTGTCTTGTTGCTTACCTTACATTCTGATTGTATCATTGGCAAACACTGTGTGTGTCACCCACTCCCCTTGTTTTTCTGCCCAGCTTTCCCAGCCAGCTGTAAGCATTGAAGGACAGGTGTCAAACCCTCCATCTACTAGTAGCACAGAAGTGAATTCTCAGGCCGTTCCTGAGAAGCAGCCTTCCCAGGAAGTGAAGATGGAGGCCAAAATGGAAGTGGATCAACCAGAACCAGCAGATACTCAACCGGAGGATATTTCAGAGGTGAGAGAGTAGGGCAATTACTGTTTGGTTTGGTTAGGACCCCAGTCTAGGAACCCAGTTTTTAAAAAATATTACAGAAAAATACTTTGATAATTAGATCTCATGGCATAGATTTTGCATGAGAAAGGATGTTCAGACTACTGATTCCCAACTAGATATCTTTGGAATACTAAAAACTCTTACCTTTTAGTCTAAAGTGGAAGACTGTAAAATGGAACCTACAGAAACAGAAGAGAGAAGCACTGAGTTAAAAACTGAAATAAAAGAGGAGGAAGATCAGCCAAGTACTTCAGCTACCCAGTCATCTCCAGCTCCAGGACAGTCAAAGAAAAAGAGTGAGTCTCTTAAACCGTTTGTTCTGGAGATACATGAAGAAACCAAAAACCCAGGGCAGAATTGCAGTCATGCCTCTTAGGCCTCAGAAGTTGCCATTAATGTGATTTCATTAACCTTGAAGCCCTGGGCCTGGTCTCTTCATTGTTATTAATAATTTTTCTTTCTTCCTTTCTTTCTTTTTTAATATTCACTTGCAGCAACCAATGAGTTAGTCGTTCCCCTCATTTCTTCAGGGTTCCGTGTGTTAGTATCCCCTACAAATTTTCTTATTTTTCAAGAGAGAAATGTTTGTAAATAGCCTTGACTAAAATGCAGGAAAGAATAGCAATAATAATAGTATTTGTCATTCACCTCCTGTGTGCTAAGTACCCACATTGTCTCATTTAATAATTTCTTTCTTTGTCTTTTTTTTTTTTTTTTTTTTTTTTTTTTTTTTTTTTGTTGGATTCGGAGTCTCGCTGCATCGCCAGGCTGGAGTGCAGTGGCACGATCTCAGCTCACTGCAAGCTCCACCTCCCAGGTTCACGCCATTCTCCTGCCTCAGCCTTCCGAGTAGCTGGGACTCCAGGCGCCCGTCACCACGCCCGGCTAATTTTTTTTGAATTTTTAGTAGAGATGGGGTTTCACTGTGTTAGCCAGGATGGTTTCGATCTCCTGATCTCGTGATCCCCCTGTCTCGGCCTCCAAATAGTGCTGGGATTACAGGCGTGAGCCACCGCGCCCTGCCTTTTTTTTTTTTTTTTTTTTTTTGAGGCGGAGTCTCGCTCTGTCACCCATGAGGGAGTGCGGTGGCACGATCTCGGCTCATTGCAAGCTCTGCCTGCTGGGTTCATGCCATTCTCCTGCCTCAGTCTCCTGAGTAGTTGGGATTACAGGCGCCCGCCACCACGCCCAGCTAATTTTTTATATTTTTGGTAGAGATGGGGTTTCACTGTGTTAGCCAGGATGGTCTCCATCTCCTGACCTCATGATCCGCCTGCCTCAGCCTCCCAGGGTGCTGGGATTACAGGCATGAGCCACCATGCCCAGCCGTCTCTTAAACTTAAACCTAACATTCGTCATTAAAATAGTACGTGTCTCTTTTTCTTTGGGTCTAAAATACCAAGCAGTTTAATGAAGGAGTCTTCTGTTGTGTGCCCCTGACTCCTTGTAGTATAAGACAATACCAGATCTAGTCTAGTTCCTGACTTGTTAAATACTGATGTCGTGAAGAAAGACTTTTCCTTTCTTGCTTGACTGCATCTCCCTCTAAACATGAGTATCTTGTATCTTGTGAACCCTTTTTTTTTTTGGAGATGGAGTCTCACTCTGTTGTCCAGGCTGGAGTGCAGTGGCGCGATCTCGGCTCACTGCAACATCTGCCTCCCGAGTTTAAGCAATTCTCTTGCCTCAGCCTCCTGAGTAACAGACTAGCGCACCACCACATCCAACTAACTTTTTGTATTTTTAGTAGAGATGAGGTTTCACCAGGTTGGCCAGGCTGAAACTCCTGACCTCAAAGTGATCCGTCCACCTCAGCCTCCCAAAGTGCTGGGATTATAGACGCAAGCCACTGTGCTTGGTCCCGTGGACTGTCCCATTTGGCAGTCTCTTCATAAATTTTTAGAAGCCTTTGGATTCTGTTTCTAATTGACCAAGTCTGTCTTCACTGAATTTGTGACTGAAAAGTTAAGCTGAGGGTGAAGGGTGTTTAAAGGTGATAAGATGCAGTTTTTTAGGAGCTGCCTGAAGCAAAGCAGGGCTTAGAATCTAGAACCAGTAATTGAGCCCGTAGCGATATTTCCATGGGGACAGAGTAGTTAATTTTGTTATTTGATTCTTGGGGTGCTTTTAGAGCTTCAGCCTGAATGGTTTTTTAAAGTTCTTTTGCTTAATTGATAACTAATTTCAAATGCACTTTTTAAGTTTTCAAACCAGAAGAACTACGACAGGCACTGATGCCAACATTAGAGGCACTTTACCGTCAGGATCCAGAATCCCTTCCTTTTCGTCAACCTGTGGACCCTCAGCTTTTAGGAATTCCTGTAAGTATTTGGTGGTACTTCTGACTTTGTTTTTTAATTTGATAACAGCTTTGTTGATAGATAATTTACTTTCCAAACAGTGTGGCCACTCATTTCAGATTTACAGTTCAATGTTTTTTTTTTTTCCTGAGACAGGGTCTTACTCTGGTTGCCCAGTCTGGAGTGCAGTAACACAATCTTTGCTCACTGCTGTCTCCACCTCCTGGGCTCAGGTGATTCTCCCATTTCAGCCTCCTGAGTTAGCTGGGATTACATTCATGCGCTACCTCACCTGGCTAGTTTTTTGTATTTTTTAGTAGAGACGGGGTTTTGTCATGTTGCCCAGGCTGGTCTTGAACGCCTGGACTCAAGCAATTGGCCCATCTCAGCCTCCCAGAGTGCTGAATTACAGGTGTGAGCCACTGGGCCTGGCCTAATTCAGTGATTTTTAGTATATTCACAGAGTTGTGCATGACACTTTTATTTTCATCATCTGAAAAAAATCCTTTACCATTAATAGTCACTCACTGTTTTCTCCCATAGCACCCCAGTCCTCAACATCAGCAGACTTCATTCTCTCTCTGGATTTATTTGTCTGTTCTACACGTTTCATTAAATTGAAACATATAGTATGTGATTATTTGTGCCAGGACGTTCCTTAGCATAATGTTTTCAAGGTTCATCCATGTTATGTTGTAGCATGAATCAGTACCGCATACCTATTTATGGCCCAATAATATTCCATTATTTTTCTTTACCTGTTGATGAGTTGATAGACATTTAGGTTGTTTACACGTTTTGACTATTAAAATAGGACCACAGTGAACATTGATGTATAAGTTTTGTATGGATTTAAGTTTTTGTTTCTTCTTGGTGTTTACCTAGGAGCAGAATTCCTGGGTTATACAGTTTGTTTACTTTTGTTTTGTTTTGTTTTATTTTGAGATGGAGTTTCACTCTTGTTGCCCAGGCTAGAGTGCAATGGCACGATATCAGCTCAACACAACCTCTGCTTAGCGGGTTGAAGTAATTCTCCTGTCTCTCAGTCTCCCAAGTAGCTGGGATTCCAGACATGCGCCACCACACCCGGCTAATTTTTTTTAGTAGAGACGGGGTTTCTCTAAAGTTGCCTCCATATACTGGGGTGCTGGCAGGTTTCATTTGGTGGTTTTAAACTGTTACTTGGCCGGGCATGGTGGCTCATGCCTCTAATCCCAGCACTTCGGGAGGCCAAGGCAGGCAGATCACTTGAGGTCAGGAGTTCAAGACCAGTCTGACCAACTTGTTGTAAGCCCATCTCTACTAAAAATATAAAAATTAGCTGGGCATGGTGGTGCACGCCTGTAATCCCTTGGGAGGCTCAGGCAGGAGAATAGTTTGAACGAACCTGGGAGGCAGAGGTTGCAGTGAGCCAGGATTGCGCCACTGCACTCTAGCCTGGGCAACATGTTGACAGAGACTCTGTCTCAAAGGTCAAGCACTTCCAGAGACAAAAGCCTTTTAGGAATTTTCTTTTCCTGTGTCTTGCTGTCATTTCAGATGGAACACTTTAAGTTCTGTGGACTTAGTTTCCTCATTGTACACCCCTTCTAGTACTAAAATTTTAAACGTCTTTAACTTTACTGATCTCACATGTACTTTCATAAAGTACCTGAAGTTGCTTCAGTAGACTATCAGCCTGAAGTCTGGAAAGTCCATAGTAGTACTGTTTCTCTGCCCTTTGAGTAGTTTAATATCTCTGTAGACTAATGATTTAAAGAAGTGATAGACATCAGTCACCTCTTGGGGAATATAGACAGGCCAGAAACTAAAACACTGCCTGGAAGATTAGCAATGATAATGGATGATACTCTATCTCCTGTAAAAATAGTTAGACTTGAGTAATGTTTGATATCACTTGTCGTCTTTCTAGGATTACTTTGATATTGTGAAGAGCCCCATGGATCTTTCTACCATTAAGAGGAAGTTAGACACTGGACAGTATCAGGAGCCCTGGCAATATGTCGATGATATTTGGCTTATGTTCAATAATGCCTGGTTATATAACCGGAAAACATCACGGGTATACAAATACTGCTCCAAGCTCTCTGAGGTCTTTGAACAGGAAATTGACCCAGTGATGCAAAGCCTTGGATACTGTTGTGGCAGAAAGGTAAGAAATGTGTTTCAGATTTTGCTTTAACTTTTCTAGGATGCCTAGAATAATACAGTGGTGTCTGGGGTAAGAGAATATCCTGCTTCTGGCTTTGACATGGCTTTTTTTTTTTTTTTCTCCCCCTTTTTCTTTTTTCTTTTTGACAGGGTTTTACTCTCCCAGGCTGGAGTGCAGTGGTGAGGTCATAGCTCACTGCAGCCTCAACCTCCTGGGCTCAAGCAATTCTCCTGCCTCAGCCTCCTGAGCAGCTGGGACTACAGCTGTATGCCACCATGCCTGGTTTTTTTATTAAATTTGTTTTATAGAAACAGGGTCTTATGTTGCTCAGGCTGGTCTTGAACTCCTGGGCTCAAGCAGTCCTCCTGCCTCCGCCTCCCAAAGTGCTGGAATTACAGACATGAGCCACCTCTCCCAGCCGACACAGTCTCTTAATGTGTGCCACAGTAGTAATGTCTCTTAATATGAAATGGACTTTCTGGGCTGGGCGCTGTGGCTCAAGCCTATAATCCCAGCACTTTGGGAGGCCGAGACGGGCGGATCACAAGGTCAGGAGATCGAGACCGTCCTAACATGGGCTAACATGGTGAAACCCCGTCTCCACTAAAAAATACAAAAAACTAGCCGGGCGAGGTGGCGGGTGCCTGTAGTCCCAGCTACTCGGGAGGCTGAGGCAGGAGAATGGCGTAAACCCGGGAGGCGGAGCTTGCAGTGAGCCGAGATTGCGCCACTGCACTCCAGCCTGGGCGACAGAGCGAGACTCCGTCTCAAAAAAAAAATGGACTTTCTTTAAAGGCATTTTTTCAGAAGTGGCAATTGTATGGAAAAGTTGATCAATTAAATAATCAACAGACTGTGAGCTCATCTGGAGTAGGGGCATTCTTATATTCACCTATGGGTGCAGATTCCTCAGCATGTGCTGACTTTCCTGTACATACTAATTCACATTATTGGTTTTTTGTTTTTAAAATAAGACTGTGGGGCCGGGCGCGGTGGCTCAAGCCTGTAATCCCAGCACTTTGGGAGGCCGAGACGGGCGGAACACGAGGTCAGGAGATCGAGACCATCCTGGCTAACATAGTGAAACCCCGTCTCTACTAAAAAATACAAAAAAAATAGCCGGGCGAGGTGGCGGGCGCCTGTAGTCCCAGCTACTCGGGAGGCTGAGGCAGGAGAATGGCGCAAACCCGGGAGGCGGAGCTTGCAGTGAGCTGAGATCCAGCCACTGCACTCCGCCTGGGCGACAGAGCCAGAGTCTGTCTCAAAAAAAAAAAAAAAAATAAGACTGTGGTCTTGCTGTGTTACCTAAGCTGGTCTGGAACTCTAGGGCTCACGCAGTCTTCCCACCTCAGCTTCCTGAGCACTGCAGGCATGTGCTACCCTGCCCACATATTCCTGTTGGGTTCTTTGGTAAAGTGATGGAAGGATATGACTGCTAAGCTTACCTCAATGTTTTGAAATAATGTAGTAGTAAACCAAGAATGATTTTCAAGAACTGAATTAGCCCATTATAATTAACATAAATGAGAACTAAGACACCACTGACTTTTGTTTCTAATTTGCCATTCTTACTGTTCTAGCTTGTCCTTAAGGCCTCTGTGCATTTTAACAAATGGTTTCTTTTGCAGTTGGAGTTCTCTCCACAGACACTGTGTTGCTACGGCAAACAGTTGTGCACAATACCTCGTGATGCCACTTATTACAGTTACCAGAACAGGTAAGCTTGGCCAGGTGTGGGCTATGGTCCATGTGTCCACTTGTCCAGGGAGTGCATGCGGATGGGCCAGCACACATACAGTCATGGTTCATGTGTATTTTGCTTGAAGACAGCTGTATAGCACAAGTTCTGTTTTTTGCCTTCTGCCTTTGTTTGCGGAATTATAAAATTTTCTATCAAAGGAGCCTTGCATCAGTTACCGGGGTTCCTCCGAAAACCTTGAGAAGTTAAGCAACTTTGTGAGTTGTTGGCATAGATTGGCCTATGTGCCAGGCCCCACTTCTCTTTCTACTGTGTTTTTATTGATCACCACAGCCTGAGGCAAAACTGAGAAGATTCTTAAACTTTGAAACTCGCTAGACAGCTTTTTGGAAATGTTTCCTTTTTATATGAGGCCTATCCCTAAGTAGTTGTTCTTAGAATACATGAAAACAGGATTCTGGAGTCTTTTCTTTGCCTCATTAAGCAAATTAAAAGGAAAACCTCACATAGGTTTGTACCTTACTTTTCCCAATACAGCCTTGTATGTGACAGAGGATGATTTGAGTCTAATAAACGAGGCACCTCCCTAATTTTCTCCTGCCCAATCAATGGCTGTAATTACATAAATCACATTCACTGATCTATCTTAACCACAATTTGTCTGCTGTTATCAGTGATCACCTACAAATACAGCTTGCATTGGGTATTTATTTGGGGCTCTGATACAATAATAAGGCAGGATGGTATTAATACCCTTTATTTGTTTTTGTTTGTTTGTTTTTGTTTTGAGACGGAGTCTTGCTCTGTCACCCAGGATGGAGTGCAGTGGCACTATCTCGGCTCACTGCAAGCTCTGCCTCCCGGGTTCACGCCATTCTCCTGTCTCAGCCTCATGGGTAGCTGGGACTACAGGCGCCCGCCACTACACTCGGCTAATTTTTTTTTTTTTTTTTTTTTTTTTTTGTCTTTTTAGTCGAGACGGGGTTTTACCATGTTAGCCAGGATGGTCTCGATCTCCTGACCTCGTGATCCACCCGCCTCGGCCTCCCAAAGTGCTAGGATTACGGGCGTGAGCCACCGTGCCCAGCCTACCCTTTATTTGTTAATACCAAATCCATGGTGTTCATTTTTGCTGAACTTGTGTGCTGCAGATGCATTTCTAGCTTTGAAAAGTCACTTAAACTTTTTCTTTTATTTACAAAAAGTTAGGTGTGCTTCTAATGCTTTGATTTTGCAGTGAGTAAAAATCTAGCTTTTTATTCATTTGAAACCTAGAAAAGGTGGGACTCAAGTTGTTTATAAGTATCTTATGTTTAAAAAAGCAAGTAACTTGACAGGAAACTTTTCTCATGGTTACTACAACAGTAGTCTAAAGTGTTTATCTTTGCACCAAGCCATCTTTAATCAGGTACCTGCACACATCACTTCCTTTTGAAATGTGTCACTCAATGGCTGTAGTCAGTATTTAACTACTTGTGCAGGCTTTTCAGTAAAAAATTTTTTTCTTTGTTTATTGAGACAGGGTCTCACTCTGTCACCCAGGCTGGAGTGCAGTGGTGCAATCTCAGCTCACTGTAACCTCCGCCTCCCAGGTTCAAGCGATTCTTCTGCCTCAGCCTTCCAAATAGTTGGGATTACAGATGTGTGCCACCATGCCTGGCTAATTTTTGTATTTTTAGTAGAGACAGGGTTTCACCATGTTGGCCAGGCTGGTCTCGAACTCCTGACCTCAGGTGATCCACCCTCTCGGCCTTCCAAAGTGCTAGGATTACAGGCATGAGCCACTGTGCCTGGCAGTGGTTGTTTTAGATTATTGTTTTCTGCAGTTGTATCTATAGTGGGCTTTTGGGGTCGGGGGCAGGGGCTGTGGTTTTTTGTTTTGTAAGTGGGAAGAGGTGTGATGCCTATACTTAGGTAATGAGTAGCAGTTATTCTCTCCCTGGTATATTTATCCTTCTTCCTCCTTTTGATTATTTACATCACATAGCGTTAATTGCTGAAATGAAAGGATATGGGTCTGTGTAATTGAAACTTTTGCTTTTATTTGCAGTAATCATTTGCTACTTGTGATCCCATTTGAGATATTTAATGCTAATCTGTGCTTTGCCTTGGCTTTCTGCTTTGTGTTGTTCTGTCTTGCTTTTATGTTTTTTGTTGTCTTGCAATCCCTCATTTCTTCGTTTGTTTTGTGTTTTTTTTTTCTCCCTCATGCTTGTCGTTGTCTGCACTTGGCTTTGATTGCAAAAAAAAAAAAAAAAAAAAAAAAAAAACAAAAAAAAAAAACAAAACAAAAAAAAAACCCAAACTGTGGGGCCCATATATCTGCATCATTGAATGTCCTTGTCGCCGTTGATGACCTGCTCTCTGCTCCCGTCCCCCTCCTTGGCCTGCTGTGATTGGTGGCTTCGTTGCTTGGCTTGGGCTGTGTTGTGTGAACGGAACAGTTCACCCCAGTATGGCCTTCTTGCCGACAGGTATCATTTCTGTGAGAAGTGTTTCAATGAGATCCAAGGGGAGAGCGTTTCTTTGGGGGATGACCCTTCCCAGCCTCAAACGTAAGTAACTGCATTATTTTGAAAAGTGCTAATTAGTTTGTTGTCTGGTGATTATGCATAGGCTTATTTCTAAATGAACTTAAGCTATGCTGTTGAATATGGTAGCCATTAGCCACATGTTGCTATTTAAATGCAAATTAATTTAAATAAAAATTGTTTATCACATGGACTACTCACATTTCAAGTGTTCAGTAGCTATAGCTGTGTCTGGTGGCTGCCATATTGGTCAACACAGAGAACATATCCATCATAGTATAAAGCTTTATGAGACATCACTGAACTAGGGAATATGTCAGCGGTAGGCAGTCATCTTAGTTCTAGTAAAAGTGTTCTGTATAGGAAGCAATCAGCTTATCTTCGAAAAATTGGAAGGTTAGTACAAGAAAATATCATTATTAACTGTTCTGAGTTTGAGGGTAATTGAACTGATAACCACCTTATGCCCTTCTCTTGTAGGTTAACAGAAGATCCAAGTCACTGTTATAGTGAATAATAGACTTTAACAACATGCAGGGGTTTAAGAGATTTGCTTGTGCTTTGCAATCTCACAAGCTCTTACCACTTAGTAAATGGCCAAGAAAAAAATTTCAAACAGATAGTCTAATAGTTTTAGAATTCATACTGGGACTATTTAAGAAGGAAAAATTATTTAGTGTAAACTTAATATTATTGCAGGTTCTTTCTTCTGTTTAGGACATTGCACAAACATATGGAATTGTCTTGTTCCTAGTAAAAATGGGGCTTCTGAGAAAAGCTGGTTAATTTTTCTAAATTGGGTTGTAATGATAGCAGTGTCTGGGTGCTAGCTAGGAGAGTAGTTACTAGGAGCCTTTGATCCTTGAAACATTTTGACACTTGGTTAAGCCAGGAAGGTTAGCTCTAGGGTAAGTTTCCTTGATGCCAGAAGAGATGTAAGCCTTGCCATTGAACTCTCTCAGGTGGCTTACCAAATACTCTAAACCTTAAGGCAGTACATCTCTAACTTTGAAAAGTGTAGAAACAAGACCCTTCCCAATTCTGCAGGCCTATAGTGGACCCAAGTGTCTGTTTCTAACTCCCAGATTGTTCCAGTGCTGCTGGTCTTCAGATTGCACTTGGAGTAGCAAGACAGGCTATTAACAGAGACGAATGAATCTCTAGACCATAACTAGTATAAGACACAGTTTTCAGTGTGGACATGTCCTCATTTTTGTAAGGAAGTATAACGGAAGTCCAAGTTGGGCCCCCTAATGTGAATTCTAGTTGGAGAATGGTAAGACTGTTAGCTTTTGTATGTAGTGAGGCTATGAGCGGTGTGTTAATGCTGGGTTTCAGGATGGGAAGCCATGTGAAATTTTAAAATCTTAAATATGGGATTTTTGTACTTCAAAATTACCCCAAAACATGCATTCTTAATGTTGAAATTTTATATTGATGTAAAAAGTTGTTTGTGAAAAAAGACTTTTTATTTAAGTAGTGATTTACTTCCCAGTATACACACCATCTTTTGTAATTCAGTCTAGGAACATTAAACTGTAAAAAGATACAAATACCTAACACCAAGGGTAGTAATAGACAAGATTTTAAAAGGAAAAGAAGGAATCGTATTTCTAGTTCTTCCTGGGTTCTCAATTTCTGATAAGAGGAAATTTATTTACTATGAAGTCCTATAGAACATTCCTTTACATAAACATGCATTTTGTGTGAGCCAGGAATGCAGCTATTTAAATATGTATTCTTAAAAAACCTGTATCTGTTTATACTGTGAAGTTTGTTACTTTGGTTAGAATACAGTCAGATTGCTCATCTCTATCACTTTTTCTCATTGTGTCCCTTTTCTCTCCTTAGTACAATAAATAAAGAACAATTTTCCAAAAGAAAAAATGACACACTGGATCCTGAACTGTAAGTACGATCCCCTTGAATAGTACGCTTTGACTTTTCTTTTTCCCTTTTATTCTCTTGGTTTGCATGACCAATCAGATGATCCTATATTCTTGGGCTAAATCTACATAACATACATCTAATGGATAGTAAAACTATGGAAAACATTGAAGTACTAAGGAAGATTTTTTCTTAATGTTAATTTTAATGTTCTTGATGTTGAATGCGAAACATTAAAGATCTAAACTTCTAGTTTGCAGTGAGGCCTTTTAGAGCATGGAGGACTGAAATGTGTGTTTTCTAGATGTTCCTAAAATGGATGGGATGGTATTTTGATTTATTTGGAATTTTCAGCACCAGTAATCTCTTGGCTGCGCACGGTGGCCCCCATCTGTAATCCCAGCACTTTGGGAGGCCAAGGCAGGCAGATCACCCAAGGTCAGGAGTTCGAGACCAGCCTGGCCAACATGGCAAAACCCTGTCTCTACTAAAAATACATAAATTAGCTGTGCGTGGTGGTGCGTACCTGTAATCCCAGCTACTCGGGGGGCTGAGGCAGGAGAATCGCTGGATCCTGGGAGGCAGGGGTTGAAGTGAGCCGAGATCCACTGCACTCCAGCCTGGGTGACAGAGATAGATTCTATCTAAAAAAAACAATTAGCCAGGCATGATGGTGTGTGCCTGTCCTAGCCAGGTAGCTGAGAGGCCAAGGCAGGAAAGTGGCTTGAGCCCAGGAGTTCAAGGTTACAGTGAGCTGTGATCATGCCACCCACTGCAGCCTGTGCAACAGAGACCATATCTCTAAAGAAACAGAAACTTTATTTAAACTATTTTGGTTATTTGGTCATGACCTTGGCTGTCTTTGTCAGAAGTCATGGGAAATACTGGAAGTTTTCATTTGGTTAAGGTTTGGGGTTAATGTTGGAACTGGCTCTGCTCTTCCAGGTTTGTTGAATGTACAGAGTGCGGAAGAAAGATGCATCAGATCTGTGTCCTTCACCATGAGATCATCTGGCCCGCTGGGTAAGGCTTACATTGTTACTTTCTCTGGAATTTTTCGTTATCATGAATATTAACAAGTTTTTTTATTCTATGCAATGACTGTATTATATCTTCAAAGTCACTATCTTTAAATTGTTTTCTTTGGCCTCGATAATTAACAGTTCACTTTTTTAAAATTAAGTAACCTAGTATCCAAAAATAGATTTTTATCTTATTTTTATGCATTCTTTTTAGCCATATAAATATATTCTGCTGGATTTTTTAAATTATATTGTAGTTATTACACATCCAAAGTAAATGCTTTTGGCCAGGCAAGCTGGCTTACACCTGTAATCCCAGCACTTTGGGAGGCTGAGGTGGGTGGATCACCTGAGGTCAGGGGTTCCAGACCAGCCTGACCAATATGGCAGAACCTCGTCTCTACTGAAAATAGAAAAATTAGCCTGGCGTGGTGGTGCACGCCTGTAATCCAGCTACTCGGGAGGGAGGCAGAGGCAAGAGAATCACTTGAACCTGGGAGTGGGAGGTTGCAGTGAGCTAAGATCACGCCACTGCATTCCAGCCTGGGTGACAGAGTGAGACTCTGTCTCGAAGCAAAAAGTAAATGCTTTTATTCAGGCATCTAGAAACTAGGATCATGCTGCTAATGGCATACCAAGTGGTCTGGCCCTGGTAAGTGTCACCTTTTGGTTAGGGCAGGGACAGCAAGTTATAAGGCTGTAGTCATAGTGTAATTGCCTAGTAAAAGGGAGGGGCTATCGCTCTGTACAAGAGGAACTAATCCCAGCCATGTTCCAAAGGAAGTGGGTATTTGGGACATCCAGTGCCTCTCATTAGGATGGGATCTCCATGTCTTCTGCTCTGTTCTTGGACTGATTGTTGTTCCTGATTTGGAGGTTACAAGAAAGGGCAGGCTAATTGACAAATTTCACTTTTCTTTTTTTCACTGTTATTTTCACATAGAAAATAACACTAAGGAAAATAGGTGATGGTTTAGTGGATACTTTATCTTCAGCGTGACTTGTCTTTTAAGTGTGCGTTTTTAGTGCTTTCCTTACAGACTTTGTAAGAATGATTAAGAGACTTCTCGTGGTTCTTCCAATTTAGGATCAGTCAGCTGAATGAAAATAATCTGTTATTACTGTGTTAAGCTTCCTTTTTCTTAAAAGTAATTTATGTTCATTATAAAATTTGAATAGTATGACAATTTATGAAGTAAAAAGTGACAGTCTTCTTTCTTCCCACCCAGATTCCTCGCCACAGGAATAACACTCTTTTGTACATAGAATCATACATTCTCTTTTCTTTTTTTGAGATGGAGTTTCACTCTTGTTGCCCAGGCTGGAGTGCAATGGTGCAATCTGGGCTCACCACAACCTCCGCCTCCCAGGTTCAAGCAGTTCTCCTGCCTCAACCTCCCTAGTACCTGGGATTACAGGCATGTGCCACCACGCCTGACCCAGCTAATTTTGTATTTTTAGTAGAGACGAGGTTTCTCCATGTTGGTCAGGCTGGTCTTGAACTCCTGACCTCAGGTGATCTGCCTGTCTTGGCCTCCCAAAGTGCTGAGATTACAAGCATGAGCCACTGCGCCCAGCACATTTTCTTGATTTATGTGTATTTAATTTTTGTGTCTTGTTATAGGTCATAGACTTTTTTTTTTTTTTTTTTTTTTTTTGAGTATCACTTACATGGCCCAGGCTGGAGTGCAGTGGTGCAATCTCAGCTCACTGCAACCTCCGCCTCCTGGGTTCAAGCAATTCTTCTGCTTCAGCCTCCCAAGTAGCTGGGATTACAGGCACGTACCACCATGCTCGACTAATTCTTGTATTTTTATTAGAGACAGGTTTTCATTATGTTGTCGGGGTGGTCAACTCCTGGCCTCAAATGATCCACCCACCTCGGCCTCCCAAAGTACTGGGATTACAGGCATGAGGCACCACACCCAGCTGGTCATAGACACTTATGTATATCTGTTGCATTTTTAATGGATGCATAGTATTCTGTAATATACTATAATCCATTTATTTACTTGGTTGGTGAACAAGTTTATACAAGAAACTCTACTTAGCGACACATATCATGTGCATCTGCAGTAACTGAAACTATTGGTTCTACTCTCAAAATGTACATTCCAACTAGTAGCATATAGGGAATGTCACCACTTAGGTTTTGCCAGTGTGGTTGGGGAAAAAAATCCTACCTTGATTTGTGATCCTTGATCATCTTTTCATGTGTAAGCCAATTTATATGCCCTTCATGTCTGTTGCTTGTTTCTCAGTTACCTTTTTTGTTCTTACTGGTTTCTAAAAGCTCTTTGTATATTAGTTTTATTACCTCTTCGCTAGAAGTTTAGAAATACTTCCGCTAGATTTGAATTTTAACTTTTTGTTAATATAAATTTAATGGTTTCTTTAAGTTGTGTAAGCAAAGTTTTGGTTTACATTTAGATTCGTCTGTGATGGCTGTTTAAAGAAAAGTGCACGAACTAGGAAAGAAAATAAGTTTTCTGCTAAAAGTAAGTTTTATTCTTAAAGGTAAATTTTGGCAAAACTTACCTGAAGCCTAGATAAGAAACCATTCAAAGTGAATTACTTTGTTTTTAATCACAGTAGTAATCAGAGTAAAAATAAAATAATTCTATAATCTCCTTATGAGTTGATCTGTAATATGCTTTTTGGTGTGAAATTTATTAGACCAAAGAAAAATTTCCAAGGAACGGATTTGTAGAATGCACAAGATATGTGTTTTTCCTGTTCTTATATTTTTCCCTATTTGAGGCATTTCATAAAGGAGGAATAAGGCGTGGAAATGATTGGCCAGAATTGCCGTCCCTATGTTTGTTTGTTTTTTTTTTTTTTCTTGAGACGGAGTCTTGCTCTGTCACCCAGGCTGGAGTGCAGTGGCCGGATCTCAGCTCACTGCAAGCTCCGCCTCCCGGGTTTACGCTGTTCTCCTGCCTCAGCCTCCCGAGTAGTTGGGACTACAGGCGCCCGCCACCTCGCCCGGCTAGTTTTTTTGTATTTTTTAGTAGAGACGGGGTTTCACCGTATTAGCCGGGATCGTCTCTCGATCTCCTGGCCTCGTGATCCGCCCGTCTCGGCCTCCCAAAGTGCTGGGATTACAGGCTTGAGCCACCGCGCCCGGCCTGTTTGTTTATTTATTATTTTTTATTTTATTTTTTGAGAGTCTCGCTCTGTCACCCAGGCTGCAGTGCAGTGGCACGATCTCAACTTATTGCAACCTCCACCTCCCAGGTTCATGTGATTCTTCTGTCTCAGCCTCCAGTATAGCTGGGACTACAGGCATGTGCCTCCACACCCAGCTAATTTTTGTATTTTTAGTAGAGATGGGATTTTGCCATGTTGGCCAGGCTGATCTCAAACTCCTGATCACAGGTGATCCACCCACCTTGGTCTCCCAAAGTACTGGGATTATAGGTCTGAGCCACCATACCCAGCCCCTCAGTTTACACCATTTATATGGGCTGCCTTTTGGCCGTATGTGATTCTTTTCTGTTGTGCCAGGAGGATGTCAAAAATTTTATCATATAAGTAATTAACACTAATAATCTAAATGTAGCATTTGATTTAGTTTTGGTGTGTTTTACTGATCTACAGATTACTTTGATTCTTGTAAGGTTTCTCAAAATGCCCAGTCTTTGTTACTTTAAAATAGTACTGCAATCTAGGTGAAGTACATAGAGATGTTCATTATATTTTTTATATATATAGATAGATATTTATATATATATATATATATATATATGGTTGGTTGCATTTTTTTTTTTTTTTTTTTTTTTTTTTTTTTTTTTTTTGAGACGGAGTCTCGCTCTATAGCCCGGGCTGGAGTGCAGTGGCCGGATCTCAGCTCACTGCAAGCTCCGCCTCCCAGGTTTACGCCATTCTCCTGCCTCAGCCTCCCGAGTAGCTGGGACTACAGGCGCCCGCCACCTTGCCCGGCTAGTTTTTTGTATTTTTTAGTAGAGACGGGGTTTCACGGTGTTCGCCAGGATGGTCTCGATCTCCTGACCTCGTGATCCACCTGTCACGGCCTCCCAAAGTGCTGGGATTACAGGCTTGAGCCACCGCGCCCGGCCGTTGGTTGCATTTTGTTTTTGTTTTTTGGAAACAAGGTTTCACTGTGTTGTCCAGGCTGATCTTGAACTCCTGGATTCAAGCAATCCTCCCACCTCAACCTCCCAAAGTGCAGGGATTAGGATTATAGGTGTGAGCCTTGTCTCCTGGCCATTGTTCTGTTTGTTTTTGTTTTTTGGGTTTTTTTTTTTTTTTTTTGAGACAGAGTCTCGTTCTGACACCCATAGTGGCACAATCTCGGCTCACCGCAACCTCCGCCTCCCGGGTTCCAGCGATTCTCCTGCCTCAGCCTCCTGAGTAGCTGGGATTACAGGCGTGTGCCACCATGCCCGGCTAATTCTTGTATTTTTAGTAGAGACAGGGTTTCAGCATGCTGGCCAGGCTGGTCTCGAACTTCTGACCTCAGGTGATCTGCCCGCCTCAGCCTCCCAAAGTGCTGGGATTACAGGTGTGAGCCACTGCAACCAGCCCCTGTTCTGTATTTTTATAAACTCTTCCAAAATTGGAAATTTTTCAAAATGAAAAGTTGGGGAAAATGACATTTAGAAATTATTGAGTACTGTGTCTGCTTTAACAGCACATATATTAAAATTAGAATGATACAGAGAAGATTAGCATGTTCCCTGCACTAATACGACATGCAAATCTGCAAAGTAGTGAATACTTAAATATGCTGTGATTTTTTAAAATTTCACCAAGTTACCCTGTTTGTATTGAAAAAAGTACAAATGAGATTTAAGGTTGAACCTTAAGACTAACAATAGTAAATCTGCACCTCAGTAACTTTTAACTTCTACATTCCTAGGGTTGCCATCTACCAGACTTGGCACCTTTCTAGAGAATCGTGTGAATGACTTTCTGAGGCGACAGAATCACCCTGAGTCAGGAGAGGTCACTGTTAGAGTAGTTCATGCTTCTGACAAAACCGTGGAAGTAAAACCAGGCATGAAAGCAAGGTATCTAGTCATTTCACTTTTCTTCTCTTGTGGATCCAAAATTGCTCATACGTGGTTACCATTGGTGATTGCAATCTGAATGAATTTATGTTGTGGTCCTCCCACTATCTCAATTGTATAGGTTTGTGGACAGTGGAGAGATGGCAGAATCCTTTCCATACCGAACCAAAGCCCTCTTTGCCTTTGAAGAAATTGATGGCGTTGACCTGTGCTTCTTTGGCATGCATGTTCAAGAGTATGGCTCTGACTGCCCTCCACCCAACCAGAGGTATGACTGGCTCACAGTGGCTAGCTCCGGATTTGTGTGGGAGTTCCAAATTATAATAGGCGGAAGAGTATAACAGGCAAGAAAATGTTGAGTGTGCTTGGTTTGGAAATGCAAAATCTCAAGTATACAATAATTGTAAAGTGAAACAGATTAAAAAGCAAACCCCCAAACAAAATAACTGCTTGATTCTGCTCTTCTGTGGCCATAATAATAAAGGATATGAATAGCAACCTGAAATGGGAATTTGGAAACAAACGTACTACTCTTCAGAAAATGAGCTTAAATCTGGATAATGTATAGGAATCACCAAATACTGATGGATGTGTATGTGCCAGGCACTGCTAGTTACTTCAAATAGAAGGAAACCACAGGCTCGCTGAACTTTCCTGAAGGGTTCACAGTGGAGTCGCCCACCTGCCTGTGATGAGTTTCATAAATAACGATGTGAGCAAAGAGCCTGGGAGAGTGAGAGAGAGTTATTAGGCACATGGAATAAATAACTCAGTAGATTTGACTTTTCTTTTTTTCTCTTCATTTTGTATAGGAGAGTATACATATCTTACCTCGATAGTGTTCATTTCTTCCGTCCTAAATGCTTGAGGACTGCAGTCTATCATGAAATCCTGATTGGATATTTAGAATATGTCAAGAAATTAGGGTAAGCATATTTTGATAAATTTTTTTTTTATTAGGACATTCTGGTGAGATACAGGTTAAATTTGCAAATATGTAACTCTTTGCCTTTTTTTCCTCATTTTAGTTCTTACCTAACAAGTCTCTCAACTTTGTTAGAGCCCCTTTGAAGTTAATGTTGTCAGTAGGAGAGAAATGGATATGTTGACTCTTATCACCTATCCAACATCAGTTTTGTTTTGTTCAGCTGAGCTATTGGGTCCAGTTTGCTTTGAAGTTTGATTTGTGCCTCTCATTTGAGGGCAGAATTTTAACTGCATTTGATCCTTTTATAACCTGGGTATCAAGACCAGAAACAGCTCTGGAAATACTTCTTACCTTTAGAGTATGTATGTCATTGGAAACATTCATTCCCTCATCTTGAAGACTGTTTCTCTGAATAGTGTGCCTTTTAATTTAGCTCTCTTGTTAAACGGGTCAATTTTCCTTCACAACGTAATCTTCATTTGGTCTTAACATGCAAACTTAGGGTTTTTGGATCCAGGGCTAAGTCATCTGCTTTCTGGCTGAGATTCACAACATCCCGCCATGGCCTCCAAAAATAAGTAGAGGCAGTATGAGATCCATTGTTTAAATTACTGTGAGTTATGCCTAATTTTGGTCTCACAATGTTAATCTCATGCTGGGTTATACACTGTGTTATCTTGGGAAAAATTATTGGTGTCTATATCAACTCCACCTTGTGGTTTTAAAGTGTAGCCTTCTAGAATAGATGATCTTTTTTCCTTAATGTTCTCTTTGTATTGCTAGTTACACAACAGGGCATATTTGGGCATGTCCACCAAGTGAGGGAGATGATTATATCTTCCATTGCCATCCTCCTGACCAGAAGATACCCAAGCCCAAGCGACTGCAGGAATGGTACAAAAAAATGCTTGACAAGGCTGTATCAGAGCGTATTGTCCATGACTACAAGGTCAGTTGGGACATGGGGGCCAGGTGCTGACAGTAGATCTGGAAATACACTAATGTTGCTGCTCTGTATTCTGTCATTTAACTTTTTTTTTTTTTTAAACAAAAGTCTTATTTGTTCTACCTCTTGCATGTAATTCCTAAAAATGCTAATTTGATTGCTTTTATTATGTATATTCAAAATTTTCTAATGTAAGAAAAACCAGGTTTTGAAGAGTGGTAGATCAAGAAGATCAAGAGATCTCTGTTTTAAACATGTAACCAAAATTTTATTTTATTTTTTTTTTAGGGGGGTAGAGTTTGGGGTATCGCCATGCTGCCCAGGCTGGACTTGAACTTTTGGCCTCAAGCAGTCCAAAGTGCTGGGATTACAGGCATGAGCCACTGTGCCTGGCCTTAAAATATATCTTTTTGTTTTGTTTTTTTGTTTGTTTGGTTTGGGTTGGTTAGGGTTTTAGGGGTGGGGATGTTTTGTTTTCAGACAGGGTCACTCTCTGTCACCCAGGCGAGGGTACAGTGGCATGATATCTGCTCACTGCAACCTGTGCCTCCCAGGCTCAAGCCATCCTCCCACCTCAGCTTCCTGAGTTGCTGGGACTACAGGTGCACACCACCATACCTGGCTAATTTTTGTATATTTTTTGTAGAGACAGGATTTCACTATGTTGCCCAGGCTGGTCTCAAACTCCTGAGCTCAAGTGATCCACCCATCTCAGCCTCCCAAAGTGCTGGGATTACAGGCATGAGCCACCTCACCCAGCCAAAAATATGTTTTGTTTTTTGTTTTTTGTTTTTGGACAGTTTCACTCTTGTTGCTCAGGCTGGAGTGCAACGGTACGATCTAGGCTCACTGCAATCTCTTATTTCCCAGGTTCAAGCGATTGTCCTACCTCAGCCTCCCGAGTAGCTGGAATTACAGGCATGCACCACTACACTGGGCTAATTTTTTGTATTTTTATTGGAGATGGGGTTTCTCCATGTTGGTCAGGCTGGTCTCGAACTCCCAACCTCTGGTGATCTACGCGCCTCAGCCTCCCAAAGTGCTGGGATTACAGGTGTGAGCTACTGCACCTGGCCAAAAATATATTCTTACTTAATATTATTTTAAATATTCATGAATATAGGCTGTCTCATGATACAGACTTGTCTTCCTCAATTTAGTAGTTCAACTAAATAAAGAAGTTTTCCTAAGCTGCCCAGCGAATCATTCTGCAGCAGATACTGTTTCCAGTATTTGTAGTTTTGGGCATTTTGAACAAAGCTATCAATAAAAGCTGCTGAAATTCCAAAGATGGGTGTGAGGAGGGCATGCTTCACACCACATACTCTGTGGTAAGGGCCATGGCTTGCATGATGGTGCTACCACCCTGACATCAATCCTCGCAGAATAATTGCCACTTGATTATATAAAGGCAGATAAGCTCCCTGCTTTTGTGGGTAGAAGAAATAGAAAACCAGAAATACTGACTTTAGGCCAGGCCTTTTCACTGTTTTTCTAAATAGCTCCCTGGTTTATGGCTTAGGTATATAGTCTCTGCCAGCTTTCAAGACATTTTAAGCTTTCATGTTTCTTGTCAGCCATGATTCTTTATAATCAATGCTTTAAAAGAACATAGGAATTCCTATTTGTACATGCTTGTTTTCACAGGATATTTTTAAACAAGCTACTGAAGATAGATTAACAAGTGCAAAGGAATTGCCTTACTTCGAGGGTGATTTCTGGCCCAATGTTCTGGAAGAAAGCATTAAGGAACTGGAACAGGAGGAAGAAGAGAGAAAACGAGAAGAAAACACCAGCAATGAAAGCACAGATGTAAGGGCATTGAGTTTCCTTTGAAACTTCTATAATATTTAATCCAAAAGTGCATTTAAACTTTTTTTTTTTTTTTTTTTTTTTTTTTTGAGACGGAGTCTTGCTCTGTCGCCCAGGCTAGAGTGCAGTGGCACAATCTCGGCTCACTGCAAGCTCCGACTCCCGGGTTCACGCCATTCTCCGGCCTCAGCCTCCCGATTAGCTGGGACTACAGGCGCCCGCCACTGTGCCCGGCTAATTTTTTCTATTTTTAGTAGAGACGGGGTTTCACCATGGTCTCGATCTCCTGACCTTGTGATCCGCCCGCCTCGGCCTCCCAAAGTGCTGGGATTACAGGCGTGAGCCACCGCGCCCGGCCTAAACTTTCAATTGGGTTTTAAACCTCTCAGGTGTGAAAGAGCTCTTTAAGTTGGGCAAGAAATGTTGGCTTAGAAAGGTTACTAGGGTTCCGTTTCAGTGGTATTAAACTTTCAAAACATCAGACCCCATTTTAAAATGGTATCTCAGACTATGAGTAATGTGAAATGATAAAAGAAACTGAAGGAAATCCTGAAAAACTGATAACTTATGTGAAGGACTAGGTTATTAATATTATAGGCCTTGTGTGTCACATATCTCTGGCATATTTTCTCTCTTCTAAAACCACACACGCTCTTTTTAAATGTAAAAACCATTCTTAGCTATGCAAAACAGGCCTGAGCCAGAATTTACCTGTTATTACGGCTTAGTAACCTCACCAGTTACTTCCCTATAGCATATCTAGAATTACCTCCATTGAATTTAACTTACAAAAGGCTCCCTTAAATAGTTTGTTAACAAACTCTTACAGCCTTATCGTTTAGTATTTGTGGGCTCATACATTTTAGAATGTGGGTGGAAGGAGATAAAACCAAGGTCTTCTGGCTCCCCATTTTGATACACTCTTCACTACCCCAAAGTGCCAACCCTTCCTTGTTCCCTAACTCCAATCTGGGATACATTCAATCTATAGGGTCTGTACATTCTGTGGCCTCTTCTAGGCAGAAAGCTAAAGGGCTGCCATTGCCTTAATGAAGGATCACTGGGAGAAAATTAGTTCAAATAACAAAGGAGAAGGAATAAGTGAAGAGAACAGCTAGTAAAATAAGATACAAGCATAAGATTATGATACCTAGTTTCAAAGAATGGAGATATTCAATAGTGTTATTCCCAGATTACTTAACAAAAACCTTATTTTCTTGTCTCCTTTGTGCTACTCTGCAGGTGACCAAGGGAGACAGTAAAAATGCTAAAAAGAAGAATAATAAGAAAACCAGCAAAAATAAGAGCAGCCTAAGTAGGGGCAACAAGAAGAAACCTGGGATGCCCAATGTATCTAACGACCTCTCACAGAAACTATATGCCACCATGGAGAAGCATAAAGAGGTAAGATGCAGCCACCCACGCAGTTGGGGAAAAACAGCAAGATTTCTGGCCAGGCGTGGTGGATCACCTGAGGTCACGAGTTCAAGACCAGCCTGACCAACGTGGTGAAACCCTGTCTCTACTAAAAATACAAAAATTAGCCAGGTGTGGTGACAGGCACCAGTAATCCCAGCTACTCGGGAGGCAGAGGCAGGAGAATTGCTTGAACCCAGGAGGCGGAGGTTGCAGTGAGCCGAGATCGTGCCATTGCACTCCAGCCTGGGCAACGAGAGCGAAACTCCATCTCCAAAAAGAAAAAAAATGAATAAAATCACTGTTCGCTGGGCATGGTGGCTCATGCCTGTAATCCCAGCACTTTGGAGGTTGTCTCACTTAGGTAATGATTATTAACAATTAATAGTTACTAGCTATTTCAAGCAGTAAGTAATGCCACAGAATCCTAGGCAGTTGGGAAAAGCCCTTAGAATATATTGTAATAGGTTTGACTTAAATTGTGGACACATTCAATTTAGGTTGTAAATGTAGCTATTGGCCTAGTTGTAGGGTGGCAGAAGCAGCGAACATTGCTGGCCAGAGACACTGTGAGTGTGGCTGCCATTGTGCACAGATGTTGAATAATCTGTTATCAATACAGCAGTTTCTCACAAGTTCCTAATTTCTTAAGGTGATGTTTTACATTTTGTTACTTTAATAGGCATTTATAGTTATATACTAATTAATGTCAAATACATAATAATACCAGCTTTTTATACCTTTTACACTAATGGTTATGAGAATTGATGGTTGTTAACGAGTTCTTTTCAAACTTCAGTGAACAAGAATTTTATTGCTTTGTCTACAAGGACTAAGATTTTTTATCCATTCCACTCCCTTTCAAACCTGTAGGAAAAGTTACACAGGAAAGTTGCACAGGGGACCTTCATGAGTCCAGGCCAGTTGTTTTTCATACTGTCTCCATATTTGGATTTGTCTGGTTTGTTGTAATTAGTTTGAGGTTAAACCATGGATCGCATCTTAAAGTAGACTGCCTTGGGGCAAAATGTCCACTGTGTGTGGTGCTCTACCTGACCTAGACCATTCTTACTCTGAAGGAGTTATTGAATAAGGGAGAAAAAATCACAGGATGTGCATTTCAGTTCTATTTATAGTCAGTCTCAAGAGACCAAAAAGGTAAAGCAGGAAAAGGAGAGCAGGAGGAGTATGGTAAAACTAACTCAGCATGGCCGGGCGCGGTGGCTCAAGCCTGTAATCCCAGCACTTTGGGAGGCCGAGATGGGCGGATCACGAGGTCAGGAGATCGAGACCATCCTGGCTAACACAGTGAAACCCCATCTCTACTAAAAAAATACAAAAAAAAAAAAAAAAAACTAGCCGGGCAAGGTGGCAGGTGCCTGTAGTCCCAGCTACTCGGGAGGCTGAGGCAGGAGAATGGCGTAAACCCGGGAGGCGGAGCTTGCAGTGAGCCGAGATCTGGCCACTGCACTCCAGCCTGGGTGACAGAGACACTGTCTCAAAAAAAAAAAAAAAAAAACTAAGCATTCGCCAGTCTCATTGGTGCTTAGCCTGCTTTACCTGCTCACACCTGTAATCCCAGCACTCTGGGAGGCTGAAGCAGGCAGATCACTTGAGCTCAGGAGTTTGAGAATAGCCTGGGTAACATGGTAAAACCTCGTCTCTACAAAAAATGCAGAAATTAGCCAGGCGTGGTGGTGTGGGCCTGTGGTCTCAGCTATTCAGGAAGCCAAGGTGGGATAATTGCTTGAGCCCAGGAGGCAGAGGTTGTAGTGAGCCAAGAGCACACCACTGCACTCCAGTCTGGGTGACAGACCGAGGCCCTGTCTCAAAAAAAGAGATTGTGTGTTTTGCAGGTCTTCTTTGTGATCCGCCTCATTGCTGGCCCTACTGCCAACTCCCTGCCTCCCATTGTTGATCCTGACCCTCTCATCCCCTGTGATCTGATGGATGGTCGGGATGCGTTTCTCACGCTGGCAAGAGACAAGCACCTGGAGTTCTCTTCACTCCGAAGAGCCCAGTGGTCCACCATGTGCATGCTGGTGGAGCTGCACACGCAGAGCCAGGACCGCTTTGTCTACACCTGCAATGAATGCAAGCACCATGTGGAGACACGCTGGCACTGTACTGTCTGTGAGGTAGGCACTGGGTTGTGGGAACAAGGAGGTGAGCTCTGCAGGGTTGTTCTGAGGGGCCATGCAGCCTCGTGTTGTATATAGGCCTGTGGGATGGCAGGGGCCTGGCCTTGTGTTTGCGAGGCAGAGCTGAAGAGGCTGGTTTTTGTTCTACGAAAGGGGCTTTTCCAGCCCAGAGAGTATCCAAAATACTTTTGAATGACTTAAATCTTGGAGAGTTTACCTGCACTTCCTGTTTTTTCTCTAGGATTATGACTTGTGTATCACCTGCTATAACACTAAAAACCATGACCACAAAATGGAGAAACTAGGTCTTGGCTTAGATGATGAGAGCAACAACCAGCAGACTGCAGCCACCCAGAGCCCAGGCGATTCTCGCCGCCTGAGTATCCAGCGCTGCATCCAGTCTCTGGTCCATGCTTGCCAGTGTCGGAATGCCAATTGCTCCCTGCCATCCTGCCAGAAGATGAAGCGGGTTGTGCAGCATACCAAGGGTTGCAAACGGAAAACCAATGGCGGGTGCCCCATCTGCAAGCAGCTCATCGCCCTCTGCTGCTACCATGCCAAGCACTGCCAGGAGAACAAATGCCCAGTGCCGTTCTGCCTAAACATCAAGCAGAAGCTCCGGCAGCAGCAGCTGCAGCACCGACTACAACAGGCCCAAATGCTTCGCAGGAGGATGGCCAGCATGCAGCGGACTGGTGTGGTCGGGCAGCAACAGGGCCTCCCTTCCCCCACTCCTGCCACTCCAACGACACCAACTGGCCAACAGCCAACCACCCCACAGACGCCCCAGCCCACCTCTCAGCCTCAGCCTACCCCTCCCAATAGTATGCCACCCTACTTGCCCAGGACTCAAGCTGCTGGCCCTGTGTCCCAGGGTAAGGCAGCAGGCCAGGTGACCCCTCCAACCCCTCCTCAGACTGCTCAGCCACCCCTTCCTGGGCCCCCACCTGCAGCAGTGGAAATGGCAATGCAGATTCAGAGAGCAGCAGAGACGCAGCGCCAGATGGCCCACGTGCAAATTTTTCAAAGGCCAATCCAACATCAGATGCCCCCGATGACTCCCATGGCCCCCATGGGTATGAACCCACCTCCCATGACCAGAGGTCCCAGTGGGCATTTGGAGCCAGGGATGGGACCGACCGGGATGCAGCAACAGCCACCCTGGGGCCAAGGAGGATTGCCTCAGCCCCAGCAACTACAGTCTGGGATGCCAAGGCCAGCCATGATGTCAGTGGCCCAGCATGGTCAACCCTTGAACATGGCTCCACAACCAGGATTGGGCCAGGTAGGTGTGAGCCCACTCAAACCAGGCACTGTGTCTCAACAAGCCTTACAAAACCTTTTGCGGACTCTCAGGTCTCCCAGCTCTCCCCTACAGCAGCAACAGGTGCTTAGTATCCTTCACGCCAACCCCCAGCTGTTGGCTGCATTCATCAAGCAGCGGGCTGCCAAGTATGCCAACTCTAATCCACAACCCATCCCTGGGCAGCCTGGCATGCCCCAGGGGCAGCCAGGGCTGCAGCCACCTACCATGCCAGGTCAGCAGGGGGTCCACTCCAATCCAGCCATGCAGAACATGAATCCAATGCAGGCGGGCGTCCAGAGGGCTGGCCTGCCCCAGCAGCAACCCCAGCAGCAACTCCAGCCGCCCATGGGAGGGATGAGCCCCCAGTCTCAGCAGATGAACATGAACCACAACACCATGCCTTCACAATTCCGAGACATCTTGAGACGACAACAGATGATGCAGCAGCAGCAGCAACAGGGAGCAGGGCCAGGAATAGGCCCAGGAATGGCTAACCATAACCAGTTCCAGCAACCCCAAGGAGTTGGCTACCCACCACAGCAGCAGCAGCGGATGCAACATCACATGCAACAGATGCAACAAGGAAATATGGGACAGATGGGCCAGCTCCCCCAGGCCTTGGGAGCAGAGGCAGGTGCCAGTCTACAGGCCTATCAGCAGCGACTCCTTCAGCAACAGATGGGGTCTCCTGCTCAGCCCAACCCCATGAGCCCCCAGCAGCATATGCTCCCAAATCAGGCCCAGTCTCCACACCTACAAGGCCAGCAGATCCCTAATTCTCTCTCCAATCAAGTGCGCTCTCCGCAGCCTGTCCCTTCTCCACGGCCACAGTCCCAGCCCCCCCACTCCAGCCCTTCTCCAAGGATGCAGCCTCAGCCTTCTCCACACCACGTTTCCCCACAGACAAGTTCCCCGCATCCTGGACTGGTAGCTGCCCAGGCCAACCCCATGGAACAAGGGCATTTTGCCAGCCCGGACCAGAATTCAATGCTTTCTCAGCTTGCTAGCAATCCAGGCATGGCAAACCTCCATGGTGCAAGCGCCACGGACCTGGGACTCAGCACCGATAACTCAGACTTGAATTCAAACCTCTCACAGAGTACACTAGACATACACTAGAGACACCTTGTAGTATTTTGGGAGCAAAAAGATTATTTTCTCTTAAGACTTTTTGTACTGAAAACAATTTTTTTGAATCTTTCATAGCCTAAAAGACAATTTTCCTTGGAACATATAAGAACTGTGCAGTAGCCGTTTGTGGTTTAACGCAAACATGCAAGATGAACCTGAGGGATGATAGAATACAAAGAATATATTTTTGTTATGGCTGGTTACCACCAGCCTTTTTTTCCCCTTGTGTGTGTGGTTCAAGTGTGCACTGGGAGGAGGCTGAGGCCTGTGAAGCCAAACAATATGCTCCTGCCTTGCACCTCCAATAGGTTTTATTATTTTTTTTAAATTAATGAAAATATGTAATATTAATAGTTATTATTTACTGGTGCAGATGGTTGACATTTTTCCCTATTTTCCTCACTTTATGGAAGAGTTAAAACATTTCTAAAACCAGAGGACAAAAGGGGTTAATGTTACTTTAAAATTACATTCTATATATATATAAATATATATAAATATATATTAAAATACCAATTTTTTTTCTCTGGGTGCAAAGATGTTCATTCTTTTAAAAAACGTTTAAAAAAAAAAAAAAAAAAAACTCCCTTTCTTCCCCTCAAGTCAACTTTTGTGCTCCAGAAAATTTTCTATTCTGTAAGTCTGAGCGTAAAACTTCAAGTATTAAAATAATTTGTACATGTAGAGAGAAAAATGACTTTTTCAAAAATATACAGGGGCAGCTGCCAAATTGATGTATTATATATTGTGGTTTCTGTTTCTTGAAAGAATTTTTTTCGTTATTTTTACATCTAACAAAGGAAAAAAATTAAAAAGAGGGTAAGAAACGATTCCGGTGGGATGATTTTAACATGCAAAATGTCCCTGGGGGTTTCTTCTTTGCTTGCTTTCTTCCTCCTTACCCTACCCCCACTCACACACACACACACACACACACACACTTTCTATAAAACTTGAAAATAGAGAGCAAAAACCCTCAACTGTTGTAAATCATGCAATTAAAGTTGATTACTTATAAATATGAACTTTGGATCACTGTATAGACTGTTAAATTTGATTTCTTATTACCTATTGTTAAATAAACTGTGTGAGACAGACACCCTGACTTTGTTTCACTTGATAACACATCTTTGTCTTGGTGTGCACCAGTTTAAGTGCCCGGTGCTTAGGATTCAGAGGAAAAAGTGAAAGCATTAGCTTATAGCCTCTTTACTACATACAATTTTTCACAAGTAGATCTTGGTTAATTTGTCCAAAGTTCTGGGAAAAAGTACTGCAGGTACCAGCTAACAGTCAAGGTGGAAGTGATACCTACTTAACACCTTGATACAGGATCGCTTAAGGATGACCACATGGTCTTCTAATCACCATCTTACAGGGATGAGGAGGAGGACCTAAGACAACGGATCATACCTGCCTAAGTCCCAAGTAACTTCTTGAAAAAAACAAGACTTGCCAGGCACGGTGGCTCATGCCTATAATCCCAACACCTTGGGAGGCCAAGGCAGGCAGATCATGAGGACAGGAGTTCCAAGACCAGCCTAGCCAATATGGTGAAACCCCCATCTCTACTAAAAATGTAAAAATCAGCAGGGCATGGTGGCAGGCACCTGTAGCTACTTGGGAGGCTGAGGCAGGAGAATCTCTAGACTTCTGGAGGTGGAGGTTGCAGTGAGCCGAGGTCGCACCACTACAGCCTGAGCGACAGAGCAAGACTCCATCCTTTAAAAACAAAAAAAGACGAAGCTAGGGGAACACTCCTGTTTAATAACTGCATACTAAGAAGTTAGTTGGAGGCCAGGCGCGGTGGCTCAAGCCTGTAATCCCAGTACTTTGGGAGGCCGAGGCGGGTGGATCACGAAGTCAGGAGATCGAGACCATCCTGGCTAACATGGTGAAACCCCGTCTCTACTAAAAATACAAAAAACTAGCCGGGCGTGGTGGCGGGCGCCTGTAGTCCCAGCTACTTGGAGGCTGAGGCAGGAGAATGGCGTAAACCCAGGAGGCGGAGCTTGCAGTGAGCCGAGATCGCGCCACTGCACTCCAGCCTGGGTGACACAGCGAGACTCCGTCTCAAAAAAAAAAAAAAAAAAAAAAAAGTTAGTTGGAATCAGGTTGAAGGGAAGGAAAATGTGTGGAAATAAAACCTAGAAGGCTGAGAGATTACGAGTCCAGTAATACGCTAGATGCTTATGGAGAGGTTATTGGTTATTGATCCTCCAACTGAACATTGCACTGGCTGTGAACAAGTTATTAAAACGTTAGTACACTAAAAAGTACTGAGCTGCTTTGGTATCAGTTCCAGATCTTTTATCACAGAGATTTACACTAACCATATATGACTGCTAAAGAAGATTTTCAGATACCTTGACCTGTTGCTACTATTTTACAGTCTGAAAAAAAACAGCATCTTTCTTTTTTAAGACAGTCTGGTCACCCAGGCTGGAATGCCGTGGCACAACTGTAGTTCACTGTAGCCTCAAACTCATGGGCTGAAGCAATCCTCTCACCTCAGCCTCCCTAGTAGCTGGGACTCAAAGGTGTGTACCATCATGCTTGGCTGACATGACATATAAAAATTTTTTAAATTTTTATAGAGACTAGGTCTCGCTATGTTACCCAATCTGGTCTCGAACTCCTAGACTCAAGTGATCCTCCCAACTTGGCCTCCCAATTTGTGATTACAGGCACGAGCCACCTTACCAGCATCTTAATGTGAGGTGAACTCACTCAGCATTAATCAGAGCCAGCCCCAGAAAATGTATCAAGCATCCACCTGCTTCAGCTCAGTGACCCAGCAGGTAGCCATGGAGCAGCTACATCTGTGCCAGACCAGGCAGAGCACACATGAACAGCATGCAGCCCTGCCCTCAAGCTAACCAGCTTAAGGTCTAGAAGACAGCGTGACAAAGTACCAAGTACCAAGTGATGTATGCAAGGAATGCAAGAGGGAATCCATAAAAGAAAACCTAGCTGATGGGAATTGGAAATGTTTCTGGAAAGGGTAGCGTGGAAGCTGGATGTTGGAGGGGAGATAGGAAGAGGAGGCGCCCAGAAGAGTGCACCAGATTCTGCCAGGGAGTAGCTCCAGGTCTACTTAGCTGAGACCAGGAAGTAGTGAATACCTGTTCCAGAAAGACAGCCTTCCAGCTCCCTAAGACTAGGGGCCCAGGATTCATCTGAATAAACCCTCAAAAAGGAAATGTTTAGAATTCTATCCCATTTCCAAGCAGTAAATTCCCAGTTTTCAAATTCTGCCTCTGGCTAAAGACAGCCAGGTTGAAGTGTTAGACCAGCACATTCTCACTGCAATAATGAAAGCAGGAAGTAGCAGCAGAAGTCATTGAATAGGAGGGAGGCCAGGCACACTGGCTCACTCCTGTAATCCCAACACTTGGGGAAGCAGAGGCGGGTGGATCACCTGAGGTCAGGAGTTTGAGACCAGCCTGGCTAATGTGGAGAAACCCCATTTCTACTAAAAATACAAAAAAAAATTAGCTGGGTGTGGTGGCGGGCACTGGAAATCCCAGCTACTCAAGAGGCTGAGGCAGGAGAATCACTTGAACCCAGGAGGCAGAGGTTACAGTGAGCCAAGATCACGCCACTGCACTCCAGCCTGGGAGATGAGCAAAACTCCGTCTCAAAAAAAAAAAAAAAAAAAAAAAAAAGGGCAGGGGGGAAAAGCTGCCCTTGCCCAGATCAGAAATCGTGTTATGGAGGTAGAAGATATGGATTAATCCAGAGTCAGCAATACAAGAAGATGATTTCAACGTTTGTAGTTTTTTGGATGTTCACAATGAAAAGTTAGGAAGAGGCCAGGTGCAGGTTTCCACCTGTAATCCCAGCACTGTGGGAGGCTGAGGGAGGAAGGATTGCTTGAGGCCAGGAGTTGGGAGACCAGCCTGGGTAACAGAGTGAGAGCCCCATCTCTACGATAAAAAATAATTTATAAAAAAAACAAGGCATGGTGGCACACACCGGAGTCCCAGGTACTTAGGAGGCTGACGGGGGAGGATTGCTTGAGCCCAGGAGATCGAGGCTTCTGTAAGCCATGATTGTGGCACTGCACTTCTGCTAGGGTGGCCAAGTGAGACCCTCCCAGGCTGTTATAGCACGTCAATCTATGAAATGGGCCCAGTAGGCTAGCAGTGCTCCAGGTGCTGTCATTCACTTCGCCTATTGAATCCTCAGTAACAGCCTCACTCAACAAATGAAAAACAAGCTCAGGTGAAATAACGTCCTCAAGATCACATGGCCAGTAAAAGGCTTACCAGGACAATAGCCTGTTGGACTCCAAAGCCATTGCTCTCCATGTCCTTTATCTCCTTTATGGTAGAGAAGCCCCAGTGATGGCTGCAGATTAACCAGCGGATGTGTCGTAGGGACCTCTTTCAAGCAAACTCAAAATACAGACTAAACACTGAAAAGTGGAGGGGAGGGGGACAACTAAGGAATCATAAAAATAATCTCCCTAGGCTTCTCATTTTACAACCAAGGAAACATCTCCAGACAGTATTATGTTAATGATGAGGTCATCCTATTGAAAGACGAAGGACAAAGGCCAGCATCAAAAAGAATAAAGTTGGCCGGGCACAGTGGCTCATGCCTGTAATCCCAGCACTTTGTGAGGCCAAGGCGGGCAGATCATGAGGTTAAGACATCGAGACCATTCTGGCCGACATGATGAAACCCCGTCTCTACTAAATACACAAAAATTAGCTGGGCGTGGTAGTGTGCACCTGTAGCCACAGCTACACAGGAGGCTGAGGCAGGAGAATGGCTTGAACTGAGATCACGCCACTGCACTCCAGCCTGGTGACAGAGCAAGACTCTGTCTCAAAAAAAAGAAAATAAAATGTTTAGGAATAATTTTTTTTTTGAGACGTTTCACGCTTGTCCAGGCTGGAGGGCAATGGTGTGATCTCAGCTCACTACAACCTCCGCCTCCTGGGTTCAAGCAATTCTCCTGCCTCAGCCTCCCAAGTAGCTGGAATTACAGCTGTGCGCCACCACGCCCAGCTAATTTTGTATTTTTAGTCGAGATGGGGTTTCTCCATGTTGGTCAGGCTGGTTTCAAACTCCTGACCTGAGGTGATCCGCCTGCCTCAGCCTCTCAAAGTATTGGGATTACAGGCGTGAACCACCGCGCCCGGCCAGGAATAAATTTAACAGAAGTGCAAAAACCTTGTACATTGAAAACTAGAAAAGACTGTTGGAAGAAATTAAAGACCTAAATAAATGGAAAGGCATTCTTATTTATAAATCAGAAAACCGTATATTGTTAAAGCAGTGTTCCTGGGCTAGGGCCAGTGGCTCATGCCTGTAATTCCAGCACTTTGGGAGGCTGAGGTGGGGGGATCAGCTGAGCCCAGTAATTCAAGACCAGCCTGGGCAAAATGGTGAAACCCCATCTCTACAAAAAATACAAAAAAAGTAGCCAGTCATGGTGGCATGCCTCTGTGGTCCCAGCTACTTGGGAGGCTGAGGTGGGAGGATCACTTGAGTCTGGAAGGTTGAGGCTGCAGTGGACCGTGATGGCCTCACTGCACTCAGTCTGGACAAAAGTGCCAGACCATTGCCGGGCACGGTGGCTCACCCCTGTAATCTCAGCACTTTGGGAGGCTGAGGCGGGCAGATCACAAGGTCAGGAGATCGAGACCATCCTGGCTAACACGGTGAAACCCCGTCTCTACTAAAAATACAAAAAATTAGCCAGGTGTGGTGGCACGTGCTGTAACCCTAGCCACTCGGGAGGCTGAGGCGGGAGAATCCCTCTGACCCTGGAGGTGGAGGTTGCAGTGAGCCCGAGATCGTACCACTGCACTCCAGCCTGGGCGACAGAGTGAGACTCCATCTCAAAAAAAAAAAAAACCAGGCTGGGCACAGTGGCTCACACCTGTAATCCCAGCACTTTGGGTTTGGGAGGCCAAGGCAGGAAGATAACCTGAAGTCAGTTCGAGACCAGCCTGGCCAATATAGTGACACCCCACCTTTACTAAAAATACAAAAATTGGCCGGGCGCGGTGGCTCAAGCCTGTAATCCCAGCACTTTGGGAGGCCGAGACGGGCGGATCACGAGGTCAGGAGATCGAGACCATCCTGGCTAACACGGTGAAACCCCGTCTCTACTAAAATACAAAAAAAATTAGCCGGGCGAGGTGGCGGGCGCCTGTACTCCCAGCTACTCGGGAGGCTGAGGCACGAGAATGGCGTGAACCCGGGAGGCGGGGCTTGCAGTGAGCTGAGATCTGGCCACTGCACTCCAGCCTGGGCAACAGAGCTAGACTCCGTCTAAAAAAAAAAAAAAAAAATACAAAAATTAGCCAGGTGTGGTGGCACACGGCTGTAGTCCCAGCTACTCGGGAGGCTGAGACGGGAAGATTGCTTGAACCCAGGAGGCGGAGGATGCAGGGAGCTGAGATTGCACCACTGCACTCCAGCCTGAGCTACAGAGTGAGACCCTGTCTCAAAAAAAAATAAAAATAAAACATAAAAGCCTACTTAAAAAATTTTTTTTGTTTTGAGACAGGGTCTCTCTCCATTACCCAGGCTGGAGTGCAGTGGCACGATCTCAGCTCACTGCAACCTCCACCTCCTGGGCTCAAGTGATCCTCCTGCCTCAGCTTCCCAAGTAGCTGGGACCACAGACACATGCCACCAAGCCTGGCTAATTTTTCTTTTGTTTTGTCTTTTGTTTTTTAAAGATGGGATTTTGTCATGCTAATCTTGAACTCCTGAGCTCAAGCAATTCGCCCACCTCAGCCTCCCAAAGTGTTGGGATTAAGGCTGACCCTAAAATACATTTGAAAATCCAAAGAAGCCAGAACAGCCAAAATAATCTTGAAAAATAAAAACAATTTTGGAGGACTCACACTTCTTAATTTGAAAACTTACTGTGAAGCTATAGTAATCAAGACTGTGTGGTACTGGCATAAGGACAGACGTTTAGATCACTGGAACAGAACTGACAATCCAGAAAAAAATTCATACATTTATGGTCAATTGATTGTTTATAAGGTTGCCAAAATAATCCAATAGAGAAAGAATAACTTTTTTAACAGATAGTTCTGGAACAACTAGACATCCACATTTAAAAGAATAAAGTTGGAGGCCAGGCGCGGTGGCTCACACCTGTAATCCTAGCACTTTGTGGGGCGGAGGTGGGCAGATCACTTGAGGTCAGGAGTTCGAGACCAGCCTGGCCAACATGGTGAAACCCTGTCTCTACTAAAAATTTAAAAATTGAGGCCGGGCGCGGTGGCTCAAGCCTGTAATCCCAGCACTTTGGGAGGCCGAGATGGGCGGATCACGAGGTCAGGAGATCGAGACCATCCTGGCTAACATGGTGAAACCCCGTCTCTACTAAAAAATACAAAAAACCAGCCGAGCGAGGTGGCGGGCGCCTGTAGTCCCAGCTACTCGGGAGGCTGAGGCAGGAGAATGGCGTAAACCCAGGAGGCGGAGCTTGCAGTGAGCTGAGATCCGGCCACTGCACTCCAGCCTGGGCGACAGAGCAAGACTCCATCTCAAAAAAAAAAAAAAAAAAAAAAAATTTAAAAATTACCATAGTGATGGGGCCTGTAATCCCAGCTACTCGGACGGCTGAGGTGGGAGAATCACTTGAACCTGGGACACAGAGGTTGCAGAGAGCTGGACAGCACCATTGCATGCCAGCCTAGGCAACAGAGTAAGGCTCCATCTCAAAAATAAATAAAGTTGGACTCCCTACCTTATACCAAATACAAAAATTTACTCAAAATGGATCATAGACCAAAATGTAAACGCTAAAATATTAAAATTACAGAAGACAATATAGGTATAGGCTGGGCACAGTGGCTCACACTTGTAATCCCAGCACTTTGGGAGGCCAAGGTGGTTGAATCATGTGAGGTCAGGAGTTCGAGACCAGCCTGGCCAACGTGGTGAAACCCCATCTCTACTAAAAATACAAAAATTAACCAGGCATGGTGGTGCGCACCTGTAATCCCAGCTACTCGGGAGGCAGAGGCAGGAGAATCGCTAGAACCTGGGAGGCAGAGGTGGCAGTGAGCCGAGATCGCCCCATTGCACTCCAGCCTGGGTGACAAGAGTGAAACTCCGTCTAAGAAAAAAAAAGAAAGAAAATATGGGTATAAATTTTCATGACCTTGGAATAGGCAATGGTTTCTTAGATATAACCCCTAAAAAGCACAAGCAACCAAAGCAAAAACAAATTAGACCTCAAAACTTTTGTGCATTAGAGGACGTGACCAAGAAAGTAACAAGACACAGAATGGGAGCATATATCTGCAGATCACATACTTCTGTACCTAGACTATATTTTAAAATTTTGGGCCGGGGGCAGTGGCTCATGCCTGTAATCCCAGCACTTCCGGAGGACGAGGTGGGTGGATCATGAGGTCAGGAGATCGAGACCAGCCTGGCTAACATGGTGAAACCCCTGTCTCTACTAAAAAAAAAAAAAAAAAAAAAATCAGCTGGGCACAGTGGCAGGCGCCTGTAATCCCAGCTGCTCAGGTAACTGAGGCAGGAGAATTGCTTGAACCTGGGAGGAAAAGGTTGCAGTGAGCCAAGATCGCGCCATTGCACTCCAGCCTGGGTGACAATAGCGAGACTCAGTATCAAAAAAAAAAAAAAAAAAAAAAAAAAGACCAGGTGCGGTGGCTCACGACTGTAATCCCAGCACTTTGGGAGGCCAAGGCGGGCGGATCACGAGGTCAGGAGATCGAGACCATCCTGGCTAACACGGTGAAACCCCGTCTCTACTAAAAATGCAAAAAATTAGCCGGGCGTGGTGGTGGGCGCCTGTAGTCCCAGCTACTCAGGAGGCTGAGGCAGGAGAATCACTTGAACCCAGGAGGCAGAGGTTACAGTAAGCCAAGATCACGCCACTGCACTCCAGCCTGGGGGACAAAAAAAAAAAAAAATTACCCTCAACAATAAAAAAAGGAGTAATTTTTTAAATGGGAAAAGGATTTTAATAGATATTTCCCCAAAGAAGATATACAAATGGCCAATAAGCACGTGAAAAGATGCTCAAAGCCGTTAGTCATTAGGGAAATGCAAGTCAAAACCACAATGAGATACTGCTTCACACCCACTCAGATGGCAATAGTCCAAAGGACAATACCAAGTGTTGGCTAGAATAGGGAGAAACTGGAATCCTCATACACTGCTAGTGATCATGGAAAATGGAAAACAATCTAGCAGTTCCTCTAAAAAGTTCAACAGAGTTGGCCCAGCGCAGTGGCTCATGCCTGTAATCCCAGCACTTTGGAGGCTGAGGCAGGCGGATCACAAGGTCAAGATATCGAGACCATCCTGGCCAACATGGTGAAACCCTGTCTCTACTAAAAATACAAAAATTAGGCCGGGCGCGGTGGCTCAAGCCTGTAATCCCAGCACTTTGGGAGGCCGAGACGGGCGGATCACAAGGTCAGGAGATCGAGACCATCCTGGCTAACATGGTGAAACCCCGTCTCTACTAAAAATACAAAATTAGCCAGGTGTGGTGGCGCACGCCTGTAATCCCAGCTATTCAGAAGGCTGAAGCAGGAGAATCACTTGAACCTGGGAGGTGGAGGTTGCAGTGAGCCAAGATCACACCACTGTACACTTTGGCCTGGGCAACAGAGCGAGACTCCATCTCAAAAAATAAAAACTTTAAAATACATTTAATGTACCACTCAGCAATCCCATGTCTGTTTACCCAAGAGAAATAAAAACGTAGGCCCAGCGTGGTGGCTCAAGCCTGTAATCCCAGCACTTTGGGAGGCCGAGATGGGCGGATCATGAGGTCAGGATATCGAGACCATCCTGGCTAACACGGTGAAACCCCGTCTCTACTAAAAAATACAAAAAACTAGCCGGGCGAGGTGGTGGGCGCCTGTAGTCCCAGCTACTCCGGAGGCTGAGGCAGGAGAATGGCGTAAACCCGGGAGGCGGAGCTTGCAGTGAGCTGAGATCCGGCCACTGCACCCTAGCCTGGGCGACAGAGCCAGACTCCGTCTCAAAAAAAAAAAAAAAAAAAAAAAAGAGAAATAAAAACGTATGTCCAAAGACCTTCATGTGACTGTTGATAGCATTTGATAGCATTATTAAAAATAGCCAAATGATGGAAACAACCAGAATGCCTAACAGCTACTAAATGCATAAACAATCATGATACATCCAAACAATGCATTATCACCCAGCAATCAAAAGGAACAAACAGCAAATAAACACAACATGAATGAATCTGAAAGCGTTATGCTAAATGAAAAAAGCCAGATTTGCTGGGTACAGGCCTCACACCTGTAATCCCAGTACTGTGGGAGGCCAAGCCAGGAGGATCGCTTGAGACCAGGAGTTTGACTCCAGCGTGGGCAACACAGTGAGACACTCGTCTCTACAAAAATAAAATAAAAGAAAATGAGTAATCATAACTAGCCAGAAAAGAAAAAAAAAAAGCCAGATGCAAAAGAGTAAATCCCATATGGATTTCGAGAAAAGACAATAAAGGAAAGCAGCGGTTTTGAGGGGAAAGTGGTTGGGAAAGGGCAAGGGGCACAAAGGAGCTTTTTGGGGTGATGGAAGTGATGGTGGTGGTGGTTTCACAACTGTGTATGTCTGTCAAAACTCACTGAAGCAGAGATTTTAAAAAGATGGATTTTATTGTATGTAATTTATATCTCAATGAAGTTGAATGCCACAATAAGACACTTGTCATACTCACAAAAAAGGCTAAAACAAAATGATGGACATTAATAGCAATGGGAACTCTCATCTAATGCTGGTAGAATATAAAAATAGTGAAACTATCTTGAAAAAAAGTTTGGCCCCTTTTTTTTTTTTTGAGACAAAGCTTTTCTCTTGTTGCCCAGGCTCAGTGCAATGGTGCGATCTCAGCTCACTGCAACCTCCACCTCCCAGGTTCAAGCGATTTTCCTGCTTCAGCCTCCCCAGTAGCTGGGATTACAGGCATACAGTACCACACCTGGCTAATTTTGTATTTTTAGTACAGATGGGGTTTCTCCACGTTTGTCAGGCTAGTCCCGAACTCATGACCTCAGGGGATCTGCCCACCTCGGCCTCCCAAAGTGTTGGGATTACAGGCGTGAACCATGGCACCCAGCCTTTTTTTTTTTTGATGGAGTCTCGCTCTGTCACCCAGGCTGAAGTGTACAGTGGTGTGATCCCGGCTCACTGCAACCTCTGCCTCCCAGGTTCAAACAATTCTCCTGCCTCAGCCTCCCAAGTAGCTGGGATTATAAGCGCCTGCCACCATGCTGGGCTAATTTTTGTAATTTTAGTAGAGATAGGGTTTCACCATGTTGGCCAGATTAGTCTCGAACTCCTGACCTCAGGTAATCTGCCCATCTCAGCCTCCCAAAGTGCTGGGATTACAGGCGTGAGCCACCACGCCCGGCTGGCCATTTCTTATATAGTTACTCATTCATTTTCCCTATGTCCCAGGAGTTCTACTTCTGGTATTTATTGAAGAAAATAAAAATATTTGTCCACAAAAAGAATGTTTACAGCAGGATTATTTACAGTAGCTAAAAACTGGAAACAACTCAAATGTCCAGCAACAGATGAATGGATAAACAAATTGGTACAACAGAATACTGCACAGCAACAAAAATGAATAACTACTAATATGTGCACTGACATGGCTAAATCTGAAAGACACTATGCTGTGTGAAGGAGAACTCAAAAGAGTACATACTGCATGATTATATTTATATGAAGTTCTAGAGCATATAGAACTAAGTTATGATTATAGAAATCATTATAATGGTAGAATATGGTGCAAAAATATTAAATACAATTTACACTTCTATTTTTAAAAAATTAAGTTGAAATAGGGATTAAGTTAGTATTCAAAATACATGCCATCAGATCCATACACCTGCAAGGACAGGGTCACAGATTTGACTTTTAGCTTCTTAGCCACAGAAGGGAAGAGTTCAGAACAATCAGTTACATGATTGTATCCAAAAGACTAGGGGGGCGGGGGAATCAGCTATTGGCCGGGCGCAGTGGCTCATGCCTGTAATCCCAGCACTTTGGGAGGCTGACGTGGGAGGGTCACTTGAGGTCAGGAGTTCAAGACCAGCCTGAACAACATAGGGAGACCCCATCCCTACAACAATTTTTTTTTCTTTTATTATTTATTATTATTATTATTATTATTTTGAGACGAAGTTTTGCTCGTCACCCAGGCTGGAGTGCAGTGGCTCAATCTCGGCTCACTGTAACCTCTGCCTTCTGGGTTCAAGAGATTTTCCTGCTTCAGCCTCCCGAGTAGCTAGAAGTACAGGCACGTGCCACGTCTGGCTTTTTTGTATTTTTAATAGAGACAGGGTTTCGCTATGTTGCCCAGGCTGGTCTGGAATTCCTGACCTCAGGTGATCCGCCTGTCTCAGCCTTACCAAGTGCTGGATTACAGGCGTGAGCCACTGCGCCCAGCTAAAAAAAAAAAAATTTTTTTTTAATTAGCCCGGCATGGTGATACAGGCCTGTAGTCCCAGCTACTCCAGAGGGTGAAGCAGGAGGATCACTTGAGACCAGAAGGTCAAGGATGCAGTGAGCTATTATTGCACCACTGTACTCCAACCTAAGCAACAGAGTGAGACCTTGTCTCTTTAAAAAAAAAAAAAAAAAAAAAAAAGGGAATCAAAAGCAACAAGTATTTTTACATTTTGGAACTCAGATATGAGAGAAATTCCCACACTGCACCACAGTTGAGGTCGTGGACAACCAAATTCAGTCTACACACATTTCCCTTGGCTGTTGCTTAAAAGGTCTTGTGATATAACAACAAAGTGAACTGCAGTTGAAGCAACTTTATGAGAAGCCATGACATATGAATCAGACCCCACTGAAACCAGTAATAGGGATAAATGGACATGCTGTTAGGGTATAAGACAGCCAAAAAATGTTCATTCAGGATAGACATTACAGCCCTAATAACACACCTGATTCTTTGCTTTAGCCTAATAAGGACAGAAGATTTCTAATCAGTGAGAGGAGTTTCCATCGGCCAGTGATTTGGGAAACTGTTGGGAGTTGCGGTGAACACAGGAGAGAGCCACTCAGGAGCTGGACAAGGGTGGTAGCAGTGGGGATGCAGAAAGGGGACATACTGGAGATACTTTTTTTTTTTTTTTTTTTTTTTTTTTTGAGACGGAGTCTGGCTCTGTCGCCCAGGCTGGAGTGCAGTGGCCGGATCTCGGCTCACTGCAAGCTCCACCTCCCGGGTTCACGCCATTCTTCTGCCTCAGCCTCCCGAGTAGCTGGGACTACAGACGCCCGCCACCTCGCCCGGCTAGTTTTTTGTATTTTTTAGTAGAGACGGGGTTTCACCGTGTCAGCCAGGATGGTCTCGATCTCCTGACCTCGTGATCCGCCCGTCTCGGCCTCCCAAAGTGCTGGGATTACAGGCTTGAGCCACCGCACCCGGCCGGAGATACGTTTTGTGGTAAGAAGTCGTTCAGATTCAGAACCTGCTCACAGATTTGCAAGTGGGAGAAAGTGAAATCAAGGCTAATAGTTCCTAGGTTTTTGTTTATAACTTAGTTTTCTCTTGTGATTACATTCTTTCATTTTACAGTTTTTATTGAGAGCCTGCTAAACGCCATGTTACATTCAAGGTGCCCGATTACAGAGGTGGCGAAGCTAAGGCCCTGCTCTCACTTGATTAAGAGCACAGATGCTGAAGCTTGTCTGCTTGGATTCAAATGCCAGCTCTGGGCTGGGCATGCTGGCTCATGCCTGTAATCCCAGCACTTTGGGAGGTAAAGGTGGGAGGATCACTTGAGCCCAGGAGTTCGAGAGCAACCTGGGCAACATATTGAGACTCTGTCTCTACCAAAAAAGAAAGAAAAGAAAAAGAAAAATTAGCTGGGCATGGTGGCACATGACCATAGTCCTAGCTACTGGGGAAGCTAAGGTGGGAGGATGGCTTGAGCCCAGGAGGTCAAGGCTGCAGTGAGCAGTGATCATACCACTGCACTCCAGCCTGGGTAACAGAGTGAGACCTTGTTTCAAAAAATAAAAAATCTCAGTTCTGCCACTAACTAACTGTGCGACCATGTGCAAGTTACTTAACCTACCAAGACTCAGTCTCCTCATCTGTAAAATGGGCATAATAAAAGTATCCACCTTCTAGAGTAATAGGCACAATTCTAAATGCCTAACAAGATTAAACATTAGCAAGGTGTGGGCTCACACCTGTAATCCCAACAATTTAGGAGGCCAAGGTGAAAGCATTACCTGAGCCCAGGAGTTTGTGACCAGCCTGGGCAACATGTCAAGGCCCTGTTTCTACAAAAATTACAAAAAATTAGCCAGGCATGGTGGTGCACACCTCTGGTCCCAGCTACTTGGGAGGCTGAGGTGGGAGGATCGCTTGAGCCCGGGAAGTGGGGGTTGACATATTCCAGCCTGGGCAACAGAGTGAGACCCTGTCTCCAAAAAAAAAAAAAAAAAGGCATAATAAGTTTTAGCTATTACAATTTAAGGAGCTGTCATTCTAGTGAAGGGAAGCAGAAAATAAACTAGCACTAAATATTAGGTTATGGTAAGTTCAAAGAAGAACATTTAAAAAGGAGATATAATAGAAAGCTTCATGTACTACTTTACTTAGGTACTCAGGAGATGACATTTAATCTGAGACCTAAATAGCAAGGGGCCAGACACGAAAATACCTAGGAAAATAACATTCTAGAAACAACAAATGCATACTCCCCAAGGCAAGAACAAGCTTAGCACATCTCAGGGACAGAAAGAAGGGTAACGGCCAGGTGCAGTGACTCACGCCTGTAATCCCAGCACTTTGGGAGGCCAAGGCAGGTGGAGGAGTTCGAGACCAGCCTGGCCAACATGGTGAAACCCTGTCTCTACTAAGAATACAAAAAAATGAACCAGGCGTGGTGGTGCACGCCTGTAATCCCAGCTACTCAGGAGGCTGAGGCATGAGAATCAGTTGAACCCAGGAGGTGGAGGTTGCAGTGAGCTGATATTGCACCACTGCACCCCAGCCTAGGCAACAGAGTGAGACCCTGTCTCACAAAAGGAAGGGAAGAAGGGAGGGAGGGAAACAAAGCTGGAATTCAATGACACAGGGAGAAAATGATGCAAAAATGAAGTTGCAAAGCAAGTAGTTGACAGATCACTAGGTCCTGATAGGTCAAGGTAAGCAATTAATTTTTTATTATTATTATTTATTTATTTATTTTTGGAGACAGAGTCTCGCTGTGTCTCCCAGGCTGGAGTGCAGTGGCGTGATCTCAGCTCACTGCAACTCAAGTGATCCGCCTGCCTCGTCCTCCCAAAGTGCTAGGATTACAAGCGTGAGCCACTGCACCTAGCCTTAGATTTTATTTTAAGCACAATGAGGGCCTGGGGGAGCACTTTAAGAGGAGGGTGGCATGATTTGTCTTACATTTTAAATAAATCAGCCCGGGAGCGGTGGCTCACGCCTGTAATTCCAGCACTTTGGGAGGCCAAGGCAGGTGGATCATGAGGTCAGGAGGTCGAGACTATCCTGGCTAACACAGTGAAACCCCGTCTCTCCTAAAAATACAAAATAATTAGCCGGGCTTGGTGGTAGGCGCCTATAGTCCCAGCTACTCGGGAGGCTGAGGCAGGAGAATGGCATGAACCCAGGAGACGGAACCTGCAGTGAGCTGAGATCGCACCACTGCACTCCAGCCTGGGCAACAGAGCAAGACTCTGACCCAAAAATAATAACAAATAAATCAGTCAGGCTATTGTGTGGAGAATAGGTTTTAGGGTGGCAAGAAAGGAAGCAGAAAATTAGGAAGCTATTATAGGACTGAGGGCAAGAAATGACAGTGACTTCATCTGCAGTAGTAGGTGATGGACAGATCTGAGATGTGTCTTAGATATAGCATCAACAAGACTTACACTTTAACCCTAGCACAGTGGCTCACACCTGTAATCTCAGCACTTTGAGAGGCAGAGGCAGGAGGATGGCTTGAGTCCAGGAGTCTGAGACCAGCCTGAGCAACATGGTGAGACTCTGCATTTCTTAAAAAGAAAAAAGAAAAAAAATTAGCTGGACATGGTGGCATGCACCTGTGGTCCCAGTTACTCGGGAGGCTGAGGCAGGAGGCTCACTTGAGCCCAGGTCAAGGCTGCAGTGAGCCGTGATCACACTACTGCACTCTAGCCTGGGCAACAGTGAGACCCTCAAAATAAACAAACAAACAAACAAATAACTTCTGCCTTTCAAGTTTGTTGGGAGGGTAAACAAGCTATAGGATAAGTGAAAATCACCCCCAGCACCTGACACACATCATAGGCATTAGGGTAATAGCTGGCTTCTCTTCCCTTTCACAGTCCTATAGAGATTTTTAAAAAATAGCATCTCTTGGTTTATTATATTGTCAGTGTTTGTGGTGATGGACTACCACCTGTGTAGACCTCTCAGAATCTATTAATAAATATATTCCTCAAAAACGAACATTTGGGAGCCGGGCATGGTGGCTCACACCTGTAATCCCAGCACTTTAGGAGGCCGAGGTGAGCAGATCACCTGAGGTCAGGAGTTCAAGGCCAGCCTGGCCAACATGCTGAAATCCTGTCTGTACCAAAAATACAAAAAATTAGTCTGGTGTGGTGGCAAGTGCCTGTAACTCCAGCTACGCAGGTTGAGGCAGGAGAATCGCTTGAACCTGGGAGGCAGAGGTTGCAGTGAGCTGAGATTGCGCCACCACACTTCAGCCTGGCTGACAGGGTGAATGAGACTCCGTGTCACAGACACCCTCCACACCCAACACACACACACAAAGGCATTTGATAAGCACTTGCCAATTAACTTTATACATCCAGAAATAACATCACCAAATTAACTACCAATGTTCTAAACATAAACAATTTTGGTTCTTTTAACTCATACTTCAAAATCCCTACTTACTTTTCTCATATTCCTTCCAATAATTTGTTAGGAGGTGGACCTGTCAATAGGAAGGACAAAAATTATTATCACCAATACTCTCAAAATAATCGTCACCAAGAAAACCCAATACACTCAGGGAATTTTCAGAATTCGGTCAAGCCCATCCAACTGTCTCCAAGTTTTGACTCTGCCTAAAGGACTCCTCACAGTTGGTTTAGCCCAACCCAGTAAGAAACATTTAACAAATAATTAAAAGTGTTGTGCCAAGGTGATTGTGTTGCCGAGATACGGTTGTTGGTAGCCGGGGAGTGGTAGGCAGATCCAGCCAAGAATTGTGCCCTAAACCAGGAGCTCTGATGATGAAATCACAGGATGTGTGAGTTTGGGGCTTGATGCTCATCCCAGGTGGTTTCCTACCATGGAAAACATTTGATGTATAAGAGTAAGGCTCAGCTGGGCACGGTGGCTCATGCCTGTAATCCCAGCACTTTGGGAGGCCGTGGCAGGCGGATCACCCGAAGTCAGGAGTTCAAGGCCAGCCTGATCAACATGGAGAAACCCCGTCTCTACTAAAGGGGAAAAAAAAAAAAATTAGCCTGGCGTGGTGGCGCATGCCTGTAATCCCAGCTACTTGGGAGGCTGAGGCAGGAGAATAATTTGAACCCAGGAGGTGGAGGTTGCGGTGAACCAAGACTGCACCATTGCACTCCAGCCTGGGCAACAAGAGCATAACTCCATCTCAAAAAAAAAAAAAAGAGTAAGCCTCCACTGGGTGTGGTGGCTCACACCTGTAATCCCAACACTTTGGGAGGCTGAGGTGGGCAGATCACTTGAGGTCAGAAGTTCGAGACCAGCCTGGCCAACATGGTGAAACCCCTCCCCCTGCCGTCTCTATTAAAAATACAAAAAGCAGCTGGGTGCGGTGGCCGGTGCCTGTAGTCCCAGCTACTCAGGAGGCTGAGGCGAGGAGAATTGCTTGAACCTGGTAGGCAGAGGTTGCAGTGAGCCCAGATGGCGCCATTGCACTCCAGCCCTGGGCGACAGACTGAGACTCCATCTCAAAACAAAAAACAAAAAGTGAGGCTCTATTGCTACTCCCTGATTTAATAAACGTCTCTGGGACACAATTTCTTCATCTGTACAAAAGGTAAATTAAAAAAAACGCTTGGCAAGTTCACTGTGGCGAATTATCTACGACACAGGAATGGAAAGTGCTTTACAGATTGCACAGCACTCCTTACACATGAGTAATTAGTGTTCACAGGTTCAGCCACTTTTGGGGAGGAGGAAAATGTGGTCTTTTAGAGGCCAAACGTCTTCCCAAACTCCTAACAGCCAACGAAGGGCTCGGTGATCTCCGCGCTTCAGACTCGGCCCAATTCTCAAAGCCTGGTTTAAGTACACTTTTCCCTCAGCCTACAGGAGTGGCCCAAGGGCAAACCGTCCCGGGTTCGTGTCCCACCTCTGCCTCAAAGACTACACCCTCTTAGGACAGGTGCGTGTCCCCGGTGGCCCGGGCTGCCAGCTTGGGAAGGAGGCGGTGGCACCCGGGCGGCCGAGTGCTTAATAATGGCAGTTGCCCTGTCAGCCCCGTCACCTGTCACTCCCTCCCCCGACTTCTCCCGCACCGCGGCCGCAATCTAGCCCGGACGCTCCGAGAGCTCTCTCTGAGCCGGGCACGGTCCTCGCTGCTCGGCCAAGTGCAGCCCCCTCACCTCAGTGCGACTAAGACAAAGCAGGGTCCCGCCGGCCCCTGTCCCCTCCCTAAGGCGCGCCCTCAGGGCGGGAGCCCCACCTCGGCCAGCCCCCCAGTTCAGTGGCCCACAGGCTCGACTCCCGCGCTGACGCTCAGCGCCTCCCTCCTCCACAGCCGTCACTGACCGCTCCCCTCTAGCCTGGACCCCGCTGTCCAGCAGTCCCAGCTGGCCCGCGCCGCGCTCCTCCCGCTCTGGCAGTTCTGGCACCGGTAGCGCTCCTGCAGCCTTCCAGCCTAGAGGGCTCCGGGCGGGCACGCGCTGGGGGCGGGGCGGGGCGGGGGCGGGGATGGGGGCGGGGAGACGCGCTCGGGGCGGCCGGCGGTTGGTGCTCGCAGCCCGCGTGCCCGCCTTCCCCGTCACGTAACCTTTGGGCCCCGCCCACATCGGGAGTTGCGCTGGGGCTCTTGGTGCGACGCCCTCCGGCTGAGCGCTCGGGGCGGGACCTTCCCCGTGGCCCTGAGGGGCAAAGAGGGCACCGTCCAGTGATCGTCCCGTTGTGCAGAAGAGGCGAGCTGAGGCACGGCGGCAGGCGGGGCGTCAAAGCAGTTAGCGCCGCGCCTGGCCGCTAGTCCGCGCGGGAAAGCTTTGTCTCCCTTCCTTCGGATGGAATTGGAACTGAAGCTCTGGGAGCGCCCGAACTGTGCGGTCCTCGAGTTCACTGCTATACCCACAGTGCGCAGAGCATAGGGGCACGCGATACATTATTTGAATGAATAACTCTCTTATCCTGGCCTTTCTCTAACTCTTCCACTTCTACTTGGGTCACCCGCCCCCTCCCCAGGAGTCTTATAACAGGAGGAAGAGGAGACAGAAGTGGCTCATATGGGTAAAAGCCCTCGTCCTGCAAATCAGTGACACAAAGGAGTTAGTCAAACCAAAGTACCGTTTTAAAAAGATTGCTACGTAGCAAAATAATAGGATAGGGTAAGAGGGGAGCCCAACTAGGAGCTTCAGTGGGATCCAGGGTTGATATGATGGTGGTCTGGATTTAAGTGATGGCAGTAGAGATAAAAAGAAGTAAAAATTCCAGCCCAGGCAACATAATGAGACCCTGTCTCTACCAAAAAAAAAAAAAAAAAAAGTTTTTTGTTTGTTTGTTTTTTGATTATCTGTGTGCGATGTCTCACTCCTGTAGTCCCAGCTACTGGGGCGGGGTTTGAGGGTTGGCTGACGTTTGAGGCTTCAGCCCAGGAGGTGGAGGCTGCAATGAGCCGTGGTCGCGCCACTGCACTCTAGCCTGGGCGACAGAGGGAGACCCCGTCTGAAATAAATAGATAGAAGTAACAAATATTTGAGGTAGCTTTTGGAGAATAAACGGGATTTGCTATTGGATTGAACAATGAGGGATGGAGAGGGAGAAATCAAGAGGAAATCCCTGAGTGGTTGATTGTGCTATGTATTAAAATGCAAAAACGGGAGCGGTTGCTCACGCCTGTAATCCCAGCACTTTGGAAGGCCGAGGCGGGCGGATCACTAGGTCAGGAGTTCAAGACCAGCCTGGCCAACATGGTGAAACCCTGTCTCTACTAAAAATACAGCAATTCGGCCGGGCGCGGTGGCTCAAGCCTGTAATCCCAGCACTTTGGGAGGCCGAGACGGGCGGATCACGAGGTCAGGAGATCGAGACCATCCTGGCTAACACGGTGAAACTCCGTCTCTACTAAAAAATACAAAAAACTAGCCAGGCGAGGTGGCGGGCGCCTGTAGTCCCAGCTACTCGGGAGGCTGAGGCAGGAGAATGGCGTAAACCCGGGAGGCGGAGCTTGCAGTGAGCTGAGATCCGGCCACTGCACTCCAGCCTGGGCGAGAGAGCGAGACTCTGTCTCAAAAAAAAAAAAAAATACAGCAATTTGCCTGGCATGGTGGTGCACGTCTGTAGTCACAGCTACTCAGGAGGCTGAGGGAGGAGAATCGCTTGAACTCGGGAGGCAGAGGTTTCAGTGAGCGAAGATCATGCCACTGCACTCCAGCTTGGGCGACAGAGCCAGTTACAAAAAATAAATAAAAGAAGTAAGTGTGCACAGTATATAGTAGTTATGATCATCCTATTAGACACCGGTATGGTAGAAACCAGCTGAGAAAAATAACCTTTATTAGTTGCTTAATCTTTTAGTAATACTTTAGGAGTAAACCCATACATTTCACAGAGCATCTGCTAGTGACAAATCATCTTATTCATCAAATATTTATTTATTTATTTATTTAAGATGGAGTTTCACTTTCTTGCCCAGGCTGGAGTGCAGTGGTGCAATCTCGGCTCACTGCAACCTCTTCCTCCTGGGTTCAAGCCATTCTCCTGTCTCAGCCTCCCAAGTAGCTGAGATTATAGGTGCCTGCCGCCACGCCCAGCTAATTTTTGTATTTTTAGTAGAGACGGCGTTTCACCATGTTAGCCAGGCAAGTCTCGAACTCCTGACCTCAGGTCATCTGCCCGCCTCAGTCTCCCAAAGTGCTGGGATTACAGGTGTGAGCCACTGCACCTGGCCTCATCAAATATTTATTTGGTGCCTACTGTGCACCAGGCCCCGTGCTGGACTCTGGGAAAACACAGGTGAATCTCTCTGTCCTCATGGAGCTTCCTACCTCCTTCAGGGAGACAATGAAGACTTATCAAACATCTAATTCCATCTGAGGAGGAATTTAGCAGGTGTTGTGATACAGCCTAGGCAATGGGGGAAAAGCCTGCTAAGTAGGGAACATACCTTTACTTGCAGGATAAGAAGGAGCCATTTCTGGGAAGGGAATTGTGGGAGAAGAGCATTTCGGGCAGAGACCCAGAATATAGGGACTGAGGTGGAGAAAAGTTCCAGTTAGCAGGAGAGCACAATGGAAAACCTTTGAAGGCTTTAAGCAGGAGAGTAAACTGATTCGATGTCTGTATTACACTTAGTGTCTGTGTGAAGAATGAACTGGAGGTGGATCAAGAGAAGAAGCAAGGGGGCCGGAAGCGGTGGCTCGTGCCTGTAATCCCAGCACTTTGGGAGGCTGAGTGGTGCGGATCGCTTGAGGTCAGGAGTTTGAGACCAGCCTGGCCAACATGGCAAAAACCCCATCTCTTGTAATTTTTGTAAAAATACAAAAATTAGCCAGGCGTAGTATCACATGCCTGTAAACACAGCTACTAGGGAGGCTGAGGCTGGAGAATTGCTTGAACCCAGGGGGCAGAGGTTGCAGTGAGCCGAGATCATGCCACTGCACTCTAGCCTGGGTGACAGAGTAAGACTCCATCTCAAAAAAGAAAAGAAAAAGCATGGAGACCAATTAGAAGGGTCCTGTGGGGCTGGGCTCTGTGGCTCACACCTGTAATCCCAGCACTTTGGGAGGACAAGGTGGGTGGATTGCTTGAGTCCAGGATTCAAGACCAGCTTGGGCAACATGGAGAAATCCCCTCTCTACAAAAAATACAAAAAGTAGCCATGCCTGGTGGCGCACACCTGTGGTCCCCACTACTCAGGAGACTGAGATAGGAGGATTGCTTGACCATGGGAGGTTGGGGCTGCAGTGAGCTGTGACAGCCTGGGTGGTGACAGAGTAAGACCCTATCTCAGAAAAAAAAAAAAAAAAAAAAAAAAAGGAAAAGAAAAAAAGATGTTTCTTGTGGCTGGATGTGGTGGCACACACCTGTAATCCCAGCACTTTGGGAGGCCAAGGCAAGTGGATCACTTGAGGTCAGGGGTTCTAGACCACCCTGTCCAACATGGCGAAATCCTGTCTCTACTAAAAAAATACAAAATATTAGCCTAGCATGGTGGCACGTACCCATAGTCCCAGCTACTCCAGAGACTGAGGCAGGAGAATCGCTTCAACCTCAGAGGTGGATGTTGCAGTGAGCTGAGATTGTGCCACTGCACTCCAGCTTGGGTGACAGAGCGAGACTCCGTTTCTTTTTTTTCTTTTTTTTTTTTTTTGAGATGGAATCTCGCTCTGTTGTCCAGGCTGGAGTACAGTGGCACGATCTCGGCTCACTGCAACCTCCACCTCCTGGGTTCAAGCAATTCTCTGCCTCAGCCTCCTAAGCATCTGGGATTACAGGCACCCACCAACATGACCAGCTAATTTTTGCATTTTCAGTAGAGATGGGGTTTCACCATCTTGACAAGGCTGGTCTTGAACTCCTGACCTCGTGACCCACCTGCCTTGGCCTCCCAAAGTGCTGGGATTACAGGTGTGAGGCACCACGCCGGGCTGAGACACCGTTTAAAAAAAAAAAAAAAAAAAAAAGCCAGGCGCAGTGGCTTACACCTGAAATCCTAATCCCAGCACTTTGGGAGGCCAAGGTGGGCAGATCACCCGAGGTCGGTAGTTCAAGACCAGACTGACCAACATGGAGAAATCCTGTCTCTACTAAAAATACAAAATTAGGCCAGGTGCGGTGGCTCACACCTGTAATTCCAGCACTTTAGTGAGGCTGAGTTGGGTGGATTAACTGAAGTCAGGAGTTCGAGACCAGCCTGACCAACATGGTGAAACCTGGTCTCTACTAAATACAAAAAATTAGCCTGGCATGGTGGTGCATACCCGTAATCCCAGCTACTCGGAAGGCTAAGGCAGGAGAATCACTTCAACCCAGGAGGCAGAGGTTGCAGTGAGCCGAGATTGCACCATTGCACTCCAGCTTGGGCAACAAGAGTGAAACTCCGTCTCAAAAAAAAAAAAAAAAAAATGCATACATCATCAACAGTACAAGGAAGTAAAAACCTGAGCGTCCAGTTTCAGCGTTGGAAATAAGCAGAGCAGGAACGCCAGTGACTGGAACCGTTGGTGTAAGTGGAAATGGCCATTTATTAGGAATTCAGTTGAAACATCTTATTAAACACAGGTTGCTAAGCAACAGTGGCCACCCCAGAACAGTAACAGTGTGGCAGTTCCTTCTGCTACGGAGCTCCTGGGCAGGGGTTTTATCCTGTAGCAAAGGTACCTTTTTGGCTGGACTAATTCATCCCTCTACATGTGGACTTAATACGCTCCTGTCTTTTAAGGCCTTCTGTGCATCACTGTCCCTCTGTCCAGGATCATTGATCTGTCTGTCTCCACTGGATCACTCCCACTAGCAACACAAACGTGCTTTTCTGTTTCATACTATGTAAATAAATCCCTTGAACTTGTGTCCTCTGCTCTCTGCCCTGCCAATCTGCTATTCAACCCAGACAACTTTTTTCTTATTGTTGGTTTTTTGGTTGGTTGTTTGTTTTTAAGAGAAAATCTCACTCTGTCACCCAGCCTGGAGTGCAGTGGCAAGATCTCGGCTCACTGCAACCTCTGCCTCCCAGGTTCAACCAGTTCTCCTGCCTCGGCCTCTGAGCAGCTGGGATTATAGGCATGCACCAGCACATCCAGCTAATTCTTTTTTTTTTTTAAACGGAGTTTCGCTCTGTCGTCTAGACTGGAGTGCAGTAGCATAATCTCGGCTCGCTGCATCCCCTGCCACCCTGATTCAAGCAATTCTCCTGTCTCAGCCTCCCGAGTAGCTGGGACTACAGGCACATGCCACCACACTCGGCTAATTTTTATATCTTTAGTACAGATGGGGTTTCACCATATTGGTCAGGCTGGTCTCGAACTCCTGACCTCAGGCGATCCACCTGCCTCAGCCTCCCAAACTGCTGGGATTACAGGCATGAACAATGTGCCCAGCCAATATTTTTCTATTTTTAGCAGAGATGGGGTTTCACCATGTTAGCCAGGCTGGTCTCAAACTCCTGACCTCAAGTGATCCACCCACCTCAGCCTCCCAAGTAACTGGGACTATACGCTTGTGCCACCACGCCAGGCTAATATTTTGTATGTTTTTTTAATCAAGACAGGCTTTTCACCATGTTGGCCAGGGAGATCTAGAATTCTTTTTTTTTTTTTTCCAGGCTGGAGTGCAATGGCACGATCTCAGCTCACTGCAACCTCTGCCTCCTGGGTTCAAGCGATTCAGCCTCCCAAGTAGCTGGGATTACAGGTACGCTGCACTAAGCCCGGATAATTTTTGTATTTTTAGTAAAGACGGGGTTTCACCACATCAGCCAGGCTCGTCTTGAACTCCTGACCTAAGGTGATCCGCCCGCCTTGGCCTCCCAAAGTCCTGGGATTACAGGCATGAGCCACCACGTCCAGGAGAACTCCTGATTTCAAGTAATCTACCTGCCTCAGCCTCTCAAAGTGCTGGGATTACAGACGCGAGCCACCATGCCCAGCCAGACAACTTTTTTTTTTTTTTTCTCTGTCACTAGGGTAGAGTGCAGTGTCATGAACATGGTTCACTGTAGCCTCAACCTCCTGGGCTCAAGCAATCCTCCCTCCTCAGCCTCCAGAGTATCTGGGACCACAGGTGCACGCCACCACACTTGGCTAATTTAAAAAAATTTTTACCCTGGCACAGTGACTCAGGCCTGTGATCTCAGCACTTTGGGAGGCCAAGGCAGGAGGATCACGAGGTCAGGAGATCAAGACTATTCACCCAAGTGGGAGAATCACCTGAGGTCGGGAGTTCGAGACCAGCCTGACCAACATGAAGAAACCCTGTCTCTATTAAAAATACAACAACAACAACAACAAAACAAAAAATTAGCCAGGTGTGGTGGCGCATGCCTGTAATCCCAGCTACTTGGGAGGCTGAGGCAGGAGAATTGCTTGAACCTGGGAGGCAGAGGTTGTGATGAGCCAAGATCGAACCATTGCCTGGGAAATGAGAGTGAAATTTGTCTCAAAACCAACCAACCAAACAAACTCTAATGCCTTTCCCTTGCACAGAATAAAATCCAAGCACTCCACAAGACCCTGAATGACCTGGTTCCAGCTTTCTCTCTAACCTCGTCTTGTGCCACCCTCTCCATCTTTTGCTATATCCATCTACTCTCCCTATTTTTCTGTTTATTGTGTACCAAGCTTGGGTTGGCCCCAGGACCTTTGCACTTGCTGTTCCACCAATGTGGCCTTTGCACTTGCTGAACCAATCTTTCTTTTTCTTTTTTTTCACCACTATCTCATTCCAGAACATTTATTTATTTATTTATTTATTTATTTATTTATTTGAGATGGAGTCTTGCTCTGTTGCCCAGGCTGGAGTGTAGTGGCGCGATCTCAACTCACTGCAACCTCCGACTCCCTGGTTCAAGCGATTCTCCTGCCTCAGCCTCCCAAGTAGCTGGGATTACAGGCACGTGCCACCACGCCCAGCTAATTTTTGAATTTTTTTTTTTTTTTTTTTTTTTTTTTTTTTTTTTTTTGAGACGGAGTCTCGTGCTGTCACCCAGGCTGGAGTGCAGTGGCCGGATCTCAGCTCACTGCAAGCTCCGCCTCCCGGGTTCACGCCATTCTCCTGCCTCAGCCTCCCGAGTAGCTGGGACTACAGGCGTCCGCCACCTTGCCCGGCTAGTTTTTTGTATTTTTTTTTTTTAGTAGAGACGGGGTTTCACCATGTTAACCAGGATGGTCTCGATCTCCTGACCTCGTGATCCGCCCGTCTCGGCCTCCCAAAGTGCTGGGATTACAGGCTTGAGCCACTGCGCCCGGCCAATTTTTGAATTTTTAATAGAGATGGGGTTCACCATCTTGGCCAGGCTGGTTAAGATCTCCTGACCTTGTGATCTTCCCACCTTGACCTCCCAAAGTGCTGGGATTACAGGGGTGAGCCACTGTGCCTGGCCAGGTCTATGAGTTTTAAAGATCACCTGTGTGGATTAAAGGTGAAGATTTAAAAAGGGTGACCATGGGAGGCGGAGGTTGCAATGAGCAGAGATCCCACTGCACTCCAGCCTGGATGACAGAGGGAGACTCCATCTCAATCAATCAATCAATAAAAGAAAGAGGGCAGGGCGCGGTGGCTCATGCCTGCAATCCCAGCACTTTGAGAAGCCAAGACAGGCGGATCACTAGGTCAGGAGATCGAGACCATCCTGGCTAACACGGTGAAACTCCCTCTCTACTAAAAATACAAAAAATTAGCTGGCATGGTGGTGGGCACCTGTAATCTCAGCTACTTGGGAGGCTGAGGCAGGAGAATGGTGTGAACCCGGGAGGTGGAGCTTGCAGTGAGCCGAGATCGTGCCACTGCACTCCAGCCTGGGCAACAGAGCGAGACTCCGTCTCAAGAAAGAAAGAAAGAAAGAGAGAGAGAGGGAGGGAGGGAGGGAGGAAGGAAGGAAAGGGTGACCACTTGAAGGGCTGCTGAAATGGGCCGGTGGCTTGTATTAGAGTGGTAGTGGAGGAAATACAGGATATATTTTGGAGGTAGAAAAACCAACATGTTGGCAGCATGGATACAGGGGTTTAGGGTGGAAGGGGTTGAAGGAAAGAAAGACATCTAGGAAGAGTTTCACATCTCCATGGTGGACCTCAAATTTAGGCATATGTTTTGTATGTATTCAGCCTCCACATATTGCATTTAGAGTCTCAATTAATTCATTGGGACACAGCATAGCATAGGGAAGGAATTTGTACTAAATTTGGAATCCCTATCCTGTGTGATCTTGGAAAGTGCCTAAACCTGAAGAGCCACCACTTCCTCTTCTTTCAAACGGTGATAGGATGTGTAAGGGTTTGAAAAGATGTTTGCAAAGCTCCACAACAGCACCTAGAACTCAGGGTGTCTAAAGAGGTTGTGGGAAACCCTAACGGGATGAGGCAGAGAGCCTCAGATTCAAGGTTTTTACCCAGGAGGGAGTGGTGCATGAGGAAGGTTGCAAGATTTTGAGGAGGCTGGACACTTACAGCATTGAGAAAAAGAATATTCCAGTTTCAGCTGACGCGGTGGCTCACGCCTGTAATCCCAGCACTTTGGGAGGCTGAGGCGGGTGGATCATGAGGTCAGGAGTTCAAGACCAGCCTGGCCAAGATGGTGAAACCCCATCTCTACTAAGAAATACAAAACTTAGCCGGGTTTGGTGGCGGGCGCCTGTAATCCCAGCTACTTGGGAGGCTGAGGCGCGAGAATCGCTTGAACCCGGAAGGTGGAGGTTGCAGTGAACCAAGATCGCGCCACTGCACTCCAGCCTGGGCGACAGGGCAAGACTTCGTCTCAAGAAAACACACACACACACATACACACACAGTATTCCAGTTTCTTTCTTTTTTTTTCTTCTTTTCAATCTGGAGTATTTCAGTTTCTGCCTGAGTTGGAAATGAGTCCCTCTGCTATGCATCCCAGCAAAAGGACACCTTAAATACCTAACTCGGGAGAGTACGAGGTTATTCCTGGAGTCTGGAACAGTGACTATCATAGGTGCTCAGTAACCGTTTAGTGAATAACATCCCAATGAAGTCAAGAGGTTGGCGTAACTGGAACAGTCGGCGTGAGGCGCACCAGGTTTCCAGCGTTCCTGGTTTCCACGTCACTATGGTAACGCCCCACCCTGCACACCCAAGGCGAACTACAATTACCACAAGCGCCCGCGGTTTCCCCGCCCAAAGGGAGAGAATGGCGCGAGCAAGCACGGAACCGGCTTTTCCTCCTTCCTGCAGCGTGATTGGCCCGCGGCTCAGGGAGGCGACCAATGAGTGCTCTCGTGGAGAGCGACGAGGCCAATATGGCTTCCTGCACCTGGTGACGCTTGGCGAAACTGAGGTCTCATGGAGAAGCCCCCGAGTATTGAGGTGAGAAGGAGAGGACTTAGCGTGACTTGGAAGGGGAACCCCGAGATCCTCGCTCCGTGGACCCTTCTTTAGGGCTTTTAGCGACGTCTGGAGGATGGAAGGTGGAAGGATGGATAAACTGAGATAGTTAAACTGAGCCAGGGCCAGAGGCGACTGGCGTTACTTTTTGCTCCTCTCCTGCTGGGGCCAATGTTCGGCGAGTTCAGGGAGGAACAGCCGTCCCTGGCCTGGGGGAAGGGGAACTAGGTTTAGGATGTGAGAGCTCCTGAATCGATTCTTTATCCTCATTGTCTCGTGGCCGTGTTCTTTAGGGCTTGTGAGGCCTGTTACATGAGGTGGGAAGTGAAGGGCGATTAACGTTGGGTGAACATCACTCCTTGTCTGTAACGTTCATGTGCATTATCTTCCAGTACCCTCACAGGAATTATTCTTTCGTCTTTGTCGTTCAAGCCACTGAGGCTTAGAGGTGGTGCGACGCCCCAGGAAGTTACCCCGGCTGGAAAGTGAAGGAGGTTGGCTCTAAGTCTGTCCGCCTCCGAAACTGTCTGTTATGCTTTTCACATTGTACTGCAACCTGGAACCCACTCATCCCTTTTGTTTTTTCTTTCAGACGGAGTCTTGCTCTGTTGCCCAGGCTAGAGTGCAGTGGCCGGATCGCGGCTCACTGCAACCTCCGTCTCCGGGTTCAAGCAATTCTCCTGTCTCCGCCTCCCATGTAGCTGGGATTACAGGCATGCGCAACCACACCCGGCTAATTTTTATATTTTTAGTAGAGACGAGGTTTCACCATGTTGGTCAGACTGGTTTCGAACTCCTGACCTCAGGTGATCTGACTGCTTCGCCTCGACCTCCCAAAGTGCTGGGATTACAGGTGTGAGCCACTGCACCCCGCCTCATCCTTTAATCATTTGGTTTCTGGGCACTTTATATTTGTTTTAAGAGACGGGGTGTTCCTCTGTTGCCCTGGCTGGAGTGCAGTGGTTACTCACAGGCGTGATGACAACGCACTGCAGCCTCGAACTCTTGGGCTCAAGCAATCCTCACACCTCAACCTCCTAAGTAGCTGGGACTATAGGTGGTCTCTGTCACCCTGCCTGACAAGGGTACCTATATTTGAACTGTTTCCTTTCTAGCATATTTGCATGTATAGTTGCAAATATAAAGTGGAATAGCTCAAACATTCTGTAAGGGTAAAGGACAATAATAATGTGAAGAATAATAGCATGTCACACTTTTAGAGCTGTTACTGACTGCTGGAAATAGAACTAGGCTTTACATATCTTAATCTTCATAAGAATTATCTAAAGAAAGCTTATTATCTCTCTTGTAATGATGAAGAACTGAGGGTAGCAAGATAAAATACGCACAAAATCACACAGTTAATAAATGTTAGAGCCAGGATTCAAACCTAGGCAAATCATAGTCTATGCTTTCAACCAGTAAAAGTTGGCAACGTTTATTGAGCACTTACTATATGCAAGTCACTATTCTGAGTGCTTTGCCTGTATTGTCTCTTACTTCTCCCCCTTTTTTTTTTTTTGAGACAGAGTTGCTCTCTATCACCCAGGCTGGAGTGCAGTGGTGCAGTCATAGCTCACTGCAGCCTTGACCTCCCTGGCTCAAGAGATCCTCCCACTTCAGCCTCCCTAACCACCACGCCCAGCTAATTTTTTCCAGTTTTTGTAGAGACAGGGTTTCCCTATGTTGCCCAGTCTGGTCTTGAACTCCAGGCTCAAGCAATCCTCCTGCCTCGGCCTCCCAAAGTGCTGCGATTACAGGCATGAGCCACTGTGGCCAGCCCCCAAACCCTGTGAAATAGGTGGTACTATCCTCATTGTACAGATGTGGAAACTGAAACACTGCAAAATTGACTTGCTGCAGGTCACACAGCAAGTAAGCACTAGAGATGGTATTTGAGCTCTTCACACCTTTTTTTTTTTTTTTTCCCCTTTGAGACAGCGTCTCCCTCTGTCATCTAGGCTGGAGTGCAATGATGTGACCATGATTCAGTACAGCCTTGACCTCCCAGGCTCAAGCTATCTTCCCACCTCAGCCTTCTGAGTAGCTAGAACTACAGGTGCATACCACCACCACCTGGCTTTTTTTTTTTCTTTTGAGACAGTATCTCACTCTCTTGCCCAGGCTGGATAGCAGTGGCATGGTTATGGCTCACTACCGCCTTCACCTCCCAGGCTCAAGCAATCCTTCCACCTCAGCTCCAAGGAGCTGGGAATACAGGCACATGCCACCACACCTGGCTAATTAATTTATTTTTATTTTTTTGAGACGGAGTCTGGCTGTCGCCCAGGATGGAGTGCAGTGGCACCATCTCGGCTCACTGCAAGCTCCGTCTCCCAGGTTCACGCCATTTTCCTGCCTCAGCCTCCTGAGTAGCTGGGACTACAGGCTCCCACCACCACGCCTGGTTAATTTTTTGTATTTTTAGTAGAGACAGGGTTTCACCCTGTTAGCCAGGATGGTCTCAATTTCCTGACCTTGTGATCCGCCCGCCTCAGCCTCCCAAAGTGCTGGGATTACAGGCATGAGCCACCACGCCCAGCTGAGTCAAATATTTTTATTTTATAGATGAGAAAATTGAAGCCCACAGAAGTTAAATGACTTGCTCAAGGCCCTATAGCTAGTTAGGATCAGAGCTGAATCTAGCGCTATAGTACACCCCAAGATGCCACAGTTATCTGTGTGTCATCTGCCTCTCCGATCCTCTTTGGAGCAGTCTGGGTCCCAAATTAACTTTTCTGTGACTTAAACTGTTTCTGAGTTGAGATCATTTTGATGTAATATTGAACACAGAAGACATTTCTTTTTTCTTTTTGAGACAGAGTCACTCTGTCGCACAGGCTGGAGTACAGTGGTACGATCTTAGCTCACTGCAACCTTCGCCTCCCAGGTTCAAGCAGTTCTCTGCCTCAGCCTTCCAAGTACCTGGGATTACAGGCGCCTGCCACCACACCCAGCCAATTTTTGTATTTTTAGTAGAGACAGGGTTTCACCATCTTGGCCAGGTTGGTCTTGAACTCCTGACCTCGTGATCCACTCGCCTTGGCCTCCCAAAGTACTAGGATTTCAGGTATGGGCCACCATGCCCGGCTAAGAATTAATTTGTAATATATATCTTCTACCCCAGAAAGTCTTTGTGAAGTACCTTAGGATATTTCACTTTTTTTTTTTTTTTGAGATAGAGTCTCGCTCTGTCACCCAGACTGGAGTGCAGTGGCACAATCTTGGCTCACTGCAGCCTCTGCCTCCTGGGTTTAAGCGATTCTCTGCGCCAGCCTCCCGAGTGACTGGGACTACAGGCACCCACTACCACACCTGGCTCTTTTTTTTTTTTTGTATTTTTTAGTAGAGACAGGGTTTCACCGTCTTGGCCAGGCTGGTCTCGAACTCCTGACCTCAGGTGATCTGCCGGCCTCGGCCTCCCAAAGTGCTGAGATTACAGGCGTGAGCCACTGCACCCGGCCCTCATTGTTACACAGTATTCTATTTGAACCATGTTAAAATATCATCATTTGGAAATCCACAGAGGAGCCTGGTGAATTCCTAACACATATTTTCTGTCTTGTTAAGCTGTTGTATTGCATCATGGTGGAGAAATGTGGAAATAGGAGTAATGATCCTGGTATTTGGAAGGTTCCCGGAAGTGTGAGGGGGCTGATAGCAGATCTGCAGCTTCTCCCCCCGTGCACTAAAGCCAACCATAATTCTTTCTACCTGGTTTGTGTCATCCTCCATTAGGAGACCCCGTCTTCAGAACCAATGGAGGAAGAGGAAGATGACGACTTGGAGCTGTTTGGTGGCTATGATAGTTTCCGGAGTTATAACAGCAGTGTGGGCAGTGAGAGCAGCTCCTATCTGGAGGAGTCAAGTGAAGCAGAAAATGAGGATCGAGAAGCAGGGGAACTGCCGACCTCCCCCCTGCATTTGCTCAGCCCTGGGACTCCTCGCTCCTTGGATGGCAGTGGTTCTGAGCCAGGTGCCTTCAGAGTGTCCCCTGAGGATGGAGAGGAGTCAGAAGATTATAGAGGAAGAGGGGGATGGATATAGGCTATATGGGCAGAGCCATCCATATGTAAAAGGCTGTTAACTGTGATTTCTAAGGGATCAGATGTGTAAGGATCTGTAAGAGAGACAGAAGCACCCCAAGTAGCCACAGCGGTACTTCCTTTGCTGAATTTTTTTTTTTAAGACTTGAGTCTCGCCCTGTTGCCCAGGATGGAGTGCAGTGGCATGATCTTGGCTCACTGCAACCTCCACCTCCCGAGTTCAAGTGATTCTCGTGCCTCAGCCTTCCAAGTAGCTGGGATTACAGGCACCCACCACCACACCCAGCTAATTTTTGTATTTTTAGTAGAGGTGGGGGTTCACCATGTTGACCAGGCTGGTCTCAAACTCCTGAACTCAGGTGATTCACCCACCTCGGCTTCCCAAAGTGCTGGGATTACAGAAGTGAGCCACTGTGCCCGGCCCCAGTCTAATTTCACATTGTGACTTCATTCATTCTTTCATACAACTAATGTGTATTCAGCACAGTTTAGATGCTGCTGAATAACACGGTGCTGCTTTTTTGTGTAAGTATATACAGTGGATTTCCAGCCTGGATGTTAGAAGATAGGAAACCTAAAGTGTTTTGGTTCCTTTCTGAGAAGGGACAAATAGCTTGTGGCTTGGAAGTCAGGGTGGGAGTGGGGAGGTAATACATGATAAAGTGACCCTGGGTAGGAGGATTGGGTTGGGGGCGGGCAGATGAGAATCCCTGTGGATCATCTGGAAGCCAGTTGAGTTCAGAAATGTGATGCTTGGACAGCTGCTGAACCCCTGTGTCACGGCCTCCCATGTGTGGGCTGCCTGTGAAGAGAGGCAGGCTAGTCTGTGATGACACTGCCATCCCTTGGATCCCAAACTTTTTTTGTTTTGAGACAGGGTCTCATTCTGTCACCCTGGCTGGAGTGCAGTGGTGTGAAAATGGCTCACACTGCAGCCTTGACCTCCTGGGCTGAGGCAGTCATTCCACCTGAACCTCCTGAGTAGCTGGGACTACAGGCGTATGCCACCATGCCTGGCTAAGTTTTGTGGTTTTTTTTGTAGAGACAGGGTTTTGCCATGTTGCCCAGGCTGGTCTTGAACTCCCAAGCTCAAGTGATCCCCCACCTCGGCCTCCTAAAGTGCAAGGATTACAGGTGTGAGCCACTGCACCCGGCCCCAAACTTGTTACAAGAGTAATCTAATACTCTTTGCTGTTGAATCTTACTTCCTTTTTTATTTATTTATTTTTTTTTTTGAGATGGAGTCTCGCTCTATCGCCCAGGCTGGAGTGCAGTGGCACAATCTTGGCTCACTGCAAGCTCCGCCTCCCGGGTTCAGGCCATTCTCCTGCCTCAGCCTCCCAAGTAGCTGGGACTACAGGCACCCGCCACCACGCCCGGCTAATTTTTTGTGTTTTTAGTAGAGATGGGGTTTCACCATGTTAGCCAGGATGGTCTCAATCTAACCTTGTGATTCGCCCACCTCGGCCTCCCAAAGTGCTGGGATTACAGGCGTGAGCCACTGCGCTCAGCCTTATTTCCTTTCTATTCATGTTGTCTTCTTTTCATCCCTTGCCTGTTTTATCTTTCTCTCTTCTATCCTCTTCCAACCCTTCTTTTAGAATCTTAGGATTTAGAACTAGAAGGAACCATTAGAGACCACTTAGACCCGGGATTCTGCACATTAGAATCATCTAGGGGAGCTTTTAACAAACTATAGGTGCCAATCTCCCATCACAGACCATTAGAATTTTAGGTTCAGGCTTTTTTTTTTTTTTTTCTTTTTTTTTTTTTTTTTTTTTCAGACGGAGTTTCGCTCTTGTTGCCCAGGCTGGAGTGCAATGGCGCCATCTCAGCTCACTGCAACCTCCACCTCCTGGGTTGAAGGGATTCTCCTGCCCCATTCACCCGAGTAGCTGGGATTATAGGCGCCCAGCACCACGCCTGGCTAAGTTTTTGTATGTTGAGTAGAGATAGGGTTTCACCATATTGGCCAGGCTGGTCTATGAACTCCTGACCTCAGGTAATCCACCTGCCTCGGCCTCCCAAAGTGCTGAGATTACAGGTGTGAGCCACTGTGCCTGCTCAGGCATTTTTAAAAGCTCCCCAGGTGGGTCTAATAGTGAAGTCACGGGCCAGGCGTGGTGACTCACTCCTGTAATCCCAGCACTTTGGGAGGCCGAGGCAGGCGGATCACCTGAGGTCAGGAGTTCAAGACCAGCCTGCTCAACATGGCGAAACCCCTACTAAAGATACAAAAAATTAGCCGGGCGTAGTGGCACACGCCTGTAGTCCCAGCTACTCAGGAGGCTGAGGCAGGAGAATCCCTTGAATCCGGGAATCGGAAGTTGGAATGAGCCGAGATGGCGCCACTGCACTCCTGCCTGGGTGACAAGAGCGAAACTCTGTCTCAAAAAAAAAAAAAAAAAATGAAGTCACAATTAAAACACTGATCTAGCCGGCCGTAGTGGCTCACGCCTGTAATCCCAACACTTTGGGAGGCCGAGGTGGGCGGACCATGAGGTCAGGAGATCGAGACCATCCTGGCTAACATGGTGAAACCCCATCTCTACTAAAAATACAAAAAAATTAGCCGGGCTTGGTGGCGGCACCTGTAGTCGCAGCTACTAGGGAGGCTGAGGCAGGAGAATGGCGTGAACCTGGGAGGCAGAGCTTGCAGTGAGCCGAGATTGCGCCACTGCACTCCAGCCTGGGCGACAGAGTGAGACTCCATCTCAAAAAAAAAAAAAAAAACCACAGATCTCGTTCAGTCCCTTTACTATATAGATGAGAAAATAGAGCCATAGAGGTTAAGTGACTCTGGCACTTTTTCTTCCTATAAATTTTTTCTCTTCTTTTTTTTTGAGACAGTGTCTTATTTTGTTGCCCAGGCTAGAGGTACAGTGGTGCAAACATGGCTCACTGAAGCGTCAACCTCCTGGGCTCAAGCAGTCCCCCCCTCCACTTTAACCTCCCAAGAAGTTGGGACGACAGGCGTGTGCCATCACACCAGGCGTTTTTTTTGTTTGTGTTTTTTTGCAACAAGGTCTTGCTGGGTTGCCCAGGATGGTCTCGAATTCCTGCCCTCAAGCAGTCCTCCCTCCTTGGCCTCCCAAACTGCTGGGATTACAGACAGGAGCTACCATGCCTGGCTTCTTCTCACTTTCCTCTCACAAACTTTTCAACACTCACCTATTCCCCCAGTTGTCCTCATGGATTTCCATTAGCTCCTCTGTTGACATATGCAGCCAAGGGAGGCCAAGCAGCAGCACTTTGTTCAGGTAGATTCAGGATATACATGCCAGTACCTCCCATTCCTTCTCTTACTCCATTAGCCTTGGTCGGGGCAGGGGCTCACCTGGTTAATGCAGTGCCCCAGGTTTTGAAGGGCCCATCATTTTGTTGGCTTTGAGGTGGCCGTATCGGGTGAGTCATGTGCTAAGTTCTCTTCCCAGCTGTCTGTGAGATGTGTGGTATCGTGGGTACAAGGGAAGCCTTCTTCTCCAAGACCAAGAGGTTCTGCAGCGTCTCCTGCTCCAGGAGCTACTCCTCCAACTCCAAGAAAGCCAGTATCTTGGCTAGATTACAGGTGAGAGGCAGTCACCTGGGTCCTTCCCGGGGCCTTTGGTGCTGAGATAGGAGCCACTAATTGACTGAAGGCAAGGGCCAGGAAAGTTTGAAAAGCCCCTTGCTGGTGGCCAGCTGGTATTTATTATGTTCTCAAACTTCAGTGGACAGAAGAATCCATTTATGGAGCTTTTTAAATTATAGGTTCCTGAAGCTACCGTCTATTCCCTACCCTCATCCCCCAGAGTCTGGTGTGTTCGGTACATTTTAAACAAGAACTCTGGGGAAGGCTGACGCCCTTGGTCTTCACCCCACACTTTTATACATCCTTTGAAAGGAAGCTGGGAAACAGGCCCAAGGTTCACCAGCCATGGTGGCTTCAGGAAGTCCGTGCCTTGTCTGACTCCATATCACAGGCAGCTACCTAGAAAGTCTTGCCAATTTTCTAAATTACTGACATTTATAGAATTTTTAGAGATGGAAAGGTTCTTGGATGTGGTGTTGAACCCACACATTTATTAAGTATACTGAAGTCCAAGGAGGTAGAATAACATACCTAGTGTGGCTCTGTACGAAGAGAATGGCAGAATTGAGGCTGGAACCTAATCTCAGGGGCTTGATCTTACATTGTTTCCCAGTAGCTGTGACCAGCATCCACAACACTGCTTCCCAAATTTGCCTGCAAGCTGGGATCACGTGGAAAGTTTAAAAAATATTGATGCTGGTCGGGTACAGTGGCTCACGCCTATAATCCTAGCACTTTGGGAGGCCGAGGCGGGTGGATCACGAGGTCAAGAGATGGAGACCATCCTGGCCAACATGATGAAACCCCGTCTCTACAAAAAATACATAAATTAGCCAGGTGTGGTGGCGTGCGCCTGAAGTCCCAGTTACTCAGGAGGCTGAGGCAGGAGAATTGCTTGAACTTGGGAGGTGGAGGTTGCAGGGAGCTGAGATCGTGCCACTGCACTCCAGCCTGGGGAAAAAGAAAAATAAAATTAAAAAAAATATATTGATGCTTGGGTCCTACTCCGAAAGATTCTGATTTAACTGGGATGGCGTGTGGCCTGGACAGAGATTGAAAGAGCTCCCAGGTGATCCTAATGTGCAGCAAAGCTTGAGGACCACCGATGTTTATTAGAAACTGCTGTGTTCTAGAGCCTGCTTACTGCTTCATACACTATCGCCTTTGTGAGACAATTACCAGTGTTTCCCCATTTTGTAGATGTTAGTCAAGGCACAGAAAGGTCCCTCTCTTCAGAGAGCTAAGAATAATATTGGTAATATTAATAGCTACAGTTTGGGAGTACTCGCTAAGGGCTTGACATTCTCAGTCCAATTAATGATCTTTAAAAATTTGATTTTTAAAAAAATTCCTTTTTATAAAGGCTCAGAAATTTCAGTAACTTACTTAAAGGTATACTACTAAAAATTGTAGAACTGGGATTTTCCCCTACGTTTGCTTGGGACTTAAACCCAGATTTCTGCTTCACTGATCTCCTTAGTAAATTCCTGGTCAGTGCTTAAGTTACAAAATACAGACCAGATCAGTGGCCATTCCCTTTGGAAAGGGAGGACCCCCTTTGAGTACCTGATGAAAGCCGTGGACCCTCTCCTGAACATTCGTGTATGTACAGAAGGTTGCCTCCCAGTTCATGCGCATTTCTGGCCCCCTGTGAGGCCCATTCTTTGCTTTGGATCTATTGGTAGCGACACTGGAGGAAGGAGATGACTGAGACTTGAATCTGGCATGGCAGAAAGGCTTAAAAGATAGAACATGGGTCTCTCCCTGCTCTGTAGCCCTGCCTAGCACCCCCGACCCTTCCCCACAACCACCCCCTGAGCTCAGGATTGTTACTGTCATCACTGTTTCACACATGAAGAAACTGAAGCCCAAAAGAAGTTAAGTCACCGACCCAAGCCCAGGACTTCAACTTGGCAGCCCAAATCCAGAGTCATGATCCCAGCCGCTGGGCTACACATAGCCTCTCTCCTCTCCAGGGAAAACCACCCACCAAGAAAGCCAAAGTCCTGCACAAGGCTGCCTGGTCTGCCAAAATTGGAGCCTTCCTCCACTCCCAAGGGACAGGACAGCTGGCAGATGGGACACCAACAGGACAAGACGGTAAGATAGCAGAGGGCTCCGCTTAGGAAGCTGCCATGGCTGAGGAGGAGGCTGGGTTTGGGGTGGCCTTTTCTAGGAATGAAGACTGGGCAAACCGGCCAGGTGGAAAGTGCGCTAAGCCAGGGTCACCACGGATTGCACCTGCCTCACCTGTTGGGGATTGTGGAAATTACCCAGAAAAATCCCTTCAGCCACCCTTAAATCACCAGGACTCCTACCCATGATCATTCAAACGCCAAGAATTGGCTGTTTTTGTTTCTTTTTGCTTTTCTCCCTGTGGTTTCTGTTTCCCTGGGGCAATGAAGGCCCGGATCTGGTTGAAGGCAGGTTTGGAGAGGAAAGGAGCCTGTTTCTCTTTCTCTGAGTGTACAGCAATTGCTAAGCAAGTTAAACGCATGCATAAAGCAACTCCGCTATCACTGTTCTCAGTTTCTAACTGAAATGGAGCTCAGCAGGCAGGAGCTCAGTGGCAGGGGCCCTGGCGTGTGCGCACCCCTCCCCCACATTTAGATTGGGTGTGGCCAATCAGGTTGAGGGAGGTGGGAGGAATTTAAGCCCAGGGATATTTGAATTTTCCTCTTGGGGGAAGAAGGGCAAGAAATTTCCCTTTGAATGTTCCTTACTCCTGAGTCTTGCCGCCTTTCAATTCAGTCAACAGTGGTCCCTCATGGCCACTGGAGGAGCAGGTATAGGAGTGAAGGAGGGTGTCGTGGGCAGCGCCGTGAGAGGGGCTGCTGGGGGTGGGGGACCTACCTCTGCAGGTCCCACAGGGCCCTTGGGGTCCAGGCTCCTAGACTGGCTGCTGCTCAGGCTCCCAGCCTGACTCGTCCTCTTTCTGCTCTGCAGCTCTGGTCTTGGGCTTCGACTGGGGGAAGTTCCTAAAGGATCACAGTTACAAGGCTGCTCCTGTCAGCTGTTTCAAGCACGTGAGTGCCCTCGAGCTGAGGGAGGGAGGCCAGGGAGCCGGCCATGGAGCTGCTCCTCCACCTGCTTCACTGGGTGGCTTCAGGCTGGACGGTGGCAGTGGGGAGGTTTTTGCCCTGAATTCTCTAACAGGCTCAGCATTTTCATTCCCAGGGGAGTTGCCTCGTACCTGTGTCTAACACATATAATCCAATTTGCTTTGTAAAAAGCCTGCCCCTGGGTGCCTGGGCTAGCACAGCTGTGTCCAGGATCTGTGACGAACTAAACTCAAGTGACCAGGATGATGGAATGGGATACCCCAACTGGCTGAAGCCAGGGCTGAGAATAAAAAAGGTGAATTTGGCCGGGCACAGTGGCTCACACCTGTAATCCCAGCACTTTGGGAGGCTGAGGCGGGCGGATCACCTGAGGTGGGGAGTTCGAGACCAGCCTGGCCAACATGGTGTAACCCCATCTCTACTAAAAATACAAAAATTAGCTGGAAGTGATGGTGGGCACCTGTAATCCCAGCTACTTGGGAGGCCGAGACAGGAGAATCCCTTGAACTTGGGAGGCTGAGGTTGTAATGAGCTGAGATTGCGCCACTGCCTTCCAGCCTGGGTGATGAGCAAGACTCTTTAAAAAAAAAAAAAAAAAAAGTGATTTTCCCAAAGGAGAGTCAAAAGCACCATTGGCAGGAAAGTGAGGATTAGGTACTGGGAAGGCAACTAAAACACCCCAGTGCTGTCCTGGGGCATTTTATTTTATTTTATTTATTTTTTTGAGATGGAGTTTCACTCTTGTTGCCCAGGCTGGAGTACAATGGCACTGTCGGCTCACAGCAACCTCCCCCTCCCAGGTTCAAGCGATTCTCCTGCCTCAGCCTCCCGAGTAGCTGGGATTACAGGCACGCACCACCACGCCTGGCTAATTTTGTATTTTTAGTAGAGACGGGGTTTCTCCCTGTTGGTCAGGCTGGTCTCGAACTCCCAACCTCAGGTGATCTGCCCACCTGAGCCTCCCAGAGTGCTGGGATTACAGGTGTGAGCCACTGCGCCCGGCCCCCTGGAGCATTTTAATAGGAGGGAAGGTAGAGAGTAAACTTGCAAGGTGGATGGCTGTGTGTAAATGAGGGGGTCATGATGCCCAGAGCACAGGTTTGAGTGATGACTGAAGGAAAGTATATTTGTGCTAAGAACATTGCCCCACCATTGCTCAGGCTGGCACGGGCACGAAGGGATCCAGGCTCACCAAGCCATCATGTGCCCAAAATGATACAGTAAGAAACCAGTCCTGTAAAGATTAGGACTCGGTTCTGTCTGACTCGGTCTCTAGGCATCACCCTGCATCCCACCACCTCCACTCCCCGGCTCAACTCTTCAAGGACAGGGGACCTCATCTCTTTATCCCTAGAGGCTGGTTCTGCACACAGTGGGTGATGCGAAAAGTGGAGGTGCAAAGGAGGACTTGACTGAGGTCATGAGGCAGCCCGTCTCCCCTGCCAGCGCCGTTAGCTCACTCTCTCCGTACTCTCATCGCCACACAGGTCCCACTCTATGACCAGTGGGAGGATGTGATGAAAGGGATGAAGGTGGAGGTGCTCAACAGCGACGCTGTGCTCCCCAGCCGGGTGTACTGGATCGCCTCTGTCATCCAGACAGCAGGTGGGTGTTTGGCCAGGGCAGGGCCAGCGATGTGTCTGCAGGGTGACATCTCTAGATGGGTGGACAGTGTTGTAGGCAGCAGTTGGCTTCATAAAAATCCCACCTACTGGGGTTTCTGCCCCACTTCTAAGGATTCTTCTACCAGAGAAGGGAACACAGAGCTTGGCAGACTTGGAAACTCTAATTTTTTGTTTGTTTGTTTTTTTAGATGGTGTCTCGCTCTTTCACCCAGACTGGAGTGCAGTGGTGCGATCTCAGCTCACTGCAACCTCCGCCTCCTGGGTTCAAGCGATTCTCCAGCCTCCCGAATAGCTGGGACTACAGGCCACTTGGCCACCACACGGCTAATTTTTGTATATTTAGTAGAGACGGGGTTTCACCATCTTGGCCAGGCTGGTCTCAAACTCCTGACCTCAGGTGATCCTCTGCCTCCCAAAGTGCTGGGATTACAGGCGTGAGCCACCGCGCCTGGCTGGAAACCCCAATTTATAAAGTTTGTTCCAGGGCCGGGTGTCGTGGCTCACACCTCTAATCCCAGCACTTTGGGAGGCGGAGGCAGGAGGATTGTTTGAGCTCAGGAGTTCGAGACCAGCCTGGGCAACGTAGTGAGACACTGTCTCTACAAAAAATGAAAAAAATTTAAAAAGTAAAATTCATTCCAGGGATGGTCAGGTTATAGGGAATTAACTCTCAGCACCATGCCATAATGCTTTCCTAACTAGGAGCATGAATTTGATTGACTAGGACTGTTGTGGACAACAGGAATACACGTGCCTGGAAGTATAGGTGCCAGAAGTCCAGCTTAGGCTAGAGACAAGAGACGGCTTAACAACATACCTTCCCCAGGCCGGGCGCGGTGGCTCACGCTTGTAATCCCAGCACTTTGGGAGGCTAAGGAGGGCAGATCACAAGGTCAGGAGATCGAGACCATCCTGGCTAACACGATGAAACCCCGTCTCTACTAAAAATACAAAAAAAATTAGCCAGGCGTGGTGGCGGGCACCTGTAGTCCCAGCTACTCAGGAGGCGGTGCTTGCAGTGAGCTGAGATGGTGCCACTACAATCCAGCCTGGGCAACAGAGCAAGACTCCGTCTCAAAATAATAAAAAAAACACAGCATACCTTCCCCAGCTCACCCTCCTTCACAGGTGCCCTTTCCTTTCTTTTCAGGGTATCGGGTGCTGCTTCGGTATGAAGGCTTTGAAAATGATGCCAGCCATGACTTCTGGTGCAACCTGGGAACTGTGGATGTCCACCCCATTGGCTGGTGTGCCATCAACAGCAAGATCCTCGTGCCCCCACGGAGTGAGTTGATGAGAACATTCCCTCTCTTGTTCCTGCAGGGCCCCTGGTAGAGGGAGAGTCCTCTGCTTGTGTTAGGTAGAATGGGAGTCCTCTGTCTTGTTAGAACAGAAGCCACTTGCCCCCTGGCTTCCTGCCCTCCCCGTCTCAGAGGCCCAGGAGCCAATCCATGTGTGGAATCTGAGGTTCTCGGATGAAGTCCTTGCTGGCCTCGAGAGGCAGCTATTTTCCTCCCCACTGCTGAGGGGCCCCCACTCGGGGTCGGTGCTAGCGTCCCTGTCGGTGGAGGTGTCGTCAGTCTGTAACCAGGATTCTGCTGGTGCCTCCACAGCCATCCATGCCAAGTTCACCGACTGGAAGGGCTACCTCATGAAACGGCTGGTGGGCTCCAGGACGCTTCCCGTGGATTTCCACATCAAGGTCGGCAGTGAGCCCTTAACTGATGTCCCTTCTTCTGCTCTTCCATTTTTCTCCATCCTCCATGCTACTCACTGGAGCATGTTATCTGAGAGTCTCTTGCCTGATGATCTTCAGCAGCTCCACATTTTGCAAGGCTGGAGACAAATGCTGCTGCTACATGGTTGCCATCTGCCTTTCTAGCCTGGTGTCAGCCACCACCCCACCCAGACTCTGCTCCTACCGCACCAGTCATGCTGCTTTGTCTGCCTTTTGCTCTTCCAGAACCTTACCTTTGCTCATAGAATTTTTCGGAAGTGTTCACTCAATAGATTTTATTACATATTTTTTTTTTTTTTTTTTTTTTTTTGAGACGGAGTCTCGCTCTGTCGCCCAGGCTGGAGTGCAGTGGCACAATCTCGGCTCATGGCAACCTCTGCCTCCCGGGTTCACGCCATTCTCCTGCCTCAGCCTCCCGAGTAGCTGGGACTACAGGCGCTCACCACCATGCCTGGCTAATTTTTTTGTATTTTTAGTAGAGATGGGGTTTCACCATGTTAGCCAGGATGGTTTCAATCTCCTGACCTCGTGATCTGCCTGCCTTGGCCTCCCAAAGTGCTGGGATTACAGGCATGAGCCACTGTGCCCAGCCTTTTTTTTCTTTTTAAGACAGAGTCTCGCTCTGTTGCCCAGGCTGGAGTGCAGTGGCACAATCTTGGCTCACTGCAACCTCTGCCTCCTGGGCTCAAGCAATTCTTCTGCCTCAGCCTCCCAAGTAGCTGGGATTACACGTGCACATGCACCATCATACGTGGCTAATTTTTGTATTTTTAGTAGAGATGGGGTTTCACCGTATTGCCCAGGCTTGTCTCGAACTCCTGACCTCAAGTGATCCACCCACCCCGGCCTCCCAGAGTGCTGGGATTATAGGCGTGAGCCACCGTGCCCAGCCTTACATACTTGTTTACAAGGCAATGTGGGAATACAAAGAATACAGACCCTGCCATCCAGAAATCTTTAGTCTGGCAGAGGAAACGAAAGCCATGCACACGAGTAATTGTAATACAGCCTCGGTTCTAAGCCAGGGGTGTGCCTGGCACAGTACAGGCTAAGGCCTGGCCTGGGGCCCCTCTGGGCTGTCGGATTCTGTCTGGTTTAGGACTCCTGTGTGGCACAGAATCATCTGTTTGGCATTTAATTTTAAGAAATGATTTAGGGCCGGGCGCGGTGGCTCAAGCCTGTAATCCCAGCACTTTGGGAGGCCGAGACGGGCGGATCACGAGGTCAGGAGATCGAGACCATCCTGGCTAATATGGTGAAACCCCGTCTCTACTAAAAATACAAAAAACTAGCCGGGCGAGGTGGTGGGCGCCTGTAGTCCCAGCTACTCGGGAGGCTGAGGCAGGAGAATGGCGTAAACCCGGGAGGCGGAGCTTGCAGTGAGCTGAGATCCGGCCACTGCACTCCAGCCTGGGCGACAAAGCGAGACTCCGTCTCAAAAAAAAAAAAAAAAAAAAAAAAAGAAATGATTTAGGCCGGGCGCGGTGGCTCAAGCCTGTAATCCCAGCACTTTGGGAGGCCGAGACGGGCGGATCACGAGGTCAGGAGATCGAGACCATCCTGGCTAATATGGTGAAACCCCGTCTCTACTAAAAATACAAAAAACTAGCCGGGCGAGGTGGCGGGCGCCTGTAGTCCCAGCTACTCGGGAGGCTGAGGCAGGAGAATGGCGTGAACCCGGGAGGCGGAGCTTGCAGTGAGCTGATATCCAGTCACTGCACTCCAGCCTGGGCGGCAGAGCGAGACTCCGTCTCAAAAAAAAAAAAAAAAAAAAAAAAAAAGAAATGATTTAGTAAAAATTAAGTCACGTGTACATGGTAAAAGTGACTCATACCTGTCTCAGTGTCTCAGCACTTTGGGAGGCCAAGGCGAGAGGATTACTTGAGGCCAGAAGTCCGAAACCAGCTTAGGCAACACCGTGAGACTTTGTCTCTTAAAAAAAAATTAGTTGGGCTGGGCACAGTGACTCACTCTGTAATCCCAGCACTTTGGGAGGCCAAGGTCGGCAGATCACCTGAGGGCAGGAGTTCCAGACTAGCCTGGCCAACATGGCAAAACCCCGACTGTACTAGAAATGCAAAAATTAGCTGGGTGTGGTGGCACACACCAGTAATCCCAGCTAACTCAGGAGGCTGAGGTGGGAGAATTGCTTGCACCCGGGAGGCCGAAGTTGCAGTGAGCCGAGATTGTGCCCACTGCACTTCAGCCTGGGCCACAGAGCGAGGAGACTCCATTTCAAAACAAAAACAAAAACAAAAATGGCGTAGGATTGTGGGCTGCACTGTGTTGGCTGTAGAGGAAGAGAACGTGGCAGGGAAGGCAGCCCAGAGGGGCCCTGAGCCAGGCCTTACCCTGCGTTGTCTCTCACTCTCCTGAGTGAGCCTCTGGGATACCAGACGTGGGACAGGCAATTGGTGTCAGGGTGTATCCCAAGCCCTTGAGCTGGGCCAGAGGGTCTGTCTGGTTTAGGACCCCTGTGGCAGCTTTGCCTATTGGCTGCTTTGTGACCTCTGAGACCTTTCCTTCTGGGTGTGTTTGGAAGTAGCGCTGCTTAGTCTAGGCTCCGCCGGTTCCTGACCCAGCCGTGCCCTGGGGCTGGAAAAGCCTTACACCCTACCTGTTCCCTGCCCCAGGCAGGACGGCTCTGAAGTCACAGTGAACAAAAAGAACCTCCTCCTCTGTACCCCAGCACCGTGGCTCTCTGTAGGGCAGCTCGAGGGCATCTTGGTCACCATCCGTCATTAGGTCGGTTGCCACCGAGGCACTGTGAAAGCACTGCAGAGCTGCAGCCCATCAGGGTCAGAGTCGGAACTGGACACAGGGGACACTGGAAAGGGACACAGGAAGACTCAGTTCTCTGGACATGAGTCTCGTATGAGCCACAGGCAGAGGGCTGGGAGGTGGCGGGGAGTGCAGGGTGCCCGGGGATCAGAGTGCAGAGGCCACGAAGAGCACGGGCTGCACACCAGCTTCCAGGCCCAGCTCTGGCACAAATGAGTCTCTGTCACTCTGGGCAAGCGTGACCTCTCTGGGTCACTTTTCCTTAGTCTAAAGTGTGTTTTATGACTTGCATCAACTCATTGGCGTTTTGGTGGCGAGAAGTGGCACGCCCATTGCGAGCTGTGTGCCTTCCCTCTGTGTCCTCCTAGGGAGTCAGGGCCAAGGTGAGCCTGGCAGCACAGGTGGTCTCATCTGCCACCTCCCGACTGACGGTGTGGGGGGGATAACACCACACCTTCCCTCTCCTCCACTCACCGTGAAGAGACAGAGCAGAGGGTGGGTGGGAGGAGCCCTCAGCCATAGCAGGTCTGTGTTCTGACATCGTTTCAGATGGTGGAGAGCATGAAGTACCCCTTTAGGCAGGGCATGCGGCTGGAAGTGGTGGACAAGTCCCAGGTGTCACGCACTCGCATGGCCGTGGTGGACACAGTAATCGGGGGTCGCCTACGGCTCCTCTACGAGGATGGTGACAGTGACGACGACTTCTGGTGCCACATGTGGAGCCCCCTGATCCACCCAGTGGGTTGGTCACGACGTGTGGGCCACGGCATCAAGATGTCAGGTTAGCAGAGCCCCAGGCCAGAGGGACTGCACGCTGTGCTTCCCAGGGATGGGGTGGGAGCACCTTCCTACTCCTCACAGCAGGTCAGCAGGTGGAGGTTGGCATGGCCACCCTGTGGTGATGACACTGCGCTCCAGAGAGCTTGACAAGTCACTCCACTCAACTTGTGAGTGGTAAAATCAAGATTTGAACACAGATGCTAGCAGCCCCGATCCTCTGCCATGTCATATGGGAGCAGTCCGGGTTTCGAGGGCTGGGGAGCCCCTACAGAGAGCTCTGGATGTTTTCTGGACTCAACCTTTCTGTCTGCTCCTCTGGGTGGGGGGTCCTGAGATACAGAGAGACAGCTGAGAACATGTGCAGAGCAGCCCCACATTCCCAGGGGAGGTGCGGAGATGGCCCAGGAGCCTCCTTCAACTCCCTTCTCTCCCTCATTCCCTATCCATCTCCTCCAAAGAGAGGCGAAGTGACATGGCCCATCACCCCACCTTCCGGAAGATCTACTGTGATGCCGTTCCTTACCTGTTCAAGAAGGTGAGACTCAGCCCTTGGGCGCTTTTCCCCTCGGCCATGGGTCCATTCCGGGCCTGAGGGACCTGGCTCTTCCCCTGGGACCGTCCCTTTCCCTCCTGAGGCCTGCTTCCCTTACCTTTCCCCCTGGCCTGCCCAGGGAGTCCCCAGCTGTCCCATTCCTTTAAGGTACGAGCCGTCTACACAGAAGGTGGTTGGTTTGAGGAAGGGATGAAGCTGGAGGCCATTGACCCCCTGAATCTGGGCAACATCTGCGTGGCAACTGTCTGTAAGGTGAGCCAGGGCCGGCCTCTGGCCCCCACGAGGGGACCCATGTGGCCCAGAGCTCTAACTCCACTCGCCACTGTCAGGGGGTCTCTGGCACAGCCTCTCATCACTGGCTGTGCCCAGAGTCCCTGACTTTTGTGGGTGGGGCCTGGCTTGCCCCTTGCTCAGAATCTGCTTTTCATGTCAGGGTCCAAGGCTCACTGGACGAGGGCTTCTTCAACACCTGAGCCAGGTCCTGTGTCAGGGTGGGCCCTTCCCTATCACCTCCCTGGGGCCTTCTTGCCGTGTGTGCCATCTCCTTTGAGTGCTGGCCTAGGCAAGAGCCACAGCGGGGGTCACCTTGCTCCAAACTTCCTCATCGCCTCAGCCTGAGCAGCACCCCCCACCCCTGCATGGCCCTCCTGGAGGAGGCTGCTGACTCGTCCACGCCGCGGATCCGCTCCATGCCAGGCGCGTGTGCTCACCCGAGAACACGGTCCAACAGGATGGACGCGGCCCCTGCTGGCGTGGCCCCTGCTGGCGTGGCGTTTGCTGTGTAGTGGGGAAGAGAAAGAATCCCACGTGGACGCATCACAGAAGTGCTGTGTGCCCCAGGGAGGCTCAGCTGTCCTCCAGGAGGGCCGTGCCCTAGATCTGTTTGGATCCATCTGCCTCGTGTCCCTGTTGGGGTGCGGTGCCAACCCAGGATGGGGTGCAGTTCATGATATGATCTGTCTGCCTGCTACCCCCACCCCCCAGGTTCTCCTGGATGGATACCTGATGATCTGTGTGGACGGGGGGCCCTCCACAGATGGCTCGGACTGGTTCTGCTACCACGCCTCTTCCCATGCCATCTTCCCGGCCACCTTCTGTCAGAAGAATGACATTGAGCTCACGCCCCCAAAAGGTAAGACTAGAGAGGCCACCACGTGCTGGCCTTGCCATCAGAAGGGGCAGGGTGTCCAGGCGCGGTGGCTCCTGCCTGTAATCCCAGCACTTTGGGAGGCTGAGGCAGGTGGATGACCTGAGGTCAGGAGTTTGAGACCAGCCTGGTCAACATGGCAAAACCTCATCTCTACTAAAAATACAAAATTAGCCAGGCATGGTGGCAGGTGCCTGTAATCCATCACAGCCACTAGGGAGGCTGAGGCAAGAGAATTGCTTGAACCCAGGAGGTGGAGGTTGCAGTGAGTCAAGATCATGCCACTGCACTCCAGCCTGGGTGACAGAGCGAGACTCTGTTTTAAAAACAAAACAAAACAGAAGGGGCAGGGTGGGGCCACAAGTCCAGATTCCTGGTCAAGTCAGGCCCCAAAGTGTAGCATTTCAGGGTGTATGGGAAAGGTGACAGAGCCCGCCACCAGCCCTTAACTGCTGGGCTGACCCTGCCCCGTGGCCAGTGTATTGTTGATGAACAGAGCTCCCATGTATCCCGTTGGTCAGCAAACAACCTATACAACAGGACTGTGGTGCTAGAGCAGGTGCCACCCTGAGGGGTTGAGAAGGCTGCTGGGGAGACTCCAGGCTGGGTCCTGAGCAAGCTGCAGAGCTCCTTCAGCCATGTGTCCTTTCCCCCTGCCCACTTCCTGCTTCCCCTCTCCCTCTGCATCTGAGCTGTCTGCTCCTCCAGGTTATGAGGTACAGACCTTCAGCTGGGAGAACTACTTGGAGAAGACCAAGTCGAAAGCCGCCCCATCAAGACTCTTTAACATGGTGAGGAGACTCAAGCAGAGCAAGGGGCCTGCGGGGGCCTCAGGACAGGCCCTGCCTGCTGCTCCCAGCGGTGGCACAGTTCCTCCCCTTTCTCTCGACTCTCTGCTTCTAACACCAGCCACTTTTGGTGGGAAGTCCCCAGCTCTGGCCTGGGCACTCCAGTCCCTCTTCCATGGAGGGCAGTGTGGAGAAAGAGGTGCAGTGGGATTATTGTCTAGAGGAACTTGCCCCAGCAGGCGTTCCAGTCCCAGCCTCCTCCCTGCCAGTTCTTCAAGTGCCTCCAGGCCCGGGCGAGCCTGCTGGGGTAGGGAGCTGACTGGCTTGGCCACTGCCTCCTTTTTCTGCCCCAGGATTGCCCAAACCATGGCTTCAAGGTGGGCATGAAGCTGGAGGCCGTGGACCTGATGGAGCCCCGGCTCATCTGTGTGGCCACGGTGAAGCGAGTGGTGCATCGGCTCCTCAGCATCCACTTTGATGGCTGGGACAGCGAGTACGACCAGTGGGTGGACTGCGAGTCCCCGGACATCTACCCCGTTGGCTGGTGTGAGCTCACCGGCTACCAGCTCCAGCCTCCTGTGGCCGCAGGTCTGGGCTCTCATGACCCTAAGAGACTCCGACTTTCCTCTTCTTTTCTCCTTCTTCCCCCGCCCCTGTGCCCATCTCAGTTCTTTGGCATGAGATGGAGACATCTCATGGACCACTCTAAGTAGAGAGTGAGGCCCGTCACCCAGCCCCTGCTCCTGGCTTCTCTGGCTCCCTTCCTCTCTGGCCTGCAGAGCTCCTTCCTTCATGTTGCCCACTCTGTCATATGTTCTTGCCCTTGTGCACCCAGGTAAACTACCCAGGTCCCTCTGAGCAGCCGCGGTGACAAGGGTGGGAAGAAGGGACAGCTGTTCTCCAGCCCCCCCTCTCCTCGTTGCCAAGCTTCGGCCTTCTATCTTGGGGTGTCCTGTGTGGGAGGGTGGACAGGGTCCGGGATGCGCTGTGCCCTGTGTCCTCCCAGGGACCCTCGTCTCATCTCTTTCACCCTTGTCTTTCAACAACAGAACCGGCCACACCGCTGAAGGCCAAAGAGGCCACAAAGAAGAAAAAGAAACAGTTTGGGAAGAAAAGTAAGTACTGTCCCAGTGCAGCCAGGCTGGCGTGGGCCCGGGAGCGGTGGGCTGCGCCCCTGGGAGCAGGCGGGGTCAGCCCCCAGGCAGAGGTTCCCAGGTGCTGTCCTACTGGCGCAGCTCTCCTCGTGGTCCTGTCCTGTCGCTTTTCCCTTGCTCTTTGGCCTACGGCCTTTCATCCTGTCTCTGGGGACCCAGACCATAAATAGAGAGTGTTCAGTCTCTGGCCATGGTCAGGGTGCTGAGGAAAAGAGGTAAGAGATTGAAGTTGGGGGATCCCATCCCTGATGCCCACGTTCAGAAAAAAAACAGCCTGGCCTGGGCAAGCCGCCGCTGCTAGGTTCTAAAGGAAAAGCCGCAGGAAGAAATAGAAGCTGTTTCTCCAAGGCTCTCATTCTTACCTCGAGACCTCTTTGAGGGTGGGAGAGGGCAGGAGCAAAGGCAGGCAGCTGAGTGGTGGGACCGCACCTGGCACTCGGGCTGTGGGGTGTCGTTTGCCTTGGTGGGGCCTCACTCTACAGATTCTGAGCCCAGCTTGGCTTCCACTTGAGGGGCAGAGCGGGACGGGCAAAGCCATCCTTCAGAGCCGCAGGCCCGTGACAGCGAGGTGGGCTGTCACCTCCACGGTGTGGTACCATGTGGGGAAGAGGATGTTCTGAAACAGGAACCAGGTCCCTGGGGCAGGATTAAGATTGAGTGAGGCAGCTAGGCACAGTGGCTCACGCCTGTAATCCTAATACTTTGGGAGGCTGAGGCAGGCGGATCATGAGGTCAGAAGTTCCAAGACCAGCCTGACCAACATGGTGAATCCCCGTCTCTACTAAAAATACAAAAATTAGCCAGGTATGGTGGCAGGCACCTGTAATCCCAGCTACTTGGGAGGCTGAGGCAGGAGAATCACTTGAACCCGGGGCCGGAGGTGGCAGTGAGCCCAGATCATGCCACTGCACTGTAGCCTGGGTGGAAGAGGGAAACTCCATCACACACACACAAAAAAAAATTGTCATACCATCACTTTGGGAGGCCGAGGTGGGCAGATCACGAGGTCAGGAGTTCGAGACCAGCCTGACCAACATGGTGAAACCCCGTCTCTACTAAAAATACAAAAATTGGCCGGGCGCGGTGGCTCAAGCCTGTAATCCCAGCACTTTGGGAGGCCGAGACGGGCGGATCACGACGTCAGGAGATCGAGACCATCCTGGCTAACACGGTGAAACCCCGTCTCTACTAAAAAATACAAAAAACTAGCCGGGCGAAGTGGCGGGCGCCTGTAGTCCCAACTACTTGGGAGGCTGAGGCAGGAGAATGGCGTGAACCCGGGAGGCGGAGCTTGCAGTGAGCTGAGATCCGGCCACTGCACTCCAGCCTGGGCGACAGAGCATGACTCCGTCTCAAAAAAATAAATAAATAAATAAAAATAAAATAAAATAAAAATACAAAAATTAGCCGGGCACACTGGCACACGCCTGTAATCCCAGCTACTTGGGAAGCTGAGGCAGGAGAATTGCTTGAACCAGGGAGGTAGAGGTTGCAGTGAGCAGAGATTGAGCCACTGCACTCCAGCCTAGGCGACAGAGGAAGACTGTCTCAAAAAAACAAAAAAAAATTGAGTGAGGGTGTGGCATTTATCCAGTAGGCAGAGGTTCTGTACCATTCAAACAGTAGGACTGGGAATAGTGCATGTTGCAGGAAGAAATCAATGATCAAAAACGGGCCAGGTGAGATGGTTCCCACCTGTAATCCCAACACTTTGAGAGGCTGAGGTGGGAGGATCCCTTGAGCCCAGGAGTTTGAGACCAGCCGGGGCAACATAGCCAGACCCCTAATTTAAAAAATTTAATTAGCTGGGTATGGTGGCACATGCCTGTAGTCCCAGCTACTCAGGAGGCTAAGGTAGGAGGATCATCTGAGCCTGGGAGGTTGAGGCTGCAGTGAGCTGTGATCAGCCCACTGCACTCCAGCCTGGGTGACAGAGTGAGACCCTCTTCAAAAAAAATTTATTTATTTAAAAGAAGATTTTAAAAGCAGCTACAACCACGACTGCCTGGGGCTTGGTTTGAGGGAGGTGGTGGTATTACTTCCCATTGGAGAGAATCTGAGCTCAGGGCACACAGCCAGTAAGAGGTGTCAGACCTGGAGTCCAGGCTTTCTGTCCCCAGGCTGGCACGTTTCCCTCTGCCACGCTGCCTGACCGCTGGGTGAGACGTGGTCCGTAAAGCCTCACCTAAATACAACCCTAATGCTGGGTTTGAATCCATTTTTATTCAAAGGGAAAAGAATCCCGCCCACCAAGACGCGACCCCTCAGACAGGGGTCCAAGAAGCCCCTGCTGGAGGACGACCCTCAGGGCGCCAAGAAGATCTCGTCGGAGCCCGTTCCTGGCGAGAGTAAGAGCCACCGGGCTGGGTCGAGGCAGGACCAGCCTGCTCCGTGCTCAGAGACGACCCCTGTCCTTCCCCACCTGGGCACAGAAGAGTAGAGTCAGGTTTCTGCGGCATTTTCTGGGCACCAAGCAGTCCTGTACCACTGGACCCAGAGTGCTTCCCAGACACCGCCGAACTGTGAACGGAGCCGAGTCCCCCTCTAGCCAGGCCCCTGGCCCCTCCTCCTCCTCCATCTCTACCCCTACCGCTAGTGCTTGGCAGGGTGGTGGCAGATTGGCACATGGCAGTGTCGCTGGCATAGCCTACCTGGCTTGGGGCCTTGGCCTTTTGCTGCTGCCACTGCCCTCCCAGAAGGGAAGCTGGAGGGTGAAGGTGCATCCTAGGCCCCCATCTGTAGGGAGCCAGGTCCCTTTCCCAGCTCCTCTGTCTGCCCCCACCCCTCCCGGAGTTATTTACTCGCCCACCCACCCGCCTCCCCTGCCTCTTCAGTCATTGCTGTGCGTGTGAAGGAGGAGCATCTAGATGCGGCCTCGCCCCACAAGGCTTCAAGTCCAGAGCTGCCTGTCCCCGTTGAGAACATCAAGGAGGAAACGGACGACTGAGCCTTCTTGCCTCCAGCCTGGCTCCTAGCTGGAAGCCAGCCCGGGGTTTCTCTACCGCCACCACCATGCCTCCACCTCACTTTGGCTTGGAGACTGAGCCTATGTGTAAATTCTGCCTGGTGCCGTGAAGGCTGGACGGTGGAGGACCTGCTGGGGTCTCCTGGGACCTGCCTGTTGCCTCTACCCTCCCCTGTGGAAAGGCCTATGTGATGGGCTGCCTGAGGCCCCCGAACTCGTCTGTGAACCACCTTCTCCAGCCAGAGTTTCCAAAGCTGGAACGCTAGCTGCCTGCTCTTCCTTAAGATGGCCTCCCCAGGATCTGCCACGGCCCTCAGTTGCCAGGGGTGGGGCCACCCCTGTCACACTGTGGAAGACAAGACAGTGAACTCTGTCTGTCCCAACGAGTCATGTAAATTAAATTCTAGAGCAGCTTTCTGAGCAGGATGAGGTCCTCTGACAGGGAGTTGTGTGATGGGGGCAGCCTCTGCCTCAAAAATTCACCTTGCAGAATGCCTCTCAGCCTCATGTGCTGGTCCTCTGCTCCTCCTAGCTCCCCAGGGATGTCATGTGCTGGTCCTCTGCTCCTCCTAGCTCCCCAGGAATGTTGAGGACCCAGCTTGGCTTGGCAGCTGAGAAGCAGTGACCAGGATATGGATTTTGGTGACCTGTGTGGTGGTTTGAGCTGCTTTCTGTGTTTGTGAGGACTGCCGCCATTTCCTAAAGGAAATGCCCCGGCGAGGACACTGGGAGGAAGGTGGCCTGAGTGTGCACTCCGGCTCTGCTACCTGCTTCTGAAGCCCCGCTAAAAGTAACTCATCCAAGATTCCTTTGTAGTTAAAGGGTCCAGTTCCGACTGGAGCCTCTGGAGAGCTGGGCTTTGCTGTTTTCACCTTTTGTTCCTACCTGAATGAAGAAGCCATGCCTGGAGGGGCTGTGAACACAGAAGCCTCAGCACAAGGATGACAGAGCTGGAGGACACATCCAGCTGCCATTGCAGCCTCACTGGCTCCCCAGACTGTCTGAGAAACTAAATCCCCTGCTTGCTTGAGTCCGGTTTGTTAGATCTCTGTTCCTGGCAGAGTGTGTTCTGACCCCCCACCTCATGGTATCGATGATGAGGCCACGTGAGTCAAGACACGAGTGTGCAAGGCTGTAAAGAATAAATGTTGCCTCATGAGCCTGAGTTCCCTGTCTAGCCGCATGTTGTCGTTATTTACGGTTGTGCCATTCTCCCCAAAGACCGTGGGTTCCCCAGCGATGGAGCCTGTGTCTGCCTGTCTGTAGTTCCTGGCATAGGCTAGCACAAAGGTGGCCTTGTGTGTGTGTGAAATGGGAGTGTGCACATGACCGTGTGTGGCTGGTGCCTAGAGGCCAACGTGATTTGCCGGAGATGGAAGTATTGATCTCTTGGGAAACCTTGTGCCTCAGTTTGCCCTTGGAGGGAATTGAAGTTCTTAAAGAGTCCCAGCAGTGGGGCTGCTGGCAGGGAGGCATTTGCAAATCCCTCATCCCTGCTTCTCTGGCCTGAGGACCCACAGAGGCTCCTGGTACAGGGGAGACCAAATCCAGACCCTTCAGGAACCTGCCCTGCCCGCCTCGTCCTTTATGGTCACCCAGTCTAGCCCCTCTGCTCCAGGGAAAGGGATGCAAGGAACTCCATCATACCAAGAGCCCCTACCCAGGTGCCAGATTAAGTAGGTATCTAAATGGCTCATTTTACCTTCACAGTAGCCCTGTGTGGTACTGATGGGAAAAAGGAAGCCTCAGTACAGTGTAGTAACTTGGCTGCTTAAATTCACACCTGTTAAGGACGGCAGTGGGGTTGAACCCAGGTTTGTCTGCCGGATGACCTAGTAGTGAGTCAGTCATTCAGGCTTCTCGAGCACCTTCTGGGTGCCAGACACCAAGCTAGACACAGGCATCAAGGGAGGCTGGCAGACGTCCATCCTCGTGCCTTCAGCAAGCGAGCATCTCCAGCCTGGAACACTGCCAGCGCCTGAGCCTCAACCTAAGAGCCCTCTGCCTTGAATTCCTTTGTATTCCTGGGAAGAAACTGCTACTTTTTTTTTTTTTTTTTTTTTTTTTGAGACAGAGTTTCCCTCTTACTGCCCAAGCTGGAGTGCAATGGCATAACCTCGGCTCACTGCAAAATAACCTCCGCTTCCCAGGTTCAAGCGATTCTCCTGTCTCAGCCTCCCGAGTGGGATTACAGGCACGCACCACCATGCCCGGCTAATCTTTTGTATTTTTAGTAGAAACGGGGTTTCACCATGTTAGCCAGGCTGGTCTCAAACTCCTGACCTCAGGTGATCCGCCCACCTTGGCCTCCCAAAGTGCTGGGATTACAGGCGTGAACCCCCATGTCCGGACTGGTTTAACTTTTTTTTTTTTTTTTTTTTTTTTTTAAATAAAAAAAGCGCCGGGCGCGGTGGCTCAAGCCTGTAATCCCAGCACTTTGCACTTTGGGAGGCCGAGACGGGCGGATCACGAGGCTCAAGCCTCAGGACGGGTGGATCACGAGGTCAGGAGATCGAGACCATCCTGGCTAACACAGTGAAACCCCGTCTCTACTAAAAAATACAAAAAAACTAGCCGGCGCGAGGTGGCAGGCGCCTGTAGTCCCATTGCAGTGAGCATAAAAAAAGCTTGGCCGGGGCGGTGGCTCAAGCCTGTAATCCCAGCACGGGAGACGAGGTCAGAGACCCATCCTGGCTAACACAGTGAAACCCCGTCTCTACTAAAAATACAAAAAACTAGCCAGGCGAGGTGGCGGCGCCTGTAGTCCCAGGTACTCGGGAGGCTGAGACAGGAGAATGGTCTAAACCCGGGAGGCGGAGCTTGCAGTGAGCTGAGATCCGGCCACTGCACCCCAGCCTGGGCGACAGAGCAAGACTCTGTCTCAAAAAAAATAAATAAATAAAATTAAAAAAATAAAAAAAAAAAAGCTCTATTGCCCAGGCTGGAGTGCAATGGCGCAATCTCTGCTCACCGCCAAAATATATCCACCTCCTGGGTTCAAGCGATTCTCCTGCCTCAGCCTCTGGAGTAGCTGGGATTACAGGCATGCACCACCATGTCTGGCTAATTTTGTATTTTTAGTAGAGATAAGGTTTCTCCATGTTGGTCAGGCTGGTCTTGAACTCCCGACCTCAGGTGATCCACCCGCCTGGGCCTCCCAAAGTGCTGGGATTACAGGCATGAGCCACTCACTGCACCCAGCCGGAAACTGCTGCTTTCATCAAAATAACCCACAATACTGAGAGGAGTATTTCTGTGTCAGAAGGGGTGGCTAGGTCAAACAGCCTGAGAGTTCCCGATTCCAAAGCTTCCATACTGTGTGTGGGGGTGGGGACCGGGGGTATCTTCCCATTTTAACTAAAGCCCTGACCTGGAAGTGGACTCATCGGAGCTTCCACTCCTGAGCCCAGCTCAGCTTCTACACGAGCCTCTGGGGCTGATGCAGGGAGAAAGCACCGCTGCCGTTCCGTACATGTGCACGTGACTGCCAACTGAGATTAGTACTGCTGTCATCAATTCTAGTTCCGGGTCTGGCTTCTAAGGCAGAACTTGCTCACCTTCAGCTTGGGGTCTTTTCAGGGGTTCCTTCCCGTGTCCCAGCCAGAAATCAGGAACACTTTATGGACTGACTTGTGCCCATCCCAAAAGGTTGGAGCCCTAACCCCAGTACCTCAGAGTATGACCTTACTTGGAAATAGATTCCTTACAGAAGTAATGAAATTAAAATGATGTCATTAGGTTGGGCCCTAATCTAATAGACTGTTGTCCTTATAAAAAGGGAAATTTGGCTGGGCACAGTGGCTCACACCCAGCACTTTGGGAGGCTGAGGCAGGTGGATCACCTGAGGTCAGGAGTTCGAGACGAGCGTGACCAACATGGTAAAACCCCTTTTCTACTAAAAATACAAAAGTTAGCTGGGTGTGGTGGCGCGTGCCTGTAATCCCAGCTACCTGGGAGGCTGAGGCAGGAGAATTGCTTGAACCCAGGAGGTAAAGGTTGCAGTGAGCCGAGATTGCCATTGCACTCCATCCAGCCTGGGCAAGAAGAGCGAAACTCCATCTCAGAAAAAAAAAAGCAGGGGTGAGGAATCTGGGCAGAGACAGATTATAGAGGGAAGATGATGATGCACAACACTACGTGAAGGTGGAGACAGAGATGGGGATGATGCTACCACAGGTCAGGGGGCATCTGGGGCCACCAGAAGCTGGAAGAGGCAAGGGGGGACCCTTCCACTACCGGTTCCAGAGAGCACGCCCCTGCCAACACCTCGACGGCTGACCCCTAGCCCACAGAAGCTCTGCTGTTCTAAGCCACCCAGCTCCTAGCGTTTTTGTTGTGGCAGTTGTAGGGGATGAATACGAACACCAGCTAATGGCCCCAGGAATCCCAGATGTTCAAAATGCAGGTCCAGGGGAGACAGAGCCCTCTCCCCACCTTCCCAGGCCTCACTCTATTCTCCTTCCCTCGAAGGACTGCCTCTCCCCTTTGCACACCCCCATGGCCTTACAGGCACTGGTTCCCACATGCGGGGGTGCCCGTATCTTTTGCACCCTTCTCCGATATGCTGTGAGTTTGCCACAACTGAGGGGCCACATTGGGACTGGATATGTCAGGATGGTGAATGTAATATCAAGTGGGGTCCAACCTATAGCTGACAGGTGGTGGGAGGCAGAGCCAATGATGCACCTGCACTTCCACTCTTCCCATCCCTGGGATCCTGGAATGAAGGAGGCCCCTTAGGTCAGGCTGGGACATGGTTAACAGTGATCCAGCAAATATGGAAACAGCAGGACTGATTTTAGGGATACATCTGGACCACCACACTGTGGCTTATAGCAAAGGCCACTGTCTCACAACAGGAGCAAATGGCCATTTCCTTGCAAACCCATCCTGGGTCTAGCCCAGAAGTGGGATCAGGGAGAAGGGGAGAATGGGACGATGGACATTATTATTATTATTATTATTATTATTATTATTAAGATGGAGTCTCACTCTGTCCCCAGGCTGGAGTGCACTGGCATGATCTCTGCTCACTGCAATCTCTGTCTCCCGGGTTCAAGCGATTCTCCTGCCTCCCAAGTAGCTGGGACTACAGGCACGCACCACCACACCCGGCTAATTTTTGTATTTTTTAGTAGAGATGGGGTTTCACCATGTTTGCCAAGATGGTCTCGACCTCTTGACCTCGTGATCTGCCCATCTCGGTCTCCCAAAGTGCTAGGATTACAGGCGTGAGCCGCCATGCCGGGCCTCGGATGGACATTATTGAACTGACACAACCGGGTCATTGCCCAGGTCTGGAACCACATGAATCAGGACCAAGCCAAGTCAGGCTTCTGCTTCCTGGGGACTTTGGAACCTGGCCCACCACCCACCAAGATCTCACCCCTCCTGCCCCATGGCCAACCTTATCTGCTCCACGCTGTCTTCCTTTGATGGAGGTTTTCCTGGTGCTGGACCTGGAGGCTGGTGTCCGCTTGGCCTTCCTGGCACTCCAGCCCGGGCAGGCTTCAAAGACAGCAGCTGCAGCCTTTACCCTCTGGCCACGGGCACTGGGAGGGGTGGCACAGGTGGCCCCCACCCGCAGGTTCAGCCCAGTGAGCCACCTGAAGAGAAGAGAGAGCCGGGGAGCTGGCTGTGCTGACTTTGCTCCAGTGGCCTGGAGCCAGGTGGGCACTGGGTGTGGGGCAGGGTTGGTGCAGAAGGCAGCACAAGGCCACAGGCAGCGTGCATTCGCTCAACAAGCATTTGCCAGCTTTACTGAGGAGGTCAAGGAGGCCACCAGGAATTTGGGAGCAGTGGAGCCTATAGGTGACAGCAGGCTCTGCTGAGAATCTTGGCGGCTCACCAATTATGTGACCTACAAGCCACTTTAAGCCTCCGACCCCTTCTTTGTAAAATTGGGAAAATAATAGTAATAATAAACAGAGGGCTTACAACACAGCAGACACCGTTCAAATCAACTTATGTATGCTAATTTCATTCTTACAACAACCATCATGAGGTTAGATACTACATCCCCCCTTTTTACAGATGGGCAGGAAAGGTTATGGGGCTTGAAGAGTTAGTTGGTAAAATGGCAGAGCCAGGACTGGAGCCCAGGTCTGCAGGACTCCATGCCTCTTGTGACTTTTTTTATTTTTTGAGATGGAGTCTCACTCTGTAGCCCAGGCTGGAGTGAAGTAGCACGATCTTGGCTCACTGAAACCTCTACCTCCCAGGTTCAAGCGATTCTCCTGCCTCAGCCTCCCAAGTAGCCAGGACTACAGGCACCCACTACCATGCCCAGCTAATTTTTGTATTTTAGTAGAGACAGAGTTTCACCATGTTGGCCAGGCTGGTCTCAAACTCCTGACCTCAGGTGATCCGCCCGCCTTGGCCTCCCAAAGTGCTGGGATTACAGGTGTGAACCACCATCCTTGGCCTCTTGTGACTTTTTTTTTTTTTTTTTTTTTTGAGACAGAGTCTCGCTCTGTCGCCCAGGCTGGAGTGCAGTGGCCCGATCTCAGCTCACTGCAAGCTCCGCCTCCCGGGTTTACGCCATTCTCCTGCCTCAGCCTCCCGAGTAGCTGGGACTACAGGCGCCCGCCGCCACGCCCGGCTAGTTTTTTGTATTTTTTAGTAGAGATGGGGTTTCACCATGTTAGCCAGGATGGTCTCGATCTCCTGACCTCGTGATCTGCCTGTCTCGGCCTCCCAAAGTGCTGGGATTACAGGCTTGAGCCACTGCGCCCGGCCTTGTGACTTTCTTATGTAATTATGTAAAGTGGCCTCGCCTGCGTATTAGGTCCCAGACTGCTAGGCAGAGCAAATACCATTCCTACTTTACGGATGATGAAATCAAGGCCCAGAGAAGTCCACCCCCAACCTCCACAGGAAGGGTAACTGACCCTGGAAAGGGCTCATACATGCCTGGCTCTCGTGGGACCTGCCCCTGCCCCCAAGCTGCTCAGATGGGCATGGACATAGTGTGCCCAGGGAGATGACAGGGGCTTGACCAAAAGCGGCTGGGTGGTCTCTGGCTGGAGGTCTAGGTGGGGGTGCCCACCTGTGCAGTGGAAGCAGCTGGCAGTCACAGTGGAAGGGATTGCTGCTGAGGTCGATGAGCTCCAGCTGGCTGAGGCTGGGCAGGGCAGGCAGAGCCCGAAGCTGGTTCTTCTGCAGGTGCAGGCTCTGGAGTCCGGGCCCCAGGCCTGAAAAGGCCCCAGGAGAAATCTGCAGGAGTTGCCAGGCCCCAGTGTGAGCTCCTGGCAGACCTGTCCCACCCCCAAGTCTGGAAGGAAGCCCCATCTTCCCTCAGCAGAAGAGAAGCTGGAGAGCCCAAGATGATCCAGACAGGAAGTGCGGTGCCGGGTCAAAGCCCAGGCTGGTCCGATGTCAAAGCACTTGCTCTGTCCAAGTCACCCAGGTGCCCAGTTCATGGTCCACCCCATCACCCAATAATGGCAAAGCCTCTTGGGGGCTCTCAATATGTACAAACAGTAGATGACCCCATGGTCCCAAATTCCTCCTTCCTCTATGCTCCAGCAATGCCCTCCTGTGCAGGCACCGTGTGTGGCCTGGGTTGTGCCTGGACTGTCACTCACACCGGCAGAGGCAGTACTGGTTCATCTCAGGGTTCGGTGATGCGGTTTCCACTCAGGTAGAGCCAGCGCAAGGCCCGTGTTCCCCCCAGGTCCCCAGGTGCCAGGCGGTCCACAGCGTTGTCCTGTAGGTGCAGGGAGAAGAGGCTGGGCAGGGCGCGCAGGGCAGCCCCTGGCACCTGCAGGAAACGGTTGCGCTCCAGGTACAGGTAGCCGAGGCGGGGGACCCCTGCAAGGGCAGCAGCGCTGAGGCCTGCGAGCTGGTTGTCCGAGAGGTACAGGTAGATCAGGCGGCCCAGCCCCGCCAGGGCGCCCGCCTCCAGCTCCGCGATGCCGCAGTGCTGCAGGTGCAGCGACACCAGGTGGCCCAGGCCGGGGCGGGCAGGCCAGCCAGGGCCTCGGGGGCCAGCACGCTGAGCGCGTTGTGCGACAGCCGCAGCCAGCGGACGCGCAGTAGCCCCTGGAAGGCCATGGCGGGCAGGTAGACCAGGGCGTTGTGGGCCAGGTTTAGCGTGGCCAGCGCACCCAGTGCCCCGAACGTCCCCGGCCGCAGCTCCTCCAGTGCGTTCCCCTCCAGCTCCAGCCGCCGCAGCGAGCCCAGCCCGTCCAGCGCCTCCTGGGGCAGCTCACGCAGGTGGTTGGAGGCCAGGTTGAGCAGGAGCAGGCGGCCCAGGCCACGGAAGGCGCCCTCGGCCACCAGCTCCACCTGGCAGTGGCGCAGGTCCAGGTGTGTGAGGTGAGGCAGGCCCTGGAAGGCGGCTGCGGGGATCACCTTCAGCAAATTGCCCTGCAGGTTCAGCCGCTGGGTCAGCTGGGGACGGCGAGGGGAAAGTGGGGCTGAGCCAGGCAGGGACCCGCCTTTGCAAGTGCTGCTCCTTCCCCGGAACACCCTTCTCTCCTGTCACCTTCCCCACGTTTCTCTTCATCCGACCCTGACACCTCTTCCAGGAAGCCTTCCTCTCCAGTGCCCTGGGCATCACCCACTGTGGCACTTTTCACACTGTGCTGTCCCTGCCTCCTCGCTGTCTCTCCTCCACTAGCTGATGACTCCGCAGAGCAGAGACCACACCTCACCCTGCCACAGCCCCACGTCTCCGCCACAGCATCTGCAGTGAATTCAGTATCGATCTATGGGTCACCTCCTTATTCCATTCACACAGTAAGGATTTTAAATAGATCATCTCCCTGTTACTGCTTTTTATTATTCCCATTTTACAGACCTATAAACTAAGGCTCAAAGAGAAGTAACTTGCCAAGGTCTCCCGGACAGGCAGTGGCAGATCAACTGGTGCCTAGCCCAGGCTCCTCCCTCTGGGTCCCCACCCTGCCCTACTGCCACTCTGTGCCCATGCTCCTTCCCTGCTGACCTCAGGGATGGCGTCTGGCACCTCAGTGAGGTTCTGGTGCCGGCAGGCAACGTGCCATCTGGAGTTGTCACAGATGCAGGCCTGTGGGCATCGCTGGGCGGCGGCCTGCCTAGCTGGGCCCAGCAGCAGAAGTACAAGCAGCGGCAGCACCAAGGAGACATGGGTGGAGCTCCAGGGCCTGGGACGGGGAGGGAGAGTCTGCTGTGCACAGGGGCTGAGGCCACATGCTGTCCCTCACTTAGTCCCAGCCACAGTGCAGCTCCTGTCCCGAAAACCCCTCAGAGCCGCCTCCTCTGGGCCCAGGAAAGTGTCCATCACCCTCAACCTCCCTGCCCCCTGCCCCCCACCCCCGACACAGTGGAGGTCCTGTGATTAGTCCTGTTTTACATGGGAGGAAACGGAGAAATGTGTGAATGTATCACATTGACTTAGCCATCCAACTTGGACATGGGCTACCTCCAATTTTTTGCTATTTACAAACACTATTGCAAATAATATCCAAATACGCATCTTCCCAGGCTCATGTTTGTTTTTTAAATAATACATCCAGACCATGGCCAATGTTTACGGTCAGAAAAGTGACCCGGTGAGTCCCTTTGCCTCTCTGCCCAGTGGCTCAGGGAGGACTTGCTGACTGTGAGAATGACTCCAGTTCAGAGCATGTACTCGGGCTGTGGTGAGTCTCCGGTCCAGGGCAGGCTCAGAAGCAGCCTGTCCTCCGACTGCTATGATGCCAGCTCCCAGGTAGCAGGAGCATAATGGTGCCCACCGGAAGGGAGGGAGGCATCCAGTCTGGGTCCTTGAGCATTTTTTTGCTTTGTTTAAATAGAGACAAGCCTTGCTCTGTTGCCCAAGCTGGAGTCTGGAGTGCAGTGGAATGACTGTGGCTCACTGCAGCCTTCACCTCCTGGGCTAAACTGACCCTCTCGTCTTGCCCTCTTGAGTAGCTGGGACTACGGGCACTTACCACCACATTTGACTAATTTTTTATTTCTGGTAGAGACAGGGTCTCGCTATGTTGCCCAGGCTGGTCTTAAATTCCTGGCCTTAAGTGATTGTCCCACCTTGGCCTCCCAAAGCACTAGGATGATAGGCTCACCTCCCCTGCCCAGCTGGCCCCTCTGTTCTCAGCCTGTGTCAGGCAGGGCCTCTCCCCATCGCTGGGCTGGTCCCCAGCCCCCAGGAGCCTCCCTCTTGCTGCTCCCTGGATTGTCGTGTTTTGGGGTCTCCTTTGGGTCCCAGGCTCCAGTCCCTGCCTTGGAGCTGGGGGCTTCTCCAGAGCCTATGGTGAAGGCTGTGCTTCAGGGCAAGCCAGGGAGGGGACCCATGGGGACAGATCGCTGAAGCAACAAGCATTCAGAACACAGGGACCACTGCTGGGCTCTCAGACGAGCCCCGGAGGACCAGGCCCCGGCAGCGGCTACATTGCCACATGTGTCTCAGAGCCCACCTTGGGAGACCCCCTTCCTGGAGAACCCCAGGAAGGCCCCAGAGCCCCTGCCCGCCAGCCTCTCAAGAGGCCCAGAGAGGGGCAGAGACTTACCTGAGGCCGCTCAGCTGCTCTGAACCCCCCCCTTGCACCATGGGGCCCAAAGACTCACCCCTCCATGCCGCCTGGAACTGCTGGTCCAGCCAGGAGGCGCAGCGCAGGCAAAGGCTGTCCCCGCCTGGTGGGAGCCCCCCTCCGCGGCCCGCAGGCCTGGCAGCTGGGACAGGGCTGAATGGGAGGCATTGTCGGTGGACCAGGCAAGCTAGGCTTCCCCAGGCTGAGGTGAAGGAGGGGCGGGCAGCGGGCGGGAGCAGCGGCTGGAGTTACAAGGCCTCCTGCCTGCCCCAGCCCAGGATGGAGGCCCTGGCCCGAATCCTTGGGCCAGCCCGACAGGGAGGGGGCACCAGCAGTGGCCTGGGAGTCAGCAGTCCTGGGCTCCCTCCTGCCATGTGGGCTGCCCTCCCAGAGGCTGCTTCCTAGTCTCTGAAAAACACATCCCATTCATAAGTAGCTCTGAGGTCACAGTGGGGGTTCAGGCCCGCACCTGGCACACAGTGGGTGCTCCAGAACAGGTGACCCTTTCCTTCCATCTGTTTGTGCTTATGCATTTACATACATTGTTTAATACTGGGCATACAGGACTCTAGACATTCAATTTTTTCACTTAACCTCAGATTACTGGGAGTTATCCAAATTGATTCTTCTGAATCTCATTTATTCTGTGGTATAGTATTCCATTGTGTGAATGTATCACATTGACTTAGCCATTCATCTTGGACATTGGCTACCTCCAATTTTTTGCTATTTACAAACAATATTGCAAAGAATATCCAAATACGCATCTTCCCAGGCTCATGATTGTTTTTTAAATAATACATCCAGACCATGGCCAATGTTTATATATCTTACGATTTTTCAGATTCCTGTTTCTGATGGAATTGTATCTTCCATTATTGTTTGTTTCCTTTAATTGGAAACAGGGGCCAGGCACAGTGGCTCACACCTGTAATCCCAGCACTTTGGGAGGCTGAGGTGGGAGGATCACCTGAGCCCAGGAGTTTGAGACCAGCCTGGGCAACACAAACTCTGTCTCAAGAGAAAAGAAAAAAAATATATATATATGTGTGTGTGTGTGTGCACGCGCACGCGCGCGTGCATGTGCACACACTTATATGTGTATATTTTTATATATAATAAAAATATAAATGTGTGTGATATTTATATATGTAATACAATGAACATCTGTGTGTACTTTTCCTAGACTGCAGGGTTTTTTTTTTTGTTGTTGTTGTTGTTGTTGTTGTTTTTTTTGAGACGGAGTCTTGCTCTGTCGCCGGGGCTGGAGTACAGTGGCCGGATCTCAGCTCACTGCAAGCTCCGCCTCCCGGGTTTACGCCATTCTCCTGCCTCAGCCTCCCAAGTAGCTGGGACTACAGGCGCCCGTCACATCGCCCGGCTAGTTTTTTGTATTTTTTTAGTAGAGACAGGGTTTCACCATGTTAGCCAGGATGGTCTCGATCTCCTGACCTTGTGATCCGCCCGTCTCGGCCTCCCAAAGTGCTGGGATTACAGGCTTGAGCCACCGCGCCCGGCCAGGTTTTTTTTGTTTTATGAGAGAGTCTCACTTTATCACCCAGGCTGGAGTGCAGTGGCGTGATCTCGGCTCACTGCAACCTCCATCTCCCTGGTTCAAATGATTCTCATGCCTCAGCCTCCCAAGTAGTTGGGATTACAGGTGTGTGCCACCACATCTGGCTAATTTTTGCATTTTTAGTAAAGACAGGGTTTCACCATGTTGGCCAGGCTAGTCCCAAACTCCTGACCTCAAGTGATCTGCCTGCCTTGATCTCCCAAAGTGCTGGGATTACAGGCGTGAGTCACTGCACCCAGCCCTGCAGTAACATTTTTGAAAAAGAAATAGTGCCATGCCACACAGACATCTGCTTTGTGCTTTGTTTTGCTTGGCAAATTCCAATCAATGGAACTTCAGTGTTGCTCTTTCATCCTTTTTTTGAGACAGGGTCTCACTGTTGCCCAGGTGTGATCATGGCTCACTGCGGCCTCAACATACCAGCCTTGCAAGCAGCTGGGACCTCCAGATGCGCACTGCCACCTGTAGCTAGTGTTAAAATTTGTTGTAGAGTTGGGGTCTTGCTATGTTGTCCAGGCTGGTCTTGAACTCCGGGGCACAAGTGATCCTCCCGCCTCAGCCTCCCAAAGTGTTGGGATAACAGGCATGAGCCACTGTACTTGGCTGTGTCTGGCTTTTTTCACTCAACATTATGTGAGATTGGCACAACATTTTTTTTTTTTGAGACGGAGTCTAGCTCTTGTTGCCCAGGCTGGAGTACAGTGGTGTGATCTTGGCTCACTGAAACCTCTGCCTCCCAGGTTCAGGCAATTCTGCTTCAGCCTCCCAAGTGGCTGGGATTATAGGCACTTGCCACCACACCCAGCTAACTTTTGTATTATTAGTACAGACAGGTCTTACCACATTGGCCAGGCAGGTCACAAATTCCTGACCTCAAGTGATCCACCCGCCTCAGCCTCCCAAAGTCCTAGGATTACAGCTGTGAGCCCGCACCTGGCCTCATCTATTTTAAATTTTTTTTTTCTTTTAAATACAGCATTCCAGCCTTCCACTCTATAAATATATGACAACAGTAGCATGGGGCAGGGGTGGGAGGCGATCTGCCCACGATGCAGGCAATAAGTGGTGTGCTGTCGGTGGAGAAGTGAGATACAATGGAACTGACTTAAAGTTGGTCTGCTTTTTATTATCATGTGCTGGCAAGTCTAAACAATGTCAATGCTCAAGTATTTCTTCTTGGGCAGACCATTCCTGCCTTCTTGGTACCTCACCGTACCACAAGTAGTTTACCCACTCCTCTAGTGATGGATATTTGGGTTGTTTCCAGCATGAGTTTATTAGAAAGAACACTGTAACTGGGCATGGTGGTTCATGCCTGTTAAGTGAGCTGAGGTGGGAGGTCTTGAGCCAAGAGTTCGAGACCAGCCTGATGGTGGCTTGTGACATGGTCCCAGCTACTTGGGAGGCTGAGGCAGGAAGACTGAGTGAGCCTGGAAGGTTGAGGCTGCAGTGAGCTGTGATCGCACCACTGCACTCCAGCCTGGGTGACATGGCAAGACCCTGTCTCAGAAAAAAAAAAAAAAAGGTTGTGCCAATTTACACATCCGCCAGCCACTCCAGCTGCCCCAAATCCTCACCAAGCTTGGTACTGTCATTTGTATTTTAGCCATTCTAGTGCGGGCAGAAGAGTGTCACACCGGGATTATGTTTCTCTAAGACTAATGAAATTAAGCACCTTTTCACATGCTTTTTGTAAAGTGCCCATTTGAGCTTTTTGCTTTTTCCCATTGTCTTTTATTTATAGAAATTCTCCCAGCCTGGGCAATATGACAACACCCCGTCTCTACTAAAAATACAAAACATTGGCCAGGTGTGGTGGCGTGTGCCTATAGTCCCAGCTACTTGGGAGGCTGGGGTGGGAGGATCACCTGAGCCCAGGAGGTAGAGGCTGCAGCGAGCCAAGATAGAAGAAACTGGACAACATGAGACCCTGTTTGAAAAAAAAAGTTGGCCGGGCGCGGTGGCTCAAGCCTGTAATCCCAGCACTTTGGGAGGCCGAGACGGGCGGATCACAAGGTCAGGAGATCGATACCATCCTGGCTAACACGGTGAAACCCCGTCTCTACTAAAAAATACAAAAAACTAGCCAGGCGCGGTGGCGGGCGCCTGTAGTCCCAGCTACTCGGGAGGCTGAGGCAGGAGAATGGCGTGAACCTGGGAGGTGGAGCTTGCAGTGAGCTGAGATCCAGCCACTGCACTCCAGCCTGGGCGACAGAGCCAGACTCCGTCTCAAAAAAAAAAACCAAAAAAAAACAGTTATCCCCCCCACACCCATTTATATATACAGAGTGAGTTTGGGCAATTATTTTCTCCCTGTCTGTAAGTTGCCTTTGTACTCCTTAATGAATATTTTGATAAACAGAAACCTGTTCTCACTGCTACATCGTTTTCATTGTATGAACATCCCACAATAATGGCAAACATCTTTTCCTTACTCCTAAGGCCTTGAAGATACTCACCTACACTATCTCCTACAAGCTCTTTTTTGAGACAGGGTCTCGTTCTGTCACTCATGCTGGAGTGCAGTGGCACAATCATGGCTTGCTGCAGCCTGGACTTCTTGGGCTCAGGTGATCCTCCCACCTCAGACTCCCAAGTAGCTGAGACTACAGGCGTGCATCACCACACCCGGCTCATTTTTGTATTTTTAGTAGAGACGGGGTTTTGCCATGTTGGCCAGGCCAGTCTTGAACTCCTGGGCTCAAGTGATCGGCCCGCCTTGTCCTCCCAAAGTGCTGGGATTACAGGCGTGAGCCACCGCGCCCGGGTGAAGCTCTATAATTTTGCTTATTTTTTTTAATTAACTGAGGTAAAATTTATCATTTTAACCATTTTTATGTCTACAATTCAGTGGCATTAAGTACATTCACAATGTTCTGCAACCATTACCACTCTCCATTTCCAGAACATCTTCATCATCCTAGAGAATGTGTTCTCAGCCTCACTCCCTATCCCACCCTTCCCCTAGCCCTGGCAACCTCTACCTTCTTGTCTCTGAATTTGCTTATTCTAGATGCCTCACCTAAATGCAATCGTATTTGTCCTATTGTGTCTGGCTTATTTCATTTAACGTAATGTTTTCAAAGTTCATCGACGTTGTAACATATATCAAAACAACACCAGCCCTGCACCCATCCCCTACCGTATCAACTCACACAGAGGACGGGGGCAGGGCCGGCACTACCCTCCGCCACCTGGTCGCCTACGTGGTCGACTGCCAATAAGAAAATATTACCCCCTAAGAAACCCTCGAGGGACTTCTTTTTTTTTGAGACGGAGTCTCGCTCTGTCGCCCAGGCTGGAGTGCAGTGGCGCGATCTCAGCTCACTCTAAGCTCTGCCTCCCAGGTTTACACCATTCTCCTGCCTCAGCCTCCCGAGTAGCTGGAACTATAGGAGCCTGCCACCATGCCCGGCTAATTTTTGTTGTATTTTTTTGTAGAGACGGGGTTTCACCACGTTATCCAGGATGGTCTCAATCTCCTGACCTCGTGATCCACCCTCCTCAGCCTCCCAAAGTGCTATGATTACAGGCATGGGCCACCACGCCTGGCCAAGGGACTTCTTCTTGGAGGCCATTTGTGGGGGACATGGGCTCCCCAAGCACACACATGGCATAGGGCAGGAGGTAAGGAAGGTTGGCTGGGCTGCCCTCACATATGTGGCAGTGGAGCAAAGGACCCCAAGGGAGGTGGCTGCCTTAGTGAAGGAGCAACGCAGGAGCCAAGAGAGCTGCAGCCCAAAGGCAGAGTGCTGGGTGAGGTGTGGCCAGGCAGGAAAATGGGTCCTCATTCAGGACTGCCACTGCCCAGGTGGTGGCCTGAGGCCGAGGCCGGGCCCTTCGCAGGGCTGACTGCCCTCACAGACTGCTGTGGCGCCGTGTGCTCTGCCGAGGTGGGACTCCACGTATGATGGCCCCCGAGACTATCCCGCTTTAGGTCAGAGTTTGAGTCTCTGAAGCTGTACACATGACTTTATTTGTGAAGCCCCCGGGCACAGCCCAGACACACACAGAACACAAAGGGGAAAGCATGGGGCAGTCACGGGCACGCAGGGAGGTTGTACAGCATCTGCCCAGTCCAGACCCCACTGCTCCCCTGCGCCAGGAGGTCCTTCAAGAGCAGCGTCCAGATACGGCTCGGACACTGGGGACCCTGCCCCTCCCTCCACAGACTGGACAACAGCTTTGGGTTGTCAACACACCCCCTCCAGCTTGGCCCCCAGGCCAGTCACAGACAACATCTCAGCAGCCAGGAGAGGGTCCGCTAGGTCCGGGGCCAGCGCAGTTCCAGCAGCTCCTGCTCCTGGACAATCTGGTGTCTGCCTGGCCACACGGCATGGGGCCCAGGGTTGCCCTCTGCCAGCAGCCCCATGATCCCACCCCCACAGTCCCACCCATGGTATTCTCTGCTCTTCAGGCTGAGCGCTCAGCACAGTGGCATGGATGGTAGGGAGGACAGCTGCTGCAGGACCAGGGCTTGGTGACGAGAAGCAGCCCCAGGCAGGGCAGGAAACAGCCCAGTCACAACACAGAGGGGAAGGACAGCACGCGGGCAACTCCCTGGGCTCTGGCTCCGCCAGGGAGCCGGGCTGGAAGGCAGGTGGGTGGGGACAGCCATCAGGGCCCAGGTGGAGATCAGCAGAGCGCCGTCAGGTGAAGGTGAGTTTAATGGCGGAGCAGCTCACAGTCCTTTCCCCTGGGGGCCAACTCCCCACAACAGAGCAGAGCCAGGCCAGCAGAGAGAGGTTCAAACCCAAATCCCGACAGGAGGCACAGACCTGCACGCGTACCACACCTACACACATATTCAGGGGACTGACAGGACACACGGGACGCAGACCCGCCCTGCCTCTGACCAGAGTCCTGTCCAAGGCAACGGCGTGGGTTGTGCCTCAGTTCCTCCGAGTCCCTCCGCAGCTCACTGGTCCAGGCCAAGGGATGGGAGAGGCTTTGAGTCTAGACCTTGTACAGTGTCTGCAGCAGACTGTGGCGGGCAAAGGAGCAGGATTCCAAGGCGCTGTTGGGCCTGCGGGGAAAGAAGGGTCAGCAGGTGGGATGGATGCCTCTTGGCCCCCGTTTTCCAAGTGTGGGGGCCATTTTGGTACCAGACTCATTTTTGTTAATTTGCACAATGACTCAGCAAGGGAGACATTGCTGATGACTCAGCAAGGAAGACAGCAAGGGAGACTGCACGTTGTGGGTGGGGGTAGGAGGGGTGAGAGGTAGGCACCCAAGGCCACACAGCCCAGAGCTGGCCACAACACAGCCCCACCTCAGCCAGGCTCTTCAAGGGCCTTTCCAGCAGACATAGGCCAGGGAATCCTCACTGGCTGCCAGTGGCCTCACAAGACTGGCCCACTAGAGTCCAATCTGGGTCATAAGTAAATGGCTAGCCATTGTTTTTTGGTTGTTTTTTTCTTGAGACAGGGTCTCTCTTTGTTGCCCAGGCTGGAGTACAGTCCTGGAATCACGGCTCCCTGCATCCTCGACTTCCCAGGCTCAGGTGGTCCTCCTGCCTCAGCCTCCCAAGTAGCTGGGACCACAGATACACACCACCATACCCAGCTAATTTTGTATTTTTTGTAGAGACGGGGTTTCACCAATGTTGCCGAGGCTGGCCTCGAACTCCTGGGCTCAAGTGATCTTGCCTCAGCCTCCCGAAGTGCTGGGATTACAGATAGGAGCCACTGCGCCTGAGCTCCCCATTGTTGCCCTCAATATCATTAGTTTCACTGCAAAGAAAGAAACTGAGGCAAGACTCTGGGGCACTGGGCAAGTGTGGGACGCAGCCAGGACCAGGCCTGACAACACCTCTGGCCTGTAGCTGATGAACAGGCCAGGATCTGCGCCAGGCCTGGGATCCCAATTTGGCTGGGAGCTGAGGGAAGAGGGGCCGTGCATGTCACTACAGAGTTAATCCGTCACCTCGGACGAGACCTGGGGGGCAGACTGAGGCCTGTGCTGGAGGTTGGGCAACAAGCTGGGAAAAGGCATTCTGCTCTAACAGGGCCGAGGGGCTCATGCCCAGGCTTAGGACAGCACAGGGGCTGCCAGAGATGCAGAGGGAACCACTCTGACCAGGGAGTAGGAAGGACACAAAGGACTCAGGTGCAGGTACAGGGAGGGGCTGGGGCCACTGGCCAAACAGGCTCTGGATAGCATGGACAAAGCTCGGCACCGCAGCAATGGCACTGCTGTGGAAAGGGGTTCAGGGGGCGCACACTGTGCTGGGGTGGGGTGGGGTGAGGGTGAGGCTGTGGCCAGCCACGAGATTCACAGTGAGGCTTGACCTGGCCCCTGGCAGAGGAGGGGGACAGTGAGATCTGCCATTCACCAAGGCCAGTCCAGCTGCAGCCCAAGGAGTGGTCTGGGTGGGGGGCACGCGGCCAGAAGGTAAGGCCTGGCTAAGGAGACAGCACCGTGCGGACAGACACTCCAGACGCTGGGGTGGACAGGGCTGCTCACACTCCACCAGCCCCGCCTCCCCACACGCACCAAGCATCCTGCCTCGGCCGGTGGGCTCTGGGCTCCCCCAGCAAAGGGACTTTCTTGCTCCTCTACCTGCCCCACTTCCCCGGATGGCGCCGACTGACTGGAAGTGTGGCTGCTCAGGGCGCTTGGAGACAATTTCACCTAACCCTCCGGTTGGGCAAATGGGGAGACTGAGGCCTGATGAAGGCCACAGGTTGGCCAGGGGCCACACAGGGCCCCATGAGGGTGTACGGGGCAAGCCTCCCCACCCCTGGTGGGGCCTTGGCTCTGTTACTTGACTGTGCCCATCACCCCATCAATGCCCCAGGACTCCCCAGGACCCTCCAGAACAAGGCCAAGGTTCCTACATTGCTGGGCATTTTGGCGGCTCCCGGGGCAATGTGTGTCCCCAGGAGAGGGCCTGGGGCTGCAGGGCCTAGTGTGACTGGGCCCCTTCAGCCTGCACTACTGTGAGCATGGACAAAAAGCCCCTCCAGAGATGTCACCACGCATAGCACCTTGCTCACAGACGTGGGTCTGGACACTGGCCCAGCCTCTTCCTAGTGTGTGACCAAGGGAAACTCTTTAACCAACCCGGTGCTCCTTTCCTCATCGGCAAAATGGGGGCGTTACATGTCCCCTCTCTCACTGCCCCTGAGCCCCACTGTCCTCAGCTGGGCAGAGGGGAGCGGGCCTCCCGAGGGTGGTGAGACTCCAACACAGATGCTGAGAGCCCAGGAAGCATGAGGGCCTCTTGTGCACCCGAGCAGGGCCAGCAGGCTGGCTGGGCTGGACCTCCTGGGACTGGAGGCCTTTGGACCTGGCCAGAGAAGTCTGAGAGGACAGGCCGCGGCAGAAGGACAACAGGGCCACACTCACTTGGTTATGAATGCCAGCAGCAGGGGTGCAAGGGCCTTGGGGAAATAGTCCTGCTGCACCATGTGGTTCAGTGCCATCAGGGGGCCGTACAGGTTGGCAATGGCCTTGACCTTATCTTCACTCTGTGAGGGGAACACAGCGAAAGGCGGGGTGAGCGTCAAGTTCACCTGGGCGGTCCCTGGACTCCACCATCCAGACTCTGCGGGCGGTGCTCACAACTGAGTCCAGCCGGAACCTCATCATGAAGACCGAGGCTGCTGGGGCGGACCCAGGCCTCAGGGCCCAGTGGGTGAGACGGCTCAGGACTCGAGGTGAGGGAGGCTGGCAGGCATGGCTGGGGCAGCTTCTGTGCAGACCTCGCCCACCTCCCTCCCGGGCCTGCTGCTCCTTCCGGCCTCACCTTGAGTAGACCCATGTGTGCGAGGAGCCTGGTGAGGAAGGCGCTGGAGTTGAAGGACGAGGAGCTGAAAGCCTTCTTCATCAGGGCATCTGTAGGGCAGAAGTAGCAGGGGCAGGCTGCTGGCTACGGCAGAGCGCTGTGCCAAGGCACCCAAGGCTCCCCCCACACCGCGCACACACAGGCTCGCCTGCCTCCTTGCCCTGACGAAGAGGCGAACACAAGAGGGATGGCAGAGACACAGGAACCAGAGGGAGGGGCAGTTGGCATCAGGGGATGGGCTCAGTCCATCTACCAGCTGTGACACTCTGGCCCTTCCCCATCCTGGCCTCAGGTGTAACATGGGTATGGGGATGACAGCCACTGTGCCCACCTCACACCGTGGGAGTGGAGATTTCCTGAGGCAGGCCACCACTCGGGGAGGATTCAGGTTATTTTGGTGGGGTGAGGGGATGTGCGGGGACTGTGCTAGGCTTCCTGGGCAACAGAACTAGGGCAACTTGTTCCCATAAATGCCCCCGGGCAGGCCCTCAGGGAGCAGGCTTGTGTCTGGCCCCACCTCCTTCCAAGCCTCCCTTCCCACTGAGCTGCCCTCCCCACTTTAACGCCACCCACAGTAGAGGCCAGGAAGAGGCACCACATGTCCTTCCACCCCTTTCTATCCTTTTCCAGGAGCCGCGCCCCTTGCCTCAGGGCCCTTCCTCCCCTCTGCCTCAGTCAAGCACAGGGTGGAAGGTGACAGGTGCTGGAATGGAGGAAACAGACAGGGTGGGGACAGGGCAGGAGGGACGTGGGCTGGTGCTCCGAGAAGGCCCCATAATGTTACAGGGAAAGGTGTCCTCTGTGCAGGGAAGCTCCAGGTAGAATGGACATGAGCACAGAGGCTCTGAGGTACGCACAAGGGCTCAGCTCTCAGCATCCCTCCTCCCGACAGACCTGCGTCCATCGGGCTTGCGGATGTGACTATCTGGCCTTCCTAGAGTGGGCTCTGGGTTCTAACTCTATATGGCTGTGTGGATTTGAGAAAGGCCTCAGTTTCTCAGTGGTGAAAAACAGGGAGACGAGCACCCAGCTGGCTCCACGGCAGGACCATGGCAGGACCCTGATGGAGGAGCAGCACAGGGTCTCAAAGAGCAGTTCCCATGACAGCACTGGGGCTGACGAGTGACGGCGACCACAAAGGGCACCGGGGCCTCACGAGCATCAAGGGCCAGCGGGCACCCCGGCCTCACCCAGCCCACATTACCTACTGCATCCTGCACTGCCGTCCTCACAGTAGCTTCGTCCTTGAACACAGATGACACCTTTAGGAAGGCAGAGACCACCTTCTCGGGGTCAGACGTGTCAGTCTGAGGACATAAGAGACAATGGTTGGCCTGTGGCACATGGGGGAGATGTCCCTGGGCTCTGCCACTAGCTAGGAGAGGCCCAGGCAGTACACCAGCCCCTGGCAGGCAAGGACAGGTCCTGCCTTACCCCATGCTGTCCCTTCAGAGTCTGGCTTGGACTTGGCCTGCAGCAAGCAAATATGCAGCATAGAGAGGGAATGAATGAGTGAATGAACAAGGATGAAAAATCATCCCAGCCAGGTGCAGTGGCTCATGCCTGTAACCCCAGCACTTTGGGAGGCTGAGGTGGGAGAATGGCTTGAGGCCAAAAGTTTGAGACCAGCCTGGGCAACATAGCAAGACCCCATGTCAACAAAAAGGAAAAAAACTAGCCAAGGGTGGTGGTGTGTGCCTATAGTCTCAGCTACTTGGGAGGCTGAGGCAGGAGGACTGCTTGAGCTCAGGAGGTTGAGGTTGCAATGAGCCACGACTGCACCACTGGACTCCAGCCAGAGTGACAAAGCAAAACAGTGTCTCACACACACAAAAAGATCATTTCAGGGACCCAGTGGTCCCCATCTTGAAGAAATAATCTAGGATGTAGATGATACTCACATGCAGAGAAGTTTACCTCAACCTCACTGACAACAGGGAAAAGTGGGCCAGGGAAAACGTCCAGAAATAGTGCCTGGATTTTAAGTGCTACATCCATGCATTGGAATAAAAATCATGAGAAGAGTTTTATGGGCACAAGAAAGTGATGAATGGTGTTAAACCAAAGTGATAGGCCACAAAAAGGCTTACATCATCTTATTTATCATGTTAAAAGAAACAAAGAACACAGGCAAAACCTAACAAAGCAATTGGCCGAAATGTTAAGCCAACGCTGAGAGTGCGCCCATTTTATTTCTCTATACCTCCGAGCCTCTGTTTTCTTATCTGTAAAATAAGGGCAGCAAAGTCTACATTTCAAGTTGTCAAGAGGGTTAAATAAAATCATGCCCAAATACAGTACCTGACAGAAAATGGATGCCCCAAAGATCACCTCTGAATGAATGAATGAGCCAGCCAACAAGTTAGGCTGGAGTGAGGGCGCCATCCTGCAACAGGCACGCCACTCCCAGAGGGGCCCCGGGCAACAGAGCTATTCTCACCCATCCTGCAATAGGCACGCCACTCCCAGAGGGGCCCCGGGCAACAGAGCTGTTCTCCAAGCAGCTGGGCTGACAGAACATGCAGAGAGAAGCCCAGGAGGGGGTGGGCACATGCAAGAGTCCTGAGGAAATTCCCTAACCCCAGTCAGCATGGGAACTGGCGGGCTGCACTTTCTGTAGGCCGAGTGAGGAGGGAACATTTGCAACCCCTGGAGGCTTATAAATACCGTGGACATTTGTGTGTGTTCTAACAGTGGCAGGCCAAGCCTCCCTGCCCCCAGCTGACAGTGTCGCACCCCCAGGTCCCTGAGCTGTTCGTCCCTTTTCTCTAACAGCTCCAGAAGCCACGGCAAGTACAGGGTGGGGGGCAAGGTGTGGTTATTACCTGCTGGGCTATCAACATGGAGCTCTTGGGCCCCAGGCGCAGCAGCTTCTCTGGAGAGGGAAAAGCCAGGAAGGTGGAGACGTCTGCAGGAGGTGGGGAGGACAGCACGGGCGCTGGCTCCTGCGAAGTGGAGGCACAGAGGCTCTGGAGAATTCCGGACCCCAGACTCCCCACCCAGCTGTGCCCATCCCCACACCCAGCACATCCATCCTTCACTCCAGCCCATCTAGGCTCAAAGTCTAGAATTCCTCCTCCCACTCAGCTGCATTTCCCATCTATCAACATCACCTAGAGATGCTGGCCCTGGATGGCTCTTGCTCCAGGAGCCTTTGGGGTCAGGGGGAAGCCACCTCCCTGAGACTCATAAATACGACCAAGTGGATCCTCATCACGACACGCAGTGCCCCAGCAACGACCACAGAGGCACATGGGGGCCAAAGTGGGTCCCCGGAGAACTACAGTCCAGCCTGGGTAAGCCCTGCTCGCACCAGAGGTGCCCAGAGAAAAACCCGAATTGAGGCGCACCTAGCCATTTGTTTAACTGCTTCCGTAAACCAGAGAAGCAGCCCAATTCAGCGTAAGTGTGGGGAGTCCTTGTCCAAAGCCAAGTTCTCCAGGAGCTTTACTTAGGAACCTGACAAGGAATGCAAATGAATGAACTGGAGGTGTGGCAGCCCTGATGCCACCAGCCCCAGGCCAGACACCAAGTGCCCAAGCCAAGTCACAGCCCAGCCATCATCCCAGGAATGGGGGAGCAGTTCCTAAGGGTCACCAAGACAATCTTCTGGTGGGTGGGAAAAAAAAATTAGAATTTCCATTCATGCTTATTTGTTTATTCTTTCAGAAATCCTTATGCATATCTTATAATATATGTAATGCAGCAGCACTGCTACTTATAAATAGACATTTATATTAGAATAAATAGAAATATAGGTAATTATGGCCAGGCGCGGTGGCTCAACGCCTGTAATCCCAGCACTTTGGGAGGTTGAGGCGGATGGATCACCTGAGGTCAGGAGTAAAACAAAGACCAGCCTAGCCAACACGGCGAAACCCTGGCTCTACTAAAGATACAAAAATTGGCCAGATGAGGCTGGGCGCAGTGGCTCACACCTGTAATCCCAGCACTTTGGGAGGCCGAGGCAGGCGGATCACGAGGTCAGATCAAGACCATCCTGGCTAACATGGTGAAACCCCATGTCTACTAAAAATATAAAAAATTAGCTGGGCATGGTGGCGGGCACCTGTAGTCCCAGCTACTCAGGAGGCTGAGGCAGGAGAATGGTGTGAACCTGGGAGGCAGAACTTGCAGTGAGCCGAGATCACGCCACTGCACTCCAGCCTGGGCGACAAAGCGAGACGCTGTCTCAAAAAAAACATTGGCCAGGCGACAAGCACCTGTAATCCCAGCTATTTGGGAGGCTGAGGCATGAGAATCGCTAGAACCCAGGAGGCAGAGGTTGCAGTGAGCTGAGATCACACCACTGCACTCTAGCCTGGGTGACAAGTGAGACTCCGTCTCAAAAAAAAAAGAAAAAAAGAAAGAAATATAGGTAACTATCATTACACTGAACCATTTTCTTTTTTTTACTCAATATCATGCAATAAAAAAAAAAAATGTTTGTGGCTACTGTGCTTAAGGAGACACCCCCTACCCCATTGTGAAAGCACCTCAGGATTTCACGTTCTCAGGACCAGGGCTCTGATTGTGGCAAATGATAGAAACTCACCCCAGTGTTAGGGTCCAGAATCTTCTGTGAGGGTGTGGCTGACTTCTCTCCCTGCCCTCCCTGCTGAGGCTCCTCCTCTTCCTCCTCCTCTTCTTCTTCTTCCTCTTCCTCCTCTTCCTCCTCCTCCTCTTCTTCGGCTTCCTCTTCTTCTTCTCCTTCCTCCTCCTCCTCGTCCTCGTCGTCACTGCAGAAAGAGCTGGCTGAAGCAGATCCTCTCTACCCAGCAGCCCAGGTTGGCTGCAAGGCCTGGCTCCATGAGCCCAGACACCTCAGCTCAGCCAGGCGGGAGAGAGCCTGGTGGGGTGGGAGCACCTGCTCCCAGGGCAGGGGTAGGTAGATCACCAGAGAAATCCACGCTGTGGACACAAAAGAATCACATCTTGTTCCTGTCCTCGAGGAGCCCCAAGTTTCATGGGGAGACAGAAAACGAAGACAGCTTTGTCACACCCAGAGCCCAGGGCTTGGCAGGAACACTGCCCAGGTTGAGATGCCAGCGCAGGGGGCGCCCATATCCACATGACCTCAGGAAGCTACAGGCGTGGGGGAGGAAGTAGAGTAGGAGTGTCCTTGCCCCACAGGAAGGCTGGTCCATTTCCGAGGGACTGTGGGACCTGTGAGGTTCAGTCCACTTCGGAGTCCCCAGTTCCCAGCCTCAGCTCAGGGCCTAGCACCGAGGAGACACGACTGAGTATCTGACGCATGAATGAGGCTGACTTGGAGATGAAAGGAGTACAGGGAGCCAGGTGCTGATGGCCCAACCGGACTTGGATCCAGAAGATGGCCACTCCCCGGTCACCCACCTTCGCCTCCAGGTAGACTCCCCAGGCCCCACAGTCTCTTCCTTTCTAGAGTCAGCATCTTAAGAACAATACTGAGTGCAGCCCCTTCTGGCTACCCCCACCTCCCACCCCCGTCACTCCCCAGGCCCCACCACATCAGGATGAGATCTGGCCTCACCCCTTCAGAGGCCTCCCCAACTCCACCACTCTACAGGGTGGCCCCACTTAGCCCGGACGAGATCCTCTGTTGAATGGACAACTCATTCTGTCTCCCCCGTCATGAGACAGAAACCCTGAGTGTCCCACCCTTATAGCTCTGATGCCTAGTGTATGACCTGGTACATAACAGGAGTGCAACCAACATTTCTGAATAAATACAAGTAGAAACAAATAAAGGGGCCAGGTGTGGTGGTGGGTGCCTGTAATCCCAGCTACTTGGGAGGCCGAGGCAGGAGAACCGCTTGAACCCAGGAGGTGGAAGCTGCAGTGAGCTGAGATCACTTTAGCCTGGGCAACAGAGCAAGACTCCGTCTCAAGAAAAAGAAAGAAAGGAATGGCCTGACCCTGACCTCTGGGGCCGCCCACCCTGAGTTCCCTACCTGAGGGACGCCAGCACCTTGGCCATGTTGAAGCCCTCCAGCACCTCCTGAAGCTGTTCACAGCCTTCTTCTCCCAGGGTGTTGCCTGCTCAAGGGGAGGGAAGAGCAGTCAGCCCGGGGTGCCAGGGCCAGCCCAGCAGACCTGTGCAGAGGCCTCCCCCATCTGACTACCGTTCAGGTCCAGCTTCTCCAGCTCAGTTTTGTCTGCCATGGCCTCGGCAACAGCCAGGGCAGCGTCCCTCTTGATTTCACAGAATGACAAGTTCAGCTCCTGAAAATAAGAGGAAGGGTTGGAGGCAGGCAGAAACCCAGGCCAGGACACCAGGTTCTACTCTAAGCCTCAGTTTCCCCAAGTGAGAATATGGCAGGCTCTGTCCTCAGGATTGGGCAAAGTGGGCAGGAAGAATAACACCAACAACAAAAATAATGCCCTGCAACCAACGACGAGTCACGTACTGAGCGTGTTTACTCTACGACAGTGACGCACACCACCCCTGCCTCCCACTTTAGAAATGAAGAAACCACGGCTCAGAGGGGTGTGCAGGCTCACACAGCACCACAGAGCCCGAAGTGGGGGAGCTGGGATATGGATGCAGGCCTGCCTGCCTTCAGACCAGACCCCTGCGCCCCCAGCCACCCCACCACCCACAGACCCCAGAGGGAGGACGTCAGGCGTCCAGGCTGGCACCTTTAGCTTGGGCAGGCCGCCACGGATGGCATCTGCAATGGCAACGGCACCCTTGGAGCGCACCAGGCAGTCCCCAAAATTGATCACCTCCACCTGCCGCAAGGTCTTCAAGGTCTGCAAGGTGGAAGTAAGGGTCCAGAGTGAGGGTGCAGGCCACACCCCAGCCCTCAGCAAGTCCCGGGGGCCCCACACGGTCACATCCCACACCAGCCACCACACACTGTCCTTCTCTGCAAGTCACTAGCTTTGCTGTCTTCTTGTAGGCCTCTGGGTCCCTGGCCAAACCTCCTCCACCCTACTCCCCACGTTATGGCCAGAACTCTTTCTGAGACCAACCGAGCAAGGCTCCTGCCCGAGTCTCTGGGCCTTCCACACATAAGCTGATCCCTCTGCCTGAAACACCCATCCCCCACCCTCTCTCTAGAAAAAGACCACTTGTCCTATGGCCGGGCATGGTGGCTCACGCCTGTAATCCCAGCACTATGGGAGGCTGAGGCTGGTGGATCACGAGGTCAGGAGATCAAGACCATCCTGGCTAACACGGTGAAACCCCGTCTCTACTAAAAATACAAAGAATTAGCCAGGTGTGGTGGTGGGCACCTGTAGTCCCAGCTACTCAGGAGGATGAGGCAGGAGAATGGCATGAATCCGGGAGGTGGAGCTTGCAGTGAGCCAAGATCACACCACTGCACTCCAGCCTGGGCGACAGAGCGAGACTCCGTCTCAAAAAAACAAAAAACAAAACCACTATCCTATACAATTTAGCCAAAATGTGATCTCTTCCAGGAAGCCTGCCCTAAGTCTGATTTGAACTTCCTTCTGGCGTGTTCCCCAACACCTGCACACATCTCTGCTAACACACAGGCAGCCGGACTAGCCTTCTGTGGGGCCACGGGGCCCTGGCAACCAAGAAGCCACTGCGTTCAAAGCCCGGCACTGTTACCACCGGCAGCTTCCTTCCCTCTAGGGTCTCCCTGAAGGCAGAGTCTTTGGCTCAACCCTGTGTGGCCTGCACTTAGTACAAAGCCAAGCACTATATGGGGGCTCAGAAAAAGCTGCTGGGCCGGGCACAGTGGCATGCACCTGTAATCCCAGCTACTCAGGTTGAGATGGGAGGATCACTTGAGCCCAGAAGTTCAAGACCAGCCTGGGCAACAGTAAGACTCTGTCTCAAAAAGTGGTAATAAATAACAAAACAAACAGCAGCTGCTGAACAAATCAACCAGGAAAACAGATGTGGGGAGCAGCCTGAGAACCAAACCAGTGCCAGCCGCTGGGGGCCACAGAGGCAGCTCAGAAGGTGGCATGAAGGATCGGAGCTGCCCGAGGAGGGCGCGGGCTACCTTGTGACCTGAAACCCTGTTTAGGACGTGTTCAAAGAGCTGGACCCATGGGGCACACACCCAGGGGGCAGGCAGGGGACAGAGCAATCCCTGCTAAACGGAGCCCCGCCTTCCCTGGAAAGACAGCCGCCAGCCTCTGTCTTGCGTGTCGCAACTGGCTCTGCCACACTCGCCTCACCTCGGCCATGGCCACGGCGCCCTTCTCAGTGAAGGTGTTGTCGTTCAGGTTGATGACCCGCAGCAGGGGGTTGACGGCGAAAGCCTGGGCCAGAGCAGTGACACCAGGGTGGTTGATCCCATTCTGTGGCATGTGGACTTCCTCCAGGGTCCCGATGACCTGTGAGGAGCAGGCAGAGAGTGGAGGGGGCCCTGAGTGCCAGGTGACATCCAGCAGGCGGGAGAGCAATTCCACACAGCAGGCACAGGAACGGGCTGCCGCCAGCACAGGGCAGGAGCTCGTCTGTGGGATTCTGGGGCATGACTGCATCTGACTCTTTCCACAACCTCATGAGGGAGTCCTACTGCCTGGGATAGGATCTCCACCAGAGAAAAGACTAGGGATCAAAGAGGCAAAGTGACTTGCCCAGGGTCACAGAGCTCTAGATCCAGTAGGTCGATTTCTTGTTCTCAGTCTGGTATCCTCTGCACAGAGGGGACCCTGGCTGTGGTGGGCAGTCACTCACGGCCCTTCTCTGGATGACACAGCTCCATGTGACCTTTCTTTCTTGGGGCCCTCCTACCCCACCCACCTACACAACATAACCCCTTCGACATAGCGTGTCCTTCTCTGGGGATGAGGAGGGTCTTCCCTGGGCCACGCAGCCCTATCGCAGCCTGGCATTTTGATACCCATTCTCTCTGCCTGGAACACTCTGTCTCCTTCTTTTATTTTCATTTTTTTTCTTTTTTTGAGATGGAGTCTCATTCTGTCGCCCAGGCTGGAGTGCAGTGGCATGATCTTGGCTCACTGCAACCTCCACCTCCTGAGTTCAAGTGATTCTCCTGCCTCAGCCTCCTGAGTAGCTGGGATTACAGGCACGCACCACCACACCTAATTTTGTATGTTTAGTAGAGATGGGGTTTCACCATGTTGGCCAGGCTGGTCTTGAACTCCTGACCTCAGGTGATCCAGCATCCTTGGCCTCTCAAAGTGCTGGGATTACGGGCATGGGCCACCACACCCGGCCAGTCAGCACTTTCTTGACAGGCTAACTCAGATGAGTTCTAGGGCTCTTGTTTTGGTCACCTCCTCTCCCAGGAAGGCTTCCTGATTCCCCCAGGCAGGGTCCAGTGCTCTTCCTCTGTGCTCCCGGAGCACCTGGTCCCTCCTCTATCACGGTGGTCCTCACCCTGTCTACATTCAAAGCCTATATTCCATCTGCACCCCATCAGCCCCTGAGCTTTGGAGGAGAGGGCCATGTCCCAGTCTCCACTGTGACCCAGGACTGAGGGTAGGCCTGGCATAACTGTGCCAAGGAGCCTTCCGCTGTCCTTGGGTGCTCAGTGAAGCATGAGGCGATGGGGGTAGCGGGTGGTCCACAAATAAACACAGGAAGGCAACTGAGGCACACTCCAGGTCAGGCCTCCTTAATATTTTCTGTGCCACGAACCCTTCAGGCTGTCTGGTGAAGCCCCTGGGTCCCCTCTGCGAAAAATGTTTTTTAAAATTTTAAGATAAATTATACAGAATTACAAAGGAAATCAACTCAGAACAGTTATCAAAACATTTAGGAAAAAACTCCAAACACGTGCTGTAGTGATATACAAACTTCTTCTTCTTTTTTGAGATGGAGTCTCGCTGTCGCCCAGGCTGGAATGCAGTGGTGCGATCTCGGCTCATTGAAAGCTCCACCTCCCAGGTTCACGCCATTCTCTAGCCTCAGCCTCCCAAGTAGCTCGGACTACAGGTGTCCGCCACCACGCCCGGCTAATTTTTTGCTTTTTTATTTTTAGTAGAGATGGGGTTTCACAGTGTTAACCAGGATGGTCTTGATCTCCTGACCTCGTGATCCACCTGCCTCGGCCTCCCAAAGTGGTGGGATTACAGGAGTGAGCCACCGCATCCAGCCACAAACTTCTTGTTAATGCACTAAATAAGATCTAGGGGTGGGTTCGCTATTACTGTAATTTTGATGTAGTGAGAAATATTTCTATATAGCAGCAATAATTATAACTTCACATGAAATATCTGTGATTTCCACTGGGGATAAAGTCACAAGATTTTCTTTTTATTTATTTATTTATTTATTTATGAGAGTGTCTCGCTCAGTCGCCCAGGCTGGAGTGCAGTGATGTGATCTTGGCTCACTGCAAGCTCTGCCTCCCAGGTTCACACCATTCTCCTGCCTCAGCCTCCCAAGTAGCTGGGACTACAGGTGCCCATCACCATGCCCAGCTAATTTGTTTGTATTTTTAGTAGAGACAAGGTTTCACCGTGTTAGCCAGAATGGTGTCGATCTCCTGACCTCATGATCCGCCCGTCTCAGCCTCCCACAGTGCTGGGATTACAGGCATGAGCCAACTGCACCTGTCATTTATTTTTAAAAAAATTTTAGGCTGGGCACAGTGGCTTATGCCTATAATCCCAGCACTTTAGGAGGCCAAGGCGGGTGGATCACCTGAGGTCAGGAGTTTGAGACCAGTCTGGTTAACATGGTGAAACCCCATCTCTACTAAAATACAAAAATTAACATGGTGGTGTGCACCTGTAGTCCCAGCTAATCAGAAGACTGAGGTGGGAGGATCACTTGAGCCTGGGAAGCTGAAACTGCAGTGGGCCGAGATTGCTACTGGTGCACTCCAGCCTGGCCACAGAGTGAGACCCTGTCTCAATAAATTTTTTGTTTGGTTCAGGGGCTACACGTGCTTGTTTGTTATGTGGGTTATTCACAGGCCTTTCTAATGCTGTGAGGTTTATTGTCTACATTCATGATCAAAAGTCACACTACATACTTTAGCTATGTTAGGGATAAATAATGATGTTATTTTTTCCTCATCCATGTTCACAGACCCCTGAATTCTATCCACAGACTGGAGGGGATTAAGAACTCCCATTCGAAGCCCACCAGAGGACACCTATGAAGGCTCAACACAACCACAGCACACCACCTACTCCTAGTGCACTGAGGACAGCAGGCTGAGGGTAGGGAGGGGTCCAAGGATGGCAGCGAGGCCCCCTCCAGCTCGAGGAGGGAGCGGGGGCTCCCCTGCAGCCAGGGGTGCGGGAGACACAAGGCAGATCTCTATGGTGTTCACTTGGCACTGAAGCAGGCAAGGGGTGTCTATAGGCAGGCTCTGTGGGCAGGCAGGACAGTGGGTGCCATTCCGGCCCGTACGAGCAATGCTCCTAGGATACTGTTTGCTGAAGAAAACACTTAAATGAAGAGAAGAGGGGCTGGGCGTGGTGGCTCATGCCTGTAATCCCAGCACTTTGGGAGACCCAGGTGGGCAGATCACTTGAGGTCAGGAGTTCGAGACCACCTGGCAAACATGGCAAAACCCTGTCTCTAATAAAAATACAAAAATTAGCCGGGTGTGGTGGTGAGTGCCTGTAATTCCAGCTACTCGGGAGGCTAAGGCAGAACTGCTTGAACCTGGGAGGCGGAGACTGCAGTGAGCCAAGATCGTGCCACTGCACTCCAGCATAGGTGACAGAATGAGACTGCCTCAAAAAAAAAAAAAAAAAAGAGAAGAGGGAGACAGACCCCAAAGTTTTCAGTCCTGTTAGGGGCAAATGTGGCCTTCTGCTGGCACTCGCAGTCGGGGACTCAGCAATGTCCTGGGGGGATGGGGAGAGGAGAGTGGAAGAAGAGCGGGGACAAGGTCACCTGAGAGCACCTCATCATCTGGCCCCTGAGCCCTGCGGATGCCCCTGCCTGTCTCCCTGTCTTGGGAAGTCTGGTATGTTCCTTCTCTGTGCCCCACACCAGGGGCTGGGCCAGGCTACTGTCAGTACTCCCGCCATCTCATTTCACCACTTCTGAGCCTGGCAGATGACACTCTTTGGTCAGAGCGGCCTGCCTGGCCTGAAGCCCCGCAGGGGGCTGCTGCTGGCTTACCTGAGGGAGCAGTCACACACCTTTCCAGAAATGCATGACAAGAATCCTGGCCCATTTTCAGATGGACTAACAGGCTTGGAGGGGGCACGTGACGCCCCAGGTCTCTCGGCTGAGTGCCAGCCAGGGATTCGCATCCAGGACTGTCAGCCTACTACACCAAGTGCACCTCAGGGTCACGGGGGCAGGATGGACAGAAACCACTCACCCTAAAAGCTTCTGCCAAGGCAGTGGCGCCATCGTTCTCCAGACGGTTTCTGCCAGCCACGAAGACCTTCAGGGCCAGAGGCTTGCCTTGGGCACTGGATTTCCGGTGACACTCGGTCAGAGCTGCAGCCAGGATCTGTGGGGAAAGGTAAGGGGCCCAGGCCATGGGCAGGAGCCCCTTCTCCCAGTGGGGCGGCCACTGCCACTGAACTGCTCTTCAACATCCCACGCCACCCACTGGTGCAGGTCAGGAGACACAGGACTGCTAACAGCACAACAGTCACACCTTCCATGTGCCCAGCACTTCAGTTTACAAAAGGTTTTTACATCTAATGCTGTGTCACACCAGCCTGAGAGGTCTAGCTTCACTTCGGAGACTGAGGAAAGGGAGAGACCACATGGAGTGGACGAACTTTCAGCCAGGTCCAGGGGAGGGACTTCCTAGTCAGCTTACTTCATGACTCCTGTTTTCCAGCTGAAGAAACTCAGGGTAAGGGGAACGGAAACTTTCTTATGGTCAATAAACAAGTGGTGGACGCTGGACCAGAGCCCAAATCTTCCAGCTTCTCTTCCACGCACCACAATGTCCAAGGGAGCCAGCTGCCAAGTCCACGGTCCAGAAGGACCTGTCTGATACATGCCTGTATCTAAGCTGGCCAGGCACAGCAGGGGCTTGCCTGTTGGCAGTAAAAACCTAACACCCAGCTTGTCCTGTCCCTGGTGTGGTGCCAGGAAGTAGCTTCTACCCTGGTTACACCAATAGGCAAAGCACTGAAAAACGGAGACTGACAGATGGGAATCACAGCCCATGGTAAATGCGACACAAAAGAATCATGAGCGAGTGCATCAAGAGAGAAGTGAGATTTACGGAACACCTGACGTTTGCAGAGCACCTGCTAGGGCCTGGGCACCCTCGGCATATTTTCTCGTTTCAACCTCAACACTAGCCTGCGAGGAGGCAGGCGGGATTGGCTGTACTTTACAGATGAGGAAGCTGAGGCTCTGAGAGGTGAGTGAATCGGCCAAGGTCACCCAGCAAATATTTAGCAAAGCCACACATGGCGGGTAGGTTGGCCTAACTCCTGGCATGAGACTGCACATAGCCGTCCTTGAGGAACAGAAGAGCCAGCACCTGCCTGACTCCACGGTGGTGATGGTGGATCAGGTACACACTCAAGGTAGAGGCATCAAACTTCTGCCAAAGACCAGCCTCTGAGGAAGCTCCTCAGCAGCAGCAGCTGACTGCTAGGTCACCCCCATTCTCCCCGATTCCTTGGAGGCCACGTGGTGAGGGCCTTAGCTCCTGAAGGAGTCCAACTTGGGTATGGAGAGTTCCCCAGCACAGGGCCACGCCTCTTGCCCCGTCGACTCCTCTGGGCCCTCTTATTCTCATGGTGCATGGCACAGAAACCACACTAAACACACTGTCCAGAAGAAAAAGATGCCAAAGGACCTGCAGGCTTTGGTTAGACACCCAGACTACGGCATCTGAGCTCCCAAGAGGCACAGGTTGGCAAGGCCAAGACCCAGAGATCTAATCGAATTAGTGGTCCGAGGCGCAGAGAACCATTAATCAAACTCCACGGTGGGCCTGTCTGCCCAGGAGGCCCTCTGGTCCTGGGGTTCAAAACTCATTCCCCAACTCATCCCACTGCAAGTACAGGACAGGACAGACAAGCCCTGGCTAGTAGGAAAGCTCCCTTAGCCTCAGTTTCCAGACACTGCTGGACGGGAGAAGGGAAGTAATGGAAGGAAAACGGAAGCATTTTGCTAGAATAGAGTCTCTGGCTCTCTCAGCATATCCCACTCATTCTAGGTTGGGCCGCACCTGCTACATTTTTATATCTTTTTTTTTTTTTGAGACGGAATTTCGCTCTTGTTGCCTATGCTGGAGTGCAGTGGTACCATCTCAGCTCACTGCAACCTCTGTCTCCCGGGTCAAGCAATTCTCCTGCCTCAGCCTCCTGAGTAGCTGGGACTACAGGTGCCTGCCACCACGCCCAGCTAATTTTTGTATTTTTAGTAGAGTTTCACCATGTTGGCCAGGCTGGTCTCGAACTCCTGACCTCAGGTGATCCACCTGCCTCGGTCTCCCAAAGTGTTGGAATTACAGGCATGAGCCACTGTGCCACCGTGCTCGGCGCATTTTTTTTTTTTTTTTTTTTTTGAGACGGAGTCTCACGCTGTTGCCCAGGCTGGAGTGCAGTGGCGCGATCTCGGCTCACTGCAAGCTCTGCCTCCCGGGTTCCCGCCATTCTCCTGCCTCAGCCTCCTGAGTAGCTGGGACTACAGGCGCCCGCCACCGCGCCTGGCTAATTTTTTTTGTATTTTTAGTAGAGACGGGGTTTCACTGTGGTCTCGATCTCCTGACCTTGTGATCCGCCCGCCTCGGCCTCCCAAAGTGCTGGGATTACAGGCTTGAGCCACCGCGCCCGGCCAGCTCGGCGCATTTTTATATCTTAACACAGGGACAGCTTATTGCCCAAGTGGACTTGGGGGAGGGCTGTCTAAGACAGGTACAGAGCCTGGCCCTGCTCACCCTCACATCAGGCCGAGGGCCACAGGCACCCTCGGCAGGATAGGCCACTCCAGCTCCTCAGCCTGGGGCGCCATGGGCCTCACTGCACTAGCTATGTGATCCACTCCACCCACCTCTCTAAGCTTATGCTGAGTCATGTGGAAAAATGGGGATGGCACCACCCACCTTTCAGTGTGGGTGGGAAAAGTTAAAGTATTGCATATTCAAATAAGATGTCCCCAACTGCTGTTAGTTCCCAGTGCCCTTTTCTCCCTTTGGTTAGAAAGTGTGTGCAGGGGCCGGGCGCGGTGGCTCAAGCCTGTAATCCCAGCACTTTGGGAGGCCGAGATGGGAGGATCACGAGGTCAGGAGATCGAGATCATCCTGGCTAACACAGTGAAACCCCGTCTCTACTAAAAAATACAAAAAACTAGCTGGGCGAGGTGGCAGGCGCCTGTAGTCCCAGCTACTCGGGAGGCTGAGGCAGGAGAATGGCGTAAACCCGGGAGGCGGAGCTTGCAGTGAGCTGAAATCCGGCCACTGCACTCCAGCCTGGGTGAGAGAGCAAGACTCCGTCTCAAAAAAAAAAAAAAAAAGAAAGTGTGTGCAGGGGTTGCGGTCTGGCACTCAGCGTTCTCCAACCCTGGGTCTAAAGGCACTGGGATGGAGTTGGAAGAGAGTAACACGCAGGCTGCCCTCGATGCAGGTTCTGGGAAGCAAAGCAGCTCCACTCTACACTGACCAGCCCAACGTGAAGCTCTACACTGACCTTGCCTGGGGGATGCCCCCCGCACCCCGGGGGCAAGGCCCTGTCCAGGAATAAAGGTGAGCTGTGACAGTGCCTCCCTGAGCGGACGCTCCTCTTTTCAGGCGCCCTCCTCCGCCTGTGTGCCAGGCTCTACCAGCTGCTCTGTGGGTACAGTGAGTGTAGGGATGCCCCAAGCCCTGAGTTTTGCAGAGCCAGCAGGCTGGAGCAGGTATGCAGCGGCACTCCCTCCGCGTTGCCAAGCCAACCCAAGAACTTGGGATGGTTGCTTGGCAACCCCACCCTCATGGATGCCTCTACCCTCCGGCCACAGGCTGCTGCCTTTGAGGCCTTTCTCTTTTGAAAACAACGGCTGACCATCCCAGATGGTGGTGGCCAAGGGCCAGGGCACATATATCAGACGGATGTGGATGGACCAGGGCACTCTGCGGGAAGAGGGCTGCCACACCCACCTTGCCGCCACCGATGCCCATGCCACAGTTGTTGAGCTTGAGTTCGTGCAGGGTGAAGCAGGCTGAGCTCTTGAGCAGGGCCTCGAAGCCTTGCACACCGTCGGGCCCAAACGCGTTGTCACTTAAGTCCAGCTCCACCAGCTGGGCCCCAGCTGTGATGAGTCCTTCCCCTAGTGAGATCTGGGCACAGAGGAAGCTCGTGTCAGTTTCACAGACACCCAGCAGGTGCTGCTTCTGTGCCAGGCCCAGCTCTGCCTTCCAAGGACACCCCGGCTGGTGCAGAACCAGCACAGACACAAACCATTTTGGTATTCTTAAGACTGGAAACTCTGCAAAGGGCTCCTAACAGCTGGAGAGTGGGGTGTGTGTAGGCATGGGGTGGCCTGGGAAGGCTCCTTGTAAGAGGTGGCATTTGGGCTTAGTCTGAATGAGAATCAGCTAGCCAATGTGAAAAGACTCCAGGCAGCTGAAAAACAGGAGCAGAGAGACATAAGCATGAAGCAGCAGGCTGTGAGCCTGGGGGCAAGCTGTGGGGAGACTCCAGAAGACAACATGGCATGGGCTTTGGGTGGAAGGGAAGTGAGGGCTCAGATCAGGCAAGAGCCTTGAATGCCAGGCCAAGAACTGTGAGCCTCAGCCCGAGAACACTAGGCTTTGAGGTGGCTGAGGGATACGGAAGTAACATCCCCGGACCCGAAGAGAGCAGATGCATAGGAAGATGGGCTGGAGTGCCCTCCCGGGAGTGTGAGGCAGCAACACTGGCAACAGAGAGGGGACCGGCCGGCCAGTGTGACAAGTGCAGGAGAGGAGCTGCCTGTTCACGGAGCAAGGGACATGCCGAAGCTGGTGGTTCCCTGGACATGCAGGAGGAGGGAGGGAGGAACCACAAATGCCTCCAGGGTTTCTGGTGGTGACTGGCAGATGGAGGTGGCCATCCCCAAGCCACGGCCAGGATCAGCTTTGGCAGGAGGATCTGGAGCTCTCCTGGAAACCTCCTGGGCTGGAGAGAGCTACACTCCCTCATCCCACCAGGAGAAATGGTCAGAGAGGAGGCTCTGCCAGAGACTGGGGCAGAAAGAGAGTTTTCTTCACCATCTTTTCTAACTTGAAATTCTTTTTTTTTTTGAGATGGATTCTTGCTCTCTCTCGCCCAGGCTGCAATGTAATGGCACGATCTCAGCTCACTGCAACCTTCACCTCCCAGGTTCAAGTGATTCTTCTGCCTCAGCATCCTGAGTAGCTGGGATTACACACACCTGCCATCATGCCCCGCTAATTTTTGTACTTTTGTAGACACAGGGTTTCAGCATGTTGGCCAGGCTGGTCTTTAACTCCTGACCTCAGGTGATCTGCCTCCACTCAGCCTCCCAAAGTGCTGGGATTACAGTTGTGAGCCACTGCACCCGGCCTGACTTGAAATTCTTTTATATACAATCACTGAAATGAATTTCCTTTTTTTTTTTTTTTTTTGAGACGTAGTCTTGCTCTGTCACCCAGGTTGGAGTACAGTGGCATAGATTTTGGCTCACTGCAACCTCCACCTTCTGGGTTCAAGCAATTCTCCCGCCTGAGCCTCCCAAGTAGCTGGGAACACAGGCAGGTGCCATCATGCCCAGCTAATTTTTGTATTTTTAGTAAAGACAGGGTTTTGCCATGTTGGCCAGGCTGGTATCAAACTCCTGACCTCAAGTGATCTGCCCACCTCGGCCTCCCAAAGTGCTGGGATTATAGGTAGGAGCCACCACACCCAGCCAGAAATGAATTTTCTTTTTTTTTTTTTTTTGAGACGGAGTCTCGCTCTGTAGCCCGGGCTGGAGTGCAGTGGCCGGATCTCAGCTCACTGCAAGCTCCGCCTCCCAGGTTTACGCCATTCTCCTGCCTCAGCCTCCGGAGTAGCTGGGACTACAGGCGCCCGCCACCTCGCTCGGCTAGTTTTTTGTATTTTTTAGTAGAGACGGGGTTTCACGGTGTTCGCCAGGATGGTCTCGATCTCCTGACCTCGTGATCCACCCGTCTCGGCCTCCCAAAGTGCTGGGATTACAGGCTTGAGCCACCACGCCCGGCCCAGAAATGAATTTTCTTAACCTACATTCCAAATCCTAGCCTCACAAGCCAGGTGCAGTGGCACGCACCTGTAATCCCAGCTACTTGGGAGGCTGACGTGGGAGGAATGTTTGAGCCCAGGAGTTCAAGACCAGCCTGGGTGACATAGCAAGACCCTGTCTTTAAAAAAAAATAAAGGCTGGGCGCAGTGGCTCACGCCTGTAATCCCAGCGCTTTGGGAGGCCAAGGCAGGTGGATCACGAGGTCAGGAGATCAAGACCATCCTGGCGAACACGGTGAAACCCTGTCTCTACTAAAAATACAAAAACTTAGCTGGGCGTGGTGGTGGGCGCCTGTAGTCCCAGCTACTCGGGAGGCTGAGGTAGGAGAATTGTGTGAACCTGGGAGGCGGAGCTTGCAGTGAGCTGAGATCACACCACTGCACTCCAGCCTGGGTGACAGAGTGAGACTCCGTCTCAAAAATAAAATAAAACAAAATTTTAAAAATAAAACATAAAAAGAGGCTGGGCACAACCAGGGTGAGGGGCTCAGTAACGTTGGTGTGCGCACTCATCACTGACCAGAAATCTGCACCCTCAAGGCCTGCCGTGTGCAGCCCCGTGCCAGGAAGACACACCGAGAGGCTGCCGACCTGAAGAGCCAGCCAGCCCTGCTCTCTTCCCTCGGCCAGGCAAGCCTTTCTGTGTTGCCCCTTTCTAGTTCCTTCCACACACCCGCACACACGCACTCAGAGACCGGGAACTCAACGCAAGTCAGTCTGAGCCCTGGGAATGAGGAAATGGGAAGCCACCCATGACGGCAGCAAACCAAAGCAGAGAGTGGTGTGGAGAAAGGGAGGAGCCAGAGAAAGACGGGGACGGCTACATGGGCTGTGTGCAGAGAAGTCACGAAGGAGCAGGACTGTGAGGTGCAGGAAGGGGTTGCTGGGAAAGGCGGGGCATTGTATTGGGGTGAAATCCACAGTGAACCAAACCACGCAGCTCAGGAGGACCCAGGAGTGTGTGGTCTCAGCTCTCCCACCTCCCTGAAGTCCCCGCCCTTGGGGTTCCTCCCCTGTCAGTCTCCATGCTCCCACCCTCCCCTCCTGTCAGAACACAGGGCACATGCTGGGCTTGCCAGGCTTCCATTCCAGCAGCTCAATCACCCACAGGGCTTATCTTAGGCTCCAGAAAGAATAAAGTATGAGAAAAGCCCTGGGAACTGCCAAAGAGGGTCCTGTGTGTGGAGGAGAAGAACAGCTCGTTTGCTTACCAGGGCTGGTGGGATCTCAGTCCGCAGCCTCCCTGTGAACATGTCGCTCCAGTGGCAGCGCTGCGGCGGAAAGAAGACAAGAGTTAGTGGGAGAGGCCCCTGGAGGCCTACAGTGAAGCCTCATCCTGGTGGATTTGAACTACCCGAGCATCGCAAGACTTCTTTTTTTTTTTTTTTTGAGATGGAGTTTCGCTCTTGTTGCCCAGGCTGGAGTGCAGTGGCGCGATCTCGGCTGACCACAACCTGCGCCTCCCGGGTTCAAGTAATTCTCCTGCCTGTGTCTCCGGAGTAGCTGGGATTACAGACATCTGCCACTATGCCTGGCAACTTTTGTATTTTTAGTAGAGACAAGGTTTCTCCATTTTGGTCAGGTTGGTCTCGAACTCCCGACCTTAGGTGATCTGCCCACCTTGGCCTCCAAAAGTGCTGGGATTACAGGTGTGAGCCACCGCACCCAGCCCGCAAGACTTAACTGAGCTTTGTTTGTGAAAAGCTGGACCCATTCTGGCTGTAGTTGGTGGGACCTGGAGTTCTGTTCTCAAATCAAGAGGCCTCCAAGGGTTATTGGGGGCTCAGAAGTGTCAGGAAAATCCCTGACTTATACAACCCTCTACGTGGACGTGTAATATAGTTATGGATGACAGAGAAACATGAACGTAAACAACAAAGAATTCCGTGTTGAGGGCCAGTGGCTCACGCCTGTGATCCCAGCACTTTGGGAGGCCAATGCGGGCAGATCACTTGAGGTCAGGAGTTCCAGACCAACCTGGCCAATATAGTGAAACCCCATCTCTACTAAAAATACAAAAATGAGCATAGTGATGGGGACTTTTTAATAAAGGGAGAACAGGCCTCAGGCTCAGAGTCATTAAATAGCAACAGCATCAAACAATAATTCAGTAACACTATCTTCTTTCCTTTATTGTAAGGAATGCCAGCTTTCCATTCATAGAAGTGCTTTGAAATTACATGAAAGTTAGCTGTTTTTTTCATTTTTTTTAAGAGATGGATTCTCACTCTGTCGCCTAGGCTGGAGTGCAGTGGCACAATCATAGCTCACTGTAACCCTGACCTAGTGGCCTCAAGCGACCCTCCCACCTTAGCCTCCAGAGTACCTGCAATTACAGGCATGTGACACCACTCCTGGTATGATTTAAAGAAAGTATTAAGCAATTCATGAAGATAGTAGATTGGTAGTTACCAGAGGCCTGGAAGGTTAGAGGGAGGGGAGGCTGAAGGTTAATTGATGGAGACAAGTATAAAGTTAGAAGAAATAAGACCTAGTGTTCAATAGGTCAACAGGGTAACTATCATTTACATTAATCTATTATACATTTCAAAATAGCTAGAAGATGCCGGGAGCGGTGGCTCACACCTATAATCCCAGCACTTCGGGAGGCGGAGACAAGCAGATCACCTTAGGTCAGGAGTTCGAGAGTAGCCTGGCCAACATGCCAAAACCCCATCTCTACTAAAAGCATAAAAATTAGCCAGGCGTGGTGGCGCACACCTGTAGTCCCAGCTACTCAAGAGGCTGAGGCATGAGAATCGCTGGAACCCAGGAGGCAGAGGTTGTGCTGAGCTGAAACTGCGCCACTGCATAGCAGCCTGTGCGACATAGAAAGACTGTCTCAAAAAAAAAAAAAAAAAAGCTAACAGAATAATTTGAATGTTCCTGGCATAAAGATAAATATTTAAGGGGATGGATGGATACCTCCATTACCCTTATTTTATTATTTATTTATTTATTTATTTATTTATTTTTGAGACAGAGTCTCATCCTGTTGCGCCCAGGCTGGAGTGCAGTGGCACATTCTCGGCTCACTGCAACCTCTGCCTCCTGGGTTAAACTGATTCTCCTGCCTCAGTCTCCCAAGTAGCTAGGATTACAGGCACCTGCTACCACGCCCGGCTAATTTTTTGTATTTTTAGTAGAGATGGGGTTTCGCCATATTGGTCAAGCTGGTCTTGAACTCTCAACCTCAGGTGATCCACCCACCTCAGTCTCCAAAAGTGCTGGGATTACAGGCATGAGCCACCGCGCCTGGCCTATTTTATCTATCTATCTATTTATTTTTTTTTTGAGACACAGTTTTACTCTTGTCGCCCAGGCTAAGAGTACAATGGTGTGACCTCGGTTCTCTGCAACCTTCACCTCCCAAGTTCAAGTGATTCTCCTGCCTCTGTCTCCAGAGTAATTTTTGTATTTTTTTTTTTAGTAGAGATGGGGTTTTACTATGTTGGCCAGGCTAGTCTCGAACTCCTGACCTCAGGTGATCCACCTGCCTCAGCCTCCCAAACTGCTAGGACTACAGGCATGAGAGCCACCGTGCCCAGCCCTCCCTTATTTTTTGAGACGGGGTCTCACTCTATTGCTCAGGCCGGAGCATAGCCGTGCAAACACGGCTCACTGCAGCCTCGACCTCCCAGGCTCAAGCCATCCTCCCACCTCAACCTCCCAAGTAGCTGGGACTACATGTGTGTACCACCACACCCAGCTAACTTTTGTATCTTTTGTAGAGTTGGGAATCTCCCTATGTTGTCCAGGCGTATCTCAGACTCCTGGGATCAAGGGATCCACTCCCACCTTACATACTAAGGAAGCTGGTTTTTGCAGACAAATTCGCATATCCACCAATAAGGTAGACCATGAACACACGTGGGCCTCAGCTGGCTGCTCTACACCAGATCTATTTAGTAGTTACACCTGCACGCAGGTCCATAGTGCCAGAAACAGGCAGTCAGAGCCCGAGCGCCACAGTCCCTCACAACAGATACTGGCATGTCACTCCGAACAAAGCTCCCCAAACCCAACTCTGATGAGCTGAACAGTCAGCACAGGCCCCTAGAGCACACCACCTGGGTTCTAATCCTGATTTGGCTGACTCCAGCCATCACTCCCCCTCTCCAGCCTCTGGTATCCTCTCTCTGAAATGAGGTTTTAGGTCCTAACGATCTCCCATGTGAACAGCAAAGCAGTTAAGAGCTTGCTTGGGCTGGGCACATTGGCTCACGCTTATAATCCCAGCACTTTGGAAGGCCAAAGTGGGAAGACTGCTTGAGTCTAGGAGATCAAGATCAGACTGGGCAACAGAGCAAGACCCCATCATTAAAAAAATAATAAGAAGTAAAGAAAAGAAATGAAAAAAAATTAGCTGGACATTGTGGCACACACATGGTCCCAACTACTTAGGGGGCTGAGATGGAAGGATCACTTGAGCCTGGGAGTTCAAGGCTGCAGTGAGCTATGATCATGCCACTGCACTACAGCCTGGGCAATGGCGTGAAACTCGTCTCTTAAAAAAAAAAAAAAAAAAAAAAGATTGGGCTGACACCACCTCAGCCTACCCCTGGTTGTGTGACTCCGGGCTGCACTTCTCTCGCCCGTCAAGACCTCACTCCTCACTTGTACACTGCTACAGTAGGGGAGAGAACACCTGTGGCTCAGCACTAGGCCCAGAACACTAGGCCATCAAGGGTAGCTCCCACCCTGTCCCTGCCCTGGGCTGCTTCCTGCACAGAGGAGGGCTTGGGAGGTGGGGTGCAGTGATTTACTCGAGCCACTGCATCTGCACCAGGTGGGAAGGTGCACGCAGCACCCCTACTGGCCAAGCTCTCCCAGGACAACCTCTGAGGAAGAAGGAAGGGCTCCATCTTCTATTTCATAAGAGCCCAGCCTCAGAGCTGCATGCAGGGCAAGGCCACATACGGCAAAAAAAGGTGGTGCTGTTAGGGCTTGATCCCATGTGCTGAACGCAAGCTCAGCTCCTGCTGAGTCCTGGAGCCTTCAGACCCATGGCTCCTCCGCCGTTCCTGTTCTTCACAGGTCTCGGGGAGGGCCGAGTTCTGAGTTCTTTGGTTGGAAAACATCCCAACTTATGCTCAGGGAAAGTACAGGCCCCAGGCAGGAGAGCAGAAACAATCACTGTCTTGGTGGTTAACTTGACCATGACCTTCCTAAGGAAACAAATATGCAGTGTCATTTTGTAAACTAGCAGGCAGGCCCTTCTGGGGCAAATCCTCTCATGGCCTCCACCCCCGTATTCCTTCTCCTGCAGAAAGTGGGGCCACAGAGAGAACACTGATCTCGGGAGTGTGGATGTGTGGCTTGGCCACATCTCTATTTTTTTTTTTTCTTTTTTTTTGAGACAGAGTCTTGCTCTGTCGCTAGGCTGGAGTGCAGTGGCGCGATCTTGGCTCACTGCAACCTCTGCCTCCCGGTTTCGAGCGATTCTCCTGCCTCAGCCTCCCGAGTAGCTGGGACTACAGGCACATGCCACCACACCCAGCTAATTTTTGTATCTTGAGTAGAGACAGGGTTTCATCATGTTGGCCAGGATGGTCTTGATCTCTTGACCTCATGATCTGCCTGCCTCGGCCTCCCAGAATGCTGGGATTACATGCGTGACCCACCACGCCTGGCTTTTTTCTTTTTTTATGAGACAGGGTCTCGCTCTGCCACTCAGGCTAGAGAGTAGTGGTGCAATCTTGGCTCACTGAAACCACTGCCTCCCAGGCTCAAGCAATCCTCCCATCTCAGCCTCCCAAGGAGCTGGGACCATAGGTGCACACCACCATGCTGGGCTAACCATCCTTGTACTTTTTGTAGAGATGGGGTTTCACCATGTGGTCCAAGCTGGTCTCGAACTTCTGGGCCTTGGCCTCCCAGAGTGCTGGGATTACAGCTGTGAGCCATCATGCCCGGCTGATCGTGGCTATTTAATGAGCCCCTCTGAGCCTCAGTTCCCTTGACTTATAAATGGAGACTCAACCCAGTCTCTTCCCTGGTTGCTGTGAGCAGGCAATGACATGGAAAAGAGCCCAGCCCAACCCTAGCCCTGCACATACGAAGAGACAATGCCATTCTGGAACTCTGGTCTCTCTCCTTCATGACTTTGGGATTTCAAAGAGGGGAATACCCAGTGACATCTCCCAACGCTTTGAACATGACACTCTTGCTTTTCTCACAGAGCGTATCAAAAGACTGGTGTTTAGTGGAACCCGTTTGGGGAACACGGGGCTAGAATAATCTGACTTGCCCTTTGTGTTGGCCAAGGAGGGCACCACTTGGAGCTAACCTTCAAGAGAACTTGCCAGCCAGGTGCGGTGGCTCACGCCTGTAATCCCAGCACTTTGGGAGGCCGAGGCAGACAAATCACAAGGTCAGGAGTTCGAGACCAGCCTGGCCAAACAAAGTGAAACCCTGTCTCTACTAAAAATACAAAAAATTAGCTCAGCGCGGTGGTGGGCACATGTAATCCTAGCTACTTGGCAGGCTGAGGCAGGAGAATCACTTGAACCTGGGAGGCGGAGGTTGCAGCAAGCCGAGATTGCACCACTGCACACCAGCCCCGGTGACAGTGTGAGACTCCATATCAAAAAAAAAAAAAAAAAGGCCAGAGCAGTGGCTCACGCCTATAATCCCAGCACTTTGGGAGGCCGAGGCGGCAGATCACAAGGTCAGGAGAGCAAAACCATCCTGGCTAACACAGTGAAACCCCATCTTTACTAAAAATACAAAAAAATTAGCCGGAGTCCTGGTGGGAGCCTGTAATCCCAGCTACTTGGGAGGCTGAAGCAGGAGAATCGCTTGAACCCGGGAGGCAGAGGTTGCAGTGAGCCGAGATGGTACCACTGAACTGCAGCCTGGGTGACAGAGTGAGACTCCGTCTCAAAAATCAAAAAAAGAGAACTTCCCTCTGTTGCGAGGAGCGTAGGGAGCTGGCAGTCTCCGGCTACGGCACCTTCCTATCGCTGCAGCATTTGAGCTGAGGCCTGGCCACTTCTGCCCAACATGAGACTCCTTTCATGGGCAGTCTTTGCTCTGAAACTCCCAAAGGGTGGGTCGGTCAGAGCAGCCTCACAGTCAGAGGCTCCTGCTGGTTATTTCTGCAACCTTCCAACCTCATATGTGACATATCTACATTGTGAGCAAAAGGCTCTCCCTACTTTATCTTTCACAGGTGTCACTCCAATAATCCTCCTGCACCCCTAACACCCTCTCAGGGTCTGCTGACTACAGGAAGAGGGTCCCTAGCCAATGCTGTGTGCCCTGGGGAGGCCAGAGGAAGAGGAGCTGCTTGGGGGACAGCTACACAGGCAGGGGCCTGGAAGAGATTGGACACAGGCAGGGGTTGTGGAAGTGTGAACAGAAGCTTATTCAAACCAGCCTGGGCCTGTTCGCCCCACTCTGCTCACCTTCAACTCCGACTTCTTCTCTAAGGCCTTGGCGATGACCCTGGCTGCTTCCACGCCCACTGTGTTGCCTTCCAGACGCAGAGCCTCCAAGCTGTCAAAGTCTTCAATCTCTTTAATCACATCTTTAGCTGCCAGGGACCAAAGAACAGAACTTTAGGCTTTTGGAATCACAAACAGCTAAGGTAGGAGAGAGGTTGGCAACCACCTTGCCACTCAACAGTTTATGGTGCACCTACTGTGTGACGAGCCCTGGCTTACAGAGAATCAGACAGGCTCACGGTCCAGAGTACAGAGCTATGCAGATGATTTGTCTGTAATGAGTGTTTAAATCAGGCATGTAGAGAGGCTTGGGAGCCGAGGGAAAAGAGGAACTGGCGGCTCACAGCAAAGAAGACTTTGCCAAGTGGGTGGTGTGTGTGAAGCCTCCAAAGATGGGCAGTGTACCAGGTCAAGCAGAGAAACGGCACCCAAGCCAGAGGGCCAGCAGGCACGATGGCACAAAGGCCTTCATTGTTAAATGATTTATGTGGGGGGTGTTTGCTCACTACTGTACTATTTTATTGTGATGAAACATTCCAAACCACCTAAATGTCCATCAAGAGAAGACAGAAGGCCCAGCGCAGTGGCTCACGCCTGTAATTCCAGTACTTTGGGAGGCTAAGGCAGGTGGATTGCTTGAGCCCAGGAGTTTAAGACTAGCCTGGGCAACATGGTGAAACACTGTCTCTACTAAAAATACAAAAATTAGCTGGGCATGTTGGTGGGTGTTTGTAATCCCAACTACTTGGGAGGCTGAGGCAGGAGCATGTCTTGAACCTGGGAGGAGGAGGGTGCAGTGAGCCAAGATCGTGTCACTGCCCTCCAGCCTGGGAGATAGAGCAAGACTCCAACTTAAAAAAAAAAAAAAAAAAAAAAAGTCAGGCGCAGTGGTAAACGCCTGTAATCCCAGCATTTTGGGAGGCCAAGGCGGCGGATCACAAGATCAAGAGTTCAAGACCAGCCTGACAAACATAGTGAAACCCCATCTTTACTAAAAATACCAAAATTAGCTGGGCGTATGGCACGTGCCTGTAATCCCAGCTACTCAGAGGTTGAGGCAGGAGAATCACCTGAACCTGGGAGGCAGAGGTTGCAGTGAGCTGAGATCACAACACTGCACTCCAGCCTGGGCAACAGAGCAAGACTCTGTCTCAAGAAAAAAAAAAAAAAAAAAAAAAAAAAAAGGCCTGGTATGGTGGCATGCACCTGTAGTCTCAGCTACTTGGGAGGCTGAGGTGAGAGGATCAGCTGACCCTTAGAAGTTGAGGCTGCAGTGAGCCATGACCATGCCAGAGCACTCCAGCTGGGGGGACAGAGCAAGACATTGCCCTCTCAAAACAAAACAAACAAACAAACAAAAGAGACAGACAGGAAGACAGAGAGGAGGATAGAGGTTCACTGTGGCATGTTACACAAATAGTTACACTAGCACTGCTATGTAAGACACAGGTGTTTTTGACTTGGAAAAAACTGTTATAGCAGTAAGTGAAAAATTAGGTTACTCAAGCATTTGGTCTGATCACTCTTTAAAAACGTATGCATTCACATATAAACACACATGCACACATATGCATAAAACAAGGTCCAGAAACATAGAAACCAAATGTTACAGCAGTTCTCTCTAGCTGGTAGGATAATGGGTGATTGTGTGTTCTTCCACTACTTGGAGTAAAATGTTCTCAATATATCAGGTTATACAACAACTTTTCAAAGATCTATAATCCCAATTAAAAACAAAATGGGTAGGGTGTGGTGGCTTACACCTGTAATCCCAGCACTTTGGGAGGCCGAGGCAGGCAGATCACCTGAGGTTAAGAGTTTGAGACCACCCTGTCCAATATGATGAAATCCTGTCTCTGACTAAAACTACAAAAATCAGCCGGGCATGCTGCCATGTGCCTGTAATCCCAGCTACTGGGGAGGCTGAGACAGGAGAATTGCTTGAACCTGGGAGGCAGAGGTTGCAGTGAGCCGAGATCAAGATATTGCGCTAAAGCATGGGCAGCAGCAAAACTCCGTTTCAAAAACAAACAAAATAAAATGAACTCAGATACGTTCAGGGGGAAAAAAAAAAAAAAAAAGACTAGGCTGGGCGCAGTGGCTCACACCTGTAATCCCACCACTTTGGGAGGCCGAGGTAGGCAGATCATGAGGTTAGGAGTTCAAGACCAGCCTAACCAACATGATGAAACCCCGTCTCTACTAAAAATAAAAAAATTAGCTGGGCATGGTGGCGCATGCCTGTAATCCCAGCTGCTCAGGAGGCTGAGGCACAATTGCTTGAACCGGGACCCAGGAGGCGGAGGTAGCAGTAAGCGAGATCTTGTCACTGAACTTCAGGCTGGGCTACAGAGCGAGAGTGTGTCTCAATGATAAAAAAAAAAAAAAAGACTATGCGCTAGAAATAAAATGCCCTGAAATTAACAGTTGTTATATCCCTGGGGTTATATGAAAGTGAGAATATATTTTTTCCCTGTTCTTTGAATGTTTCTGTATTCTATAATAAACCTGCATTAATTGTATAATCTGAACAAAACCATCTTACATGAAGCAAAAAGCTGACTCTGGCTGGTACAGGATGGAGTAGGGTGACATGTGGGAGGGAAGAGACAAAGATGGGTATGGGAGATAAAGTTTGAACTTGACCTACTGGCCAAGAAGGGTCTTGAGAAAGGACTTACAACCTATTAGGTGTTCCCTAAGAAGTTGTCCAAGCTGGGCCAAGTTTCCCTGGTTGGGCCAGAACCCAAGGATGCCTCACTGATGCAGGTACCTTCACTTCCAGATGCCAGGGGATTCAGGGTTGGTCAGTGCCAGCCAAGCCTTGGCAAGGGATGAAAAAGACTTCCTGGGTGCTCTTAAGGTAAAAGTGAGGCCTCTCCCTGCCTTACTTCCCAGAGCCTTTTCACAGAGTATATTCACATTTTGCCTTCAATTAGTTACCTGGGTACATCATTCCTATTCCAGATTTGCTGCTTCTTAGGGGCTGGGTAAGCCGGGCACCCCTGGGGACTTACAAAATGGGAGACACCACATCCAGCCTGTGCTGGGAGAGCAAAGAAGTTAACTGGATGAATTTCAGCGCCAGTCAAACTCGAGTTTTCTTTTTTCTTTTTTTTAGATAGTCTCGTTCTGTCACTGAGACTGGAGTACAGTGACCCAATCTCGGCTCACTACAACCTCCACCTCCCAGGTTCAAGCAATTCTCCTGCCTCAGCCTTCCAAGAGTAGCTGGGATTACAGGTGTCCACCACCACGCCTGGCTAATTTTTGTATTTTTAGTAAAGACAGGCTTTCTCCATGTTGGCCAGGCTGGTCTGGAACTCCTGACCTCAGGTGATCTGCCCATCTCAGCCTCCCAAAGTGCTGGGATTACAGGCGTGAGCCACTGCACTTGGCCCAAACTTGAGTTCTAATCCCAGCTCCACTCATTAAAGCTGTGCCCTTAGGCACGTCTTACCACCTCCCTAAACCTCAGTTTTCCAATCTGCAAAATGGAAATACAATCCATCTCAAGGGATTTTGTGAAGATAAACTGAGATACTACTTATCTGGCACTTAATACCCTTATCTGACACAGTATTCAATAAATGGCATTTAGTATCAAATCCATGTTTCCTAAACGGAGCTCAGTGTCTAATTAGAAGCACAGGAATAGGGATTTCACTGGACCTCTGTGAAAGTCCTAGCTCTGCTATTTATCAAATGTATGACCTTGGCCAAGTTACTTAAGTTTCCTAAATCCTTTTTTCTCATTTATAAAACAGCAACATTCCTATTTATCTCCCACAAGGGTGATGCAAGCATCAAAAGTGATAAACAAGGTCAAAGTGGGCGGATCACCTGAGGTCAAGAATTTGAGACCAGCCTGGCCAACATGGCAAAATCCTGTCTCTATTAAAAATACAAAAATAGGCCGGGCGCGGTGGTTCATGCCTGTAATCCCAGCACTTTGGGAGGCCAAGGTGGGAGGACCATGAGGTCAGGAGATCAAGACCGTCCTGGCTAACACGGTAAAACTTCATCTCTACTAAAAATACAAAAAATTAGCTGGGCATGGTGGTGGGTGCCTGTAGTCCCAGCTATCTGGGAGGCTGAGGCAGGAGAATGGTGTGAACTCAGAGGCGGAGCTTGCAGCGAGCTGAGATCGCGCCACTACACTCCAGCCTGGGTAACAGAGCAAGACTCTGTCTCAAAAAGAAAAAAAAAACAAAACACAAAAATAGGGGGACGGGCATGGTGGCTCATGCCTGTAATCCCAGCATTTTGGGAGGCCGACGCGGGCAGATCACGAGGTCAGGAGATCAAGACCATCTTGGCTAACATGGTGAAACCCCATCTCTACTAAAAATACAAAAAAATTAGCCGGGCGTGGTGGTAGGCGCCTGTAGTCCCAGCTACTCGGGAGGCTGAGGCAGGAGAATGGCATGAATCCGGGAGGCAGAGCTTGTAGTGAGCTGAGATCGCACCACTGCACTCTAGCCTGGGTGACAAAGCAAGACTGTCTCAAAAAAAAAAAAAAAGAAATAAAAAAAATACAAAACTAGGCTGAAGGTCAGGCACAGTGGCTCACACCTGTAATCCCAGCACTTTGGGGGCTGAGGTGAGTGAATCACCTGAGGTCAGGAGTTCAAGACCAGCCTGTCCAACATGGTAAAACCCCATCTCTACTAAAACACAAAAAAAGAAAATTAGCTGGACATGGTGGTACATACCTGTAGTCCCAGCTACCCGCCCAGCAGGCTGAGGCATGAGAATTGCTTGAACCCAAGAAGCAGAGGTTAAAGTGAGCTGAGATCGCACCACTGCACTCCAGCCTGGGCAACAGAGCAAGACTATGTCTCAAAAAAAAAAAAAAAAATTAGCCAGGCATGATGGTGTGAGCCTGTAGTCCCAGCTACTTGGGAGGCTGAGGCAGGAGAATCACTTGAACCTGGGAGACAGAGGTTGCAATGAGCCAAGATCGTACCACTACACTCCAGCCTGGGTGACACAGCGAGACTCATCTAAAAAAAAAAAAAAAAAAAAAGGCCGGGCACAGTGGCTCACGCCTGTAATCCTAACACTTTGGGAGGCCAAGGCAGGCAGATCACCTGAGGTCAGGAGTTCAAGAGCATCCTGACCAATATGGCAAAAATCTGTCTCTACTAAAAATACAAAAATTAACCGGGTATGGTGGCACATGCCTGTAATCCCAGCTACTCAGGAGACTGAGGCAGGAGAATCGCTTGAAACCAGGAGGGCAGAGGTTTGCAGTAAGCCGAGATCGTGCCACTGCACTCTAACTGGGTGACAGAGCCAGACTCCGTCTCAAAAAAAAAAAAAATAAAAGTGATAAACGCACAGGGAGGAAGTCTATAAATGTTAAGGCCTTATGAAGATGTTAGGAACATGTGTCACCACGCTCCCAGCTACCCAAGGACTCAAGCAGCCTCTGACCTGGGGGGAACAAGGCTGCCTACACAACATGACAACCAGGCATGTCCAAACCAGTTCCCCTGGTTGGGCCAGAATCCCAGGAGGCCTCACTTGACACAGGCGCCTTCATTTGCTGGTGCCAGGGGATTCAGGGTTGGTCAGTGGCAGCGAAGCCTTGACAAGGGATGAAAAGATAGGGTCTGCGCTCTGGTTCCTAGTTTTCTGTGGTTACAGTACCTGTATACACACAGACAGCCATCCCTCTCCCAGGTACATCTGGCTGCATGAACCAGCATCTCCCAAGAGGGCCCAGGTTGTTTTAATGCAGCTCCAACACAGCCTCAGCTCTGGGGAAAGCTGCACCTATTGCCAGGCCTGCCTGAGATCATGAGAGTAAAGGGCAGGGGTGGGAGAACACCAGATGTGAAGTCAGAGTCAGAGGCTGTATCTTGGGACTGGCACTAACTGTGGCCCCTCATTACCTACCATCCCCTCCTGAGAAAGAAAGGACAGGGCACAAAGGGATGCCCACTGCAAACATGCAAAGCTCAGGGGAGCTTGCACATGGGCAAATGATCTCTGAGCCTCATTGTTAGAAGGGGGTCAATGATACCTAACAGAACTTCTGGGACAAATAATGGAGACAATGTAGCAGAAAGAGCCTGACAACCAGTAAGAGTTCAGTACACTCCCTTTCCTCCCCTGGACACACCAGTGCGCAACTTCCAGAAACTCACCATCTTCTGCAGTGTTGAGTTTGAGGCTCTTGCCCTTGAAACTCAGCTGTCCCCCGGCCACCTGAGTCTTGGCCAGTGTCTCTGCCAGCTTGGCAATGTCTTCCGAGGCCATGCTGACTAGGCTGGTGGGCTCCCCTGGAGATCTGCAGACTGAAGAGGCCGAAGTTGCAATAAGAAAAAGGAGTCTCCTGGGGCCCCTGGTTGGGGGGCAGGGTAGGACATAGTCATCTCAGGAGTCTGACCGTACCTCCCCTGCTATGGAGACCCTACAGCTAAACCACTGGAAGAAAGGAAAACAGCATCAGAGAATGAACAGTTCCAGAAGGTGCAGGAGGTAGTAAGAGAACAGAAAAATCATGTTTTAGCCTATAAGGAGCTACCATCTCATTACAAGTCCTCCTCTGCCAAACCGCTGCAGCTGGGATGCCCAGCAATGCCATGTGAGCTGCCCATTTCCTGGACCCCGTCAGTGAATGGCAGTCAAGTCCCAAACCAAAGGCTGCAGAGTCTGGCCCGAGCACACACCTGCTTGAGCATCTTGGCTGCTCTCTGCTTGAGGGTCACATTCCTCAAACAGGACACAGATGGCTATGGGATCCAGATCATTCATCCCAGAGAATGCCCCACACCCACACTGGCATGACTCTGGGGTGGGGCACAGGGGTCAGCCCCACTGCACGTCTGGTTTCAACCCTGGCCGGGAGACTAGGCAGGCCACAGTGGCCTCTCAGGGTTTTCTAGATCAGAGATTGCCACATCATAACAGCTACCATCATAATAGGACAGGGACAGGGCTGCCACCCATGAAGCCCTACTATACCCAAGTTTACCAGGGGATCTGGTTGGAAATGGGGTTGATGAGCCTCACTGTTTATAAAGTCAGGAGTGCTGGTAAAAGAAGTAAAGCTGGCCAGGTGCAGTGGCTCACACCTGTAATCCCAGCACATTGGGAAGCTGTGGCGGGAAGATTGCTTGAGCCCAGCAGCTCAAGCTGGGTAACATGGCAAAATTCCATCTCTATTAAAATAAATAAATAAATAAAATTAGCGGGGGATGGTGGTGTGCACCTGTAATCCCAGCTACTGGGGAGGCTGAGGTGGGAGGATGCTTGAGCCCAGGAGACAGAGGCTACAGTGAGCCATGATCTCACCACTGCACTCTAGCCTGGGTGACAGAGTAAAACCCTGTCTCAAAAAAATAAAATAAAAATAAAAATTAGCTGGATGTGGTGGCACATGCCTGTAGTCAGTCCCATCTACTGGAGAGGCTGAGGCAGGAGGATCACTTGAGCCCAGAAGTTCAAAGCTACAGTAAGCTATGACTGTGCCACTGCACTCCAGCCTGGGCAACATCGGGAGACTCTATCTCTAAAAGTAACTAAATAAATTAAAGAATTTTTTTTTTTTTTTTGAGATGGAGTCTCGCTCAGCCACCCAGGCTGGAGCACAGTGGCGCAATCTCGGCTCACTGCAAGCTCCATCTCCCGGGTTCATGCCATTCTCCTGAATCAGCCTCCTGAGTAGCTGGGATTACAGGCACCCGCTACCATGTCCAGCTAATTTTTTTGTATTTTTAGTAGAGACGAGGAGGTTTCACCATGTTAGCCAGGATGGTCTCGATCTCCTGACCTCGTGATCTGCCCACCTCAGCCTCCCAAAGTGCTAGGATTACAGGCGTGAGCCACCTTGCCCGGCCAATAAATGAGAATTTTTAAAACAACAAGTAAACCTTTAAGAACTCCTGCGCCTACTCATGGTACTCCAGCTTTACTTGGAGTACATGTGAGATTAAACGTCTCTTGTGTACTGCCTGACAACTGAAGCCAGCTATATTAGACGGGAACGTGGAACATCACTACATACTTGTATAGTGTTTACTTTGTGGTATGAATAAATGTGTCTGTGAGATGCTCCAAAAAAAGAGGAGAAACAGCAAGTAATCAGGACAGACCAAGGAAGCAGATATGAGGGGCAGAACTAGGGGGTGCTATCCAAAAGGCCTCCTCCTACAGCCTCCTCATTCTCAGATACAGATGTGATACCCTGAATCCTGCCACCCCTAGGCTTCCTCTGGGTTCAAACTTATCACCCTGGTTTGTCTATGTCTTTATCAATAAGCATGAATTATTATTCTGGGTAAGGTGTCCACTCATTCATTCAACAAAACATTTGAGTATTACTGTGTGCTGGATATTGTTCCAGGTAACAGAAGTATAGCAGCAAAGGAAACAGAAACCTTGACCTCTTGAAGCATGTGTGCTAAATGACACATTTAGTATGTGATTTAAAAAAGGGGGGGCGTGGGAGTGGTGGCTCACGGCTGTAATCCCAGCACTTTGGGAGACCAAGGCAGGTGGATCACAAGGTCAGGAGTTCAAGACCAGCCAGGCCAACATGGTGAAACCTCGTCTCTACTAAAATACAAAAATTAGCTGGGCATGGTGGTATGTGTCTGTAGTCCCAGCTACTCGGGAGGTTGAGGCAGGAGAATTGCTTGAACCCAGGAGGCAGAGGTTGCAGTGAGCCAAGATCACACCATTGCACTCCAGCCTGGGTGACAGAGCAAGACTCTGTCTCAAAACAAACAAACAAACAACAACAACAAAAAGGCATTATTAGGAAATAGTCAAATAAAGATGTCAGGGATTGGGCCATGCACACATCTGGGGGAACACGATTCCTGCAAAGGGAATAGCAAATTCAATGGCTCTTGTACGGGCAGAGGGTTGGAGGAACTGCAATAGGGCCAGCGAGGCTGAAGCACAGAGAGACAGGAAAAAAAGGAGTTAAGAGATGAGAGAGTTAACAAGCGGCCCAAGTCATAAAGGCCATTTGAAGAACAGTGGCTTTCGCTATAAGTGACAAGGAAAGTCACTGAAGTTTCTAGCAGAGACAGATGTCATTTGACCTATGTTTTGACAGGATCACTCTACTTGCCACACAGAGCCTGGCATTCAGAAGGTGCTCAAGAAATGACCAGTTGAAACTGCATAAAAATTAACCAAGCCAGGTGCGGTGGCTCACGCCTATAATCCCAGCATTTTGGGAGGCTGAGGCGGGCAGATCATCTGAGGTCGGGAGTTCGAGACCAGCCTGGCCAACATGGTGAAACCCGTCTCCACCAAAAATACAAAATTAACTGGGCGTGGTGGCACATGCCTGTAATCCCAGCTACTCAGGAGGCTGAGGCAGGAGAATCACTTGAACCCAGGAGGCAGATGTTGGGGCAAGCCGAGATCGTGGCATTGCACTCTAGCCTGGGCAACAAGAGTGAAACTCCGTCTCAAAAAAAAAAAAAATTAACCAGAGTCGGGTGCAATGGCTCACTCTTGTAATCCCAGCATTTCCAGAGGCTGAGGTGGGTGGATCGACTGAGCCCAGGAGTTAGAAACCAGCCTGGGTATGTGCTGAAACCGTCTCCATTAAAAATACAAAAACTAGCTGGGTGTGGTGGTGGGTGCCTGCAGTCCCAGCTACTTGGGGGGTAAAGTGGGAGGATCACTTGAGCCCTGGAGGTGGAGGCTGCAGTGCGATGAGAGCTTGCTACTGCACTTCTGGAGACCCTGTTTCAAAAAAAAAATTAACGAGAAACCAGCCCAGTGCAGTGGCTCACACCTGTAATTACAACACTTTGGGAGGCTAGGCGGGAAGATCACTTTAGACCAGGAGTTCGAGACAAGTCTGGGCAACAGAATGAGACCCTGTCCCCAAAGAAAAATTTAAAAATTAGCCAGGTGTGATGGCACCTGTAGTCCCCGTGAGTTGGGAAGTTGAGGTGGGAGGATCGCATGAGCCCAGGAAGCCAAGGCTGCAGTTCAGCGGTGATTGTTCCACTACACTCCAGCCTGGATGACAGAGGGAGATCCTGTCTCTAAAAAGATAAAAAAAAAAAAAAAAAAAAAAAAAAAAAAAATTAAAGAAAAACCAACAAAAAATTAACCTGAAACCCCAGCATCTCTTGCAGTTCTGAGATGGGACAATCTGAGGGTAAAAGGTGTTGGTGAAACCTCCAAATAGAATAGGGACAGAACTTCTCAGCTGAAAGGGGGCCTATTCCTCAGTCCAAGAGAGAGCCAGACAAGGAGATGCACTCCTCCACACACACTTTATAGACCAAGAAACTGGAGCACAGAAACGTGAATTGATTTGTCCAAGGTCAGCAAAGGGTCAGCACCAGAGCAAAAGCAAAGGGTTAATAAAGAAATATCCTCTCCCCGCTCCGCAGCAGCGTCGGAGACTTTCTGAGGTGAGATGCATGCTCCTGCAAAGCGTCAGCAGTGACTCACATCGATTCCAGGGACAGCGGCGCCAGCCCGGGCCCCCCGTTGGCGTGGGCCTGCTGGGAGGCGGCGCCGCGGGAGCGACTCGCGAATACAGGCCGCAAATGACAGGCGGGCGGCGCGGGAGACCCATCTGGAATCCCCGGCGGACTCGCACCGCCTCCGGTTGACAACGATGCTAATATGAGACGCCACTGCTAGCAGCTGCAGGCTGAGCTGCTCCGGCGAGTCAGACGCCCTTTAAGCCTCGGTTTCCCCATTTGTGAAAGGAGCCAGCGCCGCCCAACAACCCCACTCCCACCGCCACCCCGGGGCGCTCGGCCATCGAAGACTTAGTGAAGAAGGCCGAGGGGGCAGGCAGAAGGTGCACTGGGGCGCCACGCCCTCCTCGCCCCCACCCCTCTTCCAGGCAGGTGACTGTGAAAGGAAAGGGACCCTGACTCTACCGTAAACAAGCGGCGCAGCCGCGTGGGGGTAACCGAGCAGGCGCCTCCGCCCGGTGGGGCGGGGACGGATTTAGGGTCCGGGTCAGGCCGGGGTCGCCACCTCCAGGTCCAGCGGTCCAGATGTCCAGCTGGCTTGTCTGTCAGCTCTCTCGCGCTCGGGGCCTCACGCGCTTCCAGCACCACCTGCTCTCCGCACCGCGGCGGATGATGGCGGAGGAGGAGGATTTTGAAAGCCGGCAGTTTCTTTGCTTCGATTTGATTTGTTCGAGGCCCCGGCCGGCTTGCCCTCGCCCCGCACGCGCGGCCTCTCGGGTAGGGTAGTCCCGTTCCCCAGCTGGGGGCGCGACAGGGCGCGCGCCTTGAACTACCCGTCCCATGGCGCACCGCGCGCAGAGCGCCCCCCCCCGCCCTCCTCTTCGCCCTCCCCTGGCGGCTTCTGGGTCTTTCTCGCAGAGACCGCAGGGCGGTGTTCAGCCGGGAGCACCCAGAGACTACAATTCCCAGAATGCGTTGCACCCAGGTCCCTCAGCATTTCCGGAAAGGTTTTGTTCGCGTAACTTTGTTGACACAGGTACTGCTGGCTGCTGGGTCTCTTCCGCAAGACACAGGTATCCATTTGCCCAGATAAAGTGCTCTTTTCCGTCCCATGAAACTGAAAGGGCATTCGAAGCCTTCCACATAAATATGCACAAATTACCTGATAATTAAAAAGGGGAAATAGTAACTATCGTAGAGAAACTGCAGACACCGCTTGAACGGCCACGTTAACATCAGCAGCAGGACAAGCTGACATTCATCGCACGCTTTCTGTGTGATGCACTGAGAAAAACACGGCGTCACCGTCCGGTCTACAACCTTAGCCTAATCACGAGAAACCCAAGCTGAGGGACATGGTACAGAATAACGGATCTGTACCCTTCCCGAAATGTTTGTATTATGTTAGACAAAGAAAAACTAAGAAACTGTTGCCGATTACAGGAAACGAAAAAGACAACTGAATGCAATACATGGTCCTGGATCGGATCCTGGGTAGGGATTGCTATAAAGGACAATACTGAAACAGCAAAATTTGACTGTATATTAGATAATAGTATTGTATCAATGTTAAATTTATTAATTTCGATTATGGTACAGGGTTATGTAAGAGACTGCCCTTGTTCTTGGGGAAAAAGTGATGAAATAATTAGGGACAAAAAGGACATGATGTCAGCAACCTTTATGGTTAAGAAATACACATATCCATAGAGAAAGCAGAGACACAAATGTGGCAAAATGTTAGTTAATCTAGTTGAAGGATATGGGAGTTATTTGAACCTTTTTGCAACTTTTCTGCAGGTGTGAATTTAAGCATAAAAACACAAACAGCGTTTTTTTTTTTTTTTTTTTTTTTTTTTTTTTTTTTTTTTTTTGAGACGGAGTTTCACTCTTGTTGCCCATCTCGGCCTCCCAAAGTGTTGGGATTATAGGCGAGAGAGTTCGAGACCAGCCTGGGCAACATAGTCAAACCCTGTCTCGACAAAAAATACAAAAATGAGTTGGACGTGATGGTGCATGCCTGTAGTCTCAGCTAAGGGACTGAGGCAGGAGGATCTCGAGCCTGGGAGCTTGAGGCTGCAGTGAGCCATGATCGCACCACTGCATTTCAGCCCTGGTGACAGAGCAAGACCTTGTCTCAAAAACTTAAAAAAAAAAAAAAAAAAGTTAAACAGATCATGCAGGCTGGGCGCGGTGGCTCATGCCTGTAATCCCAGCACTTTGGGAGGCAGAGGCGGGCAGATAACCTGAGGTCAGGAGTTTGAGACCATCCTGACCAACATGGAGAAACCCGCCTCTACTAAAAATACAAAATTAGCCGGGCATGGTGACGCATGCCTGGAATCCCAGCTACTCAGGAGGCTGAGGCAGGAGAATTGCTTGAACCCGGGAGGCAGAGGTTGCAGTGAGCCAAGATCGTGCCATTGTACTCCAGCCTGGGCAACAGAGCAAGACTCCGTCTCAAAATAAATAAATGAATAAACAGATCATGCCATATCTTTTTACACACAGCTCATTTAATCTTCACCACCAAAAGGGAAGTGGGCATCATTACCACCCTTCCTAGCACAGAGATGAGAAAACTGAAGCTCTAGACAGAGTGTAACTCTCCCAGTTCTCAAAGTTCCTGAGATGTGGATCCTCTTTCCACCTTCCCTCTTCTACAAGGCCCATGTCAAATGCTACTTCATGAGTCTTTCCCTTCGGCAGGTGCCCACAGCAAGATGCAAAGCCCCACAGCAATTGGCCTGGGGCTCTGGGGCTCTTGGACAGAGTTAACACTGTTCTTGGCGTTTCCTCCCAGCCTGGGAGGGTCTCCGGAGGAGGCGCTGTATCCATCTAGGCAGCATCTTCTCTGGGCCTGGCCTGTCATAGGTGCTTGAGGTTTCCCCATTTGAACCAGATACCAGTCGGATTACCGGATGTTTGCTTAAAATGAGTCATAGGCCTCATGCTATTCCTGTGCTGCTTCCAGCTAGGACTGATCAAATCAGTCTGGATTTTCCTTGGGGTGATCTGCAGGCTCCCTTTTCCAAGTTTACTTCTTGAGACTTTCCTTGGCCTGCGCACAGAGAGGCCAAGGGGAAGAGGGAAGAGGAAGGTGGGCAGGGGAACATCTTAGCTGATGGGTCTTGGGATTTTCAGAACTGGAAGGGAATTCTTAGACACCAGAAATTCAGTGGCCTTCAAGGCCTAGGAGGTAACAGGAAGTCATGGGGCTTGGCGGGGCTTGGGGGGATTCGTGGGGAGTTGGAGAGTGGATGTTCTGCCTGAAGGTGTTCACGTTCGAAGCTAAAAATCACAAACGCAGCCTGACAGCACCCCCTAGCAATCTGGATTATGTCACTCCTGTATCCTGATTTTTTTTTTTTTTTTTTTTGAGATGCAGTCTCGCTCTGTTGCTCAGGCTGGAGTGCAGTGGTGCGATCTCAGCTCACTGCAACCTCCGCCTCCCAGGTTCAAGCGATTCTCCTGCCTCAGCCTCCGGAGTAGCTGGGACTACAGGTACATGCCACCACGCCCGGCTAATTTTTGTATTTTTAGTAGAGATGGGGTTTCACCATATTGGCCAGGATGGTCTCAAACTCCTGACCTGGTGATCCGCCTACTCGGCCTTCCAAAGTGCTGGGATTACAGGCGTGAGCCACTGTGCCCGGCCTCCTGATTCTATCTTTTTTTTTTTTTTTTTGAGACGGAGTCTTGCTCTGTCGCCCAGGCTGGAGTGCAGTGGCGGGATCTCAGCTCACTGCAAGCTCCGCCTCCTGGGTTCACGCCATTCTCCTGCCTCAGCCTCCCGAGTAGCTGGGACTACAGGCGCCCGCTACCTCGCCCGGCTAGTTTTTTTGTATTTTTTTAGTAGAGACGGGGTTTCACCGTGTTAGCCAGGATGGTCTCAGTCTCCTGACCTTGTGATCCACCCATCTCGGCCTCCCAAAGTGCTGGGATTACAGGCTTGAGCCACCGCGCCCAGCCTCCTGATTCTATCTTAAACCTCTTTACAAATGGGGAGACTGGGGTTTGAAAAGGAACAGGGGGTTTGCCCAAGGGTGCCCAGCAAGTCAGGAGAATCAAGAATCATCACTGTTTCTGGCCAGGCACGGTGGCTCATGCCTGTAATCCCAGCACTTTGGGAGGCTGAGGTGGGTGGATCACCTGAGGTCAGGAGTTCGAGATCAGCCTGGCCAACATGGTGAAACCCCGTCTCTACTAAAAATACAAAAAATTAGCTGGGCATGGTGGCGGATACCTGTAATCCCAGCTACTCGGGAGGCTGGGGCAGGAGAATCTCTTGAACCTGAGAGGCGGAGGTTGCAGTAAGCCAAGATCAGGCCATTGCACTCCAGCCTAGGCAACAAAAGCAAAATTCTGCCTCAAAAAAAAAAAAAAAAATCACTGTTTCCAAGCAACACACTACTTATCTTCTCTCTTTCTCCTTCCAGCCCTTTTTACAGCTTTCTCTCTTTCAAGTTATCACCTGAGAGCTAGTCTGCCTGGCCCAAGAAGTATAACCATAGTCTTTGACAAATGGATGGTGTCATCCAAGACTATCTTGTTCCTTATTTCAACAAATGAAGAACTCAGGCCCAAGTTACAGTTTGACTTACACATGAGACAAGGCTGGGCACGGTGGCTCACAACCAGCTGTAATGCAAGCACTTTGGGAGGCCAAGGCAGGAAGACTGCTAGAGCCCAGGATTTGAGACCAGCCTGGGCAACATAGTGAGACCCTGTCTCTATTAAAAACAATTAGCCAGACATGGTGGTACATACTTGGAGTCCCAGCTACCAGGGAGGCTGATGCAGGAGGATCCTTGAGCCCAGAAGGTGGAGGTTGGTTGCAGTGAGCCATGGTCAGGCCACTGCACTCCAGCCTGAATGACAGAAAAAGACCCTGTCTCGAAGAAAAAAGGAGAGAGAGAGAGAGAAAGAGAAAGAAAATAGAAGCCAGGTCTCTAGGGTCCTTTTCTATTATTATTATTTTTTATTTTTTATTATTATTATTATTTTTGAGACGGAGTCTTGCTCTGTCGCCCAGGCTGGAGTGCAATGGCACGATCTCGGCTCACTGCATCCTCTGCCTCCCGGGTTCAAGCGATTCTCCTGCCTGAGCCTCCTGAGTAGCTGGGATTACAGGTGGCTACCACCATGCCCAGCTAATTTTTGTATTTTTAGTAGAGATGGGGTTTCACCGTGTTGGCCAGGCCAGTCTAGAACTCCTGACCTCAGGAGATCCACCCACCTCGGCCTCCCAAAGTGCTGGGATTACAGGTGTGAGCCACCATTTCTGGCCTTCTGTGGTTGTTTTCAACATACACACTTCACTCGTGAGTGCGAGGTGAGTTTAAGGGGGAATCAGGAGAAGCAGAGAGTGTTCCAGGCCTTTCTCTGTTAACAGTGCAGGCTTCTTTTGTTGTTTTTGTAAAGAATGTTTCCAAGACAAAAGCAGGCTGCCTCTGATTAGTCTGGTTTACTTAACTGAGTGTTTTAAATTCCATTCTGGTGCCTGAAAACAAACTTAATTGCCAATTGTAAATGGAATAAATAATAATATTTATGTTGGATTCCTGAAAACAGACCAAGGCTGCTGACTTGCTATTTAGTCAGATCAAAAACAAACGGCTAAAGTATGCCAGACATGTGAGGAATGTGGAGAGATATTCCCAACACCCAATGGGGTGCTCGCCTGTGGCCCCTGGAGAGAGATGGGTCAGCCCACCTGCAGGGCAAGGCAGCCTCCCTGAGGGTCCCCTCCACTGGCGGGAGTGGATTGGCTGCATCATCTATGAAGGACACTTGAACTACATCTTTCTCAGGGCTCAAGCCAGGGACTTCCCACTAGAGCAAACTATTTTTTTAACTTTGAGAAATATCATTAAAATAATTCATTTGTTCTACAAATAGTTATCAAACATCTATGTTCCAACAGGCGCCGTTCCAGCTCCTGAAAATCCAGTGATGAAAGAGATTGAAAAGGATTGAAAAGGATGGTGTCTATGGAGGAGCTTACATTCTGCTCTAATATTTATGGAGGATTTCCCAGTACCAAACGGTTTCTGGCAGATTATCTTCTCTTTTAATAATTCCTTCATCGGCCGGGCACGGTGGCTCAAGCCTGTAATCCTAGCACTTTGGGAGGCCGAGGTGGGCAGATCACGAGGTCAGAAGTTCAAGGCCGGGCGCGGTGGCTCAAGCCTGTAATCCCAGCACTTTGGGAGGCCGAGACGGGCGGATCACTAGGTCAGGAGATCGAGACCATCCTGGCGAACACGGTGAAACCCCGTCTCTACTAAAAAATACAAAAAACTAGCCGGGTGAGGCGGTGGGCGCCTGTAGTCCCAGCTACTCGGGAGGCTGAGGCAGGAGAATGGTGTAAACCCGGGGGGCGGAGCTTGCAGTGAGGTGAGATCCGGCCACTGCACTACAGCCCGGGCGACAGAGCCAGACTCCGTCTCAAAAAAAAAAAAAAAAAAAAAGAAGTTCAAGACCAGCCTGACCGATATGGTCTCTACTAAAAATACAAAAAAATTAGCTGGACATGGTGGCACGTGCCTGTGGTCCCAGCTACTTGGGAGGCCTAGGCAGGAGAATCGCTTGAACCCAGGAGGTGGAGATTGCAGTGAGCCAAGATCACACCACAGCACTCCAGCCGCATTGACAGAGTGAGACTCCAATCTTAAAAAAATAATAATTCCTTTTTTTTTTTTTTTTGGTGGAGTCTCACTCTGTCTCCCAGTCTGGGATGCAGTGGCGCAATCTTGGCTTACTGAGAGGAGGTTCTCTTGAACCTCTGCCTTCTGGGTTCAAGAGATTCTCCTGCTTCAGCCTCCTGAGTAGCTGGGATTACAGGCATGTGCCACGATGCCTGGCTACTTTTTGTATTTTTATTTTATTTTACTTTTAATTTATTTTTAAATTTATTTTTATTTATTTATTTATTTATTTTTTTTTTTTTTCAGACAGAGTTTCGCTCTTGTTGCCCAGGCTGGAGTGCAATGGCATGATGTTGGCTCACCGCAACCTCTGCCTCCCGGGTCCAAGTGATTCTCCTGCCTCAGCCTCCTGAGTAGCTGGGATTACAGGCACATGCCACCATGCCCGGCTAATTTTGTATTTTTAGTAGAGACGGGGTTTCTCCATGTTGGTCAGGCTGGTCTCAAACTCCTGGGCTCAAGTGATCTGCCCACTTCGGCCTCCTAGTGTTGGGATTTTGGGTAAGCCACCATGCCCCATCGAGTACAGTGCTCATATTACCCCGGTCTTAGTCACCTCAGGCTGCATGACAAATACCATAGACTGGATGGCTTAAGCAGTAGCCATCTCACTGATCTGGGGGCTGGAAGTCCAAGACCAGGGTCCCAGCATGGTCAGGTTGTTGGTGAGGGCCGCCTTTCTGGTTTATAGATGGCTGCTTTCTTGCTGTATCCTCACCTGGCAGAGAGAGAGATCATCTCCCCAGTGTCTCTTATAAGAGCACTAATTCCATTCATCAGGGCTCCATTTTCATGACCTAATTATCTCCCAAAGTCCCCACCTCCTAATACCATCAAATTAGGGATTAGAGATTCAACATACGAATTTTTTTTTTTTTTTTTTTTTTTTGAGATGGAGTCTCGCTCTGCCACCCAGGCTGGAGTGCAGTGGCGCGATCTCGGCTCATTGCAACCTTTACTTCCCAGGTTCAAGCAATTCTCCTGCCTCAGCCTCCCAAGTAGCTGGGACTATAAGCATGTGCCACCATGCCCGGCTAATTTTTGTATTTTCAGTAGAGATGGGGTTTCACCACGTTGGCCAGGCTGTTCTCAAACTCCTGACCTCAGGTGATCCACCCACCTTGGTCTCCCAGTTTTGGGATTACAGGTGTGAGCCACTGCGCCCAGTCTCCTTTCAGCCCTTTTCTCCAAGCCTCCTCACCTCTGGTTGGGGTCTTGGAATAAAGACCCCTTTACCATCATAGGCAGCCCAAACAATTGAACAAGTTGGTACCAACTTGAAGAGATAGGAGGCTGGTGTCCCGCTGAATCCCCATTGAATGATGGACAGTCCTCTTCAAGGATATGTGTTCGTTATTTCACCAGCAACCTGGGGTGGTGGAATCACCAGACCATTTGCCACCTAGTTCACTTGAGGCAAAATGCAGCAATCCAACTGGCCTCAGCATCCTCATCGATGAAATGAGAATGATAACCATGGTGGTAAATGTGAATAAGTTGTCAAGGATGTTTCGTTGTAAACTGCCTAGGGGGTGTGTGAACTGACACACACACACACACACATATGTATATATATATAAAATTTTATTTTATTTTGGGACAGAGTTTTGCTCTTGTTGCCCAGGCTAGAGTACAATGGTGCAATCTCGGCTCACTGCAACCTCCACCTCACGGGTTCAAGCGATTCTCCTGCCTCAATCTCCCGAGTAGCTGGAATTACAGGTGCCCACCACCACACCCAGCTAATTTTTGTATTTTTAGTAGAGATGGGGTTTCACCACATTGGCTAGCCTGGTCTCGAACTCCTGACATCAGGTAATTCGCCCACCTCAGCCTCCCAAAGTGAGCCACCATGCCCAGCCTGACATTTATATTTATTCGGCCTTCACTACATGGTTTACAGACATTATTCATTATAATCCCCCACCCCCTGCCATTTTTTTTTTTTAGATGGAGTCTTTGTCGCCCAGGCTGGAGCGCAGGGGTACAATCTCAGCTCACTGCAACCTCCTCTTCCAGGGTTCAAGGGATTCTCCTGCCTCAGCTTCCTGAGTAGCTGAGACTACAGGCGCACTGAATCACCATGCCTGGCTAATTTTTGTATTTTTAGTAGAGACAGGGTTTCACCATGTTGGCCAGGCTGGTCTCGAACTCCTGACTCAAGCAAGCCTCGCACCTTGGCCTCTCAAAGTGCTGGGACTACAGGCGTGAGCCACCACGCTCGTATTTCATTAAAATCCTTAAGTCAAACTTTATGTGGATGCAGTTTCCTGATCCTTATCTTACAAATGAAGAAATTGATACTGCTAGTTTGCCAGGGTCACACAGCCAGCGAGTGGCAGGGCTGGGGACCTTGGTCCTCCTAATAATTGCCTTAGTGACATAAACACCACACCATCCAGCCTCCCTAAATTGCCAGGCGCAGCCTCTCACTGCCTCTAGCCCATGATCTTGCATCTATCCCAGGTGTCTTAAGGGTTGATTTCCCACTAAACAGCAGAAATGTCTGATGGCCACTGAATTCTGTTTTCAGATCTGGACAAAAGCATCTACCTTCTTCATGCCAGAGGCTTTCTTTTTTCTTTTTTTTTTGGCAGGGTCTTGCTCTGTCGCCCAGGCTGGAGTGCAGTGGCGCAATCACGGCTCACTGCAGCCTCAGTCTCCTGGGCTCAAGCAAGCCTCCCACCTCAGCCTCCTAAGTAGCTGGAAACACACACCTGTGTCACGACACCTCACTAATTTTTTGATTTTTTCTAGAGATAGGATCTCACAGACTGGGTGTGGTGGCTCGTGCCTGTAATCCCAGCGCTTTGGGAGGCCAAGGTGGGTGTATCATTTGAGGCCAGGAGTTCAAGACCAGCCTGGCTGACATTGCAAAACTCCATCTCCATTTTAAAAAAATGCAAAAAACTTAGCTGGGCAGGGTGGCACATTCCTGTAATCCCAGCTACTCAGGAGGCTGTGGCATGAGAATCGCTTGAACCCGGGAGGCAGAGGTTGCAGGGATCCAGGATTGTGCCACTGCACTCCAGCCTGGGTGACAAAGGAGACCTTGCTCAAAAAAAAAAAAAAAAAAGAGAGATGGAATCTCACTGTGTTGCCAAGGCTGGTCTAGAACTCCTGAGCTCAAGGAATCTTCCCACCTCAGCCTCCTGAAGTGCTGGGATTACAGCTGTCAGCCACCTATAATCCCAGCACTTTGGGAGGCCGAGGCAGGAGGAGGATCACTCGAGTCCAGGAGATGGAGACCAGACTGGACAACATGAGACCCTATCTCTACAAAAAATTTTAAAAATTAGCCAGGTGTAGGGATGTGTACCTGTGGTCTCAGCTACTTGGGAGGCTGAGGCCAGAGGATCATTTAAGCCCAGAGCTGGACAGCTGGAGGCTGCAGTGAGCCATAATCATGCTACTATCCTCCAGCCTGTGCAAGAGAGTCAGATCCTGTCTCAAAAAAAAAAAAAAGGTAAACACAGCTCCGGGTTCTTGTCTCTCCTAGAACTTACCACAGTGCATTTAAATATTTAAAATTTGGTTCACTGTTATATCCCCAGTTCCTAAGATTGTGTCTGGCACAAATGCTTGTGGAAGAGATAACATTTGTAAAGATAAAGTCTGCCAAGCTCACAGCTGATCTGAAATAAATTAAAAATACATACACATGTGTGTATGTGTGCATGTGTGTAAAATGAAGAGGATTAAGAAGGAAATCTGAAAGAACTCTTGAGAGAGTCCTCCAGGAATTAATGGGGCAGGTAGTGATAAATGAACACTCTTTGGATCATGAGCTATGGATTCAAATGTAGGCTCTTCACCAGTCCTGAGGCAGTATCATGGATATGCATAGCTGGTCTGTAGGCTCAGCCTCAGAAATATCCCTGGGCCGGGCACGGTGGCTCAGCAGTAATCCCAGCACTTTGGATATGCATAGACCATGGCTGTCTGAAACCCCGTTAATCTAGCCCCTTACGGGCGCCTAGTAGGAGGCCTTCTAAACCCGGGAGGCAGCCTCAAATGCACTCCAGCCCGGGCTTTCTAGTCTCAAAAAAAAAAAAAAAAAAAAAAAAAAAAAAAAAAAGAAATATCCCTGGCAAAGATTCTCTCCTTGACTAAACTCTAGGCTCCCCTGAACTTTTCAACTAGGCCTTGACTTTTGGACTTCTGTGTTCATCTTTACATTGTCCAGTTTTTTGTTTTGTTTTTAGGGACAGGGCCTTTCTCTCTTACCCTGGCTGGAGTGCAGGTGGCATGATCATCACTCACTGCAGCCTCAAACTCCTGGCCTCAAGTGATCCTCCTGCCTCAGCCTCCAGAGTAGCTGGGACTACAGGGCATGCCAGCTAATTCTTTAATTTTTTGTAGAGATGGGGTCTCACTATGTTGCCCAGGCTGGTCTTGAACTCCTGGGCTCAAGTGATCCTCCTGCCTAAACCTCCCAAAGTGCCGGGATTACAGGTGTGAGCCACTGCCCCTGGGCCACACTGTCCACTTTTGGTAAGAATCCTGCTAAGTTGGTTTAGCTAGACTCCCCCATTCTCCAAACCTGATTGTCAATATCTTTTTATTATTATTATTATTTTTTGAGATGGAGTCTCACTGTGTCTCCCAGGCTGGAGTGCAACGGCACAATCTTGGCTCACTGCAACCTCCACCTCCGGGGTTCAAGTGATCCTTCTGCCTCAGCCTCCTGAATAGCTGGGATTACAGGCACCCACCACTAAGCCTGGCTAATTTTGGTATTTTTGTAGAGACGGGGTTTCACCACGTTGGCTAGGCTGGTCTTGAACTCCTGACCTCAGGTGATCCGCCCGTCTCGGCCTCCCAAAGTGCTGAGATTACAGGCGTGAGCCACTGCACCCAGCCCTGATTGTCAATATCTAATCAGGTTCCTCATTCTCCACAATCCCTCAGGTGATGTGTGATCACCTTGGCCTGTCTTCAGCCAGAATCTTCTTAGATGGGTTTACGCCAGAATCCTCTTTTATCTCTGATGCAGTTTCCTATGCATTGGCCCTCAATCAGTGGCCTTGCTCCTTCCTTATAAATTCCCATTGCCCATGCTGAATTCTGAATTGAGCCCAAATACTCTCCGCGACCGCAAAACCCACTGCAGTGGTCCCTACATCCATCATGATGCCAATAAAGTCGGCCTTATACTCTTTAACAAGTGTCATTCAATATTTTTTAACATCCTATACATAAAACTCCAGCCAAGCGAGGTCCTGATTTTCTTCTGTGTCTCCAGTTCCCATCTGTGAGAAGGGTTTTGGGCAGCCTTTCATGAAAGCACCTGGAAGCCGGAGGGGGGGCTTTTGACACAGATGGGGAAGGGCGGAGGCGCTGGGTTTGAGCAGCATTAGCCCAGAAATGCAGAACTGCCACAGGAAACCCCCCTAAAAGGCAGGACACTTTTAAAGAAAATAAAGGTGAATTCCAGGCTTGAGCTTTCGACGGGGAATGGGGCTTCTCCGACTCGCCCACCCCCTTCTACCCAGGTGCGCAGCCCGCGCCGCCCACCCCGGGCGCGGCGAGGCGACGGGAGCCGCGCTCTCTAGGACCCGAGGAGGAAGAGCTGCAGGGAGACGGTGCCTCCAGCGGGTGCTGCCGCGAGCGGCCGGCCGAGGGGCTGGAAATGAAAGTAAAGCGCTCCAGAGCCACATGGACGGAGCTGCCGGGGCGGCGGCGCCGGGAGCAGGATGCGGCCGCCCGTAATTAAATAACATTTACTCTTATTATTACTAATAATAATAACGTAATCATACCTCTAGTCATAGCATACCATTTATCGGGCTCGGCGCAGGCCCGCGGGGAGCGCAGCCCGGCGGAGGTAAGTGCTTGGCGCGGCCCGAGCCCCGCGGGGCGGAGGTCGGGGCCACCGCGTCCGGGGCCGCCCGCGCGCGAGGGTTCGGGGACGCCCGGGCCGGGCTGGGCTGGGGAAGAGGCGCGGAGAGCCCTGTCCAGGCCGGGGCCGCGCGCTGGGCCACCTGGAAAGTGGGATTTTGCAAAAAATAAATCGTCTCTAAACCCCCATTTCCTTCCTCCTTTTTGGGGATCCCGGTCCCCATGCCCTGCCCCAAAGTTTCAAAGTTACCGTGCGGCCGGGGGCACCTGGCGCTGGGGAGACTCGGCCGCCCCTGCAGCCCCCAGGAGGTGTCTTGAAATTTTCGTGGGGCCTCTCTCTTCGGCGTCCGGAGCTTCTGGGGCGCCCGGATGCTTTGCCGACCCCGCGCAGAGGGTCTCGGGGGCTGGCAGGGGCGTCACTGGCAGGGCCCCCCTTCCTTTTGTGTTCGCCTTGGCCCCGCAGCACCCGCAGTTGGAGGGGCCGCGTCGAGGGCCGGGGAGCGGGGCCGCCCGACGGGCCGCCCCTTTCGGCTGCGGCGTCCACGCGAGCCCGGGGATCCGGGGCCTGCAGCCGGGCCCGCGGGAAGGGGGCGGCAGGACAGGGGGGCGCGGTCTGGGCCTGCTGGGCAGGGGGGCGTTTCCGGTCGCAGGATCAGTCTGTGGACTCCGAGGCCTGTGGGAGGCCAGCGGCAGTCCAGGGAGTGCTAGGGGGCTGCGGATCCCGGCTCTGGCGTCTGGGGAGGGGGCGCCCTGACGGGGCTGGGGGCCTGGGAGCCGCCGACCCCGGCCTTATACCCCCATCCTGCCCGCAGTGAGCCTGGGGGCCCCCCTCCGGGCTTTCTCCCTCCTCCTTTCCCCTCCTTTCTCCTTAACTCTGTCTGTTTTGGGTGTTTATAAGGCGCCTGGTTGGGGGGACTTTCACAGACAAAGCCGTTTTCCCAGGGGGAAAAATAATCATATAAATACAGCTCACTCTGATAGAACCCGATGGCCGTGTTGCCAACAGGGAATTGAGGGGGAAGACTAGGGGGCTAGGGCCCTGCGTGGGGAGTCTGGGGGCTCGAAAGGGGACTGGGCCTGAGTGGGGAGCTGGTGGTCAGCGGTTTTATTTCTCGGGTTGCTAGCTTTGGCATCAGACTTTGAACCCCAACTTCTTGCCATATTCTTCAGCATCTGCAGTTCAGCCTGATGAAAATAGCAGCATGCAGATCCTTGAATTTTCACACAAATGAGATAATTATAGTACATATAGCAACTGTGTTGGACACAAAATGCTGGCGGATGGAATCTTTAATTCTACTACCAATACTTCCCCCACACACGTACAGCCATCCCCTCCGTGGTGGTCTTCTTTCCAAGCATGTTCACCTCTCACAGAAGTTGGACTGCAAGGTGGAAATGACACCTGGTCAACACTCGATGGAGCATGTTTGAGAAGTGGGGAGACTTAAGGTGGGAAGAAGGAGCCTGTCCAGGAGGGATGATGGGAGAGAGACTTTGTTGTCCCTGAGCTGGGATAAAGTTTCTGTTCCATAGGTGCTGTGTGTTCTTAGCTGCTGGCTTTTGTATAGGTTAGACAGGAATGGAGGTTTTGGTAGATTACTGCGGGGCTAAGAAGCTTGGTGGGATGCGCTGATGTCTCCAGTCTTAGTAGGAAAGCTGAGACGTCGGTTGAGACATGGATAGAGAATCTGAAAATAATCCCTCAATCTGAAAATAATAATCCCTTAAATATCACTTTTTAGTTTATAACAAAAGGGCTTTCACATGTGTTGGCTCATCTGTCCTCCATAGCAACTGTGTCAGGTAGACATTTTCCAGATGAGAGACCTTAGGCCGAATTGTGAATCTTGCCGGAAAGTCAGATAGCAGAGGTAGGATTCCCACCCAGTTTTCTGGCTCCGAATCGTCACCCTTTCCCAGAGTCCTGGGCCACCTTAGCAAGTTACTTTTCTTTTTATTTTTTATTTTCTTTTATTTTTTTGAGACGGAGTTTCGCTCTGTCGCCCAGGCTGGAGTGCAGTGGTGAGATCTTGGCTCACTGCAAGCTCCGCCTCCTGGGTTCACACCATTCTCTTATTTCGGCCTCCCAAAGTGCTGGGATTACAGGCGTGAGCCACCTTGCCTGGCCTTCTTTTCATTTTTTATTTTGAGACAAGGTCTCACTCTGTCACCCAGGCTGGAGTACAGTAGCACAATTGTAACTTAGTCTGCTGGCTTGGCTCAGGCAATCCTCCTGCCTTGGCCTCCCAAAGGGATAGGGTTACAGGCATGAGCCACCAAACCTGGCTGCTACAAGTTACTTTCTTTGTTTCTTTCTTTCTTTTTTTTTTTTTTTTTTGACAGAGTCTCACTCTGTTACCCAGGCTGGAGTGCAGTGGCAGGATCTTAGCTCACTGCAACCTCTGCCTCCTGGGTTCAAGTGATTCCTGGGCTCAACATATCTGGATTCAAGTAAACTCCTGGGCTCAACGTATCTGCCCACCTCGGCCTCCCAAAGTGCCGGGATTACAGGCGTGAGCCACCTTATGCCCATCTGCAAGTTACTTTTCAAGTGCCTCTTGTGAGATGCTGTGGGGCAGGTTTGCAACTGACTTTGTCATTTATTATCTGGCTGGAAAGAGAAACTTCACTCCAGTGAATCAATGAGAATACAAGAATTATGGTGTCAATGAGGTGGGAGTGGAGAGAAGAGAGCTCAAGGTTACCTTAAAAAGTTAGAGAAGTCTTCTTCTAGGAAGTAGAATTTGAACTTGAAAGAATGGGGAGGCTTGCCAGGGTGGGTTAGCCACAATTGCTTCTGTGCTGGAAGGTTGACTTACATTCTCTGTAATTGTTATAGTAGCTCCATGAGGGGTAGGCACTGTAATCTCCATTTCACAGATGAAGAAATTGAGAAACACAGAATTTGTGTGCCCAGCCCAAGGTCAATCTGCAGGATTTGAATCCAGGCCTTCTTGACTCTTGAGTGTGCTCCTGACCTCTGCACCACCTTCCTCTCAGATACGTAAGCAACAACAGGGACTGGCCTGTAATCCCAGCACTTTGGGAAGCCGAGGCAAGCTGATCACTTGAGGTCATGAGTTCAAGACCAGCCCTGGCAACATGGTGAAACCCAATCTCCACTAAAAACACAAAAATTGGCCAGCTGCAGTGGCTCATGCCTGTAATCCCAGCACTTTGGGAGGCCGAGGCGTGCGGATCACGAGGTCAAGAGATTGAGACCATCCTGGCCAACATGGTGAAACCCCGCCTCTACTAAAAGTACAAAAATTAGCTGGGTATGGCGGTGCATACCTATAATCCCAGTTACTTGGGAGGCTGAGGCAGGAGAATCGCTTGAACCCAGGAGGCAGAGGTTGCAGTGAGCCAACATCGCACCACTGCACTCCAGCCTCGTGACAGAGTGAGATTCTGTCTCAAAAAAATAAAAAAATAAAAAAAATAACTGGGCATGGTGGTGGGTGCCTATAATCCCAGCTACTTGGGAGGCTGAGGCAGGAGAATCTCTTGAACCTGGGGGGTGGAGGTTGCAATGAGACAAGATCATGCCACTGCACTCCAGCTTGGGCGACAGAGTGAAATTCCATCTCAAAAAACAAAAACAGAGACCAGATGGTCTGAATTAGCAAATGCAACTAGGGTAGCACTGTCAGCAGGCTCCCCAAGACCAAGGAGTTCTCCTAAACTGGCTCTGTGTCCCAGGGCCCCGCGGGGCTGGCCCAGTGAAAGCACTCTCAATAGGTTTCTAACTGCAGAAAGCAGAATGGCAGTGGAAGGAGGACCGGTCCCTGAGCGTGGGGATTTGAGCAAGTTTGGTTCCTTAGTGCCTGCTAGGTGCTGGCTCAGCACCCTGGAGGAGTTTGGAGCTTGGGATGAGATAGATATGGACCATTAATCTGAGCTTCCCAAGGACAGGAAGTGGGTCTGATTCACCCTCTGTGCCTCCAGCCCCAGAGGCAGTGCCAGGATGACACACTCAGCCATTGTGTTGTCAAATTGAATTATGCCCCAGCGTAGAGGAGGAAGGTTTATTTTGCCCAGGAGTGGAAGGTCTTCCTAGAAGTGCCATTTGAACATCTGAAAGATAGGTTGAAAAGCCAGAGAAAGGGTGTTCTAAGCAGAGGCATTGAGATGGACAAAGGCAGGGATGTATAAAGAAGAACAGGTCACCTGGTACAGCCACAGTCTAGTGGGCAGATATATGACTTTGAGTTCAAGTCAGGCTCTGCCATCATGATCCTTTTGATTCTCTGGGCCTCAGTTTCCCCTTCTAAAAAGGAGCCCTGAGATTTGATGATATTTAATGATAACCCATGCCTGGGGATTAGGATAAGAAACTCAGATGAAGGGAGCTAGAAGTGTTTAAAAATTTGTATTAATTTAGCAATCACTGGACCAGCAATTCTCTAGGCCCTGTTGCAAGTCCTTTTTCCTAAATTAGCTTATTTAATTTTTTTTTTTTTTTTTTTTGAGACGGAGCTTTGCTCTTGTGGTCCAGGCTGGAGTACAATGGCGCAATCTCGGCTCACTGCAGCCTCTGCCTCCTGGGTTCAAGTGATCCTCCTGCCTCAGCCTCCCGAGTAGCTGGGATTACAGGTGTCCGCCACCATGCCCAACTAATTTTTGTATTTTCAGTAGAGACGGGGTTTCGCCATGTTGGCCAGGCTGGTCTTGAACTCCTGATCTCAAGTGATCGATCCTCCTCGGCCTCCCAAAGTGCTGGGTTTACAGGCATGAGCCCCCGTGCCCAGCCTTTACTTAATTCTTTCAACAGCCCTATAGGGAGGCACTATAATTATCCCCATTTTACAGGTGAAGAAACTGTGGCATAGAGAGATTCCATGAAGTGCGGAAGGGGCAGAGCTGCAGAGCCAACCCAGGATGTCTGGCTCTAGAGCTGGCCTGGTGTGGGCCTGGGAAGGAGCCTCAGGGGAGACCCAAGGTTATTCAGACAGCAGGTGTGGAGGTACTGCAGCCCCAAGCTGGAGGCTCAGCCTGGGCTGATGATGGCTGTGCGTCAGCTCCCAGAAGCCTGCACAGAAGTCAGCTCCTTTCTTTTTTTTTGAGACAGAGTCTCCCTCTGTCACCCAGGCTGGAGTGCAGTGGTGTGATCTTGGCTCACTGCAACCTCTGCCTCCCGGGTTCAAGCTGTTCTCCTGTTTCAGCCTCCCGAGTAGCTAGGATTACAGGCACATGCCACCACACCCAGCTAATTTTTTTATTTTTATTTTTTTTTATTTTTAGTAGAGATGGTGTTTCACCATGTTGGTCAGACTGGCCTCGAACTCCTGACCTCGTGATCCACCCGCCTCGGCCTCCCAAGTGCTGGGATTATAGGCATAAGCCACCACGCTGGGCCTGAAGTCAGCTCCTTTCATCACATTTCACGGCCCCTGGAAAACAAGCTCGTTTTCCTTCGTCTGTCAGCACCAGCTACAGACTCCTTCCCACCGAATTCATTCCCCCCAGGGAGACTGTTTCTTTGCAGGCGTGTTGGTTGTGTTGGTGCCGGGTCGGTTGTGTTGGTGCTGTCTCCCCACCGGGCTATGGAGGCCCAGAGGGAGGGACATTCAGAACCCTTGTTCCCTTAAGAAACATCTGGTAAAGGCCGGGCGCGGTGGCTCAAGCCTGTAATCCCAGCACTTTGGGAGGCCGAGACGGGCGGATCACGAGGTCAGGAGATCGAGACCATCCTGGCTAACACGGTGAAAACCCGTCTCTACTAAAAATATGAAAAAAAACTAGCCAGGCTCGGTGGCGGGCGCCTGTAGTCCCAGCTACTCAGGAGGCTGAGGCAGGAGAATGGCGTAAACCCGGGAGGCGGAGCTTGCAGTGAGCTGAAATCCGGCCACTGCACTCCAGCCTGGGCCACAGAGCGAGACTCTGTCTCAAAAAAAAATAAAAAATAATAAAAAAAAAAAGAAACATCTGGTAACTTCAGTTCTGCAGCATCACAGCTCCTCAGCATCAGAGGCTGAGACACGAGCTTGGTGGTGATCGTGGGGATACGATCACCCATATAGCAGCATATAACACCCATATACCAGCAGCCCCCATATAGTTAACACCACTGTATACCAGCATCGTGCTTGACATTTCGTATGCATTCTCTTTTTTTTTTTTTTTTTTTTTTTTTTTTTGAGACGGAGTCTGGCTCTGTCACCCAGGCTGGAGTGCAGTGGCGCGATCTCGGCTCACTGCAAGCTCCGCCTCCCGGGTTTACGCCATTCTCCTGCCTCAGCCTCCCGAGTAGCTGGGACTACAGGCGCCCGCCACCTCGCCCGGCTAGTTTTTTGTATTTTTTAGTAGAGACGGGGTTTCACCGTGTTAGCCAGGATGGTCTCGATCTCCTGACCTCGTGATCCGCCCGTCTCGGCCTCCCAAAGTGCTGGGATTATAGGCTTGAGCCACCGCGCCCGGCCTGCATTCTCTTATTGAATCCACTTAACAGCTCTTCAAGGCCGGAGCAATCATTGGCAGCCCCATCTTGTAGATGAGGAGCCTGAGGCTCAGAAAGACTAAGTAACACTTCCGAGATCACACAGCTGAGGTAGAGAAGGGAGTCACATGAAGCCACTGGCATCCGAGGTCTTAGCTGCCATGCATGAGACAGCCTTCAAGTTACTTCCAGTTTCCTCGAAGCTCTTTTCTTACCAGTCTGGAAATCCTAACTACCACCACCATTTGTGTCCTGCTGTGTCCACAGTCTCTCATTAATTGTCATGACAGTCTTTCGAGGTAAGGTAAGAGGTGTCCCTGTTTTTCAGAAGAAAAAGACTGAGGCATCACCCCACCACTGCTCTTCCTACCCAGTCCACACTGTGGTTTGGGAGGGGAACAGGGTATTAGATTCCCTGAGACCAAGAACCGTGTCTTCTGATTGGTTTGTGTTACTGAAGTGCTGGGGTCGGCTGATGATCATTCCTTGAGCACTTCCTGTGAGGGCTGCAGGGAAGGTGGGGGCTCTGGGCCTCCTGGGGTTTTCAGAGGTCGCCCTGGTTCAGCTACGCCCTTGCTCCCCAGAGCATCCCTGTGTCATCCTTCTCCCTCCACAGGCTGAGGAATGCAGGGCAGGGAGCCCAAAGTCCTGAATTTCATTCCCAACTCCTGTTCCTGCTGGCTATATGATGGAGGCACGATTATTTTGTCATTCTTGGCTTCTGTCTCCTTTTCTGTGAAATGGCCGTACTGATCCAGTCAAATCTGTGGCAGCGGTTGCAGTTGTGATCATTTAATAGCCTTCAGAATATTCCTGAATCTTCTTCACTGTCTGCCTTGATCCAGGCCTGGACTACTGCAGTAGCCTCCTAACCAATCTCCCAGTATCCTCCCAGCAGTAGCCAAAGGATCTTCTTGCAAAATAAATAAGCCCCTGTCACTCTTCTGCTGAAAAGTCTCCTGCAGTTTCCTGACACACGCAAAACACAGCCCTGGCTTCCGGCATGGCCTGTGAGTGGCTCTGGGACCAGCCTTGTCTGCCCCTTGCACTTTGCCTCCCACGTGGCTTGCCCTCACTCGGGCGCTGCAGCCACGCTGGCCTTCTGAGTTTTCCTGGAACATTATCAGCTTGTTCCCACCTCGGGGCCATTGCCTGTGCCCTGTCCCCTGCTAGGTAGGTGCCCTCTTACCCCACCTCCTATCTTCCATGACTGGCTCCCTGTCTTTCTTAAATGCTAGCTTCCCCCTAACGGTCTTCCCTAAACTCCCAGTCTGCTTTCTTTCTTTTTTTCTTGTTTTGAGACAATCTGGCTGGAATACAGTGGTGTGATCTCGGCTCACTGCAACCTTGACCTCCTGGGTTCTAGTGATTCTCCTGCCTTAGCCTCCTGAGTAGCTGGGATTAGAGGTGCCCACCACCACACCCGGCCTAATTTTTGTATTTTTAGTAGAGATGGGGTTTCACCATGTTGACCAGGCTGGTCTTGAACTCCTGGCCTCAAGTGATCCGCCCACCTCGGCCTCCCAAAGTGCTGGGATTACAGGCGTGAACCACCGTGCCCGCCCCTGGTGTGCTTTCCATCACTCCATGCCACGCTTCCTGCTTCAGCTTCCTTGTGACTCTGATCTCTATTTTTACTTGTCGTGTGCATTTCATGCTGGTTTATTTGTCTTCCTGCCCATGGATGACAAGCTCCACCAGGGAAAGGACTTTATTAACCATGTTCCCCTAGCACCTGGTAGGTCCCCTTTGCACTAAAAGTGCTTCATGGTTATTTGTTGAATAAATGAATAATAGTAGCAGGTTGGCCACAGAATAGCCCTTGCCAAACAGCCCACGACTGGGCAGGGAAACTGCAAAGAAATCAACATGGACTGACTGAAAACTTACAGGATAATTATGTCTGTTGTGAGTGCTCTCTACAGCACCCAGTTCAGCAGAAATATGAATTTCTGACCCCTTCTGGGGGAAGCACACCAGGTGGATCTGCAAAATTGTCTTGTCAGGTGTGTATCATCATCCCTGTCTCCCAAATGACAAAACTGAGGCTCAGGGAGGTGCCCTGAAAGCCAGTGTGGAACAGTGCTGGGCTTTGAACTCAGGGCTGGTGGATTGCATGGCCCAGCCTGCCTCCCTGTCAGCACCAGGCACCAAAGCAAGCAGAGCAGCGCTGGAAACTATCTTGATGCCACAAGGATTTTCAAGTTCCCTGGGAGCAGGAGCAGTGACTAACTAACTGCTCAAGAGGAACAGGGTACGCCGCAGTGTTAGACAGTCACTCTGAGCTATGGGCCTCTGGGTGACTCTGGCTTATTTTTTTAATACTTGCCTATAATTTCCAAAGCTTTTACAATGACCTTCTGTTACTGTTTTAAAAAGGGAGTTTTGTTTTTTTTGTTTTTTTTGGAGTCTCGCTCTGTCACCCAGTCTGGAGTGCAGTGGCGCGATCTCAGTTCACCGCAGCCTGCGCCTCCCGGGTTCACGCCATTCTCCTGCCTCAGCCTCCTGAGTAGCTGGGACTACAGGTGCCTGCCACCACACCTGGCTAATTTTTTTTTTTTTTTTATTTTTAGTAGAGACAGGGTTTCACTGTGTTAGCCAGGATAGTCTCAATCTTCTGACCTTGTGATTCGCCGCCTCGACTTCCCAAAGTGCTAGGATTACAGGCATGGGCCATTGCGCCCGGCCAAGGAGTTGGTATATTTTAAGCATCTCACTTTAAGCACCACATCTGGTGGGTCTTGATGAAGAAGCTGGAGCAAGGCTGGATGCGGTCGCTCACGCCTGTAATCTCAGCACTTTGGAAGGCCGAGGTATGCGGATCACTTGAAGTCAGGAGTTCAAGACCAGCCTTGCCAACATGGTGAAACCCGTCTTTACAAAAAATACAAAAAAAAATTAGCTTAGCATGGTGGCGCATGCCTGTAGTCCTAGCTATTTGGAGGCTGAGACAGGAGAATCGCTTGAACCTTGGAGGTGGAGGTTGCACTGAGCCGAGATCGAGCCACTTCACTCTAGCCTGGGCGTCACAGCAAGACTCTGTCTCAAAAAAAAAAAAAAGAAAAAAAAGAAGCAGCTGGAGCCCAGGCCCCCTGGAGACAGGGATGTGGGTTTGAACCATTCCTGTGCAGTTTGGCCCCAAGTTGTTGGCAGGGTAAGACAAGATTATGAAAGTAGAAGCCCTTTGTAACCAGAATGCTGCCGTTGGAAACAGGAGTGTGCTTTGCTACTGACTCTTAGTTTAGTTTGTGGGGCAGGGACCAGGGAGTTGGGGAGGTCTGGGGAAGTTTCCTGAACTTTGGTTTCTGTTCAAGGTGAGCCAGTTGACAAGAACACAAGCTGCAGGTTGCCATTTCACATTCATTCCTGGAGCCGGGAGCCCTGCCAGTAGCTCCAGCTTTCTTCCTCAGCAACAATGTGGCCTTGGGCAAGTCACAGATCCCCACCACGCTTCACTTTTCTGTGAAAAGTGATATGACTTTGATATGACTGGGTGGGTAAATAATATGATTCGTTAGAATAGGGTTTCTAAATCTTTTCAGACCTGTCATGTTTTTAAATGTATAAAGTGCCAGCCTAGGCAACATGGCAAAACCCTGTCTCTACAAAACGTACAAAAAATTAGCCAGGCATGGTGCAGCGTGCCTGCGGTTCCAGCGACTCAGGACGCCGAAGGTGAAATGATTGCTGGAGCCCAGGAGGCGGAGGCTGCAGTGAGCTGAGATCCCGCCACTGCACTACAGCCTAGGTGGCAGAGCAAAACAAAAACAAAAGTATAGGCCAGGCGTGGTGGCTCACATCTGTAATCCCAGCACTTTGGGAAGCCGAGGCGGGCAGATCACTTGAGGTCAGGAGTTCGAGATCAGCCTGGCCAACATAGTGAAACCCCATCTCTACTAAAAATAAAAAATTCACTGGTCGTGGTGGCGGGTTCCTGTAATCCCAGCTACTTGGGAGGCTGAGGCAGGAGAATTGCTTGAACCTGGGAGGCAGAGGTTGCAGTGAGCCAGGATTGCGCCACTGCACTCCAGCCTGGGTGACAGAGTGAGACTCTGTCTCAAAAAAAAAAAAAAGAAAAAGTATAAAGTGAAATACACAGGTTTACAAAGGAAAGCAGTTCTCCTGGATTATAGTATCAATTAAAACACCAAATCTAGCAGTCTAATGGAACTCCCCTAATTTCTTTTTTCTTTTTTTTTTTTTTTTTGAGGCGGAGTCTCGCTCTGTTGCCCAGGCTGGAGTGCTGTGGCCGGATCTCAGCGCACTGCAAGCTCCGCCTCCCGGGTTCCCGCCATTCTCCTGCCTCAGCCTCCCGAGTAGCTGGGACTACAGGCGCCCGCCACCTCGCCCGGCTAGTTTTTTTTTTTGTATTTTTTAGTAGAGACGGGGTTTCACCGTGTTAGCCAGGATGGTCTCGATCTCCTGACCTCGTGATCCGCCCGTCTCGGCCTCCCAAAGTGCTGGGATTACAGGCTTGAGCCACCGCGCCCGGCCCCTAATTTCTTTTCTTTCTTTTTTTTTTCCTGAGACGGAGTCTCACTCTGTTGCCAGGCTGGAGTGCAGTGGCGCAATCTCGGCTCACTGCAACCTCCGACTCCCTGGTTCAAGCGATTCTCCTGCCTCAGCCTTCTGAGTAGCTGGGATTACAGGGACGCACCACCACACCCAGCTAATTTTTGTATTTTTAGTGGAGACAGGGTTTCACCATGTTGGCCAGGATGGTCTCGATCTCCTGACCTCATGATCCGCCTGCCTTGGCCTCCCAAAGTGCTGGGATTACAGGCGTGAGCCACTGCGCCTGGCCCAGAACTACCTTATTTTTTTTATTTTTATTTTTTTTGAGTTGGAGTCTCGCTCTGTTGCCCAGGCTGAGTGCAGTGGCGCCATCTCGGCTCACTGCAAGCTCCGCCTCCCGGGTTCACGCCATTCTCCTGCCTCAGCCTCCCGAGCAGCTGGGACTACAGGCGCCCACCACCACGCCCGGCTAATTTTTTGTATTTTTAGTAGAGACAGGGTTTCACCGTGGTCTCGATCTCCCGACCTCAAGTGACCCGCCCCCCTCGGCCTCCCAGAGTGCTGGGATTACAAACATGAGTCACCGTGCCCGGCCTCACCTTTTTTTTTTTTTTTTTTTTTTTTAGCCTGCATTCATTCGTGTGTATGTGTGCATGCGTGCGCTTGGGTTTTGAGCGGGGAAGTGATGTTGGCGTATGCATTACACAGATATCCCTGACCACTAAATGGGAGCATATTGGAGGGGGCCTATTGGAAACTTGGCAGGAGATGTTGAAGACCTGAGAGATAGCCATGCTTGTGGAAAGGATATGACGGACTGCAAGGTGGGGAAATATTTATGAGGTAAAGGTGGAAGAAACTGGGGGTTGGCTGAGAACAGGATGATGCTCAGAGCTGTGAATAGAGGCAGGGAATAATGGAAGAGGAGTAGGATTAGGGAGAAGACGCTGAGTTCAGTTTGGAATGTGTTCAGTTGGAGAAACACCCAATCCAGCTGAGATGGCACCAAAGAGGACTTTGAACGCAGAGGCATCTAAGTTGGGTCTTAAAGGAAGAGTAGGAGTTGGGAAAGTGTGTGTGGCAGAGGCATTCCAGGTAGAGGGCGCAGGAAGTCATAGGCAGCCTGGATGTTGGACTTCCAGGTACCACTACCCAGAAGATAAGAGATCTGGCCGGGCGCAGTGGCTCACGCCTGTAATCCCAGCACTTTGGGAGGCCGAGGCGGGTGGATCACGACGTCAGGAGATTGAGACCATCCTGGTTAAAACGGTGAAACCCCATCTCTACTAAAAATACAGAAAAAGTTGCCGGGCCTGGTGGCGGGCGCCTGTAGTCCCAGCTGCTCGGGAGGCTGAGGCAGGAGAATGGCGTTAGCCCGGGAGGCGGAGCTTGCAGTGAACTGAGATTGCGCCACTGCACTCCAGCCTGGGCGACAGAGCGAGACTCCGTCTCAAAAAAAAAAAAAAAAAGAGATCTGAGGCTGAAATACTGGGTAGGGGGGTGGGCCTGGCAGGAAGAAGAGATAGGTGAGTCACTAACATGACTCATGTTATCATGAAATGCAAGAGCTCATCTAGGGAGCTGGTAGTGAAGAGAGCAGGAGCACTGTCCCTTAAATGGAAGCTTGGGAATGTTGGTCTTGAGACCTGGGCAGAGTGAGAAGAGCCCCTAACAGAGAAATCTGCTTCTTGTTTTGTTCCTCAACCATGCACGGAGGCATCTCCATGACAATACATAGAGATTCAATAGCTGCATTGTATTCCATGCTATGGATATAGTATAATTTAATTAATTAAGTTAATCCTTTAGTGGTAGACATTAAGGTTTCTTCTAGTTTTTCACTTACTCTTAAAAATAATACATCCTCGGGAGGCTGAGGCAGGAGAATGGTGTGAACCCGGGAGGCGGAGCTTGCAGTGAACCAAGATGGCGCCACTGCACTCCAGCCTGGGTGACAGAGCGAGACTCCGTCTCAAAAAAAAAAAAAAAAAAAAAAAAAAATCCTAGCCGGGCGTGGTGGCTCATGCCTGTAATCCCAGCACTTTCAGAGGCTGAGGCAGGCAGATCGCCTGAGTCCAGGTGTTCAAGACCAGCCTGGACAACATGGTGAAACCCTGTCTCTACAAAAAATTAGCTGGGCATGGTGGCACATGCCTGTAGTCCTAGCTTTTCGGGAGGCTGAGGCTGCAATGAGTTGAGATTGTGCCACTGCACTACAGCCTGGGCAACGGAGTGAGACTCTCTTAAAGTAGTAATAATAATAATAATAATACGTCCTACACCTGTAGTCCCAGCTACTTGGGGAAGCTGAGGTGGGAGGATTACTTTAGCCGAGGAGGTCAAGGCTGAAGTGAGCCATGATGGAGCCACTGCACTCCAGCTTGGGTGATACAGTGAGACCCTGCCTCTAAAATAATGATAATAAATAATAATAATACATCCCTGGCTGGTCATGGTGGCTCACGCCTGTAATCCCAGCACTCTGGGAGGCTGAGGTGGGTAGATTCCTTGAGGCCAGGAGTTCAAGACCAGCCTGAGCAATGTAGTGAAACACTGTCTCTACAAAAAATACGAAAAAAAATTAGCCAGGGGTGGTGGTGCGTGCCTGTGGTCCCAGCTACTTGGGGGGCTGAGGTGGGAGGATCGCTTAAGCCTGGGAGGTCAAGGTTGAAGTGACCTCCAGCTTGGGCGACAGAGACCCTGTCTCAAAAACAAAACAATTATAATCATACTACATCCCTATGCAAATATAATTGAGTACATACTACATCTCTATGCAAATATAATTGAGTACATGTGCAGGGATTTTCGTAGATTAAATTCTTGGAAGTGAAATTTCTGGGTCAAAGTGAAAGGACATTTTAGCATTTGGAAGATTTTTGGCTGCAAGCAACAGAATTCCTAGCTCAACATGGGAGTTTGTTTTCTCACATAAAAAACCAGGTGGGGCAGTTCCGGAAGCAGGTAATGTTTTGAGTCAGACTTCTTTTTTTTTCTTTTTTTGAGACGGAGTCTTGCTCTGTCGCCCAGGCTGGAGTGCAGTGGTGCCATCTCGGCTCACTGCAAGCTCCGCCTCCTGGGCTCACGCCATTCTCCTGCCTCAGCTTCCCGAGTACCTGGGACTACAGGCGCCCGCCACCATGCCCTGCTAATTTTTTTGTATTTTTAGAAGAAACTGGGTTTCACCGTGTTAGCCAGGATGGTCTTGATCTCCTGACCTTGTGATCTGCCCGCCTCGGCCTCCCAAAGTGCTGGGATTATAGGCGTGAGCCGTTGAGCCTGGCCTTTTTTTTTTTTTTTTTTTTTTTGGAGACAGGGTCTCACTCTCTTGCCCAGGCAGGCTGGGATGCAGTGTCCATGATCTCAGCTCATTGCAACCTCGACCTCATGGGCAAGGTGGTCCTTCAATCTCAGCCTTCCAAGTAGCTGGGTCTACAGGCATGCACCACCATGCCCGGCTCATTTTTTGTATTTTTTTGTAGAGACGGGGTTTCGCCACATTGCCCAGGCTGGTCTCGAACTCCCGGGCTCCAGCAATATCCCGGCCTCGGCCTCCCAAAGTGCCGGGATTACAGGCGTGAGCCACTGTGCCTGGACTGGGTCAGGTGTCATTAAATACCTTTAGTCTGTCTTTCTGCTCTGTTATCCCATGTGTTCATCTTGTTACACCTGGGCATAGAGCGGCCGGAAAAAGAATTCTTCCTTGTGTTCCAGTTTCAGCGTGAATAAATCCTGTACCAGAAGCCCCTGGGCTGACTTTCCCTCCTTTCTCATTGGCCAGGATGATGTCACATGCCCTTACCGAAGCCAATCACTGGCAAGGGAAAAAGACCATTCTGATTGGCTTAGCCCGGTGAAGGTTCACCTGAGTGCTTGGGAAAGGGACAACCTTGAAGGAGGAGGGGGAAACTGGCGGCTGGGTGCAGCCAGCAGGGCCTGCGTTGCTCTTTTTGGTACATGTTGCTATATTGCTTCTCAAAGATGATTCCAGTTTACACTGTCAGTGTATGCACAGGGTTTGGGAGTGTCAGTTTCTCTACCCTCGTCAGCCAGGCTTGCTTTTCACCTTAGTCTCATGGGTGAAAATGGGCATCTTGTGGTTTTTTTGTGTTTTTGATTTTGTTTTTGAGACAGTTTCTCTCTGTCGCTCAGGCTAGAGTGCAGGGGTGCCATTTCGGCTCACAGCAACTTCCTTCTGTCTTTCGGGTTCCAGCGATTCTCCTGCCTCAGCCTCCCAAGTAGCTGGGACTATAGGCACCCGCCATCATGCCCGGCTAATTTTTTTTTTTTTTTTTTTTTTTTTTTTGTATTTTTGTAGAGACGGGGGTTTTTACCGTGTTGGCCAGGCTGGTGTTGAACTCCTGACCTCAGGAGATCTGCCCGCCTCCGCCTCCCAAAGTGCTAGGATTACAGGCGTCAGCTACCGCGCCCGACTGGCATCTTTTTTTAATCAGTGAGTTTGAGTATCTTAATGATTGATTTTCCTGTGAATTTCCTTTTTATGTTCTTTCCCCTTTTGTATTTTGTATTTTTATTTTTATTTTATTTTATTTATTGATTTTTTGAGACAGAGTCTTGCTCTGTCGCCCAGGCTGGAGTGCAGTGGCCCGATCTCGGCTCACAGCAACCTCCGCCTCCCGGGTTCAAGTGATTCTCCTGCCTCAGCCTCCCGAGTAGCTGGGATTACAGGCATGTGCCACCATGCCCAGCTGATTTTTTTTTTTCTTTTTCCAGAAGAGTCTTGCTGTGTCGCCCAGGCTGGGGTACAGTGGCACAGTCTTGGCTCCCTACAACCTCTGCCTCCCGGATTCAAGAGATTTTCCTGTCTCAGCCTCCTGAGTAGCTGGGATTATAGGCATGTGCCACCACGCCCAGCTAACTTAATTGTTGTATTCTTTTTTTTTTTTTTTTTTTTTTTTTGAGACGGAGTCTCGCTCTGTCACCCAGGCTGGAGTGCAGTGGCCGGATCTCAGCTCACTGCAAGCTCCGCCTCCCGGGTTTACGCCATTCTCCTGCCTCAGCCTCCCGAGTAGCTGGGACTACAGGCGCCCGCCACCTCGCCCGGCTAAGTTTTTGTATTTTTTTAGTAGAGACGGGGTTTCACTGTGTTAGCCAGGATGGTCTTGATCTCCTGACCTCGTGATCCGCCCGTCTCGGCCTCCCAAAGTGCTGGGATTACAGGCTTGAGCCACCGCGCCCGGCCAATTGTTGTATTCTTAGTAGAGACAGGGTTTCACCATGTTGGCCAGGCTGGTCTTGAACTCGTGACCTCGTGATCTGCCTGCCTCGGCCTCCCAAAGTGCTGAGATTACAGGCGTGAGCCACTGCGCCTGGCCCCCAGCTAATTTTTATATTTTTGGTAGAGATGGGGTTTCACCATGTTGGCCAGGCTGGTCTTGAACTCCTGACCTCAGGTGATCCACCCACTTTGGCCTCCCAAAGTGCTGAGATTACAGGCATGAGCCACCGTGCCTGGCCAGAAAGCCAGTCTTGAATTGCCAATACCATCCCTCCCCCATCCCTGGGCAGCGGCCACGTGGTGCAGAGAGAGAATTCATCCAACAAAATACTGAATCATAACTTGATTTAACCTTAATTAGCTCCGTATGGGCCCTGTCTCCAAATATAGGGTTTAGGGCTTCAACATATGAATGGGAGAGGGGGCACAAACATCCAGGCCATAACACCCTCCCTGTAAGAATTTTCTGGCTGGGCGCAGTGGCTCAGGCCTATATTCCCAGTACTTTGGGAGACTCGGGTGGGACGATTTCTTGAGCCCAGGAGTTCGAGACCAGCCTGGGCAACATGGCAAAACCCCATCTCTAAAAAAATAAAAATACAAAAATTAGCCATGTGTGGTGGTCCCAGCTACTCAGGAGGCTGAGGGGGGAAGATCAGTTGAGCCTGGGAGATGGAGGCTGCAGTGGGCCAAGATCACTGCACTCCATCCTGGGCAACAGAGCGAGACCCTATCTCGAAACAAAGAAATTTTGTTCCCAGAGGAGGGAAGGGTGTGGGGTGTTAGGTGCCTGGAGGGATGGGGCCTTTGGTCTCCTGATGCATTGTTAATGAGGCTGCCTGATGCCTATCTCCACAGTGTCATTGAACCCAGGATCCAGGCTGACTGCATGGCTTTGAATAACTTTCCTAGCCTCTTAGAGTACTATTTTTCTACCTGATGGGGATGTTGTGAGATTTAAATAAATCTCAGTTATTTAGTGACAACTCATTTTCTTGTAGAGCAAAGCTAGAGATAGAATGGCCCTTTTGTTCAAAAGCTCCTGTGACTCCTCTGCCTTGGAGTGGAATCCACAGTCTGCCCCCTCTACAAAACCTCTATGGGCTGGGTGCTGTGCGTGGCTCATGCCTATCATCCCATCACTTTAGGAGGCTGAGGTGGGAGGATCACTTGAGACCAGGAGTTTAAGACCAGCCTGGGAGGCCGGGTGCGATGGCTCACACCTGTAATCCCAGCACTTTGGGAAGCCGAGGTGGGCAGATCACAAGGTCAGGAGATTGAGACCATCCTGGCTAACATGATGAAACCCCATCTCTACTAAAAGTACAAAAACTTAGCCCGGCATGGTGGCGGGTGCCTGTAGTCCCAGCAACTCGGGAGGTTGAGGCAGGAGAACGGAGTGAACCCAGGAGGCGGAGCGTGCAGTGAGCCAAGATCGCGCCACTGCACTCCAACCTGGGTGACAGAGCGAGACTCCGTCTCAAAAAAAAAAAAAAAAGACCAGCCTGGGCAACATAGCAAGACCTTGTCTCTACAAAAAATTTTAAAGTTTAGCGAGGCATGGTAGCGCACACCTGTAATCTCAGCTACTTGGGAGGCTGAAGTGGGAGGATCCCTTGAGCCCAGGAATTTGAGGTTGCAGCGATCATGCCATTCTGGGCAACAGAGTGAAACTGTCTCAAAAAAGAAAATGAAAATACCTCTACATGTGGTCTTCCCTGCTAATCTCTCTGACCTTCTTATTCACCACCCTCCGCACTGCCCACTCTGCTCCATCCTTACCATCCTCCTTGCACGTTCTCAGATACACCAACAAGGTGCCTCCCTCAGGACCTTTGCACTCACTGTTCCCTCTGCCCGGAGCCCTTTCCCACCAGGTATCCACAGGGCTGGCTCCCTCACATCATACACGTAGATCTCCATTCAAATGTCAAAGTGAGCCTGGCGCAGTGGCTGATGCCTGTAGTTCCAGCACTTTGGGAGGCTGAGATGGGTGGATCACTTGAGGTCAGGCGTTTGAGACTAGCCTGGCCAACGTGGTGAAACCCTGTCTCTGCTAAAAATACAAAAAAATAGGCCGGGCATGGTGACTCACGCCTGTAATCCCAGCACTTTGGGAGGCCGAGGCGGGCAGATAACAAGGTCAGGAAATCGAGACCATCTGGTTAACATGGTGAAACCCCGTCTCTACTAAAAATACAAAAAATTAGCAGGGCATGGTGGCACGTGCCTGTATTCCCAGCTACCCGGGAGGCTGAGGCAGGAGAATTTCTTGAACCTGGGAGGTGGAGGTTGCAGTGAGCCAAGATTGCGCCACTGCTCTCCAGCCTGGGCAACATAGCGGAACTCCCTCTCAGAAAAAAAAAAAAAAAACAAGATGTAGCCGGGCATGGTGGCAAGTGCTTGTAGTCCCAGCTACTTGGGAGACTGAAGTACAAGAATCGCTTGAACCCGGGAGGTGGAAGTTGGAGTGGGCTGAGATCATGCCACTGCACTCCAGCCTGGGCAGCAGAGTGAGTCTCTGGCTAAAAAAAAAATCAAAGTGGCCTTTCAGACTACTCAGAATTATAGCACCCTGTCACTCTATCTTATTATTTTTTCTTAATTGCGTGTATCCTTCCTGTACTATGTGATATATTTATTGTCATGTGCCTCTCCACTAGAACATACGTTCTAAAAGAAAGCCTTTGTCAGCTGGGCACAGTGGCTCACACCTGTAATCCTAGCACTCTGGGAGGCCAAAGCAGGCGGATCATGTGAGGTCACGAGTTTGAAACCAGCCTGGGCAACATAGTGAAACCCTGTCTCTACTGAAAATACAAAAATTAGCCCGGTGCGTGGTAGTGCACACCTGTATTCCCAGCTACTCCAGAGGCTGAGGCAGGAGAATCGCTTAAACCCAGGAGATGAAGGTTGCAGTGAGCTGAGACTGTGCCACTGCACTCCAGTCAGGGCGATAGAGTGAGACTCCATCTCAAAAAAAAAGAAAAAAGAAAAAAAAGGGGGCCGGGCGCGGTTTCTCATGCCTGTCATCCCTGCACTTTGAGAAGCCGAGGCAGATGAATGACCTGAGGTCAGGAGTTCGAGACCAGCCTGGCCAACATGACGAAACCTTGTCTCTACTAAAAATGCAAAAATTAGCTGGGCATGGTGATGGGCTCCTGTAATCCCAGCTACTCGGGAGGCTGAGGCAAGAGGATCACTTGAACCCAGGAAACGGAGGTTGCAGTGAGCCAAGATGGTGCCATTGTACTCCAGCCTGGGTAACAGAGGGAGACTCTGTCTCAAAAAAAAAAAAAAAAAAAAAAAAAGTTTTCCCTTGAACTTGAGGGTGTCCGTAAGGTATTGTAGCTCAAGCCTAAGGGCAGGTGGCCTCTATGCCCCTTGTCCCTTGAGGGCACCACAGTCTAGGAGTCCAGGGGGCCGTGGGTGGGGAAGACACCGCCCTGAGGGCGACGTGGGGAAGGGAATGAGAGTGGGAGTGAGAGCACCCAATCACAGGGCCCACAAAGTGGGGGTGGCCGACGGCAACCCGGCTTTGCTGACTGATGGACTGTGCTCTCTCCCCCAGAGACTGATGGAGAGGCAGAAACGGAAGGCGGACATCGAGAAGGGGCTGCAGTTCATTCAGTAAGCCTGCATGTGGCCAGGGCTGGACGGCTGGGTGGGCAGGGGTGGGTTCTCTGAGAGCCACACTCTCCCAGCGCTCCCTTTTCTCGCTGCTGAGCCTTTACTGCCAAGGCTCCTGTGTGTGCTGGGGTGTGGGCAGGTGGGAGGAGCCAGGAAGAGGCTGGTGTGGCTGGGCGTGAACTCCACATGCACACATGCTCCCTGGCCCAGGTCACCCTTCGATCTTGTCCAGTAGATAATTCTACCCTCACCCTTCACATTTGCACTCCCTGTTAATTCTCTTGCATGACTGCACGAGTTTTCTGATCAATCAATAGTCCCTGTTTATGGAGCACTTACAATCTCAGTCTCTACACTGGGACCTTCACATCTGTGTCTTCTTTGAGACAGAGTCTCTCCTTGTTGCCCCAGCTGGAGTGAGTGGTGCTCCTGACCTCCTGGGCTCAAGTAATCCTCCTGCCTCCGCCTCCCATGTAGCTGGGACCGTAGGTGCACACCACCATACCCAGCTAATTTTGTTTGTTTGTTTGTTTGTTTGAGACAGAGCCTTGCCCTGTTTCCCAGGCTGGAGTGCAGTGACATGATCTCAGCTTACTGCAACCTCCCGGGTTCAAGCGATTCTCCTGCCTCAGCCTCTTGAGTAGGTGGGATTACAGGTGTGTGCCACCATGCCCAGCTAATTTTTGTATTTTTAGTAGAGATGGGGTTTCGCCATATTCGTCAGGCTGCCTTGAACTCCTGGCCTCAGGTAACCCGCCCACCTCAGCCTCCCAAAGTGCTGGGATTACAGGCATGAGCCACTGCACAAGGCCAATCTTTTTAGTTTTTTGTAGAGATAGGGCCTTGGTATGTTGCCCAGGCTTGTCTCAAACTCCTGGGCTCAAGTGATCCTCCTACCTCAGCCTCCCAAGGTGCTGGGATTACAGACGTGAGCCACCGTGCCTGGCCAATCCATCATCTTCTTAGTCTTCACAACAACCCGTGAAGTAGGTAGCCTTATTTCCATTTTGCAGATGAGAAAGTTGAGGCTCACAGAGGTTAAGCAACCTGCCTCAGCCTCCCGAGTAGCTGGGATAACAGACGCACGCCACTGCACCCAGCTAATTTTTGTATTTTTAGTAGAGACGGGGTTTCACTATGTTGGCCAGGATGGTCTCGAACTCCTGACCTCGTGATCTGCCCTCCTCAGCCTCCCAAAGTGCTGGGATTATAGGTGTGAGCCATCACACCTGGCCCGACATTTGTTTTTGTTTTGTTTCTCTTTTTTTTACACACAAAATATTTTGAGTAACCTTTTTCTCTTATTGCTCTCAAGTAGATCCCCAGAGGCATAATTATCACAATGCTAATGAAGCGTAGGCATCGTGGCCTCTCACTTGCACGAGCCCCTTCTAAGGCCCTGGAAGGCATGCACCCTTGCAATCCTGTGTTCATCATTTTGTGTTCTTTTTCTTAAATAGAGCTCCCCATAAAACTGGAGTTTGGCCGGGCGCGGTGGCTCACGCCTGTAATCCCAGCACTTTGGGAGGCCAAGGTGGGCGGATCACAAGGTCAGGAGATCGAGACCACGGTGAAACCCCGTCTCTACTAAAAATACAAAAAATGAGCCGGGCGCAGTGGCGGGCGCCTGTAGTCCCAGCTACTCGGGAGGCTGGGGCAGGAGAATGGCGTGAACCCAGGAGGCGGAGCTTGCAGTGAGCCAGGATCGCGCCACTGCACTCCAGCTTGGGCGACAGAGCAAGACTCCGTCTCAAAAAAAAACAAAAACAAAAACAAAAACTGGAGTTTGCCTCCATGTTCCCTTATATACTCCCCACTTTTGTTCTCTCACACAGACCAATGAAACACTCCTTGCCTTTTCTTTTCTTTGTGATGGGGTCTCCCTGTGTGGCCCAGGTGGGTCTCAATCTCCTGGGCTCAAGCAGTTTTCCTACCCCAGCCTCCCATGTAGCTGGGATTGCAGGTGTGTCCCGCTGTGCCCAGCGTACTCCCTTGCCTTTTCTCACCCATGTCACTGCAAACTGGGCCCCTTTTCACACAACCTCGGTGTCCATGCTGCTCTCCCAAAGTGAGTGTTCATATTGACACAACACATCCTCCTTCCTCAGTGCACAACACAGTCACTTTTCCTGGCTGCTTCTGGAGGGTGTGCTGCGCTGGGCTGATTTGATTAGGAGTTTTGGGAGCACCTAGAGCATGGCCCCAAGTTCAGCAGCCACTCCCTGGGCCGTTGGCCAACCCCACCTTGCTGCCATGCCTGGGAGTTTGCAAACCCTCCTCAGACTTGGTCATCAGAGGGGCTGCTAGCTCATCTCTCTTCATGGGTGGCAGGTCCTCTCCCGTTTTTGGGAGTGAGGGTTTGATTTTGGGGAAGTGCTCCAATTTATTCAGAGGCCAGTCTGGTGAACAAGGTGACTCCGGCCACTGCTGTCTTCCATCAGAAGAGTTCTGTGTCCCCAGCCTCAGTCACTGATATCTGTGGAGCTGGATCCCCAGCCCGGTTCTCCCATTTCACCTACAGGGTCATTGTGAGGGTTAAGGGGCCAGGTGGTGCTTGGGGTAAATGTTCACTCTTGTCCCCTCCTTCTCCTTTCCAAAGGGGAGTTCTAGGAAGGCCCAGTTACAAGGCAGCCTCCCTGAAGCCGTCTGTTGGCCTCCTAAGGCTTTGCAGGAAGCACAGTGGGACTCACCGCTTTTCATATCAGTCCTGCTATTTTTGCCCCACTCCTCCTACGCTGTGTTGCTGCATGTGTGCCTCATGTGCTTAGCACGCCCTGAGAGCCCTAAGTGAATGGAGACAGGTGGGTTGGCCCCAGCTTGCGGAGGACCTTAAGATGTCTACGGCCGGGTACGGTGGCCCATGCCTGTAATCCCAGCACTTTGGGAGGCCGAGACGGGCGGATCATGAGGTCAGGAGATTGAAACTATCCTGGCTAACACAGTGAAACCCCGTCTCTACTAAAAATACAAAGAATTACCCGGGCGTGGTGGCGGGTGCCTGTAGTCCCAGCTACTCAGGAGGCTGAGGCAGGAGAATGGCGTGAACCCGGGAGGCAGAGGTTGCAGTGAGCCGAGATCGCGCCACTGCACTCCAGCCTGGGCGACAGAGCGAGACTCTGTCTCAAAAAAAAAAAAGAAAGATGTCTTAGGACACTGGTAGAGGGGAGGCTGGAGGCAGGAGGCCAAGAGGGTAGTGATGGGGTCCTTGGTGAGGCAGCAGAGGGGACAGACACTGCAGCAGTATGGGAAGGGATGGCAGGGCTGCGGCCCAGACAGTGGGGAGGCAAGTGAGAGGCGGGCTGGTGAGCCCCGATGTCACAACTGGGAACACTCCACACATACGTGCACACACAGCCTTCCCAGTGTTGTGCCTCTGCCCACCTTTCACGCACTGGCCTAGGCCGCTCTTTCCTGCCCAGGTGCTGGCGGCATTTCCAGGCAACGGAAAGATCCCCCCAGCCCTGCCTCCAATGCCTTCCTGCCGAGCAGCCTTGGGCAAGTCCCTGCACCACTCTAAGTGTCTGTTTTTCCCTCTGTGGAATGAGGGGCTGGGAGACAAAGCCCAGCTTCCCTTCCAGCCTGGCCATCAAGCCCATCGGAGAGATGAACCTCAGTTCTCCTCGGCTGATGCCCTCTTTCATACTGAGGGCGTATTAGCCATAGGAGGGAGCAGGTGCCCAGACCCCACCTAGAATGATTTGTTGAATCCAGCATGAGGGGCTCACAGGCTCAGTGAAGACCTGGCATTGGCGGGGGCATGTGTTACGTGGGAGTGGACAGGGTAGGGGACTGAGTGTCTGTGGGCCTATGCTCTTGGGTTTGATGGGGTGTGGTCCTTCCCAAGGCCTATGCTAGGTGTTAATTCCCTGACGATGCTCATGCTTCCTGCCTTTTCCTGCCCGCTTCTGTCCCTGCCACTCCTGCTACAGCAGCCCCTGCACCATCCTCTCCTCCTGCCCTTGAGCTGCAGCTGGAGCCTTCCCCTGCTCTGCCTTGGCCCGAGTCTGATTTTCCTCTTCTTGTCCTTTTCCAGTCCTGGGGGCCTCCTAGGCCCAGTGTGGCTCCTCCCTCCTTCCCCTCATATAACTGAGAAAGGGCTTGGAATGCCTGCTTGCCTTTAGGAGAGGGCTTGTTTTTTCAGCAGCAGGGGCTAGGGCTGGGTCGAGGGCCAGAGGTAGAGCTGAAACTGGGCTGAGCTAGGACTGGCTTGGGGCTGGGGCTGGCTGGGTTGGGGCTGGAGCTGGGGCTGTGGCTGGAAGTGGGGCTGGAGCTCGGGCCAGGCTGGAGGTGGGGCTGGGGTCAGTCTGCTCTTTCTCAGCACCTGTACCTTGGAAAACCTGGCTGTCTGGCCCCAAGAAACATGCAGGTCCTTTCATCAGAACTGGAAGTCCTGCATGGTAATGATTTAGGGGAAGAAAACCGCTGTCTGTTCACCTTAATCCACAAGGTGATGGCTGAGGTCTGAGTTAGAGGAGTAACCTCCGTGAAGCTGGGACCGCTGGGCTCACTGAGACCTCATGTTCTCTTTTCCTACTAGGTCGACACTACCCCTAAAGCAAGAAGAGTATGAGGTGAGTGTCAGCTGTCAGGCTGAGCAAAGGGGAAGGGTGGAGATGTGCAGGGGAGAGGCTTGGGCCGGGTGCCCGAGCTGGGGCCAGAGGTCATGAGCCCCCTACACACTTTGCCCCCAACAGGCCTTTCTGCTCAAGCTGGTGCAGAATCTGTTTGCTGAGGGCAATGATCTGTTCCGGGAGAAGGACTATAAGCAAGCTCTGGTGCAGTACATGGAAGGGCTGAACGTGGCCGACTACGCTGCCTCTGACCAGGTGGCCCTGCCCCGGGAGCTGCTGTGCAAGCTGCATGTCAATAGGGCCGCCTGCTACTTCACCATGGTGAGCCTGGCACCCTCCTTTCTTTCCTCCTCCGCTGTCCTGATCACCACGTCCCTCTGGATGCCCAGTGGAGCCAGGCCCATACCCCAGTGAGCCTGTAGACCAGGGCCAGCCTCCTCCCAGCCTACGTTCAGAATCTCATTGTCCTGGTGGCTCTCAATCTCAACTGTACAACATGCTCAGCTGGAGAGCTTTTAAAAGTACGATGCATAATAAAAAGTTTTTTTTTTTTTAAATGATACTGATGCCCTAGCCCTACCCCAGATGAAGTAAGTTAGAATCTTGGGGTGACCCTGGGCCTTGGTGGGAGTCTGACGCCTCCTGCTCCTCCTTCCCGGCCCCACTGTTCTTTCCATAGCCTCAGCCTCGTCACTGTTTCTTTACAGACTTCAGTGCCTTCCTCCTCCCCCTCCTCTCCTCCTTAGAGCTGCAGCCTCCTCCTCTTCCTTGTCCTGTGCACCCACTGACTCAGGTTCATGAGATCCTGTGGGAGGCTCTGCTGCAGGCTCTCTAGAGGACCCCGTGACACCTCTGCCATCCAGCAGACTCTTCTGGATAAATGGCTCCTGGATGCCTCAGGGTTAACCCTTGTACACACTCTGCGCACAGAGCTGCCTTCATGGTCTCACTGCCTCTTAGAGATGCCATTGTTACTCTCAGCCCATCATGTTCTGAACCAAAGGCAGAGATGGATATAGACTTGTTTGAATGACCAGGCTGGTGGTTGTAGATCTTCAGGCCCTTCCCTGCAGTGTCCCGCCCAAGCCCACTGCAGCCCCATCAGCTAGACACACAGACACCCTTGATCAGAGGCTGGACACCAGAGTGCTTCCTTCTCTCCTGGAGCCTCGAGCCCTGTCCCTGACCCAAGACTTCAGCTCCTCTATCTCTGCCAAGAAGAGAAGCTGGTGTTCATTCCTAGGCAGGGGCAGGAGGCCTGGGGGAGGGAGAGTAATAGGTGTTGACCAGTGACCACCTGCTCCTCTCCGGCAGGGCCTGTATGAGAAAGCGCTGGAGGACAGCGAGAAGGCACTAGGCCTGGACAGCGAGAGTATCCGGGCATTGTTCCGCAAGGCACGCGCTCTCAATGAACTGGGACGCCACAAGGAGGCCTACGAGTGCAGCAGCCGGTGTTCCCTCGCCCTGCCCCACGTGAGTGTGGCTCTGCAGCCATGCCGGTGCCTGCTCAGAGGCCAGGCTTCTAACCTTCTGGCCCTCACTTGGGCCCAGCCACCACATCCTTCTGTGTCTCAGCTTCCTCCCCTGTGATACGGACTTGCAGATCCTGACGTTAACACTAGCTCCCATTCTCTGAGCGCTGAGTGGGTGCCAGGCACTGTTAGGATACGTTGTGTGTATTAACTCACCTAATCCTGGCAATAACCCTAAGAGGCAGATACTGTGATTATCCTCATTTTAAAGATGGGGCCAGACACAGTGGCTCACGCCTGTAGTCTCAGCACTTTGGAAGGCTGAGGCAGGTGAATCACCTGAGGTCAGGAGTTCGAGACCAGCCTAGCCAACATGGCAAAACCCCATCTCTACTAAAAATACAAAATTTAGCCGGGCATGGTGGCATGCGCCTGTAATCCCAGCTACTCGGGAGGCTGAGGCAGGAGAATTGCTTGAACCTAGGAGGCGGATATTGCAGTGAGCTGAGATTGTGCCACTGCACTTCAGCTCGGGTGACAGAGTGAGACTCCATCTCAAAAAAAAAAAAAAAAAGGCCAGGCACGGTGGCTCATGCCTGTAATCCCAGCACTTTGAGGGGCTGAGGTGCATGGATCACCCGAGGTCAGGAGTTTGAGACCAGCCTCACCAACATGGCGAAACCCCATCTCTACTAAAAATACAAAAATTAGCCGGGTGTGGTGATGCACACCTGTAATCCCAGCTACTTGGGAGGCTGAGGCAGGAGAATCGCCTGAACCCGGGAGGCAGAAGTTGCAGTGAGCCGAGATCGCACCACTGCACTCCAGCCTGAGCAACAGAGCAAGACTCCATCTCAAGGAAACAAAAACAAAAAAAAAAAAAAAAAAAACCCAGGCATGGTGGCTCACACCTGTAATCTCGGCACTTTGGAAGGCTGAAGCGGGTGGATCACGAGGTCAGGAGTTTGAGATCAGCCTGGGTAACATGGTGAAACCCCGTCTCTACTAAAAATACAAAAGTAGCCAGATGTGATGGCGGGCACCTGTAATCCCAGCTACTCGGGAGGCTGAAGCAGGAGAATGGTGTGAACCCAGGAGGCAGAGGTTGTAGTGAGCTGAGATTGCGCCACTGCACTCCAGCCTAGACAACAGAACAAGACTCTATCTCAAACAAAACAAAAGAAAAGACAAAACTGACTTACCCAAGATCATAACAGCCAGTAGGTGGCAGAGCTGAGACTTGAACCCAGGCAGTCTGATTCTAGAGTCAGTGCTTTTAACCTCTGCACTGAAGGAGCACATAACTGACATGAGGAGTAAAAGGGTGACCTCGGCCAGGTGCAGTGCCTCATGCCTGTAATCCCAGCACTTCGGGAGGCCGAGGTGGGCAGATCACGAGGTCAAGAGATTGAGACCATCCTGGCCAACATGGTGAAACCCTGTCTCTACTAAAAATATAAAAGTTAGCCAGGCGCCGTGGCGTGTACCTGTAGTCCCAGCTACTCAGGAGGCTGAGGCAGGAGAATCGCTTGAAGCTGGGAGGCGGAGGTTGCAGTGAGCCGTGATCGTGACACTGCACTCCAGCCTGGCGACCGAGTGAGACTCCGTCTCAAAAAAAAAAGTTACGGCCGGGCGTGGTGGCTCAAGCCTGTAATCCCAGCACTTTGGGAGGCCGAGACGGGCGGATCACGAGGTCAGGAGATCGAGACCATCCTGGCTAACACCGTGAAACCCCGTCTCTACTAAAAATACAAAAAATGAGCCGGGCGCAGTGGCGGGCGCCTGTAGTCCCAGCTACTCGGGAGGCTGAGGCAGGAGAATGGCGTAAACCTGGGAGGCGGAGCTTGCAGTGAGCTGAGATCCGGCCACTGCACTCCAGCCCGGGCGACAGAGCAAGACTCCGTCTCAAAAAAAAAAAAAAAAAAAAAAAAAAGTTACGCAGGCATGGTGGTGCACACCTATGGTCCCAGCTACTCGGGAGGCTGAGGCAGGAGAATTGCTTGAACACAGGAGATGGAGATTGCATTGAGCTGAGATCACGCCACTGCACTCCAGCTTGGGCAGCAGAGTGAGACTCTGTCTCAATAAATAAAATAAATAAATAAATAAATAAAGCTGAGGTCTTGCTGTCATAGCTGTCACTAGGTGGGGAAGAAACAATGAGAAATTATGAATAGAGAGCCTGTGAGGTGGCCCTGGACCACAGATCTGTGCCCCACAGGGTCCCACAGCCCACTGGAGACAAATGAAAGCAGCTGGGGTCTAAACCTGGCTCCACCTGCGACTCTCAGCATGAGTGTGAAGAAGCACTTCCCATCTCTGCACATCAGTTCCACATCTATACGATCCGCTTCCTACTTTATCCCTGAAATAATGGATGTGAAAGAAGTTGGGGAAGGGTAAATGCTACCCAGGAAGGGTGGAAAGGAAAAGAGTGACCAGAATCCTGGAAGGCTCCCTGGATTGAGTAGGGCAGAAGGTGGCAAGAAGGATTTGGGTGGGCAGAGCAGAGGACAGGCAGTGTGCACAGTGGTCAAGGATGTTGATGCTAGAGAGCTGGCCTGGGTTTGGGTTCTAATCTTGGGTCTGTCACCTACTAGTTATGTGACCTTGGCCATGGCTTAGCTTTTCTTCTTCTTCTTCTTCTTCTTATTTTTTGAGACGGAGTCTCGCTCTGTCGCCCAGACTGGAGTGCAGTGGCGCGATCTCCACTCACTGCAAGCTCCGCCTTCCCGGGTTCCCGCCATTCTCCTGCCTCAGCCTCCCGAGTAGCTGGGACTACAGGCGCCCGCCACTGCGCCCGGCTCATTTTTTTTTGTATTTTTAGTAGAGACGGGGTTTCACCGTGTTAGTCAGGATGGTCTCGATCTCCTGACCTCGTGATCCGCCCGTCTCGGCCTCCCAAAGTGCTGGGATTACAGGCGTGAGCCACCGCGCCCGGCCCATGGCTTAGCTTTTCTAAGCCTTGGTTTGCACCCCTGTAAAATGGGGTGATGACCGTGCATCCTAGGGCTGTGCCAAGGATAGAATATGAGAATCGTATAGGGCAGTTAGCACAATGGCCAGACACAGTAAGTGTTAAGAACACGTTTGTGATGCCGGGCGCGGTGGCTCAAGCCTGTAATCCCAGCACTTTGGGAGGCCGAGACGGGTGGATCACGAGGTCAGGAGCTCGAGACTATCCTGGCTAACACGGTGAAACCCCGTCTCTACTAAAAAATACAAAAAAAAATTAGCCGGGCGTGGTGGCGGGCGCCTGTAGTCCCAGCTACTCCGGAGGCTGAGGCAGGAGAATGGCGGGAACCCGGGAGGCGGAGCTTGCAGTGAGCCGAGATCCGGCCACTGCACTCCAGCCTGGGCGACAGAGCGAGACTCCGTCTCAAAAAAAAAAAAAGAACACATTTGTGTTATCATGCTTATTATTTATTATTCTTGTTTCTCTAATTCTGTTTAGTTCACAATTAAGAATCTTTCTTAGCCAGACACAGTGGCTCATGCCTGTAATCTCAGCACTGTGGGAGGCCAAGGTGGGAGGATCACTTGAGCTCAGGAGTTTGCAACCAGCCTGAGCAACATAGCAAGACCCCGTTTCTACAAAAAATTTTTTAAAAAATTAGCTGGGTTGGCCGGGCGCGGTGGCTCAAGCCTGTAATCCCAGCACTTTGGGAGGCCGAGACGGGTGGATCACAAGGTCAGGAGATCGAGACCATCCTGGCTAACCCTGTGAAACCCCGTCTCTACTAAAAAAAATACAAAAAACTAGCCGGGCGAGGTGGCGGGCGCCTGTAATCCCAGCTACTCGGAGGCTGAGGCAGGAGAATGGCGTAAACCCGGGAGGCGGAGCTTGCAGTGAGCTGAGATCCGGCCACAGCACTCCAGCCTGGGCGACAGAGCAAGACGCCGTCTCAAAAAAAAAAAAAAAAAAAAAAAAAAAATTAGCTGGGCATGACAGCATGCACCTGAGATCTCAGCTACTCAGGAGGCTGAGGTGGGAGGATCGCTTGAGCCCAGGAGGTGGAGGTTGCAGTGAGCTGTGATTGCGCCATTGCACTTCGACCTGAGTTTGGCAAAGCAAGAGCTTGTCTATTAAAAAAAAAAAACAAAAAACAGCCTTTCTGTATGACCATAGTCCCCTGATCCATATAGCATTTTAGAATGTCCACAATAGATCCACACCCAGGTCTCACTGGTACTTACTCATGAGGAGGACAAAGCAGCTTTCATCCCCACCACAGGGGATAGAAAGGAACCGGGACCCAGTTAGGGTTAGTAAATGGCCAGGCGAAAGTAACTAAGGGCTCCCGGCTCTGCTTGAGGGAACTCTCTTTTTTCCCAATCTTTGTTGGGCAAACACTGACCGAGCCCCTGCTCCATGCTGGGCACTGGGGACCACAGATGACTCCAACCCAGGCCCTGGCCTCCAGGAGCTTGTCAGTGAGGTCGGAGGTAGACACATGCCCAGATGTCAGTGCCTTCCTTGCCCCTTTGTGCCTGGACCCCAGTTTGTAGCCACCTGTTTCTTTGTTCACTGACTGATCTCCCCCTTTGGATTGGAATCTCCATGAGGCCTGGGCCCATCTGCCCTGTTCGCTGGGGTATCCTTTGCCCCTCACTCATGCTTGGCACGTAATGCATGTTCTGTATTACAGCCTGGGAAGGGAAGGAAGGATGGTTGCTGTCCAGTGGTCACTAAGTGTGGTCCAGGCACTGTTGCAAGCTTTCCACGCCCTGGCTCCTTTGGGCCTTACAACCCTGTGCCTCATCTATGTATCCTCACTTGCTGAGGGTTGCAGGACGTTGTTTGGTTTTAGAAACAAGTTGTAGAACTATATAATGTGACCTCATTCCTGTTTAAAAAAAGAAAGAGACAGCCAGGCACAGTGGCTCAAGCCTGTAATCCCAACACTATGGGAGGCCGAGGCAGGTGGATCACTTGAGGTCAGGAGTTCAAGACCAGCCTGGCCAACATGGTGAAACCCCATCTCTACTAAAATACAAAAAAAAAAAAAAAATAACTGGGCATGGTGGCACATGCCTGTAATCCCAGCTACATGGAAGGCTGAGGCAGGAGAATCTCTTGAACCCAGGAGGCAAAGGCTGTAGTGAGCTGAGATCACACCACTGCATTCCAGCCTGGGGGACAGAGCAAGACTCCATCTCAAAAAAACAAAACAAAAAAGAAAGAGACAATCCCCAAATCCCCGCAAAACAAAACTAAGCTTTTTTTTTTTTTTTTTTGAGACAGGGTATTGCTCTGTCGTCCAGGCTGGAGTACAGTGGCGCAATCTCAGCTCACTGCAACCACTGCCTCTTGAGTTCAAGTGATTCTCCTGCCTCAACCTCCTGAGTAGCTGGGATTACAGGCATCCACCACCATGCCCAGCTAATTTTTCTATTTTTAGTAGAGACGGGGTTTCACCATGTTGGCCAGGCTGGTCTCGAACTCCTGACCTCAGGTGATCTGCCCACCTCAGCCTCGCAAAGTGCTGGGATTACAGGCGTAAGCCACCGTGCCCGGCCAGAACTCAGCATTCTTTATAGGTCTGCATTCATGCATTCCTAGAAAAGAGCGCTAAGGAAACACATCAGCCCAGCAGAGTGTGATTCCCTCCTGGAAAGACCTGGAGAGAAGGGGGAGACCCAGGGAGCACTTGCTCTCCCTGTAACATTCTTCCCTTCTACAGTGACATTCACTTGCTAAATTTTAGAAATAAAAAGACTATATTAAAATAAAAACAAAATGATTCATTTTCTACCCCCAAATAAAAGGAAAAACAGAAGCATGGGGTGGTGGTCCTGGTGCCACCACTCATTAGCTGTGTGACTTGGACAAGCCAGGGTCACCTCCTGGGGCCTCACTTTCTCATCTGTAACATGGGGTGACCATGACCTCCCCCCGTAGGGCTGCACAGGTGTCCAGGAGCACGGCTTTGTGAGCCCGGGCAGACTGACCCACCACCCTGTGTCGTGTCCTCTGCAGGATGAAAGCGTGACTCAGCTTGGTCAAGAGCTGGCCCAGAAACTGGGGTTGCGAGTTCGCAAGGCATATAAGAGGCCCCAGGTAGGTGGGCTCGGGACCCTGGGAGGGTCGGTGTGGATGTGAGGAGGTCTGAAGCGAGGGACCAGGCACCGTGGAGAAGGTGGGTGAGGGTGGCCAGGGCCAGGTTAGGACAGAGGGGAGCGACAGCAGGTGATCTTCCTTGTCTGTTGGCTGAAAGCCCCGGAACCTTTCAGAAAAGGAGATAGCGGCCACCGCTTCTAGCTCACCTTAGACTCCAGCTGTTGAAAACCACTCCCTCCCTGCGCTGGCTGACTTTAATCACCTGGAGGTGGCCTGAGTTGACACTGGCGTCCTTCAGCATTATGTTCTAAAATAACCCCCATATGGTGCAAATTTGAAGTGTCGGTATCCGTTTGGCTGGTTCAGGTCCACACAGATTCATCTGGCACCTGCCAAGGGCCAGGAGGCTGCACATGGGAAAGCTCGTGACTCGAGTCTCTGCTGTGACCTTGAGCAAGTTAGTTCATCTCTTTCCACCTTGGTTTCCTCATCCGGAGGATGGAGATAATTTATGCCCACCCCAGAGGGCTCATGGGAGGATTAAAAAGAGAGAATGGATGGGCCGGGTGCGGTGCCTCACGCCTGTAATCCCAGCACTTTGGGAGGTCGAGACGGGCAGATCACCTGAGGTCAGGAGTTCGAGACCAGCCTGATCAATATGGAGAAACCCCATCTCTACTAAAAATACAAAAATTAACCAGGTGTGGTGGCGCATGCCTGTAATCCCAGCTACCCAGGAGGCTGAGGCAGGAGAATCACTTGAACCTGGGAGGCAGAGGTTGCAGTGAGCTGAGATCGCGCCATTGCACTCCAGCCTGGGCAACAAGAGTGAAACTTCGTCTCAAAAAAAAAAGAGAGAGAGAACGGGCCGGGCGCAGTGGTTCATGCCTATAATCATAGTACTTTGGGAGGCTGAGGTAGGCAGTTTGCTTGAGCTCAGGAGTTCAAGACCAACCTGGGCAACATGGCAAAACCGTATCTCTCCAAAAAGTACAAAAATTAGCCTGGTGTGGTATTGCGCGCCTGTAGTCTCAGCTACTTGGGAGACTGAGGTGGGAGGATCACATGAACCCCAGAGGTCAAGGCTGCAGGGAGCCGAGATCACACCCCTGCACTCCAGCCTATGGGACAAAGTGAGATTCTGTCTCAGAAAAATATTTTAAAAATTAACAAATAAATAAAAAGATAGAATGTTGGAGACGGTGTCTAGCATGGTGCGTGACACACAGCAGAGGTGTGCAGGGAGATCCTCTGCCCAGGTCAAGGTTGGAGGAAGAAAACCCCAGAATCTGACCCAGAGAGACAGAGCAGGTGATTTCCGGCAGGCCTGGGGACAGGGACTCTCAGGGGACACCGCAGACCCCAGCTGCCTGTGTCAGGGCTTCTTTCCTGCCCCAGCTAAGGGGACCTTGAGCATCTTTTCAGAATCTTTACCTCTGCCCACCTCTCTCCAATCTCTGGCAGGAATTGGAAACCTTTTCTCTGCTCAGTAATGGCACTGCGGCTGGCGTGGCAGACCAGGTAGGATTGGGGCTGAGCCAACCTGTCTTGATTTATCCATTACAAGAGGTTTGGATTCACTCTCTCTGGGTATAAATGACCTCAGGCAGCAGGTCCAGGGGCCTCCGCCTCCCCAGGAGGTGCCTCCCATGACCACGGGGGCAGGGTGTGGGGACAGGCCATGGCTGCTGTTGGCAGGAAGGGGTCATTGCCGGGGAGCCACTGGGGGCAGCCTTACTCATGGACCCTGGCCAGGACACAGTCTGGGCACCTGGTCCCACGTGCCTTCCTTTTGCCTCCCGCCCCACATTTCCTGCTGTGTTGCTTTTTTTCTCACCAGCCTTTCTGCAGGTTCAGTCCCCTGGGCCTCGAATGTCTTCCTCTTCCCCACCCTGCCTTTCTCTAGCTCTTTGCTTTTCAAAGCCCAGCTCAAGGGCATGCCCCTGCTGACACCCATCCTGCTCTCCCTGGCTCGGTGACTCTGCTGGGGAGGGGCAGCTGAGACTGAGGATTCTGACAAGGAAGAGCCCAACTGGGCCCTGCAGCCTTGGGCAGGTCCTTCAGAGTCCACGTTCTGAAATGCGGACCATCCCTCAACAGAAACAAGGGAGGAAAGTGCTTGATCACCCGGCACATGGGACCCAGCAGGAAATGAAGTGGGCAGTCACGGCGGAGAGCTGCTGTGCTGTCCCGAGCTAGGGACCCCTCCTAAGGGCCAAGACACTTGTGCGCCCCCGTCAGGCCTGGCTCATCCCGGGAGGTGGGGCAGGGCCTGGCACATGACTAAGACCCCTGTCCCCCACTCACCACACAGGAGCTGCTCAGGTAGACTTCGAGGCTTTCTGGAAAGTGAGGAATGGGCTATAAGAGCACTGATGGAACCCGAGGTCCTGCCACCTTGTACGTTAAGGGAAACTGAGGCACAGAGTGGGGCGGGGACAGGGCCAGTGTCACACAGCGAGATAGCAGCAGGCCTCCCTCCTCCAGAGCTTTGCAGCACTTTCTTTCATTCATTCCACAAGGAGGCCCACAAAACACTCTTGGCCCTGGGCCTGAGAGAGCTGCGTCCTTGCCCTCAGGGGCCTCCCAGCCTGCAAAGGAGGCAGGTGATGATCTGCCTTTGTAGCACTCACGGTATGTGTGCCAGGCACAGTGGCTCATGCCTGTAATCCCAGCACTTTGGGAGGCTGAGATGGGTGATCAGTTAATTTCGGGAGTTAAAGACCAGCCTGGCCAATATGGTGAAACCCTATCTCAACTAAAAATACAAAAATTAGCCGGGCGTGGTGGCGTGCACCTGTAGTTCCAGCTACTTGGGAGGATGAGGCAGGAGAATCACTTGAACCCAGGAGGCTCAGTTTGCAGTAAGCCGAGATCACGCCATTACACTCCAGCCTGAGAGACAGAACAAGACTCCATCTCAAAAACAAAAGAAATTATTAGGCCTGGCACATACCAGGTGCTCCAAAGAGGAAACACTAAATGAATGAGAAGTGATTTGTCTAAGTTTACCCAGTATGGGCCAAGCACTGAGCTTGGAGTTGGGTACGTGATGAACAAAACAAATCTGTTCCCTGCCTTCAAAGAGCTCACAGTCCAGGATGGACATTAGGACATTAGCCAGATCATTTCTGGTTACAAACCGTGATGAAGACTCTGAAGGCAGAGTGTGGGGAGACCTGAACCATTGCAACTGGGAGGCCTGATTTAGACAGGATTTAGTGACATTTAAGCTGAGACCGGAAGGTTGAAGAGTTAGGGGCAGGTGTGCAGGTGAAACAGCATTCCAGACCGGGGGAAGGTGTTTACAAAGACCCTGAGGCCTGGAGGAGCTCAGAGTGTGGGAGGAACCAACGCCAAGGCAGGCAGCCCCCTGGGGGTCCTGGAACAGGAGATATAAGCCAGACCGCTTGGCCCCTGGTGAGAAGCTCAGTCTTAGCATTGGGAAGGCATTGAAGGGAGGCAGCATTAATTCTATTCATTGATTCAGAAGGTGTTTATTGAGTACTGCTTTGTACCCAGTGTCAGTTCAGACACTGGGAATAGAGCACTGAGGTAGCTTCTCATCACAGCAAGCGGAGCTGGGGCTGGGCAGGCACAGCAGATGCTCAAAAGATATTTGTTGAATGACTGATGACTGTGGCCAGGGGGCCACAGCAAATATGGGCTGAATGCCCAGCTCTCCAGGGCCAGGCCTCAAAGCCCTGCTCAGTCTGCAGCCAGATGACCACAGATGGCGCCATACCTGGCACCAGGCACTCCCGGTCCCAGCCAGGCCGTTCACCCATCCCTGCAATCTTTCTGGGCTCCTCCTGCACGTTCATAGAGGTCAGGTGGGGCATGGTTCGGGAGGGCTCTAAGAAGCCCAGAGTGGAGAGGACCAGTTCAGACCCTGCCTCATGAACTCAGTTTGCCCAACATGGTACACACATGTGCACGTGCACACACGGAGTGGCCCTAGGACACATGAGGGCAAGGTGGTGTCCCAGCCAGAGCCCCTGGCCTTCTGTCAGTTGTGCACAGACACAGGTAAATGCAGGCTGCAGGGGTCCTTGTAGGTTCTCCACCATGAGCACCGTATTCGTTCAGCCGGCTGGTCATTCCACATGTGCACCTGGAAGTGGGGATGGTCCAGGCTATGCCCTCAGGGAGCTGCTTATGACCTAGGAGCCAGGCAGAGGCCCTACAAGACAGAGTCTGTGCAAGAGCTGCCTCTGGCAGTGTGGGGAGCAAGATGCAAGGAGGGCTGTGAGTTCCAGGAACAGAGAGCCCAAGGCAGCCTTGGTGGGAGAGGGCTTCAGCGAGCCAGGGAAGCAAGACTAAGAGGAAGGGAGAGCTGGAGAGGGGGAAACGGCACTCATGACCAGGGACACAGCCTGCGCAAAGGCTAAGCAGCAGGAGAGACAGACACCGCAGACCACAAGACCAGTTCCTCCCATGGGGCTCAGAAGAGCCTGGGCTCTGCAGTGGGACGTGCTTTGGCTCAGATCCTGAGCCTGCTCCTTATCTACGCAGGCCACTCCACCTCTCAGAGCCTTAGCTTCCTTCTCTTTCACAGGGGTCCAGTACCTGCCGTTTTTGTGGAGGTTGTAGAATTACAATGGGTCAGTGTGAAAGCTCCCAGCAGGGCGTCTGCAGGAGAGAGAGAGCTCCATAGACCTTTGTCGCTAAACGGATGTCACCAGAAGGAGTGCCATGCAGAAGGGCAGGAAGAGTGAGCCTGGCAGGCTGAGTTGATGGCATGGGCAGGAGGGCTGAGAAGGTGACTTTGTCCTGTATGGCCTGGGAGCCATGGGCAGGACCTAGCAGGGAGAATCACCGCTTTCCCTAGAGATGTTCATCTGGTACCTCTCTTTTCCCTCAAAGATTTTATGTGCTGGGCGCGGTGGCTCACGCCTGTAATCCCAGCACTTTGGGAGGCTGAGGCAGACGGATCACAAGGCCAGGAGATCGAGACCATCCTGGCTAACACAATGAAACCTCGTCTCTACTAAAAATTCAAAAAAAAATTAGCCGGGCGTGCTGGCGGGCGCCTGTAGTCCCAGCTGCTCGGGAGGCTGAGGCAGGAGAATGGTACTAACCCGGGAGGCGGAGTGTTCTGTGAGCCGAGATCGCGCCACTGCACTCCAGCCTGGGTGACAGAGCGAGACTCCGTCTCAAAAAAACAAAAAACAAAAAAACTTTATGTACTTACCATGAGGATAGCAGCTCTGTGATCCAGCATGGCGGCCTTGGTTTGGCAGCCAATCTGTGGTGAGCAAACACTCCAGAGACTGAAGTGCACACATTTGCCATGTGCTCCATGGCAGGCTCAGGTGTGGGGAGGAGGTGCAGGGTGTTGGTGCAGGTGTGGGTGGGGGAGTGTACAATTCCAGGGGACAGACTCAGGGCAGGCTCTTGGATCAGACAGCCCTGCTCTGATCTGTGCATGGCAACTTTCTGGGCTGACATTTCCATGCCATGGGATGCTACCTCGCAGGGCGCCTGGACCGAGGGCTAAACCCCACAGTGGGTGTGAGATGCTGGCCTGGGCTGGCGTGAGGCAGGATGCCCGATGAAGCTAGCTCCTGGTCCTGTGGCTGCTGGTCCTGGGAAAAGAAGGCTAGTGATGGAGTCTGGTCCTCCATCTGGCCCTCTATGGGGACACAGAGAGGGCGGGGCCCCCCAGGGCCTCACCAGGGAAGCAGGACTTCAGCTGGACTGTGAAGGACTCAGAGAAAAAGGGGAGGTTGTCAGGACAGGAAAGGATGCACCACGGCCTGAATTTCGGAGCGCGGGAGCTGGTGAATAAAACACCAGCTCAGGCCGGTTTCCTGATAGCTGGGACTCAGGAACTTATGCTGTGCATCTAATAAATACAGGCCAGGCATGGTGGCTCACGTCTATATTCTCAGCACATTGGGAGGCCGAGGCGGGTGGATCATTTGAAGTCAGGAATTTGAGATCAACCTGGCCAACATGTTGAAACCCTGTCTCTACTAAAAAATTCAAAAATTGGCTGGGCGCGGTGGCTCAAGCCTGTAATCCCAGCACTTTGGGAGGCCGAGATGGGCGGATCACGAGGTCAGGAGATCGAGACCATCCTGGCTAACACGTTGAAACCCCGTCTCTACTAAAAAAAAAATACAAAAAACTAGCCGGGCGACGTGGTGGGCGCCTGTAGTCCCAGCTACTCCAGAGGCTGAGGTAGGAGAATGGTGTAAGCTCGGGAGGCGGAGCTTGCAGTGAGCTGAGATCCGGCCACTGCACTCCAGCCTGGGCAACAGAGCCAGACTCTGTCTCAAAAAAAAAAAAAAAAAAAAAAAAAATTTAAAAATTGGCTGGGTGCAGTGGCTCACGCCTGTAATCCCAGCACTCTGGGAGGCCGAGGCAGGCGGATCACGAGATCAGGAGATTGAGACCATCCTGGCTAACACGGTGAAACCCCATCTCTAGTAAAAAATACAAAAAATTAGCCAGGCATGGTGGTGGGCGCCTGTAGTCCCAGCTACTCAGGAGGCTGAGGCAGGAGAATGGCGTGAACCCGGGAGGCGGAGCTTTCAGTGAGCCGAGATCGCGCCACTGTACTCCAGCCTGGGCGACAGAGCGAGACTCTGTCTCAAAAAAAAAAAAGTTCAAAAATTAGCTGGGCGTGGTGGCATGTGCCTGTAATCCCAGCTACTTGGGAGGCCGAGACTAGAGAATCACATGAATGTCGGAGGCGGAAGTTGTAGTGAGCTGAGATCACACCATTGCACTCCAGCCTGGGTGACTGAGCAAGACTCCATCTCCAAAAAAAAAAAAAAAAAAAAAAAAAAACCTTGGGGCCGGGCGCGATGGCTCAAGCCTGTAATCCCAGCACTTTGGGAGGCCGAGACGGGCGGATCACGAGGTCAGGAGATCGAGACCATCCTGGCTAACACAGTGAAACCCCGTCTCTACTAAAAAAATACAAAAAACTAGCCGGGCGAGGTGGCGGGCGCCTGTAGTCCCACCTACTTGGGAAGCTGAGGCAGGAGAATGGCGTAAACCCAGGAGGCGGAGCTTGCAGTGAGCTGAGATCCGGCCACTGCACTCCAGCCTGGGCGACAGAGCAAGACTCTGTCTCAACAACAACAACAAAAAAACGTTGGGTGTGGTGGCTCACTCCTGTAATCCCAGCACTTTGGGAGGCCAAGGCAGGCGGATTGCCTGAGCTCAGGAGTTTGAAACCAGCCTGAACAACATGGCAAAACCTCATCTCTACGAAAAATACAAAAGGCTGGGTGCGGCGGCTCACGCCTGTAATCCCAGCACTTTGGGAGGCTGAGGCAGATGGATCACCTAAGGTAGGGAGTTCGAGACCAGCCTGACAAACATGGAGAAACCCCGTCTCTACTAAAAATACAAACATTAGCCAGGCGTGGTGTTGCATGCCTGTAATCCCAGCTGCTCAGGAGGCTGAGGCAGGAGATTTGCTTGAACCCAGGAGGCGGAGGTTTCGGTGAGCCAAGATCGCACCATTGTACTCCAGCCTGGCCAACAAGAGCAAAACTCCATCTCAAAATAAATAAATAAATAAAAATACAAAACAAAAATGCAAAAAATTAGTTAGTCAGGTGTGGTGACGGGCTCCTGTAATTCCAGCTACTCGGGAGGCTGAGGCAGGAGAATTGCTTAAACCCGGGGGGTAGAGGTTGCAGTGAGCCAAGATCGTGCCACTGCACTCCAACCTGGGCAACAGAGCGAGACTCTGTCTCAAAACAAACAAACAAATAAAAAAAACACTTACAAAGCACTTCCTGTGTGCCAGGCCCTATTCTAAGCTTTTCACACATAGCAGGTCATTTCATCCTGATAGCTTTCCCCAGCAGTGAGTGAAGCAGGCCCAGAGTGGATGGGGAACTTTGCCTAGGCTGTCCAGCCTGCTCAGGCCCAGCTTCCCTCCAGCAGGAAGGCAGTGGGATCCCACCTGGGCTGCATCCCCTTCTCTGCTTCCTGGGGGACCTGGGGCTACCATGGGAGACGAGAGCCTGGGGACCCAGGGAGAGGGCACTTTTGTCTTTGAACTGCAAGCCATCTGTGGTGCTGCATGGGGGGCTTGGTATGACCCTTGCCGCCTTCACCAGGGTGAGGACCCCACCCCGTGGCAGGTGGAAGCCAAGACTCAAAGGTTCCCTCCCTGCCCTTCACCACCCCTCCCTAGAGGGGTAGCTGTGGCACTCCACTGATCCCATGCCCCCACCTCCTGTCCCATCCAGCCCCTTGCTGGGCACCACAGGGGTGAGGACCCAGCACGTGTGAGGGCTGTTTTTTTTTTTTTTTGAGATGGAGTTTCGCTCTTGTTGCCCAGGCTGGAGTGCAATGGCACGATCTTGGCTCACCACAACCTCTGCCTCCCGGGTTCAAGTGATTCTCCTGCCTCAGCCTCCCTAGTAGCTGGGATTACAGGCATGTGCCACCACGCCCGGCTAATTTTGTATTTTTAGTAGAGACGGGGTTTCTCCATATTGGTCAGGCTGGTCTTGAACTCCCGACCTCAGGTGATCTGCCCGCCTCAGCCTCCCAAAGTGCTGGGATTACGGACATGAGCCACCACGCCCTGCCTTTTTTTTTTTTTTTTTTTGAGGCGGAGTTGCCCAGGCTGGAGTATAGTGGCATGATCTCAGCTCACTGCAACCTCCGCCTCCTGGGTTCAAACCATTCTCCTGCCTCAGCCTCCCAAGTAGCTGGGGTTACAGGCTCCTGCCACCATGCCCGACTAATTTTTGTATTTTTAGTAGAGATAAGGTTTCACCATGTTGGCCACGCTGGTCTCAAATTTCTGACCTCAGGTGATCCGCCCACCTCGGCCTCCCAAAGTGCTGGGATTACAGGCATGAACCACCGTGCCCAGCTGCATGTGAGGGCTTTAATCTCCCCTGGCACTCTAAGTGCTCCTGGGTGCTGGGTCAACAGCGTAGTCATGTGGGGAGGGGCTGGTCCTGGGTGCCGGGATCGGGGCCTTCCCAGCCACAGAGCCATTGTGGCCCTCTCCCCACAGGGAACTTCTAATGGATTGGGGTCCATAGATGACATCGAAACAGGTAATGTCCCTGATATGAGGGAACAAGTGGAAATTGAGGCCCCAGGTTGGGGGGCACTCAGCCCCCCACTCCTGATGTCCCCTAGAGGTCAGGGGAGTCAAGTCCTCTCCCCATCCCAGCCCTGTAGACGAGAGGGCCTTTGAGGGGTTCCCCACCCTGATACTCCCTGAGGCATGGGAGAAAACAGTGGGTTGAGAGCCACAGACCTGCTCAGGGAGGGGAGGGCATCTCTAGCCTGGCAGAGAGGGGCGCTGCCTCTTAGCTGGGTGCAACAGTTCCATGGCCTTCACTCCAGGCTGCCTGCACATCCCCGCCTCTTCCAAAGCCCTTTCCCCTCCTCTTCCTCATTGGCTTCCAGAAAAGGTTGCCTTTTTAAGAGTGTCCCCTGGAGAGGGCGTTGCTTACCCCAGAGGAAGGAGGCAGCAATAGTGGACATTCAGGCATTGAGCCTGGGCCAAGGGTTGACATCATAGGACTGAGGGCCCCTCCCAGCTCTGGGGCTGTGGCCTTCCTTGACCACCCCCTGAGCATCTGCCAGTGGGATCAGCCGATGGGGAAGGCAGGGCTCCTGGGAAGAGCTGAAGGAAGAAGGGAAGGTATTGGGTGAGCGTCGTGGGGCCCAGGATGCCTCCTCCACCCCCACCAAGCAGTGCTCCCCTTCATCTCTTGCCTACCCCACCGCAGACTGCTATGTGGACCCTCGAGCCTCCCCAGCCCTCCTCCCCTCCACGCCCACGATGCCCCTATTCCCTCATGTTCTGGACCTGCTGGCCCCGCTGGACAGCAGCAGGACCCTCCCCAGCACCGACAGCCTGGATGACTTCTCAGATGGGGACGTCTTTGGCCCAGAGCTGGACACCCTCCTGGACTCGCTGGTGAGCCACACCGCCCTCCTTGTGCTCCCCTGAGTCCCTCTCCCCACTGTGTCTCCACTGTCCCAGGGGTGGAGGGAAGGTCCCCATGCTCATGTCATGTGTCTCAGGAGGAGGCCTCAGTAGGGACAGAAATGAAGCTGCAGACTGGGCACGGTGGCTCATGCCTGTAATCCCAGCACCTTGGGAGGCCAAGACAGGTGGATCACTTCAGGTCAGGAATTCGAGACCAGCCTGGCCAACATGGTGAAACCCCGTCTCCACTAAAAATACAAAAATTAGCCGGGCATGGTGGCGCATGCCTCTGGTCTCAGCTCCTCAGGAGGCTGAGGCCGGAGAATCGCTTGAACCCGGGAGGCGGAGGTTGCAGTGAGCCTCCACTGCACTCCAGTCTGTGCAATGGAGCAAGACTCCGTCTCAAAAAAAAAAAGAAAAAAAATGAAGCTCCAGAATGTCTGGCCAGAAGGGACCATAGTGAGCACTGCTCCCCCGTGGGACAGGCTGAAGCCAGGGGACAGGGTGCAGGTCTCCTTGCTTCCCCAAGTGCCTGATGCTGCCCAGGCCTGGGCAGTCCTGTTTTCCTCTGACCCCTCCCTCTGTCCCTGCCTCGTAGTCTCTGGTCCAGGGTGGCCTGTCTGGCAGCGGCGTGCCTAGTGAGTTGCCCCAGCTGATACCCGTGTTCCCCGGCGGGACCCCACTGCTACCACCTGTGGTGGGTGGCTCCATCCCTGTCTCCAGCCCACTGCCCCCCGCCTCCTTCGGCTTGGTCATGGACCCCTCCAAGAAGCTGGCCGCCTCTGTGCTGGATGCCCTCGATCCCCCGGGCCCCACGCTAGACCCTCTGGACCTGCTGCCGTACTCGGAGACCCGACTGGATGCGCTGGACAGCTTTGGGTCGACACGAGGCTCCCTGGACAAGCCTGACTGCTTCGTGGGTAAGGCCATAGGCGGGCACGCCCAGCCCCCTGCACAGACTGCACAGTGCTGTGGCCTCTGGTCCCTGGAGAGTGGAGCTGAGTTGCAGATCTGTTTGTCCCCATTACCCCTTAGCAATCCCGGGCCATGCCTCTGCGCTGCTCTCTGCAGTGCTCAGCACAGTGTGGGGCTGGGCCTGAGGGGCGGGTGTCTTCTTCAAGATCAAGCAGAGGAGAGCTACGACAGTCCAGGCCTCTAGACTCCCAGTCTGGTGCTCCCTGCCCAGCCTCCCAGGACCCTGGGTCACCAGGCTGGTGAGATCCCATGGGATGATCCTGAGGCTGGGGGCGGGGCACAAGGTCATGGCCTCCCACAGCACCATTCTGGGCTGGGTGCCAGGGACCCAGGGAGGAAGCCGGGTTGTCTGGGCCCTGGTGGAGCTAGCTTTCGGCAGTCGGACACAGCCCAGGGCACTCGACTGAGAGGACTTAACGGGACAGTGGGGGCATGGAGGGGATTCGCTCAGCCTCAGGGCCAAAGGAGGCTTCCTGGAGGAAGTGATCTTGAAGGAAAAGCTCTTGAAGGCGGGGTCTTGAAGGAAAAGTTCAAGTTCTCTGCCTGCCAGGCAGAGGAAGCAGGGGCACTATCCTGGCACAGCATGGCGCGGGGCTGGCTGAGAAGCAGAGCAGCTGGGGTGGGGGCCTTGGTCTCCAAGGACCTGGGAGCAAGCTAAGGAACTTGGGCTTTCTCCTAGGGGCAGCAGGAAGCCCTGGCAAGTTTAAGCAAGGAGTGGACACACGGGCTGGGAGGCGTCTTTGCCCCAGGGTAGTGGAGAGGAGAGGATAGAGTCAGAGGTTCAGCGGGAGTGGGAGAGGACGTGTGGCCTGGAGGCTTCTCTGAGTTAGCGACACATAAGGGGAAGCCCTAGGAAGGCCCCTCACGCCTCAGAGCCAGAGCCACTGACCCTATGTCTTCTCCCTGCCCAGAGGAGACCAACTCACAGGACCACCGTCCCCCTAGCGGTGCTCAGAAACAAGCCCCCTCGGTGAGTGACTGGAGTGGGGATCCAGGCCTCTCATTCCCTGCTGGGGGTTGTGGGTTCTAGAGTCGGGGAATGAGCCGATTGCACAGGGTAAGGTGCTGCATTCCCCATGGCGGGGCACCCCCACAGTGGATGGATCAAAGATGGTTACCTCGTGTCCTTCCTCACCAAGCCATGTGCTGGGCAGGCACACAGAGGGCACCATTGCCCGTGTCTGGTGGAAGAATTCAAGCCTCAGAGGGTGAAGTGACTTCCCCAGGGTTAGTAGCATCCCTGGTCTCCAGACTCAGCCAGGTCCTGAGTTTAAAAGACCATCTTGCCTGGGCGTGGTGGCTCACGCCTGTAATCCTAGCACTTTGGGAGGCTGAGACGGGCAGATCACAAGGTCAGGAGATAGAGACCATCCTGGCTAATACAAAAAATACAAAAAATTAGCTGGGTGTGGTGGTGCGCACCTGTAGTCCCAGCTACTCGGGAGGCTGAGGTGGGAGAATGGTGTGAACCCAGGAGGCAGAGCTTGCAGTGAACCAAGATCGCACCACTGCATTCCAGCCTGGGCGACAGAACAAGACTCCATCTCAAAAAATAAAATAAATAAATAAATAAATAAACAAATAAATAAATAAAAGAGCATCTGATGAAGGGCTGGGCGTGGTGGCTCACGCCTATAATCCCAGCACTTTGGGAGGCCGAAGCGGGCGGATCACGAGGTCAGGAGTTCGAGACCAGTCTGGCCAATATTGTGAAACCCCGTCTCTATTAAAAATATAAAAATTAACTGGGTGTGGTGGTGGACACCTGTAATCCCAGCTACTCAGGAGGCTGAGGCAGGAAAATTGCTTGAACCTGGGAGGTAGAGGTTGCAGTGAGCCGAGAGCATGCCATTGCACTCCAGCCTGGGCAACAAGAGCAAAACTCCATCTCAAAAAAAAAAAAGGGCATTTGATGAGGATGCTGCACTCTGACCTACACTAGCTGTGTGGTCCTGGTGAAGTTCCCTAACCTCTCTGAGTCTTGCCTTCCTCCCCATCTGCTGATGACTTGGGGGATTGGCGGAGGGCATGAACACAGGCTGCAATCACGGCCCCTCCCATTTCTATGCTTTCACATTCAGCTTGCCTTCAAAGAAAGGCTCAGAGCCAAGACCCAGGTCACCCACTAGCCTGGGGGCTTCCCAAGGCGGTCCTGATATTCTAGACTCTTGGACCACATTACAAAGCGCTCTCCTGGCTGGGAGGGTGGAGCAAGAGGAGGGGTCCTGGGTGGTGGTTTTGCTCTTGGGTAGGAGGGGGGGTCATAGGGCACTCCCCTCTTCTGGTGCCCAGGCTGGCCCTAGTGGCCTCAGCCATCATCCAGTGCCCACAGTGGCCTCCTTCCTCCTGTCACAGCCAGAGCCCTGCATGCCCAACACTGCCTTGCTCATCAAGAACCCCTTGGCTGCCACCCACGAGTTCAAGCAGGCCTGCCAGCTCTGCTACCCCAAGACAGGTAACATTTCACCTGCAGACTCCACCCCTCTGCCCAGAGAACTGGGAATCTCAGAACATGGGATCCCAGATCAAAAGAATCCCAGTGTCTCAGTTGGAGATAAGTGCCAGAAAACAGAAGGCCCTCTGGGGCAAAAAAAGGAAAGGGGCAGGAGTTTGGGGTCTGTCCCTGCCAGGCACTGTCTTCACAGTTCTTGCTAGAGAAACACTAACATGGTCAGACTCACTAGAGAGTGAGGGCGGTGGTAGAAAGGGGATGGGTAGGCCGGGCATGGTGGCTCACATCTGTAATCCCAGCACTTTGTGAGGCCGAGGTAGGCGGATCACTTGAGGTCAGGAGTTTGAGATCAGCCTGGCCACCATGGCGAAACCCTGTCTCTACTGAGAATACAAAAAGTAGCCAGGCTTGATGGTGCTCGCCTGTAGTCCCAGCTACTCGGGAGGCTGAGGCAGAAGAATTGCTCAAACCCGGAAGGTGGAGGTTGCAGTGAGCTGAGATCACACTACTGCACTCCAGCCTGCGTAACTGAGCGAGACTCTGTCTCAAAAAAAAGGGGGGGTGTGTCAAGAATGGGCTCCTTGGAGGGCTTTACTCCAGCATGGCCCCCCGGTCTCCAGGGAGCAAGTAGCCAGGAAGGGTGTGCTGGGAGCTGGTGGGAGGCCCTCAGAGGGGAGGTAGATATATAAGGAGGGGGCCAATACCTACCAATCGCATGGGCTTGCCAGCCATCACCCTTCAATTCTGCTTCCGGAATTACCATGTGTGTCCACCCTGCCCATAGGCCCCCGGGCTGGCGACTACACCTACCGTGAGGGCCTTGAGCACAAGTGCAAGCGGGACATCCTGCTCGGCCGGCTCCGGAGCTTGGAGGACCAGACCTGGAAGCGGATCCGGCCTCGGCCCACCAAGACCAGCTTTGTGGGCTCCTACTACCTGTGCAAAGGTGGGTGGGCTGCAGCGGGGCCGGCAGCACAGCTGGGGCTCAGCCCCTCCACCCCCAGCCGCCTCTCTGCTCCCCATCACCGGTACACAGAACCGGGGTGGGCCTCACAGCCGCATGGGAGGAGAACGCTGGGGCCTAGGCTCCTGGGACCCATGCAGGAGGAATTCTGCATCACAATGAGCGTCTCTTGCCCTGAGCAGCTTCCAGAGGCAGGCGGGACACATTTGGGACATTTGGCCGGACCCGGAGCCCCTCACTGGCCTGTGCTCTGGAGTGGCAGGGGCCTACATGACCCACAGGGAGCTGGCTTCTCTTACCACTGTAGGGCCCTGAGGGGCTGCGGGGCGGTGTGCCCAGCAGCCACAGGAAGCATTTAGGACTGGCGCATGGTAAGGGCTCCGTCCACCTGAGCTCTCTGTCGCTCTTCTGTTGTCACTGTCCTCATTTCTGGCTCACATCAGCCTGGTTGGTATTTAATGGACATCCGTCATGTCCCTGACTTGCTTCTTTCTGGTCCCAGCCAAGCGCCTTGGTCCCGCTGTACGGCAATGTGTGAATAGCCACGAATCGTTAAGCTCTTCCCAGTGTAGCCCTTTCATTCCGTCAGCTTGCAGCCTCACAGCTCTGGAGGAGGAAACGGAGGCTTTGAGCGCGCACCCACGGCTCTGCCTCTCCCCCGACCTGGCCCCTAGCTGTGGCCTGCCCAGGCCTCCTAAACTTGCTCCTCGTCCTCCCAGCAGCCGGGCTGGTCTAAGGACATGTCACTCTTGGGTTGAAGCCTCCATCAGCCACTGCCCGTTGCCAGTGGGATGAAGTCCAAATTCTGCAACAAGGCCTACACGTGCCCGCATCCACCCCCTCACCCCTCTGCTCTAACCATTCCCCAAACGCACTGACCCTCCCTGATTCCGTCACACACGCTGCGCCCTTTGAGCCTGGTCGTCCTCTGCTCCTCCTCCAAGCACCGCCTGAATCTTGGGAAGCCCTTCTCTGCAGTGCTTCCCCGTGTAATCACCCCCACTCCCACCCAGGGATCTGCCCCATTCCTCCAGGTCTGTGGCCTGTTTGTCCTGTACGCCAAGAGCCTGGCAGAGGGATGAGACAAGCCAGACTTAGAGTGGGAGGAGGAGAAAGAAAAACAGGTCCCACCCCCAGGAAATGGCAGATCTCCAGGTTCTGAGCCACCTTTCCTCTCTCCAGATGGCCCAGCCCCCGGAAATTTTGTTTTGTTTTGTTTTTGTTTTATGAGACAGGGTCTTGCTCTGTTGCTCCGGCTAAAGTGAGTGGTGCTATTATACCTCACTGCAGCTTCAACCTCCTGGGCTTAAGTCTCTTCTCACCTCAACCTCCTGAGTAGCTGAGACTGCAGGCACATGCCACCACACCCAGCGTATTCTTTAATTTTTAATTTTTTTGTAGAGATGGGATCTTTGGCCGGGTGCGGTGGCTCAAGCCTGTAATCCCAGCACTTTGGGAGGCCGAGACGGGCAGATCACGAGGTCAGGAGATCGAGACCATCCTGGCTAACATGGTGAAACCCCATCTCTACTAAAAAATACAAAAAACTAGCCGGGCGAGGTGGCGGGCGCCTGTAGTCCCAGCTACTTGGGAGGCTGAGGCAGGAGAATGGCGTAAACCCGGGAGGTGGAGCTTGCAGTGAGCTGAGATCCGGCCACTGCACTCCAGCCTGGGCGACAGAGCGAGACTCCGTCTCAAAAAAAAAAAAAAAAAAAAAAAGAGATGGGGTCTTAATTTGTTGCCTAGGCTGGTCTTGAACTCCTTGCCTCAAGCAATTCTCCTGTCTCAGCCTCCCAAAGTCCTAGGATTACAGGCATGAGCCACTGTGCCCAGCACCCCCACCAGCTTTATGTATTATCTCACTTGATTCCAACAACCCATTCTCCTCCATTCATAGCAAAGACAGCTGAGGCTTGGGGAGTAATGCGGAATCCTAGCCCAATTCTGTCTGACGCCAGAGTACATGCTCTTCACCATGCCATGTTATTTTCCTGGTGAATAATTGTTTTTAAATCCCTTGTATTTGCCAGGCACAGTGGCTCACGCCTGTAATCCCAGCACTTTGGGAGGCTGAGATGGGCAGATCACCTGAGGTCAGGAGTTTGAGACCAGCCTGACCAACATGGAGAAACTCTGTCTCTATTAAAAATACAAAATTAGCCGGGCATGGTGGTACGTGCCTGTAATCCCAGCTACTCGGAGGCTGAGGCAGGAGAATCACCTGAACCCGGGAGGCGGAGGTTGCGGTGAGCCAAGATCATGCCATTGCACTCAGCCTGGGCAACAAGAGCGAAACTCCATCTCAAAAAAAAAACAAAAAACAAATGCCTTATATTTATTTAGAGACTTAGAGACTTGTCTACTTCTTCAAAAGCAGTCCTGTGGGGTGAGTGGGGCAGGAGTGATTACTGTACTCTGCAGGTGTGGAGTGCAGAACGGGGCCTGGTGTTTGGAAAGGAATTTCCAGCTCTGCCAAGTCCTGGCCGGGGGTGCAGCAGCCGCTGCGTCACCTGTGTTGGGGTACAGAAGGGGGTCTGGTATTTGGAAAGGATTTTCCAGCTCTGCCAAGTCCTGGCCGGGGGTGCAGCAGCCGCTGCGTCACCTGTGTTGGGGTGGAGCCAAGCCCTGCCTGGCTCATGGGGCTAGAGCCCCGCAGGCCGCAGCAGGGTGGCGAGGGTGCTGCGGGCTTCTGTCCCCGCCTGGCGGAACGTGTGTCCTGTTGCCTCTTTGCAGACATGATTAACAAGCAGGACTGTAAGTACGGGGATAACTGCACCTTCGCCTACCATCAGGAGGAGATCGACGTGTGGACCGAGGAGCGGAAGGGCACCCTCAACCGCGACCTGCTCTTCGACCCGCTGGGGGGTGTTAAGCGTGGCAGCCTCACCATCGCCAAGCTCCTGAAGGAGCACCAGGGCATCTTCACCTTCCTCTGCGAGGTACCGCCCGCCCACCCACTGCCACCCCATAGGCCATGGCACAGACAGGGCCGGGGATGCTCCCTGGCACGGACCACCATAGGAGGTCAGCCCTGGAACCAGTAGGCTGTGGAGGCCTGGCTTTAGAACCAGTAGGTCCTGGAGGGTCAGTAAGTCAGGGCCCTAGGATCCTGTCTGGCTAGAGGCCAAATCTGATCCAGCCCCCTCATTTTGCAGAGGCAGAAACTGAGGCTGGAAAGAAAAATCATAACTCTTAACGCCTGCTCTTTCCTGACAGCCAGTCACAGGCCAGGCTTGGCATGTGGTTGTTTCTGTTTCTCATTCCCAGCCTGGTGCAGCGGCGCACGCCTGTAATCCCAGCACTTTGGGAGGCTGAGGCGGGCAGATCAATTGAGGTCAGGAGTTTGAGACCAGCCTGGCCAACATGGTGAAACCCTGTCTCTACTAAAAATACAAAAATTAGCTGGGCGTTGTGGTGCATGCCTGTAGTCCCAGCTAGTTGGGAGGCTGAAGCAGGAGAATCACTTGAACCTGGGAGGCAAAGGTTGCAGTGAGCCAAGATCACGCAACTACACTTGAGACTCCATCTCATAAAAAAGTTAAAAATTATCTGGGCTTGGTGGCATGCGCCTCTGGTCCCAGTTCCTCAGGAGGCTAAGGTGGGAGGATTGCTTGAGTCCAGGAGGTAGAGGCTACAGTGAGCCAAGATCGAGCCACTGCACTCCAACCTGGGTGACAGAGTGAGACCCTATTCAAGAAAAAAAAAGAAGTCATTTCCATTGTCACGGCAGTGCTGGCAGGCAGATATCCCCATTTTACAGATGTTGAGGCTGAGATTCAGGGTAGCGAGGAGCTGCCCTCAGCCACATGGACAGTGCCGTGCAGAACTGAACTTCAAACCCAGGCATTCTGCCCCTGGAGTCATGCCCACCTCCTAGCACCAGCTGCCGCTGGTGGTCCCCACAGCCAGGCCCCCAGGACACAGGCAGGTTGAGGGCCTGTCCAGGGCTTCCCCTTCATCCCTTGTTGTGGGTATGATGGATTTGGCACTGCTCAGCGATTCCAAGTGCCGTGTCCACGGCCCCACATCTCAGGCCTCCCCCACATGCCTTCCCTCGGCCCTGCTGGCTTCAGTGGCCATTGCACTTCCTGCCTATAGCTGGCTGTGCCCTCCCCACAGGGCACTGTCCTGTGTTTCTGGGCTTGGAGCCTCTCGGCTGCACTGTGATCCCAGCAGCGCCACTGAGCTGCTGTTAATTCTCTCCCCAAAGCTGTCCCTGAAAACCCCACTTGGCCTCCGGAGTGAACTTGGCCCCTGCCTCCCCACCCAGTCGTAGCATGTTGAGGGCAGGGGCAGTGGCACGTCTGTGTCCGCAGAGCAAGGGCTCCAGGTCCGGGTTGCTGGCAGGGTTTGCTGTGGCTCAGTCCAACCCTCATCCCCGGCACTAACAGCCCTTCCCCCAACTCTTTGAGGTCGGGACTTGTGCCAACCCCCTACGGGGAGCATTGGCCTGGGAATCATAGTTCATAGCCAGGTGATCGCCTATAGTTCATAAAGCACTTGCCATTCCTTTTTATATATATTTTTTTGACATGAAGTAACCCCCTGCCCCAGGCATTGGGAGTGGTGGGATCAGAGAGAGGGAGGAGGGCGAGGAAGGGAGCCAAGGCCCAGGTCACCTGTGAGCTGGAACCAGAGAGACAAGGCCACAGCCCCAGGGATTCCCTTCCTCGCTCCTCTGACCCAGGGCAGGGCTTGCAGGGACCCAGCTGTCCTTCCCCAGGTAGCTATGCGGGATCCCAGCTCACCCCCTTCTCAGGTGGCCATGCCAGGTCCCAGCCCTTCCCCTCCCTGGGCAGATCTGCTTTGACAGTAAACCCCGGATCATCAGCAAAGGCACCAAGGACTCCCCGTCTGTCTGCTCCAACCTGGCTGCCAAGCACAGCTTCTACAACAACAAGTGAGTGGGACGCTCAGCCCAGGCTGGGGCCTGGGGGCTACTGGAGAGTCAGCTCAGATGGCTGAGGAAAGACTGAACTGAAAGAGTGGACCTAGGGTGCAAGGAAAGGGGCAGAATTTGGGAATCAAATCCAGCCTCCACCTGGAAAGGATGCGAATCACATTTATCGAACATCTACTATATTCCAAGCATTGTCTTGGGTGTATTAATTATCTTAGCAGTCCTATGAGGAGGAATTACTGGCCCTGTTGAACAGAAGAAAAAGCTGAGGCTTGGAAGTAGCTTACTCAGCTGACAGCGAGCAGGGGGCCCCGTCTCTGACTCTAGCCCAGCACCCTCCAATGTCAGGACATCAGCATCAGGCAGTGAGGGGAGGCCTGTGTCAGGTCTGGCGCCACCCCTTTCTTTCTCTTGTTCACCTTGGTTCTGCCTCAGTGTGCATATGGAGCCCAGGCCCTGCAGTCAGACAGACCTGGGTCCAATTCCTGGGCCAGTCCTGTCTTACATCCAAGCCTGGGTTTCCTCGTCTGTAAAGTTGATGATGCTCTAGGTTCCTGAGGCTGCAGTGAGGGTAATTAAGACTCCTGGCCCGGAGGACATGCTTGGTTAGTGTTCCTCAGGGTGCAGGACCAGCCCTGTAGAATCAAGTTGGAAACCTGAGGGTGGTGTCCTCTGCTTGCTGGCAGCTCCAGCTTTGAATCCTGAGGGGAGGGACAGAAGTAAAGCAGCGCTGGGACCCAGGCCCAGGGATGCCTGAGCATAGGAGCCCCGTTTCTGCCCTCCTGTGTCATCCATGGCCTGGACTTGGTACATAGATCAGGGGGTGCCCAGGGAGAGCCTGGCACTGGGAAGGTGGCCCTACCAGGAGAGAAGGTCAGAGGGGCTGCGGACTGCATCGTGCCCCTCCCACCTGCCCGCTAGGTGCCTGGTGCACATCGTCCGCTCCACCTCCCTCAAGTACTCCAAGATCCGCCAGTTCCAGGAGCACTTCCAGTTCGACGTGTGCCGCCACGAGGTGCGCTACGGCTGCCTGCGGGAGGACAGCTGCCACTTCGCCCACAGCTTCATTGAGCTCAAGGTCTGGCTGCTGCAGCAGTACTCAGGTGAGGGGCAGGCGGTGCAGGTGGAGGGCGGGTGACTCAGGTGAGGGGCAGGCGGTGCAGGTGGAGGGCGGGTGACTCAGGTGAGGGGCAGGCGGTGCAGGTGGAGGGCGGGTGACTCAGGTGAGGGGCAGGCGGTGCAGGTGGAGGGCGGGTGACTCAGGTGAGGGGCAGGCGGTGCAGGTGGAGGGCGGGTGTCTCAGGTGAGGGGCAGGCGGTGAAGGTGGAGGGCTGGTGACTCAGGTGAGGGGCAGGCGGTGCAGGTGGAGGGTGGGTGACTCAGGTGAGGGGCAGGCGGTGCACGTGAAGGGAGCGCAGGACTGACTGGGGGTGACAGGCCAGGGCCCCCTGGTTGCTGGAGGGGACTTCGGGAGGGTTCAGGGGAGGTGGCTGCGGGGTGGGCTCTCTGGAGGAGCTGATGAGTCCCAGGCACCACAGAGGAGAGAAGCTCTGCTCTCAGGACACTTCCAGGCTCGGAGATCTGGGTTTTTCCCCTCGCAGGCACCGTCCAGGGAGCACGGAGAGGGGAGGGAGTCACCTGGGCTCCTGCAGCGATGCCTCTGCTTGCTCCCTGGGGGGTCGCCAGCAAGTCCCTGCTCCTCACTGAGCCTCCAGTGCTCATCTGGGAAACGGGGAGCCCACCTCTACCTCGCAGAGCTGCTGCCGGGACTGGAAGGTGTTCTCCCACTCACCCATCCGGGATTCACTGAGCACCTTCTCTTGTCAGGGCATTCAACCATGGTCTAGTCGAGGCCCTCAGTTTCAGAGAACCTACATTTATAATTGGAGGCCAGACAGACAATATAGAAACAGGTGACTAAACCCTGTATTCCATCTGTTCTAGGATGCACATTTACCCCCACTGCCTGTCATCATTTAATTAGCAGCATTTTGTGGGGCGGGGGTATAGAATATGGTACTCAGCGTCTGCTTAGAGTTGAGGAAATGCAGTGGTAGAATTTCAGGTGTGCCTCAGCATTATGAGGAAGATAAAGCTGAGCAATGGGACGGAGACAGACACGGGGATGGGACTGTTTTGGGTAAGGTGGCTGGGAAGGCCTCTCGGAGGAGGCGACTTTTGACCAGGGAAGTGCAGGGAGTGCATTCCAGGAAGAGAGACCAGACTGAGGCTCTGAGGCAGAAGCAAGCTCCACACAGAAAGGATTTTCCCTGGGGGTGGAGCAGCTTAGTCAGTAGAGGCGGAATGAAGCCTGAGAGGTTGGAGAGGCCTGAGCATATAGGAGTCTCTAGGCCTTAAACAGGAACAATTGGGATTGTTCTAAATATGATTTACAGTGTCTGGAGGAGGGTTTTAAGTGGGTGGAGTTGTATGATCTGATCAGTACTTTGCAAAAGTCGCTCTGGCTGCTGGGTAGACACCGAGGAGCAAGGGCAGAAGCCGGGAGATCGGGGAGGGTGGTTCAGGCCAGGGTGGTGATGTGGGAGGTGGGAGAAGCAGTTCGATTCTGCGTGTATTTTGAGGGTGGAGCCAGCAAGATTTGTTGATGGACCAGATATGAAGTATGAGACAAAGGAGAGTGTCAAGGTCGACTCCAAGATCAGAGCAACAAGAAGAAGGGGGCTACTATGTTCTAAGAGGGAGAAGGCTGTAAGAGGAGCGGCTCAGGCTCAATGTGGGACGTGGGAAGTCTGAGCTGCCTGGTGGACTTCACGTGGAGATGTTGGAGGCAGCGGATGTGGGGGTCTGAAGTTCACAGGAAAGGTCTGGCCTGTAGATACATACTTGCGGATCATCAGCAAGAAACTGGATGTCAAGTGCAGCGTCTTGCCCCAAGTAAACACCGAAGATGATTGGCTGTCGTGGAGCAGGGGCCATAGGTCAAGGTGGGAGGCCACATCCGTTGTGGGAAAGACGTGAGAAAGATGGAGAGCGTTGGGAAGAGGGCAGGCTCATGGAAGAGCTGGGAGCTGGATCTCCAAGGTCGGGCTCAGTGGCAACAGTCTGAGGCTGGTGGGGAGACAGACTGGGGGGTCCATGCCACCAGGCTGGGGTATTTGCCCTTTGGGGACTGGCAGTAAAAAGCCAAGGTACCATGGCAAGCTGGTGAGCCAGGCTGGGCAGGCATGGAGCCCTAAGTGCCAGGGAGGCCAGGGGCTGCCAAGCAGGCACTAGGCTTGCAGCCCCACTGAGGGAGATGGGGGTCAGGGAAGGGTGCTGAGTCACCGGCCCAGGAGACAGGGTCACTGGCATGGCATGGGAGCAGGGGACTCCCCACCACAGTACAGAGCCAATATCCTTCTACTGCATTTTCTCACTCTTGGCTGCATTTAATTCTTTCACTCCCAGTGAGGCTTGAGAAGGTCTTCGTTCCCATTTTGCAGATGGACAGTGATTCCTTTGCACCCCACATCTTACTGTGACTGGGCTAACTGGGAATAGGGCTCCTCCAGTTGAGCCTCGGGGGGCCCTGGCACCTCGTGGACCCCCCGCCTCCCTCCTTGCTGAGCACCTTGAAAGATGCCTGTGTCTGCCCCCACCCTCCCCAGGCATGACTCATGAAGACATCGTTCAGGAGTCTAAGAAGTACTGGCAGCAGATGGAGGCGCACGCGGGGAAGGCCAGCAGCAGCATGGTAAGGCCTTCTGATACTATGCCATTATTCAGATTTCGTGAATTGTCCCCAAATCCAGGGTAATGTACCACATTCAGCTGTTGGTGTCTCATTTTATTTTATTTATTTTGAGACAGGGTCTTGCTCTGTCACCCAGCCCGGAGTGCAGTGATATGATCATGGCTCACTACAGCCTCGACCTTCTGGTCTCAGGTGATCCTCCTGCCACAGCCTCCTGAGTAGCTGGGATTACAGGCATGCACCACCACACCCGGCTGATTTGTCTATTTTTTAAGACCATGGGGCTGGGGATGTGGGGCTTGCCATCTTGCCCAGGCTTATCTGAAACTCCTGGGCTCAAGCAGTCCTCCCACCTCGGCCTCCCCAAGTGCAACGATTACAGGCATGAGCCTTGTTGTGTCTCTTTTTCGTCTCCCTTAATGAAGAAACAGTTCTTTAGTCTTTGCCTTGTGTCACATTGACATTTTTGAAGAGCCAGATGTTTTGTAAAAGGTCCATCCCTCTGGGCTCGTGTGAGTTTCCTCATTCCACAGAGCTGATGTCGTGTTCTCAGCTCACACATCAGGGGATGCATCATCTCAGTGTGTCCCTTCACTGGTGACAATCTAATTAAACTTCTGTAACTTGATTCAAGGTGCCTCCATTGTAAACATTCTCTATTGTAAAATTAGAGCTTTCCTCTTTGTAAGTAAGACTATATTTTCAGGGATCATTTCTATAATTTGTAATTAATAAATGTCTTCGGGCCGGGCGCGGTGGCTCAAGCCTGTAATCCCAGCACTTTGGGAGGCCGGGTCAGGCGGATCACGAGGTCAGGAGATCGAGACCATCCTGGCTAACACAGTGAAACCCTGTCTCTACTAAAAAAATACAAAAAAATAGCCGGGCGAGGTGGCGGGCACCTGTAGTCCCAGCTACTCGGGAGGCTGAGGCAGAAGAATGGCGAAAACCCGGGAGGCGGAGCTTGCAGTGAGCTGAGATCCGGCCACTGCACTCCAGCCCGGGCGGCAGAGCGAGACTTCGTCTCAAAAAAAATAAATAAATAAAATAAATTAAATAAATAAATAAATAAATAAATGTCTTCGGAGGCCAGGCGCAGTGGCTCACACCTGTAATCCCACCAGCCTTTGGGAGGCTGAGGCGGGCGGATTACGAGGTCAGGAGTTCGAGACCAGCGTGTCCAAAGTAGTGAAATCCCATCTGTACTAAAAATACAAAAAATTAGCCGGGCGTGTTGGTGCGCGCCTGTAATCCCAGCTACTTGGGAGGCTGAGGCAGGAGAATTGCTTGAACCAAGGAGGCAGAGGTTGCAGTGAGTTGAAATTGTGCCATTGACCTCCAGCCTGGGTGACAGAGTGAGACTGTGTCTCAAAAAAAAATGAAAAAAAAGGGGCCGGACGCGGTGGCTCACACCTATAATCCCAGCACTTTGGGAGGCCGAGGTGGGCAGATCACAAGGTCAAGAGATCAAGACCATCCTGGCTAACACGGTGAAACCCCATCTCTACTAAGAGTACAAAAAATTAGCGGGGCGTGGTAGCGGGTACCTGTAGTCCCAGCTACTCTGGAGGCTGAGGCAAGAGAATGGCACGAACCTGGGAGGTGGAGCTGGCAGTGAGCCGAGATCACACCGCTGCACTCTAACCTGGGTGACAGAGCGAGACTCCATCTGAAAAAAAAAAAAAAGACTTCAGGAGAAATACGCCGAGACCTTGTAAATATCCCAGTACTGCTCAGGCTGACACCACTGATTGTGGTATCCCCTCCCATCCCTCCTGATCTTCGCCATGGTCCTGAAGATGGGAGCCATGGGATTGTGGCATTTGCAGATAGAGAAGCTGAGGCTGAGAGATTGTTAGTGACTTGCCCAGGGCACACTGAGTGGGGCAATTCCCAGGTTCTCTGACATCCTGTCCGGGGCTCACTCTTCTCCCTCTCCACCTTCAGCATTCTCATCCATCACTCCCAGATGGGGATCAGAACCCTGACCCTCCCATCTCCTGGGGTGGGTGTGAGGCTCACAGGAGCCAACCTAAGCTGCCCTGTGCTCACATCGTCCCCAGGTGGTGGGATCACTGTAACGTAGATGACAGTGGAGGGCCCTGGGGCTCAGAGGGCTGGGCCCAGCGCCCAGGAGACAGTAAGTGTGAGATGAAGCCTCCATGCCATCCACACGTGAGCACTGACCCTTTCATCCACGTGAGGCCACCCGCTGATTAACTTGGGGGAAGGCTGGGCCCCTGGACCACTCAGGAGGCTGACCAGGGTGTGACAGGGAGCAGGGCAGGCTGCCTGGGGGTCCCTGGGCCAGGCTGGCTGGCAGGGCTGCCCACCACCTCGAGCATTCCTTTGCTCCCTGACCTCTTTGTTCCTGGTCCTCTTCTCTTTTTCTCCCCTCTTCCTGGTCCCTGCTGCCCTCCATCAGTCTCCCGTGCAGTCCTCTTTTCCCCTCCCCGTCTGTTTCTTTTTCCTTCTGGCCAGGAGCTGGCAGGGAAGCAGTGAGGGGCTGATGGCACCTTTCAAAGAGAGAACACTAGCTGGGTGTGGTAGTGCACATGCAGCCCAGCTACGCAGGAGGCTGTGGCAGAAGGATCCCTTGAGGCCGGGAGTTTGAGATGAGCCTGGGCAACATAGTGAGACCCCTCTTGCCACTTGCTATGTCAAGAGCTGGTGAGACTATGCAGTCATGAACATGGGCACGGGGTCTGGCTTTGAGGGAAGAGCTCAGGACTGCAGTGGCTGTCATTAGTGCCATGGCTAAGCCACCATACCCTCGGTGCCCCCTTTATCCCGCCTGGGAAATGGTAATAATGCCTTCCTGTCACGCTTCTTGTGAGAATCGAGGGGAACACCCAGAAATCAGTAGCCACATGGGTCCACTTCTTGCCTGCTCTAGTGCAGGCCGTCCCGCTCATAAAGGCTTGACCTCACCTTATTACCGGGGTCATACGTGTGTTATCCTGGGGCTGAGCAGCCCGCGAGCTGTCCAGCGCCAGGCCAGGGGTCAGTCAGCAATGAGGACAGCTCCTTCCTGCTCCAGGGCAGGCCCTGGGCAGGGCAGTGCTGGGGACACAGGGGAGTAGGCCACAGCTCCTGCGGGGGAGTTCCTGTGGCAGGAGGATCACGCCCAGCAGCCTGGAAGAGCAAGGGGTGACCCTGCACCCAAGGATCCTGGGAAGACCGGGAGGCTCAAGGTTACACGAGGGAGGAGGGACAGCTGGTGCATTCACAGAGCGGCAGGCTGGCCAGTGTAGCCAGCTGAGGGGGTTCGAGGTGGCAGGAGACAAGGCGGAACGAGCACTTTTCCCACCTCTGGCTCTCAGCCCTGTCCCAGGGGTGCAGAAGAGCAGGCCAAAGGCTGGGACATAGGGCAGAGAAGGAACGTGGTAGGTGGGGCCTTAGAGACCAGCAAGGCCTTGCCCTGGAGGGAGGGCCAGAGACCAGGGCCACCCAGATGTCTGTCCCACCGCCCAAGGCTGACTCCTGCCACCACCACCCCACCCCCACCGGGGTGGCTTCCCATCTCCCGGACCCCCCACTCTACAGGTTCGGCACTCATAGTCGGGTGAGTCGGTCAACAGGAGCAGTTTAGAGACTCTGGGAGCTCACCGAATGGACAGCTGCAGCTTAGGAGAGCTCCAGGGCCGGCTTCCCACAGGAGATGCGCTTGAGCTGAGTTTTGAAGGAATTTCTAGAACAGGCTGGATGAAGAATGGAGGAAGGGCAGTGAGAACAGCCTGTGCAAAGGCAGGGAGTGTAGCAGAACGGAGCTTTGCCCTGGAAATGCAGCTTCCACCCAGCAGGCCTCCCAGGGAGTTGGACGAGGCAGGGACCAGCCACAGAGGGTGGAAAGGGGAGCCCCGTTCCAGACCTGGCTCCCCTGAGAAGCCCTTGGGCCTGCCGTTGGGAGGTCACTGCCTGCCAGGAAGACCCTGGAGCAGACCAGCTTATTCCACGGCTCTCCAGGAGGCTACCTGTGTGAAGACCCAGGGCCTCAGGCCTGGTGCCTGCAGCTTCACCAACCCCCCTCCCCATCCCCCGACAGGGTGCCCCGAGGACACATGGGCCCAGCACCTTTGACCTGCAAATGAAGTTTGTATGTGGCCAGTGCTGGAGGAACGGGCAGGTGGTGGAGCCTGACAAGGACCTCAAGTACTGCAGTGCCAAGGCCCGGCACTGGTGAGTGGGATGCCAGGTGGGGGCTCAGGTGGGATGGGGCCACCCGACCACCACAGGTGTGGAGGCCAACTGAGAGAGGCCAGGGCTCTCCACAGAGGTCACACAGCACGCAGGCTGTGCCCTGACCTCTCCCCAACCCTGCTCTGTCCTGCAGCTGGACCAAGGAGCGGCGGGTCCTTCTGGTGATGTCCAAGGCCAAGAGGAAGTGGGTGTCAGTGAGGCCCCTGCCGTCCATTCGCAACTTCCCACAGCAATACGATGTGAGTGCTGGGACGGGGGGCTGGGGGGCCCCGAGGAGGCAGCGATGCTTTCCAGCGGGACTCAGAGGCTCTCCCCATGCCCACCCCGCAGCTCTGCATCCATGCACAGAACGGCCGCAAGTGCCAATATGTGGGGAACTGCTCCTTCGCACACAGCCCGGAGGAGAGGGACATGTGGACCTTCATGAAGGAGAACAAGAGTGAGTGGGCAGACGGGGTGGGCGGGCCCGCCCCCGGTATCTCTTCGGTGCTGAAAGTCTCAACTCACCAGCGGGCCCAAGAGCGTCTGCTGCACCCCCTTTTGCTGCCTGGGCCCTTCTCCGCCAACCCTAGGCTGGGCCCTGTCTGAGGCCAGGCCCTGAAGCCAAGCAGCCCATCAGCAGGACTTGGGATGCTCATGGCTCCCAAATCAAGTGGGGACCATGGGGCAGAACGGATGGAGAAGCCCCTCAGCAGGTGCCCTGTCCCTGTCCCCTGCCCAGTCCTGGACATGCAGCAGACCTATGACATGTGGCTGAAAAAACACAACCCAGGGAAGCCTGGGGAAGGGACCCCCATCAGTTCTCGGGAAGGGGAGAAGCAGATCCAGATGCCCACAGACTACGCAGACATCATGGTAATGACCCTGCCCTGCATGCTCGGGGCTGTGCTCGGGGCTGTGGTTTGGGCTGTGCTCGGGGCTGTGCTCGGGGCTGTGCTCGGGGCTGTGGTCAGGGCTGTGGTCTGAGCCTCACCTGGGAGGGGCAGCCTGGAAGGCCCAGCTGGCCAGCGCTCAGCCTCTCGAGGGAGGTGGTCCGGGCAGAGGTATGGGGGAGCAGGCACCCACGATGGCTGTGCCCCCAGATGGGCTACCACTGCTGGCTCTGCGGCAAGAACAGCAACAGCAAGAAGCAGTGGCAGCAGCACATCCAGTCTGAGAAGCACAAGGAGAAGGTCTTCACGTCCGACAGTGACGCCAGCGGCTGGGCCTTCCGCTTCCCCATGGGCGAGTTCCGGCTCTGCGACAGGTGCTCCTGGGAGAGCAGGGCCTGGTGGGACATGGGGTGGCCCGAGGAGATGGAGTCTGTGGCCAGCTCTGGCTTGTCTTGGCCTGGAGGTGGTGTGCAGAGGGTGGTGAGGCTTGGCTGTGACTGCAGTCTTGGGGGTGGTGGGGAAGGGTGGATTGGAGGTTTGGGCTCAGACCTATCCAGACCTCTAATTTGCAGCTGTGGGGCAGATCCCAGAGGGGGTCAAGACATCCAGGTTCTCCCTGAGCTGGGACCCAGCTGCCCAGGGAGAGGCTTGTCTTCGGGGAGGTCAAGTGGCTGGCCTCAGACTGACAGCCCGGGGTGGGAAGGGCGCAGAGCTCGGGCAGTGAGCCTCCTGCCACCCACAGGCTCCAGAAGGGCAAAGCCTGCCCAGATGGGGACAAGTGCCGCTGCGCCCATGGACAGGAGGAGCTCAACGAGTGGCTGGATCGGCGCGAGGTGCTGAAGCAGAAGCTGGCCAAGGCTCGCAAGGACATGCTCCTGTGCCCACGGGATGACGACTTTGGCAAATACAACTTCCTGCTGCAAGAGGATGGGGACCCTGCCGGTGCCACCCCAGAAGCCCCTGCTGCTGCTGCTGCCGCCACCACCACCGGGGAGTAGGGCCAGGTGTTGGCCATGGGCGAAGTCCTGGGGTCAGGGGTGGGGTGGGGCCAGAAGGCCTGATAGAAGGGTCAGGGCAGGCCAGCGGGGGTGGGGGGCCGCCCTCATCAGGCAGCCCCCAGCCCCCTGAGGCCCCGTCCATCTTCTCCCCACCTCCGCCCCGGTGTGCGTACCCAGGCGCACATGCTGCAGCCCCCGGAGGCCCCGCTGAAACCTGGGCAGCCCTTCCCCCACCCCATGGCTCTCCTGGTTGAGGAGGGAGGGGCCTGGCTGACCCCTCCAGCTTCAGCCTCCAGCTTTAACTTATGTCTGCTCCTAATGGGGGCCCAAAGCTCAGGGCTGGGGAGCCTGGGGTCCCCACTTGAATCTGCAGCAGGAGAGTCCTTCGCCCTGGCCGGTCCTCATCCCACCCCCTCCCCCTGGGGGCAAATCAGGACACAACAGAGGGCGGAGGCCCCATTAGCTTTAAAATGTAGCCCCAGGATGGAGCTGGGAACACTGTACTGGTCACTTACCCTCTGGGGCCTCAGCTTTCAGCTTCCCCTCGGGAAGGCTGGGAGGAGCGGGGCTGGAGGATCTTTGGAGCTTAAGGAGTTCCCGGCCTTTCTCTGATGCCACCACCTGAACCCTACTCCCTCGTGGGCCAGTGAAAATAGACTGTAGGTCCTCAGAGCCTTCAGAGATGATCCAGCCCAAACCCCATTTTGCAGAGAGGAAAACTGAGGCCTAGAAGGGAGGAGTGGTCCGCCCAGGGTCCCAGCACAAGGCAGAGCTGGGATGAAAACAGGGCTCAAAAGACTCAGGGCCAATTATTGGCCAAGCCCACGGTCCCCTCAGCAGGGATGTGACGGTCTCTGAATCGGTGTGCAGCTGGGGTCCCAGGCAGCGCTGCCTGGGGGCTGGGGAAGGGAGGCCCAGAGGAGAGCTGGCCATGTGAGCACCCCATGAAGGGACTGCCCCCTCCCAAGGATGGTCTCTTTGGGTGCAGCAGCAGAGGTTGCCTCCCGACATGCACTCTGGGAAAGGTGGCAGAGGGCAGGACACCATGAGCTCAGGATCTGTGTGGGAGGTGGGAAGGGTGAGGGTCTGGAGAATATGGAGAAAAGGGAGGCTTGACCCCGGGCACCATGGGCCACTCCAGGATGGGACACGGCCCCTCTTTCTTGGGGACCCAGTATGTCCTCTCCTCTGGACCCAGACATACATTTATAACCGTCTGTCCTAGCCCCTCCCTAATCCCTGGCCCTACCAGCTGTCTGGGACTCCAGCGGACCTGCAGCCCCTGCCCCCACTCACCAAGGCCTCCCTCGTCCCTCTCGTCTGACATGTCTGTGTGCACCCCCCTCCTCTCCACCCCACCCTCCACGGGCAGATCCACCCTCCCCTGGTTCCCGAGACATTCCAGAATGCCCCACACCATTGGCACAGGAGTGGGGCAGCCCCGGAAGGAACCAGGGATTAGGCTGTAGGGGGGTGAGAAGGAGAGAAGGGACCACCCCACTCTTCTCAAGCAAGGATTGCCAGCGCTCGCTGACGCAGTGATGGGCTGCCCAGGGCTGAAGGGGCCACTGTTCCTCCCACCGCCACTGCCCAACCTTTCCTGATAATTGTGGCATGCACTCTTTCCTCTTCCCTGCCCCACCCCCTGCCCCCAGCAGGCCAGCACTGCACAGTTTGGGTGCTGGTGGTGTGGCTGTAGAGGAGGGGAGACCACACCCAAGGTGGGGGCTGTGGCTGTGTGTGGCCGTGATGTCAATGATACTTGTTTTCCCTGATCCGTGGTGTTGCAGTCTGTTGTCACCAGCCTTGTTTCTAGTGTGTATATATGTCGCCCCCGTGATGCATATATACACAGGTATTAAATATATCGCTCTATATAATATTATATATGTGTGTGGTATCCAAGGAGTCACTTTTATGAGGGCTAAAGATAAAGAATTTGGCCAGAAAATGCAGCCATCCTTGTGTGATTAGGAGGGTTTCAGGGGCCATCGGGCCATTTGCAAGGTGACAGGGACTGGAGCCATGGCTCAGAGGTGATTCGGGCAGCCAGGGGCAGGAGCCACCCTCCCCAGGCCCAGCTCTGCTAGCGTCCCAGACCAGCCCCATCGATTGCGGAGAGAGTGGGAGTGCTCAGGGAAAGAAGGTGATTTGTATTTGTCTCCCCGCTGAAAGGAACAGGATTCAAGTCCAGAGTTTTCATCTTCAGCCTGTGATCTGTCCAGGGACCCTTGGGATCTGGGGCTCCCTGGCCTGGCCAGAGCTGGAGCCCCCACAGGGTAAGGAAGAGAGGGTGGGAGGCAGAGTATGATGGGGAGGAGGGACAAGAAGGCCCTTTTAATGATGAGGGTAACTATTGCTGTTGTAAGCCTCCTAGGGCCCCTGGCTGGGAGGCTCAGAGGGCTGAGTCTGGGACCTGTGTTCCCCGGCAGGCAGGGACAAGGTGGCATGGCAAGCATGGGGGCGGGGTGGGTGGGGAGGGATGCTGCATTTCTCAGCTGGGCAGCCATCAATTTAATGGTCCTTTAAAATGTCTGTGTATTAAAAATTTAAGAATACCACACTTTAATATTAAATATTCATAAGGTCTAGTATCTTGATAATAATGTAGATGTTTTAATAACAATTTTTGTCCTTCTTAAAATAAAATGAAAGAAACTTGCTTCTTTTAGCCTTTGTTCTAGAAAATAAACTTGTGCACTTTGACCTCTGTCCCCGAGGTGTCGCTCCTGTTCCTCCCCACCTGGCACTTATATCCAGGGGCCTTAGCTGCTCTGTCCTCATGGGACAGACCTGGCCCGTGCTAGCTACTCTGAGGAATGCTAAGCATTCCCCGGGGTGAGGGGCAGGTCTGTGGCCCTGTGTATACACGGAGGCCAGCTGACCCCGGCTCCGGCAGCATCTCACTGGCAACGACATGCTGCCACTTGCCACCCTTCCCTGGCTCATCCGCAGCTTGCCTGCTTTCAGCCTTCCACGTGGGGCTGCCAGTGGTGCCCACACTTCCCTACACTTATGCTGCAGTGTGCCCAGCTGGGCTCCAGGGCCCGCCTCTGCCCTTTCTGGAGGCGGCTCTTCCAGGAAGGCGGGGGCCATGCCTATGGTCCCGACCACAACCCTGGCTCCTGTGAACCCAAAGGAGACGGAAGTCACATGGGTCCAGTTTCCTCATCTTTAAAAGGAGCTGGCGGGGGGCCCGGCACGGTGACTTATGCCTGTAATCCCAGCACTTTGGGAGGCCGATGTGAACAGATCACCTGAGGTTAGGAGTTTGAGACCAGTCTGGCCAACATGGTGAAACCCCCTCTCTACTAAAAAATACAAAAATTAGCCAGGCATGGTGGCACATGCCTGTAATCCCAGCTACTTGGGAGGCTGAGGCCAGAGAATTGCTTGAATTTGGGAGGCAGAGGTTGCAGTGAGCTGAGATAGGACCACTGCATTCCAGCCTGGGTGACAGAGTAAGACTCCATCTCAAAAATAAATAAATAAAAGGAGCTGATATATTAGATCTGGAGTTCTCAGGGACTCAGTCTGCTGGGGTGGGAGGTACTTCGTCAAATCTTTTGGATCGTGCATGGCTGCAGGTGATAGCGGGGGTCTCGTAGGGAGGTACTGCTCATGTCCAAGAGCAAGCTCTCCCCAGACAGCTTTTTTTTTCCCTTTTTTTTTTTTGAGACAGAGTCTCACTGTCACCCAGGCTGGAGTGCAGTGGCATGACCTCGGCTCACTGCAACCTCCGCCTCCAGGGTTCAAGTGATTCTCCTACCTAGCCTCTTGAGTAGTTGGGACCACAGGCGCCCACTACCATGCCCAGCTAATTTTTGTATTTTTGGTAGAGACAGGGTTTCATCATGTTGGCCAGGCTGGTCTTGAACTCCTGACCTCAAGTGATCCACCTGTCGCCTTGGCCTCCCAAAGTGCTGGGATTACAGGCATGAGCCACCATGCCCGGCTTCCCAGGCAGCTTTAAACTGCAGTGTGTGGCTGGGCGCGGTGGCTCAAGCCTGTAATCCCAGTACTTTGGGAGGCCGAGGCGGGTGGATCACGAAGTCAGGAGATCGAGACCATCCTGGCTAACATGGTGAAACCCCGTCTCTACTAAAAATACAAAAAACCAGCCGGGCGTGGTGGCGGGCGCCTGTAGTCCCAGCTACTCGGAGGCTGAGGCAGGAGAATGGCGTAAACCCGGGAGGCGGAGCTTGCAGTGAGCCGAGATCGGGCCACTGCACTCCAGCCTGGGTGACACAGCGAGACTCCGTCTCAAAAAAAATAAATAAATAAAAAAATAAAAAAAAATAAACTGCAGTGTGGAGTGGACAGACAGAGGTTCGGGACCAGAGAATTGCCTGAAGACATTGGGCCAGGTATGCAGTAGATGCTCAGATGTTTGATAAATGATGGCGCGAGGAACAAAAGCAGCCAGCTTTATTGAGCATCTTGTTTGCAGCAGGTACTGTGCAGACAGTACATCCGCCCCTCACAGCAGCCCCGGAAGTTTGCTGTCCATGTTTATAGCCCAGAGAGTTTCAGCGAAGGTTCCAAAGACTCTCAGGAAGGAGGCAGAAAAAAGATCGAGAACCACTGGGAACTGGGTATCGGCAAATGTCCCTTCAGCCCTGACATTCTGGAATTCACAGCACTTCTGGATACACTGTGAAAAACCAAAGTGCCGTGGCAAAGCAGAGTTCCCAGAAGAAAAATACAGACTCATCTTTAGGCTGCAGAGATCGTATGCCTGCATCAAGACCTTCCCTGGGTGACTCACTCCTGTAATCCTGCCTTGGGAGATCAAGGCAGAAGGATCACTTGAGGCCAGGAGCTTGAGACCAGCCTGAGCAACAGTAAAACTGTATCTCTACAAAAAAAAAAAATAAAATGTAAAATTAGCTGGGCATGGTGGTCCACACCTGTGGTCCTAGCTACTTGGGAGGCTGAAGTGGAAGGTTGGCCTGAGCCCAGGAGGTTGAGGCTGCAGTAAGTCATGATCACAGCACTGTCTCCCAGCGTGGGAGACAGAGCAAGATCCTGTCTCAAAAAAATAAATAAAATAAAGGAACAATTAGAGTAAGACAAGCAGAGGCCAGGCGCGGTGGCTCACGCTTATAATCCCAGCACTTTGGGAGGCCGAGGTGGGTGGATCACGAGATCAGGAGTTCCAGACCAGCGTGGCCAACATAGTGAAACCTCGTCTCTACTAAAAATACAAAAATTAGCTGGGTGTGGTGGCACACGCCTGTAGTTCCAGCTACTCGAGAGGCTGACGTGGGAGAACCACTTGAACCCAGGAGGCAGAGGTTGCAGTGAGCTGAGACCATGCCATTGCACTCCAGCCTGAGTGACAGAGTGAGACTCTGTCTTAAAAAAAAAAAAAAAAAAAGCAGGACTTCAACACACCTAGTGGAATAAATTTGTAAATTCTTGTCAATTCCCTTAAATTATCTTCTGGTCCTCATGTGACTCAGATTGGTAAACATCAACTGAGCACCCAGTCCATCCCAGATCCAGGAAATACAAGATTACTTAAGAAACTGCTTCCCCTTCAATTCAGTCAGTGCTAAAAGAGACCGACTTAACAGAAGACTGTAGAATGATGTGATCTGGGTGACAGGGGGGAGACACTCAGGGTACCAGGGGAGGTACCTCATCCAGGCTCAGGAGCCAGGGAGGACTTCCTGGAGGAGGTGAAACTGGAATTGAAGCTTTAAAAAGATTCATCATTGTAATCCATGTCACTTACTGTTCTGCATCTTTCTTTCTCTCTTAATTTTTACTTCACATGTGCAGTTCCACGCACCCGTGTCACCTGGATATTTATGGTCAGTAGCTGGTATTCGTCCTATCGAGGAGTCAGAGCTGGCTTCAGCAGCTCCCAGTTACTGAACGCAGGCCTATGTCTGGTCTTCTACAAAAAAAAAAAAAAATGTAAAATTAGCTGGGCATGGTGGTCCACACCTGTGGTCCTAGCTACTTGGGAGGCTGAGGTGGAAGGTTGGCTTGAGCCCAGGAGGTTGAGGCTGCAGTAAGTCATGATCAGTAAGTCTGTGAGGAGGGGCCTCAGTGAACACGACCAACACAGTGCACCAGCTGCCTCAGCTCTGAACCTTTCCAGAGAAAGCCCTTAACAGTTCTGCAAAGAACTGCATCCATCTATCCCCACACCTGGAAGCCCTTTGCAGCCTCCCTGGGAAATATCCCCCGGTCCTCAGGAAAACGCAGCCAGAGCCACTGGACCTGCTCAATTGATGATCAGTAAGATTATGCCAGCCTCTTCTGGCACCTTCGTTTTGGACCTAGAAGTGAATATGCGCTGCTGGTCAAGGAGGGGACGAGGCACAGGGAACATATTCTTTTTTTTTTAATTTTTTTGAGACAGAGTCTTGCTCTTGTCGCCCACGCTGGAGTGCAGTGGTGTGATCTCGGCTCACTGCAAGCTCTGCCTCCCAGCTTCAAGTGATTCTCCTGCCTCAGCCTCCCAAGTAGCTGGGATTACAGGCACGTGCCACCACACTAAGCTAATTTTTGTGTTTTTGGTAGAGACAGGGTTTCTCCATGTTGGCCAGGCTGGTCAAGAATTCCTGACCTCAGGTGATCTGCGCACCTCGGCCTCCCAAAGTGCTGGGATTACAGGAGTGAGCCACTGTGCCTGGCTGAGAACGTATTCTTGGCTTTTTTTTTTTTTTTTTTTTTGAGACGGAGTCTTGCTTTGTCACCCAGGCTGGAGTGCGGTGGCGCGATCTCCACTCACTGCAAGCTCTGCTTCCCGGGTTCACACCATTCTCCTGCCTCAGCCTCCCGTGTAGCTGGGACTACAGGCGCCCGCCACCACGCCCGGCTCATTTTTTTTTAATGTATTTTTAGTAGAGACGGGGTTTCACCGTGTTAGCCAGGATGGTCTCGAGCTCCTGACCTCGTGATCCGCCTGTCTCGGCCTCCCAAAGTGCTGGGATTACAAGCGTGAGCCACCGCACCCGGCCGAGAACGTATTCTTGATAAAGTTCTCCCTCAGCCCGGCCTCTCAGCTGCACAAGGCGTTAGATGTTCTTATGGGGCCACTGTGACTCTGACTCCGGACTCCTGTCTGGCATTACAGCTCCCCTGCAGAGACATAGCTGTAGGCACAAAGAACACCACATTCCTAGTGAACTAGGGGTAAATACAGTTGATGAAAACTCAAGCACAGGGCATGGGGTGGGCTCAGTGGCATTGATAAGGACACCAACAGACCTCAGACCATCTGCAGTGGACATCAGACACCTGAGCTAGGAAGTCCAAGAAGGGCAGACAATCCCAATACTCCCGGCATGTGGCCCCCATCCAAAGGTCTCTAGGTATGTATATGGCCTTCCCTTCCCACTACCTCTTGCCTCCCTGGCTGCCTGGCCCAGCAACCCACTGGTGTGGTCCCTGTCTGACCTAGGGGATGCTGCCAGCTGGACACTGTGAGTGCCGACTGGGGGCTGCCAATATGGACTCCCAGTGGTGTGAAAGTTCTCTAAGGATAGGGAGTTGCCTGGCTGGGTATGTTATTAAACTTTGAATTCCTCGTGGGGTTTAGGCTGGTGCCAGGTATGTGATAAGCACTCATTCATGGTCTCAGAGGCTTAGGACATTTGCACATTAAAAGGAGCCTGCAGGCCGGGCGCGGTGGCTCAAGCCTGTAATCCCAGCACTTTGGGAGGCCGAGATGGGCGGATCACGAGGTCAGGAGATCGAGACCAGCCTGACCAACATGGAGAAACCCTGTTTCTACTCAAAACACAAAATTAGTCAGGCACAGTGGCACATGCCTGTAATCCCAGCTACTCAGGAGGCTGAGGCAGGAGAATTGCTTGAACCTGGGAGGCGGAGGTTGCGGTGAGCCGAGATCACGCCATTGCCCTCCAGCCTGGGCAACGAGAGCAAAACTCCACCTCAAAAAAAAAAAAAAAAAAAAAAAGGGAGCCTGCAGAGATCTCACAGGAATGAATCTCCAAGAGAAAAACGTCTTGCAGCAGGTGGGTATGTTTGAGAAATACAGGGTGCTTCGTATTCCTTTTGAGATCGTACTGATGGACACCTGCCCACTCTACCTTTGTGATAAGCAGTCTTGCACTCAAGAGAATTCCTGGGCCAAGGAATGCTGAATGTGGCAGCCCAGCCTCAGTCCGCCCCTTCCTGCAAATCACAGGTCAGCTGGGGGCCTGCACACCAGGCCCACTCTCACCCTTACCTTCACCCCCGGGGTTGCAGAGCAAGGGGCACTGGCCAGGGGTCTGGCTGGAAACAGAGCAGTAAGGGGGTCTCTCCTTTGTAGTCACAAAACTCTCTGCTGGTCAAAACACACAACTCTGCAAAATTAAGTGTTTTGTATGTGTGTTATAAATATATACATATATACATGCTTACTTTTTTTTTTTTTTTTTTTTTTTGAGATGGAGTCTCGCTCTGTCACCCAGGCTGGAGTGCAATGGCCGGATCTCAGCTCACTGCAAGCTCCGCCTCCCGGGTTTACACCATTCTCCTGCCTCAGCCTCCCGAGTAGCTGGGACTACAGGCGCCCGCCACCTCGCCCGGCTAGTTTTTTGTATTTTTTAGTAGAGACGGGGTTTCACCGGGTTAGCCAGGATGGTCTCGATCTCCTGACCTGGTGATCTGCCCGTGTCGGCCTCCCAAAGTGCTGGGATTACAGGCTTGAGCCACCGCGCCCGGCTATGTATGCTTACTTTTGCATAAAGAAACATTGGGGTATGAGAATGAGGGACAGGAATAGAAAGGACATTTCTTTTTTTTTTTTTTTTTTTTTGAGACGGAGTCTTGCTCTGTTGCCCGGGCTGGAGTACAGTGGCCGGATCTCAGCTCACTGCAAGCTCCGCCTCCCGGGTTTACGCCATTCTCCTGCCTCAGCCTCCCGTGTAGCTGGGACTACAGGCGCCAGCCACCTCGCCCGGCTAGTTTTTTGTATTTTTTAGTAGAGACGGGGTTTCACCGTGTTAGCCAGGAAGGGCTCGATCTCCTGACCTCGTGATCCTCCCGTCTCGGCCTCCCAAAGTGCTGGGATTACAGGCTTGAGCCACCGCGCCCGGCCAGAAAGGACATTTCTAAACTATACTTCATTGAGGCCGGGCACGGTGGCTCACGCCTATCCCAGCACTTTGGGAGGCCGAGGAGGGTGGATCACCTGAGGTCAGGAGTTTGAAACCAGCCTGGCCAACGATGTGAAACCCTGCCTCTACTAATAATACAAAAATCAGCCAGGCGTAATGGTGCGTGCCTGTAATCACAGCTACTCGGGAGGCTGAGGCAGGAGCCTGGTAGGCAGAGGTTGCAGTGAGCTGAAATCCTGCTACTGTACTGCAGCCTGGGCAACAGAACAAAACCGTGTCTCTAAATAAACAAATAAACAAACCTTATCGGAGGTTTTGAGCTTTAAGCCACGTACTGTTTTTTGTATTCAAAAGTTAAAATTAATTTTTAATTAATTTGGGAAAGAGCATAATTTGGGGTGGGTCATTAGGGAGGGAGGGTGGGTAATTAGCGGATAAGCTGGGATCATGGGGAAAGGAAGAAGCCAGAAGGGGCTCCTGGAGTATTTTTGATTCTGTACAAAATGGAATTTTGGGAAACAACAAAGGACTGCTTAGAAACCAGCTACAGGCTGACCGGGTGCGGTAGCTCAGCCTGTAATTCCAGCACTGTGGGAGGCCGAGGCGGGCGGATTATCTGAGGTCAGGAGTTCGAGACCAGCCTGGCCAACATGGTGAAACCCTGTCTCTACTAAAAACTACAAAAATTAGCTGGACGTGGTGGCAGGTGCCTTAATCCCAGCTACTTGGGAGGCAGAGGTAGGAGAATCGTTTGGACCCGGGAGGTGGAGGTTGCAGTGGGCCAAGATAAAGTCATTGCACTCAAACCTGGGGGACAACAGCAAGACTTCTCTCAAAAAAAAAAAAAAAAAAAAAAAGGAAGGAAGGAAAAAGAAAAGCCAACTACAGGCCAGGGGCAGTGTCCATACCCGTAATCCCAGGACTTTGGGAGGCCAAGACCGAAGGATGGCTTGAACCCAGGATTTGAGACCAGCCTGGGCAACAGTGAGCCCCTGTGTTTACATAAGAAAAGAAAGTCCAGTGGGGCAGCATGCACCACATGCACCTATAGTCCCAGCTACTTGCAAGCAAGCATAAGGCAGTGAGCCATGAGCCCACCACTGCACTTCAGCCTGAGCAACAAAGACCCTATCTCAGAAAAAAAAAAAAAAATCTGCTACCATGCAGAAAACCAAACATTTACTGCAGCCCACCTGGAGCTTCAGAGCCATAGAACTAGAGCTGAACAGCACCTTAGAGGCCACTACATTAGGTGGTTCGGCAACTGAGACCCAGAATTGCTGCTAAGCTTCCTCAAGATCCCACATCAATGTATGGCAGAATCGAGAACCTGGCATCCCGATAAGTCTTGCTTTGCTCTGATGCTGGTCTGAGGTGGACGGTGACATCCAGAACCTTGGCTTCACCCACACATCCAAGTAACCCGAAGACCACAGGGGCCAGCGTCCTGCTGGGAAGGTATGAGAGGGGACCACAGCAAACAGCCAATTGGCACCTTAAGTCCCCACGATGACTGGGAAGCAGGGATTCCTTATCCAGGACAAGCCTGAAGCAGGCTGGCAGAGCTGCCCCCCTTTCAGTGGTGCCTGGTCTCCTGGCACCTGCCCCTATTCCCCTCTCCCCTGAAGACCAAAGAACCTCAGGCAGTAGGTTTTGTCACTTCCTTTTGGGGAACAGGCTTCAGGCTGTGTAGAGGGTATAAAGCCCCAGTTATGCATGCCACATATACACTGGCGTGCCTTGTAGGGCAAACGTGCAGGGCATAAACACAGCATCAAAACATGCCACAAGCCCTTGAGGCTCACGAGCTCATAGGAGAAGGCATGATGCCCACCCGCGTCCCTGCATCTGCCAACACAGGGTATCTTGTGCTGGGCTGCCTGAGGTGCTGTCCTTGCCTGTCATCCTCCTTTTCTCTTGCAGCCTTAGGTCCCAGCCCGGGATGGTTTCCACTGCGTGCCTGGGCCTCCAGGGCTCCTCCGTGCCGATGCATGCTTGCTGTGGGCGTGGAGCTTACCATTCTCACCTGGCAGCCCCAGTTATGGCTCCCAGCCTGGGGGAGAACTTCCCTTTCCAAAGTTAGATAACAGGCTGAGCTCTCTGTCAGAGGATTGGCGCGACAGCTCCACGTGCTGCAGCTGGCGCAGGGCCAGGCCCGCCCTGCCAAGCAGCGGGAAGGGAAGGCCTGGCTGCAGCCGGAGCTGGCAGGTGGCCAAGCCGGGGGTGGACGGGCGGGCCGGGACTGGTGCTGGCCATTGGCTGCCTCAAGGCTCCCACCCCGCCTGCCTCCCCTTAGCCTGCGGCTTTGGCCGGCCCCTGCCTCTCCAGCTGCTTCTGAACTCCCTGGAGCAAGCACCTCCTGCTGGGCTGTGTGAGCTGCAACCGGTTCCCAGTGGCCCCTGCCATGGACATGCCTGAGGTCCTCAAGTCCCTGCTGGAGCACTCTCTGCCTTGGCCAGAGAAGAGAACAGGTAGGAGCGCAGGTGACCGGCAATGGCTGGCTGCCCAGGTACTCGAGGGTGCGAGGGGGCAGCCACAAGCACAGTGGCAGGACAGGCATCTCCAAGCCAGGGAGGGTCCCGGTAGTGGTGTGTCCTTGGTCTCAGGGTGCAGAGTGCGGAGAGGGGTTCGAAGAGGCATATGTCACACCGGCTCTGGGACTGTTTCCTAGGCCTGCCGGATTTGGGGAAGCCATGGCCAGTGTGTGGCCACTGACAGGTGCTGTGCTCATGTGGGACCAGGACAGGACAGGACAGGACGGGGGTCCTGTTGAAAGAATCTGGCTGGACACTGACTGCTTATGAAGCTCCCTCCCGCTGTAGGCTGGGGGTGGCAGAGTGGCAGGGACTGTGGATTTGGGGAGCAGAAGCCTGGGTGTGAAGCAGAGGCTTTCCTTGGTGCGCCTGCTGCAGCTCCCGCTTGCCGGAGGGCTGAACTCATGGATGGGATGGAAGCTGTTATGTAACAGGACCACAAGGCTCGAAGCCCTGCGTTCCTAGGATGCCACAGGCAAAACACGCGCGAGGGAGGAGAGAGGAGAGCGTGGACCACGGGGCAGACCTGGTGGCCAGCACCAGTTGTCTCCTGAGTCCTGCCTGGGAACCCCATGGCCAGATTAGTTTGGGAGAGAATCCTGATAAATCCCTCTCCAAATCTCTTCTGTTCCCAGACTTCAGGGGTCACCCCCAGGTCCCCAGGGCTCCAACTCCTCCTTGCCTTTACAGGGGCCCATTGGCCTCTGCTGCCTGAGTCTGACTTGGGTTGCCTGGGGTGTCCTCTCAGGGGACCTTTCTCAGGCCTCCCTCTCATCCTGCTGTGCCAGCACCTGCTACCTAGCATCACCAGGTGGCCCTGGTGGTCCCTACAGGACTTCCTTCCACAGGATGCTCTCAGCCCATTCCCAAACCAGAGCCAGGAGACAGACCCCACAGCCCCTGGCCTCCCTTCACCCCTCTGGCACCGGGTGTGGGTTTGCTTGTGCTAAACCAGGAAAGGAGGGTCAGCAGGTTCTGTTCCTAAGGACACATTGCCCGAATGGGGAAGGGGGTTCTGGGAGCTCAGGGCAGGGGCTCCTGAGCTCTCGCATGCAGCTCTGGGCTCAGGCCCCTCCAATCACACCCCATACTGTCAAATGCTGGGACACTCCAGGCCACCCTCCAAGATGAGTGTCACAGAAGGCGCTCCTGGGGCCTCCTAGAACTGGGGACACCAGTTGTTCACCAGGAGAAGGCCACCTCCTCAGGGAAGCCCTCTGCAACTCAGCCCGAGGGATCTGCCCCCGTTTGGAGTCCACACCCACAAACAAGCCATAGCTGACTTTTTTGGCATCTCTGAGTGGCCTGTGAGGGTTGGCAGAGCTGAGCACCTATCCAAAAGCTAAGGTGGACGGTCCCCTCCTTGTTCCAGGAACCCAGGAAGGGTGGTGCAGCCGCTCCTGGCTCCCCTCAGGCGTCCCAGGGTGTCCCCCAGCACGCACACGAAGGGTGAGGCTGCCAGTGCGGTAGGGAGGATTCTCAGGGGCGACTCGGGGCACTGTTCCTCAGATGAGGATAACAAGGCCTTTGAAGTGTGGCAGCAGCTGCCAGGCTCTGGCTCCCAGCTGGTCTGCAGAGCCCTGCAATAGCCGGAAAGTCCCCCTCCCTCACTGTGGATGAGCGAAGTCAGGGCCTGGCACATAGGGGACCGCCCAAGGTTTCAGGCAGAGTTTTGCCGAGCACTGGCAAGCTGTGGCCGAGAATTAGTTAGTCCAGCGTGGCTGGGCAGGTCCAACGGGTGTGGGCCAGTCTTGGGTCACCTCCTGTCCCTTCATGTGGTGTCTCACTGAGGGTGAGAAGCATGAGGTCCCACGGGACTGACAGATGCCTGCAGCCAACCGCTAGATAAAATGGGGGGAAGAGGGTTGAAGAGCCACAGGGGTCACAACGACCGCAGCACATTCTTGCCCCCTAATCTGCGATCAGTTTCCCAAAGCCGCCCGAATCTCCAGATCATTTATAAACACAAATGTCTACCTGAAAAGCAATAGACCTTGTCGAAAAGAGGGTATATCCGCCACACAGAATGATTACGGAATTACTTGCCATTGGGGACCATGTACTTAAGTTGTTGTTGAAGCGGCTTCTCTCCCATCTCCCACTGCTCTGACTTTGGGTTTGAATGGGAGAAAGACGACAGAGACCAGGTGCTCCAGAAAACAGGGATGCCCTCAGGCCCGCGTGCCCTTGCTTTGGTGGACTTCCTGCTGCTCCCGTCCGGTGGAAGGGGGCAGTTATCTCTTTGGAGGACTGTTTACAAACTCCCCATTTTCTCTTCTTTCGCTTGCCCTGTGGCTGTGCTTCAGCACGCATTTAGGTCACGTGCAGAGCGTATCTCGCCTCCAGCGGGAGGGAAGTGTACTGGAAAGCCGTGCGGAGTGTGAGAAACTCCAGGTGTGCTCTCTGCTCTCTGCTCCATGCAGTCTCTCACTCCACTTTCATTTTCTTTCTTTCCTTTTTTTTTGAGACAGAGTCTTGCTCTATCGCCAGGCTGGAGTGCATGCAGTGGTGCAATTTAAGCTCACTGCAACCTCCGCCTCCCGGCGGAGAGAATTCAAGCAATTCTCCTGCCTCAGCCATCCAAGTACCTGGGACTACAGGTGCCGCCACCATGCCAGGCTAATTTTTGTATGTTTAGTAGAGACGGGGTTTCACCACGTTGGCCAGGATGGTCTTGATCTCTTGACCTCGTGATCCGCCCGCCTCGGCCTCCCAAAGTGCTGGGATTACAGGCGTGAGCCACAGCGCCCACTGTTTTTTGTTGTTGTTGTTTGTTTTTTTAGACATTGTCTCACTCTGTTGCCCAGGCTGGAGTGCAGTGGCGCAATGTCAGCTCACTGCAACCTCCACCTCCCATATTCAAGCAATTCTCCTACCTCAGCCTCCTGACTAGCTAGGATTACAGGCACCTGCCACCACGCCCAGCTAATTTTTGTATTTTTAGTAGAGACGGGTTTCACCATGTTGGCCAGGCTGGTCTCAAACTCCTGACCTCTAGTGATCCAGCTGCTTCGGCCTCCCAAAGTGCTGGGATTATAGGCGTGAGTCACTGCACCCTGCCTCATTTCGTTTTCTAGTTCGATGACGCCCCTTGAAACCCAGACTTGGAGCCCCTCTCCCTAATGCTGCCCCTGGGCCTCCCAGCCCAGTCCATGTAGACCTTCCCTCTTTCCTGTCCCTGGATAAACAGACTTTCTCTGCCAGAACTGACCAGCTCCCAGACTCCCTTGGTTTCCAGCGACAATGGCTGCTTGGTAGCCTTCACTCTAGGTCATGAGTTCAAACAATTTCCCTTTTGGTAGAGAAATCCATTTCCAGCAAAAGGGTGGGTCTGTAGCCCAAGCCCTGACTCAGTTTCCCCTCTCTGTCCCTGGGACCTAAATCCTGAAAGCCACTCTTCCTGTCTTCACTCCCACCCTGTCTCCCAAGGATCCTTTTCCAAGAGTCGATTCTGTTCCAGAATGCTCACTCCAGCTCTCACGTCTTTCTCTTCCAGCTTCTGGAAAGACATGCGTCTCTAAATCATATGATTAGCATTTTATACCCTATCCTTCCCTCTCCCGTGGGGCCTTGGCTATGCTTAGAGATACCCCTCCCGTTTTCCTGTCATCTCCAGTCGCTCAGGCCTCCATTTCAGGGAGTTATGGAGCCTGAACATACAGCTCGAAGGCTGAACAAGGCCTTTGCTTTGGGCTGGGCAGGTGGCATCCCCATCTAGGGGCACTCCTGATCTAGAATCCTTTCTGGACAAGGCAGCATGGCCCTGGGAAGAGAGCAGGGGGCTTATGATCAGAGTCAGGACACAAATCCTAATTCTATAACCCACTGGTTGGGACTTACCCCCCTCTCTCTCCATCTCCAAACTTTAAAAAGCAGAAAAGAGTATCTGTGTCACGAGCTTGTTGCCAAGATTAAGTGAGCTGTCCCATGTGAAAGCGTCTGCAAACTGTGAGGTGCCGTGCTGATTTTTTCTGTGAAAGGCAAACAGCAGCGTGGCCTGGCATCGTGCGCCTTCTACCTACATCCCACTTGCAACCTGACCCTCATTCCCTTCTTTCCACCTTCCTTTGAAGAACTGGATGTTACAAGTTGGTGCGTACACACACACACACACACACACACACACACAAACAGCTGTCTCCTTGGAAACACGTGCTGAGGCTCCTAGAGGCATGGTGCCACCTGCCCTGCATGCAACAGGACAGCCCCATTTCATAACAGGCAGGATCTCAGCAGGACTTGCTGGGGCAGAGGCAGGGGTACAGGAAGAGAGCGCCTTGGTGTCATCCTCTTGGTGGATTGAGACAAATGAGCCAAGAGGGTGGACTCGGTGCAGCCTGGGCTCTCCTGAGCTTGGCCTGAGTAAAGGGCCCTGTGTTTGCCTCCATGCACAGCCTGGGAACCAGAGCAAAACTGAGAAATCGAGGAGTTTGCTTTCAGGGATGAGGATAGGGGAGAGGGCCTTCTACGTGCTGGACACGTTAGCTCGTTTAATCCTCACTACCTCCTTCTAAATGGTATATTTCCCCTGTTCTTCTGGTAAGAAAATGAACTCAGGGACACTGGCTACCCTCAGGGCCAGTCTCTCTCTTCTTCCTTCCCACCCTAGGAGCCCAGAGCCTTCTTCTCTACCTGTCCCCCACCCCACCCCTTCAGAGAAATGTGAGAAACAAATTCTCACCAAGTGCCAGGCATTGACGGCAGTGTCAAGGCGTGCTCCTTCCAGATGGCTAGGCTGCTACAGGACGGGCTCCTGACTTGACAGCCACCATCTCCTGAGCATGTGCCAGGACTGTACTGCATGCTCCTATGTCATTATCTGTGCAATGGCTCTGTAAGGAAGGTATGATCATCCACTCTGCAAATGAGGACATCAACGCTCAGAGAGGGAAGGCCACACAGTTGTTGAAGGATTCAAACCCAGTTCCTCCTGACACCAGGCTCGTGCCTACCCATAGGGTTCTCTGGGCTCTGAAAGCATGCCTCGGGCGGTAGCTCTTGGTCGCCCAGCCACTCATCATGTGCTTCCAGAGCATTTGCTATGCTTGGGGAGCCCGGGGTGAATGAAACCAACTCTACTCTTGCTCCCCTGGTGTTTGGATTCTAGAGGGGAGACACAATCAGCTGTGTTTAGGCAGGAGGCGCTGGTGGTCAGGACCAGCCTCTCCTTCAGTGCTGAAGAGAAGAATGCTTTTAGCACTTTTGAGAGTACTGATGAGGAGGGCAAGAATCAGAGAAGAGCCTCCACCCACCACTTCTCCCCTGGAACACACTGAGACCAAGGTACAAACCACAGAGCCCAGCCACAGGCATGTGGGCTAAAAAGGAGGGCTGCTGGCAAGGCTTGTGCGGGCAGACTTGCCGAAGGATGGCTCATGTTTGCTGTTCCAGGTTCAATTGTGAATCAAACACAGTGACTGTTATTTAACATTATTAATGCTCCAAATGCGTATCACTTAGTTCTGAAAGGTTTGGTTAACTGTTCTACTAGCACCAAGAACAAAGCAAGCCAACAAATATTTACCGATGGGGTGGGAATCTTTTAAAAAAAGAAAAAAGAAAAAAAAAAGTATATTTTTACTGAGTTACTACCCTGAACAAAGCACTGTGCCCTCCTGCATTTGATTTGGGCAAAAGACACAGATAACCGGGCTTTGTTAGAGCTCAATGGAAGAAGCCTTATCACCCTCCTGCTCTCACACATCCCAGGCCCATGTCCCATTTTCAGTAACTCAGAAAACAGAATGGGACTGTTCTACTAGGCGCTGAATACATGCCCAAACAGATCATTATAGGGTATCTGGCCAAAGGCTCCTGTGTTGGACTTTTAGCTCCTCTAAACTTCAAGTTTCAGTAAAAATAATCCAAACTGGCAAAATGGCTTCATGAAAATCACTTATTCTGCATATGCTCAACTAACAAAGTTTTTGTTTTGTTTTTGTTTTGTTTTGTTTTGTTGAGACGGAGTCTCGCTCTGTAGGCCAGGCTGAAGTGCAGTGGTGCAATCTCGGCTCACTGCAACTTCCACAGTGATTCTCCTGTCTCAGCCTCCAGAGTAGCCGGGATTACAGGTGCCTGCTACCATGCCTGGCTAATTTTCGTAGAGATGGGGTTTTGCCATGTTGGCTGGTCTTGACCTGCTGGCCTTAAGTGAGCCACCCGTCTCAGCCTGCCAAAGTGCTGGGGTTACAGGCATAAGCCACCGTGCCAGGCCGAACAAAGTTTTTAGCTTGGGCTGGTTAGCAGGTTTCTGGAACAGTAATGACTAGAATATACAGCCAGTCGTCTAGCTCTGGAAAATGGACATTTCACATCCAATCTTGTCTGTGGTTTAGACTCTAAACCCACCCTCAGGCCCGCAGCCTTGTCCTCATACCCAGAATAATTCTACTCCTGACCCAACACAGCTTGAACGGGAGGGGAAGGGTGGGTACCCACCCACTCCACACTGTATACCGTGCCAGGCAGGCACCTGGCATCACACATCACAGGTCATCCTCACAGCCACCCTGTGAGGTGGGCATATCCATCTCTGTTTCCAAGGGAAAGTAACTGAGGCTTAGGAGAAGTCGCTTGCCCACGGCCATGTGGCGGGGTCAGCAACTGAGGAGGGTCTCCCCACAAAGTCACTGCTGTCCCAGGACCCATGCTTCCCTAAAGAAACCAGTGTGGTTTTGTTTCTTGTTTTTTGTTATTTGGAGACAGGGTCTCTCTCTGTCACCCAGGCTGGAGCGCAGTGTGGCACAATCACAGCTTACTGCAGCCTTGATCTCCTGGGCTCCAGCAATCCTCCCACCTTAGCCTCCTGAATAGCTGGGGCTACAGGTGCACTACCACACTCAGCTAATATTTTTTTCTTTGAAAAAATGGAACGCTTCACAAATTTGCATGTCATCCTTGCACAGGGGCCATGAGAATCTTCCCTGTATCGTTCCAATTTTAGTATTTGTGCTGCTGAGGCGAGCACATCAGGCTAATTGTTTACTGTTTGTAGAGATGAGGTCTCACTATGTTGTCCAGGCTGGGCCGCTGTTCCACATCATACCTTTATTTTTCTCTCTTTTTTCCCCCTGAAAAACCTCTCTAATCTCTCAGCCTTTAAAGTCTTAATCATGTAATAACATGTTCTTCTTAAGGGGTTTATTTCTTCTTTTTTTTTTTTGAGACAGAGTCTCGCTCTGTCTCCCAGGCTGGAGTGCAGTGGCATGATCTCGGCTCACTGCAAGCTCCTCCTCCCGGGTTTATGCCATTCTCCTGCCTCAGCCTCCTGAGTAGCTGGGACTACAGGCGCCCGCCACCACGCCCAGCTAATTTTTTGTATTTTTAGTAGAGACGGGGTTTCACCGTGTTAGCCAGGATGGTCTCAATCTGCTGACCTAGTGATCCGCCTGTCTCGGCCTCCCAAAGTGCTGGGATTACAGGTGTGAGAAACTGCGCCCGGCCGGAGTTTCTTTCTTTGTAAGGCTCACAGACTATGGAAATTAGCTAACTACTTCTCTCAACATTTATACCCCCACTAAGATGGGGCAAGGTCACACCATTATTCCCACTTTAGTGATAGGAGACAGACAGAGAGAGAGGCCGCTGTGGTGGAGAATGAAGAGGAGAACATAATGGCTCCCACCTGCAGGATGGCACTGTTTAATGCTGCAAACTAGCAGTGTAGCTAACCTCTCACAGCTTGCAATTAAGCACGATAGAGAACGTGTTTACAATGCTCCTGCAGCATTTGTGACACATCATTTACTCTCTGGTTATCCAGGGGGAAAAAACCCTCTTTGGGAAGTGTCAGTACATGAACACCAAGTTCTGGAGGCTTAACCTGCCAGTCTCACTTCTCACCAGCATCACTTGCCTGTTAGGGTAGTTGCTCCAGGCTGGGAGATGACTGGAGTAGGCATTATTCATTTTGGATAACTACAGCTAAAAAAAGAAAATCTAAATCTTTACTTCCTCTTACTACATCCCATCTTTCTCATAAACATGTGTTAGAACCTTCCACTGTTATCATTAATCATCCTCTAATACTTTGAGAATGGGTTTTTCTTCCCAGCAATAATGTCATATTAGCCATGAGACTATATGGATATGACTCTAAGCCATCAATCAAGTCTCCTCATGGCCGAACTAGCAGGTTTTTAAAAAAGCTTCCTATATTGTTTTCTTTTTTTTTTTTTTTTTGAGACAGAGTCTCACTCTCTCGCCCAGACTAGAGTGCAGTGGCAAGATCTTGGCTCACTGTAACCTCCGCCTCCCAGGTTCAAGCAATTCTCCTGCCTCCTCCTCCGCCTCCTGAGTAGATGGGATTATAGGTGCTCACCACCATGCCCAGCTAAATTTTTTTTTTTTTTTTGAAACACGGAGTCTCCCTCTGTTGCCCAGGCTGGAGTGCAGTGGCGCGATCTTGGCTCACTGCAAGCTCCACCTCCCGGGTTCACACCATTCTCCTGCCTCAACCTCCCAAGTAGCTGGGACTACAGGTGCCCATCACACACCCAGCTAATTTTTTGTATTTTTTAGTAGAGACAGGGTTTCACCATGTTAGCCAGGATGGTCTTGATCTGACCTTGTGATCCTCCCGCCTTGGCCTCCCAAAGTGTTGGGATTATAGGCGTAAGCCACCGCACCTGGCCTATTTCTTTTTTTTTTTATTTTTTGAGACAGTCTCTCCTTTGTTGCCCAGGCTGGAGTGCAGTGGCGCGATCTCGGCTCACTGCAAGCTCCGCCTCCTGGATTCACGCCATTCTCCTGCCTCAGCCTCCCAAGTAGCTGGGACTACAGGGGCTCGCCACTGTGCCCAGCTAATTTTTTGTATTTTTAGTAGAGATGGGGTTTCACCATGGTCTCGATCTCCTGACCTCGTGATTCACCCGCCACGGCCTCCCAAAGTGCTGGGATTAGAGGCGTGAGCCACCGCGCCCAGCCTATTTCTGTATTCTTAATGGAGACAGCGTTTCACCATGTTGACCAGGCTGGTCTCAAACTCCTGACTTCAGGTGATCCACCTGCCTCAGCCTCCCAAAGTGCTGGGATTACAAGGGTGAGCCACCATGCCCAGCCCCTGTATTGATTTAATCAATTTCCTTGGAATGCCCTTTGTCTAGGTTAGCTTCCCCTAAAGATATTTAAGTTTAGCCACACACAGAATTCTCACTAACAATTCTACAATGCAACCAATTTTCTGTACACGATTAACTATTTTCACTACAGAGAGTGACACAAGCAACCTACTAACTTCTAGGATAATGGATATGCCAACAATTTTGGTAAAATTATGAAAACTACATTTGTTGAAGGTTTGCAACTGTGCACCTACACAAATTGGCTCACAGAAACCCCATAAGGTAGGCCAGGCGCCGTGGCTCACGCCTGTAATCCCAGCACTTTGGAAGACCCAGGTGGGTGGATCACCTGAGGTCAGGAGTTCGAGACTAGCCTGGCCAATGTGGTGAAACCCCCGTCTCTACTAAAAATACAAAAAATTAGCCGGGCACGGTGGCAGGCGCCTGTAGTACCAGCTACTAGGGAGGCTGAGGCAGGAGAATGGCGGGAACCCGGGAGGCGGAGCTCGCAGTGAGCCGAGATCCCACCACTGCACTCCAGCCTGGGTGACAAGAGTGAGACTCCATCTCAGAAAAAAAGAAAAATAAATAAATTAGCTGGACGTGGTGATGCATGCCTGTAATCTCAGCTACTCAGGAGGCTGAGGCAGGAGAATCGCTTGAACCCAGGAGGCAGAGGTTGCAGTGAGCCGAGATTGTGCCACTGCACTCCAGCCTGGGCAACAAGAGGAAACTGTCTCAAAAAAAAAAAAAAAAAAGAAAGAAAAAAAAACAACCCCATAAGGTAAAGCCCGCCCCAACTCCATTTGACATAAAAGGAAAAGGAGGCCTGAAAAGGTAAAACAATCGAGGCATCAGATTCAGAAAATGACTGAGGTTCAGTTAGAGTGGCAGCGAGAGCTTGAATTTTCGAATCAGACCCATCATCCTGTCCCTACCACCACCGAAAGTCCTTCAAATCTCTTGCTTTCCAGGCCTGGTCAGCTACCCAACTTCTTTTTCCTTCTCAACCCCCCACAAAATTATTTTATTTATTTTTTGAGATGAAGTCTCCCTCTGTCGCCCAGGCTTGAGTGCAGTGGTGCGATCTCGGCTCCCTGCAACCTCCCACTTCCCAGGATTCTCCTGCCTCAGCTTCCCCAGTAGCTGGGATTACAGGCGCCAGCCACCATGCCCGTCTAATTATTTCTGTACTTACAACAGTGTCGGGGTTTCGCCGTGGGCCAGGCTGGTCTCGAACTCCTGACCTCAGGTGATCCGCCCGTCTCGGCCTCCCAAAGCGCCGGGATTACAGGCGTGAGTCACCAAGCCCAGCCTCAACAAAATTCTGATTGCATCAGCTTGACAACTTTTAGCTGGCTGTGGGTGTTTGGATCATGTGTCTACCCCCTGAACCAAGGGCTATCACTATACCACCCCCCAACCCCTCCTGCTAGATGGGCTGGGCCGCTGCAGGGATGCTGGATAAACAAGCCAAGCTCTGCCTTCCGGGAGTAAACCGGGGAGTCTAATGTTGCTTGGGTTTGCAGCGGAGTCTGATTTGTACTATAAAGGGGTACAAAGTTCTGAGCGCTGTTTAGGAGCAGCTTTACATTTATGTACCGCTCGACATATTACATTTCTACAGATTCCTGCAGAACTTCCGGGGAGGATTTATATTTTAAGAGAGGAGGTGGTTCTCCCACAAAACGTGGGATCGGTACCTGGTGTCAAGGTTGTTTTTGTTTTCTAGGTAAAAGAAGGGAGAGTCCTAGAAAGGAAAAGAATTTCCCATCTGTTTGGGACTGTAGAGATTATCTAGCCCAATCTCTTAATTTTATGGCCGAGGAAACAAGTTCCAGTGAAGCAACCGGACTTTCCCAAGGTCATAAACTAGTAAGTGGGAGGGCGGAAGCATGTACCCGGGCTCTGGCTCAGGACAGAGCCTCAGGGATGCTCCCTCCACGCTAGTGTTTATCTGGATGCGTGGGCAACCCGACACCCCGCTCTGGGGCGGCCAACCCTGCTCGGGCCATCCCTACGGCTCGGCAGGTCGCGGTCCTCGGTCCTGCCCTCAGGCGACCTCTGGGTCGCGTGGGAGCCGAAGTGCGGGCTGGGCTCTGCGTCCCTGCCCCGCGACCCTGGGCAGAGTCCCCAGAACAGAAAGGCCTGTACTTCCCTTCCCCTCCCGCCCCGCCGCAGCCCCGCACGTGCGGCGCCTCGTGCACCTCCCTGGGCCCCGCCCCCGCCCTCCATTGGCTGTTCCCGCGCCTTCCTCCTCTGCCCCCACCCCACGCGACCAGACTCGGCTGCGGCTCCACGTGACCCACGGGGGGCGGTCACGCAGCGCGAGCAGTAGCTCGGATAGGTCCCCTTGGCCGGCCAGGCCGCTCCGAGCCCCGCCCCTCTTCGGTGGCGCGTCTGGAAGGTTGCAAGTCGGGGACAAGAGGGAGAGGCTGCGGTGGTTGCGGAGGGCAGGGGTTATGAAGAGGGCGGTGAAGGGGGAACACTCGTAGGAGGGGGGAACACTGGTAGGAGGGAAGGGACCGCGCCGAGGAAGGCCCACGACAAAGACTCCAGCAGGCTCCAATCAGGGGACACAGGGGCGGCGGGGGCGGGGCCTCCGCGGGGGTCCTCACCTGGCCCTGCACGTGTCTAGCTTATCCCGGCCGTCCGACCAATCAGGACCCGAGGAACTGCGCCTGCCCCTCTAGCAGTCTGGGCCAATCCAGAGCCACGATCCGGGGAAGCTGGTCTGGCCTCATGAATAATTAATATGCCAGAGCCGGTCCGCAGGCGGGGTAGCGATGGAGGGAGGCGGGGGCGCCGTTGGGCGCCTGCGCAGTAGCTGCCCGTGTCGGCAGCTGCAGCGGGTCGCACAGCTCCGGCCCATCTCGGGGGGCGGGCGGGGGAGGCGAGGGGCGCGAGCCGAGTCCGGACACGATGTCCGACGCGGGCGGCGGAAAGAAGCCGCCTGTGGACCCGCAGGCAGGACCCGGTCCGGGGCCGGGGCGCGCAGCTGGGGAAAGGGGCCTGTCGGGGTCCTTCCCCCTGGTCCTGAAGAAGCTGATGGAGAACCCCCCGCGCGAGGCGCGCCTCGGTGAGGGCGGGGGGGGGGTGGTCCGCGCGGGCCTGGGGGCGGGGCTTATACAGGGGCGGGGCCTCGTGAGGGCGGGGCCGGGGAGGCTGGGGGTCAGGGAACAGTGGTCCAGCGGGCCAGCGGAGGGGGATGGGGCCCGGATGACAAGGAGCTTGGAGGACGAGGCCACGGGGCTGGGGACAGAGGGTCAGGGGCGAGCTGAGACGGTGGGTCTGGCGGGAGAGAATGGTGGGGCGGTTTGAGGAGGCGGAAGGGGATCGGGAGCAGTCACTTAAATGACGCTCCGGGGCCCCTCCCCCGGAGCCACCTGCATCGGAGTCACTTGGGATGCCTGTTTAAAACGCCGGTTTCTGCACCCCACCCAGTCTGCGGTCACCGGGACAGGGGTCTTGCATTTTAAGGAGCACCCCACCGCACCCCTATTATTTTCTAAGTACACCAAAGTTTAGGAAGCGCAGGTCTACGGTAGCGGACTGTCATCGTACCTTACCCCTCCCGGGGGGACCTGGCTTCCTCCCTGGGTGTGAGTAGCCGCAGCTGCTAGGTCCACGCGGGAGCCATTCTGTTGAGGGGCTTCTGCTGAGCGGGTGGGGGAGGGGTGTGGGCGAGGAGTGCGGGGCGCCTTGGGAGGGGAGTTTTGGGCCAGGCAGGGAAAGGATGAGGGTCAAATGAGGCCACTGAGGCCCTTCGCCTGGTTGGTTGTGGCTGACCTTAGACTCTGGGGCCACGGCGGCAGGACTGAGCTTCATCTTTTTGCCTAGGCCACAAACATCCCTGGGGCATATGTGGAAAGCAGGTCTGGCCTTGTTTTTCACCCTGGGAGATGGGGTACAGGGAGCAGCAGGAGGGCCGCCTGTGGTGGGGATGTGGGTGCACTGAGGTATACTTTGAGTGTGAGACCTTTGCATTTCTAAGAGCCATCAGTAATTCAGGATTTGGGAAAGGGATAGGCCTTCGAGAGTTATCTGGCCTGGGGAATGGATTTTCCTTTTCAAAATGCCGTTTCTCTTCCTTTCCTGGGTGTGTTCTGAGGCTCCCATCCCTGTGGCTGTCACTGTTGAGTTATAAATAGCTTCAGCACATCAGGTGAGGCCAGCCTCTCTCCTCCTGCTTTGGGACCTCATGTGCACAAACCCTTTTGTTTGTTTTTGAGACCATGCTTTGTTCCAAATCTGAGGCTGAGACAAGCTGCAGTGACAGGTGCACACATCTGACAGTTTCTTGTTTGAGATTACCAGGTAATAACCATCCATAACAAGAATTCTGCCCGATATTCGCAGACTGCTGGCAAAGCACGCTGACATCATCTTATTTCATTAATGGTCCTAGAGGGTATTCTCCCCACTTCCCAGATGAAGAAAATTGAGGCTCAGGGAGGTGAGGGTGCTTCCTCAAGGTCACACAGCTAGACCTTTGACATTCAGTTTGGTGCTCTTTCTTCTGTATCACGCTGGCAGCCACTGTTGCATGACCTGAGTGATGGAGTAAATCTTTTATCTCTTACAATTTAAAATTCCACTTTACAAAAACAGTGATTTAAAGTATCCTTAATTGTTTAGGCCAGGCAAAACCTGGAACTTACTGTTGCCTGTCCTTAGTATGGCTGCTTTTCTATCTCCTGCCTTCTCCTGCCTCCTTTGATCCCAAATGACCCCACCTGATATGGGTCACAGTCATTTCTGAACAGAGTGAGGAGACCAGCTCTCAGGGGAGGAGAGCAGGAAGGCCATCTGGCCCACCCAGCCCACCGAGGCTTGACTTTCTTACTTCCCAGTTGGCTTTAAACCAAAGCCTGGTATAGAAAGCAGTTGCAGGAATTCAGGTTAATTTGTATTAGAAAGCCATGACCAAGTTGTTTGTCAAAACCTCTACCTTCTTAACTCACTGGGTGTGTTCATTTGTGTTGGACCAACAAGCTACTATTTGGTCTGGGAGTCTGTGCGTGACTGGTTTATTTCCAACTTAATCATATTTGATTTCTCCTTTTCACTTATAAATCCAGAGTTCAAAATTGTCTCCCTCAATTTTGAAAACCCATCATGAGCTTGTCATGATTTTATTTCCCACTTCCCTGATTAGCCTCCTTGTCACTTTGATTTCCTTCCAACCTTGTCACATTGCTCTCTTGTCTTTTTCAAATTGCTCCCTCTTGGGTATCTATACATGTAACTTTGTGACTGAGACAATTAGGCAGATCCAGTCCCCACTAATTGATTAGTTTTGCTTTGGATAGGAACAGTCTTTTTTCTTCAGCTCCACCCCTCTCCTTCCTCCCAGAAAACCTGCTTTCAGTCTTTTCTGCTTATTCAGGGATAAAGGTCTCTTGAAATGGTTGCTTTGAAAAGGGTCCTGAAAAGACATCTCCAGGCCCTTTCTAATAACCTGAATCTGTTTGCAAATCCAATATTTTACATATATTTTTCTATAGTCCACCGTCTGCCTACCCTTTGGTGGACCCTTGAGATCTAGAAATAAATCAGTTCATACACACAATGAGCCCACAGTAACAATGATGCCTGCAGTATGCCAGGAACACTGTAAAGACACTTTTTTTTGGTCTTTTGAGGTGGACTTCGGCTCTCGTCCAGGCTGGAGTGTAGTGGTACAGTTTCGGCTCACTGCAAACCTCTGCCTCCCGGGTTCAAGCGATTCTCCTGCCTCAGCCTCCCAAGTAGCTGGGATTACAGGCATGCACTACTGTGCCTGGCTGATTTTTTGTATTTTTAGTAGAGACGGGGTTTCACCATGTTGTTCAGACTGATCTCAAACTCCTGACCTCAGGTGATTGGCCCGCATCGAACTCCCAAAGTGCTAGGATTATAAGCTTGAGCCACCGCGCATGGCTGTAAAGACACATTCCAGTGGTATCTCTGGCTAGGCGCAGTGGCTCACGCCTGTAATCCCAGCAGTTTGGGAGGTCGAGGCGGGCGGATCACCTGAGGTTGGGAGTTCGAGACCAGCCTGACCAACATGGAGAAACCCCATCTCTCTACTAAAGCAAAATTAGCCAGGCGTGGTAGCGCTTGTCTGTAATCTCAGCTACTTGGGAGGCTGAGGAAGCAGAATCACTTGAACCCGGGAGGCAAAGGTTGTGGTGAGCCGAGACCGCGCCATTGCACTCCAGCCTGGACAACAAGAACGAAACTCTGTCTCAAAAAAAAAAAGTTATCTGTAATCGTCACCGAAGAAACAGCTTTATCCTTATGTACAGTGGAGGACACCAAGACTCAGAGAGGTTAAGTAATGTGGCTAAGGTCACACATCAAACAGCGAGTGGCAAAGCTGGTACTCCTCCCTGGGCTGGGTTGCTGTGGAGAAGCATAACTGGAGGGAACAGGACAGGGGAACACAAAAGTTCTTGGCCTGAAGATCTCAGCCCTTTGTAAGCTAAAGTATCCGGAAAGGTCAGAGACTCCATTTCCCTCCTTGTAGTCTCTCTCCTGCAGATGCTAATCCTACAGCCTATTCTGTTTTTGTTTTTGTTTTTTTGTGATGGAGTTTCGGTCTTTGTGGCCCAGGCTTGGGGGTGCGGTGGCGTGATCTTGGCTCACTGCAACCTCTGCCTCCCAGGTTCAAGCGGTTCTCCTGTCTCAGCCTGGCCAACATGGTGAAACCCCATCTCTACTAAAATGCAAAAAATAGCTGGGCATGGTGGCACATGCCTGTAATCCCAGCTACTCGGGAGGCTGAGGCACGAGAATCGCTTGAACCGGGAGGTGGAGGTTGCAGTGAGCCAAAATTGGGCCACTGCACTCCAGCCTGGGTGACGAGCAAAACACTGTCTCAAAAAAATATAAAATAAAATAAATAATGAATTAACCCTATGACCACTTAAGGTCTCAGAGCATGTGGTGAGCCTTCTGGGAAGGCCATGCATGGATGAGGATGGGATGCCATGTCTAAAGGAAAATAGCCGGGCCTGGTTCAAGTGTGAGCTTTTAACTGGAGAATAGAGTGGGCTCTTGAAATGCATGGATTGGAATCGGGGCTCTGAGAAAGATGGGCCAGGTCTGTGAGACTCACTGCCCACTTCCTGGGATTGAGTTAATCTGTTGTGTGGTATTTCATCGCAGATTTTGTTTCTGCAGATAAGGAAAAGGGGAAGGAAAAGCTGGAGGAGGACGAGGCCGCAGCCGCCAGCACCATGGCCGTCTCAGCCTCCCTCATGCCACCCATCTGGGACAAGACCATCCCATATGACGGCGAATCTTTCCACCTGGAGTACATGGACCTGGACGAGTTCCTGCTGGAGAATGGCATCCCCGCCAGCCCCACCCACCTGGCCCACAACCTGCTGCTGCCTGTAGCAGAGTTAGAAGGGAAGGAGTCTGCCAGCTCTTCCACAGCGTCCCCACCATCCTCTTCCACTGCCATCTTTCAGCCCTCTGAAACCGTGTCCAGCACAGGTTGGTGAAAGGCCATCGGGCAGGGCCACCTGTCCCATACAAGGAAGTCCATTTCCCACTGAGGGCTGCTTGTGTCCATGTACCCAGTGAGTCCCTTCTCTGAGGGGAAGTCCTGGTGGGGCTGCAGTGTGGAGAAACTCTTCACTCCCCACCCTTCTGCACGGTTCCCTAAGACTGGAGATAAAAACAGTGGTCATGTCTTCGGCAGTTGGAACCTTTTTGTTGGTTGGTGTGCTGCAAACAGTCAGGACGGGACCTTCTAGGCCAAAGCATTACAGGATAGAAATCCCATTCATTCTGCATTTCCTCAATGCTGCCCTTTTTTTTTTGAGACGGAGTCTCGCTTTGTTGCCCAGGCTGGAGTGCAGTGCCTTAATCTTGGCTCACTACCACCTCCGTCTCCTGAGTTCAAGCAGTTCTCTGCCTCAGCCTCCCAAGTAGCTGGGATTATAGGCACCAGCCACCACGCCTGGCTAATTTTTGTATTTTTAGTAGAGACGGGGTTTCACCATGTTGGCCAGTCTGGTCTCGAACTCCTAACCTCTGGTGATCTGCCCGCCTCAGCCTCCCAAAGTGCTGGGATTATAGGCATAAGCTACCATGCCTAGCATTAATTTTTGTATTTTTAGTAGAGATGGGGTTTTGCCATATTTGTCAGGCTGGTCTTGGCTCACTGCAACCTCCACCTCCTGGATTGAAGCGATTTTTATTTTTAGTAGAGACGGGATTTCGCCATATTTGTCAGACTGGTCTCAAACTCTTGACCTCAGGTGATCGACCACCTTGGCCTCCCAAAGTGGGGAATGCTTTCTTTGTGCCAGGGCATAAGCAGTATTCAAGTCCTATAATTACCTACTAGCCTGGGAAACAGAGTGAGATGCCATCTCAAAAAAAAAAAAAAAAAAAGAAAGCATTCCTACCACCTGGCCAGGACAAACATCATCTTCAGAGTCTGTCCTTACTCCTCCTCCTTTTTACATTTTACCTCTGGGGGTTTGTTTTCATGCCCCTTGGACATGAACATACCAAAGGAGACATGACTCCTGTTTTGGGGCCTCTGCAAAGCTTTCTCCAGGCTCCGAGGCATACAGGCTGATAGCTCCTGCCATCCGGTATGTCACCGCAGGAATCCACACCCAATAAATTCTCACACTGTATTTTTTTTCTTTTTATTATGGAAATTTTTTCAAAAAAAATATAAAAGAGATGACTATAATGAACCTCTATGTAACCATCACCCAGCTTCAACAATTCTCAACTCAGAAGCAGTTATTTGCAATCAAATTATAAGTATTTCAATGTGTATCTAAAATATAAGGGTTCTTTTAAAAAGACGTAAGGAAAATACTAGTTCTACATCTAAAGTTGACAATAAATCCATCAACATTCAGATTCCCAAAGTTGTCTCATAAACAGTATTTTACAGGCTGGGCGTGATGGCTCACGCCTGTAATCCCAGCTCTTTGGAAGGCCAAGATGGGCAGATCACGAGGTCAGGAGATCGAGACCATCCTGGCTAACACGGTGAAACCCCATCTCTTCTAAAAATACAAAAAAATTAGCTGGGCGTGGTGGCGGGTGCTTGTAGTCACAGCTATTTGGGAGGCTGAGGCAGGAGAATGGTGTGAACCCAGGAGGCGGAGCTTGCAGCAAGCCGAGATCGCGCCACTGTACTCCAGCCTGGGCGACAGAGCAAGACTCCGTCTCGAGAAAACAAAAACAAAAAAACATGGTATTTTACAGTTTATTTGTTTGAGTCAGGATCCAGACAAGGCCTATACATTGCATTTGGTTGATATGTCTTTTCAGTATATCTATAGGCTCTCTTCTTTTTTTATTTTTTCCCCCAATTTGTTAATAAACCAAATCATTTGTCCTGTAGAGTTTCGCATGTGCTGGCTTTTGCTGGCTGTATTTTTTTTTTTTTTTTTGGAAACGGTGTCTCGCTCTGTCTCCCAGGCTGGAGTGCTGTGGCGTGTTCTCAACTCACTGCAACCTCTCCCTCCCAGGTTCAAGCAATTCTCCTGCCTCACCCTCCTGAGTAGTTGAGATTACAGGCACGCACCACCATGCCCAGCTAATTTTTGTATTTTTTTAGTAGAGATGGGGTTTCACCATGTTGGCCAGGCTGGTCTTCAACACCTGATCTAAGTAATCCACCTGCCTCAGCCTCCCAAAGTGCTGGGGTTACAGGCATGAGCCACTGCGCCCCGCCCTTTTTTTTTTTTTTTTGGAAATGGAGTCTCGCTCTATCACCCAGGCTGGAATGCAGTGGTGCGATCTTAGCTCACTGCCATCTCCGCCTCCTGGATTCAAGTGATTCTCCTGCCTCAGCATCCCAAAAATTAGCTGCACACTGACCACCATGCCCAGCTAATTTTTGTATTTTTAGTAGAGACGAGGTTTCACCAAGTTGGCCATGCTGGCCTTGAACTCCTAACCTCAAGTGACCTGCCCCTTCGGCCTCCCAAAGTGCTGGGATTACAGGTGTGAGCCACTGTGCCCGGCCTGTAGTTGAACTTTCTATAAATAGAGTTACATAATATGTCCTCTCTTTTGTTTTTAACTATTATAAGCTAATTACATTTATACGTACTTACACTTATAACTTTCTATAGCTAGCTTTATAGTACAAATATAAATTATGTAGGCATCAGAATCTCTTTACACTGACAAAATAGTTTTACAGAACAAATTTATGAAATATTCTTGACAGACAAAAATCACAATACAAATGAAGTAAGATTTATATTGAAGAATTGTACACATGGTAGAAATGAAAGGAGACGTCTGGGCACAGTGGCTCAGGCCTGTAATCCCAGCACTTTGGGAGGTCAAGGTGGGTAGGTCACCTGAGGTCGGGAGTTTGAGACCAGCCTGGCCAATATGGTGAAACCCCGTCTCTACTACAAATACAAAAAATTAGCCAGGCGTGGTGGCACACACCTGTAATCCCAGCTACTTAGGAGGCTGAGGCAGGAGTATCACTTGAACCCAGGAGATGGAGGTTGCAATGAGCCGAGATCATGCCATGTTCCAGCCTGGGCAACAGAGCGAAACTCTGTCTTAAAAAAAAGAAATGAAAGTAGAATTCCTCCTTTTAATTTTTCAATTCCTCTATAGAAACAAAACATCAGGCCACGCGCGGTGGCTCACGCCTGTAATCCCAGCACTTTGGGAGGCCAAGGCAGGCAGATCACAAGGTCACGAGATCAAGACCGTCCTGGCTAACACGGTGAAACCCTGTCTTTACTAAAAATACAAAAAAATTAGCTGGGCGTGGTGGCAGAGGCCTGTATCCCTAGCTATTTGGGAGGCTGAGGCAGGAGAATGGCATGAACCCGGAAGGCAGAGCTTGCAGTGAGCCAAGATCGCGCCACTGCACTCCAACCTGGGCAACAGAGCAAGACTCCGTCTCAAAAAAAAAAAGAAAAAGAAAAAAAACATCAATAGTATATATATAATATATTTTTTATTTAGAGACAGGGTCTCACTGTTGCCCAGACTGGCCAACAGTGCAGTAGTGTGATCATAGCTCACTATCATTTCAAACTCCTGGGCTCAGGCAATCCTCCCACCTCAGCCTCCTGAGTAACTAAGACTAAGGCATGCACCACCACACCACCTAATTTTTTTTTTTTTTTTTTTTTTGAGACAGAATCTCACTCTGTCAGCCAGGCTAGAGTGCAGCAGCGGGATTTCGGCTCGCTGCAAGCTCCGCCTCCCGGGTTCACACCATTCTCCTGCCTCAGCCTCCCGAGTAGCTGGGACTACAGGCGCCCACCACCACGCCCGGCTAATTTTTTGAATTTTTACTAGAAATGGAGTTTCACTGTGTTAGCCAGGATGGTCTTGATCTCCTGACCTCGTGATTCACCCACCTCAGCCTCTCAAACTCCTAGGATTATAGGCGTGAGCCCGGCCCCCACCACCTAATTAAAAAAAATTTTTTTGGGCCAGACACAGTGGCTCACGCCTGTAATCCCAGCACGTTGGGAGGCTGAGGCAGGCGCACATCATGAAATGAAGAGATTGAGACCGGCCAGGTGTGGTGGAGAATGGCTAGGTCATTGGACGTGCGTATGTTCAGCTTGTGTAGACCCTGCCAAATAGTGTACAAAGTAGTGAAGGCAGGTGAATCATGAGGTCAGGAGATCGAAACCATCCTGGCCAACATAGTGAAACCCCGTCTCTACTAAAAATACAAAAATTAGCCAGGCGTGCTGGTGGGCGCCAGTAGTCCCATCTACTTGGGAGGCTGAGGCAGGAGAATAGCTTGAACCCAGGAGACTGTGGTTGCAGTTAGCTGAGATCATACCACTGCACTCCACCCTGGGAGACAGAGTAAGACTCCTGAAAAAAAAAAAAAAGGACTAAATGACTAGATGGCACAGTGACAGACATGTCTCAGGGACTCAGAAGTGGAACCCAGGCCTACGCGGTCACTCACGCTTGTGCCAGCATTTTGGGAGGCCAAGGCGGGTGGATCACTTGAGCTCAACAGTTCAAGAGCAGCCTGGCCAACATGGCGAAACCTTGTCTCTGCTAAAAATACAAAAACTAGGCAAGTGTGGTGGCTCATGTCTGTTGTCTCTGCTACTCGCAAGGCTGAGTCAGGGGAATCACTTGAACCGGGGAAGTGGAAGCTGCAGTGAGCCAAGATTGTATCACCGCACTCTATCCTGAGCGACAGAGCAAGACTCAGTCTCAAAAAAAAACAAAGTGGAACCTGGCCAGGTGCAGTGGCTCACACCTGTAATCCCAGCACTTTCAGAGGCAGAGGCAGGAAGATCATTTGAGCCCTGGAGTTTGAGACCAACCCTGGCAACATAGTGAGACCCTGTCTCTACAAAATAAAAAAAAAAATTAGCCAGGCATGTTGTTGTGCACCCGCGGTCCCAGCTAATCAGGAGGCTAAGGCAAGAGGATCACTCCAGCCCAGGAGGTCAAGGCTGCAGTGAGCCATGTTCACACCACGGTACTCCAGTCTAGGTGACAGAGTGAGACCCTGTCTCAAAAAAAAAAAAAAAAAAAAAAAAAAAAATTGGAACCCATTTCCGTTCTTCAGTCTGTGTCCCTGGAGAGATGCAGCTGTTTCTCATTAGTGGAGATCTTGAAATCACAGAAGTTAAGGGAATATAAAAATTTAATGTTTTAGGCCACGCGCGGTGGCTCACGCCTATAATCCCAGCACTTTGGGAGGCTGAGGCGGGCAGATCAGGAGATCAGAAGATCCATACCATCCTGACTAACACGCTGAAACGCCGTCTCTACTAAAAATACAAAAAAAAATAGCCAGGCTTGGCCGGGCTCGGTGGCTCAAGCCTGTAATCCCAGCACTTTGGGAGGCCGAGACCGGCGGATCACGAGGTCAGGAGATCGAGACCATCCTGGCTAACACGGTGAAACCCCGTCTCTACTAAAAAATACAAAAAACTAGCCGGGCGAGGTGGCGGGCTCCTGTAGTCCCAGCTACTCGGGAGGCTGAGGCAGGAGAATGGCGTAAACCCGGGAGGCGGAGCTTGCAGTGAGCTGAGATCTGGCCACTGCACTCCAGCCCGGGGACAGAGCGAGACTCCGTCTCAAAAAAAAAAAAAAAAAAAAAAAATAGCCAGGCTTGGTGGTGGGCGCCTGTGGTGGCGGGCGCCTGTAGTCCCAGCTACTTGGGAGGCTGAGGCAGGAGAATGGCATGAACCGGGGAGGCGGAGCTTGCAGTGAGCCAAGGTCGCACCACTGTACTCCAGCCTGGGCGACAGAGCGAGACTCAGTCTCAAAAAAGGAAAAAAAATTTATGTTTTGCTTAACATTTCTGGAGGGGGTGGAAACAATTGGAAAACCCTGTTTTTTTTCAGGGGCTTCTCTTTCCTTTTGAGCGTTCTGTTCCTGAAGGAAAGAATTCTTTGAATGTTTGTGTTGTGGAATTGAACCATGTGCCAGTCTGGCTTAGGGGTTGGTACTGTTGGGGTTTTCTTCTCCCCAAGCAGCAGTGGCTTATGCAGCCTTGAGGTTCAAGCAGGTCTCTGGCTGTGTGGCGTGGGTCTTCTCTGTCCAGTGGGCTGCTTCAGGAGCGAGCACCTGTGTCTGTGTCTTTCAGAATCTTCCCTGGAGAAGGAGAGGGAGACTCCCAGTCCCATTGACCCCAACTGTGTGGAGGTGGATGTGAACTTCAATCCAGACCCCGCTGACCTGGTGCTCTCCAGTGTGCCAGGCGGGGAGCTCTTCAACCCTCGGAAGCACAAGTTTGCTGAGGAGGACCTGAAGCCCCAGCCCATGATCAAAAAGGCCAAGAAGGTCTTTGTCCCTGATGAGCAGAAGGTAACCTGTTATTCCTTATAAGTAAAGATGCAACATTGGTTCAAGAGCCTAGGGGCTATGGCTTCTCGAATTTGATTTTATCTGGAGAGCCTTCCCTCCTTGTGACACCATTTGGAAAGACATAAGTTCAGTGTTTAAAGCCATGTCTTGCAGCGGTTTGGTAGAAAGAAAAGGAGTCATGTGGCATTTGGCCCCAGTGTGACTCCCTGTAGTTTCTCTCTCCTTCCCCGGGCCATTGGCTGTGTTGATGTTCCTGCCTCCCTGGCTGTAGCCCAGCCACTGGGCAAGAGCTCACTAGGCCACAGGAACTGGGGTTGAAAAAGTCCTTGCTTTGAAGGACAAAGGATTGATTGTATGTTGCCATCCCCAGGGATGAGCAAGCTGGTGGTGCTGTTAGGAACTGGTGGAAAGAAGGAATTTTGCAGTTTTCCATCCTTTCCTATGAAAAACTTACAGCAAGGATTTTTCATCCAAATCCTTGGAGTCAGGCAGACCTGGGTTCAAACTCCATGTTGCCATCTGTGGCCTAGCTGTGCCTCAAGTTCCTCATCTGTAAAATGGGAACAACTGAACCTGCCTCCCGGGGAAGTTTCTGAGACTTTAATAATGATGTGATGATCGTGGTAAATATTTAGATGGTACTCACTGTAGGCCAGGCACTGATTTTTGTTTCGTTTGGTTTGGTTTGGTTTTTGAGACAGAGTCTCACTCTGTCACCCAGGCTGGAGTGCAGTGGCGTGATCTCAGCTCACTGCAACTTCCACCTCCCGGGTTCAACTGATTCTTGTGCCTCACCCTCCTGAGTAGCTGAGGTTACAGACACGCACCACCATGCCCAGCTAATTTTTGTATTTTTAGTAGAGATGGGGCTTCATCATATTGACCAGGCTGGTCTTGAACTCCCAACCTCAAGTGATCCACCTGCCTCGGCCTCCCAAAGTGCTGGGATTACAGGAGTGAGCCACCATGCCTAGCCTATTATTTCTCATTGTAAAGATAAGGGACCTGTGATATTGAGGGGTTAAAGTACTTGCAGTTTCACTGCTAGTAATCTTGGAGAGCCAAGATCTCAACTCGGGGAACTAGGCCCTTACCCACAACCAAAATGCCTAAGTGAGGCAAGGGTGTGGATAGTGCAGTGCTTTGTGCTGGAGCAGCAGGTACCAGGCCTCCAGGAGATGGGTCTCCTTCTCTTCACCATGTAACCTACCAAATAACTTTTGTTTCTCATCCTGCCCCCGAGGAAAGGGCAGTCCCCTCGATGTGCCCTGGTTTGTGCTGCTCCCTCCCTGGTATCCCCGCTTTAGTTGTGGCCACACCAGATGAGTTAGGGGGATCCAGGTGGTGGGAGTGGAAAAATTGGGTTCTTTCGTGGGGAAAGACAAGAGACTCACAGAGGGCACTTCCACACAGGATGAAAAGTACTGGACAAGACGCAAGAAGAACAACGTGGCAGCTAAACGGTCGCGGGATGCCCGGCGCCTGAAAGAGAATCAGATCACCATCCGGGCGGCCTTCCTGGAGAAGGAGAACACAGCCCTGCGGACGGAGGTGGCCGAGCTACGCAAGGAAGTGGGCAAGTGCAAGACCATCGTGTCCAAGTATGAGACCAAATACGGGCCCTTGTAACCCGTGCCCCCCGCCCGGGCAGGGCACTGCCTGCACCTCAGACCTCTGCCTGGGGGCTCCCTGAAACCCCTCACACGCGTGGAGACTTATGACTCGTCGTGGGCGCATGGCGGCGCACCTGCTGCAGGAGCGGCCACGTCTCAGCTTCATTATACCACGGCCCGCGCACGTGGCGACGTCCCTGGGGGGCCAGTCTCCTCACTGGTGGGGAATGCAAGAGAATGCATAGACGGGTGACTCGGCCTTAGTTTCTATTCTTGGATGTCCCAGTTGAATCGGAAGGGGACCTCTGGAGTACACACCTCTCTTTCCCAGGCACTCAGGGTCCCTGGACTCTCTCTCAGTCTCCAGCCTGGGCTGCCGAGGGCTATCTCTGCAGAATGAGTTGTGATCATTGTCACCCTATGTCTTCTCAGGTAGCAGGGTGCATTTCCACTCAAGGTGTGTCTGTCACGCACCTCATCCTCCCCAGACAGTCTGAGTAATATCTGTTCCCATCTTCCTTGGAGGCAGAAGGACACACCAACTCCTCCGTCAGTGTTGCATGGGTGGCAGGCTGCAGGAGTGGGGTCTCTGCACAGCCTGGGATGGGGCTTGAGGCTGGCGCCTGCAGCAGAAGTGCACCCAGCCTTTCTCAGCTCCTGCGCCCCTTTTCCCTTATGGCTCTGAGGCCATTGGCTCTCTGCATTTCATTGGCTGTGGAGGAGAGACTCCCAGGATGACTGCTCTCTGAGCCCTGAGTGCCAGGGCCGAGGGAGGCCTTTTCATTTCCTTTCCAGGCTACTCAGAGGCCACCTTCTGAAGCTTGTTTGTCCCACTGCACCAGGCCTCTGGGCCTGCTGTTTCTTTCCACCCAGTGTCCAGTCTTGGACCATAGATTTAAAAGGAAAACCCCTCTTATCTAGGAGGCTTTAACTTCCTGGACCCCAGGATTCACCTTCCTAGTGGTGTTTAGAAAATGCCTCCATAGCCCCCTTCCACCATGGGCACGAGAACTGTGGTGTGTTTCTTGAGAAGCTCCCTTTTTTTCTTGCTCTGCTCACCAGTGTGGCCTGGGCTAGAGTGCACTCTCCCTGGGGGCATCGAGGGCCTCGCAATTCTTGCTTCAGGATCCCTCCCATGCGAGCTGCTTGGAGGGTGTCAGCAGGGCAAGACACCTAGTCTAGAGTCACCAAGGTCACAGTGCCACTTTTACAGGATAGCAGGCTGTTAGGATGTTTACACAGGCCTAGGGTCCCCTCAGTCTTAGTCTCAGGAGACGGGGGCCACTCGTGAGGCTGGCCATGCTGTGGCTTCTCACAGCTGTGGCCTCCCCTGCCTCACAACGACTCCTTTCTCTTGTGTGGCTGGACTTGCCCTTTTGCTGTGCTCAGAAGATTCACCGAGGAAATTCATGGAAGCCTCTGCTCATTTGGGTCACTGGGGCACCCCTGAGATGGGTGTGTTTATTTGCTCAGGGTGGGCAGCCTGTGGTGAAGAGGAGACAGAGGCGATGGGCATGCTTTGCCCTCCGTAACACTGGCTTTATTTACCGTGGTGGTTCAGAGTCCCGGGCCCCGACTTCTAAAGACTTTTCATAACAGGTGTTAAGACCAAGGCGTGGACCTCACCCCAGGGGAATGCCACGGCCCTTCGGGGACCTCACACCCACCTCTCCGGGGGACTTGACAAGGGGCTCTGAGGCCAAGGGAGGTCACTCCTCTCGCCAGGCCCCTGACTTTTACTTTGTGGTTCTCTAAAAACCATGTACACACTTTCACTCTATTGTAACCACACAGGGCAGGCGCATCCAGCATGTCAGTGTCCTGCCCCGGGCAGCTCTCCCTCCCGGGCACGCTCCCTCTGGCCTGGTGGATCACCAAGAGGGCGGTTCTCATTTTGTTATTAGTGGAAGAGCCTCGAGCTTAAAAGCTCTTCATTTTCTTTGCCGGAAAGTATATGGTTTGTGTTTTTGCAGTTTTATTTTTTTAAGGATGGACACTAAATCTCTGGTGTCCATGTTCCGAGCCCAGTGGCTGGGATGGTGGCTCGATGTCTCTCCTCTTTATCCCGCCCTCTGCCTGTTTGGTGCCCTCCCTTCTTTCCCCCAGGCAGTGGGTATCGGGTTCTTTCCCAAAGTGCTTACTTGGAAAGAGTACGGCTGCTGGACTCTTTTCGAAATGCCCCTCTGAGTCAGGAGCCTGGTGGGGACAAGATGGAGGATGTCCACAGAGGCTGACCTGTGGGGGAAAAGAAGTGCTCAGGTAAGGCTGTCTCCTCTCCTGTCCTAAAAATCCGTGCTTGCAGGAGAGGGTTGGTGCCTGCTCAGTTTCTCTCGAGGGAATGGGAGTCTCTTGGCTCCCTCCTGGGCCTTCTGCTTCTTGGAGGCCGACCGCTGGACACTGAGGCTCCTGTGCTTGGATCTTTGACATCTGTAAATCATTGGAGGCTAGAGAAGCTGACTTTACCTTGGCTTTCCGTGGGTTCCGATGGGCTTGGAAGTACCATCTAATTCCTAAGCATCCTGTCTAAAGCTTTGTGGCACCCTCAGCGCAACCTCAGAACAGACAAATCATGAATGAGCTGGAACTTTGCAGGAATATTCATATTATAAATGTCTCATGTGATGGAGGAACATGTGCATTTAGAGAGAGGGAGAGTTTTCAAGGTTTACGGCAACTTTGTGGAGGACTTGGGTAACTCTTACCCTTGGTCAAAGGAAGAGGTTTGCCTGTCTGGCTTCTGAGGTTGGAGGGGGCACTTAGCAGTGAACCTTAAGTCTGGGTACATGTAACCCTGCTGAGAGGGGCTGTGCAGGCCGCTCCTGCGGTCCTCTGGCCTGAGGCAGGGCAGCAGGCATGCAAGCCAGTGGGGGAAAACCCCTCTGAAGCTGGGCAGCCCTCTACCTGGGCCCCGGGAGCCGTGCTCCTTGGAACGCAAAGGGCCGAGGAGCATCTGGTTTTCATGGCAAAGCTCTACCCCAGAGCTCCTTTAACATCTGCTAATTAAGTGCAATAAATTTTTCTAGAAAATGGCAAAGATGACTTCCAGGTGGATATTGCTCTCTTACGGTGTTGGGGATGCCAGAACACCACTTGGTTTTATTTTTCTAAGTGCATGTGATGTGATAGAGTGTGTGGGGCTCTGTGTCCTTCCCTGGGAGCTGGCATTCCAGCGGGCCCCTCTCTTCTTTACCTTTGTTGGGGGAAGGAGGCAAGAGAAAAATCCCTTCTTCCCAGCCAGAGAGGGCAGAAGCAGACCGTAGCCCATTGGCCTTATGTGCGTGTGTGCGTGTGAGTGTGTCACTGCTGGTGGGCCGGAGTGATGTGGTGGGAGGGAAGCCGGGAATGTATCCTTTTCAGACAAAATTAAATATTTTGAAATGAGAATGTTGGGACTGTCTTTTCTGTCCTTCCCCGCACCCCCAATCTCGAGTTTCCTCTCTTGACTGTTGGCCTAGGAGCTGTAGAGTCAAGCTGGAAAACTATCTCATTAGAATCCACCCCAGACACCCCTTTCATCATAGTCCAGACACTCTTAGCATCTGACCCCAACCACTCTGCCTCAGTTTCCTCATCTATCAGATGGAAGTGATTCTTGCCCTGCTTATATTGAGGAGGGACAGATACCAGACCAAAAGTAGTTGGAACAGATAAAAGTGCTAAACAACTAGAAGGCAGACAGGGAGCTGCTTATGACAAGTGTTCTCAAATAGAGAATGCGTGATGGCAGCTCTGTAAAGAAAAGAAAGGGCCAGGCGCAGTGGCTCATGCCTGTAATCCCAGCACTTTGGGAGGCCAAGGCGGGCGAACCACAAGGTCAAGAGTTCAAGACCAGCCTGGCCAATATGGTGAAACCCCATCTCTACTAAAAATACAAAAAAATTAGCCAGGCATGGTGGCAGACACCTGTAATCCCAGTTACTCAGGAGGCTGAGGCAGGAGAATCACTTGAACCCGGGATGCAGAGGTTGCAGTGAGCCGAGACCATGCCACTGCACTCCAGCCTGGGCAACAGAGCGAGACTGTCTCAAAAAAAAAGAAAGGCAGGCACAGTAGTTCACACCAGTAATCCAAGCACTATGGGAGGCCAAGGAAGGCAGATCACTTGAGGTCAGGAGTTTGAGTCCAGCCCGGCCAACATGGTGAATCCCTGTCTCTACTAAAAATATAAAAATTAGCTGGGCATGGTGGTGCAGGCCTGTAATCCCAGCCACTTGGGAGGCAGAAGCTGGAGAATTGCTTGAACCTGGGAGGTGGAGGATGCAATGAGCCGAGACTGCACCACTGCACTCCAGCCTGGGCGATAGTGTGACACTCTGTCTCAAAAAAAACAAAACAAGAAGACTGAAGAGTTGGATCCTTTTAGTGGGACTCCAAGGGTTTTCCTTTTCTCCTGTTCTTTGGCTATAAAATATTCTTTTTTTCTTTTTTTTTTTTTTTAAAGACAGAGTCTCTCTGTCACCAGGCTGGAGTGCAGTGGCGCGACCTCGGCTCACTGCACCTCTGCCTCCCAGGTTGAAGCGGTTCTCCACCTCAGCCTCCCAAGTAGTTGGGACTACAGGCGCATGCCATTATGCCTGGCTAATTTTTTTTTATTTTCAGTAGAGACAGGGTTTCACCATGTTGGCCAGGCTGGTCTGGAACTCCTGAGTTCCGGCAATCCACCCACCTCGACCTCCTAAAGTGCTGGGATTACAGGCCTGAGCTACCGTGCCCAGCCTGCAAATATTTCTTAAATGTCTATTTTGTATCACCTCTGCCTCCTGCCCTCACAGTCTGCTAGGGAAGACAAAACAGATGGAAAAACGTGGAGGATGGCGGGCCAAGGTAAAGGGTGTGGCTGACAAGACTGGGGAGCTGGGAGAGAGACTAACCGTACTGGAGAGGTTAGGGAAGGCCTCTCTGGTGGCATTTAAGAGGAGACCAGGAGAGTGAATGGCTGTGACTTGTCCCCAAGGTTCACATACAAGTTGGGGTAGAGCCAAGAGGCCTGCGGGTAGCTTCTGATCCTGATCACACACCTCACTACCCACTGCAGAAACAGCCCAGCCAGATGGCCAAAGAGGGCACAGAGAAAGCTTGGAGAGGATCCAGGAGGAAGGATCCAGGAGGATGGAACTCTCGACACCTCGGCCTCTTGTCCCTGAGGTTGAGAATAGGGCTCCAAGAAGCCAGGTGAAAAAGCAAAACCTTTGGCCCCAAGGTCAAATTTTTAGGCAAAGGCTTTACCCAAGCGCTTGCTCACCCCATATCCATCCCTGTGGTCCATCTAAGCCTAGCCCTGGGCACAGTTGATTGGTCTAGGGGTGAGCATGTGACCCAATGGGGCCTAAGGATGTCCCTTCTTAGGATTGGTCAACCTGAGCTCTGTTTCTCTCCAGGGATGACCTGTTCTAACCCCATGCGTTTTCTTTTTTTCTTTCTTTCTTTCTTTTTTTTTTTTTTTTTTGAGACAGTGTCTTGCTCTGTTACCCAGGCTGGAGTGCAGTGGCACGATCTTGGCTCACTGCCACCTCCACTTTTCCAGTTCAAGCAATTCTCCTCCCTCAGCCTCCCCAGTAGCTAGGATTACAGGTGTGTGCCACCATGCCTGGCTATGTTTTGTATTTTCAGTAGAGATGGGGTTTCACCAGGTTGGCCAGGGTGGTCTTGAATTTCTGACCTCAAGTGATCCACCTGCCTCGGCCTCCCAAAGTGCTGGGATTACAGGTGTGAGCCACCGCACCTGGCCTCCTCTGTATTTTCTACTCTGCATGCAAATGCGCTCACTCAAAGCGGAGATCTGTGCAGCCATGGCAGGCACAGGGGCATGGGCTTGAAACATGTCAAAGCTGTGAAATCTCTGTATGCATGGCAGAGCACTGGCTTTAGACTCCAACGGTCCTAGGATCAAACCCTGCCTCCATCACCAATTTGGGGTATGATCGTAGGCAAGTCACTTCCCTTCTCTGGGCTTCCAGTTTCTCACTTGTAGAATGGAACACCAGCGGCCGGGCAGTGGCTCACACCTGCAATCCTAGCACTTTGGGAGGCCGAGGCAGGTGGATCACGAGGTCAGGAGTTCGAGACCAGCCTGACCAACATGGAGAAACCCTGTCTCTACTAAAAATACAAAATTAGCCAGGCATGGTGACACATGGTGACCCAGCTACTCAGGAGGCAGGGGCAGGAGAATTACTTGAACTCAGGAGGCAGAGGTTGAGGCGAGCCAAGATCGTGCCATTGCACTCCAGCCTGGGCAGCAAGAGCGAAACTCCGTCTCAAAAAAAAAAAAAAAAAAAAGGCCGGGCGCGGTGGCTCACGCCTGTAATCCCAGCACTTTGGGAGGCCGAGGCAGGCGGATCACAAGGTCAGGAGATCGAGACCATGGTGAAACCCCGTCTCTACTAAAAATAGAAAAAATTAGCCGGGCGCAGTGGCGGGCGCCTGTAGTCCCAGCTACTCGGGAGGCTGAGGCTGGAGAATGGCGTGAACCCGGGAGTCGGAGCTTGCAGTGAGCCGAGATTGCGCCACTGCACTCCAGCCTGGGCGACAGAGCGAGACTCCATCTCAAAAACAAACAAACAAACAAACAAACAAACAAAAAAAACACCAGCTTCATAAGACAGTTGTCCCACGAAGATATCTGGAGCAGGGCGAACACTCACCACTCGGCAGCTGCCATTATGGCGATAGGAAGGTACAGACCTACACAGAGACCATCACCTCCAGTCCCAGCAGCTGCTGCCTATCGGGGCATGTCTACCAGCTGGTGTGGGGTGCAGCCAGGGTTAGACCAGCTCTGTGGCCTTGGACAGCTTATCCATTTCCCTGAGCTGTTTCTCTCTCTGTCCAATGAGGATGCGCTACACAGGTCACATGTGCGTGCGTGACAGCACATCTCAACCCTTTTCCTTCCCCCCACCCCAGCTCCCTCGAGGACAAATTCCAAAGCTGGACATATGCCCCTTCCTTGACTGCACCCTATTCCCAGACAGCCCTTCACACACTGCCCCGTGGCTATGCCAGGCTGGCCCAGCTGGAGGCTCCTGACGTCAGCAGCTAATCCGGGCAAGCTGCCAGCCAGAGATAGGGGTGAGCAGCAAAGGAAATCAGAAACAGACTTTAAGATGGGTGTCCCAGCCCCCCAGCCAGCCCTCCGGGAGCTCTCAGCAGCCTCTCACTTCAGCAAATCCTCCCAACCATGCGTCCTGATGCCCAGTCCCCTCAGGATTAAGTAAGAGCTGAGCAGGAGGCTTTTATTTTAAGCTGAGGCTCTGTCATCAGGGCACACAGCAAGCCACTGCCTAGCTGTCCCGCAGGTTTCTCCAAACAGAGCAGAGGGCGTCCACTCAGGTCTGGATTCCAGGCTGACTCCAGGAAGTCCAGACTGCAGGGAGGTAGAGGGGATGGCACAAGGGTCAAGGATCAGAGGTAAAGGGGACAGGACAAGGGCCTCAGTCTGTTGCCTCCAGCTGGCCCTCCCTCTTAAGGCACAAGGCCAGGTGCACCATTCCTCACTGTTCTTACGTCTTCCCAGCGTACAGCACACAGGACGGTGCTATGGTTTGAATGTCTCCCCAGAATATATGTGTTGGAAACTTAATCCCCAATGCAATAGTGTTGGGAGGTGGGGCTTAATGGAAGGTGTTTAGGTCATAAGGCCTCCACCCTCACGAATGGATATAAAAGAGCTTGAGGTGGCCAGGTGCGGGGGCTCATGCCTGTAATCCCAGCACTTTGGGAGGCTAAGGCGGGGGGGATCACCTGAGGTTGGGAGTTCGAGACTAGCCTGACCAACATGGAGAAAGCCCGTCTCTACTAAGAAGATAAAAATTAGCTGGACATGGTGGTGCACGTCTGTAACCCCAGCTACTTGGGAGACTGAGGCAGGAGAATCGCTTGGGAGCTACTTGGGAGGCTGAGGCAGAGGTTGTGGTGAGCCAAGATCAGGCCATTGCACTTTAGCCTGGCCGAGAAGATTGAACCTCCATCTTTAAAAAAAAGAGCTTGAAGCTGCAAATTCAAGCTCTCGCTCCCTCTCACCATGGGATGCCTTCTGCCACGTTATGACACAGCAAGAGAGCCCTCACCAGATGCAGCCCTCGATCTTGGGCTTCCCAGCTTCCTCAGTTATAAGAAATAAATCTCTTTTCTTACAAATTGTCCAGTCTCAAGTATTCTGTCACACCAGCACAAAATGGGGCTGGGCGCAGTGGCTCATGCCTGTAATCCCAGCACTTTGGGAGGCTAAGGCAGGCAGATCATCTGAGGTCAGGAGTTCGAAACCAGCCTTGCCAACATGGTGAAACCCTGTCCCTACAAAAATACAAAAATTAGCTGGGCGTGGTGGCGGGCACCTGTAATCCCAGCTACTGGGGAGTCTGAGACTGAAGAATCACTGGATCCCAGGAGGCGGAAGTTGCAATGAGCCGAGATCACGCCATTGCACTCCAGCCTGGGTGACAAGAGCAAAACTCTATCTCAAAAAAAAAAAAAAAAAAATTATTTCCTGTAGAGACAGGGTCTTACTATATTGCCCAGGCTGGCCTCAAACTCTTGGCCTCAAGTGATCCTCTTACCTTGGCCTCCCAAAGTGCTGAGATTACAGAGGTGAGCCACTGAGCCTTGCCTTTCTTCCTCTCTACCCTTGGCACTCAAGTCTAGTTCTTTAACCCATTTGCTCCTCCTGGGTCTCCCCAACTCCTTCCTGTCTCAGAGCCATTGCACTTGCTGTTCCTTCTGCCTGGAGTGCACGCCCCCACATCTCCTCAGCCTCGCTGGGTTCTCAGTACCTGGCCTGCCCATGCACAGCACGCAGTGGCTAGTCCCCAAATATATCTGCTGACCCGGCTGTGGAGAGGATGACAACACGAGTCGGGTGTGGCAGGGGTGCTGTATCACCACCAGGTGGCGCTGCAGACACGCCCTGGGTGGTGACCTCGGGTCCAGCCTCCAGATCTGTCCTCTCAGCAAAGCCTCCAGGGCCCTCCGTGCCAGGCAGTGCTGTGGGCACCAGCTGACTCGGCCACCGCCCCTCCTGCCCTCCAATGGCCACTGGTGTACGTGGTCCAAGGGCGTGCACAGAAGCCTGGGAGGAAGGGAGGGCTGGCTGCCGCCCAGAGCCTGTGCTTCTAGGCTCTTTCTGGGGAGGGAGGTGATGTCCAGGGAGTTGGGTGGGGACGGTAGCTTGGCCAGAGCCAGTAATCTGGGATGAGGGTTTCTGCAGAGGCATCGGACTTGGAGTCTATCTGCTGCCTGAATTTGTATCCCACCACCCCCAGTCCTCCATATGCCTTTGACAAGCCTGGCTCTGAGCCTCAGTTTCCCCATCTGTCAAAAAGAGAGAATAGACTGGGCACAGTGGCACTTTCGGAGGCCAAGGTGAGCGGATCACCTGAGCTCAGGAATTCGAGACCATCCTGGCCAATATGGTGAAACCTCATCTCTCCTAAAAATGCAAAAAAATTAGGGCCAGGCGTGGTGGTTCATGCCTGTAATCCCAGCACTTTGGGAGGCTGAGGCAGGTGGATCACAAGGTTAGGAGTTCAAGACTAGCCTGGTCAAGATGGTGAAACCACATCTCTACTAAAAATGCAAAAATTAGGCAGGCGTGGTGGCACACACCTGTAATTCCATCTACTTGGGAGGCAGAGAATTGCTTAAACCTGGGAGGCGGAGGTTTCAGTGAGCCAAGATCATACCACTGCACTCCAGCCTGGGCGACAGAGTGAGACTCCATCTCAAAAACAAAACAAAACAAAACAAAACAAAAAAAAACAATTAAAAAAATTAGCCAGGTGTGGTGGCAAGCACCTGTAGTCCCAGCTACTCGGGAGGCTGAGGCAGGAGAATCACCGGAGCCCGGGAGGCAGAGGCTGCAGTGAGCCGAAATTGTGCCACTGCACTTCAGCCTGGGCAACAGAGTGAGACTCTGGCTCAAAAATAAAAATTAAAAAAGTGGTCCAAGCATGGTGGCTCACGCCTGTAATCCCAGCACTTTGGGAGGCTGAGGCAGGCAGATCACGAGGTCAGGAGATCGAGACCATCCTGGCGAACACAGTGAAACCCCGTCTCTACTAAATAATAAATAAATAAATAAATAAATAAAAAATAGCGCCTGTAGTCCCAGCTACTCAGGAGGCTGAGGCAGGAGACTGGCATGAACCCGGGAGGTGGAGCTCACAGTGAGCTGAGATTATACCACTGCACTCCATACTAGGCGACAGAGTGAGACTCTGTCTTGGTAAATAAAAAAATAAATAAATGTTAAATTTTTTTAAAAAGTAAATAAAGGCCGGGCGCGGTGGCTCAAGCCTGTAATCCCAGCACTTTGGGAGGCTGAGATGGGCGGATCATGAGGTCAGGAGATCGAGACCATCCTGGCTAACACGGTGAAACCCCGTCTCTACTAAAAAACACAAAAAACTAGCCGGGCGAGGTGGCGGCGCCTGTAGTCCCAGCTACTCGGGAGGCTGAGGCAGGAGAATGGCGTAAACCCGGGAGGCGGAGCTTGCAGTGAGCTGAGATCCGGCCGCTGCACTCCAGCCCAGGCAACAGAGCCAGACTCCGTCTCAAAAAAAAAAAAAAGTAAATAAAAATAAAGAATAAATGTGGGCAAGAACTGGAACCCCACGGGGTGCACGGAGCAGGTCTGCCGTATCAGGATGAGGCCAAGGAAGGAGCTTTTTCAGGGGCCTCCTCGAGTGGGGGTGGTGTCCAGGTACCGTGTGTGTGGGTTGCGGAAAAGGCGGGTGGACAGGAAACGAGGGGCCCCTGGGGCCTCAGCACTGCCTTTTCAAGTGGGGCAAGATCTCCGGGGCCTCCCCTGCCCTGAGGCCCAGAGCCTGAGTTGCCCGAGTGCCTGTGTCTGAGTGTGTGTACAATTGTGTCTATGTGTGTCTGTGACTGTTCCTGGGTATATGTGTGTGTGTCCAACTGTGTCTAGCAGGGTTAGAGTATGTGTGCACAAATGGGTCTGTGTGTATTCTCACCAAGGACCCTCTCAACTTGACCGAGGAGGACCGAGGAATCCCAGGGCACCAGGAGGTTTCATATCCATGCCAGGAGGGGCCCACAGGGCCTGGGGCAGCTTCTCAGTTGGCATCTGAGGCAGTGCCCTGTGAAGGCTCTGGGGCAACCTGCTTCTGTTCCAGTCCCCCTATCCCCATCCCCAGTCCCTGGTAACTGGATTTTCTCTCTCCATCTCTCCCCTGGAAGGACCCAGTGCTTCCTGATTTGCATGAGATTTACATACATTTGGATTTAGATCCCTGCTTCCCTGAAGCGTACAGCATTATTCTCACTCCTGCCAGAGTAGTCAAGGAGGCTGTGGACTTCCTTAGCGGAAGGGGTTCCAGGGATTAAGCTGGAGGGGCCCAATCTCCAGCCTCCCCTCTTCCCCATACAGAGTCAGCCTGGTTCTTTTCCTGCTAGAGATATGTGATTAATTAATTCATTAATTTATTTTTTGAGAGTGTTTCATTCTGTTACCCAGGCTGGAGTGCAGTGGTGTGATCTTGGCTCCCTGCAACCTCTGCCTCCTGGGTTCAAGTGATTCTCCTGCCTTAGCCTCTCAAGTACCTGGGATTACAGGTGCATGCCACCACACCCAGCTACTTTTTGTATTTTTAGTGGAGATGGGGTTTTACCATGTCGGCCAGGCTGGTCTCGAACTCCTGACCTCAAGTGATCTGCCCGCCTCAGCCTCCCAAAGTGCTGGGATAACAGGTGTGAGCCACCACGCCTGGTCATGTAATTATTGAGCACTTACTGTGAGTCAGTTTTTTTAATTGTTATTATTTTTTGAGACAGAGTCTTGCTCTGTTGTCCAGGCTGGAGTGCAGTGGCACAATCTCAGCTCTCAGCTCATTGCAACCTCTGCCTCCCAGGTTCAAGTGATTCTCCTCCCTCAGCCTCCTCAATAGCTGGGATTACAGGTGCACGCCATCACCCCCGGCTAATTTTTGTATTTTTAATAGAGACAGGGTTTCATCATGTTGGCCAGGCTGGTCGTGAACTCCTGACATAAAGCAACCCACCTTCCTCTGCCTCCCAAAGCACTGGGATTTACAGGTGTGAGCCACCACGCCTGGCTAAATATATCTATATCTATATCTATATCTATATCTATCTATATCTATCTATACCTGGCTCTTGTTCTTTTGACTCAAGGGTCACTATGTTCCCTGGGGAGATAAGAGTAGTGGTAGTGGTGGTGGTGGTAGCAGACTTTTTTTTTTTAATTTTTAGTAGAGACAGGGTTTCACTATATCTATATCTATCTATAGATATAGATATAGATATAGATATAGATATAGATATAGATATAGATATATAGTTTTCAATTGAGATGAGGGTCTCCCTATGTTGCCCAGGCTGGTCTCAAACTCCTGGGCTCAAGCAATCCTCCCACCTCAGCCTCCCAAAGTGCTGGGATTACAGGCATGAGCTACTGTGCCAGGACAGCAGATGCTTTTTTTTTTTTTTTTTTTTTTTTTTTGACACAGAGTCTTGCTCTGCCGCCCAGGCTGGAGTGCAGTGGTGCGATCTCAGCTCACTGCAAGCTCTGCCTCCCGGGTTTACACCATTCTCCTGCCTTAGCCTCCCGAGTAGCTGGGACTACAGGCACCTGCCACGTCGCCTGGCTAGTTTTTTGTATTTTTTAGTAGAGACGGGGTTTCACCGTGTTAGCCAGGATGGTCTCGATCTCCTGACCTCGTGATCCGCCCGTCTCGGCCTCCCAAAGTGCTGAGATTACAGGCTGGAGCCTCCGCGCCCGGCCATCACAGCAGATGCTTTCTTTTTTTTTTTTTTTTTTTTTTTTTTTTTTTTTTTGAGACGGAGTCTTGCTCTGTCACCCAGGCTGGAGTGCAGTGGCCGGATCTCAGCTCACTGCAAGCTCCGCCTCCCGGGTTTACGCCGTTCTCCTGCCTCAGCCTCCCGAGTAGCTGGGACTACAGGCGCCCGCCACCTCGCCCGGCTAGTTTTTTTGTATTTTTTAGTAGAGACGGGGTTTCACCGTGTTAGCCGGGATCGTCTCTCGATCTCCTGGCCTCGTGATCCGCCCGTCTCGGCCTCCCAAAGTGCTGGGATTACAGGCTTGAGCCACCGCGCCCGGCACAGCAGATGCTTTCTATACACATTCATTTCATCCTCACAACAGCCCTTTACAGTATCTTTATACCCATTTTACAGATAAGAAAACTGAGGTTCAAAGCAATTAAGTGACTTGGTTGAGATCACCCAATAAGCAGGATTTGAACCCAGCTCTGGTGAACTTTCTGCTGACACAGCTAGAGTGTGGGCATAGTAAGCAGGCCTAGGCACTTTCTTTCTTGGCTCCTGCCCTTGAGTAACAAACCTGGCTCTTGTTCTTTTGACTCAAGGGTCACTATGTTCCCTGGGGAGATAAGAGTAGTGGTAGTGGTGGTGGTGGTAGCAGACTTTTTTATTTTTATTTTTAGTAGAGACAGGGTTTCACCACATTGGCCAAGCTGGTCTTGAACTCCTGACCTTGTGATCCACCTGCCTCAGCCTCCCAAAGCACAGGGATTACAAGCGTGAGCCACCACGCCCAGTCTGCTAAGTGCTTTTCAAGCATTTTTTTCAAAGTCTTTCCCACAACTCTTTGTGAGTTACATCTTATCATAAATCCCATTTTACAGGTGAGAAAACTGGGGCACAGAGAGGTGAAGTGAGTAGCCCAAGATGACACAGCTAAGAAATGTTACAGGCAGACTCAAACTGAGATCTATCTGGGTCCAGAGTCTGTGCTTTTGTTCTCCGTGTTGCATTGCACTGAACTATCAAGAAATGGAAATTCTAGCCGGGCACGGTGGCTCATGCTCGTAATCCTAGCACTTTGGGAGGCTGAGGCATGCGAATTATCACCTGAGCTCAGGAGTTCGAGACCACGCTGGACAACATAGTGAAATCTCTTCTCTGCTAAAACACAAAAAATTAGCCAGGTGTGGTGGCGGGCACCTGTAGTCCCAGCTACTCAGGAGGCTGAGGTACGAGAATTGCTTGGACTTGGGAGGTGGATGTTGCAGTGGGCTGAGCTGAGATTGTGTCACTGCACTCCAACCTGGGCAACAGAGCGAGATTCCGTCTCAAAAAAAATAAAATAAAATAAAAGAGGACTGCCAACTCTGGCTGGCTGGGCTGGGCTGGGCAACGTAAGTCAATCTCACCTCTCATGGGGCTGGAGGATAGACACACCCTGGATTCTAGCCACTGCCACTGCCTGGGTCACTTCTCCTCCTTGAGCCTCAGTTTCCCATTTTTTTGTTTTGTTTTGTTTTGTTTTTTGGGACAGAGTCTCACTCTATCGCCCAATCCGGAGTGCAGTGCAGGGTCAGGCGCCGTGGCTCATGCCTGTAATCCCAGCACTTTGGGAGACCAAGGTGGGCGGATCACGAGGTCAGGAGATCGAGACCATCCTGGCTACATGGTGAAACCCCGTCTCTACTAAAAATACAAAAAATAAGCTAGGTGTGGTGGTGGGAGCCTGTAGTCCCAGCTACTCAGGAGGCTGAGGCAGGAGAATAGTGGCGTGAACTCAGGAAGCGGAGCTTGCAGTGAGCTGAGATTGTGACACTGCATTCCAGCCTGGGCAACAGAGTTAGACACAGTCTGAAGAAAAAAAAAAAAAAAAGGATTCAGGGCTGGAAGTGGTGGCTCACGCCTGTAATCTCAGCACTTTTGGAAGCCGAGTCAGGCAGATCACCTGAGGTCAGGAGTTCGAGACCAGCCTGGCCAACATGGTGAAACCCTCTATCTACTAAAAATACAAAAATTAGCCGGGCATAGTGGCTAATCCAAGCTACTTGGGAGGCTGAGGCAGGAGAATCACTTGAACTGGGAGGTGGAGGTTGCAGTGAGCCGAGATCGTGCCATTGCACTCCAGCCTGGGCAACAAAAGCACAACTCCGTCTCAAAAAAAAAAAAAAAAAAGAAAAGAGGATTCTGGTCCTCTGATCTTTGCCCAGCTTCCCAGGGCAGCTATGAGGATAGAAGCGTCAAGGCTGCCATTTTCAAATGGTTTTTTGAAGTAGAATATCATTTTCACCCATAATCTTATCCAGAAGGCCAACATATGAAACACATAAAATGGGTGTTTCATCAGCATAAATTTCTAAGCTGAAGATGGGGACAGATCATTAGTCTAAAGTCACTCTAGAGGGCAAGTGTGTAACATCTGTGATGGACACACACCCTGCCCAGGGTGTGGGTGAGGGCCAGGGTACTGCTGGGAGCTACCCCAGCACCCAGTCTATCTCTGCAGTCGTCTGTATTGCATATCATCAAGACAGACTTGAAGCTTCCAGACAAAAAGCTGCTTTTAAAAAATGAATTCAAAGCAAACTTTGGTGACAACTCCAAGGCCCAGACAGGGGCTCCAAGTGTTCGCACAGCCTATCTGATGATTCTCGCCCTCCTGCCACCTGGGCTTCAGACTCCCCCTTGGGGACACAAGGCAGCTGGGGTCCACCTCCAGGGGCCCATCTGTTTACTTCTGCAGGTCCAAATCCAATGGCCAAGATCAGTTGGCCAGTGACCTGGCTCCCCACAACCTCTCAGAAGCCTGAGGGCTGCAGGTTGGGCAACAGAGTGTGTGTGGAGAAGCTTTCAAGGACCAGCCGGGGGCTCAGCTGGGATGTGGGAAGCAGGGCAGGTAGGGTGAGATGGGGTAGGATGGCTGACGGGTAGGGAGCTGGCCAAGGCCTGGGAGTTTAAAAATAAATCCTGTAGGCCTGGTGACATCACTGGAGCACAGGATGTCCCTGGCAGGGGCTGGGAGTGGCAGAGGGGACATAACAGGGGGTAGGGCAGAGAGGGTCCTGATCTGCCTGTTCTGTTTCTGGGAGTGTGTGTGTGTGTGTGTGTGTGACAAAGTCTTGCCCTGTTGTCCAGGCTCACTGCAACCTCTGCCTCCTGGGTTCAAGCCATTCTCTTGCCTCAGCCTCTGAGTAGCTGGGATTACAGGTGTGCGCCACCACGCCTGGCTAAATTTTTGTATTTTCAGTAGAAATGGGGTTTCGCTGTGTTGGCCAGGCTGATCTCAAACTCCTGGCCTCAACTGATCTGCAAGTCTCGGCCTCCCAAAATGCTGGGATTACAGGCGTGAGCCACCGTGCCTGGCCCCCTTTGTGTTTAGAGAGACCAGGCCTGGGTTGTCCTGGAGCAGAGGGGCTGCCAGGGCCCTCTCCCCACTAGACACTTGGGAACATTCCATATTGCATCTGTGAAAACTGAGGCCCAGAGAGGCTGTGACTTGCCTGAGCCTCCGCTTTCAGAAAATTGGCAGCTTCAGGACTCCAGCCAGCAGTGCCGGCCTCTCCTGAAGTCTGGTGGGCATGGTCGGGAGGACCACTGGGGAGAAGGCTTGACCGGATGAGGGTTGAGGGATGCACCAATTGAGCCAATGCCTAGCAAGGTGCCGACAGGGGCTGTGAGGCAGACAAGCCCCTCCCACCTGATCATTGCCTCTGCGCCTCACTCACCACGTGGAGGGACTGGACAGGGATTAGTGCTGCCCCCATTTTACCGAAAAGAAAACCAAGACCCAAGGGGACAAAGTGGCTTGCTCCAGGCCACACAGCAAGCACATCATGCCCAGCTAGAATGGGGTCTGGTCTCTTCCGACAGTCCCCAGCTTAGCTGCTGACAGAGAAGCAGGTCCACAGCTGAGGTAGAGTCAGGGTGGGGGAAGAGGGGTTGCCATGGAGATACAGGGATGGGGCGGGAGGGAGCCCTGTGCCTCTGCTCTTCTGGCCTCCTTCAGGTCCCTCCTACTCCTCACCCCTCCTCCACAGGGTTCACACTCTTTTTGCACTGTGGACAAAGTCCAGCCTCCTTGCCCAGCCAAGGCTCTCTGGGCACATCAAGCCTCATCTCCCACCAAACCAACACACTCTAAGCTCAGTCTCACCAAAAAGCTCACAGATCCCTACAGCGATTGCTATTTCAGGCCTCTGAGCAGCAGAACAAGCTGTTCCCTCTGCTGGGGATGCCCCTCCCGAATCTTCTGGGGTAACTCCTCTTCATCCTTCAAAATTCAGCTCTGAGCCCTCACTGCTCCATCAGACCTCCATCATGATTGTGATTGCGATTGTGGTATGTTTGCTGCCTGCTCCTCTTCCTGTATCAACAACTCTTTTAGGGCAGGAAGTGTATTTTATTCATCTTTTCATGCCTAGTGTTTAGCTAGGGCCTGGATGGAGGAATTAAACTGAGTCCTGATTTTTCTGTACCCTCCTCACCAGGGACTTTGTCCAAGTCACATCCCCTCTCTGAGCCTTGATTTTTATTTATTATTGTTATTTTGAGGCAGGGTCTCACTCTTGTCGCCCAGGCTGGAGTGCAGTGGTGCAATCTTGGCTCACTGCAGCCTCCACCACCCGGGTTCAGGTGATTCTCCTGCCTCAGCCTCCCGAGTAGCTGGGACTACAGGCATGTGCCACCATGCCCGGCTAATTTTTTGTATTTTTAGTAGAGGCAGGGTTTTGCTATGTTGGCCAGGCTGGTCTCAAACTCCTGGACTCAAAGCAATCTGCCTGCCTCGACCTCCCAGAGTGCTGGGATTACAGTTGTGAGCCACTGCGCCCGGCCTCATGCTCTGAGCCTTTAAAATGGGGACAATAAGGCCCATTTTGCAGGGTTGCTGGAGGACAGGGTCCAATATATCCCTTAGCAGGCAGTAAAGGATACCTGTACGGGTGGGCGTGGTGCTCCAAGGTCATGATCAGGACATTCTCTGACCAAGGCTCCCAGTTCATCCTCATCTGCCCTGTCTTTCCATCCTGCCCCATCAAATCAAGGCTGCCGCAGTCCCCACCTGCACCTGCCATCTCCTGCTGTCAGCTAGCTCTCTTCCCTAAAACCCTCCCTGCTCTCAAATCATCTCAAATCTTAGAAGGTAGAGCACATTTCAAATGCAGAGGCCCAGGCCCCATTCCCAAGAGGCCTAGTGTGGAACCCCGGAATTAACTTTGCTCAGCAGCCTCCCCGTGGCCATGCCCCTGCTGTAGGGGAGCCTCCTGGGGCGACATGGAAGTGCCCGATGATGTCCTAACCTGGGGAAGGAGGGAGAGCAAATGAGGTGTGGTGGGATGTGGGTGACCATGACCTCAGGTGGCAGCTACCTCCTGTCCTTTGTTGCTTTCCCAAGGGTGAGGCAATCCAGCCTGGACCAGAGGCCTCCTCGGTCCTGGGCAGCAGGCGGCTGGGCCGGCGTCTTCCTGCCTTGGCCTCGCACTTGAGCGCCGGCTGTGTGCAGCTGGGCCGCGGCCATCTCTCCACCGAGCTCTGTCTGCGGAGACACAGAGGGGGACATAAATAACACCCAGCCTCGGCCAGGCACAGTGGCTCACGCCTGTAATGCCAGCACTTTGGGAGGCCGAGGTGGGCAGATCACCTTAAGTCAGGAGTTCGAGACCAGCCTGACCAACATGGAGAAACCTTGTCTCTATTAAAAATACAAAATTAGCCGGCGTGGTGGCGCATGCCTGTAATTCCCAGCTACTCGGGAGGCTGGGGCAGGTGAATCGCTTGAATCCGGGAGGCAGAGGTTGCGGTGAGCCGAGGTCGCGCCATTTCTCTCCAGCCTGGGCAACAAGAGCGAAACTCCGTCTCAAAAATAACAATAAAAATAACACCCAGCCTTGAGGTCGGGGGGTGGGGGGGCCGCCGCGGGGCCTCGGGGGCAGAAGACGCGCTCAATGGGGAAAAGCTTGCGGCCGGGCCCCGGGGCGGAAGTCCCTGGTGGAGGTGAAGTCCGAGGAGGAAAACAAGGAGGAGGAGGAGGGTTCAGCGGTCTCGAAGCTGCGGCCCGGGCAGGGCGGGAGGTGTTAAGATGCCAGGCCCCAGGGGAGGGCAAAGGGCGTGTGGACCTTAAGAGGCCTCAGAGCGGTCGGGGCCTCCCACCCCGCGGGCGCCGGAGGCGAGAGGCCCCCCCCAGGCTCCTCTCCACACCCCGCGCGGCCATGGGGAGTCAGCCCGAGACTCGCTCCCGGCAGGTGTCCTCCCCGCCCCCTGTCCCGGCTGGCTCGGCGGGCGCGGAGGGAGCCGCGCTGGCGTCACGAGGACTGAACAGGCGCGCTATTCGGGTAGCGGGCGCCCCGGCGCTGCCCCTCCCCGACCCTCGCTGACGCCCCCGCGCCGTCCGTTACGTAACCCCCCTCACGCCTTTCCTCGTGGACCCTGCGCCCTCCACCGGCGCCGCGTTGCCTGCCTCGCTTCGTCCGCGTTCAGCTTTGCGCCCAAAGGGAAACTGAGGCCCTTCTCCAGCAGAGCACGGCGGGTGGTGCCCGCAGGGGGTGGCTGTGACCGCCCTCGCTAGGATTCTTGGGTCCCTAGGGGAGCCCGGACTGCGGGGGTGCCCCAGGTCCGCCTGGGGGACTCGGCTTCCACCTGTGTACGGCGTTCTTCCTCCCTGGCCTGGACTCTGGGGCCCTGAAGCCTTCCGTGGCCGCTCCACCCACAACATTTGTGCCTGGGCCACCATGTGCCTGAAATTATGAAGTCGGGCAGTGACGCTCAGTAGGTGCTGGTTTCTCCACCTTCCTCTGGGTGACCTTGGGCAGATTTCGCCTCTCCGAGCCTCAGTGTCCCCACCTGTCTAAAATGGCCCCTTCCTTCTAGTGTGGTGGGGAAGAACAGCAGCATGTCGACATCCGGTGAGTACTTAGCCGGGTAGCTGTGAACTCTCCTTATCCAACCCTCCCTGCCAGAGGCCTGCCACAGTGCCAGACCTGGGCCTGGTTAAGTGGTGCCCAGCTGGGCCAGTCAGCTCCCTGTGGACCTTGGCCTTTGCCCTGGGAACACGCGGTGTAGGCCTGCCCTGTGGCTCAGGAGCTGCAGATGGGCTGGTGCTCTGTGGCCTGGTGGTGGTGGGGAGTGGGTGCTTCCCTGTCACCCTCCTTACAAGACCCTAGAAGCAGCTGAGGGTCCCTTGCGGTCCCATTCATCGTCTTACTGAGGTAGCTCACCCAGAGCCTGTTTTGAGCATCTAGGAGGACAAGCTGTGAGATGAGGAAGGTATCTGCCCAGGCCTTCTCTGAGCTCCTCAGACACTGGGAACCTCAGTTTCTTCATCTCTTCCTTGGGCGTAGATATCATATCTCCTTCCCTTCCCTCCTGCTTGGCCCCTGCCAGCATGAGATGAAACATCACTCTCCCTGCTCCCACAAATTGGCCTGGACACAAATTGGCGTTATGCTCATTTTACCTTTTTTTTTTTTTTTTTTTTTTGAGAACAGAGTCTTGTTCCGTTGCCCAGGCTGGAGTGCAGTGGTGCGACCTCAGTTCACTGCAACCTCCACCTCCTGGGTTCAAGCGATTCTCCTGCCTCAGCCTCTTGAGTAGCTGGGACTATAGGTATGCACCAACACGCCCGGCTAATTTTTGTATTTTTATTAGACATGAGGTTTTGCCATGTTGGCCAGGCTGGTCTTTAACTCTTGACCTCAAGTGATCCTCCTGCCTCGGCCTCCCAAAGTGCTGGGATTATAGGCGTGAGGCACCGCACCCGGCCTCATTTTACCTTTGAGCAAACATATGAAGGGAGAATTAGTGTCCAGGCCACACAGCACCAGCCCCGCCTTTGACAATTGAGGAAACCAAGAGATGGAGTCGCTCTTCCAGGCAGGGTGACCAATCATCCTGCTTTGTTGGAAACTGAGGGGACTCAGGCTTTAGTGGGAAAACTAGGAATTACCCTATCTCCACTGGCCAATGACAGTGTCCATGTTCAAAGTCTGAGGCCGGGTGCAGTGGCTCACGCCTGTAATCCCAGCACTTTGGGAGGCCAAGGCGGGTGGATCACCTGAGGTCGGGAGTTCGAGACCAGCCTGACCAACATGGAGAAACCCTGTCTCTACTAAAAATACAAAATTAGCTGGGCCTGGTGGCACATGCCTATAATCCCAGCTACTAGGGAGGCTGAGGCAGGAGAATCGCTTGAACCTGGGAGGCGGAGGTTGCGGTGAGCCGAGATTGTGCCATTGCACTCCAGCCTGGGCAACAAGAGTGAAACTCCGCCTCAAAAACAAAACAAAACAAAACAAAAAACCAAAAAAACAAAAACAAGTCTGGCTGCAGAGCCTGTGTGTGGCAACACCAAACTATTGTCTTCAATTTTTTGTTTACTGAATTAATGAATGCAAATGAATGAATGAATCCTTCCCTGTCACGACTCCCCTCAGCCCTCCTTGGGCACCTTGGCTCATGTGCGTTGATCTGAGCCTGGACTATGCCAGCAGCATCCTGTGGGAGGCCAGATGGCTGATTCCGCTGCTGAGTCCCAAGAAACCCCTTGGCCCCTGCTTGGTTCAGCCTCAGCCTTCAGGAACCCCCCAGGGTCTACGCAACAGGCTCTTACCCTCTGCCTATGGGGGAGGCTGGGTTCCCACCTGGGGAGCTACTCAGCCCTGTAGTTTCAGTGGTTTGGCTTTAGACTTGTCACTTTTCTTCTTGGAGCTCAGTTTCCTCACCTATAAAATCACAATGTTGGGGGCCAGGCTCCTGCCTGTAATCCCAGCACTTTGGGAGGCCAAGGTGGGCAGATCATGAGGTCAGGAGATGGAGACCATCCTAGCTAACATGGTGAAACCCTGTCTCTACTAAAAATGCAAAAAATTAGCTGGGCGTGGTGGCGGGCGCCTGTAGTCCCAGCTACTCAGGAGGCTGAGGCAGGAGAATGGCGTGAACCCGGGAAGCGGAGCTTGCAGTGAGCCGAGATCGTGCCACTGCACTCCAGTCTGGGTGACAGAGCGAGACTCCGACTCAAAAAAAAAAAATCACAGTGTTGGTTGGGCGCAGTGGCTCATGCCTATAATCCCAGCACTTTAGGAGGTCAAGGTGGGTGGATCACCCAAGGTCAGGAGTTCGAAACCAGCCTGGCTAACATGGTGAAACCCCATCTTTTTTTTTTTTTTTTTTTTTTTTTTGTTGTTGAGACAGAGTCTTGCTTTGTCGCCCGGGCTGGAGTGCAGTGGCCGGATCTCAGCTCACTGCAAGCTCCGCCTCCCGGGTTCACGCCATTCTCCTGCCTCAGCCTCCTGAGTAGCTGGGACTACAGGCGCCCGCCACCTCGCCCGGCTAGGTTTTTGTATTTTTTAGTAGAGACGGGGTTTCACCGTGTTAGCCAGGATGGTCTCGATCTCCTGACCTTGTGATCCGCCCGTCTCGGCCTCCCAAAGTGCTGGGATTACAGGCTTGAGCCACCACGCCCGGCCCCGTAAAACCACATCTTTACTAAAAATACAAAAATTAGGCTGGGCGTGGTAGCTCATGCCTGTAATCCCAGCACTTTGGGAGGCTGAGGTGGGCGGATCACCTGAGGTCGGAAGTTCAAGGAGGCTGAGGCACGAGAATCGCTTGAACCTGGGAGGTGGAGGTTGCAGTGAGCCGAGATCACGCCGTTGCACTCCACCCTGGGTGACAGAGTGAGACTCCATCTCAAAAAAAAAAATGGGCACAGCTCCTCACACCTGTAATCCAAACACTTTGGAAGGCTGAGGCAGGTGCATCACGAGATCAAGAGATCGAGACCATCCTGGCCAACATGGTGAAACTCCATTTCTACTAAAAATACAAAAGTTAGCCAGGCGTGGTGGTGTTTGCCTGTAGTCCCAGCTACTCAGGAGGCTGAGGCAAGAGAATTGCTTGAAGTTGGGAGGCAGAGGTTGCAGTGAGCCGAGATCACGCCACTGCACTGTAGCCGGTGACACAGTAAGACTCCGTCTCAAAATAAATGAATAAAATGAAATAAAATAATAATAAATAATAAAAATAAAAAATCACAGTGTTGACCGGGCACAGTGGCTCATGCCTGTAACCCCAGCACTTTGGGAGACTGAGGCAGGCAGATCGCTTGAGCCCAGGAGTTTTGAGACTATCCTGGACAACATAGGGAAACCCCTTCTCTATCAAAAATTTAAAAATCAGCCGGGCGTAGTGGTGCAGTCTTGTGGTCCCAGCTACTTGGGAGGCTGAGGTAGGAGGATCGCTTGAAACCAGGAAGCCATGGCTGCAGTGAGCACTCTAGCATGGGTGACAGAGCAAGACCCTGTCTCAAAATAAGTAAATAATAAATAAAAATAAAGTCAGAGTGTTAAGACGTGTCTACCAAGTTGCTGCCAGTATTTGGGACAATACAGATGAAATTCTGGGCACACATGATGCCCTTAATAAATAAATGTTGTTATTGTTTATTAATGTGGCAGTACTAGCATACTTTACTCCATTAAGCACTCTCTGTGTGAGGGTTACTGTTCTAAATGCTGCCCATGCATTCACGCCCAGTGAAGATCTGGGTTTCAGAATGGTGCCCTGGCCAAGGTCACACAGCCAGCAAGGTGCTAAGGCAGCATTTGTAAGATTCGGCATTCTTGTAGAACTTAGCTCAAATGATGGCAATTGTTCATGATCTGGGGAAACTGAGGCAAGAGGAAGCGAGTGACTGCTGAGGTTCCCTGCCTCCAGAAAGCTGGCCCTCTCCTTGCTCAAGGTGGCAGGACAGGTTGTAAGAACAAGCCCTTTGCTCAGGCTGGGCTGCCTGCCTCCAGTCGGCTGGCTGCCCGTGCCCTCTGCCAGCCACTGTTCCCTGTTGGCCAGCCAAGCTGTGGAGCAGTCCAGGACATTGTGTCCAGAGAGAGGGCCAAGCAGGCCCACCCCCAACTGTGGCGCTGACCTCCCTCCCTGCCCCTCTGGGCCTCAGGCCAACTTGGCCTGTCCCCAGCCCTGGTATGAGCAGGACAGAGCTGCCCTCATAGAAGCAGCTCTGAGGGCAGTGCCTCAGCTCCTCCCGCCTCACTTTGAGCCCTGGTTAGGAGGGGTGCCCCCTCCAAGCCCTGCCATCTCTCCAGAAGATACCCCTAGTCCCAGGGGACAGACTCCCCAGGATGCTCCTCAGGACAAGCCAGCTGGGCTGCTGAGATGCTGTTTTTCTGCCTTTGGCATGTTTGCTCTGCGTGTCCCAAAATGCCAGCTGAGCCAAGAGGAGAGGCCCCCTTACACAGAGAGTCAGCTGTGTGGGAGCCTAGTGCCCAGGTGAGCTGGACACAGCCTTGACTCCCATCTTTATGGATAAGAAAACTGAACTGCATAGAGAGAGTGGGATTCACCCAAAGCTGCACAGCCATGAGCTGAGACTCTGCGGGAAGGCGCTGAGGAGTGGAGAAAAGTAAGGGTGGGGGAGCAGTCTCAAGGGAAGGGGAGGTGGCTCATGCCTGTGATCCCAGTACTTTGGGAGACCAAGGTGGCAAGATCCCTTGAACCCAGGAGTTTGAGACCAGCCTGGGCAACATGGTGAAACCCTGTCTCTACAAAAAATACAAAAATTAGGGTGGCATGGTGGTGCATACCTGTAATCCCAGCTACTCAGAAGGCTGAGGTGGAAGGATCACTTGAGCCTGGGAAGTTGAAGCTGCAGTGGGTGGTCATCCCACCACTGCACTCCAGCCTGGGCAACAAAGCCAGATCCTATCTCTGTATAAATAAATAAAGAGTGGCTCAGCCAGGCGCAGTGGCTCACACCTGTAATCCCAGTACTTTGGGAGGCCAAGGCGGGTGGATCACCTGAGGTCGGGAGTTCGAGACCAGCCTAACCAATGCGGAGAAACCATATCTCTACTAAAAAATACAAAATTAGCCGGGCATGGTGGTGCATGCCTCTAATCCCAGCTACTCAGGAGGCTGAGGCAGGAGAATCTCTTGAACCCAGGAGGTAGAGGTTGCAGTGAGCGGAGATCGCGCCATTGCACTCCAGCCTGGGCAACAAGAATGAAACTCCATCTCAAAAAAAAAAAAAAAAAAAGGCAGGGCACAGTGGCTCACGCCTGCAACCCCAGCACTTTGGGAGGTCAAGGCAGAAGATCCTGAGGTCAGGAGATCAAGACCATCCTGGCTAACACGGTGAAACCCTGTCTTTTCTAAAAAATACAAAACATTAGCTGGGCATGGTGGCGGGCACCTATGGTCCCAGCTATTCAGGAGGCTGAGGTAGGAGAATGGCGTGAACCCGGGAGGTGGAACTTGCAGTGAGCAGAGATCGCGCCACTGCACTCCAGCCTGGGCGACAGAGTGAGACTCCATCTCAAAAAAAATAATAATAATAAATTTAAAAAAAGGTCTCAGTTTAACTGCTGCCTGCTCAGAGACACCCTCCCTGACCCCCACCCTTCTAGAGGACAGCTGTTTTATTTCCCTGAGGACAAATCTCCACATGGATTTTTCTTGTTTCCTTATATTTATTGTTTATCTTGCCCACCAGAATTAGTAAGGCTGGCAGGGGCAGGGACTTTTGGTTCTGCTGCGACTCCAGTGCTGAGAACAGACTCTGGCACATAGTAGGGGCTCAGTAAATATTAATTGAGTGAACCATGAATGTTGGTTGGCCGTTTCCGTCATTCCAGTATGTCAATACATTCCAGCATGTCTGCTTTGTTTTTCTTTTTTAATAGCTTTATTGAGGAATGATTGATATATATATGCTATACATACTCAAAAACTGTCATTCGGGGCTGGGTGCAGTGGCTCACGCCTGTAATCCCAGCACTTTGGGAGGTCAAGGTAGGCAGATCACCTGAGGTCAGGAGTTGGAGACCAGCCTGACCAACATGATGAAACCCCGTCTCTACTAAAAATACAAAAAAATTAGCCAGGTGTGGTGGCGCATGCCTGTAATCCCAGCTACTCAGGAGGCTAAGGCTGGAGAATCGCTTGAACCTGGGAGGTGGAGGTTGTGGTGAGCCCAGATGGCGTCATTGCACTCCAGCCTGGGCAACAGGAGCAAAACTCTGTCGCAAAAAAAAAAAAAGAAAAAAAGAAATTATAATTCGAGCCAGGCGTGGTGGTGCACACCTGACCTGTATGTAGTCCCAGTTACTTGGGAGGCTGAGGTGAGAGGATCTCCTGAGCCCAGGAGTTCCAGGCTGCAGTGAGGTATCATTATGCCACTGCACTCCAACCTGGGTGACAGAGCGAGGCCCCTATCTTAAATTAAAATATGTAGGTATAGGCTGGGCGCAGTGGCTCACACCTGTAATCCCAGTACTTTGGGAGGCTGAGGTGGGTGAATCACGAGGTCAGGAGATCGAGACCATCCTGGCTAACATGGTGAAACCCCATCTCTACTAAAAACACAAAAAATTAGCAGGGCGCCTGTAGTCCCAGCTAGGGACTTGGGACAGCTGAGGCAGGAAAGAATGGCATGAACCTGGGAGGCGGAGCTTACAGTGAGCCGAGATTTTGCCACTGCACTCCAGCCTGAGCGACAATGTCAGACTCCATCTGGAAAAAAAAATATATATATATGTGTGTGTGTGTGTGTGTATATACACATACATATATACATATATATACTTTTTTAAGTAAAATGTCCGGGTGCGGTGGCTTACGCTGTAATGCCAGCACTTTGGGAGACTGAGGTGGGCGGATCACCTGAGGTCAGGAGATAGAGACTAGCCTGACCAACATGATGAAACCCTGAAAATCTACTAAAAATACAAAATTAGCCGGACGTGGTGGCACATGCCTGTAATCCCAGGTACTTGGGAGGTTAAGGCAGTAGAATTGCTTGAACCTGGGAGGCGGAGGTTGCAGTGAGCCGAGATCGCACCATTACACTTCAGCCTGGACAATAAGAGTGAAAGTCTCAAAAAATAAATAAAACTGTAATTTGATAAATTTTGACCTGTTGTATACCCATGAAACCATCACTACGATCAAGGTAATGACTATATCTCTCATCTCCAAGTTTCGTTATTCCCTGCCATTAAAAAATTATTATTATTATTTTTTGAGACAGGGTCTCACTCTGTTGCCCGGGCTGGAGTACAGTGGCTTGATCTCAGCTCACTGCAGCCTTTACCTCCCAGGCGCTGGTGATCCTCTCACCTCAGCCCCCAAGTAGCTGGGACTGCAGGCATGTGCTACCACGCCCAGCTAATTTTTCTATTTTTTGTAGAGATGGTGTTTCATTGTCTTGCCCAGGCTGGTCTTGAACTCCTGAGCACTTTGGCTTCCTAAAGTGCTAGGATTACATATTCCCCCGTTTAAATCCCTCCTGCTTGACGCCTCCATCCTTATGTCCCCAAGCAGCTACTCATCTGCTTTCCTTCACTGTAGGTGAATTTGCATTTTCTATACATGGAATCAGATAGTACCTTCTTTTTTTTTTTTTTTTGAGACGGATTCTGGCTCTGTCACCCAGGCTGGAGTGCAGTGGCCGGATCTCTGCTCACTGCAAGCTCTGCCTCCCAGGTTACGCCATTCTCCTGCCTCAGCCTCCCTAGTAGCTGGGACTACAGGCGCCGCCACCTCGCCCGGCTAGTTTTTTGTATTTTTTAGTAGAGACGGGATTTCACCGTGTTAGCCAGGATGGTCTCGATCTCCTGACCTCGTGATCCGCCCGTCTCGGCCTCCCAAAGTGCTGGGATTACCGTCTTGAGCCTTATTTTTCTTTTAAGGTGTGGCTTTCAGCCAGGCGTGGTAGCTTACACCTGTGATCCCAACACTTTAGGAGGCTGTGGTGGGAGGATCACATCAGTCCAGGAGTTTGAGACCAGCCTGGGAAACACCGACTTCATCTCTACTTAAAATTTTTTTGGGCCAGGTGCGGTGGCACACACCTGTAATCCCAGCACTTTGGGAGGATGAGGCAGGTGGATCACCTGAAGTCAGGAGTTCATGACCAGCCTGACTAACATGGTGAAACCTGGTCTCTATTAAATACAGAAAAATTAGCCAGGCGTGGTAGCACATGCCTGTAATCTGAGCTACTTGGGAGGTTGAGGCAGGAGAATCACTTGTACCTGGAAGGCGGAGGTTGCAGTGAGCTGAGATCACGCCATTTCACTCCAGCCTGGTCAACAAGAACAAGACTCCATCTCAAAAAAAAAGAAAAAAAAATTTTTTTGGCAGGACGTGGTAACACACGCCTGTAATTCCAGCATTTTGGGAGGCCAAGGCAGGCAGTTCACCTGAGGTCACAAGTTCGAGACCAGCCTGGCCAACGTGTTGAAACCCCATCTGTACTAAAAATACAAAAATTAGCCATGCATGGTGTCGTGTGCCTGTAGTCCCAGCTACTCAGGAAGCTGAGGCAGGAGAGTCACTTGAACCTGGGAAGTGGAGGTTGCAGTGAGTAAGCTGAGATTACGCCACTGCACTCCAGCCTGGGTAACAGAGTGAGACTACATCTCAAAAAAGAATTTTTTTAAAGTTGTGGCTTTTACTCAGCATTATTATTTTGAGATCCAGCCATGTTGTGTGTGTCAGTAGTTCATTTCTTTTCACTACGAGTAGTATTCCATAGTATAGATGTGCCAGCATTGGTTCAACCATTCACCCATTGAAGGACATTTGGGTGTTTCCAGTTTGGGGCCATAACAAATAAGGCTGGTATGAACATTTGCATATAAGTCATTTTATTTTTCTTTGAGACAGGGACTCACTCGATTCCCCAGGGTGGAGTGCAGCGGTATGATCATGGCTCACTGCACCCTTAATCTTCTGGGCTCAGGTGATCCTCCCTGCTTAGCCTCTGAAGTATCTGGGACTACAGGTAGGCACCATACCTGGCTAAATTTTTTAAAATGTTTTTGTGGTTTAGCTGGGCTTGGTGATGTGTGCCTATAATTCCAGCTACTCGGGAGGCTGAGGCAGGAGAATCGCTTAAACCTGGGAGGCAGAGATTGCAGTAAGCCGAGATCACGCCATTGCACTCCAGCCTAGGCGACAGAACGAAACTCCATCTCAAAAAAAAAAAAAATTTCTGTAGAGATAGGGTCTTGCTATGTTGCCCAGGCTGGTATCAAACTCCTGGACCCAAATGATACTCCTACCTCGGCCTGCCAAATACTTGGGATTATAGGCATGAGCCACGGCACCTCACAAAGACTTGCATGCACCTGGCCTTGCATGCAAGTCTTTATAAGGACATAACATTTATTTCCTTCCCCCCCTTTTTTTTTTTTGAGACGGAGTCTCATTCTTTTGTTGCCCAGGCTGGAGTGCAGTGGTGCTATCTTGGCTCACTGCAATCTCTGCCTCCTGGGTTCAAGTGATTCTTCTGCCTCAGCCTCCCAAGTAGCTGGGATTACAGGCACCGGCCACCACGCCTGGCTAATTTTTGTATTTTAGTAGAGACGGGATTTTACCATGTTGGCTAGCTGGTCTCGAACTCCTGACCTCAGGTGATCAGCCCGCCTCGGCCTCCCCAAGTGCTGAGATTACAGGAGTGAGCCACAGCGCCCGGCCTTATTTCTTTTTCTTTTTTTTTTATTTGAGATGGAGTTTTGCGTCTCGCTCTGTCGCTCAGGCTGGAGTACAGTGGCACGTTCTTGGCTCACTGCAACCTCCACTTCCTTGGTTCAAGCAATTCTCCTGCCTCAGCCTCCTGAGTGGCTGGGACTCCAGGCGTGCACTCCTACGTCCGGCTGTTTTGTTTTGTTTTGTTTTGAGATGGAGTCTCGCTCTGTCGCCAGGCTGGAGTGTAGTGGCTTGATATTGGCTCACTGCAACCTCCGCCTCCCTGGTTCAAGCGATTCTCCTGCCTCAGCCTCCCGAATAGCTGAGACTACAGGTGCGTGCTGCCACACCCAGCTAATTTTTGTATTTTTAGTGGAGATAGGGTTTCACCATGTTGGCCAGGATGGTCTCGATCTCTTGACCTCATGATCCACCCACTTCGGGCTCCCAAAGTGCTGGGATTACAGGCTTGAGCCACCGTGCCCAGCCTATTTCCTTTTCTTATGAGGAGATAGGAATGGAATGGCTGTATCACATGGTACATGTATAACTGCTTTTTGAGCCCGGGTCTTACTCTGTCACTCAGGCTGGAGTGCAGTGGCCCACTGCAGCCTTAACATCCCAGTCTCAAGCAATCCTCTCACAGCCTCCCGAGTAGCTGGGACCACAGGTGCCAGCCATAACACCTCACTATTGGTTTTTTTTTTTTTGAGACAGAGTCTTTTTTTTTTTTTTTTTTTTTTTTTTTTTTTTTTTTTTTTTTTTTTTTTTTTTTTTTGAGGCGGAGTTTCGCTCTGTCTGCCAGGCTGGAGTGCAGTGGCCGGATCTCAGCTCACTGCAAGCTCCGCCTCCCGGGTTTACGCCATTCTCCTGCCTCAGCCTCCCGAGTAGCTGGGACTACAGGCGCCCGCCACCTCGCCCGGCTAGTTTTTTTTGTATTTTTTAGTAGAGACGGGGTTTCACCATGTTAGCCAGGCTGGTCTCGATCTCCTGACCTCGTGATCCGCCCGTCTCGGCCTCCCAAAGTGCTGGGATTACAGGCTTGAGCCACCGCGCCCGGCCGAGACAGAGTCTTGTTCTGTCGCCTAGTCTGTACTTCCTTCTGGGCTCAAGCGATTCTCCTGCCTTAGCCTCCCAAGTAGCTGGGACACACCACCACGCTCGGCTAATTTTTGTATTTTAGTAGAGACGAGGCTTCACCATTTTGGCCTGGCTGGTCTCAAACTCCTGACCTCATGATCTGCCTGCCTTGGCCTCCCAAAGTGCTGGGATTACAAGCATGAGCCACCACGCCCAGCCCACTATTTTTTTTTTTTTTGAGATGGAGTCTTGCTCTGTCTCCAGGCTGGAGGGTAGTGGCGTGACCTCGGCTCACTGCAACCTCCACCTCCCGGGTTCAAGTGATTCTCCTCCCTCAGCCTCCTGAGTAGCTGGGATTACAGGCGCATGCCACCATGCCCGGCTAATTTTTTTTTTTTTTTTTGTATTTTTAGTAGAGACGGGGTTTCACCATGTTGGCCAGGATTGTCTTGATCTCTTGACCTTGTGATCTGCCCGCCTCGGCCTCCCAAAGTGCTGGGATTACAGGCATGAGCCACTGTGCCCGGCCAGCCCACTATTGTTTTAAGTTTTTGTAGAGATGGGGTCTTGCCATGTTGCCATCTTGCCATGTTGCCCAGGCTGATCTTGAACTCCTGGGCTTAAGTGATCCTCCCACCTCAGCCTCTCAAAGGTAGGATTACAGGTGTGAGCCACCACACCTGACCATTTTTTGTAGAGACAGGGTCTCCTCACTGTGTTGCACAGGCTGGTCTTGAACTCCTTGGGCTCAAACAATCCTCCCGCCTTGACCTCCCAAAGTACTGGGATTACCAGCATGATCCACCATGTCTGGCTGTATGTTTAACTTTTTTTTTTTTTTTTTTTTTTTTTTGAGACGGAGTCTTGCTCTGTCGCCCAGGCTGGGGTGCAGTGGCCGGATCTCAGCTCACTGCAAGCTCCACCTCCCGGGTTTACGCCATTCTCCTGCCTCAGCCTCCTGAGTAGCTGGGACTACAGGCACCCGCCACCTCGCCCGGCTAGTTTTTTGTTTTTTTTTTTTTTTTTTTAAGTAGAGATGGGGTTTCACCGTTTTAGCCAGGATGGTCTCGATCTCCTGACCTCGTGATCCACCCATCTCGGCCTCCCAGAGTGCTGGGATTACAGGCTTGAGCCACCGCGCCCGGCCTGTATGTTTAACTTTTAAGAAACTTCCCGGCCGGGTGTGGTGGCTCATGCCTGTAATCCCAGCACTTTGAGAGGCCGAGGTGGGCAGATCACAAGGTCAGGAGATCGAGACCATCCTGGCTAACACGGTGAAACCCCGTCTCTACTAAAAATACAAAAAATTAGCTGGGTGTGGTGGCAGGCGCCTGTAGTCCCAGCTACTTGGGAGGCTGAGACAGGAGAATGGTGTGAACCCAGGAGGCAGAGCTTGCAGTGAGCTGAGATCGCACCACTGTACTCCGGCCTGGGCGACAGAGCAAGACTCCGTCTCAAAAAGAAAACAAAAACAAAAGAAAAGAAACTTCCCTTCTGGCCAGGTGCGGTGGCTCACGCCTGTAACCCCAGCATTTTGGGAGGCGAGGTGGGCGGATCACCTGAGGTCAGGAGTTCAAGACCAGCCTAGCCAACATGGCAAAACCCCGTCTCTACTAAAAATAGAAAAAAATTAAGTGGCCCGGTGGCAGGTGCCTGTAATCCCAGCTACCTGGGAGGCTGAGGTAGGGAGAATTGCTTGAACCCGAGAGGCGGAGGTTGCAGTGAGCCGATATCAAGTCACTACACTCTAACCTGGGCAACAGAGCGACACTCTGTGTTTAAAAAAAAAAAAAAAAAAGCTTCCCTTCCAAATTATCTTCCAAAATGGTTGTACCATTTTTCATTCCCATGAGCAGTATATAAAGTTACTAATTCCTGCACATCTTCACCAGCATTTGCTGTGGACAGTCTCTTTCATTTTAGCTGTTTTAATAGTTATGTTCATTGTGGTTTTAGGCGGGGTGCGATGGCTCAAGCCTGTAATCTCAGCACTTTGTGAGGGGTTTTACGTTTCTGCCTTCTGCAAACCTCTGTGGTTTGTTGAAAGAGTCAGTTACACTTGCTGTGCCCTTGGCTTCACCCTTCACTCCTGTGCCCCTTAGTCTCACTCCCCTTCCCCTCTCCACGGACTCCCTAAGGCCCCCTCAATGCCAAGTCCAGGTGTCATGTTACCCTGCAACTCACCCTGAAGCACTTGGCATTAAGTGCTGTTCCCCTTTCTTCAAATTCTTCACCTACTAGCTTCTGTCAACCCTCTGAAAAGCGTTCCAGGGCCACGTGGGAGCCTCCTCTGGGTGCATAGAGCTTCTGGGCCTCCTCCTGCTGTGGACCTGATGTGGTGTTGAAGTCATGAGACCTGGGTTTGTCTTCCCCCAGCTCTTCCCCTCAAGGGAGGGGCCTGGGTCTGCTCCTGCAGTGGTCCTTGCTTTGGGCCTGCCATAAAGGAGGGTTCCAAGAGGGTTTGCAGTTGAATATGTGAGAGAAAGTGCTCTCTTTTTTTCTCTTTTTTTTTTTTTTTTTGAGACGGAGTCTCTGTCACCATTCTGGAGTGCAATGGTGTGATCTCAGCTCACTGCAACCTCCGTCTCCCGCGTTCATGTGATTCTTCTGCCTCAGCCTCCCAAGTAGCTGAGACTACAGGGACGTGCCACCACACCCAGCGAATTTTTTGTATTTTTAGTAGAGACGAGGTTTCATCATGTTGGACAGGCTGGTCTCGAACTCCTGACCTCAGGTGATCTGCCCACCTGAGCCTCCCAGAGTGCTGGGATTACAGGTGTGAGCCACCACGCCCGGCCAAGAAAGCTCTCTTCTTGTCTCTGCCCCTAGCTACAGATAATGCAACCACGGGGCAAGAAACTTAGTGCATATTGAAGAGAAAATCCCAGCTTCTCATCCAGGCTTCAGGCAGGGCCCATGCTATGGCCTGGGACCCCCTTCGACCTCATCTGCGCCACTTGCTTGTTGCTGCTGGCCTTTTCTTCCCTGAACCCACCATCCTGTTCCTGCCTCTTGCCCTTGGAAGTGTCTAGTCCTGCTGCTCTTCTCCCTGTTAAGCATGTGACAAGGAATCGTATGCTTCAGCTCACGGGTTGAGAGCCCCCTCCTCGGGAAGACCTGCCTTGTCTTGTCCACCTAATATAAGTGTCCACTTTGTCACTAGCCACTGTCACCGGTCGTGATTATCTTACCGTCTGCCATTTTCTCATTTATTTGTTTGTTTTCAGTTAATAGAACATTGCTTCAGGAGAGCAAGGATTTTGTCTGCAGTTGCCCCTTATTTCCTCATGCCTAGCAGAGTGTCCAGTGTTTATGGGGGTCCCATATTGAATGTGGAATTTTGGAGGTTTTTTGAGACAGGGTTTCACACTGTTGCCCAGGTTGGAGTGCAGTGGCATGATCACATCTCGCTTATTCCTTGACCTCTTGGGCTCAAGTCATCCTTCCATCTCAGCCTCCTGAGTAGCTGGGACTGCAGGCATATGCCACCATGGCTGGCTAATTTTTTTATTTTTTGTAGAGACATGGGAGACTCACCATGTTCCCCAGGATGGTCTCGAACTCCTGGGCTCAAGCAATCTTTCTGCCTTCACCTCTCAAAGTGCTAGGATTACAAGCGTGAGCCATCGCCTCAGCTGAATATTGAATGTTTAATATAATGAATCAGGCCGGGCGTGGTGGCTCATGACTGTAATCCCAGCACTTTGGGAGACTGAGGCAGGCAGATCACTTGAGGTCAGGAGTTCTAGACCAACCTAGCCAATATGGTGAAACCCTGTCCCTACTGAAAATACAAAAATTAGCCGGACATGGTCGCATGTACCTATAATCCCAGCTACTCGGGAGGCGGAGGTTGCGATGAGCCAAGATTACAGCACTGCACTCTAGCCTGGGTGACAGAGCAAGACTCCATCTCAAATAAAAATAAAAATAGTGTAGTGAATCAGGCTGGGCGAGGTGGCTCATACCTGTAATCCCAGCACTTTAGGAGGCATGAGGATCACTTGAGCCCAGGAATTTGAGACGAATCTGGGCAACATAGTAAGACCCTATCTCTACAAAAAATTAAAAGTAAAAAATTAACTGGGTGTCATGGCTTACACCTATAATCCTAGCTACTCGGGAGACGGAGGCAGGAGGATTGCTTGAGCCTGGGAGGTCACGACTGCAGTGAGTCATGATCCTGTCACTACACTCCAGCCTGAGTGACAGAGGAGGACCTTGTCTCAAAAAAAAAAAGAAAAAAAAAAAGGAATATAGTGAATCAGGGCAGAGCTAGAAAAAGAACACAGATGTCTGGGCCTCTGGGCCAAGACTCTTCTCCTGTCTGAATTTCCCAGCCCTGCCACAGCCCAGCAGTAGTTTGACTAGGTTCTTGTGTCTTGGGTTGAGGGGTCTCACCTGATGGTATATGGTTCTGCCCAGGGCTCAACCCATCATTATTTCCTCACATCTTTGGGAAAAGTGCCACCATACAGGGTCCTTCTAGGGCCCTCCCTAGGGCTCAGGAGCCAGTGGGGCAAGAAGAGGTGCAGGCACAGGGACCATCCTAAATGGCCTAGCTGGCCAGGGGCCTAGCCCCACTGTCCCTTGTTGTACAAATGGGACAGATGTCAAGAGGGGTTCAAAGTTACACAGTGAATTGGCAGCTTCAAGTACCTAGAACCTACTTCTCCCTGATAGTGAAATCCCCCAAATTAAAAATGCAGAGAGTTGGCCAGGCATGGTGGCTTACACTTGTAATCCCAGCTCTTTGGGAGGCCGAGGCGGGTGGATCACCTGAGGTCAGGAGTTTGAGACCAGCCTGGCCAACATGGTGAAACCCTGTCTCTACTAAAAGTACAAAAATTGGCCAGGCACGGTGGCTCATGCTTGTAATCCCAGCACTTTGGGAGGCCGAGGCGGGCGAATCACGAGGTCAGGAGTTCAAGACCATCTTGGCTAACACAGTAAAACCCATCTCTACTAAAAACACAAAACATTAGTTGGGCGTGATGGCATGTGCCTGTAATCCCAGTTACTGGGGAGGCTGAGGCAAGATAATCGCTTGAACTTGGGAGGCAGAGGTTGCAGTGAGCCAAGATTGCATCACTGCACTCCAGCCCGGGCAACAGTGCAAGACATCATCTCAAAAAAAAAAAAAGTACAAAAATTAGCCTGGTGTGGTGACACACCTGTGTTCCCAGGGCAGAGAGTGGATGCCCATAGATAGTTTGTCAAAGGAATAAATTAGCCTTTTTCAGAGGAACTGAGTCTACTAGAATATTCTTTCTTCCCCTGCTGCCCCAGCCCTTTACCCCTCCAAGTCTCCCCCTCCACCTCTTCAGAGCCAGTGAGTGTTTGCTGAATAAACAAAGGCATGAATGTCTGAATGAGTGATTTCTGTCTATGCCATGGAGAATTTCCCCCCCACCCAAATCCGTAGTATCTTTTTATTTTGAGACGGAGTCTCGCTCTGTCGCCCAGGCTGGAGTGCAGCGGCCGGATCTCAGCTCACTGCAAGCTCCGCCTCCCGGGTTCACGCCATTCTCCTGCCTCAGCCTCCCGAGTAGCTGGGACTACAGGTGCCCGCCACCTCGCCCGGCTAGTTTTTTGTATTTTTTAGTAGAGGCGGGGTTTCACCGTGTTAGCCAGGATGGTCTCGATCTCCTGACCTCGTGATCCGCCCGTCTCGGCCTCCCAAAGTGCTGGGATTACAGGCTTGAGCCACCGCGCCCGGCCTCGTAGTATCTATACCTTCAGAGGGATGGGCCGGGCCAGGAAGGTGAGTCTGGCTGGGTCTCGCCCAGGACCTTCCACTGACGGCATGACAGGGAGTGGGAGCAGGCACCTGCCGCCTCAGGACCTGTGTCTACATGAAACAGGAATGAGCAGGTGAGGGCCATCCTGCCCCTGCCGTGGGGCCCAAGGCTGGGTGGTCAGCTTACACACAGGGATACAGGGACAAGGTGGGCTTCTCCCTGGCCTGGCAGGATGGAAGAAAGTGAAACCCCTGCAAATGGCCCTGTGTCTGGCAGGCCAGGGCCTCATTATCCTGGATGGGGACCTCCCTCCCCTCAGTAGGCCCTGCAGAGGGGAAGTGGCCCATGGAGGGGCTGGACATCGGGCCTCCTGCGACCTGTCCAGAGGTTGGATGTTTGTCCTGGGAGCTTCTAGTTCACCAACTTGGTTGGGGAGCGTTCAGTGTTGCCTGTTTGGGGAGTGAGGGGACTGAGGAGGCCCCATACCCCACTGATACCCCAGAACTGTTTGCCCCCTACCCCAGCCCAGTGGTGGCGTGGCAGTAGAGGTGGCAAGGTCATCCCCTGCCACCCTTAACCCGTATCACTCTTCTATAGCAGTTATAATTGTATCAAATGCATGTGAGACATCAACTCTGGGAGGGCAGACACTGTCTCCAGTGGACAAAAACTGACACTGCCCAGTAGCACTTGGATCAACAAATGAAAAAATCAGACACAAGTCAAAATCTTTACCACTTACTAGTTTTGTGAATCTAAGGTAATCTAAGTTGGAGCCTATTTCTTTTTTGTTTCTTTGAGACGGAATCTTGCTCTGTCACCCAGGCTGGAGTGCAATGGCGCGATCTCAACTCACTGCAACCTCCGCCTCCCTGTTTCAAGAGATTCTAGTGCCTCAGCCTCCCAAGTAGCTGGGATTACAGGCGCTCGCCACCACACCCGGCTAATTTTTGTATTTTTTAAATAGAGACGGGTTTTGTCATGTTGGCCAGGCTGTTCTCAAACTCCTGACCTCGAGTGATCCACCTGCCTCGGCCCCCAAAGTGCTGGGATTACAGATGTGAACCACCGCACCCAGCCTATTTCTTAACTGCAAAATGGAGACAATCCCTGTGAGGATGAACAATCCCTGTGAAAATTCAACAGGATGAGGAATGGTGGCTCATGTCCGTAATCCCAGCACTTTGAGAGGGAGGCCGAGGGGGGAGGATTGCTTGAGCCCAGGAGTTCAAGACCCCGTCCAATTAAAAAACAAAATGGAATAAATAACTAACTAACTTCGACGTGGCCCGGCACAGCGGACACCAGGACTCCAAGATGGCGTCAGTCGTATCAGTGAAGGACAGGAAACTTCTGGAGGTCAAACTAGGGGAGCTGCCAAGCTGGATCTTGATGCGGGACTTCAGCCCTAGTGGCATTTTCAGAGCGTTTCAAAGAGGTTACTACTGGTACTACAAGTACATTGACGTGAGGAAAGGGAGCATCTCAGGGGTTACCATGGTGCTGGCATGCTATGTGCTCTTCAGCTACTGCCTTTCCTACAAGCATCTTAAGCGCGAGCGGCTACGCAAATACTACTGAAGAGGACACGCTCTGCATCCCCCCACCCCGTGACCTTGGCCTGAGCCCTTCCGTGAGGAACACAATCTTGATTGTTGCTGAATCCTTTCATATCCTGATGGGAATTAACCTCCAAATAAAAGATGACTGTTAAAAAAAAAAATAACTTCACAAATATTCTGAGGTCACTTCAGCCCAGGGGCCTTGCCAGTTTCTGACATGAAGTACACGCTGGTGGGAGATGGTATAGAGAGATTTTGTTTCTCTCCTAGATGGGCAGCATTGATGGGCACAGGCCCTGGGAAGGGGAACATATGGCCTGGGGCACTGGGAGATGGCAGAGCTCCTAAGGAAATCGGCCACTGCCAGAAGGGTGGCCTTCTCTGAGCTGGGCTGTCTTACTCTTAAAGCAGCTCCAGAATTGTCCAGCCCCAGAAAAGGGCTGAGAATCCAAGCACCAGGGTTTTGGATGGAACCTGGCTTAGGTGAGCTGTTCTCATCCTTGCCCACATCTAAGGATCTAGTACTAAGGATCAAGTACTAGATCTAGAGCAGGCTGGAGGCTGCTCCCTCTCTCCTCCCCACAGGAATAGGCAATTCCTAAAGAGTCATGAAGAAGGACCCCGTTCTCCAGGCTCTGCTCCCAGCCCTGGTGCCACCACCAACTGGCTAAGGGAACTGGAGCGGTCCCTAACTTTGTGGAACCTGTTTCCAGTGTAGAAAAGCATCTAGGGTAGCAGGCACAATGAAGTATCCTGTGTTGATGGGATGGATAGGTGGTCAAGAAGGGGCACCAGGACAGTTATGTCCATCGGAGGCTGTCACTGTAAGGAGGACCAATCATTTCTTGGAGTCTGTAAGAGCTGGGCCACTCCCATTCTCTCCATCCGAAAAGGGACCCCAGAAACCAAGCAAGCTAGGAGCAGGCAGAAGGCTGTTATATATCATGCTTTTAATACAAACTTAAAAAATCTGGAACAATAGAAACTGTACAGATTTGATCAATCTTTTTGTTTTTAAACTAAAATCTCTAAACACACCAATGTCCCATTCCAAAATATTGCACAACATTCTGAATACAAAACCCTTGATTGTATTCCTCCTTCACTAAAGAAAAAAGTTCATGACCCTGCTCCCCGGGCTCCTCTCCAGGCTTGCCTCAATGCCCCCTTCCCATCCCTAGGGAGAAAACTAGAGAATCTATAACTCACTGCATTGAGAAAAAGACATCATTCTGGACTAACGGTTTCCATTCTTCACAAGATAATCCACCTTTTGATTTGTTCCTGGGAAAGAGGGATAGAGGATGGGGAAAGGGGAGAAAAGGTTTTATTCTCCTCTTTTTTTTAAAGTTTGTTTTTCCTGAAAAAATATGTTTCTCTCATCTTAAGAAAAAATCTTGAAAAGAAAAAAATTATGTTTTTTACGTTAGAAATATACATATATTATATATACCTCTTACATTTTACAAATGTAGCAAATTATTCAATACAAACGGACACCAAAAAATGTAATAAAAAAAAGTTTTCCTACGAAACCAGGTAAATTAGTGCAGATTTCTGTTTTTGTTTTCTTAAAAAAAATAAAATTGAAGCAAAAATGCCTAGATTTGAGACAAGACGGACTGAACTGGGCCCAAAAGCGCCTGAACACACATTTTTCTTCGTATTTCAAAAGACACAAAGGGGTTGGTCTCCCCTCTCTCCCTACATGTGAGAAACAAGCTGACCTGGTGTGGGTGGGTGCCTGTGTGTGGCGATGGGAGGAGGGCTAGAAGGGGACGTAAGGCAGCATCCAACCTTTCCCAGAGAGAAGTTATCTGTTGGGCCTGTCACCTGTGTGGGAGCCGAGGATGAAGGGAAGGATGGCCTAGACTGGGCTGGCCCCTGAGAAGTCTAGGGGAACAGATGGTGCTGGGCTGAGAAGCCAGGACATTGCCTGCCGGGGGAGGTAGAGCTGGTGCATACTGCAGGGAGAGGAGGCTGGCAGTGCTGGCCTGGGCTGGACCCACTGCCATAGCAGTTGCCTACTTGGGGTCCCTGGGTAGGATGGAGTGGGTGGGGTGCCAGGGGCTTTGGTGCTTTCTGGCGATGGGACCCTGATGCCAAGTGCCCCTCTTTGCAAAGAGGAAAAAGTTCATGACCCTGATCCCTTGGCTCCTGTTCATGCTTGCCTGGCCTCCTAGGGTTGGAGGAACAAGCCCTCTCCTGCAGAGGCAGGAGAGCAAGCGCTCTCCTATAATCCAATACATCAGGCGGGAGCACTGAGTCCCTGTCAGGACACCACTCTTCGCAGCATCAAAGTCCAATGGGGTTGGGTCAGGGCAGTGAGAAGGGGTGGCAAGAGGTACCAAGAAGCTCTCAACCAGGCCGGGGCACAAATGCAATCAACACCTCCAACTAAGAGATGCAAAGTCTCCACTCCAGGCTCAGGGCTGCCCCCGCACAGACACTAACTCTAAAACCCCACCCTGCCTCCCTGCCCACCCCCAAGGGTGCTCAGGTGAGCAGCTCCCGCTGGGCTAAGGTCACACAACAGGAGGGTGAAGTCCGGGGGCTTCTCATAGGCATCAGGGGCTTGGGCATTCCCTCTGCCCTTCAGAGCTAACATTATTATCTTTTTGGTCAAAAACAAAAGTGCAGATCCTTCTGCAGTCTGCAAACCAGTTCCTTCTGCAGTGTTTTCCTCTGGGAGTGTCTTGGGCTCAGCCACAGTGGTGTCACCCCACCACGCACACTGCCCTGCAAAAGGACTGCCAATACCCCCAGCCCATTCCCCAGCCTCACATATAAATAAGCATTTGCTGCAACCCAGAATCACATCCAGAAGGGAAGTTTCACATGGCTTGGAATCCTTTAAAAAAGGACAGCAAACCGAACACACACACACACACACACACACACACACACACACACACACACACACACACCCCTCCCACAACCTCCAGCCTGGGGAAGGGGCTGCATGAGGGAAAGGAAGGCCACACACATGATGATGGTCTGGGCCTGGAGGGAATGGTGGGGTGGGGCCATAGGACAGAGATGAAAGGAGTTTCACTAGACGAAGTGCTAATCTCCCTGTAGTCACAGACATCAGCTCTAGGCGGAGGGTGTCAAGTGGCCAGCCAGCAGCTCCCTGTGGCCCAGCCTGAAAGGGAGTGGGGAATGGGTTCAGACCTATTCAGGTGGCAGGGCCCGAGAAGGCCTGCTGAGGTTGGATGGCTTTGAGTGCGAGGATAGCTGGGTGACAGAGGCAGTGACACGGGCCAGCCTTTCCCTGTTCCAGAGAGGGTCAGGCTCCAGCTGCAGCTCTTTCTTCCCTGTGAGCTTGGACACACCAATCCTAAACTAGGAGTGTGAAGGAGGAAGGGAGGAGCAGGGAGCAGCAGTTCACATCTGGACCATTCTTAGCACAGGAAGCCACTCATTAAAGATGTTATATAGAAAACTACATGTAAGAAAAAAAAAAGAAAAAGAAATATAAAACCCAAACCAACCAAATAAATCGCAGGCCGGTGGGTGAGCGGTAAGGGGTGAGTGAAACACACTTGGGTGCTTTGCGGGGCCCTCCCATTCCGTGCCTGGGCTGGATCTTTTTTCTAGAAGTGAGAGTGAGAAGATCGAAAATCTTTTTGTACATTTTTCTTTTCCTCTTTTTTTTGGCCTTTTCTTTCTCTTTTCTGTGGTCTTGGGTGCTTCTGGCCCCACAGGCAGGTAGACGGTCAGTTGGCCAGCACCACGGGCTGGAACGGCTGGCTGGGATACTGCATGGTGTTCAGGTTGTAGCTGAGGCCTTCCACAAAGGGTGTCTTCTCCAGGAAGAGGCTGTTGGCACCACCTCCAAATACCTGGGCCATGTCAAAGCTGCTGCTGTTGCAGGTGCCAGCCCCACTGCCCTGGCCATCGGCCGCATCGAAGAAGAGGCTGGGCGAGCCACCACCGTTGTACACGAACTCCTTGGCATTGGGCGAGAGCTGGGACTGAGGGGCTGGGTTGGCCGTGATGAAGTTCAGTGAATGCATAGACAGAGAGAGGCTCTTGTGCTTCAGCAGGCTGTTGGTGGGTGAACGGGCCATGCGAGGCTGCTGTGGTGGCTGCTGGCCACCTGCCCCACTGCTGGCTACACCCCCACCACTTGCTGCCCCGCCACCCTTCTTCATCTTAGTGGAGCCAAATTTGGTGGCAGCGAAAGAGGCGGTGGTGAAGGTGATGGGCTGAGCGGAGCGGGGAATGAAGGTAGGGCTGGGTGACTGGCCAAAGGATGGTGATGGGGAGTTAGACAGGGAGCTGTCCTGGCTGCCAATGGGCACGAACACCTGGGCATCAGGGTTGAAGCTGCTCTTGATCTCCTTGTCCAGCTCTGGGGCACCACAGCCCTCACTATCATCCAGGTACAGCACTTTCACAGCTCCCTTCTCACCAATCTGGTAGGACACCTCAAAGGGATCAATCCAGACACTCAGCTCCTCAGGCACATTGGCCCGCACATCTTCCACGGCCAGGCCACTCCGCTTGGCGGCCAGCTCCACCACGGGGTCCACCATCTCCCCAATGTGAACACAGCGGAAGCCAGAGCCCTTCAGGGGTTTTTCAGGGTACCAGTGGCCTTCATATTTATTTTTCAAAAGCCGCTCTAGCTCCTCCCCAAACAGGTCTGCCCGGCGCCGGGGCAGCTTGTTGTACAAGTAGGAGATGATGAAGTTCAGGGCCACTTTGATCTCTAGCTGCATGGTCCTTTCCTAGGCAGAGAATCAGCACAGGGCACGTGTACAGCCTTGGGCTCCAGACGGCTCTGGGAAATGAGAGGCATCATGAGAAAATATGCAGAAAGCTGGTGGTGACCAACAGCTAAGGATAGACAGAAAAGCACCAACTTTGGATCACACTAGAACCAGGAGCCTATTTCTGCCCCACCAGTGGCTAATGTCTGACTGTGGGCCCTAGTTTCCTCATTAGTAACATGAGGCCATCATGAAGTTGTTAGTTCAAGGATATAAACTGCCTCACAATGTACCTGGCAATTAAAAGGCAAATGATAAAGTTAGCTACTGTTGGCTGGGCATGGTGGCTCACGCCTGTAAGCCCAGCACTTTGGGAGGCCGAGACAGGTAGATCACAAGGTCAAGAGATTGAGACCATCCTGGCCAACACAGTGAAGCCCCATCTCTACTAAAAATACAAAAATTAGGCCGGGCGAGGTGGCTCAAGCCTGTAATCCCAGCACTTTGGGAGGCCGAGACGGGCCGATCACGAGGTCAGGAGATCGAGACCATCCTGGCTAACACAGTGAAACCCCGTCTCTACTAAAAATACAAAAACTTAGCCGGGCGAGGTGGCAGGCGCCTGTAGTCCCAGCTACTCGGGAGGCTGAGGCAGGAGAATGGCGTGAACCCGGGAGGCGGAGCTTGCAGTGAGCTGAGATCCGGCCACTGCACTCCAGCCTGGGTGACAGAGCGAGACTCCGTCTCAAAAAAAAAAAAAAAAATACAAAAATTAGCTGAGCATGGTGGCGCATGCCTGGAGTCCCAGCTACTCGGGAGGCTGAGACAGAAGAATCGCTTCAACCCAGGAGGCAGAGGTTGCAGTGAGCCGAGATCACGCCACTGCACTCCAGCCTGGCGACAGAGCGAGACTCCATCTCAAAAAAAAAAAAAAAAAAAAAAAGCTACTATTTTTAAGTAATTCTAAAGAAATAGGGAAGCTGTGTTTTACACCATCTTGAGAATTCAGGTCACTGTATGAATGACACTAAAAAAATCAAGTCCCTAAATCAGGTGAAGAAGAGAAGGCTCTTGCTGTCTCTGCAATATCTTGGTGAAGTCGTGCCCCCAAACTGTCACAGACTAAGATGTAAGTTTAAAATCTTTGGTTGTCCTCCTTAAATGAAAAGGGATACAGGTCACTGAACAGGAAAGAGCACTGCCAATTTTTCACTGGGGGCCTGGACTCCAGTCACATCCATCTGTCATCATGGGCCCCCTGGGTGTGTATGCTGTCTGGCTCAGTCTGGGTTTGCAGAACTGATTTAAGAACTCCGGCCAGGTGCAGTGGCTCATGCCTGTAATCCTAGCACTTTGGGAGGCCGAGGCGGGCGGATCACCTGAGGTCGGGAGTTTGAGACCAGCCTGACCAACATGGAGAAATCCTGTCTCTACTAAAAATACGAAAAATTAGCCAAGCATGGTGGTGCATGCCTGTAATCCCAGCTACTCGGGAGGCTGAGGTAAGAGAATCACTTGAACCCGGGAGGCGGAGGTTGCGGTGAGCCGAGATGCGCTATTACACTCCAGCCTGGGCGACAAGAGCGAAACTCCGTCTCAAAAAAAAAAAAAAAAAAAAGAATAAGACAAGAGCATGAGCCCCAGGAAAAAGGCAAGACCTGTCACAATCAGAGATGTGGACTAACAAGGGAACTGCTGCCTGGGGGCTGCCATAGGGAAGCAGAAAAAAGGAGAGAGAAGTTTCTGGTGAGAGTGTAAGTGATGAGGGTGGCAGAGGAAAGAAATTTTCCATCACCCTGCAGCCTCCAGCAGGGACCCATCATCACTCAGTCTCCCAGGGACTGTCTGACCACCTGTCCTCGGCAGCAGATCAGATTTATCAAGTGTTTTGAGATCCCTGAAGAGAAGGCAGCCCAAGATAAACATGAGATTGTTATTTTGGGATTCTCTCACAGCCAGATCCCACTGAGGTCAAAAAGGTTTATTCCCTCGGCCTGGGCCAGCCTCATGTCTCAGGAAGATGATCTGTGAGGTCCTGAGAGCCAGTGATCCTAATCTCATTTTCTCCAAAAGAGCAGCTCCCGGGCTCATGCTGGGGGAGAAACTGAACTGAAAGAGCCCTCTGAGGGGAGGCAGCACCAGAACATGTTCCGAGCCAGGCCTCTGGGCAAAGCTGTGCTGCTGAGCTAAACACAGAGACATGACTGCTCCATGGACTGTCAAGGGCATCTTCTGTCCTGTGAAAGACTCGGAGCTGGATTTTGATTCAAATCCTTTCTGGATCCAGCTTTAAGTATCCAGGTGCTAATTTCAGGCTTGGGGATTTTGAGTTTCCTAAACACCTGCCCCAACACATTTCCCTGTAATTCTCAGGCCTGGGCCCATGGCTCTTAAGGGGCATTTAATTTAATTTAATTTTACTTTATGTATGTATGTATGTATATATTTTGAGACTAAGTCCGTATATATGTATGTATGTATATATTTTGAGACTGAGTCCGTATGTATGTATGTATGTATATATGTATATATTTTGAGACTGGGTCTCATTCTATCGCCCAGGCTGGAGTGCAGTGTATGTATGTATGTATGTATGTATGTATGTATGTATTTTGAGACTGAGTCTCATTCTATTGCCCAGGCTGGACTGCAGTGGCACGATCTTGGCTTACTGCAACCTCCACCTCCCAGGTTCAAGTGATTCTCGTGCCTCGGCCTCCCGAGTGGCTGGGACTATAGGCACCTGCCACCACGTCTGGCTAATTTTTGTATTTTTAGTGGAGATGTGGTTTCACCATATTGGCCAGGCTGGTCTCAAACTCCTAACCTAAAGTGATTCGCCTGCCTTGGTCTCCCGAAGTGCTGGGATTACGGGCATGAGCCAACACACACAGCCTTAAGGGGCATTTTGGGGACTAAATCCTCAGAAAAAGATTTCTGGGGTGAATGTATCAGAGAAGACTCACTGGGTCAATCTGGAGCAGCATGACAGTGGCTAAATCTAGTTAACTCTCATTTCAGGTCTGAGGAACAGAGATGGTCACATGGGACTCAGCAGAGGTGCCACAACTATGCCTCTCCCAAACCTTCCACAAGAACACTCAGGACTCAGAATACCCTGGTTTCCCTCTTTTCCCAGCCTTTTCCTTAGAGACTTCATCTCTAAGTTTCTTCATATGTCTATGTTTTTCTTTTTCTTTTTTTGAGACAGGGTCTCAATCTGTCACCCAGGCTAGGGTGCAGTGGCAGGATCACAGCTCACTGCAGCCTCCACCTCCCTGGGCTCAGGTGATCCTCTCACTTCAGCCTCCAAGTAGCTGGGACTACAGGCATGCACCACCACACACGGCTTTTTTTTTTGCGAGATGGAGTCTCATTCTGTCACCCAAGCTGGAGTGAAGTGGCGTGATCTCGGCTCACTGCAACCTCTGCCTCCTGGGTTCAAGCAATTCTCCCCCTTCAGCCTACTGAGTAGCTGGGATTACAGGCATCCACCACCACACCTGGCTAATTTTTGTATTTTGAGTACACACGGAGTTTCATCACATTGGTCAGGCTGCTCTTGAACTCCTGGCCTCAAGTGATCCACTGGCTTCAGCCTCCCAAACCGGTGGGATTACAGGCATGAGCCACTGCAAATGGCCTCATTTTTTTTTTTGTATTTTTATGTAGAGATGCGGTTTCACCATGTTGCCCAGGCTGTTCTTGAACTCCTGGGCTCAAGTGATGCACGTGCCTCAGTCTCAAATGTCTATTAATGATCAATACAGATCAAATTCAGGGCCCTTTTGGGTATAAAAAGTAAGAATACTAGAGGCCGGGAGCGGTGGCTCATGCCTGTAATCCCAGCACTTTGGGAGGCCGAGGCGGGCGGATCATTGAGTCAGAAGATTGAGACCATTCTGCCTAACACGGTGAAACTCCGTCTCTATAAAAATACAAAAATTAGCCAGGCGTGGTGGTGGGCACCTGTAGTCCCAGCTACTCCAGAGGCTGAGGCAGGAGAATCACTTGAACCCAGGAGGCAGAGGTTGCAGTGAGCCGAGATCGTGCCATTGCACTCCAGTCTGGGTGACAGAGCAAGACTCTATCTCAAAAAAAAAAAAAGTAAGAATAGTAGAAAGAATAATAAGGGCTTTCTGTTTATAAGGCTCAGGCTCATCAGCAGATACAAAGCTGCCCACCAGAACCACAGGCCTTTCCTCAGGAACAGAGGTCTGAAGGGCCACATGGTCCATAGAGGTGTCCAACAAGGAGCAGACTAAAAACTTGTGAAGAACCAGGTGTGGTAGCTCACACCTGTAATCCCAGCACTTCAGGAGGCCGAGGCAGGTGGATCACTTGAGGCTAGGAATTCAAGACCAGCCTGGCCAACATGGCGAAACCCCGTCTCTACTGAAAACACAAGTATTAGCCGGGCATGGTGGCTCATGCCTGTAATCCCAGCACTTTGTGAGGCTGAGGTGGGCAGATCACAAGGTCAGGAGTTAGAGACCAGCCTGAGCAACATGGTGAAACCTTGTCTCTACTAAAAATAAAAAATTAGCCAGGTGTGGTGGCATGCGCCTATAACCTCAGCTACTCAGGAGGCTGAGGCAGGAGAACTGCTTGAACCCGGGAGGCAGAGGTTGCAGTGAGCCAAGATCGCGCCACTGCACTCCAGCCTGGGCAACAGAGTGATTGGTCTCAAAAAAAAAAAAAAAAAACCATGAAAATTAGCCGGGCCTGGTGGCGGGTGCCTATAATCCCACTACTCAGGGGGCTGAGGCAAGAGAATCACTTGAACCCGGGAGGCAGAGGTTGTGGTAAGCCGAGATCATGCCACTGCACTCCAGTCTGAACGACAGTGAGATTCTGCCTCAAAAAAAAAAAAAAAAAAAAAAAAGTTGTGAGGAAAGTTGATACTGGTTCCCTAGAATGGAACCTGATGTTAAAGACAGTGTTTCCAAAGTATTTCTGAAATCTAAAACAGACTGGTCAACATATGATACTTCTCCCAAGGCACCACATGGCCTCTTAAAATGCACCTCTTGGTATTCGACTGAGAGCAAAGGGCTTCTACACCTTTCTAGGCCTCCTCAAACCTGGCTGCATAATTGCCTTCCAAGTTAACTACTCCTGAACAGTTCGGCCTCAAAATGAGAGCATTTTAAATGCAGGCCAAAGTCATTGGGAAATAAGCCTCCCACCCCAAAATACAATAGAACCACTGTCATCAGCCCTGCCTAGCTAACCATTTTCTGCAGCATAAGCAACTAAAGCTGCACACCAATTTATACCTCAGTGATGTTGCCGCACAAATAAGGAAGCATATAACGCCACCTTTGCCTCTTTAATTAGAGAACAGGCTGGACCAGATGGCTGTGGGGTGGAACCTTATAAAAATGATGGACAACCAGAATGAGATTTTCTGCTCTATCAGCTCAGGCTCTAATTTTGACTGCAAGAAGCTTATGGAGCAGAGGATTAAAGCACTGGTGCTGGCTTGTCTTTAGCTAAAGATAGGAGTGGCCATTCAGAGAAGTTTGTTCATTTTTTAAAAAAGCTACGAACAAATTCTAGTGCTTATATATAAAATATTTATGTATTATAAATACATAATATTTATAATACACAATATTTATGTATTATATTATTATAGTGAAATTAGAAACCTTAGAAATAACTACCTGTCAATAAAGGGAACAAGTAAAGGGATTCGCTTAAGTGGCTGCAGAGTACGCTAAGATCTTTTCCAACCCCAGTGTAGGCACAAACGGCCAAAAAGGGAGCAAGAAGAATAAAAATGGTGAGGTGTTTAACAGCAAAATCTCCCTTTTGTCAACCTATTAAAAAGGGCAAATATGACAGCAAAATTCTGTCCAATTTCACTAAGAATCTTATCCTCACTTGTTTACTAACAGCAGCAAAGTTAACCTGGATTCTGATCCCTTGTGCTGACTTGTGTTTTATTTTTATTTATTTTTTTATTTTTTTTGAGACGGAGTCTGGCTCTGTTGCCCAGGCTGGAGTGCAGTGGCTGGATCTCAGCTCACTGCAAGCCCCGCCTCCCGGGTTCACGCCATTCTCCTGCCTCAGCCTCCCAAGTAGCTGGGAGTACAGGCGCCCGCCACCTCGCCCGGCTAATTTTTTTTTGTATTTTAGTAGAGACGGGGTTTCACCGTGTTAGCCAGGATGGTCTCGATCCCTGACCTCGTGATCCGCCCGTCTCGGCCTCCCAAAGTGCTGGGATTACAGGCTTGAGCCACCGCGCCCGGCGATGACTTGTGTTTTAAAGAGTAGGTGCCTAGGAGAAAGACGACGAGGGAAAAAGTAGGGCGTGAAGCTCAAAAGAAGCCTCAGTGATTCCAGAGAGAACTTCTGACAAAAATGTGAGGAAGGTGTGTGTGTGTGTGTGTGTTTAGGGCGTGAAGCTCAAAAGAAGCCTCAGTGATTCCAGAGAGAACTTCTGACAAAAATGTGAGGAAGGTGTGTGTGTGTGTGTGTGTGTGTGTGTGTGTGTGTGTGTGTCTGCGCGCGCGCGCATGTGTCTGCCTGCTCTAATGTCAGAAGCAAAGGAAGACTTTTGGCTTCCCCCTCTCCCCGCCCCCGAGACGGAGTCTTGCTCTGTAGCCCAGAGCTGGAGTGCAATGGCGTCATCTTGGCTCACTGCAACCTCCGCCTCCCGGGTTCAGCCAACTCTCCTGCCTCAGCCTCCCGAGTAGCTGGGATAATAGGCGCTCAGGACCACACCCAGCTAAGTTTTGTATTTTTAGTAGAGACGGGGCTTCACCATATTGGCCAGGCTGGTCTCGAACTCCTGACCTCGTGACCCGCTCACCTTAGCCTCCCAAAGTGTTGGGATTACAGGCGTGAGCCACCGCCTAGCCAGAATTTTTTTTTTTTTTTTTGAGACGGAATTTCACTCTTGTTGCCCACGCTGGAGTGCAGTGGCGTGATCTCGGCTCACTGCAACCTCTGCCTCCCAGGTTCAAGCGATTCTCCTGCCTCAGCCTCCTGGGTAACTGGGATTACAGGAATGCGCCACCACGCCCAGCTAATTTTGTATTTTTAGTAGAGACGGGGTTTCTCCATGTTGGTCAGGCTGGTCTCGAACTCCCGACCTCAGGTGATCCGCTGCCCGCCTCAGCCTCCCAAAGTGTTGGGATTACAGGCGTCAGCCATCGCACCCGGCCAGAAGATTTTTTAGAAAGAAAATTCTGTTTCAAAGAGGGAAAGGAGGGATAATGGCGATGGAATCCACTGAGCCTCAAACCTAAAAAAATATTCAGACACCTCTAAGTCTTAAACGTGCAAACTGTCCTACAGTGACGGACTACAGGACTCAACTGAGCGTGCAGGGGCCAGTAGGTGTCACAGACCGGGTGGATGCCCGGGGAGTGAGAGCCAAACGCAGGCAGCTCCTCTCCTTGGTGAGACACGGGATCCGCCCCAACTCACTGGTCCCAGAGGCAGTGGCCCAGACGGGCGGGTGTGGATTGAAAGGCTTCCAGGACTGGTGCCGACTGACTGCACCACCACGCCCAGTCTCACATCATCTCCCCCAGACATAGACCGGTCAACTCTAGGTCTGACTACAAGGACCCTTTCGGCTAAGAAGATCCTTTCTAGGGCACTCCATGTTCCTGAGAAGCCAGGAAAACTCGACTCAACCCAAACGTAGGCGGAGAGGCCAGCGGTGAGGGTGCGCTCTGCACTCTGGGAATTGTAGTCCTCGAACGCCTCCGGACCAGGCGGTAGCGAGTGACCTACTTTCTCTGCACACTACACTTCCCTGAGTACTTTGCGAAGGCCCAAGTGGCCGCAATACGCATGCCCGGTAAGGGGAGCCGACCGAGGGTCGAAGAGCCCAGGAAAAGTTTCCGATGCACATGCGCACTGTGGCGGGCCGGCGCCCCCCTCCCATCGCCTAATACATTTCATATAGATTCTACTCCAAAGGCCTACTCCCCGTATTGTATGGCCCCACCACATCCTCTAGGCTTTACGAGAGCCTAACTTTCCCACCTTTCCCTTCATCGCCTTCCATCACTGTTGAAACTAGGATCTGCTTCTAATGAGCTTTTTCTGGGTGAAAGGGGTGGGCTGGCTTAGATAAGGTCACGACCCCCTTTCCCGCACTCAATCTGAATTCCAGGGCCTGGGCGGTCCGTGTGGGGTTACTGGATGGACAGCGGGTTCAAAGGGAAACGGGTCTTTTTCACTTAATGCCTAGCGGACTCGGCTCCAGCGCCCCAACAGCCAGGAAAGGAAAGGCAGGAATCAAACCCAGTCTCCCGTCCTCTCGGCCAAAGAAATTTCCAGTCAAGCTGTGGGGAGGCGCCAGGCCAAGGCCAGCAGGGCCCAAGCCTCACCCCATTTCTAATCCAAGTCTGAGTAACCAGATCCGGGAGAGGGAAATAGGAAAAGGTTCCCAGGCAGAGAAGAAAAAGCTGTACACCTGACACCTGAGCATCTTCTCATACTAAAATTCTGTGTGTCTCCTCCCATTGCAAGGTCTGCTCTACGACCAGACTTACCAGATCTTCGGCAAGCTCCCCTACTGGGTGTTAAACCTCCTTAATCCTTCCTCCCACACAAGCTTCTTTCCCCTATGCTTCACGGAGGAATGGGGGCAGAAGCCCAAGAAAGAAATAGGATTGTTTTTCTGCCGGAAAATCAGAGTTGAAGGACCCATTCCCAGGGTAGGGTGGGTAAGAAGGAGAAAAAGACCGTTTAGATACGGAGTAGCACCAGAGACTGGCCTCCACCGGTCCCAAGTTGAAGCTTGCTGTGCGGGGTTCTGGTTTCTCCTGGGGGAGGGAGAGGGCCTGCCGGCTATGCCTCCTCTCTGCACCCTCCTTCCCCTCCCAGATTTCTGGTGGTCAAGGGCACAGTTCATCCTCTGGACAGGAGGGGAAGGAGTTTGGGGATAGGGCCCCACCTCGCAGGCACCTTACCAAGATAAGCAGAATCCACTCACTGGCACTGCTCTAAGGGTACTTTTTCTGCCCAATTTTCCATTAAAACACTAAAGAATATAAAGAGCTCAAGCCGAAATGGTGAACTCTGGCTCAGGGGCCCAAGGACAATCTCCACTGACCTGTCCCCTCGCCAAAGGGGGTGTACAACCTCCACCCTTCAGGCTCCACAGAGCCAGAAATAGAGCCTATTAACAATTACCACCCCCCTTCCCTGCACACGGGAAAAGAAGCAGAAAAACAAGGCCTAGATCCCCTTCCTTCCTCGGATTTATTTAACGGTGGGGGGAGTTATGTTTCTTTGAAGAACAAGGAACATCTAGCGAGTAGCTGGGATATAAAGAACTGGGGGAGGCGGGGAAGGGAGGAAATGCACCCCACCCAGGAGAGGGCCACTCTTGGAACTGGGAAAAAAGGGAGCTCTTGGGCACCCCAGGAGCAGAGATGGCGTGAGAAGAGGAGCAGGGGAAAGTGGGATCTAGAGGGAAGCTGGATGGCGAAAGAAAATGCTGGCCAGGCGGGAGGGAGCGGCAGCAACGTGGAGAATCCAGCAAAGCGGGAGTGGGGCGGGGTGGGAGAGGCAGTTCGGCCGGCTGGGTCTCGGGGCGGGCCCCCCGCCCGCACACCCCCCAACTCACTCGGGTCTCCGCGGCGGCGGGGCGCTCTGCCGGCCGCAGGGCGGCTTCTCCCTCCAGGGTGGTCCTGAGCACGGGGCGGAGGTCGCTCTCCCTTCCTTCCCGGGCGCCGCCGGGCCGGGGGGCCGAAGTCCTTTTCGTCGTTGAGGGTTGGGGGACGAAGCAGGGGGCTATGGACTATGACTCTCAAGAATTTCTTTCAGCTCTTAGGAGGTCGGGCTCTGCGGCTGGGGGCCGGAGGGCGGGCGAGCGGGCGGACCAGCGGCTACAACGCGGGGATGGCGGACCGGAGGGTGGTTCGTGTCGCGGAACGGAAGACGGTCTGGGCTGTCGCCGGCGGGCGGTCCTGCCCTTCTGGCCCCGCGTCGCCCGAGCCACTGACTTGCCTCCGCCAACAACCCGCACCTTCCCGCGCCCCGGCCCGAAGTGAGCAAAGTCAATGAAAAGTTTCACCCTTAGCAACCCTGCGCACGGATCCGGCTTCCCCACCCCTGCGTGATGCGTCCCTCCGCCCTGCAGGGGAGGGGCCGGGGCCCGGCCGGGACTACTTCCCAGCTACCCCGGGCCTCAGCTCGCTGGTGCTGCGCGGCTCAGCTCCCCGGCCCTTCTGTACTCTCAGGTCCTGCGTGCGGGTCCCTTCCGTCCCCTCCCCGTCACAGCGCCGCGCCGCACTCCTTTCCTTCATTCCCATACCACTCTCTGAACTTGTGCGCATCGTGTGAGGTGTTCTCCAGGGGCGCAACGTGAGGGCTGGGGGCGACCTGGGGCCGGGTTGCTCACGGGCCGAGCACAGTGCACTCTCCCTTTAGTTGTGTTTGGGGGACGAGTATCGCGGGGAGGGGAGGGCGTCGCCTTGCCCTCCGGAACCCCCCGCTGAGTCGTCCGCCTTGCACCTGCCTCGGCGCCCAGGGTTCGGACGTTTGCCCGAGCCGTTTCCCGGGGCCTTCCCTCCTGCTCCGAGCGTCTGGCCGTGTCCACGGCGATCCCATCGCCCCAGTTACGGCCTCTGCGGGAGGGGGAGCCGAGGGGACTACTCCGGAAACGTTTCGGACTCGTTTCGGGCAGGCCTGAGTCTTCCGAGCGCCTTGTGCTTCCTCGGGGGACTCAACGTCGAATGAAAGGCGAGGGGGACTCTGGGGCCTGGGCCACGCTGTGCGGGAGTAAGAGGAGGCGAGGATGAGGCCGACGGCCGTGAAACGAGCCGAGCGCCACAATGGACCTTCCCCTCACCGCCTCTGGCTCCGGCTCTGCGAGGGCGCGCGGGCGCAGCTCCTCTCCCAACTCTTGTTTGCTCTCTCTGGCCAGCGACCCCAGTGTGGGGCACGCGGGAGAACCACATTTCTTCTAGTCAGTCCCGCCGGCGTGGGATGGTCCCTGACCGTGCAACGGGCGCAAGGCTTGCACCCACTACGGCCCCTCGAGCGGTGGAGCGAGGCTCCGCGAACCCGGGACCGGGCGCGCCAGGCCCGCGCGCTGAGGCCCCCTGCCCCGGCTCTGGCCACGCGGGCTGCTCTGCCTCTTTGTGACTGTGCGGGACACAGAACCAGGGATAGGGAGGGTCGTCTTCTGCGGTCACAGGCGGACAGGAGTGCCGGAAGATGCAGTTCGGAGCCCCCGGGGGACTATGAGTGAGGTCTTCTCCCCGGTCCCTCCTTAGATCGCCCATTCCCCAGTTCTCCCCTCCCGCCCCCACCTTTTTGGTCACGCCAGACGGTTCCGGCCCAGCAGCAGCCGCCAACCCCACGTTGGGTGGCGAGATCCGAAAGTTTCCAGTTTGCTTTTTTTTTTCTTGATCGCTTTTTTTTTGGCAAGGGCGGAGAGCACCGGTAGCGTGGGGGGTTTAAATGCGCTTTCCCTGAATGCAACAGAAACAAGCCGGGCTGGAGGGCAAACTCCACCGGGACAGGGAGGCGGGAGGGAGCCTGAGCGCCCCCCATCCCCCACACTTCTGAGCGCCACAACCCCGGGGGCACCTCCAGGGACTACTTGCTTTGTGCGTCAGCGAGTGACAGCGTCACACACACGCCCCCTCCCGCACAGCCCCGCTGCACCCTCCCTTTCCTCCTACCCTCCCCTTCTCTCTTTTCCCCTAGATCTTCCACCAGGCAGAGAGGCTCAGCCGACCCACTCGCTCCCAGAGCACTGAAAGCTAAAAATATAGCAGGCGTGTTAGCAACAGCCTTCCCATTGGTCGGGGGAAACGGAGAAGCGGTATCTGATTGGGTTTAGGATCCAGCCGCTAAGACTGGGCCCTTGAGAGTGTGCGTTTGCGCCAGCGGGCAAGGCAAGGGATGCTGGTATTTGTAGTCATTAAGGCAGCCATGAAACTAGGTGGGTTTACACCCCAGTTCTGCTACCTACTGTGTGATCTAGATTTAATGCAAAACGCTTGACATCACCAAACCTCAGTTTCCTCATCTATAAAATGGAGCTCGTGTGGGGGATTAAATATGATGCTGTATGTAAAGCCTGGCTCAAATCGTTGCTATTCTTAGAGTTTAGTGTTTGGGCCAAATTGCCTCTGCATATCCTGCATATCCTGTGCTCAGTATGGTGTGCGCTCTCCAATGTGGAACTTCTGACAACTGTAAAGGTGAAGGTGAGCTGAAGCGAGTTGTCCTATGGCATCTTAGGAGGGACAGCTGGAGTATATATAGGCAGTTAAAGGGTAGACGTCTTCTACCATTCCGGACAGGCTGAGGGAGGGCGGACTGAACCCTTAGAAGGAAGGCCATGAATTTCTGCGTGTTTGTGCGTTTAATAGAATCTCTTCTGCAACGCTGGAAAGATACCAGCCCTGAGCAGCAGCAGCATCATTAGAATGAAATGAGAAATCCAGACTCCTTGGTGGGAGCTCTGGGTAAAAGGTTAGCATGTAAGTAGGAAAAGATAAAATCGAGGGGAAAAAAGGTAACCACCCTTCTCAACTGCTGATGTCTCTATCATGTGGTGAGGAAGAAGTGTTTTTTTTCCTTCCCAGTGTGTGATTACATCTTGCCAGGGCTTAATTGTGAGCTGAATGCCTACTCAGGCATTCCAGATTCCCCTCCCATTTTGAATAATCATATGTTGACAGGCATGCACTGTGCTTGCAAAATGGTGAGCTCTGTGAGCAAGCAAGTTAGGTAGGGAGAAGGTGGGGGCACATCCCCTGTCTGAGAGTAAGCAAGATGTGGCGCCATGAGAAGTCAGGCTGGTCATAATTGGTCCCAGTTAACTCGCATAGATGCGTCACCCTTTCATACACACTCCAGGGCAAGAAATTTTGTATTGTTTCTTTGAAGTTATCTAAGAAAATAGTTCCTCAATTTGATTTCTTCAGCAGATGTAAAGACAGAAACTGGTTTTGGGGAAGTGTGGTTGCCTACTTAAGAAAAATGATTTTTTAAAAAAATTTTATTTATTGTTTGTTTATTATTTATTTTGAGACAGAGTCTTGCTGTGTTGCCCAGGCTGGAGTGCAGTGGCATGATTTCGGCTCACTGCAACCTCCACCTCCTGGTTTCAAGTGATTGTCGTGCCTCAGCCTCCTGAGTAGCTGGGATTAGAGGCATGTACCACCACACCTGGCTAATTTTTGTATTTTTAGTAGAGTCGGGGTTTCACCATGTTGGTCAGGCTGGTCTCGAACTTCTAACCTCAGGTGATCTGCCTCCCTTGGCTTCCTGAAGTGCTTGGATTACAGGCATAAGCCACCATGCCTAGCCGACAAATGATTTTTTATGTATTCACCAATACTGTGAAGTCTAGTAAACAAGGTAAGTAAACCTGTCTTGCTAAGATGCTAAAATGCAGTGTTCAAAGAAAGTAACATTTTAGCTTTGGTGGTCTCAACAGGCCCCTCTGGACAGAGCTGATAAGGAACTGAGCGACTGGGAACAGGTGGAAATAATCAGTCTTTTAAGACAGGAAAATTCCAGGCAAGGCAAAGAATCTTTTCCTTCTATATCCTTGCTTCAAACTACAATAAAAAAGCTACAGGTCTGGCTGTGCACGGTGGCTTACGCCTGTAATCCCAGTACTTTGGGAGGCCGAGGCAGGCGGATCACCTGAGGTCGGGAGCTTGAGACCAGCCCGACCAACATGGAGAAACACCGTCTCTACTAAAAATACAAAATTAGCCCGGCATGGTGGCACATGCTTGTAATCCCAGCTACTAGGGAGGCTGAGGTAGGAGAATCGCTTGAACCTGGGAGGCAGAGGTTGCAGTGAGCTGAGATCACACCATTGCATTCCAGCCTGCGCAACAAGAGCGAAACTCCGTCTCAAAAAAAAACCCAAAAAACGCTACAGGTGCCTGGTGGCTCACACCTGTAATCCCAGGACTCTCGGAGGCCAAGGAGGGTGGATCACAAGGTCAGGAGATTGAGAACATCCTGGCCAATGTAGTGAAACCCCGTCTCTACAGGCTGGGCACCGTAGCTCACGCCTGTAATCCCAGGACTTTGGGAGGCCAAGGCAGACAGATCACCCGAGGTCACGAGTTTGAGACCAGCCTGGCCAACATGGTGAAACACCGTCTCTATTAAAAATACAAAAAAAAAAAAAAAATAGCTGAGCGTGGTGGCGGTTGCCTATAATCCCAGCTACTCAGGAGGCTGAGACAAGATAATTGCTTGAACCCGGGAGTCAGAGGTTGCAGTGAGCTGAGACTGCACAATTACACTCCGGCCTGGGCAACAAAGTGGGACTCTGTCTCAAAAAAAAAAAATCCCTTCTCTACTAAAATACAAACAATTAGCCGGGCATGGTGGTATGCACCTGAGGCTGAGGCAGGGGAACTGCTTGAACCCGTGAGGCGGAGGTTGCAGTGAGCTGAGATCCTATCACTGTACTCCAGTCTGGTGACAGAGCAAGACTCCATCTCAAAGCAAAAAAAAAAAAAAAAAAAAAGCTACAGGTCAGAATAGAGTGACACATAGTCTCTCTGAAATTTAGTCAGTTCAGTTTGATTCCCTGGGAAGTTCATTTTAATTTAGAAGCTGCTAATTTGGCAGGCCAAGGTCCACATCTGGCAGATGTGTTTTCTTGGCATATACTGACATATTACGGTTTTAAAAGTGAGTTGCCAATATTGAAAATTTGGGATGTTGTACAAAAATATCTTAAATTGCCACTTGTCCTAAATTCAAAATATCTGGCAACACTGGGCATTCAAACTGGCAGCAATTGTCTGGAGTTGAATAGCAGCTGTCTCCTTTAGACAGGGCTTGTGTTCTTTGGTTGCCTAAGGTCCCCACCACTCCCCTATTGTGTCCCAGACACAGAGGCTGAGGGTCACATACCATTTATCATCACACTTGGGCTATTATTCTTTTACCCCTCCCTTTTCAATCAATGATATTACTCACCCAGACTCCTGAGTTTGTGACCCCTTTTTCTTTTCTTTTTTTTTTTTTTTGAGACAGAGTCTCGCTTAGTCGCCCAGGCTGGAGTGCAATGGCGCGATCTCGGCTCACTGCAAGCTCCGCCTCCCGGGTTCACGCCATTCTCCTGCCTCAGACTCCCGAGTAGCTGGGACTACAGGTGCCCGCCACCTCGCCCGGCTAATTTTTTGCATTTTTAGTAGAGACGGGGTTTCACCGTGTTAGCCAGGATGGTCTCGATCTCCTGACCTCGTGATCCGCCCGCCTCGGCCTCCCAAAGTGCTGGGATTACAGGCGTGAGCCACCGCGCCCGGCTGTGACCCCTTTTTCACTTTAATTTAGCAAGTAATTGTTGGAGTGGTTGCATATTGTATGCCCTGGGTGGAAGGAGAGGCAAAGGGAACTCAAGGATCTTATTCTTCATCTAGTTAGTTGTTGCTGTTGTTTTTTAATAGAGACAGGGTTTTGCTAGGTTTATTGGCCAGGTTGGTCTTGCCTCAAGCAATCCTACCACCTCCCAAATTGCTAGGATTACAGGTGTAAGCCACCGCACCTGGCCTAGTTGATTTTATTTTTATCCCCCCCACCCCCCCCACCGAGCCCCTCTTCTAGTTAATTGTTTTAAAACTTGAGGTTGTCATCCATTAGTGGGGGTCATAAAATTACCCAGTTTAGGCCAGGCATGGTGGTTCATGCCTGTAATCTCAGCACTTTGGGAGGCCAAGGCGGGCAGATCACGAGGTCAGGAGTTGGAGACCAGCCTGGCCAACATGGTGAAACACCATCTCTACTAAAAATATAAAAATTAGCTGAGCGTGGTGGCAGGCACCTGTAATTCCAGCTACTAGGGAGGCTGAAGCAGGAGAATCACTTGAAACCTGAAGGCAGAGGTTCCAGTGAGCCAAGATCACGGCACTGCACTCCAGCCTGGGCAAAAGAACGAAACTCCATCTCAAAAGAAAAACAAAACAAAACCCAGTTGAATGGATTTCAGCCAGGAATTTTAGAATAGAATGAAAGAAAATGAAAATATCAGGCCAGGTGCAGTGGCTCACGCGTATAATTTCAGCACTTTGGGAAGCCGAGGCAGGTGGATCACAAGGTCAGGAGATCAAGACCAGCTGGGCCAATATGGTAAAACCCCATCTCTACTAAAAATACAAAAATTAACTGAGTGTGGTGGTGGGCGCCTGTAGTCCCAACTACATAGGAGGCTGAGGCAGGAGAATCGCTTGAACCCAGGAGGTGGAGTTTGCAGGGAGCTGAGATCGTGCCACTGCACTCCAGCCTGGGTGACCGAGACCCTGTCTCAAAAAAAAAAAAAAAAAAAAAAAGAAGAAAGTATCAGATTATAGCTCGCACAGTAATATTGTTTCATGAAACTTTTGTTTCTGTTGTATGTAGGTACTAGACATGAAAATAATGCAAATGACAGAAATTGTTGTGGGTTATGGTGCTTCTGGAACCTTTCATGAGATGTCAGGGGCTTGAAAGGAAGAGGTATCCATTTGGCCAGTAGATGGGAAGGTAGAAGGGTATTTCAAACAAAGGAAACAGCCATGGAAAAGGCAGTGAGTATTCAAGGGATGTCCCTTCGACTGCCTGATGGAGTGAGGAGCACAGATAGAAGTCAAGTAAGGAGGCTGGGTGTGGTGGCTCATGCCTGTAATCCCAGCACTTTGAGAGGCCGAGGCCGGGGAATCACCTGAGGTCAGGGGTTTGAGACTAGCCTTGCCAACATGGGGAAACCCGTCTCTACTAAAAATACAAAAATCAGCTGGGTGTGGTGGCACATGCCTGTAATCCCAGCTACTCAGGAGGCTGAGGCTGGAGAATTGCTTCAACTCAAGAGACGGAGGTTGCAGTGAGCCGAGACTGAGTCACTGCATTCCAGCCTGGGCGACACAGCAAGATTCTATTAAAAAAAAAAAAAAAAAGGCTGGGCGAGGTGGCTCACGCCTGCAATCCCAGCACTTTGGGAGGTCGAGTGCTGTCTCTACTAAAAACACAAAAATTGGCTGGGCCTGGTGGCACACGCCTGTAATTCCAGCTACTCGGTAGGTTGAGGCAGAAGAATCGCTTGAATCCAGGAGGTGGAGGTTGCAGTGAGCCAAGATCCTGTTACTGCACTCCAGCCTGGGCGACAGAGCAAAACTCCATCTCAAAAAACAAAAACAAAAAAGCCTGTAATCCTAGCACTTTGGGAGGCTGTGGTTCAGGAGTTTGAGACCAGTGTGGGCAACATGGTGAAACCCTGTCTCCACTAAATACAAAAGATTGGCTGGGCGTGGTGGCCCACGCCTGTAGTTCTAGCTACTCGGGAGGCCAAGACAGGAGAATCGCTTGAATCTGGGAGGCAGAAATTGCAGTGAGCTGAGATCGTGCCACTGCAGTCCAGCCTGGGCAATGGAGAAATATTTCATCTCCCAAAAAAAAAAAAAAAAAGCAAACCAAGAATGGGATTATGAAATTGACAGAGGAGCAGGTTTCAGTGGAATTCACTTGACTGACTGAACTGCTTATTTGAGATGCTACAGGGCATTAATCTTATACACACAGAGGCTGATGGAGTGCAGTTAAGGTGATGTTTTGATGAAACAAAGGAATAATTTTTGAAACATCTATAGTTACAAGATGTCATGTGGACCAAAGTGGTTAATAAGTAACTTAAATTGTTTTTTTTGATAGGGAGTCGCTCTTGTTGCCCAGGCTGGAGTGTAGTGGCGTGATCTCTGCTCACTGCAACCTCTGACTCCCATGTTCTAGTGATTCTCCTGCCTCAGCCTCCAGAATAGCTGGGATTACAGGCTTTCACCACCACACACGGCTAATTTTTTTTTTTGAGACAGAGTTGTTCTGTTGCCCTGACTGGAGTGCAGTGGCATGATCTTGCCTCACCACAACCTCAGCCTCTCGGTTGGGTTCAAGTGATTCGCCTGCCTCAGCCTCCGGAGTAGCTGGGATTACAGGCATTTGCCACCACACCCATCTAAATTTTATATTTTTAGTAGAGATGGGGTTTCACCATGTTGGTCAGGCTGGTCTGGAACGTCTCCTGACCTCAGGTGATCCACCAACCTTGGCCTCCTAAAGTGTTGGGATTACAGGCGTGAGCGACCGTGCCTGACCAAAAATCTTTAAGTTAAATTTTTTTTTTTTCCTGTTATAGACAAGGTTTCATTCTGTCACTCAGGCTAGAGTGTAGTGGTGCCATCGTAGCTCACTGTAACCTTGATCTCCTGGACTCAAGTGATCCACCTCAGCTTCCCAAGTAGCTAGGGCTATATGCACATGGCACCACACCTGGCTAATTAAAAAAAATTTTTTTTAGGCTGGGCACGGTGGCTCATGCTTGTAATCCCAGCACTTTGGGAGACCAAGGCAGGTGGATCACGAGGCCAGGAGTTCAAGACCAGCTTGGCCAACATAGTGAAACCCCGTGTCTACTAAAAATACAAAAATTAGGCCGGGCACGGTGGCTCACGCCTGTAATCCCAGCACTTTGGGAGGCCGAGGCAGGTGGATTGCCTGAGGTCAGGAGTTCGAGACCAGCCTGACCAACATGGTGAAAGCCCGTCTCTACTAAAAATACAAAAATTAGCTGGGTATGGTGGCAGGCGCCTGTAATCTCAGCTACTTGGGAGGCTGAGGAAGGAGAATCACTTGAACCTGGGAGGCAGAGGTTGCAGCGAGTTGAGATCGCGCCATTGCACTCCAGCCTAGGTGACAAGAGCGAGACTTCGTCTAAAAAAAAAAAAAAAAAAAAATTAGCTGGTTGTGGTGGCACACGCCTGTAGTCCCAGCTACTCGGGAGGCTGGGGTGGGAGAACCGCTTGAACCCAGGAGGCAGAGGTTGCAGTGAGCTGAGACCATGCCACTGTACTCCAGCCTGGGTGACAGTGAGACTCTGTCTCAAAAAAAAAAACAAATTTTTTTTTTGTGGGGACGGGGGCCTCACTATGTTGCTTTGACTAGTCATAAACTCCTGGCCTCCCAAAGTACTGGGATTACAGGCATGCACCACCATGCCCGGCTAATTTTTGTAATTTTAGTAGAGATGGGGTTTCCCCATGTTGGTCAGGCTCGTCTTGAACCCCCGACCTCAGGTGATCTGTCTGCCTCGGCCTCCCAAAGTGCTGGGATTACAAGCATGAGCCACCACGCCCGGCCTATTTTTTATTCTTAACTAGGGCTTTTTTGCACATTCTAATTACAGTCTGAAAATGATCTGGTCTCTCTACCTCTTTTGACCTACCACACTTTAGTCAGTTTTCTTTTGCTTGTAATACCTGAAACTATGTTATTTATAAAGAGAGAAATTTATTTATAATTATATAGTTATAGAGGTTCTATAACTATATAGTTATATAGTTCTGGAGGCTGGGAAGTCCCAGGTTGAGGGGGTACATTTAATGAGAGCATTCTCACTGGGACCGTCTCTGCAGAGTCCCAAAGTGGCACAGGGAATCACATGGCAAAGGGGCTGAGAGTGCTGGCTCAGTTTCTCCTCTTATAAAGCTATCAGTCCCACCTGGGTGCGGTGGCTCACGCCTATAGTCCCAGCACTTTGGGAGGCCGAGGTGGGCAGATCATGAGGTCAGGAGATCGAAACCATCCTGGCTAACACGGTGAAACCCCGTCTCTGCTAAAAAATACAAAAAAATGGCCGGGCGCGGTGGCTCAAGCCTGTAATCCCAGCACTTTGGGAGGCCGAGACGGGCGGATCACGAGGTCAGGAGATCGAGACCATCCTGGCTAACACGGTGAAACCCCGTCTCTACTAAAAATACAAAAAACTAGCCGGGCGAGGTGGCGGGCGCCTGTAGTCCCAGCTACTCCGGAGGCTGAGGCAGGAGAATGGCGTAAACCCGGGAGGCGGAGCTTGCAGTGAGCTGAGATCTGGCCACTGCACTCCAGCCCGGGCTACAGAGCAAGACTCCGTCTCAAAAAAAAAAAAAAAAAAAAAAAAAAAAAATACAAAAAAATTAGCCAGGCGTGATGGCGGGCGCCTGTAGTCCCAGCTACTCGGGAGGCTGAGGCAGGAGAATGGCGTGAACCCGGGAGGTGGAGCTTGCAGTGAGCCGAGTTTGCACCACTGCACTCCAGCCTGGGCGACGGAGCGAGAGTCCGTCTCAAAAAATAAATCAGTAAATAAAAGCCATTGGTTCCATTTCTATGAGAACCCATTAATCCATTAACAGTGAAAGGATGGGCCAGGTAGATTGGCTTATGCTGTAATGGTGGATACATACTGAAGTGAGTGGATTGTTTGAGGTCAGGAGTTCAAGACCAGCCTGGCTAATATGGTGAAACCCTGTCACTACTAAAATTACAAAAATTAGCCGGGCATGGTGGTGGACACAAAAATCAGCTGGGCATGGTGGCATGTGCCTACATGCTGAGGCAGGGGAATCGCTTGAACCTGGAAGGTGGAGGTTGCAGTGAGCCGAGATCACGCCACTGCACTCCAGCGTGAGTGACAGACTCTGTCTCAACAAAACAAAACAAAAACAGTGAAAGGATGAATCCCCTCATGCGGGCAGAGCCCTCATGACCCAATCATTTCCTAAAGGTCCCACTTCTGAACACTGCCACACTGGGGATCAAGTTTCAACATGAGTTTTGGAGGGGACAAACATTCAAACCATAGCAATCACCTCACTGATTGATTAGAATTGCTCAGAGCTCCCTAAACACATCACCCTAGGCTGGGGGTAGTGGCTCATGCCTATAATCCTAACACACTGGAAGGCCAAGGCAGGCGGATCGCTTGACCTTAGGAGTTCGAGACCAGTCTGGTCAATATGGTGAAACCTTGTCTCTACAAAAAAGACAAAAAAAAAAAAAAAAAAAAAACAGGCATGCTGGTTCTCACCTCCTAGCTACTCAGGAGGCTGAGTTGGGAGGACTGTTTGAGCCTTGGGGGTTGAGGCTGCAGTGAGCCGTGTTCATGCCACTGCACTCCAGGCTGGGGGACAAAGTGAGACCGTATCCGAATCAATCAATATATAGCACCCTGTTCACGACTGTCTTTGCTTGACACCCCCAACAAATGCCTTTATTTGCCTACTGCACCCTTTGCCTGTAGGTTCTGACATATCAAAGCCCAGTTTATTACCCAGTTTCCTTGACTTTAAGTAGTCATTCAATACTAAACACCTACCTGCTACCTACTGGGCAAAACAAACTTGCTTCCTGCTCTTGTAGACACAGTCGTAGGTTACTTTCACTGATCACCAAATGCTAAGAAAACACACAGGGTTGGGTGTGGTGACTCATGCCTGTATTCACAGCACTTTTGGAGGCCAAGGCAGGAGGGTAACTTGAATCCAGGAGTTTGAGACCAGTCTGGGCAACACAGCGAGACCTTGTCTCTATAAAAATTACAAAAAACAGGCCAGGCTTGGTGGCTCATGCCTGTAATCCCAGCACTTTGGGAGGCCAGGAGTTCAAGAGCAGCCTGACCAACATAGTGTAACCCCATCTCTACTAAAAACACAAAAAATTAGCTGGGCGTGGTGGCAGGTGCCTGTAATCCCAGCTACTAGGGAGGCTGGGGCAGGAGAATCGCTTGAATCTGGGAGGCGGAGAGTGCAGTGAGCAGAGATCGTGCCATTACACTCTAGCCTGGGCGACAGTGCAAAATTCCATCTCAAAAACAAAAAAACAAAAACAAAAAACTAGCTGGGCAGGGTGGTGCATGCCTGTAGTCCCAGCTATTCCAGAGCCTGAGGTGGGAGGAGTGCTGAGTCTGGGAAGTAGAGGTTGCAGTGAGTTAAGATCGTGCCATTGCACTCCAGCCTGGGCGACAGAGACACCGTCTCAAAACCAACCAACCAAACAAAAAAAACCACGTATGATGCTATGTGGGAGTACCAGGGGAACTTACATTAAGGGTCCAGAGAGGCATCTTTGAGGAAATATTTGGCTAAGGTCAGAAGGGAGTAGGAGTTAGCTGAGTAAAAGGGAGGGGGGCACAAGCATTCTGGAGGGATCAACATGTTAAAAATAAACTCAAAGCAGAAGCAAAAAGAAAAGCAGCAGTTGTGGAACTGAAAAGGAGCCTATGGCTGCAGTGCAGAGAAAGGGGTGGCTCAAAGAGCCCAGAAAGTGCTGTAGCCCTATGACTATGGCCTTCCCCTGCCTTCCTGAGGCACCTCCAAGGTAGGCCTAGAATCCTTCCTTTGTGCATCCTCTGGGTTATACTGGAACCCTTTTTTTTTTTTGAGATGGAGTTTTGCTCTTGCTGCCCAGGCTGGAGTGCAATGGCATCATCTTAGCTCACCACAACCTCTGCCTCCTAGGTTCAAGCAATTTTCTTGTGCCAGCCTCACGAGTAGCTGGGACTACAGGTGTGTGCCACCATGCCTGGCTAATTTTTCTATTTTTAGTAGCAACAGAGTTTCGCCATGTTGGCCACCCTGATCTTGAACTCCTGGCCTCAAGTGATCTGCCTGCCTCGGCCTCCCAAAGTGCTAGGAATACAGGTGCAAGCCACTGTGTCCAGCCCGTTTTTTTTTTTTTTTTTTTGGAGACAGTCTTGCTCTGTCTCCCAGGCTGGTGTGCAGTGGCAGGATCACTGTTCACTGCAGCCTCAATCTCCAAGGCTCAAGTGATCCTCCCATCTCAGCCTTCTGAGTAGCTGGGACTAAACTATAGGTGCATGCCACTATACCTGACTAGTTTTCATATTTTTCATAGAGATGGGTTTTTGCCATGTTGCCCAAGCTGGTCTTGAACCCCTGGGCTCAAGATCTGCCTGCCTGAGCCTCCCAAAGTGCTGGAATTATAGGCATGGGCCACTGTGCCCAGCCTCCACCATCACTGGAAGCCATCTCTTCAATTCAAAATTAAAGTTGGATAGGAAGGAAAAAATAGTACGTTTCTAAAAATGACTTTGACTTATCTATAATGAAAGGTATGGGTGGTTTTGAATTCCTTCCAGTGGTAATAAGAGGACAGAGTACTTAACCAATCCCACTACTTCTGGTTTTTTTTTTTTTTTGAGACGGAGTCTCATTCTGTCGTCCAGGCTGGGGTGCAGTGGTGCGATCTGGGCTCACTGCAAGCTCTGCCTCCCGGGTTCACACCATTCTCCTGCCTCAGCCCCCCGAGTAGCTGGGACTACAGGCACCCACCACCACGTATGGCTGACTTTTTGTATTTTTTAGGAGAGATGGGGTTTCACCGTGTTAGCCAGGATGGTCTCGATCTCCTGACCTCGTGATCCACCCATCTCGGCCTCCCTAAGTGCTAGGATTACAGGCGTGAGCCACTGCACCCGGCAACTACCTCTTGTTTTGAATCACAAATTCCTGGATGACTAAAATAAATTCCTAAAGTTAAATGGGGAAGGTAACTACCAGAAAATAAACACCAACTTTATTAACATAATAGCAACAGAGTTTCCAATTTCTCAAAAGGAAAATAACATGACAACAGCACAAGTGTTAAATGAATAAATGCCTTTCAAGATGGCGGAGCACCCCTCCCTCTCCCCCCAAAACAGTAAATGCCTACATTTCTTGTTCTGATAGCTTCCCACCACACACCAAAAGTTCCTCAAGGACAGCTGCCACCAGAGCTGCTGCAAGAACGTGGTTTTCACCGGCTGTAGCTTCACAGCCAACTCCTCAAGCAGAAGACTAAAATATTACTTCTTTTTAGAAGATCTTGGTTGAGGGAGAACATATCAATATGGAGAACAGATCTCTGCTTCTCGAATTCAAGAAAAATCATTAACTAATCTATCAACTCTTCTCTGATACGGTGGGCCAGAGTGCTCTGTGAAGAATCCTTTTCCATCCCTACCACGTCTGGGTGAAGGGAGAGGAGGGGGTGGCAAGCTGCCAGTACACTAGCAGGCACTCCTGGTGATGCTATGGTCTCTGCTCCCTTTCTGCTGGTAGTAGTAGGCATGTTTTCTGGCAGCTGCAGCAGCTTGATGTTGGGGGGAGGAAGGGGCCACCCACCAATCACCTCTTCTTGAAGCCGTATTTTTTGCGTTCATAGAAGAGGTCTGTTTTAGAGCTCCCCAGATTGACAATCTTTGGGCAGCCATCTCTCTGGAAAACAGAACAGAGAAGTTGTTAAGTCTTTGAGCCTGAACCAAGAGTGACTTAAGATAAAAAATTTAAGCCCAGTGTGGTAGCATGTGCCTTTAGTCCCAGCTACTCCTCAGAAGGCCGAGGCAGGAGGATTGCTGGAGCCCAGGAGTTCGAGGCTGTAGTGAGCTATGATCATGCCTGTGAATAGCCAGCTACTGTACCCCACTGTAGGCAACACAGCGAGAACCCCATCTCTTGGAAAAAAAAAATTGGTCAGAGTTCAAATTCTCATTTTAGTATTTGAAAAACCCGATAAATGGGTTTGTAAATGTGTCCAAACATCAGTATCTCCTTCATCGGGAAGCCAAGATCAGTTTCTTCCCTATCTCTTAGCACTTACGAAAGATCATTTGTAGGCCGGGCACGGTGGCTCATGCCTGTAATCTCAGCACTTTGGGAGGCCGAGGCAGGTGGATCACCTGAGGTCAGGAGTTCAAGACCAGCCTGGCCAACGTGGTGAAACCCTGTCTCTACTAAAAATACAAAAATTAGGCAGACGTGGTAGTGCGTGCCCATAGTCCCAGCTACTCAGGAGGCTGAGGCAGGAGAATCGTTTGAACCCAGGAGGCGGAGGTAGCAGTGACCCAAGATCACGCCATAGCACTCCACTCCAGCCTGGGTAACGAGAGAAATTCTGTCTCAAGAAAAAAAAAAAAGACCATTTTATAACTTTTGGATTAACGGTTTAGCCATTTATCTTAGCCATATCTGCTGCTAATATGATACAGTTGAGGTAGACTATGAAACTCTTTTTTTTTTTTTTTTGAGAAAAAATCTCACTGTCGCCAGGCTGGAATGCAGTGGCACGATCTTGGCTCACTGCAACCTCCGCATCACGAGTTCAAGCAATTCTCCTGCCTCAGCCTCCTGAGTAGCTGGGACTACAGGTGCATGCCGCCACACCCGGCTTATGTCTTTTGTATTTTAGTAGAGACAGGGTTTCACCATGCTGCTCAGGCTGGTCTCGAACTCCTGAGCTCAGGCAATCTGCCTGCCTCAGCCTCCCAAAGTGCTAGGATTACAGGCGTGAGCCACTGTGGCCGGCCATACCTTACTTTTATGTTTTTTGAGATGGAGTCTCACTCTGTTGCCAGGCTAGAGTGCAGTGGCGTGATCTCGGATCACTGCAACCTCCGCCTCCGGGGTTCAAGCAATTCTCCTGCCTCAGCCTCCCAAGCAGTGGGGACTACAGAGGCGCGCCACCACGCCCAGCTAATTTTTGTATTTTTAGTAGAGATGGGGTTTCACCATGTGGGCCAGGATGGTCTCAATCTCTTGACCTTCTGATCCACCCGCCTTGGCCTCCTGATAGTGCTGGGATTTCAGGCGTGAGCCACCACGCCCAGCCCTTACATTTTAAATACCATAGGAGAATAGTAGGTTTTATGTGTCTTCATTAATTCACTTAATTTAACACATGGTCTTGGGGGTACAGAGCACTACTGTGCTAGTGATAGGTGGCTGTTGACAGACCATGCACTGATTTGTCATGACAGGCTGCCCTGGCCATTTGATGAGCTTGAGTGCTTTCAGTGAAGCCCCTGGGAAGCTGTGTTCTACAGAAATGATGACTCCACCAGTTGATTAGGGATGATGGAAGAAAAACCGGGGAAGCTGTAACTGGAAAAGCCCTACAGGTCTGTTGATTTTATTAAACACCCATGTCAGAGTTTAAGTCCTGTGATATTAGGCAATAGTATGAATTAATCAAGTCCTTAGCCAACTCATTTCTAACTCAACTAGCATCTTTCTTTGGGGGCAGACGTTAACAACTACAAAAATATCTGAAAACACAAAGCTAACACTAACATTTTAGGATCTCCTAGAAAACATGTATCAAGTCATTACATTGACAGCTTCCATCTCTGAAGCCTGGTGTACCAAGGAAGCCACCCACCAATAGCTTGCTAGGTGAACCCAAGTAAGCAATGTAATCTATATTTAATGTCCTTGTAAAAATAAGGCATTAGCTGCCTCTCCTGGACAAAGGCCTGATATTAAACATAATAACAGCACTCTAAACCCTTTAGAGAGGCTATGAAACTCATGGTATGATGACAGCTTAAACTGTGCCTTACTGACGCAAATGTGGGCAAGTTGCTTCTCTTGGGACTTATATTATTCCTCAGCTGTAAAAGAAGAAGACTAGATCAGGTCAAGGTTTACAAACTATCCTTATAGATACCTAAATATTCCTGGAAGGTACCAAGTGATGGTATCACCCAATCCTCCAATTTGTACAGCTCCGTTCTTTACTTACAGGTTAGCTTTTTTTTTTTTGAGACGGAGTCATGCTCTGTTGCCCAGGCTGGAGTGCAGTGGCCGGATCTCAGCTCACTGCAAGCTCCGCCTCCCGGGTTCACGCCATTCTCCTGCCTCAGCCTCCCAAGTAGCTGGGACTACAGGCGCCCGCCACTTCGCCCGGCTAGTTTTTTGTATTTTTTAGTAGAGACGGGGTTTCACCGTGTTAGCCAGGATGGTCTCGATCTCCTGACCTCGTGATCCACCCGTCTCGGCCTCCCAAAGTGCTGGGATTACAGGCTTGAGCCACCGCGCCCGGCCGCTTTCTTTTTTTTTGAGACGAAGTCTCACCCTGTTGCTCAGGCTGGAGTACAGTGGCGCTATCTCAGCGCTCTGCAACCTCTGCCTCCTGGGTTCAAGTGATTCTCTTGCCTCAGATTCCTGAGTAGCTGGGATTACAGGCGCCTGCCACCACGCCCAGCGAATTTTTGTATTTTTAGTAGAGATGGGGTTTCATCATGTTTGTCAGGCTGGTCTCAAACTCCTGACCTCGTGATTTGCCTGCCTGGGCCTCCCAAAGTGCTGGGATTACAGGAATGAGCCACTGCTCCCAGCCTACTTACAGCTTAGCTAGCCCGAAAATTTAATTAATTTACATTAACTTTTAACTTTTCTCCTTAGAGGTGCAATGATGAGAATGAATAAATAAAAGGTTAAGAAACACTGAGTCAGGCTGGGCGCGGTGGCTCATGCCTGTAATCCCAGCACTTTGGAAGGCCGAGGTGGGTGGATCACCTGAGGCCAGGAGCTTGAGACTAGGCTGACCAACATGGTGAAACCCCATCTCTACTAAAGAAAGAAAAATTAGGCTGGGCACAGTGGCTGACGCCTGTAATCCCAGCAACTTTGGGAGGCCGAGGTGGGTGGATCACAAGGTCAGGAGTTCACGACCAGCCTGACCAACATGGTGAAACCCTGTCTCTACTAAAAATACAAAAATTAGCCGGGCGTGATGGTGCACACCTGTAATCCCAGCTACTCAGGGGGCTGAGACAGAAGAACTGCTTGAATCCAGGAGGTGTAGGTTGCAGTGAGCCAAGATCACACCACTGCACTCCAGCTTGGGCGACATAGTGAGACTGTCTCAAAAAAAAAAAAGAGCTGGGCATGGTGGCGTGTGCCTGTAATCCGAGCTACTTGGGAAGCTGAGGCAGGAGAATCGCTTGAACCTGGGAGGTGGAGGTTGTAGTGAGCCAAGATCATGCCATTGCACTCCAGCCTGGGCGACAAGAACAAAACTGCATCTCAAAAAACTAAAAAAAAAAAAAATTAATTAATTAATTAATTAAAAAAGAGTCAGACCTCCTAGGTTCTAGTCCTGATCTGTCACTCATTAGCCACTTGACCTTGGACTAACCAAGTTGCTTAACATCTCTAAGCCTTAGCATCCTCATCTGTATCACATGGAACTTTTGGATAACAATGTTCAGCTAAGCACCTGGCATATATTAAGAGCTTCATAAATGTTAGTGCTATTTTTCTTATGTTCTGGTTGGGAGAACTGAGGAAAATGGTAAGCAAAAGGAATCAAGATTAAGGGGATTACACGATGCGGCACCCTAAGAACCTACCAATTAGTCCTCTGGTAGCAATGTCCATAGACATCATCCCTGTCTCCTGGTTATTCTTGTGGCTTTGAAAAATTATAAATGAGAATACCTGGCTTAGCTTACCTGTCTAATTCCTTTATCAATTATGAAAGTTGCAGGAAGAGAACAATAACAAGGGTTGCCTTGGTTGTAGGAAGGTTTCTGCATAGGAAAGAGCCTTGGCCACTTAATCTACGTGATGATCTGTAAGGCTGAGAGCCTGGATCATGTCACTAGACTTTGTGTTCCTTGGAAACTAGCGCTGAAAATGTGAGCTAGATTCCATCTCAAATGTCCTCAGAACATTCGTGTATAATGTGAAGGCAGGGAAGTGACGTCTAGAATAAGTCTCAGGGACAGAATGAGGCATGAGGATCCAAAGGTATCAGTTCACACACCACATTCAGAGGAGTCAGACAGCAATTAACATTTATTAAGCATTCTCTGATTGCAAGCTTATGCTAGATAAGAACTCTATCTAGAACCATACAAAAATTCAAGAAAATGCTGTCTTAAATGGCTTAAATAGCTACCCTGTAGCTAGTTTAGGAACTGTTTGTAACTTTTCTTCACTGCTGTTACCTTATTATGCTTTCACTGCTTATAGACCAGAAGTTAACAAACACCTACTATGTATTAGACACCCTAAAGGGGATACCTCTGGATGACTTACAGGGACAGCACCAAAACACATGTACCATGCTTGCACCGCATGTCAGGCACCATACCACGGCCTAAGGAAAAGGAGAGGTGAATAGACAAACCAAAGTCCTGCCTCTAATGAAGTGTAATCTAGCTAGTAGACTAGATTCGGATTTCCGGACAGCAGGATATGACTTAATAGTTGAAGGTAAATGCAAATCGGAGTTGCAGACAAGAGAAAGGTCCAAATCACTAACGGAAATTATGTTTTTGTTACTTCAGGACCTTTCTCATCTCCCTAAACAATAGAAGATTCAATGGTGTACTGTTTTTTTTTTTTTTTTGAGAGGGAATTTTGCTCTTAGTTGCCGGATTGGAGTGCAATGTTCTGATCTCGGCTCAGCTGACTGCAACCTCTGCCTCCTGGGTTCAAGCAATTCTCCTGCCTTAGCCTCCCAAGTAGCTGGGATCACAGATGTGTGCCACCACGCCGGTTAATTTTTGTATTTTCTTTTTATTTATTTTTGTTATTATTATTTTTTTGAGACAGAGTCTCACTCTGTCGCCCAGGCTGGAGTGCAGTGGCGTGATCTCCGCTCACTGCAAGCTCCACCTCCTGGGTTCATGCCATTCTCCTGCCTCAGCCTCCCAAGTAGCTGGGACTACAGGTGCCCGCTATCACACCCGGCTAATTTTTTTATTTTTTAAGTAAAGACAGGGTTTCACCGTGTTAGCGAGGATGGTCTCGATCTCCTGACCTCATGATCCGCCTGCCTCGGCCTCCCAAAGTGCTGGGATTACAGGCATGAGCCACCGCGCCTGGCCAATTTTTGTATTTTTAGTAGAGACGGGGTTTCACCATGTTGGCCAGGCTGGTCTCAAACTCCTGACCTTAGGTGATCCACCTACCTTGGCCTCCCAAAGTGCTAGGATTGCAGGCATGAGCCACTGTGCCTGGCCCAATGGTGTAGTCTTATCTGGCCCAATCTCTCCCAATTACTGGGGGTAGGTAGGATCCAAGTGCATGAAATGAGGTACTGGCGTTGTTGCCTTCACCATGGAAACATCCCAAAAGCACACATTAAAGGGTAACATAAGGCCAGGCGTGGTGGCTCACACCTGTAATCCCAGCACTTTGGGAGGCCCAGGCGGGTGGATCACAAGGTCAGGAGTTTGAGTCCAACCTGGCCAACACAATGAAACCCCGTCTCTACTAAAAATACAAAAATTAGCCGGGGGTGGTGGCAGGCGCCTGTAATCCCAGCTACCCGGGAGGCTGAGGCAGGAGAATCACTTGAACCCGGGAGGCGGAGGTTGTGGTGAGCCGAGATGGTGCCACTGCACTCCAGCCTGGGCAACAAGAACGAAACTCTGTCTCAAAAAATAAAATAAAATAAAATAAATATATAAATAAAAGTACAACATGGTGAAATGGGGACACTACAAGGTTTCGTTGAATAGCCTGGGCTTGTCAGAGGAACTATAAAATGGGTATCATAATAATCATCCCTATTTCTCAAACTTATTGTGAGGAACAAGGTGTGATAACATCTATAAAAGACCTATTCTTTGCTCATGGAAATATGAAGAATTATGTATCTTTTGCCTTACTCTAAATTAGAATTAAATTAGGTAACTGGGCCAGGCGCAGTGGCTTAGGCCTGTAATCCCAGCACTTTGGGAGACGCAAGGTGGGCGGATCACTTGAGGTTGGGAGTTGAGGCCAGCCTGACCAACATGGAGAAACCCCGTCTCTACTAAAAATACAAAATGGGCTGGGTGTGGTGGCGCATGCCTGTAATCCCAGCTACCCGGGAGGCTGAGGCAGGAGAATTGCTTGAACCCGGGAGGCGGAGGTTGCGGTGAGCCGAGATTGTGCCACTGCACTCCAGCCTGGGCAACAAGAGTGAACTCCGTCTCAAAAAATAAAAAACAAATAAATAAATAAATTAGATAACTGGGTACTATCATTAACCTAGTGAGACTGTATCATACTTCCTTTTGTTTTGTTTTTTGAAGAAAACAAGCTGATTCATAGTTTTCCCCCACAAAAACCCTGCTGCCAATACTAAACGAAAGAAATGGGGTAAACCTTGCCTGTAGCACTGGTCTATAAGCTCTCTCTCCTGGCATTTGGCTCAGAGAGTTGAATAGTAAGTAACCACTGCCACTACGCAGTGTCAAGGGACAAAAAAAAAGTCATGATGCAGGGCCACAATCACTTCTGCAATATTAAACCAAAGGTACTTGTTACCTGCTTAAAGCTGAAGTCAACTTGAATTGTCCCAAATTCAACTTTGTCACGATATAAACCCGAATAGTGCTTAATGATAGATCTGAGACATTAATGAGTGGCTATGACACAACATGGGCTGTACAGGCCTTATAAACAGACAGGGTCTCTGTCACCCAGGCTGGAGTGCAGTGGCATGAAAATGGCTCACTGTAGCCTTGACCTCCTGGGCCCAAGTGATCCTCCACCCGCCTCAGTTTCCCAAGTAGCTGGGACCACAGGTACACACCAGCACACCCGACTAATGAAAAATATGTTTTTCTGGCCAGGAGTGATGGCTCATGCCTGTAATCCCAGCACCTGGTGAGGCTAAGGCAGGAGGATCACTTGAGCCCAGGAGTTTGAGACCAACCTAGGCAACAAGACAAGACCCTGTCTCTACAAAAAAAAATTAGCCAGGTGTGGTGGCGCATGCCTGCAGTCCCAGCTACTTGGGAGGATGAGGTGGGAGGATCGTTTGAGCCCGGGGGGGGTCAAGGCTGCAGTGAGCCTTGCACGTGATCATGCCACTGCACCCCAGCCTGGGCCACAGAGCAAGAGACCCTGTCTCAAAAAAAAGGAAAACAAAAAAACAAAACAAAACCAAAAAACCAAATTGTTTTTTGTTGTTGTTGTTGAGATGGGATCTTGCTCTGTGACCCAGGCTAGTCTTGAACTCCTGGACTAAAGTGATCCTCATAACTTGGACTCCCAAAGTGCTGAGATTACAGGTGTGAGCCACCACGCCCAGCCGGATGTCATTTCTGAATAAAAATAATCATAGAGAAACATGAATAGAGAGAGGGCTCTTCAAATTGCTGGTCTTGACAAAGATTTGCTTCCCTTGCATTTTTCCCCTTGATGCAAAATAACTGCCTTTTATTGAACTACACCCAGTTTGACTCACAGAACTTGAAAAAATTATAACCTAGATGACTAGATGAACACAGTAATCTCCATAGACCATAGGAGATTGCAGTGGATGGCAAAAAAGCAGGAAACAAAAGCAGGAAAGGTCAGATGGAAAGCTGTACACTTACATCCTTCTCCTGGATGGTGCACTCCTTACAATAATACGCATCAGAGACCCCAGGGCCTCCACAGATCACACAGCGTCCCTGGTAAGATCCATAGTTACACTCATCACATATGCGCACCAGAGTGCAGGGACGCACATAGGAGTCACAAATCACACACTTGCCATCACCTGTAAGGAAGAGAATGGAGTCATACTCACAACAAGTTCTTCAGTCCTCTGCTATCTCCTGCCATGGGGAAATACACTAATCTCCTTTTGACAGTGACTTTAGGACCCTCCTCTTGGCATCACGAAACTTGGTTTACCCAGTATCCATCTCAAGTCCCTCAACATATACAAAAGTTTATCAATTAACATATGTAAAGAGCCTAGAAAATCACCTCAGAGATGATAAGCCTATATAATTGCCGGCAAAGTGCTGTGTATTAGGGAGGGGTCATGCTACTCTGGCGATTTTTCCTGTTGAAAACTAGAGAGATACAGCGTTAAATGTGCAAGTGGCAGTGGGGAGACAGAGGGGCCTTTGGTTGAAGTCCAGCATTCAGTGTTCACATACTTCCAGGCACATCTACTCAAAGCCCTCTTTGTGGCACTTTTGCTGGTTCCACAGAAACTGGGAGTGGGAAGGGTGGGCTGTTGGGACGGAAGGTTCCACTCACATTTTTCACACAGTCTTCCGATGGCTGCAAGATGAAAGATGGTTAAAAAGTACAATTAGAATAAAGGTTTTGACAAACGGGAAGTACATCCTCGAGCTGGGGGTAGGGACATGAGTACGGACTGCAGTGATACCTGCGGATAGCCATTTTATCATTACAAATTTCCAAATGAACCAAACCCACAGCCCAACCACCCTTCTGAATCTCCTCCAACGTCCTGGGGCAAGCTCTGAGTTTCTGTGGACCTGGCCCAGACCCCACCCCCGATACCTGCCTGGGGCTCCCAGCACGCGCACCCCCGCCCTCTTCTCATCAGCGGCCACAAACCTGCGCGTTCCTACAACACCCCGCGCCCGAGAGGCGGGAAACGTGGCGCCAGCTGGGCAAGCCACTAAGGAAGTGATGGGAACCCCCGACCCCCCAGCTCCTAATACCACCCCTACCCAGACAGACAGGGGCAGGGCGCAGTCTCACCAACACCAGCCTGCTTGCGGCAAAAGATCAAATCAGGATGATGTTTAGCCATAGCTCCCAATTAAGCCGGCCACCGGAAGCTTCGGGAACTTCCGTCCGACCTTTATTTCCCATTGTTCCTGCCTCCAGGTCGCTGTGATTGGTCCTCTAAGCTTCCGTCAGTTTACGATCCTTGCACCAGGCCCCTCTTGCTCTCGCGCGAGTTTCTGTCGCTGCTGTGTGGCCAGGTCCTGGCAGGTGCATGAAAGTCTTAAAAACACTCCCAGATTTGGATGGCAGAGATAACTAAAATTTGTTCTTGGATAAAACATATTTGTGCTTGGTATCTACTTCTGCAAGTGTCTTTAGGCAGTTCTATTTCCTCTTGCGTGTCTGTTCATTACTCTTGAGCTCCGCTCATTGCGTTCCCAGGGTTCTGGTGCCCCTAGGGAGGCCTCGCCTTCACCGTGACGCCCCACTCTTCCGGGCACGCCCCTGCCCAAAGGCTTTAAAAGGCGCCGTTCGGGACGTCACTTGCATGCGACCTCATCTTTGTCAGTGCACAAAATGGCGCCCTACAGCCTACTGGTGACTCGGCTGCAGGTGAGCGAGCTCAGGGACCTCTGGGTTCACGGGGGCGGGGTGCCTCCTACTGTGCCGGCGGCTATGGGCGAGGCAGGGCGAGGCGGGCCCGACCTGGGGCCAACTTCTCGTGTACCTGTTCCGGTTGTGGGCCCGGCACCCGTGTCCGCTCCTCTGGTGCCCTAGGTCAAGGCGTCCCTGGCACAGTCAGCTTTCCTGGCCCTGTCCCCGCCTCGCAAGAAGCGTGGGCCCAAGCAGCGGCGGCCGGGTGAAGAGCGGAGGCACCTCTTTCTTCTTTTTGAGGACAGCATTCCCTGCTCCCGTGGGGTGTCTTTCCATTCCTCAAGGTGAGGACAAGGTGACTAGGGGGCGCGGTCGTTGTTGAGCCTTCTAGGCCCAGTTCCTGAGGCCTCACTTCCCATCTCTTAGCAACAGAGACATGACAGCATCTACGGTTGCCAGGCCTGGAGTCTGGAGAAGAAACTAGGACCGTGTACCACCTTTTGAGGACCCTGCGGAACATGGAATGCCCGAGTGGGGGAGGTGGTCTTCTGGGCCCCTACGTAGTAAATAATAATAATAGTCTCTCACGTTTGCACAAGATTTGAGGACTGTTTTTTAATTCTTCATAATATTATTTGATTCATGTAATCATAGGAATGAGATGATTTTTCTCATTTGATAGGTGATAAAACTGGTAGAAAGTAGGTGGAAGTTCTGGTTCTTAGAGTGTCACCGAAGTGCTGTGGCAGAAGCATGGGCCCTACCACCACTGAGTTCTTGTTTATGTCAGCCTGCCCTCACAGAACTTTCTGAACCAGGGTGCGATGATTTCTGTTTGTCAGAATGCAGTACGAATATTTTGAGCTCACAGTAAGTTGCTTGTCAAATATGGGAGGATAAGGAGACTCCAGTTTGACCTTGACTCCCCCGTTAGGAGCTATCTAGAAAGCTGACCGACTGCCAGATGATTTTTTCACTTCTAACTTGACAGCTCTGGGAAGGTGTTATACTCAAAGGTTCAATGTCAAATGTGTCTTTCATTAATAAAAATAAAGCAAGCAAGCATCTGTAGACATTCTCTGTCAGCCTTTCACAGTTAACTTTGTGAATCTTTTTTTGGATCCAGTGGCGCAACTTTGATGATAGAATTTTACAAGTTGTTATGCATTGTACTCTCAGGAAGCATTGTGGTACTTGAAGTTATTTTTAATCACATTGCTTAAATTTAAACCATGTGGTTTAAAATAAAATCTTTTATCTGAAAGAAAATATTTCTGATCTCAATTCTGGGCAAAGGCAAACGATTGCACCTGATTATCTCTTCACGTCTTTTTTTTTTCCTTTGAGACAGAGTCTCGCTCTGTCACCCAGGCTGGAGTGCAATGGTGCAATCTTGGCTGGCTGCAACTCTGCCTCCCAGGTTCAAGTGACTCTCCTGCCTCAGCTTCCTGAGTAGCTGGGTTACAGGCGTGTGCCACCATGCTTGACTAATTTTTGTATTTTTAGTAGAGACAGGGTTTCACCATGTTGACCAGGCTGGTCACAAACTACTGCCCTCAAGTAATCGGCCTGCCTCAGCCTTCCAAAGTCCTGGGATTACAGGTGTGAGCCACCCCATCTGGCCTCTTCAAGTCTTTTGATTCTCTAGGTTAATGATGTGGAAACAGTTGTTTCTTCCTGTCTCATGAGTTAAGGGAGTCAGTCAAGATTATTTGGTAAGATAAATGATTATAGAGTTCTTGAACTTGGAAGAGAAGAATAATATCACACCATTTTGAACTGAAAAGGATCTTGGAAAGTATGAGTATCAGACTGGTGTAAAAGGAGATCTGGGCTGTAGTTCATACTCTTTCCTGATCCTGTGACCTTGAGTAAGTTACTTCCTGAATCCATTGTCAATTGAGGATGATCTTCATTGAACAAATGTATATTCAGCAACTGGATGTTAGAAAGTGATGAGTAAGTAGAATGAGTTTACGACCATCATGTCGACTAACCTCTTTTGCAGGTGGAAAATTTAAGACCTTGAGAGCCTGCGTGACTTCCAGTAGCAGAGTCAGGATTAAAATCCTGGTCTCCTTATTTGTTCCTTCAGCTAAGATGAATGAACAATATTATGCGGTTTGCACACTGCCTCCCAATAACCAGGCTGTCTCAAGTAACCAACTAACACGGTTTCTCTGAGAAGCTTGTACATTTACCTCTTTTGTGCTTAGATACATTTGTGAAATGATGGTTACCACCTTAATAGTCATATATGCAGAACCCTATGGCTGTAGTCAATTCATTCCTACTTCATTCACCGTATATTTACTGAGCGCCCACTGCTTGTTCTGAATACCGTGGTAAGCAAAGACAGTCCCTGTTCTTGTGGAACTTCCACTGTATTCTAATGTACCTGACTGCAGAGGGCCTTGGAGATCTTTCTCAGCCAAATACGGTATTTTTCTTTCCTTGGCTGGACCAAAGGTGAAGGTAGATAATAGAATGATGAGTGTTACTCCCAGCACTAAGAGTACCTAGCATTTATCTTACTGTGTATGACTAATTTCACATGACTCTGTGAGATGAGTCAGGTTTATTAGCCTGATTTATAGATGAAGAAACAGAATTAGAGAGCAAACGTAGTGTTATGGTTGAGAGCATGGACTCTGGCATCAGACAACCTAGATTTGAATTCTGTAATAACTCTAATACTCATATAGCTGTGGTTTTGGATAAGTTACTCAACCTCTCCGCGCCTGTTTCCTTGCCTTTAGATACAATAAAAAGAATATATCTGTTTCAATCATGTAATAGTTGCAAAGTATTTAGAACCCTTCCTGGTACTTAGTAAGGGCTATATAATTGCTAAATAAATACGTGGCCAGGCATGGTGGCTCACGCCTGTAATCCCAGCACTTTGGGAGACTGAGGCAGGTGTATCACAAGGTCAGGAGCTCAAGACCAGCCTGGCCAATATGGTGAAACTCCATCTCTACTAAAAATACAAAAATTAGCCGGGCATGGTGGCTCGCGCCTGTAGTCCAAGCTACTCAGGAGGTTGAGGCAGAAGAATCCCTTGAACCCAGGAGGCGGAGGTTGCAGTAAGCTGCAATCACGCCACTGCACTCCAGCCTGGGTGACAGAGCGAGACTCCGTCTCAAAACAAAATAAGGCCTAGGCCCTTATCAGTAGTTGTTAGTAGATATGATTTGAATCTGGACATGTCTGATTCCGAAGCCTGGGGGCTTAGCAGCTGGCACTATACTGCTTCCCTTTGGCATCGAGCTCAACCTGTGGATCCATAGATGCACCATAACCTCAGAACAGTGCCAAGCTGAATGTGTACTCTTGTTTGACAGTACCTGCTACCAGATAGTAAGATTAGAAACAAGAAAATAGGATGTGGGTTTTTGTTTTGTTTTGTTTTTTAAAGAAATGGGGGTCTCACTATGTTGCCCAGGCTGGTCTCAAATTCCTGTGCTCAAGCAATCCTCCTGGCTTGGCTTCCCAAAGTGCTGAGATTACAAGTGTGAGCCAACTGCAACCAGCCAAGGAGGTGAGATTTTTGAAAAACCACATTTACTCTCTGTTTTTTAGCATTTATTTTTGTGCATATGACTGAGTAGTACACAAGAGGGGTTGAGCAGTTGAAAATATGTTTATTAGGTGTTTGGTTTTTCCTTGAGATAACTGGGGTTTTGAGGTTTCATGTGACCTTGGGGGAAGTCATGTAACCTCTTGCATGTAAATTTGTGATGGCAGTTACCTACAAAAATATTTGGCAGAAATTCTCTGTGCCATCTTAAAATCAAATCTTGGTTTGAATTGTGAAATAGATGATTCTGGTTGTATGGTCACTGTGATAACCTTCCCAGATATCAGTTGTTACTAGAATTGAGTGAATGAATGAATTGTTAAATAAGCTTCCATCTTAGATATGGACAGAGGGAACAGGGACACCATCCTGAGGATTAAGGGAGCACATCATTGCCTTTCAAACCAATTGCTTCACAATGTTCTTTGAACGCTTTGGCTGGGCTGGGTGGCTTACGCCTGTATTCCCAGCACATTGGGAGGCCGAGGCGGGTGCATCACCTGAGATCAGAAATTCAAGACCAGCCTGGCCAACATGGTGAAACCCAATCACTAATAAAAACACAAAATAAGCTGGGTGTGGTGGCACATACCTGTAATCCCAGCCACTGAGGAGGCTGAGGCAGAAGAATCACTTGAACCCAGGAGGCGGAGGTGGCAGTGAACCGAGATCGCGCCATTACACTGCAGCCTGGGCAACAAGAATGAAACTCTGTCTCAAGAAAAAAAAAGAAAAAGCTTAATGTCTCAAGAAGAAAAAAGAAAAAGCTTAATGTCTAGCACTGCCTAGCGTTGTTCTAGACACTGGGGATGCAGTAGTTAACAAGAATAGTGGGGCTTAAATTGTAGTCCTGGGGAAAATAAGTAGAAAAATAAGAATATTGTATTACTGAGTGTTGTAGGAAAGATAAGGTAGAGAGAATGGGGTGGGAACATGGCATTTTTAACTGGGATATTTGGGGAAGACCTCGTAGAAGAGGTGACATCTGAACTGAGACTTAGATGATACTAACGCAGCTGTTCAGCATTTTTGGAGGAGACTTCAAATAGAAGGAGCATGTGCAGAGCACCCATCTAGGTGTGAGCTGAGTGTGTTGAGGATAAGAGCTAAGGCTAGTGTTGCTACAGTGTCCTGAGGAGCAAAAGGTCTGACCAAGAGGCTGGGGCTAGGGTCAGGCAGGCTTCGGTAAGGAAATCCAAGTGTAGTGAAAATCCACTGGAAGATTTTAAGCCAGGGAGTGACATGATCTGATCATCCGGGCTGCTGCGTGCATGATGGACCATAGAGGGTCAAAAGGAGGAGGCAGGGAGAACAGTGTGGGACTGTTGGAGTCATCCCAGGAATGGCAGAGGTGTCTGGGACTAGGGTCTGGGGGTGGCGATAATGAGATGTATTCTAAATTGGGATATATTCAGAGGCAGATGGGTTGGCACATGGGAGGGATAGAGAATAAGGGTGACTCCTTGGTTTTGGGGTCTTAGTAACTGAGGGATGGGTGAGCTTGAATTCAGTGGTCGTGTGTTTGCACAGTAATTTTTTTTTTTTTTTTTGAGACAGAGTCTTGCTCTGTCGCCCAGGCTGGAGTGCAGTGGCGCGATCTCGGCTCACTGCAAGCTCTGCTTCCTGGGTTCATGCCATTCTCCTGCCTCAGCCTGCCAAGTAGCTGGGACTACAGGCGCCCGCCACCACACCCAGCTAATTTTTTTTGTATTTTTAGTAGAGTCAGGATTTCACGTGTTAGCCAGGATGGTCTCCATCTCCTGACCTCATGATCCGCCTGTCTCGACCTCCCAAAGTGCTGGGATTCCAGGCGTGAGCCACCGTGCCCAGCCAGGCCTTTTTTCTTTTCTTTTTCTTTTCTTTTTTTTTTTTTTTTTTTTGAGACAGAGTCTCGCTTTGCTGCCCAGGCTGGAGTGCAGTGGCGTGATCTCGGCTCACTGCAAGCCCCGCCTCCCATGTTCACGCTATTCTCCTGCCTCAGCCTCCCAAGTAGCTGGGACTACAGGTGCCTGCCACCATGTCTGGCTAATTTTTTTGTATTTTCAGTATAGACGGGGTTTCACTGTGTTAGCCAGGATGGTCTCCCGATCTCCTGACCTCGTGATCCACCTGCCTCGGCCTCCCAAAGTGCTGGGATTACAGGCGTGAGCCACCGCACCCAGCCTCCTCAGTACTTATAAAAATTACCTAAGGGCAGAATCTCATTGATAAATTCTTGATTCTTTCATCAATTCTCAAGTACTTTATTTCACAGGTGAGAAAGCCAGATGACGTCAAGTGTCTTACCCAGGGGCCCTCACTTGAGTAGAGTATGAGCATCTCGTTTCATGTGGACTCTGTCCTGTCTGGTTTTATTGGGAAACCTGGTGTGTATCCAAGAGGGCAATCTTGTAAATGCTTACCTTTTTTATTTAAAAAAAAAAAAAAAGAAAAAAGAATTTTTTTTTTTTGAGATAGGGCCTCATTCTGTCACCCAGGCTGCAGTGCAGTGGTGTAATGATAGCTCACTGCAGCCTCCACCTCCTGGGCCTAAGTAATCCTCCCACCTCAGCCTCCCTAGTAGCTGGGACTAGAGGTGTGTAGCACCGTGCCCAACTAATTTTTTATTTTTTGTAGAGATGGGGATGTTGCCATGTCACCCAAGCTGGTCTTGAACTCCTGGGCTCCCAAAGTGCTGGAATTATAAGCATGAGCCACTGCACCCAGCCAGTGGGAAGTATTTAAAGTCAGTGTTAAGTCTTTCCTGGCTCCAGTTTTCTTTGATGGGCCTGGTTTTCCCAGCACCTGGTTTGGATGGCAGTGGTGGGCTCTAGGCCTCTCAGCATGAAGGAGGGAAGGTATTGCAGAGAGGCTTCTTGTAGCCTTTAAAAAGCAACAAATGGGCCGGGTGCGGTGGCTCATGCCTGTAATCCCAGCACTTCGGGAGGCTGAGGTGGGCGGATCCCAAGGTCAGGAGTTTGAGACCAGCCTGGCCAATATGATGAAACCCTGTCTCTATCTACTAAAAATACAAAAAAAAAAATTAACTGGGCGTGGCGTACATGCCTGTGATCCCAGCTACTGGGGAGGCTGAGGCAGGAGAACCACTTGAACCCAGGAGGCGGAGATTGTGGTGAGCTGAGATCACGCCACTGCACTCCAGCCTGGGCAACAGGAGTGAAACTCTGTTTCAAAAAAAAAAAAGGCGGCAGATAGACCATCGGGAGCCTTGGGAAGACTTCTGCCACTGGCTTACTGTGTAGCTTCGGGCAAAGTCTCAACTCTGTGGTCCTGCAGTTAGTTACACATCTGCAAAACGGTGTAATTAATAACTACCCTTCAGTTAAGAAAGGTTCTGAAGGCCTAATATTTAAAAAGTTGTTTTGACTCTGTTTGATGTGCTATAAAGCACTGTGAGCCGGGTGTGGTGCCTCATGCCTATAATCCCAGCACTTTGGGAGCCCAAGGCAGGTGGATCATTTGAGGTCAGGAGTTCAAGACCAGCCTGACCAACGTGGTGAAACCCCGTCTGTACTTAAAATACAAAATTAGGTGTGGTGGTGCATGCCTGTAATCTCAGCTACTTGGGAGGCTAAGACAGGAGAATCGTTTGAACCTGGGAGGTGGAGGTTGTAGTGAGTCAAGATTGTGCAGTTGCACTCCAGCATGGGCAACAAGAATGAAACTCTGTCTTAAAAAAAAAAAAAAAAAAAGCCAGACGTGGTGGCTCACACCTGTAATCCCAGCACTTTGGAAGGCTGAGGCAGGCGGATCACCTGAGGTCAGGAGTTCGAGACCAGCCTGGCCAACATGGTGAAACCCCATCACTACTAAAAATAGAAAAAAATTAGCCAGGTGTGTTGGTGGTCGCCTGTAGACCTAGCTACTCAGGAGGCTGAGGTACGAGAATCGCTTGAACCTGGTAGGCAGAGCTTGCAGTGAGCCGAGATTGTGCCAGTGTACTCAAGCCTGGGCAACAGAGTGAGACTGTCTGAAAAAAAAAAAAAAAAAAAAAAAAAGCATTGTGAATAGTTTCTGATATTACTTTAGGAATAGGACATTTCTGGCCGGGTGCGGTGGCTCAAGCCTGTAATCCCAGCACTTTGGGAGGCCGAGACGGGCGGATCATGAGGTCAGGAGATCGAGACCATCCTGGCTAACACGGTGAAACCCTGTCTCTACTAAAAAATACAAAAAACTAGCCGGGCGAGGTGGCGGGCGCCTGTAGTCCCAGCTACTCAGGAGGCTGAGGCAGGAGAATGGTCTAAACCCGGGAGGCGGAGCTTGCAGTGAGCTGAGATCCGGCCATTGCACTCCAGCCTGGGCGACAGAGCGAGACTCCGTCTTAAAAAAAAAAAAAAAAAAAGGAATAGGACATTTCTAAGATTGAGAGTAGGGACAGATTTTCCCCTTGTGGAATATCTTCATTTGGAAGTCTTGAAAGGTAGGGAGAACGGGCTGGGCATGGTGACTCATGCCTGTAATCCCAGGACTTTGAGAGGCCGAGGTGGGTGGATCACTTGGGGTCAGGAGTTCAATACCAGCCTGGCCAACATGGTGAAACCCTGTCTCTACTAAAACACAAAAAATTAGCTGGGCATGGTAGCATGTGCCTGTAATCCCATTTACTTGGGAGGCTGAGGCAGGAGAATCACTTGAACCTGATTCTCCTGTCTCAGCCTCCCAAGTAAATTAAAGGTAGGGAGAATGGTTTCCTTAGTTTTATTTTGCAGAACCTGGGCCAGAAGAAAGGGTACTAGCTTTGGAGCCAGGCCTGGAATTCCACCTTGCTGCGTGACCCTGGGCAAAATAGTTAGCATTCCAGAGCTTCAGTTTCCTTATCCGTAAAATGGGCACAATGCCTTCTGCCTTACAGGGTAGTCATGGGATTGTGTGGATAAAGTACTTGGGGCAAATCTGGTGCAGGATAGAGGCACTTGGTAAATATTCGTTTCTGTCTCCAGCCCCTGCAGATGGCCCATGTCGTCCATCACCCCAGCCTTTATCCTCAGCTCATATGTTTAAAAAAGACCAGTTGTGGCCAGGTGCAGTGGCTCATGCCTGTAGTCCCAGCACCTTGGGAGACCGAGATGGGTGGATCACGAGGTCAGGAGTTTGAGACCAGTCTGGCCAATGTAGTGAAACCCCGTCTCTACTAAAAATACAAAAATGAGCCAGGCAAGGTGGCACGGGCTTGTAGTACCAGCTACTTGGGAGGCTGAGGCAGAAGAATCACTTGAACTCGGGAAGCAGAGGATGCAGTGAGCCAAGGTCACCCTGGGGCACTCCAGCCTGGGCAACAGAGCGAGACTGTCTCAAAAAAAAAAAAACCAGTTGTGAGAATTGCTTGTTCCTCCCATCATCTCCCCAGATAACAGATAGGTGGTAGTTGTTGAAGGAAACCTTTTTTTTTTTTTTTTTACCCCCAAGACAGAGTCTCACTCTGTTACTCAGTCTGGATGCAGTGGCCCGATCTTACTGCAACCTCCACTTACTGGGTTCAAGCGATTCTTCTGCCCCAGTCTCCCACTTAGCTGGGATCACAGGCATGCACCACCACGCCCAGCTAATTTTTGCATTTTTATTTTAGTGGAGACGGGGTCTCACCCTGTTGACAAGGCTGGTCTCTAACTCCTGACCTCAAGTGGTCCACCCGTCCCAGCCTCCCAAAATATTGAGATTACAGGCGTGAGCCACCGCGCCTGGCCAAGAAAACCCTTTCAATACTGTTTTAAAAGAGTTAGGGGAAGAGGTAGAAATGAATCTTTTGGTTTAGTTTTTTAATTATCTAAGGACAACATTGGGGAAGTGAGCTTTAGAGTTATATTTGCAGTATTTATTTTTATCATGAAATATTCAAGTCTAGGCCCTTGGTGAATTGAGGCCTGGCGAGTATTTCTGCTTTCCCCCTGGAGAGATTGAGATGGTTTCTGATTGGGAGCTTTAATTTTGTGGGCATTTGTGGGACTTACCAAAGAGGTATCTGGAGTTCCTTTAAAACCCCCACCCTGTCCCTGCCACACTTCTGTTTTTTTGTTTGTTTGTTTGTTTGTTTTGAGAAGGAGTCTCACTCTGTAGCCCAAGTGGGAGTGCAGTGGCACGATCTCTGCTCACTGCAACCTTCGCCTCTGGGGCTCAAGCGATTCTCCTGCCTCAACCTCCCAAGTAGCTGGGACCAGAGGCATGCACCACCACACCCGGTTAATTTTTTTGTATGCCACACTTCTTTAGTTCCTTGTAGCCGGGCTCCTTCACCTTCTGCAGGGTATCTGTGGTTGTGGTATTTATAAGCACTCACCGTGTCATGAGTGTGTTCACAGAGCTGATCTAAGACAAGGGCCCTGTCTGAAGAGCTTTTAGGGTGGTGAGGGAGAAGTCATCTAAATAACTATAATACATGGCGCTGAAGCAAGGAGTAGGTGGGGGGATTTGCTGGATGGGGCTAAATACAGCCTCAGCCACCCATCCTGGAAGATGGATGTAGTGGTGGTGTGTTTGGTCTGCCCACTGACAACGGCAGATGCCCATCCAGGCCTGGAGGAGCAGAGAAATGCATTACCCACCATCTGCTGAGTAATCAGGCCCTCTGCGCCAGTCACAGAACTAGGTCTTGTTTTACAAATATTGCCTCATTTGTCCTTCACAACAACACTAAGAAGTACATATGAGTAGCCTGTTTCACAATGATGAAACTGAGTCCCAGAGAGGTTAAATAGCTCATCTGAGGTCACAGCTAGCACATGAATGCAGATTTGACTGCAGAACCCAGGCTTTTTATCAGTCAGCCAAACCGATTCCCCAGAGGGAGTAGAAACTGATCTCTGTCGAGTGGGCTGGATATAGGGGACACAGTTCAGTCGGCTCTGTGCCCGTTTGGGTGTATGTCTTTGGGACTGTGATTGTCTCCTGCCCTAAATACCAGCGAGGCTGGCGGGGGAGAGGCTAGACGGGTGGGTTGCACAGAGGCAGCTTTATTCCTTGACTGAGCTTCGGCTCAGCCTCACGGGCTGCCTGTTGAGCTTGCAGAGGGTGCCCATCTCAAGTGTGTAGGTGCAGAGCTGCTGCCTGTGGGGCCAGAGCAGGGCTTGGGATTTGTATGCAGTTCACAGTGTACGACTGATGTGGGCAGCAAAAGAGAATTAGTCACATGAGCTAATCTGTCATCAGCCTATTCCTTAAAGGAACCCCCTGCTGCCTCTGGTACCCATTTAGAGGCTCTGACTTGGAGAGACACGGCGCCTTGCTCCCTTTCCAAGCCTCTGAAAAGGACTGCATCACTTTTGTGCCTGCCAGTTGCATAGCAACCAAGCTAGCTGACTGCCTGCTGGCAGGAGGGAATTGTTTAGCTTTGGTTTCTTAGGAGAGGAGCCAGGCGTCGCCTACCAGGAGGGGGAGAAAATCGTTAGAAGCCCTGCAGTGGAGGTGTGGGAAGATGCTTCTTAGGAGGGTGTGGACTGATGGGCATTTCTGTGTTGCCCGCTTAGAGTCCACCTGAGACCTCTCTGCCAGGAAGGGCTAGGCAGTTAGTTGCTAAGAGATGTGAGCCTGAAGTCATCCTTCTGTGAAATGGGCTGCCTTATAATGTATGAGTTCCCCACTGCTGGAGACAACTTGGCTAGGTTGGGTGAGTGTGTTAGGCATTCAAATGCAGAAAGAGTGGATAGATGAGGCCTTTTCAGTTCCATTTCAGTTCCAAGATGTGCTGTCCTGGTGCTTGGGACTTGCCCTGGGGCTCTGATCTTTGGTGACTCGGAGGGAGAATAAGGGGGCATAGTGGAAAAACATCTGCCTATAATCCTCTCCCCAGTACGCAGGCAGGCCACGTTTTAGTAGCAGCCTCTCATTCTCCCCGGAGAACTGAGTAATAGCAGCTTATGTTTATTGAATGGCTGCCAGAAACCCAGCTACCAAGCTCTATGCCTTTCGTATATTTTTTTGTTACAGGATGCAGTATATTCAGAAAACCTCTCTTCTCCCCGTCCCAGTCCCCAGGGGAATTTTGTGTTTATCATTCTAGACTTTTTTCCTCTGTATTTACAAGTCTTTCTAATCCTCACAAAAGCTCTGCCTTTTTTGTTGTTGTTGTTGTTCTTCCGAGATGGAGTCTTGCTCTGTCACCCAGGCTGCAGTACAGAGGCTCGATCTTGGCTCACAGCAGCCTCAGACTTCTGGGTTCAAGCAATTCTCCCGCCTCAGCCTCCTGAGTAGCTCAGACTATAGACACACACCACCATGCCTGGCTAATTTTTGTATTTTTTTTGTAGAGATGGAGTCTGACTTTGTTGCCTAAGCTGATCTTGAACTCCTGGGCTCAGGAGTGGTGGTGATCCACCTGTCTCGGCTTCCTAAAGTGCTGGGATTACAGGCATGAGCCATTACCCTTGGCCAAAATCTCTGCTCTTTTACCCCCATGTTACAGAAGAGGAAATTAAGGCTCAGAGAGGTAAAGAATCTTATCTGAGGTCCCACAGCTAGGGAAGCTGAGATTCCAAGCCAGATCCCTCCAGCCCTAGAGTGGATGCTGTTTCTGTGACTCGGCACTTGTCTTGGAGTGTTTCCATGGTGGCACTCTGACAGGTGCTTGGTGACTTCCTGTCACTTGTTAAAGCAACTGTCTCAAGAGACCTGGCCTCTCCTGAACGCTGGCGTGTTTGGGTGGATCAGCCCCCTCAGCTCTGTAGCTTGCTCTGTGTGCTGGGGCTCACGGGTACATGGCTCCCCAACAAGCACTGCTGTGTGCACCATGCTTGACGAGGTGGGCAGAAGCCTGCCAGAGAATAAGTCAGTCCATTTGGATTGTAGTATTCTCTGAATACAAGTGGTCCCAAGGGAAGACCTCCATCCTTTGGGAAGAGGGCAGCATGTCTGACCTTGGCCGAGTGGGGTTGCAGGGAGTTCTGAGTGGATGTACCTGTGATGTGCCGTGGGGTGGGCCTTTTTCCCATCTGCCACGGCTCTGAACCGGTGCTGTTGCTCACCACGGCCTCTGCCAGAGGCACTTAACTTGAGTATGAAGGCACAATCCAGAAAGCTGGTGTTCGTGCCACGGCTCTGCCTTCATCCATTTCATCAGTAAGTCTTTTTCGAACTTCTATGTGTTAGACATTATCCTAGGTTCTGAATATATTGTGACCAGAATAGACCATTTTTTGTTCCCATGGAGCTTATATTTTAGTGGACTTTACTTTCCCATCTGGTCCAAGTCTCTGTCTTCTCATCTGAACAAGGGACAGAATGACCTGTAGTAGTCCCACTTGGCACAATTGTTAGGGTAAGAGAGCCGTTGTCATCTCGCCCGCAGCGTCCTTTCTTCCTTTGTCTTGCCTAGCTGTGTGGTGCCTGGCTCCCATGTGGGGTCTCCTGTGGGGATGCCCCTTCCCTCAGCATTTGCCCACTGTCCTGTGTTGGTAGCTGCAGGATCAGCAGGGCCTCCCTTACTCCCTGGAAGCCCTGGAGATTTGTGGCTTCTCCAGCTAGACTCCAACAGAGGCACTCAGGGTCAGCGGTTGGTACCGACAACCCACGTGGAGGACTCAGCCCATCTGGCCGCTGGGCCTGAAGCAGAGGTTGGGGGAAAATCTTGACCTCTGCAAGTTGCCAGCTTTTTGACCTTAGGCAGGACCCTTCCCATCTCTGAGCCTCTGCAAGTTCAGGCAGGGAGGCTGAGCTATGCACAGCAAGGTTCACAAGAGTCACTGGCACAGAGATGTGCGGGAGGTGATATTTACTCCAAAACAGATCTGTGGGCGTCTGGTTACTGGTCACCCTGATGGGAGACTCCCACTTAGGTGTAAAATTAGGAAGTTGTTTTGTGGCTGAGGAAGTGCTATAGGGATGCTTGGGATGGAGAAGACACAATTGTGGTTTTCAGTGATTTGAAGGGTTGATTGTGGAAGACTGACTAGCCTCATTTAATCTGGTTCCAAAGGGTAGGACTAGGAAGTTAGGCCTGTCATGTGCCAGGCACTGATCTAGATTCTCTCCTTTCATCCTCACTGCAGCCTCTGAAGGCATTATCCCCATTTACAGATGGGAAAAAGTGATGTTTAGAGGGATTAAATAAGATAAAGGTTATACAGCTTGTAAGGGGCAGAGCTGGGATTTAAGCTCAGATCTCCAAAGCTGGAACAATGTAATGGGGGCACATTTTCATTTGATTTAAGAAGCATTGGTTTAAAATCTTAGAAGTGACCAGTAGAATAGGCTTTCTGGAAGAGAGTGAGCTTCCTGACCTAGTCATGTTGAACCAGGGGGCTTATGGGAGTTATGAGGGGAGATTTTCTGCCTCGGCCCCTCTGTTCCCCAGAAAGTGGGGGAAAGTGGAGGGCAAGGGCACAGTGAAAGTATTTCTTCTAGATGAGGGCCTGGGATTTACCAGGCCTGAGACGTAGGCTCCAAGTATGGGAAAAAATTTTCCCATTTCCCAGTTTTGGGAAAACTGTGTTGGATGGCCTTATGGGTGATCTCAGGAATATCTCTGTGGCCTGAGGTTGAACTGAGCATTGAGTATGTTTTACTTTTGGAATCAGGAAATAAAAACAGAACTTTGTAAAGTTATTTTTAAAAAATATGACTGGGTGCAGTGACTTATGCCTGTAATCCCAGCACTTTGGGAGGCCAAGGCAGGCGGATCACTTGAGGTCAAGAGTTCGAGACCAGCTTGGCCAACATGGCAAAGCCCTGTCTCTACTAAAAATACAAAAAATAGCTGGGCATGCCTGTAATCCCAGCTACTCGGGAGGCTGAGGCAGGAGAATCACTTGAACTCAGGAGGCAGAGGTTGCAGTGAGCCAACATTGTGCCACTGTACTCCAGCATGGGCGACAGAGTGAGACTCCGTCTCAAAAAAAAAATTTTTTTTTAAATATGCCCAGCTGGGCATGGTGGCTCATGCCTGTAATCCCAGCACTTTGGGAGGCCGAGGCGGGTGGATCACGAGGTCAAGAGTTCGAGACCAGCCTGACCAATATAGTGAAACCCCATCTCTACTAAAATACAAAAATTAGCTGAGCGTTGTGGCACGCGCCTGTAATCCCAGCTACTTAGGAGGCTGGGGCAGGAGAATCGCTTGAACCTGGGAGGCGGAGGTTGCAGTGAGCGGAGATTGCACCACTGCATTCCAGCCTGGGCAACAAGGTGAGACTCCGTCTCAGAAAAAAAAAAAAAAAAAAAAAAAGCCCAAGGCATCATCATTATCCTTCCTTAAATAATACTGTGCTGGGTGTGGTGGTTTACGCCTCTAATCCCAGCACTTTAGGAGGCTGAGGTGGAAGGATGGCAGATACTTGAGGATGTGTTCTCTCAAAACAAGAGTAATCTAAGAAAAAGCCATTGAATCCAGGAAACAAGAATCCAACTCAAGAGAAGGACAGGATATTCTAAGGATACTAATGGATGTGAGTTCCAGAGAGGTATGAGACCTTATGGGGAAAGAGACAGAGGCTCCAGGAGATCACAGGGCTGGTGGATCTCCTGACGCATTCATCATATTGAGTGTCATAGCTGATGGAGAGTTTGAGGATGAATTTGTGATAAGTACACCAAGTGTTGAAGTTTGTTGTCTTTGGGGCAGATAAATGGGGGGTTGGGACTTGAGTCCTGGTTTCCTTTATAATGATAGTTTTTAAATTTTAATAATGCATAAAGATGTTACTCTGATTAAAAAAAATTAAAAACAAAAATATCAAATATCACTAATAAGGATTAGTATTATCATGGTTGTATTTCCTCAGAAATGTCAGCCCTGACACCTGTTCATTGTGAGTACAATGGATTCCATGGTGCCAGGGATTGTGGGGAGGGAGAGATGCAGCATAGACTAGTGTTTGGTGCCTTGCTTGGAGTCGCTGAGTATTAGGGACCCACAAGATACCAGGCCAGGGAGGCTGGTGGAAGGGTGATGATGGTAGATGTCCGTGGATGGGCTTCAGGGAGTCTGTAAAATTGTGTGTTTTATCACTTTTCTATATTTTCTCCATGAAATATATCTTGCTTTTTATAACAGAGGAAAAATTCTGGTAATTTTTTTTTTTTTTTGAGACAGAGTCTCGCTCAGTTGCCAGGCTGGAGTGCAATGGCGCAATCTCGGCTCACTGCAACCTCCGCGTCCCGCGTTCAAGAGATTCTCCTGCCTCAGCCTCCCAAGTAGCTGGGATTACAGGCACCCGCCGCCACACCCAGCTAATTTTTGTTTTTAGTAGAGACAGGGTTTTGCCATGTCGGCCAGGCTGGTCTCGAACTCTTGACCTCGTGATCTGCCCGCCTTGGCCTCCCAAAGTGCTGGGATTACAGGCGTGAGCCACCGCGCCCGGCCGGTAATTTTTTTTTTTTTTTTTTGAGACGGAGTCTGGCTCTGTCGCCCGGGCTGGAGTGCAGTGGCCGGATCTCAGCTCACTGCAAGCTCCGCCCCCCGGGTTTACGCCATTCTCCTGCCTCAGCCTCCCGAGTAGCTGGGACTACAGGCGCCCGCCGCCTCGCCCGGCTAGTTTTTTTGTATTTTTTTAGTAGAGACGGGGTTTCACCATGTTCGCCAGGATGGTCTCGATCTCCTGACCTCGTGATCCGCCCGTCTCGGCCTCCCAAAGTGCTGGGATTACAGGCTTGAGCCACCGCGCCCGGCCAATTTTTTTTTTTTTAAATAGCGACTAGGTCTCACTATGTTGCCCAGGCTGATCTTGAACTCCTGAGCTCAAGCGATCCTCCTGCCTCAGCAGGAGTGCAGTGGCATGGTCTCAGCTCACTGCAGTCTCCGTCTCCCAGGTTCCAGCGATTCTCCTGCCTCAGCCTCCCAAGTAGCTGGGATTACATGCTCCCACCACTACATCTGGCTAATTTTTGTGTTTTTAATAGACACAGGGTTCCACCATGTTGGCCAGGCTGGTCTCGAACTCCTGTCCTCAGGTGATTCACCCACCTTGGCCTCCCAGAGTGCTGAGATTACAGGCATGAGCCACCATGCTTGGCTGATTTTCTTTTCTTTCAGTTGCAAGTGCTTTCTTGCATATGCTATTCTCTCTGTGCCAGATTCCCTGGACTCGTTCCCCTAAAGCCCATTTGTTTAGCCTCAGATCAAACATCACTTTATTGGAGAAACCCTTCCCCAATTCTAGATTAGGCTGTCCAGCTTTATGCTGTTATAGCAGCTTAACTTTTCTGTCATACCACTTCTCTTACAGTCACTTACACAGTCCCATAAGTGATTACTTGACATGTTTTCTCATCTAAAATTCAGGCACCACAACACATAGTCTGGGACTGGAGAAATACTTAATGAATCAGGAAGACGTTAGTTTAAATTGGGGAGGTAGTATGGGAGGGAAAGCATTGACTTGAGAATTGGAGGGCCTGAATTCTGCCCCTAACTACTGTTAACTAGGTATGTGACCTTGGCATTCATATCCTCATCTGTCAAACGAAAAAATTCCTGGTGATCTGGGGTCATCTTGGGTTGTGATAATCTGTACTTCTAGATGAATCATCAAATTAACAGAGCTCTAGAGGGCTGCTTATCTAGGATGAGAATCTACCTGCCTCTTTGGCCTCTCCACTTGGGTATCAGATAGTCCAATGTCCAGAACCAAACTCCTGGTGTCACCCTGCATGTCGGCTTTTCCGGTTGCCTTCCCCATTTCGTTTATAGCAACCCATTCTTCCAGTTACTTAGGTCCAAAACCTAAGTGATATTCTTGACTCCTTCTCTCACACCCCTTGGCCAACTTTTCAGCAAATCCTACTGTTATCACCTTCAAAATATAGACATCTCTAGCCAGTTTTTTTGAACTTGAACTCAAACATGATCTGGTTTGAGTTCATGATCTGATAAAATCTTGGCTTCTTTTGTGCTTGATTGCTCATATTTCTGTGGCCTCACTGAATCTTGCACCTAATGTGCACAATAGCAACTATAACTATAATACTACAGTCTTTTTTATTCTACCAGATGGTAATCCTGATGGTAGGGACCCCATGGTGGTGTTCCCAGTGTCCAGTGTGGTACAACTAAGCATCCCTCAGGTGCAGTATAGCAGATGGGACATGGGTGTGCCAAGATAGCCCTGGCCTTACCCCACCCTAGCAGGGTGACATGCTGAACCTGCCGGTTGCCTCCTGGTAGCAGGTTAGTCTGCTTACTGCTCTGCGGTGTCCAAATGTATTATTTTGTTCATGTGCCTTAACTTGGAAAAGCTTGGAAGCCTCATGGTAACAGCATTTGGCACCTAGGAAGGTATTCATTGTTAAATGAATTCTTTGTTAAGTGAGGTAGACTAGAGGGATCATTCTCCCTGATTTTTTTTTTTTTTTTTTTTTTTTTTGAGATGGAGTTTTACTTTTGTTGCCCAGGCTGGAGTGCAATGACGTGATCTCGGCTCCCCGCAACCTCCACCTCTCAGGTTCAAGCGATTCTCCTGCCTCAGCCTTCCCAAGTAGCTGGGATTATAGACATGTGCCACCAAGCCCGGCTAATTTTGTATTTTTGGTAGAGATGGGGTTTCTCCGTGTGTGTCAGGCTGGTCTCGAACTCCCGACCTCAGGTGATCCGCCCACCTTGGCCTCCCAAACTGCTGGGATTACAGGCAGGAACCGCTGTGCCCGACCATTCTCCCTGTTTTATAGAAGAAAGAGTAAGCTGTGTGACCAGCCCGGGGCCTGATCATAATCGAGTGCGGTTCTGAGTCTCATGTGCATTCTGGGGCAAAACACTGGGTTGCATTTCACATGTGCACATGTGTAGCTCGTTGCTTCCTTCCCTGCTTGTACATGAAGGTGAAGGCTGTGGCTAAGCCAGAAGGGCCTGGATTCTGGGGGTTTCTTCCTTGATTCAGATAAATCCATTCTGACATTACTGTGCTTTCCCCCAGGCCTTTGGGGATTAAGGGGGTTTATTGGTGAGCCTGCTTGCTGGGGAGGAATATTTATAGACTGTGGGCTGGAAGGAACTTTGGAGAACATCAGGTCCAGTGATGACCAGATGTGGCTATCTCAGAGTAACCGGGTAATCTTTTACTGATGCTTAGGCCCTACTGCAGGTGATCTGATTCAGAGCTCTGGGAGTGATAGGACCTAGAAGCTGAGTTTTTACAAAACCTCCCAAGTGATTTTGATATAGCTGGAATAATCCAGTTCCCCCTCCTCCCCCTTTTTTTGAGATAAGATCTTGCTCTGTGGTCCAGGCTGGAGTGCAGTGGTACACATGATCACAGCCCACTGCATCCTTGACCTTCTGGGCTAAAGCTGTCCTCCCACCTCAGCATCTCAAGGAACTGGGACTACAGGTGTGTGCCACCATGCTTGGCTAATTTTGTTTATTCTTTGTGGAGACAGGGTCTTACTATATTGTCCAGGCTGGTCTCAAACTCCTGGGGTCAAACCATCCTTCCGCCTCAGCCTCCCAAAGTGCTGGGATTACAGGTTTTGCGAGCCCTGCACTAGCCAAATAGTAATGCTCTTAATAGTAATACCCAGACCACATTCTTAATTTCTTCCAAAATGTCTTTAATAGCTATCTTTTTCCAAATCAAGATCTGATATAAAAAAACATACATTGCATTGGTTTTTCCATTTATGTCTCTCTTAATCTACAGCAGCACCGCCACTCCCTGCCCCAGCCCTTTCTTCCCCAGGACATTGACTCTTTGAAGAGACCAGGCCAGTTTTCCTGTAGAATGTCCACTTTCTGGGTTTCATTGTTCTTTTGTCTCCTTGCATTTCCCTTACTCTGGAGGTAAGTTTCCAAAGCTTTCTTACATGCAGGTTAAACATTCTGGACAAGAATTCTTCGTAGGTGAGGCCGGGTCACCAGGAGGCCCTGGTGTCGGGTGGTCCTGCTGTTGGTGGTGCCGCGTTTGATCTCTGGGTTAAAATGGTGGTAATCAGATTCTGCTATTGTAAAGGTACATTTTTTTTTCCTTTTCCTTCATAATGATAACTTCCTGTAAGTAAACTTGCTGAAACAAAGGGTTTGCACATTTCCAAAAACCAAAACGCTTTTGATTATTGTCAAATTGCCACTGAACAATTATGCTACTCTGCACTTTAAGGAGTATGCTTTTCTTCACCTATTTGCCTGGTTTATTTTTTCTTTTTCTGATTACAAAAGAAATGCGTATATCATGCAACATTTAAAAGTTACAGGCCGGGCACGGTGCCTCACGCCTGTAATCTTAGCACTTTGGGAGGCTGAGGCAGATGGATCACCTGAGGTGAGGAGTTCAAGACCAGCCTGGCCAACATGGTGAAACTCTGTCTTTACAAAAAATACAAACATTAGCTGGGTGTGGTAGCACATGCCTGTCGTCTCAGCTACTCAGAAGGCTAAGGCAGGAGAATCGCTTAAACCCGGGAGGCAGAGGTTGCAGTGAGCTGAGATTGCGCCACTGTACTCCGGCCTGGGTGACAGAGCAAGACTCCGTCTCAAAGAAAAAAAAAGAAAGAAAAAAACTTGTGGTCAAATCTAACATAAAATTTGACATTTTAACCACTTTCAGTGTTCAATTCATTAGTATTAATTACATTCATAATGTTGTGCAACCACCACGATTATCTTCTTTGTAAACAGCTGTAGAGTGGCATTCCATGGTGCCTGAGCCAGAACGTATTCAATCAGTGCCCTGTGTATGGGCAATTGGGTTGTTCTCTTAAAAATAGTGCTGCAGACAGTGTCTGTGCCTGTCTCTCTGCTCTTTTATGTATTTTAATTAGATCGTTTCCTGGAAGAGGGAAAGCTAGTCAAAGAGGGCAAACATTTTACATTGTAATATGTATTACCTAATTGTCTTTCAAAATGTTGAACCTCTTTACAGTCTAACTAAAAGCATCTCAGACTGATAAAGCATTGATTTGCCTTGGTAACTGTTTTCTCTCACAAGACTAACTCAGCCTGCTCTGTATTTAACCCTGCTTGGTAAGGAAGAGCTGGTTGGGAAGGTAGAAGCAACATCCCTTTTTTTTTTAACTAATTGGTATTTATGTAACACCTCCTGTGTATCAGGCTTGCTGTTCAGGCCGGGGGAATTTAGTTCTGAGTAAACAGACACAATCTCTCCCTAGTGGAGCTTACAGACTGAAATATTTGGAGACAGACATCATCTCATGAATGAACTCAAGAAGTAAAGGGCATATATAATAGGAGGCTCTGGTAGAGCCGGGGATTCGGGGAAGGATTCCCTGAGAAAGTTAAATGTATTTGGAGTTTGAAGGATCAATTGGATGTTCCCTAGGCAAAGGGCAGATTGGGAATGGAGGTGGACAGCAAACATTCCAAGCAGAAGAAAAACTACATCTGTAAAGGCCTGTGGCAGGTCCCTTTAGAATGTGTTCTGGCCAAGGAAGTTCATCATGTTCAGTGCCCTTGAGGAAGGCCGGTTCTGAATTTCCCAGAACCAGATAGATGAGATCCCACTGCCAAGGCCCCATGAGCGGAAGGGGTTTGAGAGGGATGGAAGGCTTTCCAAGGCAAATTCTAACAAATTACAAATAATCTGGAGAGGAGGAAGAGAGGCACCTAAATAAATAAGTTTAGAGTTTTAGAATGACTTGTCCAAAGTTGGAAGGGGTAGGTAACCAAGGAGGAACAGTACAGAGCAGCTGGAATACATCAGAAGGGGGTCAGGAATGCCAAAGGACCTGATGAGCTAAGGCTTCTGGAAAATGCTAATCAGCCACAAGGACCTTTAAAGCTGTCTGCAGTAAGAAAAATAGGAAGAGTCACGCTGCTTCTGGCAATATCCAGAGGAGGAACACAATGTCGCCACTTCTAGTTTTACATTCATCTCCTTTATGAAAGAAACGATACAGTATAACACATGTGGAATGCTTTTATTATTAATAAATAGGCCATGTGCCAAGCACTTTATATAAATGATTTCATTTTATATCAATGCTATGAAGTTTATCTTCATTTTCTTTATGACAAAACTAAGACATGGGGAGCTTAAATAACTTCCCCAGGGTCACAGCAGTTAAGTGGTGGAGCTGGGTTGGGCAATCTGACTATAGTTCTTCAATCCGAACTATCACACCGCGCTGGGAAAGGATGGGCCATATGAGGTGAGAGGGACTGGCCCAGATTCTAGAGGCAGCGGAATCTAGAAGTGATCCATCACAGAGAGAGAGAGACCTGAGCTGGCATCCTGGAGTCACTGCATACCAGCTAGTGAATTCTGACTTACCTCTCTGATCTCCAGTTTCCACATCTGTAAGATGGGAATAACACTTATCTGCACTATTATACTGGAATTCAGAATAGGCACAGAAAGTGCTTGGCATGAAACAGATGCTTAATTAGTAATTGTTTTTATTTTTATTCTAAGAGTAGGGTAAAGACCCAAAGCTAGTTTTGTTTTGTTTTGTTTTGTTTTTTAACATATGAGATAAGTGGTCCATGAATGAATGATACATGGTGTCTTAGTCCATTTTGTGTTGCCATAACAGAATACTACATACTGAGTAATTTATAAAGAAAAGGAATTTAGGCTGGGCACAGTGACTCATGCTTATAATCCCTGCACTTTGGGAGGCTGAGGCAGGCGGATCACCTGAGGTCAGGAGTTTGAGACCAGCCTGGGCAACATGATGAAACCCCGTCTCTACTAAAAATACAAAAAATTAGGCCAGTCACAGTTGCTTACACCTGTAATCCCAGTGCTTTGAGAGGCTGAGGCGGGCAGATCACCTGAGGTTGGGAGTTAAATAGCAGCCTGACCAACGTGGTGAAACCCCATCTCTACTAAAAATACAAAATTAGCTGGGCGGGCCGGGCGCGGTGGCTCAAGCCTGTAATCCCAGCACTTTGGGAGGCCGAGATGGGTGGATCACGAGGTCAGGAGATCGAGAGACGATCCCGGCTAACACGGTGAAACCCCGTCTCTACTAAAAAATACAAAAAAATAGCCGGGCGAGGTGGCGGACGCCTGTAGTCCCAGCTACTCGGGAGGCTGAGGCAGGAGAATGGCGTAAACCCGGGAGGCGGAGCTTGCAGTGAGCTGAGATCCGGCCACTGCACTCCAGCCTGGGTGACAGAGCAAGACTCCGTCTCAAAAAAAAAAAAAAAAATTAGCTGGGCGTGGTGGCACATGCCTGTAATCCCAGCTCTCGGGAGGCTGAGGCAGGAGACTTGCTTGAACCTGGGAAGCAGAGGTTACAGTGAGCAGAGATTATGCCATTACACTCTAGCCTGGGCAACAAGAGCAAAACTTCATCTCAAAAGAAAAAAGAAAATTAGCCAGGCATCATGGCAGGCAGCTGTAATCCCAGCTACTCAGGAGGCTGAGGTGGAAGAATATCTTGAACCTGGGAGGTGGAGGTTGCAGTGAGCCGAGATAGCGCCACTACTCCAACCTGGACAACAAGTATGAAACTCTGTCAAAAAAGAAGGAGGGGAGGGAGGGAGGAGAAAGAAAGAGAAAGAAAGAAAGAAAACGAATTTATTTCTTACAGTTCTGGAGGATGGGAAGTCGAAGATTGAGGGGCTGCATCTGGTGAGGGCCATCATGCTGTGTCACCACATGGTAGAAGGTATAAGGATAAGAGAGAGGGGAGGAAGGGGGCCAGACTTATCCCTTTATCAGGAACCGACTCACATGACAACTAACCCACTTCTGTAATAACAGTATTAATTCATTGTGAGGGTAGCGCCCTTCTGACCTTATCACCTCTTAAAGGCCCCATCTCTCAGCACTGACATTGGGCATTGAGTTGCCAACACATAAACTTTGGGGGACACATTCAAACCATAACACATGGTGGCCTTGCCCTTGAAGTCAGTCTACAGGGTAAGCATATTTCTTGCCCATGTATAGAGAATGAAATTTAAAAAAAATACAGGGTGAGCATGTTGACGTGGCCCCCCTTTTAACAGTTTCCATGTGACATTTCATGCACCGCAGCCTTTCACTGCTCTGAAGCCAGGAGTCAAGCTGAGATTTCCCCTGAGGCCTGGAGAAGATAGGTGAACTGGCAAAGACTGAAAGTCTAGCTGTCTTTTACTTTTTTGTTGCGATGAGCAGATATACTAGTGAGAATGAGTGTTTCATCCTTATTAATTTATAAACCTAAGCTGTTCAATCTGGCAAGTTAAAATTCAGTGACATAAAAAATTCCGTTCCATGGCTGGGTGCGGCGACTCATCCCTGTAATCCTAGCACTTTGGGAGGCCGAGGTGGGAGGATCACTTGAGTCTAGGAGTTTGAGGCCATCCTGGGCAACATGTTCTAAAAAAAATAAATAAGGCCAGGTACGGTGGCTCACGCCTGTAATCCCAGCACTTTGGGAGGCCGAGGAAGGCGGATCATATGAGGTCAGGAGTTCAAGACCAGTCTGACCAACATGGCAAAACTTTGTCTCTACTAAAAATACAAAAATTAGCTACTCAGGAGGTGGAGACAGGAGAATTGCTTGAACCCTGGAGACACAGGTTGCAGTGAGCTGAGATCATGCCAGACAGCACAGATCTAGAACTTGTTCATCGGGGCAGGAAGTCCTCTTGGACAGCACTGGATGTTGAGAACAGACACTTTAACATAGTTGGAAAGCAGAACGGCAGGGTGATTAAGGGTGAAATGTGTAGCTGATTTCATTTGTATTTAACACTGTGAAGTGTATCTCCATTAAGCACCGAGGTTTAAGGAGTTAAATGACTTGCCTGGGGCAGCAGCAGGCACATGGGTCAGTCAGGCTGCATTTGGATCCCGCTTCCTACAGTGTGGTCTTGTCATTCATCCTCCATGCCTCTGTTTCCCGACTGGGAAAATAGGATAATCATGGGAGCCACTTCACTGGGTGGCTGTGAAGATTAGACCATGTAATATATTCCAGGTGCGTCACGCCATGCTTGTCTCATATTAGACACATCATAGTCTTTCTTTACCCATAAGTTGTATTTTGTATCTTTTTTTTTTTTAGACAGAGTTTCACTCTTGTTGCCTAGGCTGGAGTGTAATGGCGCAATCTCGGCTCACCGCAACCTCCACCTCCCGGGTTCAAGCGATTCTCCTGCCTCAGCCTCCTGAGTAGCTGGGATTACGGTCGTACACCACCACGTCCAGCTAATATATTTTTAGTAGACACGGGGTTTCACCACGTTGGTCAGGCTGGTCTCGAACTCCTGACCTCAAGTGATCTGCCTGTCTCGGCCTCCCAAAGTGCTGGGATTACAGGTGTGAGCCACTGTGCCAGGCTATATTCTGTATCAACATATGATTTTGTCCGTTTTGCTTTTTGAAATGGAGTCTCACTCTGTCTCCCAGGCTGGAGTGCAATGACGGGATCTCGGCTCACTGCAACCTCTGCCTCCTGGATTCAAGCGATTTTCCTGCCTCAGCCTCCTGAGTAGCTGGAATTACAGGTGCCTGCCACCACACCCTGCTAATTTTTTTTTTTTTTTTTTTTTTTTTTTGGAGACGGAGTCTCGCTCTGTTGCCCAGGCTGGAGTGCAGTGGCCGGATCTCAGCTCACTGCAAGCTCCGCCTCCCGGGTCTACGCCATTCTCCTGCCTCAGCCTCCCGAGTAGCTGGGACTACAGGCGCCCGCCACCTCGCCCGGCTAGTTTTTTGTATTTTTTAGTAGAGACGGGGTTTCACTGTGTTAGCCAGGATGGTCTCGATCTCCTGACCTCGTGATCCGCCCGTCTCGGCCTCCCAAAGTGCTGGGATTACAGGCTTGAGCCACCGCGCCCGGCCTTTTTTTTTTTTTTTTTGAGACGGAGTCTCACGCTGTTGCCCAGGCTGGAGTGCAGTGGTGCGATCTCGGCTCAGTGCAAGCTCCGCCTCCTGGGTTCACGCCATTCTCCTGCCTCAGCCTCCTGAGTAGCTAGGACTACAGGCGCCCGCCACCGCGCCCGGCTAATTTTTTGTATTTTTAGTAGAGATGGGGTTTTACAGTGTTGGCCAGGCTGGTCTCAAACTCCTGACCTCAGGTGATCCACCCACCTCAACCTCTTAAAGTGCTGGAATTACAGGCGTGAGTCACCGTGCCCAGCTTGTTTTGTTTTGTTTTGAGACAAGGTCTTGCTCTGTTGCCCAGGCTGGAGTGCAGTGGCGAGATCATAGCTCACTGTAGTCTGGAACTCATGGGCTCAAGTGATCTCCTGCCTCTTGAGCAGCTGGGACTATAGGTATATGCCACCACGCTCAGCTAATCTATGTTTTATTTTATTTTGTAGAGACAAGGTCTTGCTGTCTTGCCCAGGCTGGTCTTGAACTCCTGGGCTCAATTGATCCTCCTGCCTCAGCCTCCCAAAGTGTTGGGATTACAGGTGTGAGCCACTGTGCCTGGCCTATTTTGTCCTTGACAGCTCTTACTATGTTGGCAAGGTTGGTCTTGAATTCCTGGTCTCAAGCAACCTTCCTGTGTCCTAAAGTGCTAGGATTACAGGCATCAGCCACTGCTCCTGGCCCAGCATTATTTCTGAAGCCTATTTGTAGGTATTGAGATGTAGTCTGTAGTTAGCTTAACTGTGCCCTGGCTGTGGGAATTGGAGCTTTGCCTTGTCCCGGTACCATAGATAAGATTACAATGCATTGTCTTGCCTGCTGCACCAGGCAATAGGTATTGTTACAGTTGTTTTTATTTCTAAGGAAACTGAAACTTAGGGCAATTAATTTGTAAAAATAAACAGATTGGTAATTTCACATTGGAAAGATGTCTGAGATTTGTTAGTAAATGAAAAAGATGAGTTGCAGGCCAGGCGTCGTGGCTCACACCTGTAATCCCAGCACTCTGGGATGCCAAGGTGGGTGGATCATTTGAGGTCAGGAGTTTGAGACCAGCCTGGGCAATGTGGTGAAACCCCATTTCCGCCAAAAAAGTACAAAAATTAACCGGGCATGGTAGTGCATGCCTGTAGTGCCCACTACTTGGGAGGCTGAGGCAGGAGAATTGCTTGAACCTGGGAGGCAGAGGTTGCCGTGAGCTGAGATCATGCCACTACACTCCAGCCTGGGTGATGAGAGCGAAACCCCATCTCAAAAAAAAAAGAAAAAGAAAAAGATGAGTTGCAGAACAACTTGTATGGTTTCTCATTTGTGTGAAGAACATGGTAGTGTGTACACTTAGGAATGCACAGGGTAATAATCATGGAAACGTACTCAGTACTCTATATAATGTCTCCAGATCCTCACAATAGCTCTGTGAAGAAACGATTGCTTGGAGAGGTTAAATTGTCCGGATCGGTAAGTTGTGGGGCCATCCTGAAACCCAGGGCTCTGCTCCTCCATCCACCCCATGCACTGGGCTCCTCCCCATGTCACAGGGATAGTGTTTATCACTGCAGCAGAAATATACTACCTTCTTCCTATGCACGTGCACTGTGGAAGGTCCTTTGATGTCATGTCATTGGTGGGTTCTTTGCACCTACCCAGTGAGGCAGGCAGTGAGGAGCCATCAGTCAGGTTTGCGCTTGGGGGCAAATGGATGTGAAGTCCGGACTGGGGATGTTGCCCCTGCCACAGACAGGTTAGAATGAGTGATGGTCGGGGGTGCTGTTTCAGAATGTGGCCTATTCTCACTGCTGGGTGACTCAAACAGGGAATGGCTGCTCTGGGTACGTACTGGGTTCAGGTGCTGAGGTTGACAGCATTTGGATTATATATCCGGGTGATGTAAAGAAGGGAGCCTGGGGCAGTGGTTTCAGCTTTGCCTCTTCCCCTACCCAGGGTATGACGAGGAACACCAACCACCTAGAAAGCAAGCAGCTCTTTCCTTCTTGCTGTCATTTCTTTCTCTCTTTCTCTTTCTTTCTTCCTTCCTTCCTTCCTTCCTTCCTTTTTTTTCTTTTCTTTTCTTTTCTTTTTTTTCTTTTTTGAGACGGAGTTTCCCTCTGTCACCTAGGCTGGAGTGAAGTGGGGTGATCTTGGCTCACTACAACCTCTGCCCCCGGGTTCAAATGATTCTCCTGCCTCAGCCTCCTAAGTAGCTGGGATTATAGGTGCCCGCCACCACGCCTGGCTAATTTTTGTGTTTTTAGTAGAGACGGGGTTTCACCACGTTGGACAGGCTGCTTTCAAATTCCTGACCTCAGGCAATCCGCCTACCTTGGCCTCCCGAAGGGCTGGGATTACAGGTGTGAGCCACTGCACCCGGCCTCTTGCTATCATTTCTTTGGATTCATTTATTCTTCTCTGGTAACAAGGTACCCTTGAAGGTTATTATTCATAGTTTAAAATTAACTAATACAGATTACAGGCTCATGCCTGTAATCTCTGCTTTGGGAGGCTGAGGCAGGAGGATCGCTTAAGGCCAGGAGTTTGAGATCAGCCTGGGCAATGTAGTAAGACCTGTTGCTACAAAAAAATAAAAGAATTAGGGTGGGTGCGGCAGCTCACGCCTGTAATTCTAGCACTTTGGGAGGCTGAGTCAGGTTTATCACCTGAGGTCAGGAGTTCAAGACCACCCTGACCAATATGTAGAAACCCTATCTCTACTAAAAATACAAAAATTAGCAAAGTGTGGTGGCGTGCACCTGTAGTCCCAGTTACTTGGGAGGCTGAGACAGGAGAATTGCTTGAACCCGGTAGGCAGAGGTTGCAATGAGCCAAGATCATGCCATTGCACTTCAACCTGGGCAACAGAGTAAGACTCCCTTTAAAAAAAAAAAAAAAAAAAAGGAAAGAAAAACATATTGGGAGGTCGAGGCGGGCAGATCATGAGTTTAAGAGATAGAGACCATCCTAACCAACATGATAAAACCCTGTCTCTACTATAAATACAAAAATTATCTGGGCGTGGTGGTGGACACCTGTAGTCCCAGCTACTCAGGATGCTGAGACAGGAGAAGTGCTTGAACCCAGGAGGTGGAGGTTGCAGTGAGCCGAGATTGCACCACTGCATTCCAGCCTGGCGACAGAGCAAGGCTCTGTCTCAAAAATAAGTAAATAAATAAATTAATTAAATAATTGGGTGTAGTAGTGTGTGCCTGTGGTCCCAGCTACCGAGGAAGCTAAGGTGGGAGGATCATTTGAGCTCAGGAGTTTCAGACTGCAGGGAAGTATGATCTTGCCCCTGCACTCCAGGCTGGGCAACTGAACAAGACACTGTCTCTTAAAAAAAAAAAATAAAATAACTAATACAGATCCCACCATAACAATCATTCATTTATTGCTGTGTAACAAATTGCCCCCAAACTTAAAAGCTTAAAACAACAAGCATTTATCTCATATTTCTGTGGGCCAGGAATTTGGGAGTGGCTTGGCTGGGTGGTTCTGGCTTGGGGACTCTCCAGAAGTTGCAGGGAAGATGTCAGCTGGGGCTAGCCATCTGACAGGTTGAACCGGGGCTGGAGCATTCGCTTGCAAGGTGGCTCACTCACACCTGGCAAGGTGGTGCTGGTTATCGGCAAGAGGCCTCTGTTGCTGTCTTGGTGGGCCTCTCCCAGGATTGCTTAACAACATGGGGACTGTCTTGCCCTAGAGCAATCCAAGGGAGAGAGCAAGCCAGGCAGAAGCTGTTCTTTTTATGACCTAGTCTCGAAGTCCCATAGTATCACTTGTCACATTCTATAAAGTAGAATTAAGTCTGCCACATATTCAAAGGCAGGGTAATGGCTGGGCATGGTGGCTCATGCCTGTAATCCCAGCACTTTGGGAGGCCGAGGCGGATGGATCACTTGAGATCAGGAGTTCAAGACCAGCCTGGCCAACATGGTGAAACCCTGTCTCTACTACAAATACAAAAATTAGCCCTGGGCATGGTGGCGCGTGCCTGTAATCCCAGCTACTGGGAAGCTGAGGCAGGAGAAGCTGAAGCTTGAACCCAGGAGGCAGCGGTTTCAGTGAGCTGAGACCCCACCACTGCACTCCCACCTGTGCCACAGAGCGAGACTCTGTCTCAAAAAAAAAGGTGGGAGGGGAATTAGGCACCACCTTTTGAAAGGATGAGGAAACATCCAAAGCCCAAGTGCAGGATTTTCCTCATTCATTCCTCCCTCTGACCCACAGATGTTTGTTGAATCTCCAGTATGTGCCAGGTAGTCCAGACATAGAGATGAGTAAGATAAATAAGGCTTGATCTCAGCTCTCAAGAAGCTTATAGTGCAGGTAGACTAATAGCTCCGGTTTGGGTAGTGTTTTCCAGCTTAATGAGCACTTTCACTTCACGGTCTCAATTAACCTTCCCAGACCCCTGTGTGATCACCAGAGCTGGGTATATCCCTATTTTCTATCTCCTCTGGGTTTTAGACAATGAGGGCTTTTCTTATGTTGATATACCTTACATGATAGAAGTTGACTTTGATCTCAGCGATTTTTGCCTGTAAATCCCTTGCACTTTGTTCCTACCCCAGGCTGTGTTCCTTGTGGCTGCTTTGTCATCCCCTGTGCTGCAGATGAGGAAGCTGAGGCTGCAGTTACTGAACAGCTCTTGACACTTTAATTCCTGGATTTTTTTCACCATACTGAGCTGCCCTCGGGGATGGACTCTCCTAAGTGCTCCATTGACAATGGCTGTCATGTTTATTCTTGCAGAAAGCTCTGGGTGTGCGGCAGTACCATGTGGCCTCAGTCCTGTGCCAACGAGCCAAGGTGGCGATGAGCCACTTTGAGCCCAACGAGTACATCCACTATGACCTGCTAGAGAAGAATATTAACATTGTTCGCAAACGGTAAGGCTGCAGATGGGAGGCGGTGACTACTCAAGCGCACTGTGTCTGCTGCCTGCCCCTGTCAGGCAGCGAAGAGGTGTTTCGTGAAGGATGGTTGGCGATGGTGGCAGGGTCAAGGTATTCAGGGTGCAAAGGTTTCTGCTGAGGAAAGGCATTCCAGATCAGTGTTGTAACTTCTGTCCTCTCTGCCAAGGGATAATCTGTGTTATCAAGAACCCTCTAGATGTGAACCATAGCCAGGTCTCAGGGACACTTTGGTGCTATAACCTGAACCTCCCAACCTTTTCAGGGCAGGCTGCTGACCCTCAGCCTGCCCTCTGGAGGCCACCAGGCCCAGTGCCTGGAGAATCATCTTCTATTTCCTCTTCAGTACATAGGCACAGAGGAGAGCTGAGGTCTGGGACCCAGAAGATAAATTAAGATGGGACCTTTTTTATTTTTTTGAGGCAGAGTGTCTCCCTGTTGCCCAGACTGGAGTGCAGTGGTATGATCTTGGCTCACTGCAACCTCTGCCTCCCAGGTTGGAACGATTCTTATGCCTCAGCTTCCTGAGTAGCTGCAATTACAGGCATGCTACCACACCTGGCTAATTTTTGTATTTTTAGTAGAGATAGGGTTTTGCCATGTTGCCCAGGCTGGTCTCAAATTCTTGAGCTCAAGCAATCTGCCTGCCTCGGCCTCCCAAAGTCCTGGGATTATAGACGTAAGCCACTGCACCTGGTGTATTTTATTTTATTTTATTATTTTATGTTTTATATTATGCTATTTTATTTTTTGAGACAGAGTCTCACTCTGGTCCAGGCTAGAGTATAGTGGTGCAATCTTGGCTCACTGCAACCTCTGCCTCCCAGGTTCCAGCAATTTTCATGCCTCAGCCTCCCAAGTAGCTGGGACTACAGGGACGCACCACCATGCCTGGCTAATTTTTTGTACTTTTGTAGAGATAGGGTTTCATCATGTTGGCCAGGCTGGTCTCAAACTCCTGACCTCAGGTGATCCACCTGCCTCAGCTTCCCAAAGTGGTGGGATTACAAGTGTGAGCCACTGCACCCAGCTGGAACTATTTTTTTTTTTTTTTTTTGAGATAGGGTCTCACTCTCTTGCCCACACTGGAGTGTAGTGGCATGATCACAGCTCACTGCAACCTCAACCTCCTGGTTTTGAGTGATCCTCCCACCTCGGCCTCCTGAGTACCCGGGACCACAGGTGTGAGCCACCATGCTCGCCTAGTTTTTTTATTTTTTTGTCAAGATGGAGTATCGCCATATTGCCACTGATCTCGAATTCCTGTGCTCAAACTGTTCTCTCACTGTGGCCTCCCAAAGTGCTGGGATTACAGGCGTGAGCCACGGTGCCTGGCCTAAGGTGGGATCTTGAGCATGTCTTTTTTCTGGGCCTCATTTTTCTCACTTGGTAAAATGGCAGTCAGCTCTGCCCTGCAGTCCTGTGTGCCAGGTCCTGGGCTAGATGCTGCCACCAAAAGGATGAATAAGGTACCACAAAGGATGAGGAGTTGGGGCTGGCAATGCACACCAGCCCACACTCCCACACTTGCACTTTGCTCTTCATCAGGCATGAAGGAGACCTGTCATAGAGGTTTGCTTTGATTGATTGGAACTGCAGATTTGCAGGTTTGATTTGATTGATTGAACAATTGCAGACAGGGCTGTGCCCTTGCCTGCCTGGTGGCTTCTTTGATACTGACAATGGTGATCCTGGGAGAGAACAAATCTGAGTCTACCCATTGGGCAGCTGAGGCTCAGCTGGAGAAGGAACCTGCCCACAGCCACGCGGTGCATGAGTGGTGGTGTCTTGTCTTTGTATCCCCCAGTGCTCTAACCACTGCCCCATACTCCCTTTCTCATGCCACTTTGCTTTCTATCTACTGGTATCCCCACTTCAGTTTTAAGGGTAGGGACTTCCTTAATCTGGATCGCCAACAGCCTCCAACACAGCATCATCTAATTATGGTAAAAGACCTATTAATTGTTTGTCAAAGACGGCTGTGACAGAAGAACCCACTTCGTTGTCCAGTCTGGCCTAGGTACTCGACACACATTATTTCTGTTCTCAACAACCCCTGTGAGTTGTTACTCTCCATCTCTGCCCCCCACCATTTTGCAGGTAACAAAATTGAAGGTCAGATTGGGGAAATACCCTAAGGCCATACATGTATTGAATGACTGACCCCACACTCAAGCCCGTGTCTCTCTCACTCCAGTGCCTCCCAGGGCTTGTTCTTGTGGGTTTCTTCTGGGCTTCATGTTAGAATCACCTAGGAAGCTTTAAAAATGATGGACACCTGAGTCCTACTCCCAGCAATTCTGATTCAAGCGGTCTAGGCATTGCTATTCCAAATGTGGTCCGTGGGCCAGCAGCATTGGCATCACCTAGGAGCTTGTTAGAATTCCAGCATCTTAGACCCCACTTCAGACCCACTGAGTCAGAACCGGCCATTTAACAGGATCACCGGGGGCTTGTGTGCCCGTCAAAATGTGAGAAATACTGGCCGGTTCCCCAGCAGGTCCCAGAGTGTAGTCAGGACGAAGAACCACGGTCCCTGTCAATATAGGACCTTGTATTTATTCTTGGAGCTTTCAGACCGCTGCTCGGTGGAAAAGTGATAGATTTTTCTTTAGTCTGTAAAACACTTCCACCTTGCTTTCATCAGGTGTGAAGGAGAACTGTCATAGAGATTTGCTTAGTTGTTGTTTTTGTTTGTTTTTGTTTTAGACTGAGTCTCACTCTGTCACCCATGCTGGAGTGCAGTCGCATAATCTCGGCTCACTGCAGCCTCCACCTCCTGGACTCAAGCGATTGTCCTGCCTCAGCCTCCTAAGTAGCTGGGCTGACAGGTGTGCGTCCCCATGCCCAGCTAATTTTTGTATTTTTAGTAAAGATGGGGTTTCACCATGTTGACCAGGCTGGTCTCGAACTCCTGACTTCAAGTGATCCACCTGCCTCGGCCTCCCAAAGTGCTGGGATTACAGGTGTGAGCCACTGCGCCTGGCATTTTTTTTGTTTTTTTGAGACAGAGTCTCACTCTGTCACCCCCAGGCTGGAGTTCAGTTGCGTGATCTCGGCTCACTGCAAACTCCGCCTCCTGGGTTCATGCCATTCCCCTGCCTCAGCCTCCCAAGTAAGGAGTAGCTAGGACTATAGGCACCCGCCACCATGCCTGGCTAATTTTTTGCATTTTTAGTAGAGATGGGGTTTCACTGTGTTAGCCAAGATGGTCTCGATCTCCTGACCTCGTGATCCGTCCACCTCGGCCTCCCAAAGTGCTGGGATTACAGGCGTGAGCCACCGCGCCCGGCCCTTTTTTGTTTTTTTAATTTATAAAAAAAAAAAAAAATTTAAAAGATGGGGTTGCCCAAGCTGGTCTTGAACTCCTGGGCGCAAGTGATCCTCCTGCCTTTGGCCTCCCAAAGTGTTGGGATTACAGGCCTGAGCCACTGTGCCCAGCAAGAGGTTCGCTTTGAGATAATTGACAGAAGAATATTATTCACCATTTAGTTTTTGCATTAAACAATTAATAATAACAACAAAATACTCTTTAAGGCACTGGGAGTTTTTTAGGTTTTAATTTTATCATTAAAATTGACAACGACAACAATATTTTTCCTTTGCTTATTTTTTTTCCAAACTTGCTCAACCAGAAAAGTCCAATAACTTTTTTTTTCATTTTCGTTTTCTTTTTTTTTTTAAGTCAAATAACTTTTAACATTTTCCAGATTAGTACAGATGAGGATTGTTCTCTGTTTTCTCTTTTTTGTTTGTTTGAAACGGATTCTTGCTGTATTGCCCAGGCTGGACTGCAGTGGTGCGATCTCGGCTCAGTGCAACTTCTGCCTCCCGGGTTCAAGTGATTCTCCTGCTTCAGCCTCACGAGTAGCTGGGATTACAGGCGCCTGCCACCATGTCCAGCTGATTTTTGTATTTTTAGTAGAAACGGGGTTTCACCATGTTAGCCAGGATGGTTTCAATCTCCTGACCTTGTGATCCACCTGCCTCAGCCTCCCAAAGTGCTGGGATGACAGGTGTGAGCCACCACGCCCGGCCTGTTCTCTCTTTTCATTGTTGCCGCAGAGCAGGTCTCAACAAGGTGGGGGGTGGTCAATTTTGTCCCCTAGGGCCCATTTGGTGATGTCTAGAGATATTTTTGGTTGTCATAACTTGGCTGGGGTTGGGGCTTACTGTTACCCAATGGGTGACCAGGAATACTACCAAGCATCCTGCAGCGCACAGGGCAGCCCCACGACAAAATAATCCTCCAGCCCAGACAGGTTCACCGTGCCCTGGCTGCGAAACCCTGACACAGAGAAAGAGGGCAGAGGTGAGGCTATGCTAAAAAGAATTATATTCTAGCCGGGCGTGGTGGCCTATGCCTGTAATCCCAGCACTTTGGGAAGCTGAGGCAGGTGGATCATTTGAGGCCAGGAGTTTGAGACCAGCCTTGCCAACATGGTGAAACCCTGTGTCTACTAAAAATACAAAAAAATTAGTCGGGCATGGTGGCGAGCACCTGTAATCCCAGCTACTCGGCAGGCTGAGGCAGGAGAATTGCTTGAACCCAGGAGGTGGATGTTGCAGTGAGCTGAGACCACGCCACAGCACTCCAGCCAGAGTGGTGTCTCTGGTGACAGAGGAAGAGACTCTGGCTCAAAAAATAAAAATAGAAAAAAAAAATTCTAAGAATTTTTTAGAAGGCCAAGGGACTTGCTGGGGGACTCTTCTTCCACCTTGGGTCGCTGACAGAAGGAGTCTAAGTGTGTTCTTGAGAACTGGATCTGTGTCATCTGGAGAGCAGAGGGACAGATGGACATGAAGACCCATTTTGTCATCTTTAGTTAATCCTCAGGGACATTCAGTGATGAACTCATCCTAAAACTTCAGCATCATTGAGCTTTTTTATATAGCTTCAATCATTTGCTTCCAAGGTCTTGGGTTTTTAAGCCCATTTGTTGTCTCCCTCGGGGCCCAGAAGGAGGGGCTGTGCTGCCTGCAGTGAGTCATTGCCCGTACACCAGTTTTGGCAGTGCTGCCGCATTCGGCGCAGGCCGTACCTCAGGCTAGTGCTATTTTTATTCGTAGAGATGCTCAGAATCACCAGTCTGCTGTTGCCAGCAGATCCAGCACCTTAGAGATTTTTGTGTTTTTTTTTTGAGGTAGGGTCTTGCTGTGTTACCCAGGCTGGAGTGCAGTACAGTGGTTCGATATGGCTCACTGCAGCCTTGACCTTCTGGGGTCAATCCATTCACCACCTCAGCCTTCCAAGTATCTGGGACTATAGGCACATGCCACCATCCATGCCTGGCTTCTTTTTATATTTTTTATAGAGGTGGAGTTTTGCCATGTTGCCCAGGCTAGTCTCGAACTCCTGGACTCAAGTGATCCGTCCGCCTCGGCCTCCCAAAGTGCTACGATGCTGGTCGTAAGCCACCACACCCAGCCGGGAACTCTTACTTTGAAGAGGTTGGGTAAACTTAGGGGTGAGGGACTGGAACCCAGCTTGCAGAAGGAAGTTTCTCTGCCTTCTCAGCATGCATATTGATGATAACAATAACGATAAATGAGAAAGGACGAGGTGGCTCACACCTGTAATTCCAGCTCTTCAGGAAGATCACTTGAGCCCAGGAGTTCAAGACCAGCCTGGTCAATATAATGAGAACCCATTTCTACTAAAACAAAATAAATAAATAAATAAAATTAGCCAGTGTGGTGGTACGTGCCTGTAATCTCAATTACTCAGAGGCTGAGGTGGGAGGATCGCTTGAGCCTGAAAGGTTAGGCTGCAGTGAGCTACAATTGTGCCACTGCACTCCAGCCTGGGTGACAGAGCAAGACCCTGTCTCAAAATAATAATAATAATGAAAATGGAACATTTCACCGTGTACCGGCCCCATTCCAGGTTCCAGGTGTGGAGAGACTGTGTAGATTAGCGTCAGGAGCACAGCTGTAGGGCCACACTGATGCCTCCTCGTGGTCCAGCTGTGCCCCTCGCTGACTTCGCGGTCTGGAGCAAAGCTACTCTGTCTGTCTGTGCTGCAGCTTCCTCATCTGTGCTGTGAGGATAAAATGAGTTTTATACATGAAAATGCTTAGGATAATGCTGAGCTGAAAGTAAATTCTACGATAACGCTGGTCTCTAGTGACAGAAAGCCCACCAGTGGTGGCAAAGGGTTGGGAGGGAGTTACCAAGGGTTGGGGAAACTTGAAGGAGAGATGGATATGGTCCATATCTTGATTGTGGTGCTGGTTTTTACAGGTGTATACAGTGTCAAAACTTAGCAAATTGTGTACCTTAAATATGCAGTTTATTATATGCCAATTATACCTCAATCAAGCGGTTTAAAAATGGAGCGCTATAGAAGTGCAAGCTGTTATCTCATCCCAGCGCAAGCCCTGGACTTTAGAGATGGGCTGGCTGAGCTCACTGATGACAGCAGTTGCTTATCTTGTTAAATAGTGGCTTCAGTAATAGGTCAGGTTTGGGCTTTTTTGTTTGTTTTTATTAGAGACAGCATCTCGCTCTGTTGCTCAAGCTGGAGTGCAGTGGTGTGATCATGGCTCACTGCTGCCTTGATCTCCTGGGCTTAAGTGATCCTCCCCCCTCAGCCTCCTGCATAGCTGGGACTACAGGCACGCATCACGCTGCCTGGCTTTTTTTTTGAGACGGAGTCTCGCTCTTTCGCCCAGGCTGGAGTGCAGTGGCGTGATCTTGGCTCACTGCAAGCTCCGCCTCCCGGGTTCACCCCATTCTCCTGCCTCAGCCTCCCAAGTAGCTGGGACTACAGGCGCCCGCCACCGCACCTGGCTATTTTTTTGTATTTTTAGTAGAGACGGGGTTTTACTGTGTTAGCCAGGATGGTCTTGATCTCCTGACCTCGTGATCCACCCACCTCGGCCTCCCAAAGTGCTGGGATTACAGGTGTGAGCCACTGCGCCCGGCCTCATTCTATTTTTTATAGAGACGTAGTGTCACTCTGTTGCCCAGGCTGATCTTGAACTGGCCTCAAGTGATCCTCCTGCTTTGGTCTCCCAAAGTGCTAAGATTACAGGCGTGAGCCACCACACCAGGCCCCAGGTCAGGGTTTAACTCAGAGCTTCTGATTCCCAGTCTGAAACTTTTTTCTGGGCCTCAAACAATAGGACAGAGACTGTTGGGTGTGGGTCAAACACTGCTCCTCCCTAGGAAGGAAGTCTCAAGCTTGGCCTAGGCTTTGAGAATTCTCGGGGGCAGAGGGTGAGGTCCGACAGGGGCTGTTGTGGCAGGCAGGACGGCTGAGCTGTTGTGTGGGTGCAGCCAGGAGTCAGCGGGAACGTTGAGCCTGGTAGGGAGAGTGGACCCGCACAGAGCTCGGTCTAGATGGGTGGGAGGCTTGGCGGGAGAAGACGGTTGAGTCCTGACAGGACTGGACCCCAGGGCAGGTTTGGATTGCCATTTGGGCTCTGAAGAGGAAGGGAGGGCTAGAGTCTCTGGGGAAATGGGGTCTAGGAAGAGGAGGAGCAGTGAGAGGCCGGTGGCAGTGACCGGGTCTCTGTTCTTGAAAACTGACAGATACTCCTGTCTATGTCCAGAGCTAATGGGCAAAGCTTTCGTGTCATAGTTGGGTAGCCAGGCATCCCAGGCCTGAGGTGTGGAGGGCTGGAGATGGTGGACAGGGGGGACAAGTAAAGGGGATGCTGGTCCTGATTCCCCGTGCCTTAGTGGGGCTGAGGGCACAGAGGGAAGTAGCAAAATCTATCTGTGAACTTGGTCACTCTGCTGAGCCTATTTCTTCTTGGTGGTTTTGTTAAATGGCGAGAATGATGAGATATGCATGTTACAGGGACTTAGTAGATCATAGCAGTTACTATTCTGGGAAAGCCAGGATCCTTTGAAAAGAACCAGCGCTGCCCTCCTGTGATGTCCTTCACTTACTCACCAAGTAATTGTGGAGCACCTAACAAGTGCCAGGTGCTGCGGGAGGTGAGGAGGTGGCACACTGAGCAGGACCCAGCTGTCCCCACCCAAGTGGAACGTGAGGTCCTGAGTTCAGGCTCCCTGACCCTGGCCACTGTTGAGGTTGCCACGTGGACTGAGAGGGAGAGGCAGGGTGGGAGGAGGCCGTGCAGCTGACACCAGGTCACCCTTTTGCTCTTCTCCCACCAGGTTGAACCGGCCGCTGACCCTCTCGGAGAAGATCGTGTATGGACACCTGGATGACCCTGCCGGCCAGGAAATCGAGCGGGGCAAGTCGTACCTGCGGCTTCGGCCGGACCGTGTGGCCATGCAGGATGCGACGGCCCAGATGGCCATGCTGCAGTTCATCAGCAGCGGGCTGCCCAAGGTGGCCGTGCCGTCCACCATCCACTGTGACCATCTGATTGAGGCCCAGCTCGGGGGTGAGAAAGACCTGCGCCGGGCCAAGGTGAGTGGAAGGTGGCCTTGGGGGCGGGCAAGTGGGCAAGACTGGGCGAGAGGCCTCACTCTCACACTGGAGCAAACCAGGGCATTGCCTGCAAATTCTCACAGTTCTTTGGATTGGTCTGCTTTTAAAACTTGAGTTTACTTTTTACTCTTTCTAAAACTACCACTTGCTCATTGTGTTAAAAAATACAGAAGAAGCCCAAAGAAAGTAAAAGTCATCCTTGACTTTCCCACACTACAGGTTCTTTTTCTGTCCTGTTGGAAGATGATTGAATCCTGCCAGGTGCCCTGGAAGGGGCTCTGGAAGGCGTCCCTGTCTGCCTGAGCAGTGAGGGGCGCATCTTAGCACAGTTTGCCAGCATCCCATCTGCACCCACTCCCGCTCTCCTCTGACCTTCCGAGGACCCTGTCCGGGAGGTAGGCCTGCGAGGGTCACTATTTGTACATTTGAGGCGGCAGTGGCACCATACTTGAGTTCTGTAACTACATGAGGGCACGATTAGGGCTCAGCGCTGATCTTGGCTCCCACTCTGGTGCTCTCTCACTGAGGAACCTCCTGTGGGGACCATTCTTCTGTGAGTTTCGCTTAACTACATGGGGGTGGCTGTATGCCACGCCGAAGCTTTTCCCCACCCTTCTATGAAATCGAGTTCCTGCTCCTTCCCCCAGGCTCAGCTTGTGGGAGTCTACTCTTTGTGGCAGCCTACTCTTGGCAACAGCGGGCCACTCTCTCCCAGCTCTGGGCCTCTGCACTCTCCAGCCCCTGCAGTGGGAGTGAACCCCCTCACGGGGAGGGGCGTTGGCAGGAGCTGAATGTTGGCAGAGCTGCGGCCTGTGGGCATGCGATTGAAAGTGCTCTGGCTCCCGGGGTCAGCATGGCTCGGAGCCTCCCAGACCCATGGGAAACACTCAGGGCGGCGCTCTCACTCAGGCCCTCTCTTCTACCCTGGCCCCCTGGTGTGTGTCCTGGCTCCACAGTGGCTCTTTCCACTCAGCTGAAAGGACAGTCCTGCCTGCTGGCTGGCGGTTTCCACATTAGCAGCAACGATGGTGGGGGTAACGTTACAGGAGCTCCCACAGTGCCGGGAGCTGCACATGGCCAGGAACGTGGGTCCTCTTCAGCCCTGGGGACAGCTGCCCACAGCAGGGCCACTGCCTTCAGGGGCTGGCCCTCTGCTTGCTTTATGGGCTCAGAGTCAACCTTCTGGAGATGAGATTCACGGTCATAGGATTCAGAGCTCATTCCCTCATGCATTCAACAAACTGAACATTCTTCATGTGTGCCAGGCACTGGGCTAGGTACTGAGGTTCAGTGTGTTCAAGTCAGGCAGGGGCCCTGCCTTCAGGGATCTGCTTGGAGGGGTGGATGCTACACAGTGGCCGAGGTGGGTGACTGCAGATCTGGGTGTGTGTTAGGAAGAGAAAGCGCAGGACTTGGTCAGTGTAAAAAGAGGCCTAATTTAGATGCTGGGGGAAAGAGATAGAAAGCGCAGGACTCGGTCAGTGTAAAAAGAGGCCTAATTTAGATGCTGGGGGAAAGAGAGAGCTTCTTTGAGGATGTGACAGATAACCTGAGGACTGAACATATGAGTTGCATTGACTGGAGCAAGAACATGCTAGAAAGAACAGCATTTGCAAAGGCCCTGGGGCAGGAAGGAACTTGATGCTTTTGTGGCAGTGAGAGGGGGACTGTAGTGCTGGAGCTCTCTGCGTTTGGAAGAGCGGGTGGTGTGAAGTGGGCAGGGGCAGCCAGGGACTTGAGGGCTCTGAGAAGGGCTGTGGTCACCATCCTCAGAGTCCTAGAATGGTTTAAGCAGGGAAAGAATATGGTCTCTTTTTTTTGAGACAGAGTCTTCTTGCTCTACCCCCAGGTTGGAGTGCAGTGACGCAATCTCGGCTCACTACAGTCTCAGCTCACTATAACCTCTGCCTCCTGGGTTCAAGCGATTCTCATGCCTTAGCTTCCCGAGTAGCTGGAATTACAGGCACCCACCACCATACCCAGCTAATTTTCATATTTTTAGTAGAGACAGGGTTTCACCATGTTGGCCAGGCTGGTTTCAAACTCCTGACATCAGGTGATCCACCCACCTCGGCCTCCCAGAGTGCTGGGATTACAGGTGTGAGCCACCACGCCTGGCCTAGAATATGGTCATCTTTACATGTATTTGTAAAGTGTCCCTCTGGCTAGGGCTCAGAGAGGCAGTGACCTGTTTAAGGTAACAGAATCAGAGAGGGATCCAGGCTGAGTCCAGGCCGAGACTCTGGCACCAGTCTGGGGTCCTCCCACACCCCTTCCTCACACTCAACACAGACGTATAGGCACATGTGCCCAGACACAACCACAGCCTTCTGTCCTGGATACCAGTTTCATAAGTGACTGATTTGTAAATGAAAAAGCCGGTGTATTAATTATTAATTGGAAAGAGACTGCTCTGGAAACCCACGTTCTTTGCCATTCTCTTATCTGGGGGAGCCCAGTGGGCTTTCAGAGGACGTACACTGGTCTGGAGTTTCAGTGAAGGGGTGTGTGGTTTGAGTGTATCTTGTCAAGGGTCTGAGGGCGCTGGCTGGGGTCCCTTCTCAGAAGCATGGCTCTCCCATGCCAGAGGCTGGCAGGTCCCATTTCCTAGTTCCCCCTTTGAGGCTCAGTAGAGTCCACTAGAGTCCCACCCTTTTGTCACTGGGGTCAGTCTCACTTGTCCAGGGACCTCCCATGTCTTCCAGATAAATCCTGGCCTCACATCTACCGTGCAGTGGGCCCTTCCCTGTCCCCCAAGGAAGCTTCCTTCGGATTACAGGCAGGATGGCTACAGCCCGTGTCATCATTTCCTTTTGCTGAAACCTCCTTTTCAGAACAGTGGTCCATTCGACAGCCTTCCATTTGGGCCCATGAAACACATTAGCAAGAATTCAGCACTTCTGACAGCCGGACCCCAGTCCAGGGGGCTCGCTCAGGTGTTGCCTAAGTCTGGGATCTCCAGCAAGTTATTCCAAAAAAAGCCTCGGGGGGTTTTGTTTTGGTTTGTTTTGTTCGTGAGACGAGTCTCACTCTGTCGCCCCAGGCTGGAGTGCAGTGGCGAGATCTCGGCTCACTGCAAGCTCCGCCTCCCAGGTTGATGTTATTCTGCTGCCTCAGCCTCCCGAATAGCTGGGACTACAGGCACCCGCCACTACGCCCAGCTAATTTTTTGTATTTTTTAGTAGAGACGGGGTTTCACTGTGTTAGCCAGGATGATCTCGATCTCCTAACCTCGTGATCTGCCCGCCTCGGCCTCCCAGAGTGCTGGGATTACAGGCGTGAGCCACCGCGCCAGGCCTGTTTTGTTTTTTTGAGACAAGGTTTTGCCCTGTCACTCAGGCAGGAGTATAATGGTGCAATCTCAGCTCATTGCAGCCTTGAACTCCTGGGCTCAAGTGATCCTCCTGCCTCGGCCCCCAGGTAGCTGGGACCACAGGTGCACAGCTAATTTTTATTTATTTTATTTTTATTTTTATTTGTTGAGACAGAGTCTCGCTGTCTCCTAGGCTGGAATGCAATGGCACGATCTTGGCTTACTGCACCCTTTGTCTCCCAGGTTCAACCAATTCTCGTGCCTCAGCCTCCCGAGTAATTGGACTTACAGGTGTGCGCTATCACGCCTGGCTAATTTTTGTATTTTTAGTAGAGAGAGGGTTTTGCCATGTTGCCCAGGCTGGTCTTGAACTCCTGACCTCAAGTGATCTACCTGCCTCAGCCTCCCAAAGTGTTGGGATTACAGGCGTGAGCCACCATGCCCGGCCACTGCGCCTAGGCCAGGGCCTGCCTCTGCACTGTTGGCCTCGGCTGGGGACTTGAGTGCCACAGGGACTCTTGGCAATTATTTAGACCAGTCCCTTCTCCAGATAAGGAAACTGAGACCCAGACTAGGGCAGGGACTTGTTCCAGACCCACCACCCTGGCCAGGTGTCACAGAACTGGGGCTCCATCTCTGCTCCCCCGTCTTTCTCTCTGGCACTGCTAGTGGAGACTGGGCCAACATCCAAGCTCTTTGAAATTATTTTTAGAAGGTCTCTAAGAGAGGGCCTGTCTCCAGTGCCAGCATTTCAGAGTCAGAAGGGGGAGGCTAGTGGGGTGGGGAGGGCTTGGTGAGGGTCACGTGGACACAAACCATGTTGCTCACACCCGATTATTGATTTGTCTCAATAGGACATCAACCAGGAAGTTTATAATTTCCTGGCAACTGCAGGTGCCAAATATGGCGTGGGCTTCTGGAAGCCTGGATCTGGAATCATTCACCAGGTAAAGCTGGGCTCAGCCTGCTGTCCCAAGAGCCCAAGCCAGAGAGTATGTTCCAGGCCTATGGGGGCAGCGGGCTCGAGGCCCAGGGGGGCTGAGGGGAACTGGATGACATCTCCATCAGCTCTTATGGTCTTCCTCCTTTGTTTTGAAACTGATTTTCATTATGTCATTATACGTTCTCATTTTCTGGGTGAGAAGTTAAAATAATCCCTCCTAACCACCCAGGTAACCAGCATGTTAAGTGCGACATGTTTCTTTCCACATTGTCTTCTGGGCGTGTATTCAAGCATCTCTATTCCTGTAAACTCTCATACAGAACATGGTATTATTTTGTTTTTTTTCACAAGTGTCACCCCTTGTGGCATGCATCGCTGACATTTGATGAACCCATACTGTGTGTCAGGTACTAGGCTGAGCACTTGAAAGAAAGATATTCGCCATGCCCTGTGAGGTAGGTGCTTTTACTATCCACACCCTACAGAGGAGGCAGCTGAGGCACAGAGGGACAGCTAGCTGGCCGACTGTGGAGCCAGGACCCGTGGGCAGGAGGGCTGGCCTGGAGCAAGTGCCCCGTGCCACCGTGCTGCTCTGCCACCTTCCTCACCCCCCGAGCTCTTTCTGCTTCTGCACGTGGCGCGCTCCTCGGATTCGTTTTGGCTCCCTCATGGTGTTCTGTAGAGTGGAGGTACCATAGGTCATGTGGCCATGTCAGCCAGGGACTCTTCTGAGGTGTCCCAAGGATGGGTCTTCTTTTGGTGGACAGTTTCATCTCTGGAAGTGCAAGTGTGAACATGTATATCCTGGGGAGGTAGGTGCTTCCCTTTCTTCCAAGGGCACTGTTAAAGACCACTGACCTGGTTTGTGTTCATTTCCATCCACCCTGTATGTATGAAACCTGCCTCTTCGCACCTTTGCAAAGTGACCCTTCCCCCCACCTCATCACAGACCTCACTGTCCGGGCCTCCTCAGGGTGTGCTGAGCAGGCTGTAATCTGACCCCGCATGGGGCCCCAGCACTGCCCTGCTCTGAAACCAGAGCCAGCAGGGGATCACTCCTCTGCCCTACCCAACCGTCACTCTTGCCAGGAAGGGGCTACCTGGGAATGGCCATTCGCAGCGGCCTGTGGGGACTAGAAAGCCCTTCTCTGCAGCAGGGTTAGGGAGTCAGGCGGACCCAGCCTTGGCTTTCTGTTAGGGGCGCTGCAATGCAGGTGTCTCCCTTTCTACCTCAGTACAAATGCCAGACCTTTATGGCAGCTCCTGGGCCAAAGTTTGGAACCGTGAGTGATGGCAGCTCACACCTGCCACCGGCTGGCTAAGTGTACAGCCTCATGTGTTTGTTTCTTTAAAAAGAAAATGCCCAGGGGCCATGGGAGTACTTTGCAGCTTTACTTTTCTTCCTGCCTTGATGTCACGTCATCAGCAGCCTCAGTCCACTAGGTCCAACCCAAACCTGAACCCCTTTCCCTCCGAGGAGTGCTCTGGCCCTACTTGGCCCGCAGACCTTCCTCCACATCACAGCTTTCTGGTTCCTCTGTGGAGCCTCCCCGGCCCTTCCCGTGCCTGGCACAGTGGCTTCCAGTGGGATCCTCTGTGGGATCTCTTCACATTATGTTCCCAGCATGTGCCAAGTGCTTTCTGCACTGGATCTTGTGCTGTGTGGGGACAGGGACTGTGGCTTACTTATTCCTCTCTAGCTCTGGGTTTGGGACCAGGTCAGTACAGAATAGGTCCTTAATGTACATGTGTGTGGTGTGGATGCACGGCTGAATTTCCAGGTGTAGTTCTAGGCATTAGTCCTTCTTCCCAGCCACAGACTGGGGAGCTCACTGTCACGGCCAGCGTCATTGTGACACCTTCTGCAGTCCTCATGTCTGCCTGACCTCTCCTCCGATGGGGACCACATGTGTCTACACCGTGTAGACACCCCGAATTCTGTGTGCCCAGCCTTCATGGATCCAGCTTTTACAACCTTGAGGCTCTTTAGGGATGTACTAGTCTTAAATCCTTGTACATGGCAGCAGCAGTTCTTCGCAGCCAGGTCTTCCCTCTGCATCCCCAAGAGACAAGACCCTTTGCACCTTAGAGTCTGCTGGGCAGATCTTGGCCTGAGGCAGAGGCCCTGGGGTTTCTGTAAGATGTCTGGGAGCACTGGTGGGTCCTAAGAGTTCACAGAGCCTCTCAGACCTCTCATCTTATGTGTTCTTCCCCACATCCATGGGTGGGGCACTAACTCCATCTGACAGATTAGCGGCAGAACCTCAGGTGAAGGCTTTTGCTTTCTGCAAAAGATATTCTGCAAAACAATAAATAAAAATGTCGCCTCCCCCAGGCACTATTCCATGCCTCATGGACAGGATCTCATCCAGTCATTAGTGATGCAATGATGTGAGCACGATTGTTAGCTATTTTTTGATAGGGAAGCTGAGCTCGGAGAGGTGAAGTGACTTGTCCAAGGTCCCACAATAACTAGTACATGGTAGGGCCAGACCTCAGACCCCCGCACAGGATGCCTGGCTCAGGGCTTGCCCGGCAGTGTCCTGCAGCTTCAGGGGGCTGGTGCCTCAGAGGTGCCTGGGTGCCTGGGCCACACTCATTTGTTGACCCTATACCTCTGCTGCCTTTCTTATCAAATGTTTTGGGGGAAGTGCTCCCCCAGCTGGGAGGAGCGCCTCAGTGAAGGGAGTACTGTGATATGGGACAGGTGATGAGGCAGGGTGGCGTTGTCCCTTGAGCAAGTCACAGGGGTTCTCAGAGCCACCTCCAGATGCTGAAGTGGACGAGGCATCACCTATTCTTTGCAGTTGAGGAAAAATTAATAGCTTTGTGCACCCACTGGGGCCCCAGGACTTCTTCCTCAGGGATCTTGTGGGGCTGGAGTCAGCTCCTGGAAGAATCGCTCACCCCGATGAGAAGCCAGGTGGGGACTCTCCATACCCAGGATGAGGCCGGGCCTGGGCCCATCACAGAACAGTTTCTCTGGTTCTTGTCACATCCTGGGGTCATGGTGGTGTGGGTGTTTGGTTACTGTGCTACAAATGAGGAAACTGAGGCATGGGGCAGCATTCAAAGGCCCAGGCCATATAGCAGGAACTATCGGAGCTACTCAAGAGCCCAGGCCACCTGTCTCCCAAGGCTCTGACTCTTCTTAGCCACCCTGGAGACCGTCTGGATTAAACGGGGCTGCTTCCACCAGTCTATCCTGGGAGAGTGGCTGGGCGTGGTCGGGAGGCCCAGGGTCAATGGGGCCGTTTTGTATTTTGGGCCCCATCTCCATTCTCGGCTGAGGGCTTCAATATTAACATCTTGGATTATTTTTCAGATTATTCTGGAAAACTATGCATACCCTGGGGTTCTTCTGATTGGCACTGACTCCCACACCCCCAATGGTGGCGGCCTGGGGGGCATCTGCATTGGAGTTGGGGGTGCCGATGCTGTGGATGTTATGGCTGGGATCCCCTGGGAGCTGAAGTGTCCCAAGGTGAGGGTGGGGAGGGACTCATTCTGGGCTGGATTCGGGGCGGTGGTTGGTGGGGATGAACAGGAGACGATGGGACCCAGGAGGAAAAAGGGAACAAGTCAAACTCGAATCTTCTGGGAGGGAGGCAGAGACCAGTAAGCAGCAATGGGAATGGCAGCGGGCCCATCCTGACTTTGTGGCTGGCACAGGCACACAGGGCCTCTGACAGCCGCCTCACCCCCTCCTGTCCAGGTGATTGGCGTGAAGCTGACAGGCTCCCTCTCTGGTTGGACCTCACCCAAAGATGTGATCCTGAAGGTGGCAGGCATCCTCACGGTGAAAGGTGGCACAGGTGCAATCGTGGAATACCACGGGCCTGGTGTAGACTCCATCTCCTGCACTGGTGAGGAAGGCGGCCAGGCGACGTGGCCCCTACCCTGTGCTGGGCCTCATGGGTCTCCAGTTGGGAGTAGAAGCAATGAATGGCCTTCCCTTGAGAATCTGTCTCTTCCGTCTGGGGACTTGGAATAGACAGAGGTAGAAGGAAAATTGGAGACAGCATTAGAGATTGTCTAGTCCACACCCTCATTAAACAGATGAAGAGACTGAGACCCCCGTCAAGGCTGCCAGTAACTTCCTGTGGCCACACACAGTTAGGAACCAAGTCAGCTTCTGCGACTGGGCCCAGGCCATAGCACTAGGCCACCTTGGGTGATCTAGACGAATCCAGAGAGGACAGAGGCAGTGGTGGGAATGGGCAGAGCCAGGGCTTCATTCATGAAGCAGCTGCAGGCCCACATTCTCCCTTGGCTGAAGTTTGAGCCTCACACACCTCCCTTGGATTAGAGATTGGTGCCTGTCAGCCTCCAAGACCAGGTGGGAGCCGGCTGCTCCCTGCCTGTCAGTCCTGGTGACCTGTCCTCGATGCCTGGCCCTTAGAAATCCAGGGAGACTTGCAACAGTCCAGACTTCCCAGCTGCCTGCCTGGGCTCCCTGGCAGCCCTGCAGAACTCTGGTTCCCCTGCAGTGATGGGCTCGCTCCCGCCACGGGACTGCTCAGCCGGGAAGTTGGTAACAGGCCCCTACCTCCATCCTAGTGGCTCCTGAGGCAGGGGGCCTGGTAGCAGCTGGGGTACCTGTGAGCCCCACCAGTTCTGTGACGCTTTGTGGTCCAGACAGTGTGTATCATTTCAGTTTTGTTTCTGTTTTTGTTTTTTGGGACGGAGTCTCACTCTGTCGCCCAGGCTGGAATGCAGTGGTACAATCTCGGCTCACTGCAATCTCTACCTCCCGGGTTCAAGCGATTCTCTGGTCTCAGCCTCCTGAGTAGCTGGGATTACAGGCGTGTATCATGATGCCCAGCTAATTTTTTTGTATTGTTTTGTTTTGTTTTGTTTTGAGCCGGAGTCTTGCTGTGTCACCAGGCTGGAGTGCAGTGGCGCGATCTCGGCTCACTGCAACCTCCGCCTCCCAGGTTCAAGCGATTCTCCTGCCTCAGCCTCCCAAGTAGCTGGGACTACAGGTGCATGCCGCCACACCCTGCTAATTTTTGTATTTTTAGTAGAGACGGGGTTTCACCATGTTGGCTAGGATGGTCTCAATCTCTTGACCTCGTGATCTGCCCACCTTGGCCTCCCAAAGTGCTGGGATTACAGATGTGAGCCACCTCGCCCAGCCTGTTTTTTTTCTTGTTGTTGTTGTTTTTGTTTTTTGTTTTTTGTTTTTTTTTTTTAAGAAGAGACGGGGTTTCACCATGTTGGCCAGGCTGGTCTCAAACTCCTGACCTCAGGTGATCCGTCCGCCTCGGCCTCCATCACTGGAAAACTTGAGACACAGAAAAATGTCTCCAGCATGGTATGGCTGAAGGAGGGCGGGCCACCAGGCAAACAGACCGAGACCCGAATGCCAGCATCTTCCTTTATGTGCTTTATGGCATGACCTTGAATCTCTGAGCCAGTTCCTCCTCTGCCAAAAAGAATAGCAACTGGGCAGTGTCTGGCCAGGTCAGCCTTCAGTACGTGGTGTCTGTCTGGTCTCTTGAGTGACAGGCCCCAAACTTGTAGCTCAGTGTGTGGGGGCTGAATCTTCACTTGAGTCCTCTTCACTCTACCCAGCAGCCGTCCTGAGCTGGGGCCCTGAGCTCTGGTCCCCATGGCCTCCCCTCACTGGCCCAGGTTTTTACCCAGGGCCTCAAGGAATGAGTCGGCCCGCTGTCACCACATCTCTCTCAGTGGGGAGAAGTGATGCAGCTCCCTGGTGTGAAGATGCGGGTGGCCGTGTAGCAGGTGCATGGGACCGTGGCCTGACCACCAGCCAATGCCCAGAGCTCTTTTGCTCCACAGGCATGGCGACAATCTGCAACATGGGCGCAGAAATTGGGGCCACCACTTCCGTGTTCCCTTACAACCACCGGATGAAGAAGTACCTGAGCAAGACTGGCCGGGCAGGTGAGCTGGCGGGGGCAGGCCCGTGTAGGTGGGACAGTCACATGCCTGCTCCTCCCCAAGACAGAGCTACGCCTTTCCCTGTAGGGCAGGGGCCCTTAACCCAGTGTCTCCAGACAGGCGTCTGAGGCTCTGAGAAAGCCCTGAAGAGGTGCGATATGTTTCTGAGTGTCTGGAGCTCTCTCCAGCTTCTAAAGGGCCTGGTGTCTGAGTTCAAGATAGCCCCACCTCAGGATGGGAATTTCATTTTCCCTGGAAGGTGGCTGAATGCCCGCCCTTCTCGGGCTGGTCCCTGCTGTCCACTACAGGAAGCTCCGGAAATGACAGGGATCACTTCTGTTGATAATTCCTGACCTAACGGGAACATCTGGAAGGAGAACCACCTTCCCAGCCTCCCCTGACAACTTCCTGAGGCTCTAGCTTGGCTTCTTTGGAGCTCAGAGGGCACTGGCACCTGTGAAGGGTGGTGCGTGGGGGCAGTGAACGAGGAGCCAGAGACCAGGGCCCATGGGGAGACCCGTAAGCACGTGGAATCCTTGGAAGGCCCTTCCCTTAATGAGTGACTGCTTCTTCAAAACCCAGCTCTTCACTTCTAGGACACCCTCCCCGGCTCTGAACCTTCGCTGCTGCTCCTCCTTTGTGTCACCGTGTCCCTGACAGCTCCTGCACTAGGGTGTGAGCTCTGTAAGGGCAGGGACAGCAGCCTTGCTTTCTTCATTGGCCTAGTCAGCGCCCAGGGCCTGGTGTGTGGCAGGTGTTCAGGTGGGTGGTGAGTGAACGCTCAAGAACAGTTTCTGTTTCACGTGCTCCATCCCCGTCCCTTGTTGATTTCAGACATTGCCAATCTAGCTGATGAATTCAAGGATCACCTGGTGCCTGACCCTGGCTGCCATTATGACCAACTAATTGAAGTTAACCTCAGTGAGGTGAGGAGACAATTGGGTTCAAGAAGTTTCTTAGAGTAGGGGGGAGCAGGGCGGGTCCTGCCTAAATACTGAGGGCCGGGCGGTGGTTCACACTTGTAATCCCAGCACTTTGGGAGGCCAAGGCGCGTGGGTCAGTTGAGGTCAGCAGTTCCAGAACAGCCTGTCCAACATGGTGAAACCCTGTCTCTACTAAAAAAAAAAAAAAAAAAAAAATACAAAAATTAGCTGGGCGTAGTGCCATGTGCCTGTAATCCCAGCTATTCAGGAGGCTGAGGCAGAAGAATCACTTGAACCCGGGACACAGAGGTTGCAGTCAGCTGAGATTGCACCACTGCACTCCAGTCTGGGTGACAGAGCGACACTGTCTCAAAAAAAAAAAAAAAAGCAAGTCATCTCAGTGACTCGTGGGTCCCTGGGTGCCCAGTGTTCCTGCAAACTGCTTCCTGAAGCAGGCTGGAGTGAGGGGTGGGGAGGGGGGGGACACAGCCACAGGGAGAGCAGAGGTAGTTCTGGCCGCTGAACCAGAAGCGAATGTCAGTTTGCCACCAGCTCAGCTTTAGCAGAAGCCAAGGTTTCACCCTGAAGGGTTTTTGTTATCTGAGTTCAGAGGCACCCTGAGACCCACAGATCAGAGCACATGTTTGCAGAGCCAGAGGAAGGGCAGGCCGGAGGATCCCGTCTGCAGGAGTTCACACCTCGGCTCTGCCACTTAAGTTTCGTGGCCTCGATCACATATGTGGCCTCTGTGGGCCCCTTGCCCCATCACATGTGGAACCTGCAACAGTCGTGAGGATTGAATGAATTCACGTAACTAACACTGATGGAGGTTTACTGCATGCTGGGCACACAGCTGAGTGCCTCGCATTTACTGATGATTATGACATGTAAAGCATCTGGCCTTAAGTCCGTTTTTGTCATAAGATTTCAAAAGTGGCCAGGCAAGGTGACTCATGCCTGTAATCCCAGCACTTTGGGAGGCCGAGGTGTGTGGATCACGAGGTCAGGAGATTGAGACCCTCCTGGCAAACACGATGAAACCCTGTCTCTACTAAAAAAAATACAAAAAAAATTAGCCAGGTGTGCTGGCAGGCACCTGTAATCCCAGCTACTCGGGACGCTGATGCAGGAGAATGGTGTAAACCCGGGAGGTAGAGGCTGCAGTGAGCCGAGATCGCACACTGCACTCCAGCCCGGGCGACAGAGTGAGACTCCGTCTCAAAAAAAAAAAAAGATTCCAAAAGCAACATTGAATGGGAGATAATGAACTTAGGAGGACGACAGCCTTGATTCATTCCATTCCTCTGCTGTCTCCTAGCTGTGTGACCTCGAGCACAGCATGTCACTTCTAAGCTTCAGGTCCTTTATCTGCAGAGCAGAGCTGAGCCCAGCCTTGCAGGGCTGGAGGGAGCCCAGGAACGAGTGTGTGCAGACCCAACTGCTCAGGTCTTCCCTGTGATGAGGTTTCAGTCAAGAGAAAGTTGTTGGCCTCTCAACTTTGGGGACGTGGTGAAGCAGTGAAAGAGGCTGGCCCCGCTTCAAGCTTTCTTCCCTCCTCTCTTTTCCTTGCATGTTTGTTTCTTCAGCTGAAGCCACACATCAATGGGCCCTTCACCCCTGACCTGGCTCACCCTGTGGCAGAAGTGGGCAAGGTGGCAGAGAAGGAAGGATGGCCTCTGGACATCCGAGTGGGTGAGCACCTTCCACCCCATCTGTTTAGCAGGTCTCAGGGCCAGTGGCTCTGCCCAGAGCTGTAGACAATCACCTATGCCTACTGTGTGGCACTTGCTAAGGTGGGCAGTTTCTGAGATGGGTTTAGTATTGAGAAATTATTTTTTCGGCGGGGGTAGTGGCTCATGCTTGAAATCCCAGCATTTCGGGAGGCCAAGGCAGGTGGATTACTTGAGTCTAGGAGTTCAAGACCAGCCTGGGCAACATGGAAAAACCCTGTCTCTTAAAAGAAAATGCGGCCGGGCGCGGTGGCTCAAGCCTGTAATCCCAGCACTTTGGGAGGCCGAGACGGGCGGATCACGAGGTCAGGAGATCGAGACCATCCTGGCTAACACGGTGAAACCCCGTCTCTACTAAAAAAAAAATACAAAAAACTAGCCGGGCGAGGTGGCGGGCGCCTGTAGTCCCAGCTACACAGGAGGCTGAGGCAGGAGAATGGCGTAAACCCGGGAGGCAGAGCTTGCAGTGAGCTGAGATCCGGCCACTGCGCTCCAGCCCCGGCGACAGAGCGAGACTCCGTCTCAAAAAAAAAAAAGAAAAAAAAAAGAAAATGCAAAAATTGGCCGGGCACGGTGGCTCACACCTGTAATCCCAGCACTTTGGGAGGCCGAGGCGGGTGGATCAAGAGGTCAGGAGATTGAGAGCATCCTGGCTAAAACACGGTGAAACCCATCTCTACTAAAAATACAAAAAATTAGCTGGGGGTGGTGGCACATGCCTGTAGTCTCAGCCACTCGGGAGGCTGAGGCAGGAGAATCGCTTGAACCCGGGAGGCAGAATTTGCAATGAGCCGAGATCGTACCACTGCATCCCAGCCTGGGCAACAGAGCGAGACTCCGTATTAAAAAAAAAAAAGAAAGAAAATTGGCCCAGTGTGGAGTCGCATGCCTATAGTCCAAGGTACTCAGGAGGCAAAGGTGGGAGGATCACTTGAGTCCTGGAGGTCCAGGCTGTAGTGAGCCGAGATGGTACCACTGCATTCCAGCCTGGGCAATAGAGCCAGACTCAAAACTCCAGACTCAGGCAACAGAGCCTGTCTCCAAAAAAAAAAAAAAAAAGAAAAGTTACTTTTTTTTGGCAGAAAAGAAAAATATGTTTATTGTAGAGAATATTCACAATCAAGAGGAATTTTTAAAACTCCTAATCTTAACCCCCAGCCAGGAGCAAGCTCTTAGGAGCTCTTGGAGAGGTGTGCCGTGTTTCTGTGTATTGTGTGCATAGATTTCTCTGTTTTACATTTTACATCACCCTTGCTGCTTCATGTGACTTTTCATGCTTTACACATGCAGACACCCTGGCATGCCAGTCACTGGCATCTGCTGCTGCTGCTGGGTACAGTGTGGCTGTGAAGCACATGGAGCCTGGAGCCAGATGGCCTGGGCTTGAATCCTGGCTCTGCCACCTAATAGCTGAGTGACCCTGAGCAAACTTCTTCACTGTCAGTGTGTGGGTCCCCATGTGTAAAACAGGAGTCGTGATCGTACTGACACCTTGAAGGTGGTGTTGGGCCTATTGCTGCTATCACCAGTGAAAAAAATAAATAAAAAATACAGTTGTCGCTGGGCGCGGTGGCTCATGCCTGTAATCCCACCACTTTGGGAGGCCGAGGCAGGTGGATCATGACGTCAGGAAATCAAGACCATCCTGGCTAACACGGTGAAACCCCATCTCTACTAAAAATACAAAAAATTAGCCGGGCATGTTGGCGGGTGCCTGTAGTCCCAGCTGCTGGGGAGGCTGAGGCAGGAGAATGGCGTGAACCCAGGAGGTGGAGCTTGCAGTGAGCCAACATCGCGCCACTGCACTCCAGCCTGGGCGACAGAGCGAGACTCTGTCTCAAGGAAAAAAAAAAAAGGGGGGGGAAAGTAAATTACTGAATTAATAAAAGAAACTATCCTGGCTGGTTGCATTGGCTTTCCCCTGTAATCCCAACACTTTTTGGTGGTGGTGGTTTTTGTTTTTTTGTTTGTTTGTTTGTTTTTTGAGACAGAGTCTTGCTCTGTCACCCAGGCTGGAGTACAGGTGGTGTGATCTCGGCTCACTGCAGCCTCTGCCTCCCAGGTTTAAGCAATCCTCCTGCCTCAGCCTTTCGTGTAGCTGAGATTACAGGTGCCTGCCACCACTCCTGGCTAATTTTTGTATTTTTAGTAGAGATGGGGTTTCACCATGTTGGCCAGGCTAGTCTGGAACTCCTGACCTGAAGTGATCCACCTGCCTTGGCCTCTCAAAGTTCTGGGATTACAGGCATGAGCCATTGCGCCCGGCCAATCCCAACATTTTGAGAGGCTGAGGCAGGAGGATCATTTGATCCCAGGAGTTCAAGACGAGCCGTGGCAACATGGTTGAGACTTCGTCTCTACAAAAAAAAATATTTTAATTAGCCAGGTGTGGTGTTACTCACCTGTTGGTCCCAGCTACTCAGGATATTGAGGCAGGAGGAGTTGCTTGAGCCCCAGGAGTTAGAGACTGCAGTAAGTAAGCCATGACTGCGCCCTTGCACTCCAGCCTGGGTGACAGAGCAAGACCCTGTCTCAAAAAAAAAAAAAAAAAAAGAAACTGTACACACAATGCGATGTTACTCAGTTTTTATAGACTTTAAAAAGAACTCTTATCGCCCTAATTATAAAACAATCTTTAAAACCCAGAAAATACTAGAAAGTATAAAAGAAGAAAATTAGCATCTCCTATCAGCACCAGCCCATCAAGGATGGCTGTTCATATGAGCCCTCTGACGTGCCTACGTAGACATGTACATGATATTGCTGTAAAAGGGGTCATAGTACTAATGTGTTCAGTGTCATGGCCAATGACTGCAGTGTCTTTCTTCAAATCATGCCAAGTAATGAGTAGCCTGTCCTTTATTACTGGGTATTTCGGTTGCTTCCAACTGGTCTCTGTTAAAAAGTCTCTGGCCCAGCCCAGATGGTGAACTCTTTTGACCAAGTCTGGATAATTTGAGGTCAGGTGGAGACCTCTGCTCACAGTCTCCTCCTGACCCTTAACCCCACCACCCACAATGCACCAGGTCTAATTGGTAGCTGCACCAATTCAAGCTATGAAGATATGGGGCGCTCAGCAGCTGTGGCCAAGCAGGCACTGGCCCATGGCCTCAAGTGCAAGTCCCAGTTCACCATCACTCCAGGTTCCGAGCAGATCCGCGCCACCATTGAGCGGGACGGCTATGTGAGTGCCCATATCCCCCTGCCTATCTCCCTGACTCCATGCTGAGTAATGCCTCCAGGTGGCACAAGCCCACAGGCGTGTTGGGCCGGGGCTGGTGCAGGTCCCAGTGGCTGCCCTGGGGTTCCAGTATAGCACTTCATCCTGCAGCCACCAAATCACCCCTTCCCATCAGACTCTTACCTGCCCTTGACATTCTGTCTTCCTCTTTCCCTGGCAGGCACAGATCTTGAGGGATCTGGGCGGCATTGTCCTGGCCAATGCTTGTGGCCCCTGCATTGGCCAGTGGGACAGGTAAGAGGCACATCTTTTGACAGGACAGCCCCTTGTGCACAGGGTATGGAGCCCCAGAAGTTGGAGGAGGAATTATTGGGATTGAGAGAAGAGACTCCAGCCAAGATCTATAGCTCCAGGGACTCTTGCCCATTAGAAACCTCTGGCAGACATGCCTGGAAAGTGGGGCTGGGTGAGGAAGAGCCCTGCAGAGGCACTGGGGGGCCACTTGGCTAAAGCCTGGGCTGGCAGGAGGAAGCCAGCGCGGCCTTACCCTAACGGACACAGCAGAAACTCTGATGGAGCCATTGGAGAGGAGGCAGTGGCTCCAGGTCAGGAAACTCGGGCCTTGACCGAAGCCTTGCCTCTGCCTTACGTGTGGTTGCAGGCTGGGCCCAGCGATCCTGAGGTTCCTCTCCGCTCTGCGTGTGGCCCAGGGAGGAGGCAGCCCTGGCAGGGCATCTCCATTTTCCCTCGGTAGGAGCTAGGCCGGGCTGCGCTGCAGGAACCCAGCTTACCTGTTCTCGGCACAGGCCAGGTGACAAGGCCAGATATCCCTAACCCTATTCCCTCTGACCTGGCAGGAAGGACATCAAGAAGGGGGAGAAGAACACAATCGTCACCTCCTACAACAGGAACTTCACGGGTCGCAATGACGCGAACCCCGAGACCCATGCCTTCGTCACATCCCCAGAGGTGAGATCGCCCAGCTGCGCATGAGCCTGGGACGGCCTCTGGGGGCTCCTGGCGGGTCAGAGGAGGAGGCAGGAGGAGATGGGGACTGGGGCCAGGGTTGACATCGCAGGGCAGGGGTCATCCAGGTGGAGCCAGGAGCCACGGGTCTTCCCAGCCCCAGGCGCATGCTTGGTGCTTCCTGCCTGGGGCTCCCTGGGTCGTGGGATTATGAGATATTTATTTAGTGGTTTGTGCTTATGAGCATGGAATTTGGAATCTCACTCACTGCCTAGGACACATCCCAGCCCTGCCTCTAACTCGCTGTATGAGCATGGCCAAGTCACCTACCTTCTCTGTGTCCCCATAATCCTTGGGATTACCTGGGAAAGTGTGTGGGACACATGCAGTTTCTGACTCCAGGTGGGAGTTCCACAAACTCGAGGCCTTGCCATTGTTCCCGTGGCCAGAACCAGCCTTGCTCTTGGTGGTATTCGGCCCTGGCCGTGACTGGCACATGGCCAGGCTCTCTTGACTTGGTTGTTTACCTGCGTGTTCTACAAATACTTCTTGCTAAATGGATGGAAGAATGGCCCCTTCTATGTTTTTAGCGTCCTCCGCACTGAGGGGCTTTGCATCACAGCGGCACTTCTGCGCCAGGCGCCTGCTCCCTCCAGGACAGCTGTGAGGACAGAGGACAGCACTGCCGGCCTGGCCCTGCCGGGATGGGCGAGGCCGCACTGCCCTTGGCTTCCTGAGTCCTCTGCAGTCCCAAGGCCCCATGGTCCCAAAGATCGTCCTGCAGCTCTGGCCCCTGAGGAACACAGGGGTCTGGGGAGAACATGGAAATTTCCTGGGTTCCTGTTTCAGTTTTGGTCTAGGCTTCTGGTGGGTGCAGGAGACAGGAGTGTCGACTGGTGCTGACCAACATACTGGCCACCTCCATTTCAGATTGTCACAGCCCTGGCCATTGCGGGAACCCTCAAGTTCAACCCCGAGACCGACTACCTGACGGGCACGGATGGCAAGAAGTTCAAGCTGGAGGCTCCGGATGCAGATGAGCTTCCCAAAGGGGTGAGCGCCCGTGCCCCCTGGGGGCTCTGCTGGTTGCTGTGTGGCCACAGCACTTCCTTCTCAACCTCACAGCACCTCCTGTGCAGGCAGGGAGGACGCTGCTAGTGAGAAGGGAGCAGCTCTGTTCCCTGGGAAGGGAGGTGGGGCCCGGGGAAACTTGCCTTCTGAGAGTCCGTCCTTGTGGGAACTGAGGACTCAGCACCCCACACATCCCCATCCCCTGCTGCAGGAGTTTGACCCAGGGCAGGACACCTACCAGCACCCCCCCAAGGACAGCAGCGGGCAGCACGTGGACGTGAGCCCCACCAGCCAGCGCCTGCAGCTCCTGGAGCCTTTTGACAAGTGGGATGGCAAGGACCTGGAGGACCTGCAGATCCTCATCAAGGTCAGCAGCACGGGGATGGCATGACAGCCCCACCCTGCCAGGGCCCCCCGTCCCCTGAGCATCGGGAAGGGCCATGAACCTGGAGGAAGTGAGCGAACAGTCAAGTCGCAGGTGGGAGATGAAAGGGAGGTTTGGCTGCAGAGCAGAGAGGGTAGCGCAGTCCAGCGTTCCCCTTCTCTGTGGCCCTGAACTGGGCAGAGCTAGATCTGGCCGGCCTCCATCTGGGGCCCTCAGCCATCCGGCAGCCGCTGATCAGAGCCACCTCCAGCGGGTGTGGACAGGTGAGTACAGCTTAGGCTGGGCTGGGACGGTGTGTGTGATTGCACAGCAGGCTCCACACCTGGCATGTCCACACAGGCTCTGGAAGCTATGGATGACTCCTGCCCCCACAGTTGCACACCCGTGGATATGGGATGGCCTGTGTTTGGCACCAACCAAAAACAAGCCTTTTTGGTGTGGCCAGAGGCCTCCAATCTGTGTCAGATATTAATTTATGCTTTTTATTAAGGGGTCTCCAGGCACCCCTATGACAGAAAAGACTAATCAGTCATCAGCCAGGACCCAGGCATGTCCCGGGCTCCTGTGTCTGGCATGAGGTCGGTGGCTGATCTTGCAGCCAAGGCCTGAAGGGTGAGCGAACATTGACCTGTCCCCACTTTGGGTGACCTGCACCATAAGGGAGACTGAGCAGCCAGAGGCCTTTGAGAGGATGAGTGATGGGCTGGCCGGAGCCCATGTGGCCTGAGGGTGGAAGCACCAGGACCACAGAACACGTATCTAAAACCTTGCCTGCCTCTCACTCCTCTGTCACCCGTCCTGGGCCCCAGAGCCTGCTGCCTGCCTCTGGAGGGCTTGTCATCCACCCCTCCAGGGCCATGCCTTGACCTCTGTCCTCTCTACTCACCACCCAAGGTCAAAGGGAAGTGTACCACTGACCACATCTCGGCTGCTGGCCCCTGGCTCAAGTTCCGTGGGCACTTGGACAACATCTCCAACAACCTGCTCATTGGTGCCATCAACATTGAAAATGGCAAGGCCAACTCCGTGCGCAATGCCGTCACTCAGGAGTTTGGCCCCGTCCCTGACACTGCCCGCTACTACAAGGTGGGTCAGAGTTGATGGGGGCGGGCAGTGCCAGTCGCCACTCCTGAAGGGCCCCGGAAGGCAGGTGCAGGGAGGACATTAGGGGAATGGAAACCAGGAAGGACGCCGGCTGAGCCCAGAGGGGACTGCTGTGGAAGGAAGGAGAGGCCTGCGGCCCCTCCCTGTGGCTGAGAGGGCATGAGGCCCAGGTCCGGTGGTACAGCCGGGTCCCTGCACCAGGAGGAGTTAGTGAGAGCAGCGCTCAGGAGGTATCTGGCCCTAGACCAAGACGAGGAAGGGGGCCGGCTCGGGAAGTCAGAGGCCAACAGGCTCAGAGAGGGGGCTACACGGGGCCTCCCAGTGAGCAGGCAGAGAGGTCTGAGGCCAGTGCCAGGGTCTGAGGTGACTGGACTTGTTCTGCTTTGAGAAACGGACGGAACAAGTCCTGGCCCAGCTGGGTGAGGGGACTCTGGCACCCCCTGGTGGCTGGATGGAGCAGAGGGTGCTCCCAGGAAGGGGGCACCTTGAGCTTCACAGATGCATCTTGGGTGGGGCCCCGGAGGCCGTCCCTGTCTCACCCCCACCTCCCTCCCCACACACCTGCCTCCCTGCCAAGCACCAATGGGTGGGTTCTGTCTTCTGTGCCACTGCAGACAGCCAGGCGCCTCCGTCCCCTCGGGGCCTCGTTTGGGTCTCATTCACCCAGGCTTCACTTGCCCTTAGGCAGCAGGTGAGGAAGGGCCCCTCCAGCCCCTTTACCGGGAGCCTCAGGATGCCCAGGCGCCAGGTGGGTGAGGCCAGGCAGGTGGGGACTGCCTTGTAACCTCACCCCCGCTTGCCTGACAGAAACATGGCATCAGGTGGGTGGTGATCGGAGACGAGAACTACGGCGAGGGCTCGAGCCGGGAGCATGCAGCTCTGGAGCCTCGCCACCTTGGGGCCCGGGCCATCATCACCAAGAGCTTTGCCAGGATCCACGGTGAGCTGGAGTCTGCACCCAGGCCATCTTCATCCCATCCCTAGTGACCAAGGTCACTCGCCCTGCCCGTGGCTGAGTTGGGCCTGATTCTAGGCTATCTCCACTGCAGCCCACAGGCCCATCAGCCTCTCGCCCCTTCTTAGGCTCATACAATGCACATCTGATGCTCAGCTTCCTGGCTTCCCGCAGGCCCTGCTTCCAGGCTTGTAGATCTGAGCCGCTGAGATCCAGGGCACGTGCCAGAGGGTTCTTTTTGATCATGAATGTGCAGCAGGAAGGCCTCGCAGACCTCAGCACCAGCGCACACTTGCTTGGGGCGCCCCTAGTGAAAGGGAGCAGACCAGGGCCCTGTAGTCAATGCCCGGGCATTGTCCCAGGCAGCAGGATTGGGGCAACTCCCAGAGCCCCAGATGGGTTCAGAAAATGAAGCTCTCCAGGCTGGTCAGGCCCCCTGATGACCGAATGCCACCTGCCTTCCAGAGACCAACCTGAAGAAACAGGGCCTGCTGCCCCTGACCTTCGCGGACCCAGCCGACTACAACAAGATTCACCCTGTGGACAAGCTGACCATTCAAGGCCTAAAGGACTTCACCCCTGGCAAGGTTAGGAGGCCAGATCCCCCTGAGGGGGTGGGGTGAGGGGCAGCCACCTTGTTTCCCCTCCTGCACTGGTCCCAGGGTAGCTTCTCCCAGGAGGCTTCATTCCAGCTGGAAAGACCCCCAGTTCTCCAGGTGGCCCCACAGAGAAAGGGAAGCGCTTTCCCAGAGTTGGGGGTTGGGGTCAGCCCAGGGCCCTCCCACCTCCTCAACCTCCCTTTACTCACCAGGACTTGACACTCAGGGGACAGCCCACCCACTGCAGGACCCTCTGGGCCCCAGGAATCCCCTGTAGGTGCCATCTGGGTCTAACCTGGGCCATGAGGCACAGACTGGCCTAGGATTTGGTTTGCCTGCTGACCTCCTAGGTCCCCAGGCAGTCCCTGGCCTCCCTGACCCCCCTGCAGGACCAAGGGCACGTAGTACCCACCACTTCCACCCACACCCACCTTCTCCTTGCAGCCCCTGAAGTGCATCATCAAGCACCCCAACGGGACCCAGGAGACCATCCTCCTGAACCACACCTTCAACGAGACGCAGATCGAGTGGTTCCGCGCCGGCAGTGCCCTCAACAGAATGAAGGAGCTGCAGCAGTGAGGGCAATGCCTCCCCGCCCCCCGCCCCGCCCCAGCGCTGGCGTCAAGTTCAGCCCCACGTGCGCCATCAGCGGATCCGATGCATCCAGTCATGGCTTCTTATTCCAAGATGGTGTGACCAGACATGCTTCCTGCTCCTTGCTCAGCCCACGGAGTGACTGTGGTTGTGGTGGGGGGGGTTCTTAAAATAACTTTTTAGCCCCTGTCTTCCTATTTTTAGTTTGGTTCAGATCTTAAGCAGATCCATGCAACCGTATTTATTTTTGATGACAACACTCCCATCTAAAGTTTTTCTCCTGCCTGATCATTTCGTTGGCTGAAGGATTCTAGAGAACCTTTTGTTCTTGCAAGGAAAACAAGAATCCAAAACCAGCGACTGTTCTATGAGTAAGTGATTGGTGTCTGTGCCATTTGTTATCAGCTTCAGGGTCCAGGAAGGGTCTTTTCAGTCAAGGTCAGTGGAGGCCCGACAGCCACAGCCACAGTTGGATCCATCACTGCGGTGAAGGAGACCTGAGGTGTGGCAGAAATGTTCTCCTGTCACCTCCCACCCCACCCCACCTGCAGAGCAGCCCTGCCCCCCATGTTCCTGTAGCTTCCCTGCTGGGCCAGAATTGAGTCTCCCAGAGAGTGGCCTTCACTCTCCATCTTCCCTGGGCACTGATACGCCAGGCATGGCCTCATGTAGCCCTCTAAACACTGAGGGTGGGCACAATAGCAGATGAGGCCATCTGGAAAGGGAGTGGCATCAGCTGACACCACCAGCCAGCACCTCCACACTTGGGGGTCCTGTGAGAGCCGAAGAGGCCAGGGCAGGAGGCAGGTTCCATGGAGGCCCCATCACCAGGACAAAACTTACTGTAAGGCAAGCGTCCTGGTGTCGGCAGAGGGGCAGGAGGAACCCTGCGAAGCCATGCTGCTGAAGAAACGCTGTGGGCCCAGAGCTGGGGTGTTACCAGCAGTCCCACAAGGTGCTCATGGCAATAGCTGAGATCTGAGGGACAGGTGGTCCCAGGTTTGCTGCTGTCTTGTATCATGAATTTTGGGTAGGGGGTACCAGCAAAGCCCAGAGCTTCCACTGTTTTGATCAGGAACTGGTCTCCTAGAGCTCAGGGGCTACCCCACCTTTTTCCACAAGCTGGTGGGAAGGTGCCTCCCCTTCATGCCCACTCAATTCCAACTGGCAGCTTCCAGTGCCCAAAGCAGCCACCCCAGGCAAGCCAGCCTTACTCCCTATGTACTTTATGGCTCCACCAGGCTCGGCCAGCCTGGGGCAGCCCAGAGCTCACAGCCCCCACGTGCTGCCACCTGGTGGGGGTTGGGGGAGCCCATCTCTGCGGTAAGAGAGGCCATGCTGTCCCAGCGACAGGAACTGAGTGACCTCAGATCATAACACTGGCCATTGAGACAAGGGTGGCCCCTTCCCTTCTGATGCTGCCATTGTTTATTAAATGGCTTTGCTGTCACTGAAAGCAGCGACTTGAGAAGCTCCGGGGGGAGGAGCAGGGCCTAGATGGTGGAGGAGGGGGGCAAGCTGGTGGGCACTCCTGGCCCTGCCCCACTGTCCAGCTCGAGACACATTAGCCTCAGCTGCTGTTAGCATCAGCCTTAGCTGCTCTTGTCTTCACAGACTGCCGTAAGCACCTTCCTGCAGGCTGGTAGGGTCCACTGTCCAGCCCCAGGGCTAGTTGCTGGTCCACCAGGAGAGAAGGCCCAGGCCTGGCTCACTGATGGATCCCTGCCAGGGATAGAGAAAGAACACGCACATTTCACTGACACGCTGGCTTGAACCAACCTGGACGGGAGGTGAGGGGAGCCCAGCAGGCCCAGCACAGGCAAAGTGGAGGAGCAGCACACGGCAGCCCAGAGGCTCTGGGGAGACGTGGGAGCCACAGCAGTGCTCCTGATGGGCACGCAGCAAGCAGGGCGCAGACCCCTCTCCAGGGACCCCAGGCCCTGACAGGGTCAGGGACCCTTCCTCACCCTCAGGCCTGCCCTCCAGGGCCACCCAGGTTCTAACTGGCAGGAAGGCTGAGCAAACATGAGGCCCATGCTCCAGACACATCCAACAGGGAGCAGCCTTGAGGGCCACTCTTCCCTGGAGCCCTCCCTTTTATTTCACTGTTTTAATGCTGCTCCTACAGGGAGCCCTACCTATTTATTTATTTATTTATTTATTTATTTTTATTTTTTGAAACGGAGTCTCGCACTGTCACCTGAGCTGGAGTGCAATGGCGTGATCCCGGCTCACTGCAACCTCTGCCTCCCGAGTTCATGCCATTCTCCTGCCTCAGCCTCCCCAGAAGGTGGGACTACAGGTGCCTGCCACCCACACCCAGCTAATCTTTTGTAGTTTTAGTAGAGATGGGGTTTCACTATGTTAGCCAGGATGGTCTTGATCTCCTGACCTTGTGATCCACAAGCCTCGGCCTCCCAAAGTGCTGGGATTACAGGCATGAGCCACTGCGCTCAGCAGTCCTACCTTTAATCTCAGGGCTTTGATCTCTCCCAAACCCCTTCCTTGATTTCTTTCTCCCTCAAACGCCTCCCTACCCCCAGTTTTTTAAAGACAGCGTCTCATTCTGTTGCCCAAGCTGTAATGCAGTGGCACAACCTTGAACTCCTGGGCTCAAGGGATCCTCCCACCTCAGCCTCCCAAGTAGCTGGGACCACAGGCCACACCACCATGCCCTGCTAATTGATTTTTGTAGAGACAAGCTCTCACTTTGTTAGCTAGGCTGGTCTCAAACTCCTGGCCTCAAGCAATCCTCCCACTTTGGCCTCCCAAAATGCTGGGGTTACAGATATGAGCCACTGCACCTGGCCTCAAAGCCTCTTTATCATTGGTCGTGTCCAGCATGAGCTCTGTCCCCCTTGCAAGCTGACTTGCCCACCCCACCAGCAGCCATGTACCTTTATTGCCTCACAGCCCTGGCCTACAGAAACCCAGGCTCTCCAGGGAGAAGTGACCAGCCAAGGCCCCCACAACAGGATCCCTGACCTGCTGGGGGAGATCCCAGAGCAGAACCCAAAGGACACAGCCTCCAGCCCTGCACTCCGGCTCTCCCGCCTCCATGGTGGTTTCAGTGCCATCAGGGCCACTCACCACAAGCGTGTATGGAGCCTCCTTCTTTGGCAGCTCCTCACTGGAAGTGGTGGCATCTGCTGAGCTGGGCCCCGTGGGGGACGTGTCAACAAAGCTCTCGTCCACCACCCGGAAGCGGATCTCCTCGCCGGTGTCCATGTAGAGGTCGTGCGCTCCTTCCTCCGTCTCATACTCCCACACCCACACCTGCTCTGCTTCGTCGCTGAGAGGGTCCAGGGTCAAGGCAGCAACCAGATCGTGGGAGGGGCTTCCCTCAGCACCCCCCGACCCCAGGAAAAACCAATCCCAGGGTGAGATCACTGTGGCTGGGAAGTCACAGCAAAAGCAGGTCCCAGCCCCATGTGCAAGGCCTGGGCCAAACAGCGAAGAGCAAGCGCTCTTGGATGCCAGGACCGAGGATGGGGAACACAGGGCCTCCAGTCAGACACCACGGCCAGACGCACATGAATCTCAGAGCACCAGAGCAGGAGGGGACGAGACATGGTCCAAGTCCCACCTCTTAAGACAAGAGCAACCTGGGCCTCCTGCCATGGGGCCCCACATACCCTTTTCATCAAAGCCTTGCAACAGGCTGATGGGCACCCAAGGACTTGCCGTTTCCAAGAGGATGTAGTGGGATGGGAGGTCACCTACCCAGTTGGATGACAGTTGGTGAGAGAACCAGCCGCGCTGCGCCAGGTTTTCTAACACATCCTGGAGTCACACATAGACCCAGAGCCGTGCGGCCACCCAGCCAGGGCAGCCCCCCTTGGCCCTCCATCACCCCCAGCAAAGCCCACACAGGGGAGCATGGGTTCTCTGGTGGCAGTCCCACTGTTGGGTCCTGCCTCTGTGCCAGGTCCCGTGCTGTGCACTGTGAGTACAGCTGTGACACATCAGAGTCCTTCCTAGTGAGGAGTCTCAGATTCATGGATAGCCCCACAGAAACAGACAACCCCAGTACAGCAAGGTGAGGGGTGGGACAGGGACAACGGAGGCCCAGAAGGAACACATCTCAGCCCATGACCCAGCACACAGGCAAGGCCTCACGTCCCAGGGACCAGCGTAAGCCTCCAGGGCAAGTGATCTTTAAGATGATTGCTGCAGGGAAAACCTAAGCAAAGTGAACCAGAAATGAATGGTGTCCCCCGGGACACCACAGCTCTAATGGTGTGCAGTGTACAACCCAGACAGCCAAGCCTGACAGCACCGACAAAGACAGGCGCGTGGGCATCACTTCACTCCCTGAATGGGAGGCACAGACAGGCTGGTGCCTCTGGAGCAAAAGCACAGGCTGGGGGCAGGCACGGAGGCCAGTGGCATCAGGTTACAGGACCCAAAGGCCACCCTAAAGAGTGGGGACCTTCCTTTGGAGAGGCCTGAGCTCCTCTGTGACAAACCACTTTAACCTTGGGAGGATACAACTTGGCTGGCTGCTGCAGTGACTCTGGGGGGATGAGAATGTCATCGAAGAAGCCTAGAGAGACTGGAAGGAAGGAAGCAGGTGATGGCCTGAGATGAGGGTTCCCAGTAGACACCAAACATTGCAGGGTCTGATGCTTGACAGGCAAGCCCTGCCCTGGGCTGCTCACGAGGTGGATGTCATTATGGAAAACTAGGCCCCTTCCCCGCCTAATGCCTCTGCCTACACCACCCACACAGCCGAGCAGCCCTGGGCAAAGCCCGGAGCACCTAGTCCCCAAAACCTCTGCACACAACAGTGACCAGTGGGCGCTGAAGACTCCCAGTCACTTCCACCAGCTTCAGTGCCTACCCTGAAGCCCAGAGTGATGGCCTGACAGTGAAACCTCACTGCTGACGGAGGTCCTCACACAACACATGAGAGGGAGGGTGGGCAAGCTTCTCTGACACCACCGGAAAGGTTCAGCCTCAACACCTGAGCCCTCCCCTGACCATGTGGATGGGCACAGACCTCCTGCCCCCACAGTGTTCCCAAGTCTTGTCTGAGGCATCAGGGCCACGGTTACCGTGCACTCCTTCTGGGCTGCAGCCTTTGATCTTCCCAATCAGAATCTCGTCTAGGAATGGATGAAATACCACGTAGCGAAAATGGACTGGAAATGAAGAAAGCCCGTCAGTGACGCTGACTGGGGCCCCAGCGCACTCCCATGTCACCCTCAGGTGCCAGCACACCCGGGGGCCTGTGTGGCTGCTCCATGCCACATCCCCCTGCAGGTCCCAGACCCTCCCCTTGTCTCCTGCAAGTTCACAGCATGGCCCCCACAAGGTGCCAGCAGCAGCTGTCCTAGAATTGGGCACTCCCAAAACTGCCAGGTTACTCACACCTGAGCCCAGACTCTGAGCCATCAGTGGCTCCAAAGTCAATTTCAACCTCCCTTCAGGCTCTCCTTCAGCTCCTAAAAAGGGCAGAAGCAACTGGTAAAGAAAGCAGGGTTTGAAGCTGGGCACAGTGGCTCACGCCTGTAATCCCTGCACTTTGGGAGGCTGAGGTGGGCAGATCACGAGGTCAGGAGATCAAGACCATCCTGGCTAACACAGTGAAACCCCATCTGAACTAAAAATACAAAAAAATTAGCCGGGTGCAGTGGCGGGCGCCTGTAGAGTCCCCGCTACTCGGGAGGCTGAGGCAGGAGAATGGTGTGAACCTGGGAGGTGGAGCTTGCAGTGAGCCGAGATCACACCACTGCACTCCAGCCCGGGCGACAGAGCAAGACTCCGTCTCAAAAAAAAAAAAGGATGAGTCTAAAGAACCATCAAGAGGAAGGAAGCTGGGGTGGTGGTTCATGCCTGTAATCCCAGCACTTTGGGAGGCCGAGGCGGGCGGATCATGAGGTCAGGAGATTGAGACCATCCTGACTAACACGGTGAAACCTCGTCTCTACTAAAAATGCAAAAAATTAGCCGGGCGTGGCGGCAGGTGCCTGTAGTCCCAGCTGCTTGGGAGGCTGAAGCAGGAGAATGGCATGAACGCGGGAGGTGGAGCTTGCAGTGAGCCGAGATTGCGCCACTGAACTCCAGCCTGGGCGACTGAGCGAGACTCCATCTCAAAAATAATAATAATAATAACCCAAAAATTATTAGCTAGGCAGGCCTGGCATGGTGGCTCATGCCTGTAATCCCAGTACTTTCGGAGGCCAAGGCAGGCGGACCACCTCAGGTGAGGAGTTCAGCACCAGCCTGACCAACACGGAGAAACCCCGTCTCTACTAAAAATACAAAATTAGCTGGGCATGGTGGTGCATGCCTATAATCCCAGCTACTGGGGAGGCTGAGGCAGGAGAATCACTTGAACCCGGGAGGCCGAGGTTGCAGTGAGCTGAGATCGAACCACTGTACTCCACTTGGGTGACAAAGCGAGACTGCATCTCAAAAAAAAAAAAAAAAGCTGGGCATGGTGGCAGGCACCTGTAATCCCAGCTACTCAGAAGGCTGAGGTACCAGAATTATTTGAACCTAGGAGGCAGAGGTTGCAGTGAGTAACCCTGTCACTGCCTTCAAAAAATTTTTTTTAAAAAGTAGCACAGTTGGCCGGGCGCGGTGGCTCAAGCCTGTAATCCCAGCACTTTGGGAGGCCGAGACGGGCGGATCACGAGGTCAGGAGATCGAAACCATCCTGGCTAACACGGTGAAACCCCGTCTCTATTAAGAAATACAAAAAACTAGCCGGGCGAGGTGGCGGGCGCCTGTAGTCCCAGCTACTCGGGAGGCTGAGGCCGGAGAATGGCGTGAACCCGGGAGGCGGAGCTTGCAGTGAGCTGAGATCCGGCCACTGCACTCCAGCCTGGGTGACAGAGCGAGACTCCGTCTCAAAAAAAAAAAAAAAAAAAAAAAAAAAAGTAGCACAGTGGTTTCCAGGTGCTGGCGGGGTGGGCAATGGGGAATTAGTGTTAAATGGCTAAGGAGCTCCAGTCTGGGATGATGAAAAAGTTTTTCTGTTGTTGTGTTTTTTTGTTGAGACAGAGTTTCACTGTCGCCCAGGTTGGAGTGCAGTGGCACCATCATGGCTCACTGTAGCTTCAAACTCCCAGGCTCAAGTGATCCTCCCGTCTCAACCTCTCAAGTAGCTGAGACTACAGGAACATGTCATCATGCCCAACTCATTTTTTGTATTTATTTATTTATTTGAGATGGAGTTTCGCTCTTTTTTTCCAGGCTGGAGTGCAATGGCGCGATCCTGGCTCACTGCAACCTCCGCCTCCCGGGTTCAAGCAATTCTCTGCCTCAGCCTCCTGAGTAGCTGCGATTACAGGTGCCCACCACCATGCTCAGCTGATTTTTGCATTTTTTTAGAGACAGGGTTTTACCATATTGCCCAGGCTAGTCTCAAACTCCTGGGTTCAAGTGATCAGACTCCCAAAGTGCTGGGATTACAGGCACGAGCTGCCACATCTGCCCTATGAAAAAGTTCTGGAGGTGGGCCGAGTGCAGTGGTTCACGCCTATAATCCCAGCACTCTGGGAGGCTGAGGCAGGAGGATCACAAGGTCAGGAGATTGAGACCATCCTGGCTAACACAATGAAACCCCATCTCTACTAAAAATACAAAAAATAATAAGCTGGGCGTGGTGGCCGGCGCCTGTAGTCCCAGCTACTTGGGAGGTTGAGGCAGGAGAATGGCGTGAACCCGGGAGGCGGAGCTGGCAGTGAGCCGAGATGGCACCACTGCACTCTAGCCTGGGCGACAGAGCAACACTCCGTCTCAAAAAAAATAAAACAAGAATATGAATGTGCCTAATGCCACTGACCTGTACACTTAAAATGTTTAAATTGGTAAATTTCATGTTATGTATATTTTACAATAGAAAAAAATGAAACAAAAAAAAAGAAAAAAAAAGAAAAAATGAAACAAATGATAAACCTGTTAAAAAAGGCAAAAAAAAAAAAAAAAAAACCGGCCAGGCATGGTGGCTCACGCCTATAATCCCAACACTTTGGGAAGCCAAGGCAGGCCGACTGCCTGAGGTCAGGAGTTCAAGACTATCCTGGCGAACATGGTGAAACCCCATTTCTACTACAAATACAAAATTTAGCTAGGTGTGGTGGTGGGCACCTGTAATCTCAGCTACTCGGGAGGCTGAGGCAGGAGAATGGCTTGAACCCGGGAGGCAGAGAGGTTGCAGTGAGCCAAGATCGTGCCACTGCACTCCAGCCTGGGCAACAGAGAAGACTGTCTCAAGAAAAAAGAAAAGAAAAAAGGTGGGGGGTGTCTCTGCACCGACTCTGGCTGAGGAAGCTGCCTGATTTGCAAATCAATAAAATATTTTAAAATGTTAAAAAATAGGCTGGGCGCAGTGGCTCACGCCTGTAATCCCAGCACTTTGGGAAGCCGAGGCAGGCAGATCACGAGGTCAGGAGATCGAGACCATCCTGGCTAATACGGTGAAACCCCGTCTCTACTGAAAATACAAAACATTAGCCAGGCATGGTGGTGGGCGCCTGTAGTCCCAGCTTCTAGGGAGGCTGAGGCAGAAGAATGGCGTGAACCCGGGAGGCGGAGCTTGCAGTGAGCAGAGATGGCGCCACTAATCTCCAGCCCAGGTGACAGAGTGAGACTCCGTCTCAAAAAAAAAAAAAAAAAAAAAAGTTAAAAAATAAATAACTAAAGGTGGCCACAAAGGAGCACTGCTCTGGAGCTGAGAGCAGGGCCCCCAATCAGAATGGGGCAGGCCGGGGCAGGGTACAGCAGGTCCCAGGCTGGGAGGGTGTGGAGAACAGGGGCTGGCACCAAATAACGAGGGGTAGACTTAGCCAATGGGGGTCAGGGTCCCATGCCACAAAGGCCATCATCTGTGAGCACGCCCTACGTGCCCGGCACTAGACCAAAGCTTCGCTCAGATTTGCTCGTTGACTCCTCACAGATATTTAATGAGGGAGGAAGGTTCTATTACTGTCATTATACTGTGTGCACAGATAGGGAAACCGAGTCTCAGAGAGGTAGAGCAACCGCTCCCAAGGCCCAAGCAAATAAATATTTCTCTGAACAAAGGTGAAGGCACAGCATGACCTGGTGCTGAGCCCTTCCAGCACTGGCTTGGTGACAGCCCTGAGTGAGGCGGCAGGGTTGCAGGAGTGGGAGCAGTGGGAACAGGGCCTGGGGTCAGCCGTCAGCCTCAAAGCATGGCAATTGGTTCCCACAACAAAAATCACAGCTCACCCTGCATGGTGCTCAATGGGAGTTTTATAGCTGCAGGGTTAACCCCATTGTACAGAGGAGGAAACTCAGGCTGAGAGGCGGAGGTACCCACCCAAGGTCCCCATCCAGGAGGCCAGAGCCAGAATTAATTCAAATCTAGGTCCTTGTGATCACTCCATGCCTCCCACCTGATTCCCAAGAAAACAGAGACCCAGGACAGATGAGGGTGGGGGCTAATAAAAGTCAGCAGTAGAAATCTTCCAATTGAATAGACAGAATTTCCTCCGACTTTTTTTTTTTTTTTTTTTGAGACAGAGTCTCTCTCTGTCACCCAAACTGGAGTGCAGTGGCGTGTTCTTGGCCTCGTGGGTTCAAGTGATTCTCCTGCCTCCACCTCCACCTCCCAGGGAGCTGAGATTACCAGCACGCACACCACCATACCTGGCTAATTTGGTTTTTTTTTTGAGACGCAGTCTTGCCCTGTCGCCTAGCCTGGAGTGCAGCGGCACAATCTCGGTTCACTGCAACCTCTGCCTCCCAGGTTCAAGCAATTCTCCTGCCTCAGCCTCCTGACTAGCTGGGATTACAGACATATGCCACTTCACCCAGCTAATTGTTTTTTTTTTTTGAGACAGAGTCTCATTCTGTCACCCAGGCTGGAGTGCAGTGGCCGGATCTCAGCTCACTGCAAGCTCCGCCTCTCGGGTTCACGCCATTCTCCTGCCTCAGCCTCCCAAGTAGCTGGGACTACAGGCACCTATCGCCACACCCGGTTAACTTTTTGTATTTTTAGTAGAGACGGGATTTTACCATGCTAAGCCAGGATGGTCTCAATCTCTTGACCTCGTGATCTGCCCGCCTCGCCTCCCATAGTGCTAGGATTACAGGCCTGAGCCACCGTGCCTGGCCCAATTTTTGCATTTTTAGTAAAGATGGGTTTCACCATGTTGGTCAGGTTGGTCTCAAACTCCTGACCTCATGATCCGCCCACCTCAGCCTCCCAAAGTGCTGGGATTACAGGCGTGAGCCACCATGTCCGGCTTTTTTTTTTTTTTTTTTTTTTTTAATTTTTAGTAGAGACGAGATTTTGCCATGTTGGCCAGGCTGGTCTTGAATTCCTAACCTCAGGTGAAACACCCACCTTGGCTTCCCGAAGTGCTGGGATTACAGGCATGAGCCGCCACACCCGGCCCCAGTGTGACTTTTTTCTCCAAGTTTTTCTGCAATTTCTAGTACCTATTACCACTTGTCTCCTGGACAACCAAGGCCCCTGTCCAAATGCGGAGACTGGGCTCAGCTCGGCCTCCTTCTCTGTAAACAGAGGCCCTCGTGGTTGTTTTCACATCACAGTCTTATTTCTCTGCTAATAAAAATGCTCCTAGTCCATATAAAGACAGCCCGTCTCAGGCCGGGCGCGGTGGCTCACGCCTGTAATCCCAGCACTTTGGGAGGCCGAGGCGGGCGGATCACAAGGTCAGGAGATCGAGACCACGGTGAAACCCCGTCTCTACTAAAAATACAAAAAATTAGCCGGGCGCGGTTGTGGGCGCCTGTAGTCCCAGCTACTCGGGAGGCTGAGGCAGGAGAATGGCGGGAACCCGGGAGGCGGAGCTTGCAGTGAGCCGAGATCGCGCCACTGCACTCCAGCCTGGGCGACAGAGCAAGACTCTGTCTCAAAAAAAAAAAAAAAAAAAAAAAAAAAAAAAAAAAAAAAAAAAAAGACAGCCCGTCTCTTTGGCCTCTCAGCGTAGCATGGTAACATCTATGTGAACTAATTAATTCGCTGAATGCCTGGACGCAGACACCAGGCAGTCTCATAGCATACTCTGGAATGTTCTGGCATCTCTGTGCTGAGAGGCTGACCAGTATGGACTACCACAGGGCTTATCCATCACAGGCTCATGTGACAACCACCTGGCACCTTGTTGTAAAACAGCCTTTGGGGCCAGGGGCAGTGGCTCATGCCTATAATCCCAGCACTCTGGGAGGCCGAGGTGGGCGGATCACGAGGTCAGGAGTTCGAGACCAGCCTGATCAACATTGTGAAACCCCGTCTCTACTAAAAATACAAAAATTAGCCAGGTATGATGGTGCATGCCTGCAATCCCAGCTACTCAGGAGGCTGAGGCAGGAGAATCACTTGATGCCAGGAGGTGGAGGTTGCAGTAAGTCAAGATCGCGCCACTGCACTCCAGCCTGGGCGACAGAGTGAGACTCCGTCTTAAAAAAAAAAAAAAAAAAAATTGGCTGGGTGCGGTGGCTCACGCCTGTAATCCCAGCACTTAAGGAGGCCAAGGCGGGTGGATCACAAGGTCAGGAGATCAAGACCATCCTGGCTAACACGGTGAAACCCCATCTCTACTAAAATTACAAAAACTTAGCCAGGCGTGGTGGTGGGTGCCTGTAATCCCAGCTACTCAAGAGGCTGAGTCAGGAGAACGGCGTGAACCCAGGAGGCAGAGCTTGCAGCGAGCCGAGATCGCACCACTGCACTCCAGCCTGGGCAACAGTGCAACACTCCGTCTCAGAAAAAAAGTATTTGGGCCCATCCCCCAAGATTCTGACTCAGGAGGCTTGGGGCAGGCTGAGAACTGTGCTTCTGAGTGTCCAAGGGATGGCAGGCTCGGTGCCTGCACTCTGGGAGCCTGAACCCTCTCAATGGGCCTCTCACTGTCTTCTACACTGGCTTGGTCCAGACATGAGAATGAAGAATGCCCCTCTCCCGGGGCTCAGCACCTCCCTTGACTGCTGGTCCCCACTCCTCTCGGCGTGGTCCTCTCTCTACTCCTCCCTCTTTCCAGGATCTGGTAATCACCCTCCCATCCTTGGATGCACACCCCTTTGCAATGTAACTGCACTTTCTCCCACCCAGAGGTGAAGTCGATTTCTCCATACCCTCACCCTAGCCAATGGGATGGAAGCAGAGGCTTGAGAAGTACTCATGCACTGAACTTTGGAACCTTAAAACCGCCAAGCCCAGCCTGGCCTACTGAAAGATGAGACCATGTGGGGCAGAGATGGGCCAGCCCGGCCCAGGCTCCCAGTAACCAACCAATCTGCCAATCTTCAGAATGTGAGACCATCCTAGATCGTCCAGCCCCAGGCCAGCCAGCCCAGAGGAAAACCACCCAACTGACCCACAGAATAGGGAGAAACAATCCAAGCTGATAAGTCACTGAGTGCTCGCTAGGTGCTAAGGCTCGGTCCTAAGAGCTTTCATGTATTAACTCCTTAATCCTCACAACAGTCTTGGAATATAAAATCTATCCTGAACTGCACCTGACAGATGAGGAAGCAGAGGCACAGAGCCATGACATATTCTGCCAGGACACACAGCTATTAAGAGGCAGAGTTCAGCTTTGAATCTCGAGACCACACTCTTACTTACTGTGTCCTACTATCGAAGTCCCCTCCCACAGCCAGCCTGCTGATCCCCCTTCCGTCTGCTCTCCACAGGCAGTGGGCAGTCCGAGGAATGGACAAGGTGCAGGGCTCAGTAGCAATGAGACCAAAAGGGCACAGACATAGAGCTATGATGTCAGAGCTGAAGAGGCCTTGAGAACCACCTAGTCCACATCCCAGGCCTCACAGATGAGGAAACAGAGGCCCAGAGAAGATAAGTCTGCCGCTGTCACCGGGTCAATTCCTGGCCAATTCAGGATGAGGCCCCAGGTCTCTCAACCTCCAGGACTCCCAGCACCCTCTGGCCATCTCTTTGGCTTTAACCTTTTAAAATTTTTAAATACTTTATTTATTTATTTATTTATTTAAAGACAGGGTCTTACTATGTTGCCCAGACTGGCCTTGAACTCTGTGGCTCAAGAGATCCTTCCGCCCTCAGCCTTACAGGCACACACCACTGAACCTGGCTTTGGCTTGAACTTTTGCTACAGAAAACTGAGCCCCAAGAAACCCAATGCCCCAGGGACAGAAGATACCCACCTTTGGTGTGTGATGCGCCATCCCCAGGGAATACATAGGCATCCTCCAGTTTGGTGATATCAAACAGACATATGCAGAGTCCCACGTTGTACACGACCTGCATGCATACAAACATAGACACACAAGTACACATGGACACAGAGTGACCACAGGCCCAGCTCCCAGGCAGTCTGAACCCCTCACAACCGCAAGCAAGCCATGATTATCTCCTTTTTAAGGTGAAAATGAGTTTGTGGAGGAAACCAGGGTAAGGAACCTCAGAACGATGCAGAGATCTGGAAGGAGCAGGGCCTCAGGTGACAAAACAGGTCCAGGTTCCAAGGCCAGCTCTACCACCCACTGTGTGACTGCCAAGAGGGTCACTTCACCTCTCTGAGCCTCAGTCTCCCCATCAGAGAATGGGAAATACCAGGCGGCAGGATTATAAAATAGAGATAACAGATGTGAAGCCCCTAGCCTAGTGCCTGGCTCGTGCGCTGAAAACAATCATCATTGAGGATCTTTGTTATTACTAGTGAGGACCAGTGACAGGAATGCTAGCTAAACGTGCAGTCTCCGACATCCCAAAGCCAATGCCAGAGCTCACAGTTTAGTAAGCGTCAGAACCATTGTGCTCACAACATCTTAGATACACAGATGCAGCCACAGGGACTGCAGCTGGCAGAGGGACACATGACCTAGGCCCCAAGAATGTGCAGAAATCCCATGCCCCCACCCCACACCATGGTGTTTCAAACAACTGGCTACTCAGTGTCTGCTTATCTGCCACCATGTCATCACCCCCACTTAGAACCCTTGCAGGAACTGTCCAAGAATTAGCAAGAAGCTCAGAGAACTCAGAGTTGTGGCCAAACCTCACCAAGATAAGGCCACAAGATCCATGCCCTTTGTCAGACCATGGATTTCTGTTTGGGCCTCCTCTCAAATGATTCATCTAATTGACTACTATAAGACTTGTCCCAACAGGACCTGTACTCCAAAGGGACTCCATTCCCTTCTTGGACTTTCTACCCCTTCTCTCTCCACAAGGTCCGTACCTCATCCCCCAACAGACCCTCACCTTCAACCTCACAAAGTAACTAGCAGCCATCCACTTAAAGACTCCATGAGTTCCCTTCACCACCTAACAACCTTCAAATCAACCTCACCTCTTCTGAAGGGACTGCCTCAGGAAGCTGAGCTTCCTCTTTCTGGCTCCTTCTCAGTCCATCACCTCCTGATGCTCCACGGATAAAGACCAGTACCTCATCCTACAGGGCTGTGTGGCCTGGCCCCCACCCACCTTTCCAGCCTACCCTTCCCTATGCCCAAGCCACACCAGCCTCTTCCACACCATGGTGGGTGTTGTACCCCGTCTTCTTTCTTTTTTTTTTTTTTTTTTTTTTTTGAGGCAAAGTTTCACTCTTGTCACCCAGGCTGGAGGGCAATGGCACGATTTCAGTTCACTGCAACCTCCGCCTCCTGGGTTCAAGTGATTCTCCTCCCTCTGCCTCTCAAGTAGCTGGGATTACAGGCGCCCGCCACCATGCCCAGCTACAGCTACTTTTTGTATTCTTAGTAGAGATGGGGTTTCACCATGTTGCACAAGCTGGTCTCGAACTCCTGACCTCGGGTGATCCACCAGCCTCAACCTCTCAAAGTGCTGGGATTACAGGTGTGAGCCACCGCGCCCTGTCTGTATTCCTTCTTCACAGGGCCTGTGCACATGCCAGTTCCTGCCTTCAGGGCTCTTCTCTCCACCCAGTCCCCTCCCACCCCAGAAAGGAATCCTCTGGTTGGCTCTACTTCACCATCAGATCTCAGTTCCAACCCCACCTCCTCACCAAAGCTGCAGGTTCCCTCATTCCAGGGGATGGTCCTTTGTTCCCACAGGTGTGTGAACACCTGTCCCTCATAGCATTTACCTCAATTTGTCACCACACCCTCAACTATGGACCCCTCTCATTCATTTTTTTTTTTTTTTTTTTTTTTGAGACGGAGTCTCGCTCTGTCACCCAGGCTGGAGTGCAGTGGCCGGATCTCAGCTCACTGCAAGCTCCGCCTCCCGGGTTCACGCCATTCTCCTGCCTCAGCCTCCCGAGTAGCTGGGACTACAGGCGCCTGCCACCTCGCCCGGCTAAGTTTTTGTATTTTTAGTAGAGACGGGGTTTCACTGTGTTAGCCAGGATGGTCTCGATCTCCTGACCTCGTGATCCGCCCGTCTCGGCCTCCCAAAGTGCTGGGATTACAGGCTTGAGCCACCGCGCCCGGCGGACCCCTCTCATTCATATCTGCTTTTCCCAGCACACTATAGCTCAGAGCCTTGCCTCTGTTTCATTCAACAGACAAATGGCTGGGCGCAGTGGCTCACACCTGTAATCCCAGCACTATGGGAGGCTGAGGCAGGCAGATCACCTGAGGTCAGGAGTTTGAGACCAGCCTGGCCAACATGGCGAAACCCTGTCTCTACTAAAAGCACAAAAATTAGCCGGGCGTGGTGGCAGGCACCTGTAATCCCAGCTACTCAAGAGGCTGAGGCAGAAGAATAGCTTGAACCCAGGAGGTGGAGGTTGCAGTGAGCCAAGATTGCACCACTGCACCCCAGCCTGGGCGACAAGAGCGGGACTCTGTTTAAAAAACAAACAAACAAACAAAAAACCCACATAAGGCCGGGCGCGGTGGCTCAAGCCTGTAATCCCAGCACTTTGGGAGGCCGAGACGGGCGGATCACGAGGTCAGGAGATCGAGACCATCCTGGCTAACACGGTGAAACCCCGTCTCTACTAAAAATACAAAAAACTAGCCGGGCGAGGTGGCGGGCGCCTGTAGTCCCAGCTACTCAGGAGGCTGAGGCAAGAGAATGGCGCAAACCCGGGAGGCGGAGCTTGCAGTGAGCTGAGATCCGGCCACTGCACTCCAGCCCGGGCTACAGAGCAAGACTCTGTCTCAAAAAAAAAAAAAAAAAAAAAAAAAAAAACCCACATAAAATTATGGAACATCTACTGGTGCCAGGCTCTGGCTAAGTGAGGGGATACTTCAGGGAAGAAGACAGATAAGTCCCTGCTCTCAAAGAGAGGGAAAGGAAAAAGTCTAAGATGGAAAGAGTGATGCGACACAGAATACCTGGAAAGGGAGGACTGCCAGAGAAATGGCAGTGGGAGGACCTCTCAGCTGGCACTAAGGCACATAGGCACGGCGCAGAGATGGCGCACAAATATTGGCTACTAGAATGAAGGGATGAACCTCCTGACAGTTAACTCTGTACTACTAGAACTGTTCATCTTCACAAAAACAATGCACTGGCCCAGAGCGGTGGCTCACGCTTGTAATCCCAGCACTTTGGGAGGCCAAGGTGGGGAGATCAAGAGATCGAGACCATCCTGGCCACATGGAGAAACCCCGTCTCTACTAAAAATACAAAAATTGGCCGGGCACGGTGGCTCACGCCTGTAATCCCAGCACTTTGGGAGGCCGAGGCGGCGGATCACGAGGTCAGGAGAACGAGATCAACCAGGCTAACATGGTGAAACCCCATCTCTACCAAAAATCCAAAAAAAATTAGCCGGACGTGGTGGCGGGCCCCTGTAGTCCCAGCTACTTGGGAGGCTGAGGCAGGAGAATGGCGTGAATCCGTGAGGCAGAGCTTGCAGTGAGCCGAGATCGCGCCACTGCACTCCAGCCTGGGCGACAGAGCGAGACTCCATCTCAAATAAATAAGTAAATAATAAAAATAAAACTAAATACAAATACAAATAAAAAAATTAGCTGGGCATGGAGGCACGTGCCTGTAGTCGTCCTAGCTACTCGGGAGGCTGAGGCAGGAGAATTGCTTGAACCCAGGAGGCGGAGGTTTGCAGTGAGCCGAGAATGCGCCACTGCACTCCAGCCTGGGTGACAGAGCAACACTCCGTCTCGGGGAAAGAAAAAAAAAAAGAAAAGAAACGAAACAAAACAAAAACAACAAAAAACCAATGCATGGCTGGAAGGACAGCAACATTTTATCCCCATTTTACAAATGGAAACTGAGGCCCAGAGGGGTTAACTTGCCTGCAATTGCAAAGTAATTTAGAATTGTAGAGTCTGACACTTCCAGTTACAACTCCCTTTTTTAAGCCCATTTTCTTTTGATCCCCTTCAACATCCTGTTTCACGGTGAACAGAAGTTCTGAGACATTAAGCCGCTTGCCCACGGCCAGGGCTTGGCATGATGGAGGCCAGGCCTGCGGCCGGTGGGCGGCGCTGGCTCTCCCGCGCCAAGGCCTGCCCGCGAGCCGTGGGCCCAGTACCTTGTTGGCCAACTTCTTGTTCAGCTCCTCGGCAATGGAGTCGTTGAGCTTCCTCTCAAACTGCCAAGGGGGGATCCGCACCGTGTCCACCATCTCCACCAGGACAAACATCCCGGTCTGCGCTGGGGGCTCTGGGAACGGGAGGGTCAGTCAAGCACCAGGGCCGGGGGCGGGGAGGATCCCCGAGCCCCTTGGTCCCGTCGCGGTCGCTGAGGCCCCCAGGCTGGCAGTGAGGCTGCACGGGGCGGTCTCGGGTGCCCGGTCCGGGCCATGCTCCGCTACTACAACGGGAGGAAACCGAGCCCAGAAGGAGGCGCTCTCTGTTCAGAGCTCCGGGTGCGCGCCCGCGCCGCGCGACCCCGCCACGCCACGCCCCGCACCCGCGCCACGTGCCGCCGCGCGTATCACGCAACACGCACCGCACACAGCCGCTCGGTTTTGCGTGGCTGCGGGCGAGATTCCGAATCCATCGCTTCCGGAAAACCCACCAATAAGAAGCCTCTGTCCGCCCGAGGCGCACAGAGCGTGTACCCGCGCACTGCGTGGGGCGGAGAGAGGGCGGGGAGGGGGCGGGGCCTCCTCCTTTCACAGGAGCAGAGCGTTTTCCCAGCTCCCGACGGCGCTTTCTGGTTGCTAGGCGACCTCCGTGCAATACTGCCTGATTATCCCTCGCCTGGCCTGTGCTTTACCCGCCTTGCTGTCCTCCGCACAGCAGCCAGAGTGATCCTTTGGGAACGCAAACATATATTACCACATCTTCTAAGTTAAAAAAAAAAAAAAAAAAAAAAAAAAAACACCGCAAACATAATATGCTTAGCACCCTTAAGTGTTCCGGAGACAAGGAGAATTGACAGGAAAGGAACAGTTGGGACTTTTCTGGGATGGTGGAAATGTTCTGTATCTTCTTTTCGGTGGTATAACATTGACGTATACAAGTGTCCAAACTAACTGAACTCAGGGCAAGATTTTTGCATTTATTTGTAGACATTATATCCCAATTAAAAAGTGATAATAAATTGGAACAAAAAGTACAACCCATTGAACTTAGAATACTAAATCCAAGCCAGGGGTGGCGGTGCACACCTGTAGTCCAGTGATCTACAATCATGCCACTGCACTCTGGCATGGGTGACAGTGACACCCCATCTCTAAACGAAAGAGAAGAAGGAGAAGGAGAAGAAGGAAAAGAAGAGAAAGAAGAAAGAGAAAAGCAGAAAGAAAGAAGAAAAGTCCAAAACCTTTATGGTAGTTCACATGGCCTTGCAGGATCTGATCATACCCCCTCCTATAGCCCCATCATGCTCTCTCTCCCCAACATTCCAGTCTCATTCGTCTTCACGTGATAGTTAGCACGGGCTAAAAGAATTTGGTAACTTGCCCAAGATCATGTGTTGACAAGTGGTAGAGATGGGCCCAGTCTGAACCTCACTACCCTGCCTTTAAAAACTGGTGAGGTGTATATGTATACTGTAGTGTGTTTTAACCAAAATAACAATTTAGGTACTTAAAAAAGATCCTTGGGGTAAATGACAGAGGCACTTGGAAATGTACGGTGCCTTAATTTGCTGATTTCACAAGCATAGTGATCTCTCAGTGACACTGGCTGCAGTGATGCTAAATGTGGCCTTCCCTGCATGTATGTTTTTATTTTTAGGTCTGCTTCTATAGGATTTGAGGTACTTGAGGACAGGAGCAAATGCTACTTCAGCTCTTTATTCCCACAATCCCCTAACACATTCCTAGGAAGCATTGAGTAAAGGTGTTTAGGAGATTAACATTAATTCTTCCTCTCAAATGCTTCCTCTTTATTCCACTCCCACTACTATTGCTTTGGTTCAGGCCTTTTTTTTTTTTTTTTTTTTTCTTTTGAGATGGAATCTTGCTCTGCCTCCCAGACTGGAGTGCAGTGGTGTGATCTTAGCTCAATGCAACCTCCACTTACTGGGTTCAAGCGATTCTCCTGCCTCAGCCTCCCAAGTAGCTGGGATTACAGGCGCCCACCACCACACCCGGTATTTTTAGTTAGATATAAGGTTTCACCATGTTGGCCAGGCTGGTCTCCAACTCCTGACCTCAGAGGATCCTCCCACCTCGGCCTCTCAAAGTGCTGAGATTACAGGCATGAGCCACCGTGCCTAGCCAATATCTGGTCATTTAAAAGTATGTGGTGGGGCCAGGCGAGGTGGCTAACGCCTGTAATCCTGCCACTTTGGGAGGCCGAGGCAGGCGGATCACGAAGTCAGGAGATTGAGACTATCCTGGCTAACACGGTGAAACCATGTCTCTACTAAAAATACCGAAAAAAAAAAAGTAGCTGGGCATGGTGGCACATGCCTGTGGTCCCAGCTACTTGGGAGACTGAGGCAGGAGAATCATTTGAACCCTGGAGGCAGAGGTTGCAGTGAGCCGAGATTGCGCCACTGCACTTCAGCCTGGCAACAAAGTGAGACTCCGTTTCAAAAAAAAAAAAAGAGTGTGTCGTGGCCAGGCGTGTGGCTCACGCCTGTAATCCCAGCACTTTGGGAGGCCAAGGTGGGAGGATCACCTGAGGTCGGAGTTCAAGACCAGCCTGACCAACATGGAGAAACCCCATCTCTACTAAAAATACAAAATTACCCGGGCGTGGTGGCGCATTCCTGTAATCCCAGCTACTCGGGAAGGCTGAGGCAGGAGAATTGCTTGAACCTGGGAGGCGGAGGTTCCGGTGAGCGGAGATTGCGCCATTGCACTCCAGCCTGGGCAACAATAGCGAAACTCCATCTTGAAAAAAAAAAGTGTGTGGCACCTCCCCCCCCCACCCTCTCTCGCTCCTCTTTTCCCCATGTGACGTGCCTGCTCCCCCTTTGATTTCCGCCATGATGGGAAGCTTCCTGAGGCATCCCTGGAAGCTGAGCCTATGCCAGCACCGTGCTTGCTGTAAAGCCTGTGGAACCACGAGCCAACTAAACCTATTTTCTTAATTTTTTTTTTGAGACGGAGTCTCGCTCTGTCGCCCAGGCTGGAGTGCGGTGGTGCGATCTCGGCTCACTGAAAAACTCCACTTCCCGGGTTCACGCCATTCTCCTGCCTCAGCCTCCCAAGTAGCTGGGACTACAGGCGCCCACTACCACACCTGGCTAATTTTTTGTATTTTTAGTAGAGACGGGGTTTCACCGTGTTAGCCAGGATGGCCTCGATCTCCTGACCTCGTGATCCGCCCACCTTGGCCTCCCAACGTGCTGGGATTACAGGCAGGAGCCACTGCAACCGGCCAACCTATTTTCTTTATAAATTAACCAGCTCTGTCGCCCAGGCTGGAATGCAGTGGCGCCATCAGGGCTCACTGCAACCTCCACCTCCCCGATTCAAGTGATTCTTCTGTCTCAGCCTCCAGAGTAGCTGGCTGGGACTACAAGCGTGCGCCACCACGCCCGGATAGTTTTTGTATTTTTAGTAGAGACAAGGTTTTGCCATGTTGGCCAGGCTAGTCTCAAAGTCTTGACATCAAGTGATCCACGCGCCTGGGCCTCCCAAAGTGCTGGGATTACAGGCGTGAGCCACCGCGCCCAGCCAGGTATTTATTTTTCTTTTCTTTTCTTTTTTTTTTTTTTTTTTTTTTTTGAGACGGAGTCTCTCTGTCACCCAGGTTGGAGTGCAGAGGTGCCATCTCAGCTCACTGCAACCTTGGCCTCCTGAGTTCAAGCGATTCTCCTGCCTCAGCCTCCTGAGTAGCTGAGACTACAGGCACATGCCACCACTCCTAGCTAATTTTTGTAGTTTTAGTAGAAACGGGGTTTCACCATGTTGACCAGGCTGGTCTCGAACTCCTGACCTCAGTTGATCCTCCTGCCTTGACCTCCCAAAGTGCTAGGATTACAGGCATGAGCCACCGCGCCTGGCCCAGGTATTTCTTTATAGCAATGTGAGAACGGCCTAAAACAACCCACATGTGATGCTGTTCTCATTCATTCATGCATTCATTCAACATACTGTTGTGCCCAGTTGTTGGAGATGCAATGGAGAAGAAAACTGGGCCTCAAACCCAGCTTCAGCTCAGAGCACTTGGTACTGGAGTTGGGGGGCAGTGGGGCAGGCATTGAGAGAAAGAGAGCGCTTGTACTCTCAGGTAATTAAAAGTATTTGGAGCCAGGCACAGTGGCTCATGCCTATAATCCCAACATTTTGGGAGGCCGAGGCAGGAGGATTGCTTAAGGTCAGTTTGAGACCAGCCTGGGCAACAAAGTGGGATACTGTCTGTACTAAAAAAATAAAATAAAATAATTAGCTGGGTGTGATGGCACTTGCCCGTAGTCCTAGCTACTTGGGAGGCTGAGATAGGAGGATTGCTTGAGCCCAAGAATTCAAGGCTTCAGTGAGCTTTGATCATGCCACCGCCCTCCAGCCTGGGTAACACAGCAAGACTCTGTCTCTAAAATAAATAATAATATTTGGGCTGATTTACATGGGAAATGAGAACTGGTAAACTAAGAGGTTAGAGACCTAAGCAGCATCCAGATCAGAGGGCCTTATGATTATATTAACAGCTAACATTCATGAGCACTTACTATATGTCAAGTACTACTTAGGTGCTTTACATGCATTAAGTTTTATCCTCAGAACAGCTGTATACGGTAGGAGGTATTATCGTTATCTCACTTACCTCATTGTCTCATTTTGCCTCATCTAAGGCAAATAGAGGTTAAGTCGGTCATTCAAGGTCATAGAGCCAGTAAGTGGCAAACCTGGGACCCAGGCCCCAGAGTCCATAATCATGACCACCAGGCTGTGCCCCACCATGACATTAGCCTGAGGACAGCGAAGGGAGGCCTTGGAAGGCTAGGACAGTCCAGGCGTGGTGGCTTACACCTGTAATCCCAGCACTTTGGGAAGCCGAGACCGGCAGATCACTTGAAGTCAGGAGTTCAAGACCAGCCTGGCCAACATGGTGAAACCCTGTCTCTACTAAAAATACAAAATTGGCCGGGCGCTGTGGCTCACGCCTGTAATCCCAGCACTTTGGGAGGCCGAGGTGGGAGGATCACGAGGTCAGGAGATCGAGACCATCCTGGTCAACACGGTGAAACCCCGTCTCTACTAAAAATACAAAAAAATTAGCCGGGCGCGGTGGCGGGCGCCTGTAGTCCCAGCTACTCGGGAGGCTGAGGCAGGAGAATGGCGTGAACCCGGGAGGCAGAGCTTGCAGTGAGCCGAGATTGCGCCACTGCACTCCAGCCTGGGCGACAGAGCGAGACTCCGTCTCAGAAAAAAAAAAAAAAATACAAAATTAACTGGGCATGGTGGCACACTCCTGTAATCCCAGCTACTCAGGAGGCTGAGGCAGAATCACTTGAGTCTGGGAGGCAGAGGTTGCAGTGAGCTGAGATTGTGCCATTGCACTTCAGCCTGGGTGACAAGAATGAAGCTCTGTCTCAAAAAAAAAAAAAAAAAAAAAAAAGAAGGCTAGGACAGGAAAATGACACAGGGACATATCAGCTGGGTAGACAGCGGATGGGAAGGGGATAGAGTGGAGGCACGACCAGGGAGGAGGTTATTGTGTGGCCGCAGCAAAAGATGGCCAGAGCAAGGCTGGTAGCCATGGAGAGTGACGCTGGTTAGAGTCCAGAGGTCTTCACGGGGTGGAATGGGTGGGATGACCTGGAGGACAGAAGTGGGAGGAGCCAACGCCTGTGGGCTTTAGCCTTCACATTTGAGATGGGAAACTGCAGCGGGGCCAGGCTGGGGGCAGGGGGCCAGCACTGAAGTGGTCAGTGTGTGGGTTACCAGGCTACTGTTATGGTATTCCGCTCACAGGATTGCAACAGAGATGTGTTGGCACATTTGGTTTACTCATTGGTAAAACTAGAGATCAGGCCTCTTTATTAATTCTCCATGTTGCTCCACGGAAGGTTTGAGGTACGAAAACACGCAAGTGGCTTCATCTGCAAGCTCCATGACCACAGGGCTTCTCTACCTATTGCATCCCTGCATGTGCTCTGGCCTAACCCAGTGTCTGATACATGTTATTTGAATGAACGAAAGAATAATAAAATAATTGGCCAGGCGCCGTGGCTCACGCCTGTAATCCCAGCACTTTGGGAGGCTGAGGCAGGTGGATCACGAGGCCAGGTGTTCAAGACCAGCCTGGCCAAGATGGTGAAACCCCATCTCTACTAAAAATACAAAAAATTAGCCGGGCACGGTGGCAGGCGCCTGTAATCTCAGTTACTCGGGAGGCTGAGGCAGGAGAGTCGCTTGAACTCAGAGGGTGGAGGTTGCAGTGAGCCGAGATCGGGCCACTGTACTCCAGCCTGGGCGACAGAGTGAGACTCTGTCAAAAAAAAAAAAAAATGGCTGGGTGCGGTGGCTCAAGCCTGTAATCCCAGCACTTCGGGAGGCTGAGACGGGTGGATTACAAGGTCAGGAGATCGAGACCATCCTGGCTAACCCGGTGAAACCCCATCTCTACTAAAAAATACAAAAAAACTAGCCAGGCGAGGTGGTGGGCGCCTGTAGTCCCAGCTACTTGGGAGGCTGAGGCAGGAGAATGGCGTAAACCCGGGAGGCGGAGCTTGCAGTGAGCTGAGATCCGGCCACTGCACTCCAGCCTGGGCGACACAGCGAGACTCCGTCTCAAAAATTTAAAAAAAAAAAAAATTGCTGAAGGTATAGAAGTGAGGGAGAAATAGGGCTGGAAACTCATCAAGGCAGGAGAAAGAGTCACTCGGGATGACTAGGAGTGTAGCATTTCCACGCCACAGCACACAAGCTGGGCACCTGCAGGGATGCCCATGACTCTCTCAGTGCCCCACGGCCTCTCTGTAAAAGGAAATAGAACCTATCTCAAATAATTGTCCATTAGCAGAGTGCTGGCTGAAAAAAAAAAAATGGTGCATCACATACCAGAAAAATATGAAGTCATAAAAAAGAATGAGAATGTCCTTTGTGTATTGCTATAGAATGATATTTAGGATATATTGTTAAATCCAAAAGTACAAGGTGCAGAGCATTGTGTAATGGTGTAATAGGATGTTGCCATTTGTGTAAAACAGGGAGAAAAATAATTATCTAATGTTCTTTTATGCAGAAAATAGCTCTGGGGGGTTCATAAGAAGTGGATTACACTGGCTGTCTCCAGAGTAAGGAATGAACAGCTGAGGCAGGGTGAGGGGCAGTGGGAGGGGAGATAATTTTTTCCCAAATGCACTTTGGAATCTTTTTTTTTTTTTTTTGAGACAGAGTCTCGCTCTGTCACCCAGGCTGGAGTACAGTGGTGCTATCTCGGCTCACTGCAAGCTCTGCCTTCTGGGTTCACACCATTCTCCTGCCTCAGTCTCCCGAGTAGCTGGGACTACAGGCACCCGCCACCATGCGTGGCTAATTTTTTGTATTTTTAGTAGAGACGGGGTTTCACGATGGTCTCAATCTCCTGACCTCGTGATCCTCCCGCCTCGGCCTCCCAAAGTGCTGAGATTACAGGCGTGAGCCACTGCGCCCAGCCTTTTTTTTTTTTTTTTTTAAGAGACAAGGTCTAGGCCTGGCACAGTGACTCACACTTGTAATCCCAGCACTTTGGGAGGCTGAGGCGGCTGGATCACCTGATGTCAGGACTTCGAGACCAGCCTGGCCAACATGGAGAAACCCCATCTCTTTTTTTTTTTTTTTTTTTTGAGACGGAGTCTGGCTGTGTCACCCAGGCTGGAGTGCTGTGGCCAGATCTCAGCTCACTGCAAGCTCCGCCTCCCGGGTTCACGCCATTCTCCTGCCTCAGCCTCCCGAGTAGCTGGGACTACAGGCGCCCGCCACCTCGCCCGGCTAGTTTTTTGTATTTTTTAGTAGAGACGGGGTTTCACCATGTTAGCCAGGATAGTCTCGATCTCCTGACCTCGTGATCCGCCCGTCTCGGCCTCCCAAAGTGCTGGGATTACAGGCTTGAGCCACCGCGCCCGGCCGAGAAACCCCATCTCTATTAAAATTACAAAAAATAAGCTGGGCATGGTGGCGGGCGCCTGTAATCCCAGCTACTCGGGAAGCTGAGGCAGGAGAATTGTTTGAACCCAGGAGGCAAAGGTTGCAACAAGCCGAGATCATGCCATTGCACTCCAGCCTGGGCAACAAGAGCGAAACTCTGTCTCAAAAAACAAAACAAACAAACCAAAAAACAGAGACAGAGAGAGAGACAAGGTCTCACTCTGTCATGCAGGCTGGAGTGCAGCAGTGCGATCATAGCTCACTGCAGCCTCCAACTCCTGGGCTCAAACAATCCTCCAGTCTTAGCTTCCTGTGTGCCTGTAGCTGTGTACTATAGGCATGTACCATCCCACCCGGCTAATTTTTTTTATTTTTTATTTTTGTAGAAACGGGGTCTCACTATGTTGCCCACGTTGGTCTCGAACTCCTGAGCTCAAGTGATCTTCCCTCCTCAGCCTCCCAAAGTGCTGGCATTAGAGGTGCGAGCCGTTGTGCCCGGCCGGGAATCTTCTTTGTGTGGGATCATGGGAATATATTACCTGTTCAAAATGAATACAACAAAATTTAAAAAGCAATTAAGATTTTTTTTCACATCTAAAAAAAAGAAAAGCTTCTCTTGACCCCCTTTCTTGGCCCCCTTTTCCTCCAGTGAATGCTCCATTTTTCTGCCCCCTTTACTAGTAAAACTGTGTTTGCTGCGTCCCATCCAAACCTCTCTTCTCCTCTCTCCAACCTGCTCCAGCCAGGGTTCTGCCCCTGTTGCTCCAGGGAAGACGCTTCCTCAAGGTCATTAATGGACTCCGTGTTGCCAAATCAGTGGTAATTCTGTCCTCAGTGGCAGTTTTTGTCCCAGAAGGTCACTCCCTCCTCCTTCAGACACCCTTTCCCCTGTGGCCCAGCCACATTCTCCACCCACTTCACAGACTCCTTTCTCGGCCTCACAATGCTGGCAGACTTTGGGCTCACTTTCTGCTCTGGGTACACTCCTGTGGGTACCGTGCCTCCACACAGCACCTGCCGTTCATGGCTCCACCCCGTCCTGCCAGCCTAGCCTCTCTCCCCGAGCACGGACTTCACAGCTGCATCTGGTCACTCAAGTTTAACGTGGTCACAATGGGACTCCGGGCTGGCGCTCCCCACAAACCTGCTCCTATTCATCTTCCCTCTTTTTTTTTTTTTTTTGCAACAAGGTCTGTCACCCGGGCTGGAGTATAGTATTGAAACCACAGCTCACTGCAGCCTGTACCTCCCAGGCTCAAGTGATCCTCCCACTTCAGCCTCTCCAGTAGCTGAGACTACAGGCGCACGCCACCATGCTCCCATGCTCAGCTAATTTTTGTATTTTTTAATTTTATTATTTATTTATTTATTTATTTTTGAGACAGAGTTTCGCTCTTGTTGCCCAGCCTTGAGTATAATAGTGTGATCTCGGCTCACTGCAACCTCCGCCTCAAGGGTTCAAGTGATTCTCCTGGCTCAGCCTCCCAAGTAGCTGGGATTACAGGCATGTGCCACCACGCCCGGCTAATTTTTTTAGTAGAGACAGGGTTTCGCGATGTTGCTCAGGCTTGTCTCGAACCCCTGACCTCAGATGATCCGCCCGCCTCAACTTCCCAAAGTGCTGGGATTATAGGCATGAGCCACTGCACCCAGCCTAATTTTTGTATTTTTTTTTTTTAGAAATGAGGTCTTGCTGTGTTGCCCAAGCTGGTCTTGAACTCCTGAGCTCAAGCAATCCTCCTGCCTCAGCCTCCCAAAGTGCTGGGATTATCGGTGTGACCCACTGCACCCAGCCTCTTCCCTGTCTTAGAAAATGACTTCACTCTTCATTGCTCAGGTCCAAGCCTCAGAATCATTCTCCACTCTTCGTCTCTCACACTCCATGTGAATCCCTTGAGCAAATCCTGTTGCTGCTGTCTCCAAAATGCATCCAGAATCCGACCTTTCTCCATCAGCTCCGCTGCCATTTTTGGGTCCCAGCCACCCTCAAGCCACCTTCGCAGCAGCCCCGGTACAGGTTTCCAGGCTCCTGTCCTTGCACCCTGCCATCTGCAGGCAACACAGAAGCCACAGAATAGCTGTTTCAGTGTCAGTCAGGAATTTTCTCTCTTCCCCTGCAGACTGTGCAACACCCTATCTCCCTAGAGGAAAAAGCCCGGGCCTTAGGATAGCCTTCACAGCCCTCGGGGTGGGGTCCCCCTGCCTCAGGACTCCTCCAACCTCATGCCCCACTCCTCTGCCTGGAGGCTGTTTTTCAGACACCCCAGATACACCCCCACTCAGGTCCTCCGCCTGTGCTGTTTCCTCTCCCTGAACACCCTTCCAGTTACCTCCTCCAGATCCTTGCTGTAATGTCACCTTGGTGAGGCTTGCCCTGGCCCCTGGTTTTATTTTTGTTTATTTATTTTGCAGAGACAAAGTCTCATGTTGCCCAGGCTGGTCTTAAACTCCTGAGTTCAAGTGATCCTTCTGCCTCAGCCTCCCAAAGTGCCAGGATTACAAGCATGAGCCACCAAGCCTAGCCCTGACCCCCTGTTTTAACCACCCACCACCATCCCCGTACTTCCCTGTTTAATTTTCACTAGCATTGCCTAGGCTAACATTCCTAGTCTTCCAACATGACATTATTTATTTATTAAGCTATTTTTATTTGTTAGGCTTTTTTCCCGACAGGTCTTGCTCTGTTGCCCAGCAGGAGTGCAGTGGCACGATCATAGCTCACTGTGGCCTTGAATTACTGGACTCAAGGAATCCTCCTGTCTCAACCTCCCCAGTAGATGTAACTATAGGTACTTGTCACCATGCCCAACTATTTTTTATTATTTATTTTTGAGACAGAGTCTCGCCCTGTCGCCCAGGCTGGAGTGCAGCAGCGTCATCTCTGCTAATTTCAGCCTCCGTCTCCCAGGTTCAAGCAATTCTTGTGCCCCAGTCACCTGAGTAGCTGGGTTTACAGGCATGCACCACCACACCCAGCAATTTTTTTGTATTTTTAGTAGAGACGAGGTTTCACTATATTGGCAAGGCTAGTCTCAAATTCCTCCCCTCAAATGATCCACCCACCTTGGCCTCCCAAAGTGCTGGGATTACAGGCATGAGCCAGTATGCCCTACCTGCAACTAATTTTTAAACATTTTTTGCAGAGATGGGAGCTCACTTTGTTGCCCAGGCTGGTCTTGAACTCCTAGCCTCAAGCAGTCTTCCCACTTTGGCCTCCTGAAGTGCTGGGATTACAGGCATGAACCACTGTGCCCAACCTTTATTAAGTTGATTGCTTCCCTTCCCCTACTTGACTGTAAGGTCCATGAAGACAGATATTTGGTCTCGTTTGTTCACTGTTACTTCTTCAGTACCTAGAAAGGTGCCAGACACACAATAAGTCCAAGACAAATATTTGTTGGATGATTGAGTGAGTGAATGATGAAAAGATTAGCCCAAAGATATATGTGATCCTGTACACCTGCTGGTGGTAAAAGAATCTGGGTCTAGGCCGGGCACGGTGGCTCATGCCTGTAATCCCAGCATTTTGGGAGGCCGAGGTGGGCGGATCACGAGTTCAGGAGATGGAGACCATCCTGGCTAACACAGTGAAACCCCATCTCTACTAAAAATACAAAAAAATTAGCCGGATGTGGTGGTGGGCACCGGTAGTCCCAGCTACTGGGGAGGTTGAGGCAGGAGAATGGCATGAATCCAGGAGGTGGAGCTTGCAGTGAGCTGAGATCGGGTCACTGCACTTCAGCCTGGGTGACAGAGCAAGATTCCATCTCAATTAAAAAAAAAAAAAAAGTATTGGCTCTGAGCTTCCTAGCAGCCAAAGCAAAGAGAAAAACATTTTCAGTTACAACTTAGAAACTTGCCAGGTGTACAAATTAGGTTTGGATTTTCTTGATTCTGAACCCTCAGAGGACTTTATAGGTTCTCAAAAAATGGAGGCTCTGAGGAACTGAATGGTGCCCTTGGCAGTCTGTCTGAATAGACCCAGGAATGATTTTTTTCTTTTTTTTTGAGATGGAGTCTTGCTCTGTCACTAGGCTGGAGTGCTGTGGTGTGATCTTGGCTCACTGCAACCTCCAACTCCCTGGTTCAAGCGATTCTCCTGCCTTAGCCTCCTGAGTAGCTGGGATTACGGGCACGTGCCTCTACACCTGGCTAATTTTTGTATTTTTAGTAGAAACAGTTTCACCATGTTGGCCAGGATGGTCTTGATCTCCTGACTTCGTGATCCGCCCACCTTGGCCTCCCAAAGTGCTGGGATTAGAGGTGTTGGCCACCGCGCCTGGCCAGGAATGATTTTTATTTGGGTACTTTTTTTTTTTTTTTTTTTGAGGTGGAGTGTCTCTCTGTCACCCAGGCTGGAGTGCAGTGGCACAATCTCGGCTCACTGCAACCTCCGCCTCCTGGGTTAAAGCGATTCTCCTGCCTCAGCCTCCTGAGTAGCTGGGACTATAGGCACATGCCACCATGCCCAGCTAATTTTTGCATTTTTAGTAGAGACAGGTTTTCGCCATGTTGGCCAGGCTGGTCTTGAACTCTTGACCTCAGGTTATCCACTTGCCTCAGCCTCCCAAAGTGCTGGGATTATAGGCATGAGCCACCGCGCCCAGCCTTATTTATTTGGGTACTTTAAAACGTCCCTCACACGCCTGTAATCCCAGCACTTTGGGAGGCCAAGGCTAGCAGATTACGAGCTCAGGAGATCAAGACTATCCTGGCTAACACAGTGAAACCCCGTCTCTACTAAAAAATACAAAAATTAGCCAGGCGTGGTGGCGGGTGCCTGTAGTCCCAGCTACTCGGGAGGCTGAGACAGGAGAATGGCGTGAACCCAGGAGGCAGAGCTTGTAGTGAGCCAAGATCACACCACTGCACTCCAGCCTGGGTGACAGAGCTAGACTCCATCTCAAAAAAAAAAAAAAAGTCCCTCCATGGAGGCCAAGATACAGGCAGAAGTGCCACTGGGAAAGGAGATTCTAGAAAAGGCCTAAACACTAGACATCCTGGGCCAGGTGCAGTGGCTCAAACCCGTAATCCCAGCACTTTGGGAGGCTGAGGCTGGCAGATGACTTTAGGTCAGGAGTTTCAAACCAGCCTGGCTAATATGGTGAAGCTCTGTCTCTACTAAAAATACAAAAATTAGCCAGGTGTGGTGGCAGGCGCCTGTAATCCCAGCTGCTCAGGAGGCTGAGGCAGGAGAATAGCTTGAACCTAGGAGGTAGAGATTGCAGTGAGCTGAGATTGCACTGTCATTCCTTCCCCTCTCATTTCAGATGAGGAGCAGGCCTCTTACCAGGTCCCCCAAATCCCACACAGTGTGGCTCCTGCCCTTCTCCTACTTGCTGTTCCAGCCACATTTGCAATCTTAAGTTGCTTGAATGTGCAGAGTTCTTTCTTGCCTCTGGGAGTTCCCTTTCCTGCTTTTTTTTTTTTTTTTTTTTTCAGATGGAGTCTGACTCTGTCTCCAGGCTGGAGTGCAGTGGAGTGATCTTGGCTCGCTGCAGCCTCTGCCTCCTGGGTTCAAGCGATTTTCCTGCCTCAGCCTCCTGAGTAGCTGGGACTACAGGTGCACACTGCCACGCCCAGCTAATTTTTGTACTTTTAGTAGAGACAAGGTTTCACTATGTAGGCCAGGATAGTCTTGATCTCTTGACCTCATGATCCACCCTCCTCAGCCTCCCAAAGTGCTGAGATTACAGGCGTGAGCCACCACGCCCAACTCCCTTGTTTTTTATTTTTATTTTTTTTTGTAACTTGAGATTCCACATTTGTCTGTGGATTTTGTACCATCTGTATCATCTCTAGATGAGATGCGAGCTCCATGAACTCAAGGAGCTCACCTGCTTTGTCTACCGCTGTCTTCCCGGAGCCTTGGCCGTCTGGTACATGGTAGGCAGGCAATAAATATTTGCTGAACGTATGAATGAATGTGCAAATGATGTGGTCAGATCTGCAGGAAAAGATCTTCCCTGGCAGAAGGGTGGTAGTCGGATTGGAGGAGACAACTGGGAGACAAGCAGAGGGGAAGGAAGGACCACTCTGATTTACTGAGTCCAGGCTGGAGATGAGTCCCACCGTAGGGGAGATGGCATCCAGGGGATTGAAAAGACATTTTGAAGACAGTGTGGCATGGCAGAAATAATAGGAGTGTAATGAAGCCAGAACCTGTGTGTGTGTGTGTGTGTGTGTGTGCGTGTGTTTGAAACGGAGTCTTGCTCTGTTGCCAGGCTGGAGTGCAGTGCCGCGATCTTGGTTCGCTGCAACCTCCGCCTCCCGGGTTCAAGCAATCCTCCTGCCTCAGCCTCCCGAGTGGCTAAGACTACAGGCATGTGCCACCATGCCCAGCTAATTTTTGTGCTTTTAGTAGAGACAGCCAAACCTCTGTGTTTTAATACCAGCTCCATCACCAGCTGTGATGCTCTGCGTGAGCATCTCATCATCTTGTCACATGGCACCAACACCTTAGAGGTGTATGTATCTCAAAGGGATGTGGATTCGATGCCACATAGGTCCAGGCCTGGCCGCCACAGGTGGGCTGACCGCCAATGACAGGAGTGAGAATTGTAATTCGGGTGGAATCAGTAGTCGCAGGGGCTATTCGGCTCTAACCCACCTCTTCAGCTTCTCCAAGGCAAGGAAGGCTTTCGAGGAGATGAGCTTTTGAATTCTCAGCTTTTCACAAAAATAGCCTCCACGGCGGAGCCCCTGGTTTCAAGCAGACGATTTCTTTGTTACTCAGCTGCTGGTGGGTGGGTGGGTGGGTGGGGCTGCGGCTGCTCTTTTCCTGAATGAACAGCTGTGCCCTCTCATCGCCGGCTCAGGAATAATCATAGCACTGCTTCAACGCTCGGCCCAGCCTCCTTCATTCACTGCTCTCTGGCTGCCTGGCAGCCCTAGGCACATATTCAACAGCCCATCGGAGGGGCTAAGAGAAAGGAGACTGGACGTGAAGGGAGGGGTCAGGGCCTTGGCCACAGCTGGCCTCTAGGGCCCTGCCTCATGTCCGTCATTCCCTTCCCTCACCCTGTCCCCTGACACTACCTCCTTTCTGTTCCTCCACCACCCCAAGCTCATATGCAACCAAGGGCCTTCCAACCTCCAGAGACTCTTCCCTCTTGATGTCTTCTCTCTAGGTCCTGACAAACTGGGTCCTGTGGTCACCTGGAGTGCAGAAAAGTCTGCCCGTCCACTCCCCCTCTGCTGGCCAATCAGCTTATAACCCATCACTCAAACAAGTTGGAGGCCCCTGGGAGAAGGGCCAGCCTGGGCATCCACATTCCATCTTAAGTCCTGACACCAGTTTTGGTTGGCCAAGCCTGGGCCAGAGGTCCTATAAAACAAGTAAAGGCCATAAAGGAAAGTATAACCTAATCAATTATTATAAAGTGAACAACCATAAAATCTCCACCTATGTCAGGAAATTGAGTCTTGCCAGACACCCCAGAAACTCCTCATAATTATATTCCTTCCCAATTACAACACCCATCTCCCCAAAAAACTCAATATCCTGACTGGTGTTTTTTTTTTTTTTTGAGATACAGTCTCACTCCCATCACCCAGGCTGGAGTGCGGTGACACAATCACAGCTTACTGCAACCTTGAACTCCTGGGCTCAAGCTATCCTCCTGCCTCAGCCTCCCGAGTAACTGGGACTACAGGTATATGCCACCATGACCAGCTAATTTTTTAAATTTACTGTAGAGATGGTATCGTGATACACTGCCCAGGCTGTTCTCAAACTTCTGAGCTCAGGCAATCCTTCTGCCTAGGCCTCTATTTTTTTTTTTTTTTTGAGACGGAGTCTCGCTCTGTTGCCAGGCTGGAGTACAGTGGCGTGATCTCAGCTCACTACCACCTCTGCCTCCCAGGGTCAAGTGATTCTCCTGCCTCAGCCTCCCGAGTGCTGGGATTATAGCCGCCCGCCACCACGCCCAGCTAATTTTATATTTTTAGTAGAGACAGGGTTTCACCATGTTGGCCAGGTTGGTCTTGAACTCCTGACCTCAGGTGACCTACCCACCTCAGCCTCCCAAGTGCTGGGATTACAGGCGTGAGCCACTGCACCCAGGCCCGCCCTGGCCTAAGAGCTAGGATTATAGGCATGATCTACAACACACCCACCGGTTTCTTTATAATTTTATCACCCAAAACTACATTTCTAAACATTACCTTTGACTTACTGTTTCTGAAGCCTCTTCATCTACAGATACCCTCTCTTTTTTCCCTTGTAATTTATTTGTTGAAGAGCCAAGATGCTTTGTACTATACACTTATCCACATTCTGGATTTTGCTGATTGCCTTTTTAAAAAAAATTAATTAGGTGGGGCACGGTGGCTCATGTCTGTAATCCCAACACTTTGGGAGAACAAGGCAGGCGGATCACTTGAGGTCAGGAGTTCGAGACCAGCCTGGTCAACATGGTGAAACCCCGTCTCTACTGAAAATACAAACATTAGGCCGGGTGCGGTGGTTCACGCCTGTAATCCCAGCACTTTGGGAGGCCGAGGCGGGCAGATCACAAGGTCAGGAGATAGAGACCATCCTGGCTAACACAGTGAAACCCTATCTCTATTAAAAATACAAACATTAGGCCGAGAGCAGGTTGGTGCGTTTGAAAAACATGGCTCCGCCATGTGCGGTGGCTCATGCCTGTAATCCCAGCACTTTGGGAGGCCGAGGTGGGTGGATTGCCTGAGGTCAGGAGTTCCAGACCAGTCTGGCCAACATGGTGAAACCCCATCTCTACTAAAAATACAAAAAAAGTAGCCAGATGTGGTGGCATGATCTCAGCTACTCAGGAGGCTGAAGCAGGGGAATTGCTTGAACCAGGGGGCAAGCCGAGATCGCACCACTGCACTCCAGCCTGGGCAACAGAGCGAGAATCCATCTAAAAAAAAAAAAAGAAAAACATGGGTCCGGAGATCCGGCCTGGGGCTTCTGCTCCATCACTCTTCCACTTCTGAGCCGCGCGACTCAGTGGAGCCCCATGAGCTCTCTGAGCTCTTTCCTCATCCCACTGAACCCGACAGAGCTGTCAGAAGAAACAGGCGAGGGGCTGGGCGCAGTGGCTAATGCCTGTAATTCCAGCACTTTGAGAGGCCGAGGCAGGTGGATCACCTGAGGTCAGGAGTACAAGACCAGCCTGGCCCACATGGCAAAACCTCGTCTCTACTAAAAATACAAAAATTAGCCAGGTGTGGTGGCACACACCTGTAGTCCCAGCTACTCAGGAGGCTGTGGCAGGGGAGTAGCTTGAACCCGGGAGGCGAAGGTTGCAGTGAGCTGAGACCACACCATTGCACTCCAGCCTGGGTAACAAGAGCGAAACTCTGTCTCATTAAAAAGAAAAGAAAAGAAAAGAAAAGAAAAGAAAAGAAAAGAAAAGAAAAGAAAAGGTTGGGCGCAGTGGCTCAAGCCTGTAATCCCGGCACTTTGGGAGGCTGAGGCGGGCGGATCACAAGGTCAGGAGATCGAGATCATCCTGGCTAACACGGTGAAACCCCGTCTCTACTAAAAAGAAAAAGAAAAAAAAATTAGCAGGGCGTGGTGGCGGGCACCTGTAGTCCCAGCTACTCAGGAGGCTGAGGCAGAGAATGGCGTGAACTCTGGAGGCGGAGCTTGCAGTGAGCTGAGAACGAGCCACTGCACTCAAGCCTGGGTGACAGAGCGAGGCTCCATCTCAAAAACAAACAAACAAACAAAACAAAAAATTAGCTGGACATGATAGCAGGTGCCTGTAATCCCAGCTACTCAGGAGGCTGAAGCAGGGGAATTGCTTGAACCCAGGAGGCGGAGGTTGCAGTGAGCTGAGAGTAGACCACTGCACTCCAGCCTGGGTGACAGAGCCAGAAGGAGAAGGAGAAGGAGAGGGAGAAGGAGAGGGAGAAGGAGAGGGAGAAGGAGAGGGAGAAGGAGAGGGAGAAGGAGAGGGAGAAGGAGACAAGGGGTTACCTGTGAGGGCCCTTTGAAAGATATTATTGCTGGAGAAGAGGAAGGCAAAGAAGAAAGAAGAGAAGATGTTATCCCAGCACTTTCGGAGGCCAAGGCAGGAGGATTGCTTGAGGCCAGCAGTTTGAGACTAGCCTGGGCAACATAGTGAGACCCCATCTCTATACAAATTTTTTGAAAAATTAGCCAGGTATGGTGGTGCACCCATGTAGTCTCAGCTACTCATGAGGCTGAGGTGGGAGGATCATTTGAGCCCAGGAGTCGGAAGCTGCAGTGAGCTGTGATTGCACCACTGCCTTCCAGCCTGGGTAACAAAGCAAGACCTGTTTCAAAAGAGAACAAAATAAATAAATAAAAAGGAGGAAAGGGAGAATTTAAAGAGGAAGGGAGGCTCCTCTGGGTAGTTCTCAGATGGGGGTGTGAAATAAAATCAGAACCCTGGCCAGGTGTGGTGGCTCACGTCTGTAATCCCAGCACTTTGGGAGGCTGAGGTGGGTGGATCATGAGGTCAGGAGATCGAGACATTCTGGCCAACATGGTGAAACCCTGTCTCTACTAAAAATACAAAAAAATTAGCCGGGTGTGGTGGCGTGTGCCTGTAATCCCAGCTACTCAGGAGGCTGAGGCAGGAGAATCACTTGAGCCCGGGAAGCGGAGGTTGCAGTGAGCTGAGATCAAGCCACTGCCCCCGAGTCTGGGCGACAGAGCAAAACTCTCTTTTAAAAAGAAAAAAGGCCAGGCGTGGTGGCTCCAGCCTGTAATCCCAGCACTTTGGGAGGCTGAGACGGGCGGATCACGAGGTCAGGAGATCGAGACCATCCTGGCTAACCCGGTGAAACCCCGTCTCTACTAAAAAAAGACAAAAAAACTAGCCGGGCGAGGTGGCGGGCGCCTGTAGTCCCAGCTACTCGGGAGGCTAAGTCAGGAGAATGGCGTAAACCCGGGAGGCAGAGCTTGCAGTGAGCCAAGATCCGGCCACTGTACTCCAGCCTGGGCAACAGAGTGAGACTCCGTCTCAAAAAAAAAAAAAAAAAAAAAAAAAAAAAATCAGACCCTCCCTAGGTAACCACAGGTAGCATTTCTCAACAGTCTCTCTTGCAGAACCAGAAACCCAGACTGCCTGAACCTGATTGTCCTGAGAGGTTCTGGAAGGGCAGGGGCGTGTGGTGACATTGGGTGGTCCTGGGTTCCGGGGCCCCTCTAGCCAGTTGGAAGAACATAGGCAAGTCAAGTCCTTCCTCCTCCCTGAACCCCTAATTCCTCATCAGTAAAGTAGGGATGACAAAAATAAATTATTAAATCGTGGTGAGGTTTCAATGACGGCAAAGCTTGCTGCCTGACGCAGAGCAAGCCCTTGTGGCGTCTTAGCTATTTGTAATAGTTGCTTGTATTTTTCTCTGTGGTTTCCCTTTTAACTCCCACCTCCTTTTTATTTTAAAAAGACTCCTTTTGAAAATGCCAGCCTGCCTCAGTAGTACCAGGAGACTCCAGGGAAAGGCTTCCTTCTTTCCAAGCCGAGGCTGAGAAGGAACGGGAAGAAGGAAGAGAAGCCCCTTTGTGGAGGCCTCCTCCAGCCGGCCCTGGGTTTAGGAACATTACACACTCAACCTCCAAAGGCCCTCAGGGGCTGGCCCAAGGTCACACAGCTTGACAGTGCAGAGCACTTCAAAGCCAGGGCGTGTGGTGTAGAACAGGCTGGGCACCTGGATTCAATCAGCCCTCTTTTCTTCTCTACTCAGAGCCTCCCAGGCTGTGGGGTATGCACCTGTGCATCTTCAATCTGATCACTTCCTTGGGGTCCTCCTCAATTCAACTCCGTGGAAATATTACAAGGGGTAGACAGAGATGAGCCATGTCAGTGTCTGTACTAGCAGAGGACAGGACCACTGAGCGTCCGGAGGGGAGATGAGCGTCTGGGTGTCCCTGGGAACCTGGCTTGTCTTGACCCCTCTGGGGGGCTCCTCTTGGCTCTGACCTCCATTCTCCCAGTCTTACCCCTACTCATGCCCACCCACCCCGAGGGGCCCCCAGTGTGCACTCACACACTCACACTCAAACTCAGCACCCCACTTGCTCTCTAATTACCAGGATCGTGGTGCTGTCTCAGGTTCTTCCTCCCCAGCATTCCTCAGCAGCTGCCTTCACTGGGCAGGGCAAATTATACCGTGGCCCAGCCATAAAAGCCACTTTCCAAAAAAAGAAGCTTTAGGGCCCCTGAGAGACGCAGCTGAACCTCTCACCTGGCAGTGCCTGACTCAGGAGGTGATGTCTGGGCCATGAGCGACAGAGCCTGGTGTCCCTTTAAGCAGGGAGTACAAATTCTCATCCCTCCCTCCTGCTCTCCCTGACGTCAGCTGGAAGGCGTGTGAGTGAGTGAGGGGCCAAGGTACCGCCCGCGCGAGCACACACACACACACACACACTCACGCACATCTTCCAGACACATCCCCTGCCCGCCAGCTCCACGAGCCAGAGAGAAGCAGAGCGCGAACGCCGCAGGAGGCAGTGCCTGGACCCCAGCTGCCCAGGAGAGGTGAGGGGCTAGATGGGGCCTGAGGACACTGTGCTGGAAACTGTGGCTTTGGCCAGGCCGAAGGAGAGAGGTACAATGTGAAGGTGGGGGCTGAATCAGCCCAGTTCAGCTTACAGATAGTGTGTTTGGGGTATAGAGGATCCCACCTGTCTCTCCCTCCCTCCTTCTCTCCCCGTGACCCCCAAATGAGGTGAGGCTGTGTGGCTCCCGTGGGAGCATGTCTGTGTCTGTGTCTGTGTCTGGGACCTGCGTCTGGCTCAGGAGGCAGAGAGCAGCAGATACCTGCCAAGCCGCAGCCTCCTGTCTGGGAAGCAGCAGGAGAGAGGACCGCCTTGACTGGAGAAATCCCAGCGCCGCTTCCAGATGCTGAAAGCAGAATGCAGTAGGGACTCTCGCTGGTCTTTCCCCTGGAATGTGGGGCTGGGGCTGGGAAGGGACGGGCTGGGACAGGCAGACAGTTGGACCTGGAGCAGTTTTCTTATCCTGACTCTATTTATTCCCCAGTGTGATGGGGATAATTGTGTTAGTTAGCTTGGAGAGGTGGCTCCGTGTGGTTATTCTCTTCCCCCCGGGGTACCACCCCACCCCGAGCCCTTGCTTCTTGCCTGCCTGCTGGTCTGCTCTGACCTCCACCCTTGCCAGGGCACAGCCTCCGGAGGGCAGGGGTGATAAGCCAGGGCCTGCTAGGCCACCCCTGTCATGGGATACAGGGACTTAGGGTGGCCTTGGCTGGTGCCAAGCCCCTGAATGGCCTGACCCTGGCACAAGGAGTCCAGGTGGAGATAAGGGGTGACACTGGCACCCACAAGGAGACAGCAGGTTCCTGCCAAGCTGCCAGCCTGCAGGCTCTTCCCAGGGAGAGGGGAGGGGGACACAGAGTGAGAACAATAATAAATACAGAGTGTGAACTGCTGCATCCACTGGGGCTGGGGGAGGGGAGGAGGAAGTGTGCCCGGCGGGGGGTGGGCAACCTCTCTGAGAGCCTGGCATCATGCCGCCTGGCTGTGACCCGGCAGGGGCCTCTCCCTGGGAAAGGGGGTCTCCAGCTTTCTGGGAGATGCGGAACTGGTTTCCCAAACCTCACTCCATCCCAGAGTCCTCTGGGCCCTCCAAATTCTGAATGTTTCCTCCTCCCAGTTTTGCCCCGCCCCCCATTTCCTTGAAGTATTCTCCAAAAATGTCTGTTTTCCGTGTCTGCCCATGTTGACCCATCCTCACTCCCTCCAGAAAAAAAAAAAGACAGGTATAGACAGGAACTGCCTGCCTGGTGGCCTGGGAAAGGCCAGAGGACAGTTTTGGCCGCAGATGGCTCTCCCAGGCTTGGAGAGACATGGCTAGGCAATGTTCGTGGATGCGCAGAGGGATTCCCTGAGGGGGACCTGGGGACACTCTTGGATGGCTGGTGGGGAGGGGACACCTGCCAGCCAGTCTGGAGTAGTGCCCCCCAGGGTGGCGCCCAGCAGAGGGCGCTCAGGACCTGGCTGAGCCGGTCTTGTCCACAGTCACAACTGGGGCAGCTGGGACCCAGAGCCTTGTAGGAATGGGGCTTGGGGCGGTTCAGACCTTTGTCCATGCTGAGCAGCAAATTGGGAGGCTAAAAGTAGTAAGGAGCTCTTCTGCCCCACAGCCAGCAAAATGACACTCCTGGGCTGGGGGCCTGGCATAGCACACCAGAAAGCTTTAGGGTCACACTGATTTGAGTTCAAGTTCAGACGCTGTATGTATGACTTTGGCCAGTCTATTCCTCCCTCTAGGGGGTCTCAAAATGGGAAAGTGACTTGCTAGGGTCGCACAGCCAAGCACAGGTGGGACTGGGGTGCGAACTTGGTTCTCCCAGTGCTGTCCTGGTTTTCCCACCACCACCCAAGTCAAAGAAGCCCAAAGACCTTAACCACAGCAGTTCCCCAGGGCAGCCTGGGCATGTGATGAGGAGGACTACAGGGTCTCTTAAATAATTAAGCTCAAGTATTGGCTGGGGCAGCCCCCATGCACAGACGCAGGCACACAGGCTGTGTGGGGGAAGGAACCAGGTTTAATCAGGTCACCTCAGGCTGGAAGAGCAGCTCAAGCACGGATGTATTTTAAGGAGCATCTGGGAGGCTGGGGGAGGGGGAGGAGCCAGGGAGGTGTCAGCTCCTGCCCGGGGGTCCTGAGTTTGTTTTCTCACCCTCCCAGGGCCCACCATGCACAAGCCCCCAGTGTTCGGGAAGCCCTTCCAGCGTCATCCTTGTGTTCCCCGTCCTTTCTATTTTTAAGCAACTGTACCCATTCCTCCCATCTGCTCCCCTGTGATGGGGACTTGGGGCTGGGACATTTTTATTGGGGGAGTTGTTTTTAAGCTTAGCAGAGTTGGTGAGTGACTCACCCAAGGTCATGGTCTGAGTCAGCGCAAAGCCAGAAATAAAAGCTCGAGTCCTGGCTCCCCAGGAATTCCACACCCCACTCCTCCTACTCCAGGGGAGGGTGGGTGCCGCCCTCAAGGAATGGCTGGTCTTCACCTCCCCAGACATCTCCAGAGGGCAGGCATGCTGCATCTGACCTGTTGTGTGAGCTCAGCGAGCCTCTTCACCTATCTGAGCCTCAGTTTACTCTTCAGAAGAATGGGTGTACTAATGGTAGTTACTGCAAAGGGTTCTTATGAAGACGAAATGAAAAAATGGGGCAAAGGGCTTGGCACATGGTCAGTATCAGTAGATCACTAGATGGTGTCTGAGGCTCACATCAGGACTTCCCATGCTGCTTTTTTGAAATTATTATTATTTTTGAGACAGAGTCTCGCTCTGTCGCCCAGGCTGGAGTGCAGTGGCGCTATCTCAGCTCACTGCAATCCGCCTCCCAGGTTCACACCATTCTCCTGCCTCAGCCTCCCGAGTAGCTGGGACTACAGGCCCATGTTAGCCAGGATGGTCTCGATCTCCTGACCTCGTGATCTGCCCGTCTCGGCCTCCCAAAGTGCTGGGAATACATGTGTGAGCCACCACTCCTGGCCCCCATGCTGCATTTTAATAATCTGTGTCTGTTCCCCCAACTGGACTGGGGCGCTTTAAGGACAGTTGTTTGTTTGTTCTGGTGCCTGCAGTCAGTTTGATTTCATTTACATATGTGTTTTTGAAAACCTCGGAGGAGAGTTGGCCTGACCTTCATTAGTCATCTGGACCAGCAAAGATTCACGTAGCTGAAGACAAAAGTGAGGTCCAGAGAGGAGCAGGTGCCTGCCCCAGGTCACACAGCACTGAGTGGCTGAGCAGGCTGCCTTTCCCTGATCTGCCCAGACTGAGAGGACTCACGGTCAAGAGAAGACCATACAGTCTTCTCATACGGTAGCTCACGCTTGTAATCCCAGCACTTTGGGAGGCCAAGGGGGTGGATCACCTGATGTCAGAGTTTGAGACCAGCCTGGCCAATATGGTGAAACTCTGTCTCTACTAAAAATACAATAATTAGCTGGTCGTGATGGCGAGTGCCTGTGATCCCAGCTACTCGGGAGGCTGAGGCAGGAGAATCGAGAATCACTGGAACCTGGAAGGTGGAGGTTTCAGTGAGCTAAGATCGTGCCACTGTACTCCAGCCTGGGTGACAGAGTGATACTCGGTCTCAAAAAAAAAAAATAAATAAAAGGATGGGTGTGGTGGCTAACACCTTTAATCCCAGCACTTTGGGAGGCTGAGGCGGGTGGATCACAAGGTCAGGAGTTCGAGACCAGCCTGGCCAACATGGTGAAACCCCATCTCTACTAAAAATACAAAAATTAGGCAGGTGTGGTGGTACACACCTGTAATCCCAGCTACTCAGGAGGCTAAGGAAGGAGAATTGCTTGAACCCGGGAGGTGGACGCTGCAGTGAGCTGAGATCATGCCACTGCACTCCAGCCTGGGTGACGGAGTAAGACTCCATCTCAAAAAAAAAAAAAAAAAAAGGGCCATGGCCAGGCACAGTGACTCACGCTGTAATCCTAGCACTTAGGGAGACTGAGGCTGCAGTGAGCCATGATCATGCCACTGCACTCCAGCCTGGGTGACAAAGTGATAGCCTGTCTCAAAAAATAAAAAAATAAGAGGGGACCATGATAGCCATTTCCTGCCCCATTCTCCATCCTTTTGGGAGAGCTGAGAATTGGAGCAGAGCCCCAGCATGGGTTGTGGTTCATCTGCCAAGAAGGCTGAGTCGCCACCCAGAGTGCCCCATGACACTGCATCCAGCCTCAGGTTATCTCCAAACAGCCTGACATTTGTGTTTACTTCTAGGCCCCTTTGTCTGCAGTCAGTCATTTGGGGTCTGGCCTTCTGCAGGGAAATGAAGATGAGCTTTGCTCAGAGCCCAAACGCAGGGCCGGGGGACACGGGGATGCCCACTTGCCGGGGGGCCTTTGACACAGCTCTGTGGCTCCTCCCGACAACCTGGGTAGGATGTTACGATGAGCCCCATTTGACAGAAGAGGGAACTGAGGCACGAAAAGGGAGAGTTGGCCAGGCACAGTGGCTCATGCCTGAAATCCCAGCACTTCAGGAGGCCAAGGTGGGTGGATCACCTGCAGTCAGGAGTTCGAGACCAGCTTGGCCAACATGGTGAAACCCCATCTCTGATTAAAAAAAAAAAAAAAAAAAAAAAAGAGGCCGGGCACAGTGGCTCACACCTGTAATCCCAGCACTTTGGGAAGCTGAGGTGGGTGGATCACGAGGTCGGGAAATTGAGACCCTCCTGGCCAACATGGTGAAACCCTATCTGTACTAAAATACAAAAAATTAGCTGGGCATGGTGGTGTGCGCCTATAGTCCTAGCTACTCAGGAGGCTGAGGCAGAGGAATCGCTTGAACCCCGCAGGCAGAGGTTGCAGTGAGCCAAGATCACGGCACTGCACTCCAGCCTGTCGACAGAGTAAGACTCCGTCTATAAAAACAAAAAAAAACACACAAAAATTAGCTGGGTGGGGTGATGGGTGCCTGTAATCCCAGTCAGCTACTTGGGAGGCTGAGGCAGGAGAATCCCTTGAACCCGGGAGGCAGAGGTTGCAGTGAGCCAAGATTGTGCCACTGCACTCCAGCCTGAGGGACAAAGCGAGACTCCGTCTCAAAAAAAAAAAAAAAAAAAAAAAAAAAAAGGGAGGGTCACAAAACTGGGTTGCAGTGGAGCCAGGATTTCAACTCAGGCAGTCTGGGTCTCAGGCTGCCTTCTTACCCGACTGCAGGTTCTGAAGGGCATTATTCCTGGCAGGAGATGGCCCCAGAAGGACACACGAAACCCCCCTGGAGCTGGCCCTTAGCTCTGTTTGAGTGGAAACAAATGTTCCAGAAATATATCAGTTCCTCTGCTCTTGGGCGAGTTTATTTTCCCATTTAGTTTCTCAGGGAAAGTTCTTTTGGAAAAACTCCAGCCTCATCTTGGCTGAACCAGGAACAGAATTTATATTCACAGGAAGAGCACTGGTTTACTGTTAGACAGATCTGGGACTCTGTCACCTGCTGTGTGACTTTGGGCAAGTCACTCAACCTCTCTGAGCCTCAGCTAGCTCATCTGTAAAATGGAAAAATTGTCATTTCAGCTCTATAGGGTAACTGGGAGGTTGAAACGTAGAAAATAATTTCTGTAAAGACTTTTGCACAGTACATGGCATTCAGCCAATGAAAGCCTCATTTTCACTTGCCCTCTTTGGCAGCAATGCTCTGGAGAGGGGTCTGAACTGGAGGGTTGCTCCGTATCTCCCTGTTCCCTTCTCTCTGGTCTCTGGGGCTGCTGGGTGTTGTACAGCTCCCCCAAGCCCAGGCCCTGTACCACGTCACACAGTAGGTCAATAGCAATGCAGGGCCTGGACACAGGACTCCTGCCTTCCCACTCGAAGGCCCCAGATGATGCTAATTCAAATTCTGGCTCAGACTTTGATTGGTGTGTGTCCTTGAGTGAGTGATTTAACCTCTTTGAGCCTCGGTTTTCTTGTCTGCAAAGTAGGGTAATAATAGCACCAGCCTTTAAGAGCTGTTGCAGGAATTAAATAAAACAAGAGACTGTGGAGCTGTGAGGGGTGGGCGATCCTTAGGGAAGAAGAGAGGATGAAAATGAATGGTGGGCTTGGCCCAGCTCGGCTGGGTCTCTCCTTCCCCGACTCCCTCTTCCCTCAACACCCAATTCCGCAGCCCTGTCTGGGAGGGGCAGGCTCTCGCCCAGCGCCTACTCAGTGCTTTCCACATCCCACCTCAATTCTCATTTCATCCTCAAAAGAACCCTTGGAGGACAGTCTTTTCTCTCTCCCTCTTTTTTTTTTTTTTTTGAGACAGGGTCTTGCTCTGTCGCCCAGGCTGTAGTGGAGTAGCTTGATTACCACTCACTGCAGCCTCGACCTCCTGGGCTCAAGCAGTCCTCCCACCTTAGCATCCCGAGTAGCCGGGACAACAGGCATGCACCACTACACCCAACTAATTTTTTTTTTTAAGACAGTGTCTCACTTTGTCCCTCAGGCTGCACTGCAGAGGCGCGATTTCAGCTCACTGCAGCCTTGACCTCCCGGGTTCAAGTGATCCTGCTGCCTCAGATGCCCAAGTAGCTGGAACTACAGGTGTGCCAACACCATGCCCAGCTAATTTTTGTATTTTTTGTAGACACGAGCTTTTACCATGTTGCCCCAGCTGGTTTTAAGCTCCTGGGCTTAAACGATCCTCCCGCCTTGGCCTCCGAAAGTGCTGGGATTATTTGGGTGCGCCACCTTGCTGGTTGGAGGAGGGATTCGTGTGATCCCCATTTCCCAGATAAGGAAACTGAGGCTGCAATGGGGGATAGGGGAGAAGCCTGTTCTCTCTGCCTTGTGGAAGCTGCCTGTCTCCTGCCCCTGCCTGAGCTCCTGCCCTGAGGCCAACTCGCTGCCTCTCTTGGTCCTGTCTTTGCTGTGGCTCCTCTGCCTCCCTTCTGCTCTCTGGTCTCTCTGCCACCTGAGAGCCCATCGTGGGGAGGCTGCCCTCGACCCTGGCCCAGAATCATCAGTGGGTCCTTCCCCCATCCCTGTTGCCCACTTAGCATGAGGCCCTGGAGCCGCGTGGTCACTTGGGTGGGAGGCCTGGCTGGCCAGAGCAGGCCCCAGCTCAGCTGCGTCTCCCTGGTAACTGTCATGAGCTGTATCTCCCCCTCTCTATCCTCCTCTTCCCTCCCTGCCCCTCCATGGCCTTCCAGCACTGGCTGTCACTGCCAAGCACAATACCAGGCCTGGGAAAACTGCAATCGGGAGGCCAGGCCCGCCCTGCTCCCTAGAGGGAGGGAGGCAGGGCCTCTGTTCCCATCGCCTGCCACCCCTCGCCCAGGTGGGGCAGGTGGCACTCTAGGAGTTCACTGCAGGGCGTCTGGTGCTTCCCAGCTGTGTCATCTTGGGTAACTTTGCTGCCTCGTCTTCTTTTCTTGGTAACGGCTTTACTGAGATGTCGTTCACATACCATAAAATTCACCTGCTTAAGGCGTTCAGTTCAGTTGTTTTTAGTACATTCACAGAATTGTGCAGCCATCACCACAGCCAATTATAGAACATTTTCATTCCCCAAAAAGAAACGTTCTATCCATCGGCAGCCCTCCCCTCTCCCTCTTCCCCAGCCCTGGTGACCACCAGTCGACTCCCTGTCTATGAGGATTTGCCTCAGAGATGGAATCATGTCCTCTGTGTTTTTTCGGGACTGGCTTCTTCTCTGTGACCTTGCAAACATTCTAGCATAATGTGTGCAGGGTTCATCTAGGGTATAGCATGAATCAGTATTTCTTCTTTTCTTTTTCTTATGGCCAAGTGCTAGTCTACCATGTGGCTAGACCATACTTTATTTTTTATTTTTATTATTTCTTTTTGAGAAGGAGTCTCGCTCTGTTGCCCAGGTTGGAGTGCAGCGGCGCAATCTCAGCTCACTGCAAGCTCCGCCTCCCGGGTTCACGCCATTCTCCTGCCTCAGCCTCCTGAGTAGCTGGGACTACAGGTGCCCACCACCACACACGGCTATTTTTTTGTATTTTTAGTAGAGACGGGGTTTCACCATGTTAGCCAGGATGGTCTCCATCTCCTGACCTCGTGATCCGCCCACCTCGGCCTCCCAAAGTGCTGGGATTATAGGTGTGAGCCACTGCGCCCGGCCGACCATACTTTATTATCCATTCACCTGCTGATGGGCTTGGGCTGTTTTCACTTGTTGGCTGTTGTGAATGAGCGCTGGTGTGACCATTCATGAACACTTATGTCCAACTGTGTGGTTGCTTTTTTTTTTTTGGAGACAGAGTCTCGCTCAGTCACCCAGCCTGGAGTGCAATGGTGTGATTCTCGTGCCTCAGCCTTCCGAGTAGCTGGGACTACAGGCATGCGCCACCACACCCAATTAATTTTTGTATTTTTGGGAGAGACGGGGTTTCACCATGTTGGCCAGGCTGGTCTTGAACTCCTGACCTCAAGTGATCTGCCCACCTCGGCCTCGCAAAGTGCTGAGATTACAGGTGTGCGCCATCACACCCGGCTGTTTGTGTGGTTGTTTCTTGAAGCTTCCGTTTTCTTCTCCCCAAAATGAGGATAATGGGTGAAAAGGCCAAACCTGGTTTGCCCTGCCTCCTGGAGTGAGCTCAGACAGAAAAGCCCCACAGCAGCCTTTTCAGGGTTGAGGGTCTGTGAGGTGAGCCAAGCCCGGGGCTCTACCGCCTTCCTGACCGGAGGGGGAGGGTTTTGGGAGGAGGGAGGATACTACTCCACCTCCACCCCCAGGCATGGCAGAGCCAGCTCAGCATCTTGGCTTAGAAAAATTCCTCTTGCTGTATTATCTTGAACAGAGGCCAAAAGACCTGCTCCAGTGGACTCCTGGACTCATCCAGGCCTGCCATGCAGTGTGTTCAGGCTTTCTGAGCTCTGGACTCCTAAGGAAACTTACAGGAACCTTGTGGGTGATTTTCCTTCCCTGGAAACTCCAAGCTCTGGGGTGAGAGGGGTATAAAATGGAGGTCACAGGCCTGTAATCTTAGCACTTTGGAAGGGTGAGGCAGGTAGATCAACTGAGGTCAGGAGTTCGAGATCAGCCTGGCCAACACGGTGAAACCACGTCTCTACTAAAAATACAAAAATTAGTTGGGCGTTGTGGCAGGTGCCTGTAATCGCAGCTAGTTGGGAGGCTGAGGCAGGAGAATCACTTGAACCTGGGAGGTGGAAGTTGCAGTGAGCCGAGATCACACCACTGTACTCCAGCCTGGGTGACAGAGTGAGACTCTGTCTTAAAAAAAAAAAAATTAGCTGGGCATGAGGGTGCATGCTTGTAAGTTCCAGCTACTTGGGAGGCTGAGGTGGGAGGATTGCTTGAGCCCAGGAGATGGAGGCTGCAGTGAGTATGATCATGTCAGTGTTCCCCAGTCCGGATGAGACCATGTCTCAGGAAAAAAAAAAAAAAAAAAAAAAAAAGGATCAATGCTAGCCCCATTTTACAGAACAGAAAATAGTCAGAAGTTAAGAGTGTTGATCAATGGGCCGGACGACTTGGCCCATGCCTGTAATCCCAGCACTTTGGGAGGCCACAGGGAGCGGATCACCTGAGGTCAGGATTTCGAGACCTGCCTGGCCAACAAGGTGAAACCCCATCTGTACTAAAACTACAAAAAATTAGCCAGGCGTGGTGGCGGGCACCTGTAGTCCCAGCTATTCAGCAGGCTGAGGCAGGAGAATCGCTTATACCCAGGAGGCGGAGACTGCAGTGAGCCAAGATCGTGACATTGCACTCCAGCCTGAGCAACAAGAGTGAGACTCTGTCTAAAAAAAAAAAAAAAAGTTGACCAGGGCCTAGGCCATGTAGCCAGAAGGTGGAGGATGCAGGATTCAAACCCAGGCCTGGGTGTGGAGCCCACACTCCCACCTGCCATGTTGGAGCTGATGTGTGGCTTGGCTTGCTTGAGGTCACCAAGTTGTAGGTGACAAAGCTAAGATTTGAACCCGTGTGTGACTCTGAAACAACTGACCCTTATGCCAAACCATATTCCAGACCATCACTGGCCACCCTACCCAGCCACCTCCCAGGCTCCTGGAGTTAGAGAATTGAACTGCAAACTGGAAGGACTTAGGGGTCATAAGACCCCTAGTTTTGTTTTCTGGTGAGGACTCTGAACCACGATGGGGTCATTTGTGACTTGAAGTCACGCCGTGAGGATAGCAGGTGGGACTAGCCCACCTGACTGTGGCCAGGGTCCAGGAGCTGCTCCCCTGGACTGGGCTCACCTGTGCCTCTTTCTTCCTCTTCCAGACGGAGCCCGTGGCTGGTGAGGCCGCAGAGCAGGGCCAGGCCGGGCCCTGCCCGCAAGGACGCCCAAACCCCTCATCGGCCCCTGGGCCCCAGAGCCCACCAGGCTCTCCCGCCGGCCCCACCATGACTTCGGAGTCCACATCACCCCCAGTTGTGCCCCCGCTCCACTCCCCCAAGTCCCCAGTCTGGCCCACCTTCCCCTTCCACAGGGAGGGCAGCAGGGTCTGGGAGCGGGGTGGTGTCCCACCTCGGGACCTACCCAGCCCTCTGCCCACCAAGCGGACCAGGACCTATTCGGCGTGAGTACCTGCCCCTTGCCCAGGCCCTTGACCCTTGCCAGGACACAGGCTGACCATCCCCATCCTTTTCCAACTCCTGTTGTCCTCACCTGGGATAGGGGAACTGTGTGTGGACCTTCAAGTAACTGGATAGATGTTTGTCCCCTCCATCCATTCATCCATCCATGCATCCATCCACCCATCCATCCATCCATCCACCCACCCACCCACCCACCTGTCCGTCCATCCATCCATCCACCCATCCACCCATCCATCTGCCCGTCCGTTCGTCCGTCCATCCATCCATCCATCCATCCATCCATCCACCCACCCACCTGTCCTTCTATCCATCCATCCACCCATCCACCCATCCATCTGCCCGCCCGTCCGTCCGTCCGTCCGTCCATCCATCCATCCATCCATCCATCCATCCATCCATCCCACAAAGATTTACTGAGCTCCTGACCAGGGGGATCCAGGGATAAGACAAAGCCCCAGCCCATAAGCTGCTTACAATCTAGAGGGAACTTGTTCACCATCCATTACCACCCAGCAGGGTTAGGAGTGAGGACCCAGCACGGGGTACCAGAGGAGACGATGTCCTGGTTGGGTTTGGAAGATGTATCAGGTGAAGAAGGGAGCTGGCGATTCTGGGCAGATGGCACAGCGTGGGCAAAACCCAAGACACAGAGTTAACCTTTGGAGAGGGGTGGGCAGGGGGACAAAGAGTAGCCCTGGACCTTTGGGGTAGGTCACCAATGAGGTGGCATGGGGGAGTAATAAGGGTCCATATGGGGGAGGCCAAAGGATCTTTTGGGAAGGACAGGGTCTTGCTCTGTCACCCAGGCTGGAGTGCAGTGGTGCAGTCATGACTCACTGCAGCCTCAACTTCCTGGGCTTAAGCGATCCTCCCACCTCAGCCTCCTGAGTAGCTGGGACTACTGGCGCATGTCACCACCCCCAGTTAATTTTTTAAAAAATATTTTGGGCCAGATATGGTGGCTCATGCCTGTAATCCCAGCATTTTTGGAGGTTGAGGCAGGTGGATCAGTTGAGGCCAGGAGATCAAGGCAGTCTGGCCAACATGGCCAAACACTGCAAAACCCCGTCTCTACTAAAAATGCCAAACTTAGCTGGGCGTGGTGGTGGGTGCCTGTAATCCTAGCTACTCAGGAGGCTGAGGCATGAGAATCACTTGAACCCGGGAGGTGGAGGTTGCAGTGTGCTAAGATTGTGCCCCTGCACTCCAGCCTGGGTGACAGAGCGAAACTCTGTCTCAAAAAAAAAAAAAAAAAAAAATTTTTTCTTGTAGAGATGGAAGTCTCCCTATGTTGCCCAGGCTGGTCTCAAACTCCTAGGCCCAAGTGATCCTCCCGCCTCAGCCTCCCAAAGTGCTGGGATGACAGGTGTGAGCCACTGTGCCAGGCCTCATTATCATCGAATGGGGATGACTACGTGGTTCCTGGCCTGGGGCAAGTTTCTCGCAGACCTGAGGCAGGCTCAGCAGAAAGGGCTCAGAACAGCTGTAGGGGTCCGGGGAGGAGTTCCTCAGGCCACAGCTGCAATCCCACTACCCTATCTCCAGGACAGCCCGGGCCTCAGCTGGCCCCGTGTTCAAGGGCGTCTGTAAGCAGTTCTCACGCTCACAGGGCCATGGCTTCATCACCCCCGAGAACGGGTCCGAGGACATCTTCGTACATGTGTCTGAGTGAGTCCCCTCCACCTCCGTTCTTGGCCCCTGCCCTAGTGTCCCTAACGGTGCCTCAAAAATCTCTCTCCAGACCTCTCCCCTCCCTGGCTGAGGTCTGTATTCATGGCACCTTTTCTGTCCTCTGAGTAGGGACTGAAGGTGTGTTGGGGGAGGAGGGCTGTGGCCAGGTGGGGAGTGGGCATGCAGACCCCAGAAGCCTGGGAGCCAGCAGCTGGGCCCTGGATCCCATTCCAGCATCATGGGGGTCTGAGAGGGCTAGGCCAGCTCCTGAGCCTCTTGGCCTGGAAAGGGCCTTCAGGTGGATGGGCCAGGAGGTAGAGATGGATGTCATGCCTAGGCCTGGCCCCACCCCCTCCTAATGCCCGGAGGACTGGGGCGAGGTCACTGAGCTTCTCAGCTTTAGGGAGAAGTGTGCCCTTTCACATCTCAGTCCTCAAGGGACCCAGAAAGGGAGGTACAGTTTATGAATCCCGTTTTATTTATTTATTTATTTTTTGAGACGGAGTCTCGCTCTGTTGCCCAGGCTGGAGTGCAGTGGCACAATCTTGGCTCAGTGCAACCTCCACTTCCTGGGTTCAAGTGATTCTGCCCCTCAGCCTCCCAAGTAGCTGGAATTACAGGTGTCAGCCACCACGCCCAGCTAACTTTTTTATTTTTAGTAGAGACAGGGTTTTGCCATGTTGGCCAGGCTGGTGTCAAACTCCTGACTCAGGTGATCCGCTCGCCTCGGGCTCCCAAAGTGTTGGGATTACAGGTGTGAGCCACTGTGCCTGGCCATGAGTCCCATTTTACAGATTCGAGAGCTGAGGTTCTGAGAAGCAAGGCCTGGCCAGGCCTCCTGACCTAGGGAGGCCTAGGGCCAGGCTGCCCCCGAGGCCAGGCCGCAGGACTGTCCAGGGCATAGGGCCTGCCACTGGGCTAATAATACCCCTCTTCCTGCCCGCCAGCATCGAGGGGGAGTACGTGCCAGTGGAGGGCGATGAGGTGACCTACAAGATGTGCCCTATCCCGCCCAAGAACCAGAAGTTCCAGGCCGTGGAGGTGGTGCTCACTCAGCTGGCCCCCCATACTCCCCACGAGACGTGGTCTGGCCAGGTCGTGGGCTCCTAGGCTGGGTGGCTCACAGGCCAGCTGGCCGGGGGGGTGGGGAGCCACACAGGGTGAACGGGCAGCAGCCAGCTCCATGCCCTACTGCCCTGGCTGATCAGTCCTTCGGTGGCCTCAGTGTGCACGTCTGTCTGTCTGTCCGTCTGTGCTTGTGGCTGTGAGCGTGTGCCTCCACCCACCCCATGACCCGTGACTGCTGTGCGAGCTGGAAAGGAGGGGGGTGGAGGGCGAGGCCACCAGACCTGGCTTCTCGCTGTCCACTGCCTTTCTCCTCCCCTCCCTGCCGCAGACACGCAGGACCCGCTCGCCCTCCTACCCACCCATCCCCATGGTGACTGAGCCTCGAGAGCCTGTGCTGGGCTCACTCCCCGGCCTCCGCCCCTGAGCTGTCCCATGTCAGTCCACAGTTCTCTGTGCTACTTACATCTCCCTCCCTTGGCTGAGGTCCCCCGCCACCATCTAGACCCTTCCCTCAGAAGCCTGGCCGGTGGGTGCTTTTGGGGAGCCTCCCAGCCACTGGCAGGGGAGGAGGACAAATACAGAGGCAAACAGGCCCCTCACTGCTGAAGCCAGCCTTCCTTCCTGCTCTGCTCTCAGTGCACTAGAGAGGCAGGAAGAGGGGCCTGAGGGCGGAAGGGGTTTGGGGCTCCCATTTCGCCGGCCAGTCCCTCCTCCTCAGCCTGGCAGTGGCTCTGGGCTCCTTCCCCTGGGCTGTACTGAGCCAAGCCCAGGGGTTTGCAGAGGGTGGGGGTCCATCTCTCCAGCTTGGCTGCAGCCCTCCTTTACCCTGACTCACAAGCACTACTGATGCTCTGCGCCACGCCCGGCTGACAGCTGCTGAGGATGCCGCGATGGATGGACACACGTCCATCAGGCAGGGCCGGGCCGGGGCACCCACAAGGAGGGCCCTCAGCCTGGGAGACTGGCCCTGCGGCCCCCGCGTCAAACCCTCTTCCCAAAGCCCTGACAGACCAGCGGCTGAGGTGTGGCTCTTGCTTTTACCGTGTCCATCCCTGAAGATGTGTGACTGTCGCTGTCACCTGGAGTCCTTTTGGGGCCAAGATGTGTATGCACTTGGGGTCGTGGCCATTCACTCCCATAGAGGGGTGAGGGTGGCCTGGCCCGGGAGGCCAGGAAGGAGGGCCCTGTCTGCCTCCACCTCTGGGCGCACCCCCTGCCTACCACCCTCCTTTCTAGACAGCACATCGCCTGACTGGGCAGAAGTGGGGCCATGGTTCAAGGGAGGGCCAGCCAGGGGTGGGACCCTTATGAAACCCAGTCTGTGAGTAAAACGGGGGGCTCAAATGCCCAGGATGAGGGGATCAGTGACTGTCTAGGAGGATCCCTGGCCTTGTAGGTGCCCCAAGACCCCAGGGTAGAAATCAGCCGGGATGCCTGCATCCCAACCTTGCCCCCAGGGCCCATCACATAAAATCTGGGAGCCCAGAGCTGCTGAGGTATGCTGGTCAGCTCCCCTAAAATGGGCACGGCCCAGCCTGTCCCATGAGGAACAAAGGCCCCTGGCCCCTTGAGAGAGGGCTTGTTAGTGAGGGATGACTCCTCCTGTAGGGAGGCCACCTTTTAAGGTACCACTATCAGTCAGGATGTGGTGGCATCAGCCCTGGGGCCGCCTGGGTGGCAGGGGGGCAGCAGCTCTCCTCCCCACTCACAGGCCTTGCAGTGCCCATTTGGAATTCCTCCCAAGACCCCTGGCCACCCAAACCCCCCATTCTTCCTAACACTGGCAATAAACCCTCAACTGTGACCCACCGTGCCCTAAAGCTGCCTCTGTGTCAGGGTCCCCAAGGAAGGGGCTGGGGGTGGACACACCAAACCAGCTCTTCTCTGGGGCTTCAATGGCCCCCTCCTCGACTGGATCAGGGACTTCCTTTGTGACCTGGGCCAAGTCCCTGCCCTCTCTGTGCTGTTTACTCATCGGCAAAGTAGTGGCTGTGACGGCATGTGACTAAGGCCAATTATCCATTTAGACGCAACTGACACCTACTTTGTTCTGGGAAATTTAATACTGTGACAAAGTTCTCTAAAATAGGCGCCTGCGCCACCATACCCCACCGTCCAGGGAATAGGCACCTGCACCACCATACCCCACCGTCCAGGAACAGGCGCCTATGTCACCATACCCCACTGTCCAGGGAATAGGCGCCTGCACCACCATACCCCACCGTCCAGGGAATAGGCACCTGCACCACCATACCCCACCGTCCAGGAACAGGCGCCTATGTCACCATACCCCACCGTCCAGGGAATAGGCGCCTGAGCCACCATACCCCACTGTCCAGGGAACAGGCGCCTACGTCACCGCACCCCACCGTCCAGGGAACAGGCGCCTGCGCCACCACACCCCACCATCCAGGGAATAGGCACCTACGTCACCACACCCCACTGTCCAGGGAATAGGCACCTACGCCACCATACCCCACTGTCCAGGGAACAGGCACCTACGCCACCATACCCCACTGTCCAGGGAACAGGCACCTACGCCACCATACCCCACCATCCAGGGAATAGGCACCTGCACCACCATACCCCACTGTCCAGGGAACAGGCGCCTACGTCACCATACCCCACCGTCCAGGGAATAGGCACCTGCACTACCGCACCCCACCATCCAGGAACAGGCGCCTATGTCACCATACCCCACCATCCAGGGAATAGGCACCTGCGCCACCACACCCCACCGTCCAGGGAATAGGCACCTACGCCACCATACCCCACTGTCCAGGACAGGCAGGCAGGGCAGGCTAGATCTCGTACCGACACTTGTGCACGCCTCCTCCTGGCGCAGAAACCTGTTCTGTACCGAAATACAAGCAGCGGCTGTGGCCTCGGCCACCAGGTGGAGCATGGGGAACACTCTGGGCTCTGCGAGGATGGAGCCAGTGCCACTAGGAGCTGACTGGCTAGGGTCGGTTGTCCACACAGACTCTGGCCCCATTCGGGTGGGCCTTGCAGCAGGCGTCCTGGACCAGAGGAGGGGCCCTGGCATCTATCCAACACCAGGACCTCTCTTTAGGCCTAGGTCAAACTCTTCAGAAGTCACAACGCACAGATGTGGGCCCCGGTCACGCCTCATGGGCTGTCTCTGGGAAGAAAATCTCCCGGCATCGCTGCACTGTGTCCTGAGGAGACACCACGCTGTGGCCAACAGTCCGGGGGTCAGCAAAGATCTCAAAGTCGTTCCCACCCTGCACACAGAGGACGGGCAGAGGAGGCATATTTAGGCGGAGTCCCTCTCCACGTTGGCTGCTAAGGACCTGCCCCTCCTCCTGCCCCTTCAGAACTGGCAGGAAGCCCACCTTCGCACTCCTGTCAGACCCGCCCTGACTTGCTGTGTGATGTAGAACAAGTGCCCAGCCCTCTCGGGGCCCCAGCCTTCTGATCTGTGTAACGGGGCTGGTGAGCAATGGCTGTTCTCCAGGAGCCCCCGCAAGAGGTCTGCTGTGTTGCCCTGTGTTCTGGCCTTGACCTGGGCGATTTGTGTTGGAGAAGCCACCAGACCTGGCTTCTGGCTGTCCACTGTGTTGGGGGAAACCTGGGGTGGGCCACACTCACAGGGCTGGTCTCGTTCCCAAAGAAGTGGATGGTGTCGAAGTTGTCCTGGTCCAGGCTATCCAGGCAGTAGCGCTTGTCCCAGCCCTCGGGGAAGACGTCAAAGCTGATCATGCCTCCTGTGGGCAGGGGTGGGGACTGTTATTCCCTGCTGGGAGGGGCAGACAAGGCTAACAGAAGGGCTGCTTGTTCATTCATTCATTCAACAACCCTTGGGGATTGGGACACGGGGCAGGAACAGGACACGGGACAGACTTAGGATCCTCAAGGAAGTTATGACACAGGTTGGAGAACAAACAAGACTACAAGACTACAAAGTGGGTGGGGGAATCTCATCCAGCCAGGGTGGTCAGGGGAGACCTCTGACGAGGTGGCAATGAGCTGGGACCTGAGGCACAGAACAAAGTACAGCCCCTGACGCAGGGAAGAAGATGAGTGTCCCAGCAAGGGAGGAGGCTGGGAGAGGCAGGGCGAGGACGGGCAGGCCCTGGGCATCACGTGGAGAGGGAGGAAGAGCCTAGGGAGGGCTTTGGGCAGAGGCACACCATGACTCCAGCTCCAGCCTCTCTGGCCACTGGGGAACGGGTGAGGTGGCAGAGAGGAGCCCGGCTGCGTCAGGTCAGTTGGAGGCTGGGATGAGCTGCTGGCAGTGGAGGTGTGAGCACCAGTGGGATTCCAGATGCAGGGCCCTGGGACTTCTAGGAGTTTGGACTTGGGAAGGGGCGGGGGAGAGCATTCAAGGGAGAGGCTCCGGTTTTTGGCCTGAGAAACTGGATGGGCATAGGGCATTTACCACTGAGGTGTGAGGTGGGGAAAACTGGGGGCCAGTAAACGCTGAGCCCCTTTCTGCATCAGGCTCAGCCACCCCCTCTGCCCTGAGTGGGGGAGGGGCTCCTAAAGCTACTGGGGGCCACAGCCTGGTCTTGCAAGGGGCGGAAGGTTCGAGGAGGGGCCCTGTACCAGGCCTCCCAAGCCCTCTGCAGGGTGGACGTACCTCGGGAGAACCTCAGCCCTTTGCCGGCAAACTCTGTTTTCAGGGCTTCCACGAACTTCTCCCGGATCTTCTCTTTCTGCAGAGGGGAGGGGGCGGATGGCAGCTCAGAGAACCTGCTGTGTGCCAGGCCCTGGCTGGGCACACAGTCCACGTGAGCGTGCTGAGCCTTCTAGGTGGGCTGAGAGTGTCCCAAGCTGTGAAGAAATGTTTCCACATGGCCGAGGCTGGCTGCACCTCCCGTCTCTGGAGAACAAGGCTGGTCACTGCACAGCCCCACGTGCAAGGCCAGCCTCGGCAGGGACTGGCACTGTGACCTCGAGCTGGTTACTCACTCTCTGGCCTCAGTGTCCTCATCTAAGGAAGGGAAGTACTCATCCCCACTTCAGCATTCTGGAAGACAAGCTGGGTCAAGCATTTACACCAGCTCTGGGCCGGGGCAGGGCACATGGATCAGGAAGGTTTATGCCCCTCCAGTGCCAGAAGGGGGCAAACAAGAGCCAAAAATACTTGAGAAGGTGGGGAGTTAGCGTGTGGCTCCCCAACCCCATGCCAGGCATGGTCCATGCGCCACCTCATCCAGTCCTCATGACAGGCCATGGGATGGGAACTGTTATTACCCCCACCTTACACATAAGCAAACTGAGGCACACGGTAATAAAGCTGTTTTTCCAGGTTACGAGGCAAATGGGTAGAGCTGGGACTGGGAACCTGGGTGGCCAGGAAGGGATCACCTCTCAGCACGTGTGTGTGGGAGAGTGGTTGTTTGCCAATGACCAGTTGCAACTACTCCAACAAAAAAAGTCCCCGGGGCTGTGCGCAGTGGCTCACGTCCCAGCACTTTGGGAGGCCAAGGTGGGCAGATCACTTGAGGCCGGAGTTTGAGACCAGCCTGAACATGGCAAAACCCTGTCCTTACTAAAAAATACAAAAATTAGGCCAGTGCGGTGGCTCACGCCTGTAATCCCAGCACTTTGGGAGGGTGAGGAGGGCCGATCACAAGGTTAAGAGATCAAGACCATCCTGGCTAGCGTGGCGAAACCCTGTCTCTACTAAAAGTACAAAAATTAGCTGGGTGTGGTGGCTCACACCTGTAGTCCCAGCCACTCGGGAGGCTGAGGCAGAAGAATTGCTTGAACCCAGGAGGCAGAGGTTGCAGTAAACCGAGATTGTCCCATAGCACTGGGTGACAGAGCAAGACTCTGTCTCCAAAAAAAAAAAAAAAAAAAAAAAGGGTATTTCTTTGCAAGGCGCAGTGGTTCACACCTATAATCCTGGTGCTTTGGGAGGCTGAGGCAGAAGGCCCACTTGAGGCTAGGAGTTCAAAACTGGCCTGGGAGACACAGTGAGATCCCATCCCTACAAAAAATTTTAAATTTTAAAAATCAGCCTGGCATAGAGGAATGCACCTGTGGTCCCAGCTACTCAGGAGGCTGAGGTGTGAGGATCGCTTGAGCCTGAGAGCTCAAGGCCGCAGTGAGCTAGGACTGGATCACTGCACTGCACTCCAGGCTGGGCAACAGAGTTGAGACCCTATCTCAAAAACAACAATAACGACAAAAAGTATGCCGTGTGCCAGGCATAGGAGATCCAGAGGAGAACAAGCCGCAGAAATCCCTGCCCTGATGGAGCTTACAGTTCTGGGACAGGGACAGACAGTAATTCGGGTTTTGAAAGTAGATGGGGCCGGGCGCGGTGGCTCAAGCCTGTAATCCCAGCACTTTGGGAGGCCGAGACGGGTGGATCACAAGGTCAGGAAATCAAGACCATCCTGGCTAACACGGTGAAACCCCGTCTCTACTAAAAAAAAAAAATACAAAAAACTAGCCGGGCGAGGTGGCGGGCGCCTATAGTCCCAGCTACACAGGAGGCTGAGGCAGGAGAATGGCGTAAACCCGGGAGGCGGAGCTTGCAGTGAGCTGAGATCCGGCCACTGCACTCCAGCCCGGGTGACAGAGCGAGACTCCGTCTCAAAAAAAAAAAAAAAAAAAAAAAAAAAAAAAAAAGAAAGTAGATGGTGGAAGTTGTCCAAGGCTGCTTGGGGAGAAATAAGGTAGGGGAAGGAGCAGGAAGTGCAGCAGTGGATGTGATACTCTGGGAGGCCCCACTGGGAAAAGGACAGGAAAGGTGATTTGAAGGAGAGGAGGAGGGACGAGCTGGGCCTGAGAGAAGTGTGCTTTGGCAGAGGCACAGCACTCTAGAATCAGCCAAGAGGCCATAGCTGGAGCAGAGGGCAGGGAGAGCCACCGAACAGGTCAGAGAATGATGGAACGACGTGGACGGACCAGCGTGGAAAGGTTTGGAAGGGTGGATCACTCCATCGCCGAGAGGGAGGGAGGCAGTGGGGAGAAAAGCAAAATGCACATCAAGGTTCAGCAGGGGCAGCACAGGCAGAGGTGAGAGGACCTTGGTGTGTTCCAGGAATAGAAAGTGGAACTTGAAGGGCACAGAGAGGAGACGCGGAGAGCCGGAGCCAGGCAGAGCCCTCAGGGCTTGGGGCACCATAGCAGGGGGCTAGAACATCATCCAGCTGGAAATGAGGAAGCAAGGAAGGATTGTAAGTGAGGGGGCAGGGCTGGGAGGTGAATGCGGCTGACACCTTTGAAAGGTTCTAATGGGCCGGGCACGGTTGCACACGCCTGTAATCTCAGCACTTTTGGAGGCCCAGGCAGGTGGATCACCTTAGGTCAGGAGTTCAAGACCAGCCTGGCCAACGTGGTAAAACCCTGTCTCTACTAAGAAAGTACAAAACTTAGCTAGGTGTGGTGGTGCACACCTGTAATCCCAGCTACTTGGGAGGCTGAGGCAGGAGAATCGCTTGAACACGGGAGGTGGGAGTTGCAGTGAGCTGAGATCATGCCACTGTACTCCAGCCTGGGTGACAGAATGAGACTCTTATCTCCCTCCCCGCCCCCCCAAAAAAAGAAAGAAAGAAAGGTTCTCAGTGGCATTGCCGGAAAGCAGGCTGGCAGGGTTATGCAGTGGGTAGAGAGGGACAGAGAGGAAAGTTGGGGCAACCTGGGGCGGGGGAAAGCGGTCATCTAGAGTGGGGTCTCAGTTCTGCAGATGAACAGATTTGACACTGACTCGAGAGGCTGATGAAATAGGAGCTGTTGGACCCGATGTGGGTGGGAAGGTGGAAATGATGTTCCCAGGTGTTGGCCTGGCTCAGTGGGTGGCTGCTGGTGCTGGTCACCTAGGAAGGGGGACCAGCAGCGTTGGAAAGATGCACGTGTGTCTACAACAATGGCACACGGTAGGTGCCTGAAAGGGTATCAGTTAAATCAGAACACATCCCCCCAGTCTATTTTACCGATGAGAAAATAAAGGCTCAGATAACTTGAGTGACTGAGGCCTTACAGGCCTAAGGTTGCATAGCTAGTGGTACCTTGTCCAGTTCGGAGAACTCGATCCGTTCCTCCAGGGTGCAGCTCCGGCCGATGGGCGAGATGTTCAGCATGCCATTCCGGAACTCAATGAAGGTTCCACTGGTGGTGAGGGAGGGCGGGAGCCAGAGAGAACCAGAACGGCCCTGAATTCAAATCTAGCCCCACCTGGGACCCCAGCCTCCTAGGACTCCAAAGGGGAAAATAATCCACACTCCCCGTAAAAAATCAGGGGCCCAGGTAGCTCCAGGCTCCCTCTGAGGGACCCACACTTCTCCTCCCTCAGGCCCCAGGTTCTGGAGACCAGGCTGGTGGGACCTCACCGCTTCTTGGGCAGCCTGAGCAGGGCCATGTAGCTGAGGCAGAAGTTGATCAAGTCCTGCAGCAGCTCCTCCCCCAGGTGGTTCTGGATGGTCTGGCCAAGGAACACAGGGCTCTGAGCGTGGCCTAGGCTGCCTGACCCTGAGACAGGCACAGTGTCTCTCCCCCAGCCCCGGACAGAAGGCACCCTTGGACTGCTCCACTATGGAAAAGCGGGGTGCCCCTGGCTAAGCCCTGGGGGACACTGACCTGCTTGGAGAGCAGTCGTCCGTGCTTATATTGCACTGTCCCGTTCTCAGCAAACACATAATCAAACTTCTCAATGACTTCGGGGTCACATAGAGGACAGGAGGAAGAAAGACTGTGACACCAGGTCTGTGATCCCATAGGCAAGTAAAGAGACAGGAAGCCCACACCCTTGGTTTCGTATTCAAAGGACATGTGTTCAATCTGAGGCTGCAACCTGCTTCTCTAGCCTTTCTCCTTCTGCAGTTTGGTTTTCTTCCAAAGAAGTCAGTCACACCTGTGGGCCTCTGCACACAGGCATCCATGCAGGTCCTTCTGTCAGGACCGCCCTTCCCTGGCTTCCCTGCCACTCATCCTCCAAGATCCAGCTTCCTCCTCTGGAAGCCATGCGGCACTCTCTGGCAGAGGGCATCATTTACACTCTGTGCTCCCCTGCCCCTCTGCAGATGAGTTTCCTTCTGCTCTACAGCTGCCATCGCACTGGGTTCTCAAGGCTGGCTGCGTGGGAGAGTTGGAGGTTTCAGCTCTGGCTGCCAGGAGAAGCAGCTGGAGTGGGTGGGAGGTGGGAGGCGCAGGGAGCACAGCTCAGAGGCTGTTGCGGGGTCTGGGTGGCACGTGGTTACCTAGACTATGAAGGCATGGTGGAGATGGAGACAGAGGGGACAGGGAGATATTTTGGGGTTTGCTGATGGAATAAACAAGAGGTGGGGAAAAGGAAAAATTCGAGGAAGTTTCTGGCTTGAGGAACTGGAGGCACCCACTTTGACTGGTCTGAGACCAGGAGCTCTGAGGTCCAATCAATTTTCTGGATAACTTCAGAGTCGTCCTCTGTTAAATGGGATGATCACGCCTACTCTAAAGTGTGATTGTGGGAATTAAATGCAATGGAATAACATTAACACATGATCATTTTTGACAAATGGTAGCCATCATTGGTTCTGCCCTTTTTTTTTTTTTGGAAGCAGAGCCTCATTCTGTCACCCAAGCTGGAGTGCAGTGGCCTGATCTTGGCTCACTGCAACCTCCACCACTCAGGTTCAAGCGATTCTCCTGCCTCAACCTCCCGAGTAGCTGGGATTGCAGGCACGTGCCACCATACCCAGCTAATTTTTTGTATTTTTAGTAGAGACGGGGTTTCACCATGTTGGGCACGCTGGTCTTGAACTCCTGATCTCAAGTAATCCACCTGCCTTGGCCTCCCAAAGTGCTGGGATTACAGGCGTAAGCCACCATGCCAGCCAGTTCAGCCCATTTTAAAGATGAGGAAATCAAGACTCAGCAGGCAGAAATGAGAATGTAAACTGCATAAGGGCAGGTTTTGCTTGCTTTGTCCCAGCTATTTCTCTAGGGCCTGGCACAATCCCTGGCAGTAGGAGGTGCTCAAGTGTTTGTCACATCAGTGAGGGAACTATCTGGCTGCTCTCTCTACTTCTGCCCCACAGAAGCAGGACCGGCTCTTTGAAGATGCCCAGGAATCTCTCAAACTCCCCACTCCCTCTACCCCCAGTCTCACTCTTACCTTCATCCCCGTCACCCAGCTGCTCAGCGATCTTAGAGTAGTCAGAGCCACCCACCACACCGATCTGCACTCTACTTCGCAGCTTCTGCAGGAAGGCGGCCACCTCAGGGTCAATTTTCTATGGGGGGAGAGGGGAAGCACAGCATTCTGGCTTTCAGCATGTCTGGGACCTCCACGTAGCCCTCACTTAGTGCTCAGAACCCAGGGAGCCCACGTTCTAACTGGATCTGAAGCAGTACGAAGCTTAGACACCAAAAATTAGACAGGTTGGGCACCATGGCTCAGGTCTGTAATCCCAACACTTTGTGAGGCCATGGCAGAAAGATTGCTTGACCCAGGAGTTTAGAGCCTAGGCAGCAAAGGAAGACATCGTCTCTATGAAAAAAAAAAAAAATTTTTTTTTTTGGAGACGAACTTTTGCTCTGTCGCCCAGGCTGGAGTGCAGTGGTGTGATCCTGGCTCACTGCAACCTCCATCTCCCATGTTCAAGTGATTCTTCTGCCCCAGCCTCCTGAGTAGCCAAGACTACAGTTGCCCAACACCACACCCAGCTAATTTTTGTAGTTTTAGTAAAGACGGGGTTTCACCATGTTGGCCAGGGTGGTCTCGAACTCCTGACCTCAAGTGATCTGCCCCCCTCGGCCTCCCAAAGTGCTGGGATTACAGGCATGAGCCAGTGCGCCTGGTCTTTTTTTTTTTTTTTTCTGTGGTGGAGTCTGGCTCTGTCACCCAGGCTGAAGTACAGTGGTGTGAACTCGGCTCACTGAAACCTCTGCCCAGGCTGGAATACAATGGCGCAATCTCAGCTCACTGCAACTTCTGCCTCCCGGGTTCAAGCGATTCTCCTGCCTCAGCCTCCTGAGTAACTGGGATTACAGGCGCCTGCCACCATGCGCAGCTAATTTTTTTTTTTTTTTAAATTTTTAGTGGAGGCCGGGAGCGGTGGCTCAAGCCTGTAATCCCAGCACTTTGGGAGGCCGAGACGGGCGGATCACGAGGTCAGGAGATCGAGACCATCCTGGCTAACACGGTGAAACCCCATCTCTACTAAAAAATGCAAAAAACTAGCCGGGCGAGGTGGCGGGTGCCTGTAGTCCCAGCTACTCGGGAGGCTGAGGCAGGAGAATGGCGTGAACCCGGGAGGCGGAGCTTGCAGTGAGCTGAGATCCGGCCACTGCACTCCAGCCTGGGCGGCAGAGCGAGACTCCGTCTCAAAAAAAAAAAAAAAAAAAAAAAAAAAAAATTTTTAGTGGAGACAGGGTTTTGCCATGTAGGCCAGGTTGGTCTTGAACTCCTGACATCAGGTGATCCACCCACCTGGGCCTCCCAAAGTGCTAGGATTACAGGCATGAACCACTGCGCCCAGTCCATGCCTGGCTAATTTTTAAAAATTTTCGGTCGGGCGCGGTGGCTCGTGCCTGTAATCCCAGCACTTTGGGAAGCCCAGGCGGGTGGATCACCTGAAGTCAGGAGTTCGAGATCAGCCCAGCCAACCTGGCAAAACCCTGTCTCTACAAAAGTTAAAAAATTAGCTGGGCGTGGTGGTAGGCGCTTGTAATCCCAGCTACTCAGGAGGCTGAGGCAGGAGAATCGCTTGAACCCGGGAGGTTGAGGTTGCAGTGAGCCTGGATCACGCCATCACATTCTAGCCTGGGGGACAAGAACAAGACTTTGTCTCCAAAAAAAAAAAAAAAAATTAGCCAGGCATGGTGGCACTCGCCTGTAGTCCCAGCTACTCCAGAAGCTGAGGCGGGACAATCACTTGAGCTCAGGAGTTCGAGGCTGCAGTGAGCTGTGATGGCGCCACTGCACTCCAGACTGGCTGACAAAGCGAGACCCTGTCTCTAACAACAACAACAAAATAGCATCACAATCAAGTTGATTCTTGAGGAGCCAAAGAACAACAACAACAAAAATAGCCCCACAAAACAATGTTTAATATTTGCTCTGGGCAAACAGATCCAGATAAAGGCCTGGAGGAAAGCCACACCACAGTAACCACATTACCTTGGGGAGGGGGGCCAGGCCTGGGATCCTGGTGTAGTCAGTGGGGACTTTACCCTTCTCTGTTAGGTTTTCATTCTTTACCAGGAGAGTGTGATCATGAATATGTGTACAATTAAAAATTAACTTTCAAAAGGCACTAAGCACAGAGGCTGGCCCGTAGACAAATTAATAGGCTGTTCTTATTCAGGTTGTTATGTTTGTGGAACAGAAGGTCAGAGGGAGGCGTCAGAACTGCGCCTAGGCCCTGCCACCTTTGTTCTAGTTCTTTTGTTTATTTATTTGTTTGTTTGAGATGGAGTTTCACTCTTGTTGCCCAGGCTGGAGTGCGATGGCACAATCTTGGCTCACTGCAACCTCTACCTCCTGGGTTCAATTGATTCTCCTGCCTCTGCCTCCTGAGTAGCTGGGACTATGGGCAGGCACATGCCACCACACCCAGCTATTTTTTTTTTTTTTTTGGAGACAGAGTCTCGCTCTGTCGCCCAGGCTGGAGTGCAATGGCACATTCTCGGTTCACTGCAACCTCTGTCTCTCTGGTTCAAGCGATTCTCCTGCCTCAGCCTCCCGAGCAGCTGGGATTACAGGTGCATGCCACCATGCCTAGCTAATTTTTTGTATTTTTAGTACAGACGGGGTTTCACCATATTGGTCAGGCTGGTCTTGAACTCCTGACATTGTGATCTGTCCACCTCGGCCTCCCAAAGTGCTGGGATTACAGGCATGAGTCACTGAACCCAACCTCATTTTTGTATTTTTAGTAGAGACAGAGTTTCACCATGTTAGCCAGGCTGGTTTCGAATTCCTGACCTCAGGTGATCCACCCACCTCGGCCTCCCAAAGTGCTGGGATTACAGGCATGAGCCACTGCACCCAGCCCACCTTCGCTCCAGTCCTGTCATCTTCCTCCAGTCCTGTCATCTTCCTCCCGGACCCACCCCTGCAGGAAGGCAGAGCGGGCTGATTCTTCCTTGAGTCCTCAGGGCCCGAGCCAGGGTAATTTCACCACAGAGGATGGGGAGGGGCATTTGGGACCTAAGAGAGGAGGCTAAGACCTGGGTTCCCATCAGCCACTGCCCAGTAAAGCCCATCCCACTGTTCCCCCATGCTAGGAGACCTGTCGGTTGGTCCTTGAGGCCCCCAGACTGGAGGGTGGGTTACCCACAGGTAACCCAGACTGGAGGGCACGAATGAAACCTGCTTACTGATGCATCCAGCTGGTGAGGGGGCTTTTGGGGACTCACTCACAATGAGACCCAGTGGGAGAAAAACTGAGCAGAGGTAAGAGGCTCAACACAGTGAGTCTTTAGAAGAAAACCACACTCTTACCCTCACTATGCCTCAGTGTCCTCACAGCAAACAGACTAGGCCTGAAGCCTCTCACCTACGGGTGGGTAGAGCCCATAAACGAATTTGAAAAGAAGCCCTCTCTGCTCCACGACTGGGGGTGGAAGGTAAGGTGGATGATAGGGCTTCAGAAACTAGACTCAGGCCCAGGCCTGCAAAGGTCGGGGTGGGAAGACTCTGAGACCCCCTGTCTCCTACCAGATGGTGACTGACACTTGGCTGCGTGCTTGTGTGCCTGGAACCCCGGTTCAGAAGCCAGCTCTGACCACTGGTGCGTTGTAGAGCTGAACTAGGGTGGGATCCCCAGCTCAGGAGGCTGGGGCCTCCGGGAGCCAGGCCCTAGGGGCATGTGAAAGCATCTGGGGACAGAGGGAGCTAGGCCCCTGATCGCAGCCTCTTCCCTCCAGTACTGGATCCTACCCCAACACTCCCAAGCAGAACACAGGCAGGGACGCTGCTGGGGCACTGACGTGGAGGGCCAGGTCCCCTCACTCCCGGTGGGTGGCCCCGGATGTCAGGGGGCCGGGTACTGCCGCATGCTACACTCGGTCCCGGCGTGTCCACGGTCACTCTGCTGCAGATCCCACACTCAGCCTCGGGGGTGTCCGCGTGACACTCCCGGCGGGAGCTTCCAAACTTCAGGGTCCTACCTGGCGAGCCGGCGTGAGGGTCCCGTCCACGTCAAACAGGCAGAGGACCCGCTCCTTCCTGCGGGCTCCCTGGGCGGTGACTGCCATGGCTGCAGCTGCGCGCGCGGGGCGGAGTCTGGAAGATGCAGCCACAGAAGCAGCGCAGGGATAAGATTCGACAGGGCGGGGCTTTAGGGGGCGGGGCCAGCAGACGCCCTGATTGCGCCGAAGGGGCGTGGTCTCGGCGGACCGAAGCGGGGGCGGGGCCTGAGTTGATTCTGATTGCTCCTGAAAGAGGCGGGCGAGGCATAGGGCGGAGCGCAGCCCTCCAGGTTCGATTGGATTCCTCCAAACAAGACGGAGGCGGGGCCTGAGCCTGGGCCCGGCAGGAAGTGAGAGAGTGAATCCGGAAGACAGGGGAGGGGCCAGAATTGGCGGGTTGATAGTGATTCCAACGGGCCGATTAAAGGGCTGGGTCGGGCGGGGCCTCTACCGTACTGTGCAGTGCCTGGTGGGCCAGGCGGGACTAAGAGAGCCGAGGTCGCTCTCCACTCTCACAAGACCTGTGGTCATCTCTTTGCCTTACAAATTTTGAGCTGTAGGAAATCTCCTGAGCCAGGCGCTGTGGCTCACGCCTGTAATCTCAGCAGTTTGGGAGGTAGAGGCGGGCGGATCACCTGAGGTCGGGAGTTCGAGACCAACCTGACCAACATGGAGAAACCCCGTCTCTACTAAATATACAAAATTAGCCGGGCGTGGTGGTGCATGCCTGTAATCCCAGCTACTCAGGAGGCTGAGGCAGGAGAATCGCTTGATTCCAAAGAAGCCAGAGGTTGCTTTGAGTGGGAAGCAGAGGTTGCTGTGAGCCAAGATCGCGCCATTGCACTCCAGCCTGGGCAACAACAGTGAAACTCTGCCTCAAAAAAAAGAAAGAAAAGAAAAGAAAAAGAAATCTCCTGAAGGCCTTTGTTCAGGCTTTGGACTTTGCCAAATTTCCTTCCCCAAGACCCAGATCTCAGGGTCCACCTCCTTGGAGACCTTCCCAGAGTCTTCCTTTTTTTTTTTTTTTTTTTTGAGACAGAGTCTCGCTCTGCCCAGGCTGGAGTGCAGTGGTGGGATCTCTGCTCACTGCAACTTCCACCTCCCAGGTTCAAGCGATTCTCATGCCTCAGCCTCCCGAGTAGCTGGGACTACAGGCGTGTGCCACCATGCCCAGCTAATTTTTGTATTTTTACTTATTTTTATTTTATTTTATTTTTTTTTGAGACAGGGCCTTATTTATTTATTTATTTATTTATTTATTTATTTTTGAGACTGGGTCTCACTCTGTTACCCAGGCTGGAGTGCAGTGGCGCGATCTCGGCTCACTGCAACCTCTGCCTCCCGGGTTCAAGCGATTCTCCTGCCTCAGCCTCCCGAGTAGCTGAAACTATAGATGTGCCACCACACCCGGCTAATTTTTTTTTTTTCTTCCTGAGATGGAGTTTCGCTCTTGTTGCCCAGGTTGGAGTGCAATGGTGCGATTTCAGCTTACCACAACCTCTGCCTCCCGAGTAGCTGGGATTACAGGCATGCACTACCACGCCCGGCTAATTTTGTATTTTTAGTAGAGATGGGGTTTCATCATGGTAGCCAGGCTGGTCTCCAACTCCTGACCTCAGGTGATCTGCCTGCCTCAGCCTCCCAAAGTGCTGGGAATGCAAGCGTGAGTTACCGTGCCCAACCAACCTTCCCAGATTATATTCACAAGTATTTAACCATTGCATTGACTTTGGGGTCAGTTCCAGGTTGTCTTCCCGGCTCCACCACTATGGGACCTTGGACAAGTCACTTCACCTCTCACAGGCTTTGTGTCTTCACCTATAAAATGGGATGAACACCACCTACTTTGTAGGGTTGTTTTTCACATGAAAATAAATAACAGGCCGGGTGCAGTGGCTCACGCCTGTAATCCCAACACTTTGGGAGGCTGGGATGGGCGGATCACCTGCAGTCAGGAGTTTGAGACCAGCCTGGCCAACATGGGGAAACCCCACCTGTACTAAAAATACAAAAATTAGCCGGGCATGGTGGCAGGCGCCTGCAATCCCAGCTACTTGGGAGGCTGAGGCGGGAGAATCGCTTGAATGTGGAAGGCGGTGGTTGCAGTAAGCCGAGATCATGCCACTGCACTCCAGCCTGGGAGACAGAGTGAGACTCCACCTCAAACAAACAAACAAACAAACTAAATAATAACTGTAGAGATGGATGCGGTGGCTCACACCTGTAATTCTAGTACTTTGGGAGGCCAAGGTGGGTGGATTGTTTGAGCCCAGGCAGTCAAGATCAGCGTGGGCAACATGGCAAAACCCTGTCTCTACTAAAAATACAAAAAATTAGCCGGGCGTGGTGGTGGGCACCTGTGGTCCCAGCTACGCAAGAGGCTGAGGTAGGAGAATCACCTGAGCCCAGGAAGTTGAGGCTGCAACGAACCAGATATTCCCACTGCACTCCAGCCTTGGTGACAGGAGTGAGACCCTGTCTCAAGAAAAAAAAAAAGGTGCGGATCATATAAGCCGGCAATTCAACTTTTAGAAAACAGGAAAAGAAGGCCAAGCGCAGTGGCTCACGCCTGTAATCCCAGCACTTTGGGAGGCCTAGATGGGCAGATCACGAGGTCAGGAGATCGAGACCATCTGGCTAACATGGTGAAATCCCGTCTCTACTAAAAATACAAAAAATTAGCCAGGCGTGGTGGCGGGCGCCTGTGGTCCCAGCTCCTTGGGAGGCTGAGGCAGGAGAATGGCGTGAACCCAGGAGGCAGAGCTTGCAGTGGGCCGAGATCCGGCTACTGCACTCCAGCATGGGCGACAGAGCAAGACTCCATCTCAAAAAAAAAAAAAAAAAAAAAAAAAAAAAGGCAAGAAAATAGAAAAAGGAAAAATACATGGAATTGTTTAAATGAACTAAGACCCATGTAGAAGATGAAATGCTATGAAGCCATGAAAATCTGCATTGTTTGTGTGCATGTGTGCGTGCGTGTGTGTGTGTGAGAATAGGGTCTATCTTATCCAGGCTACTCTCAAACTCCTGGCCTCAAATGGTCCTCACGACTCAGCCTCCCAAAGTGTTGGGATTACCGGTGTGACCCACCGCACCAGGCCCCCATACACGATTCTTGTTTTTCTGACTGGGTAGCTATGGTGTCCTGGAGAGATCACTGGAGTTGGAATCAGGAGAACTGCAGTTTGGTCCTGGCTAAGTATAAGGACTTGGACAGGTCACCTTTCCTCACTGGGCTTCAGTTTCTTTATATCTAATGAGGATATAAACCCCACCTGATAGAACTATGAAAGGTGAGATAGTAAGAACTGATGCTGGCCAGGCGCGGTGGCTCATGTCTGTAATCCCAGCACTTTGGCAGGCCAAGGCGGCGGACCACGAGGTCAGGAGTTCGAGACCAGCCTAACCAACATGGTGAAACCCCGTCTCTACTAAAAATACAAAAATTAGCCAGGCGTGGTGGTGCATGCCTGTAATCCCAGCTACTCAGGTGGCTGAGGCAGGAGAATCACTTGAACCCAGAGGTTGCAGTGAGCCAAGATCACACCACTGCACACTCCAGCCTGGGCGACAGAGTGAGACTCTGTGTCAAAAAAAAAAAAAAAAAAAAAAAAAAGAACTGATGCTTATTAATCCTCTACTATGGGCTGACCACTATACAGGACACTTGACCAGGTTATCTTCACTTTCCTGTTCCATGACTGAAGAATTCCTAGAAACAGGTTAAGTGCAAATTCCTGGGCCCCACCCCTGGTGCTTGGATCCAGAATGTCTGGAATGTGGCCCACTGGGCAGGAGGAGTTTTTGTCTCCTATGGACTGGATCCACCTTTCTAAAAACAAAGATAAGCACCCTTGGCCCCTTAACAAATGGGCTGCTTCTTACAAATCCCTTTCCTACAGTCTCTCCCTAAATTCTCATCACAACCCTTTCCACATGATGAGGCCACTGAAACTCAGAGAGGGAGAGTTATTTGCCCTGAGGTACAGACCCAGGAGGACCAGGTGGGGGGTACCTGTGGCTACCACTGTGTCCCTTTAAGAGGAAGGCTCATCCCTGGCAACTGGTGCTCAGATGGGGACCAGGGGAGGCCTTGGGGAGAGAAGAGCAGGACTGGTGCGAGGGAAGACTGGCCAGAAGGGTGACTTGAAGGGACCCAGAGGAAGCCAGGACTGAAAGTGGAGGGCCTGAGACCTGAGCCTGGCAAGAGTCTGCTATGAAGGTAAGACCCTGGGCTCTTCTGGGCCAGATGTGTGGCTGAAGTTTGGAGGTTAGTGACTTTCATGTTTGGTTTGGGTGTTTCACTTACTTTTCCCAACACATCTCTGAAGAGAGTACCCTTATACTCAATTTCCAGAGATAGGTACTGACATCAGAGAGGTGCAGTGGCTTCCCTAGGGTCACACAGGACCGTCAAGATTCCTCCTCAGTCCCGTCTTGCCAAAACCCAGGCTTTTCCCTGGCTCCTGGCTATTGGTAGGAGGCCATGTGTCAACATGTCTGAGTACTGGAGCTGTCCATGCTCTTTTTCTGTACCTGGTATGTGACTTGTTGTATATGGGTGCTCCAGGCCCAAGGGGCAGCCTCTGTGTAGTGGGGTTTACAGGCAGGCTGACAATTCCTGGAGCTCTCCTCCCACTAGTGACTTTGGGCAGGTCCGTCCCACTCCCTGAGGTTGTCGTTCATTTACAAATGGGGTCAACACCCTCCTAACGCTGTGTAGTTAAGAAGCCTAGGGGCAGCAGGGGAGGTGTGCTGTGTGCTGAGGTTGGGGGAGACTGTGGATTTTGTTTGCTTTAGATCTGTTGCCCAGACTGCAGTGCAGTGGCAGCATCTCACGATCTCCGCTCAATCCAACCTCTGCCTCCCGGGTTCAAGCGATTCTCCTGCTCCCGAGTAGCTCAGGTTACAGGTGCATACCACCACACCCAGCTGATTTTTGTATTTTTAGTAGAGATGGGGTTTTACCATGTTGGCCAGGCTGGTCTTGAACTCTTCACCTCAGGTGATCCGCCTGCCTCGGCCTCCCAAAGTGCCGGGATTACAGGTGTGAGCCACCTCGCCTAGCCGTTTTTTTTTTTTTTTTTTTTTTAAACTTTCACAATGCCTGCAGTGCTTACATCGTCTTCACAATAAACAAGTCCATAGAATCTAAACAAGCTGAAGGGCGCATGCTCAGATGGCTTTGTGGGAGGTGGAGGCTGTTGCTGGGTTGGCTCAGGCCCTCTGGAGCTCTCTCAGCCAAAGTCAATGGGAACAGATAGGGCCCAGGCCACAGCACTGTTCCACCTGGGGGTGGGGAACAGGAGCTGCAGCCTGGCAGCTGGGGTCAGTGGTCTCTGCAGGTCAGAGCTCAGCCCAGGACTGTAAGAACTTGGGCAAGTCTCTGTTCTGACCTCGCAAGCCAGGGGTGGAGAGCGGAGTCACACTGGGAGGGACTCAGAAAGGATCCAACACATAATTTGCATTCTCCAGATGGAGAAACTGAGGCCCAGAGAGGGGAAGGCCTTTGTTATGGTCTCAAAGTCTGGGGCTCACCCCATGACAGGCCCTCCCCTGGGAGGTACTGGGCTGGCTGGTGGGAGTGTGCTGGAGGCACCCATGGGAGCAAAAAGTGAGCTCTGGGAGGGGACAGGTCAGAGGACATGCTGGCACTGGACTTTAGCACTGAACAAGGGGTGGGGAAAGGAGATCCAGGTGGAGTAAAGGGTGAACCAAGGCCCGGAGGTGTGAAACCACCAGAAGTGGCAGGGACTGGGACTGGCACTTGCGCCAGGGTGTGGGGTAGGACCAGGGTGTTCAAGGACAAGATTGAGAAGGGCCTTGATAAATGAGGACAAGGAGCTTGGCTCTTACCCCATGGGCTTGTAGGGGGCCACGCAGGGGCTGAGGGGAGCTGGACAAGCTTACTGAGGTGGCCAAGGGTACCCAAGACCAGCCTGGTGTTGGGCGTTGGGCAGTGGGCTGGGCCTGGTGTGCAGGGCCACAGCGCCACCTGGTGTCCATCACTCTCACTGCAGCGTAACCTTGCCTGGCTCTCCAACCTGGGAACCAGTGGGGCAGCCTCGTCCCAGACACTCTCTGCCTTCTTCAAGAGCAGCCAGGCTCTGTGGTCAAGGGCTCACATTCAGTGGTGTGCCAGGCCCCCGCTAGGCTACTTGCCTGACCTCTCAGCTACAGCCTGTCTGGGCGTGAGGAGTCACAGACCCAGCCTAAAGCCAAGTTGAAACTAGAGTGAACACTTTTTGATGAGGTCAGACCCTCCTGATGGCTAGAGGAAGACTACAGAATTTGAAGTTATCAGACAAAGCCTTGAGCTGCACCAGCTGCAAGGTGAACTTGGGCAAGTGATATTCTCTCTGGGCCCTTCTCTCATCTTTATAAAACAGTGGTGAAATTCAGACATCCTTCCCTGTTATCACTTCTCATCCACGGGCTCACAACCATGCAAAGGAAACACATCCAGACCCCGCAGAGTTAAGCTCCAAGGGACCCAAAAGTCTGGGGTCACTTCATGTTGGACGCATGTGCAGACCTGATTCAGGCACCACACAAATGCAGCAGGCAGAAATGAATTTATTGCATTAGAAAAAACACCAAAGAAAACCAGCAAACATCTCCGTCCTAGACACAGTTATTAGTTTGACTCAAGGGCATAAAGAAAACCCAGATACTAGATTTACTTCTGGGAGGGGGTGATGGTCTCATCCCTCCTCCTTCCCTATCTCTTTAAACCAATGGACCTCTAGGGAGGTGTCCGATACACTGTGCGATACAAGTACGTGACTCATTTCCCACTCTGCTTGCCTGTTCACATCCAGGTGGAGTTAGCTGGCCACAATGAGAATGCTCCTGAGGTGCTGGGACAGACAGAAATGTGAGGATGGGGGTGGGCAGTTGAAGCCTGAGCCTGAGTTTACACAGTTAGTGACACTGGGGCTCCCATCAGGGGAGGGAGAGCTTGCCTTGACATGGAGCTCTGGGAAAACTGCTCACTGATCCCTCGATCTCTCCCCACAAACCCTAGGGCACAGGCAATGGCACAAATGGCTGCTAGTATAAAAGGGGGTGCTGTTCAAGGAAATGAGTGCCTCAAATTCTCTCAGGGGAGCTGCCCCTGGGCCTAAGGGTACCTGCTGGGAGAAGCAAACCAGCTGAAACTGGATCTAGGAGAGGAGAAAGAAAAAAAGGAGCTGTGATGCCCAGAACCCCCTGCATGGAGGGGAGACCCCAGGCAGAGGGGTCTGAAGCAGGAGCCTGCAAGGCAGAGCCGGGTAAGGCAAGCTGGAAAAGGGGACAACACTGGTGGGAAACAGAGCACTGGCCAAGACCAACCTGCTACCCTCCCAGAAGAAACCCAGCCTGAGAAATTCTTTCTCTTTGGGCCCAGTTCTGCCAGTAGATCACCATTATACAATAGTCCCTGCTGGTTTCTGCTCTAATTTATTATTTCCATGCACATTGGCAAATCAGTGGGTCTTGAGAAGAATTAAACTTTCACTCATTTGGCCTGTAATCTTCAAGTTTCCAAATGTCACTTGACATCCCAGCTGGTCATGCCCCTGGTCAGGTCGCAGGCAAACACTAAGGCAGAATGACATCTCCTCTAGCTGAGACTCTGATGATGCCAACTGCTATGGCTAATGGCAGATAGCAGCAGATGGGGCCAGAAGTGAGTAGCAGCTTTTTGGAGAGGAAAGGCCCCTGCTGCAGGCCAGACTTCCAGGAAGAAGCAACATAATTCAAGTCCGCGAGGTGGCAGGAAGTTGTGGCAGAAGGGGCCCAAGGATGTCAGAGCTGAGACTTGGGTACCTGGCAGCTCTGAGTCCCTTCTTCACACTCACTTTCCCAAAATCTAACTAATGGAGGTTCACATGAAGAGAGGGAATCTGAAAGTCTCTCTGGATTAGAGACTCCCAGACTGTTTCCTGCCTATAAACTGCTAGCAGCAAGTCATTAGGAAAATGCCCACTCATGCCCCAACCTGCTTTCCCTAAAGTCAGAATGACAACGGAAATAATCTGTGCCTTCAAAACACATTTAGGATAAGGGAAAGTCCCTATCAGAAATGATTCTAAATTTTCTTGCCACCTTGATTCCACATCATTTTATTTTTTTGAGATGGAGTCCCACTCTGTCACCCAGGCTGGAGTACACTGGTACAATTTCGGCTCACTGCAATCTCCGCCTCCTGGGTTCAAGGGATTCTCCTGCCTCAGCCTCCCGAGTAGCTGGGTCTACAGGTATGTGCCACGGCACCCAGCTAATTTTTGTATTTTTAGTAGAGACAGGGTTTCACCATGTTGGCCAGGCTGGTCTTGAACTCCTGACCTCAAGTGATCTGCCTGCCTCGGCCTCCCAAAGTGCTGGGATTACAGGCATGAGCCACTGTGCCCAGCCTCACATCATTATTCTTTCCATATCAAAGGTATTTTCCAGCCAGGTGCTGTGGCTCACCCCTGTAATCCCAGCACTTTGGGAGGCTGAGGGAAGTGGATTACCTGAGGTCAGGAGTTCCAGACCAGCCTGGCCAACATGGCGAAAGCTGTCTCTACTGAAAATACAAAAATTAGCCTGGCGTGGTGGCACGCACCTATAATCCCAGCTACTCGGGAGGCCGAGGCAGGAGAACCGCTTAAACCCGGGAGGTGGAGGTTGCAGTGAGCTGAGATCACGCCACTGCACTCCAGCCTGGGTGACAGAGCTCTCAAAAAATAATAATAATTAAAAAAAGGTATTTTCTTAGAGCAGGGAATCCCGTCCCTTGGTCCCCAGCTGAATACTGCATACTGGTCTGGATGGTGGTTACAGAGACTGCAAATAACCTACATCATTACTTGTAGAAAAAAGGCCTGGGTCTCTGCTGCTCCAGCCCAGACCTCATCAACTATGACACATCAGCTATGCTGAGGAAAAGCAGCCTCGGAGGCACCAAGGCAGGTTTCCCAAAATTGATGGCAGAGGATTGGCAATCCATCTAGGTGGAAGGAGGAATGGCTTTATCCTGTTTTCTCCAGCCTGATACTTGCTGTTACTCCCTTGATCCTGAGGCAATGGCTGCTCCAGCACTGGCCTTGCTTGTGGTAAGGGAGGGAAGGTGAGGAGGGTTGTGGCTGAAGAGTTCACTTAGGTTGGGTTAGTCATCCTGAAACTGGTCCCATGTGCACCAAATCCTTTGGTTCATTTAACACTAGAGTAACTGTTTCCGGGTCACGGATGTTCTAAAACTCACCTGGGTCCCACAGGTGGTGGCAACTTGGGTAGAGCGTGAGTGTTCTCTGGAAAGAGTTCTAGGTTGGGGCTCCCGCAAACTGTGACTCTTGCTTTCTGTTTAAACAAAGCCCCTCCCTTTCTCCAGTGTGGTGGACACTTAGGAAACAGCATCCGAAGTGAACTCACAGACAAGACAGCCTTAATAAATTAGTATAATACTATTAGAAGGGGTGGCATTTTGTTCTGTTTCTTAGCAGCATTGTCTACATGCGGCCTGACAGTCTCCTTCCCTGGGAAATTTAAAAAGCCGTCCCTTGGTTGTTAGCTCTGATGTAAAATTATAAAATAGAAATCTGGTAGGGTTTGTTTTGTTTAAAAAGGAAAAACCCTGGTGAGGCAGGGCGGTCCCAGGCAGTCCTGTTAGCTCTGGCCGTTGGGTCTGCCCACAGAGCTCCCTCCCGGAGGCTGGATCTGAATGGAGTCCAGGAGGGGCCGAAGTGCCTGTCCAAAGGGCCTGCAAGGAAACAGAGACACGAGAGGGGTGGGCTTTGGGATGTGGCCTGCTGTCACACACCCTGTGCTGCCTACGGGTAGGGAGGAGGAGTGGGCGCTGGTGGCAGCAGCAGCACCGCCAGAGAAGGAAGGAGCACCTCGTCACCTTACTTAAGTTTCCCACCTGCCTCACACTCAAGTGTTCTTGGAGGACATCTCCGAAATAGCCTGCTCTGTGTTTTTATCCCTGGGATTCCCTCCTCAGGGCCTCACCTCTAGAGCCTGGTTAGCTGTGGTTTGAACAGGCTGGCTACATACAGGGAACTAGAATTTTGCTTTATGTGCTTGTGTCTTTAATTCTCGTGAGCAAGGAAAATATCAAATTGAAGCAAGGAAACTGAGGCAAAAGAAGAAGGATATGAAAAAGAAGACAAAAGTTAGGGGTGAGGACAGCACACAGTTGGATTTTTTCAGGAACAGAGGTCTGCCAGGGAGTACAGGGAATATTCAGAAAAAAGGACAAATGCAAGGTTACCAGTATTGATGCCTTTCTTTCACCCTGAGACAGAGTCTTGCTCTGTAGCCCAGAGCTGGAGTGCAATAGTGTGATCTCGGCTCACTGCAACCTCTGCCTCCTGGGTTCAAGCAATTCTCCTGCCTCAGCCTCCCAAGTAGCTGGGATTACAGGTGTGTGCCACCACAACTGGCTAATTTTTTTATTTTTAGTAGAGATGGGGTTTCACCATGTTGGCCAGGCTGGTCTCGAACTCCTGACCTAGTGATCTGCCTGCCTCGGCCTCCCAAAATGCTAGGAATTAAGGTCTGAGCCACCGCGCCCAGCCATTAATGCCTTTCTAAAGGGCTTTTAGTTTGCTCTCACAGTAACAGATGGAAAAAAAACACTGCAAATACTGGAGTTTGGAGATTTTCCATGATTACGACAACCATAAATAAGGTTGCCCAAACACTTTTAAGTCACTGGCTTTTTCTTCAGTGGATACTGCTATTTTTGAAAACCATCTCCAAGTTCAAAGGAATGAAGTACTCCAAAGTATAGACAGATGCAACCTAGAAATATCAACCCTATTTCAGACAATTCCAGGAACTCCACCCATCAAATAATAACAGCAAGAACATTCTGGTTACTCCAGTTTGCTCAGGGCCCCATAACCTAGATCCCTCAGCAGAGCTGTGGGACTGCAAACTCATCGAATGATAGGAAGGCAGGGCCAGGGCTGGCGGACTGGGGCTCCTCACCAGCCTGCCACAGCAGCCTTGTTTCCTATGCAAGCTCTTCCTGGGAGGTTCTTCCTCAGGTATGAAAAACAGCCCACTTTGCTGGGCCTGCGAAACCTGCCAGGATCTCTGTTGAGTAAGGCCATAGTTCAGGAGAAACTGAGTCAGAATAAGCAAATAGACATGGTCCTGGAATGAGCAGAGGCTGCCTGAATGCAATCAATGGCAAGGGGATGGAGGAGGTGAGATGGCTATGGGGGTGTTGTGTCCTTTCGGGGTATACTGCCTGGATGATGGCCTGCAAGGCTCTTCCAAGGCTTGGGCCACATAAGGACAGAAGGGGCTGCAGAGTGTTCTTGAAGAAAACATCTGTTGAGGACTGACTGTGCTGTAATGCATGAGGGCAAGTAGAACATAGTCGTTGAGGGAGTCAAAGAGCTCATGGTGTAGTGGAAGACAGGCAAATCAACAGCTATAAAACAAGCTCCCCTACTATTTTTCTGACCCCCTCTCTGCTTGTCTAACATTGCATTTTAACTGGGTGCTTCTGGGGAGTGGTATGCCTTGAGCACAATGGGAAGGACAGACGCCAGAATTTTGTGCAAATACTGAAGCCAGTGTCAAGTGGGTTTCTAAGTTCTGTGGTTGCACTTAGGCCAGGGCAGAGCTGATCTAGCTCTGAGGGTGGAGGTAATACAGGTGCGCATCAGTGGGTGGAGAGAATGGCAGCTTTCTGTGTTAGAACCTGCCATCAGGGCAGGCTCATCTGGTTGGGAGGGCAGATGGGGACCAGAGGAAGGGCACTGACCGTGAATGGGGATTTTCAAGGTTGGCCAAAGCAGGGGCAGGGACAGAGGCCACACTTACGTGGAGAGAACTTCAGAGGGCAGGTCTGTGATGTAAGAAGGAATCTTCCGCCCAGTCAGGAACTGTGCCACTTCGTTGCTGAAGGTGTTACAGTTGTGTTCAAAGAGGTTGTAGGCCTCACCTCTGTACATTGAAAGGTTTGCAGAACATATATGAGAAACCAGCAAGCGTCTATGTGGAATAACTCAAGCTAGGCAGTGGAATGGTGAGCACAGTTCAATGTGAGGACTGCGATTTCCCCCCTCTCATCTGCCAGAAGCACTGCTTATTTGCCATTCTGGCCATTAATAACTGATTTTTAAGGGAAGGAGAAACTGAAAAGACATGGCTCCTCCACAGTTTCAGGAGAATCTTTACATTCACAAAAGCAGAGCTCTGGTGTTAGAGTTTACCCCCTTACTCAAATCGACTAAAGCCTCTTTAAGAGAAAATCTGCTTGTTTGTATCTCATCCCAACCCTTCTGCAAACCCTGTTTTTCCTTCTGCAAACTTGGCCAATACAGGTTGAGAATAGCGCTTGCTGATTTTAATCAGAAGGAATGAAAAGCCCTTATTTCCTCTAAAAATTTCAGCAGAAAGTATGCTTGAAGGAATATCTGTATCAGAACAACTTAGAGCTTTTTGTAGCATAACTGCCTTTTCTTCATGTTAATTTAGCAAAAAACTGGCCCAGGCCTTGTGCTGAGTGATAAGGATGATATGACATGACAGCTGCCTCCAGGGGTTATCTAGCTGGGGAGACAGACACAACTAACCACCACCCCTGTGTTCACTCACCGGAACAGGGACTCCCCCAGGGAGGACAGGTACTCCAGAAAGATTTCTTCTGTGACTTCTGTACTCCCCACGTCAACCACAGAGTCTGGGGGCCCAAGCAATGTCCCCCCCTAAAAAAGCCAACCCAAAGAAAGTCATTAAATTACCATCTCCACTGAATGTTTTAATGTGGCTTCCCACAGTAGACCACGAACACTGTTCTGACTTCACTTTTTTTTTTTTTTTTGAGACAGAGTTTCTCCGGTCACCCAGGCTGGAGTGCAATCTCAGCTCACTGCAACCCCCGCCTCCTGGGTTCAAGTGATTCTCCTGCCTCAGCCTCCCAAGTAGCTGAGATTACAGGTGCCTGCCAACATGCCCAGCTAATTTTTAGTATTCTTAGTAGAGATGGGGTTTCACCATGTTGGTCAGGCTGGTCTCGAACTCCTGACCTTAAGTGATCCACCCACCTAGGCCTCTCAAAGTGCTGAGATTACAGGTGTGAGCTACCGCCCCTGGCCTGACTTCATATTTAACTTGCAGAGCACCCTGGGCAGATGAAGAATGCTATTAGCTATTTGTATCAGGGATGCAATGGCTTAGAAGCATGGGTGTCCAATCTTTTGGCTTCCCTGAGGTACACTGGAAGAAGAATTATCTTGGGCCACACACAAAATACACTAACACTAATGACAGCTGATGAGCTTAAAAAAAAAAAAAAAAAAAAAAAAAAAAGGCTGGGCGTGGTGGCTCATGCCTGTAATCCCAGCACTTTGGGAGGCTGAGGCAGGCAGATCATGAGGTCAGGAGATCGAGACCATCCTGGTTGACACAGTGAAACCCCGTCTCTACTAAAAGCATAAAAGATTAGCCAGGCATGGTGGTGGGCGCCTGTAGTCCCAGCTACTCGGGAGGCTGAGGCAGGAGAATGGTGTGAAGCCGGGAGATGGAGGTAGCAGTGAGCCGAGATCGTGCCACTGCACTCCAGCCTGGACAACAGAGCAAAACTCCGCCTCAAAACAAAAACAAAACCAAAACAAAAAACAAAGAAAAAACCCTCATGTTTTAAGAAACTTTACAAATTCATGTCGGACCACATTCAAAGCTGTCCTGGGCCACATGTGGCCCACAGGCTACAAGTTGGACAAGCCTGGCTTAGAGCTTTCTGGTGACTTTTCATTGCTATGTGCTAGCAGCATGGAAGAAGTCAGACTTCTTGTTTCTGGGGGGGCCCTGGGAAGCTGATTCTCTTGCAGCTCTGACTCCTGATGCTGTCCACTTATTTAGCTGAGAAAAAGAGAGAAACCCAGAATGTGAAGTCTACTTTTGTTCCCAGTATGTCTCATCATGAGGACAGAACAGGACAATAGAAATGGCTCACACTTCATAGGCCACCTTTCCATGCCTATTTGCATAAAGTATGCAGCCAGTTTTTCTTATGACATACTTGATATCTCATGTAACACTGGAAAGATGAGAAGGACAGTGAGAAATCTGGCAGGCTGGCAGATATTTCCATAATTCAATTCTTTTTGGATCTGTGAGCCTAATCCAATGATGGTGATGGGGCAAGAGAGTTAATGGCTCCTGAAAGGCCTACAGAGAACCCTCAGCCATGTGGTTAACAGTCTGCCAGAGAAGACTGAAGGAGAGAGTGAGGTTGAGTGGGGAAACCAGCCACTGTGGAAGCAAGGGGATTAGCAGGGAGAAGAAATCTGGGAAGGGATAACACTCCAGAATAGAGCTCCCTGAAAAGATCTTTCATTCATAGCTACTGAGCACCTCCTACATAGCTGACATTGTTCTGGGCACTGAGGAAAGCATGGTGAGGAAGATAACTATGGTAGGCAGAGAACAATTCTCTCAGAGTTGTAAGAGACTAAAAGGTCACTCTGACCCTCTTATTCACTCATATAACAAATATGAATTGAGAACTTATTGTGAGTCAGGCCTCATGCTGGGCACTGGGGCTGTGGTGTGGACAACATAGATGAGATTCTTGCCCTTAAGAAGCTTAGTCTAGCAGGGAAGGGAGATTGAAAAATCCCATAACCAGTATATAATTATGAGCTGCAATTAAGAGCATGCTGGAAAAGTACAGAATGCCAGCGGTACATATGACAGGAGACCTTCCTGGCCTGAGGGGTCGGGGAAAACTTGCCTGAGAAAGTGACACAACTCAAATCTGAAGGATGGAGAGGTGTAACCAGGTGAAGGATTAAGAAGGTGTACTGATGTCAGAGTGCAGGTTTCAATGTCTAAGGTGTGTTCAAAGAATGAGAAGAGAGTGAAGGTTGGGAGGGAACAACCTGAAAGAGGCTGCCAGAGACAGAGTCAGAGACCAGATCAGGTAGGTCCTGGGAGGCCACGCTGAGCTTTCTGGCTTTTATTCCAAAAGCAATGGGAGAATTCTGGCTTATGCAGGGGATTGCTTGAGTCCAGGAGTTTGAGATCAGTCTGGGCAACATAGGAAGATCCTATCTCTACAAAAAATAGAAAAAAATAGCAGGGCGTGGTGGTGCTGAGTCCTAGCTACTTGGGAGGCTGAGGTGGGAGGATTCATTGAGCCTGGGAGGTGGAAGCTGCAGGAAGCAAGATTGCGCCACTGCATTTCCAGCCTGGATGACAGAGCAAGATCCTGTTTCAAAAAAAAAAAAAATCCTTCCTGCAGGATATAGCAAAAACAAACAACAACAACCACCACCACACAAACAAACACACAACCAAAATGAATGGCTGCTTGGCCACTGCTTCAGCACCTACTGTGACAACACTTGGATAACTGAAAGAAATTTTTGGAAAAGGCCAGGTGCTGTGGCTCACACCTGTAATCCCAGCACTTTGGGAGGCCAAGGCGGGTGAATCACGAGGTCAGGAGTTTGAGATCAGCCCAGCGAACATGCTGAAACACCGTATCTACTAAAATATACAAAAAATTAGCTGGGTGTAGTGAAGGGCGCCTGTAATCCCAGCTACTTGGGAGGCTGAGGCAGGAGAATGGCGTGAACCCAGGAGGCGGAGCTTGCAGTGAGCCGAGATGGCGCCATGCACTCCAGTTTGGGCGACAGAGCGAGACTCCGTCTCAAAAAAAAAAAGAAATGTTTGGAAAAGGGTGTGGGCTTTAGTGTCATAATCCTAGGTTCTAGGACTGGTGTCACTTATTGGCTGTAAGTTTGGGCAACTCTTGATGCTTCTCAGAGCCCTCATCATTCAGCTTAACATCAGTTGTGCTCCTAGGATGAGCCGGGCACTGTGCAGGGGATGGAGATGGAAGGCCTCAGCTCACTTCCACAGTTCCCTGCAGAGAACCAGAAACGGCTCATTTCACCATAACACGCTCTCTGTGAGACAGAAGGACCCACACGTGCCATGGGAACAGAGAGGAGGGGAATTGGCTGGGGTGTCTGGGAAAGGTTTTCTTGAGCTGAGTCTTCAGGTGGCTTCAAGGAACAATGCCAGAGGTCCACAGTAGAAGCAAAGCTCCTGGTCTACAGGCGCCCCCAGGAACCTGAGACTGCAGGACAGAATGTAGGGGAAGACACTTACCGGGGGGCAGCTGGAGATACCACCACTGCCGAAGAAGAACTCATCCTTGTGCACAACTATGGATGTGTGCCTGTCACATAGAGAGAGACACAGTGAGCCAGAAAACTTAAACTTTGAGAAAAAGCAAACACCATAATGCAATGAGAATAATTTCTGCCCAAGGATAGGACTGTGGGGACCAGTCTTATAAAACCAGTCTTATAAAACCAACAAACCAAAGGTATGAATATGATAAATACCACAGATCAGGGGTTCTCCATCTTGGCACTATTGACATTTGAGGCTGGATAGTTCTTTGTTGTGCAGGGTTGTCCTGTGCATTCTAGGCTGTTCAGCATCCCTGCCTCTATCCACAAGATGCCAGTAGCATCCTCCTCCCTGTGTGACAACCAAAAATATCTCTGGACATGGCCAAATGTCCCAGGGTGAGAGAGCAAAAGAACTCGTGATGGAGAAGCACTGCTTTAGGGCTTGAAGATTTATAGCATGGAGAACTAGGTTTCATGCTGGAAGCCACAGACTAAAACCTGAAATGCATAGAGTGCTGCCTTATTTCAAAACTAGTCAAAGTAAGGAGACCCACCCAACTTACCAGATGCCTTCCAGTTGTTTCCCTGTGGAGAGAAGAAGAGATTTAGCCACTTGGGACTAGACTAAGTGGCCCCTCAGCCTCGGTAAATTCACTGTGTCACTCAAACCCAGGGTAACCTGTCATAAACCTCTTGAAGGACTTTCTAGGAATGCAACTCCCCTCCAGTAAGGTCTTTAGGTTGTGACAGAGTATGCTCTGTTAAGTAAGCTGAAAAGTACGAGAGTCTTTTATCAGAATGCAAGATTAAAAACACTGGTATAAAGGTACCCCAGTTTTATGTCTGCTATTCTTTCCTCTTTGGGGTCAATTCAGCTATGCCTTTTTAACTTCTCTGTCTCACGTACAGTAAGACTATATTAATACAATGAATGTTATTACTCATTTCTTCATTGACGCGAAATCCTTCAGAAACTGATAGGACAAAACTTTGCAAATGCTATCCATTTAAATAGTTAAGGCACTGTTATTTACCTCTATGTGCCAGAAACAATGTTAGGTGTGGAAATGCAAATAGGAACATATCACTTTCCTGCCTTTGAGAAGCTCAAAGTCAAATGGACTGAGATACACAATTAACTAAAACACAATGTTAATATGCTGTATCATAGTGGTAAAAATAAGGTGCTAAATATAATAAACTACTTTTGTGAGCTTCCATTACCAATGACAACTAAGGGCAGGGATGGACATTTCTGTGGGAGAGAACAAGACGTGAACATGCATGGCTGTGAAGTCTAAAGCCTGCAGGGCAGAGTGAAGAAAGGGTGCAGTGATGGTGCTAGCGGGAGGAGCGGCCAACAGGATGGCCAGCAAAGTGGGCAGGCCTGGACTCAAAGAGGCTGTGAGGCTGGAGAGTGCCTTGATCAGATCCATGTTCAGAAAAGATAACTGTAGTTGTGGGATAGCAGATGAATTGGAGGGAAGAGAGCAGAGTAAGCAAACCAGGGTAAGGAGGTCATCGCAAGAGTCCATGGGAGATACTCTACAGCAGTGCTCAGGAGGCAGAGGAAGGGCAGTGAAAGATGCGGAGCGCCAGCAAACATGACTCACTCACCCCTGCTTATCACTTCACGTGGCGACATGGCGGATTACTGATTGCTAACTGCTACCTTCACTGTTTGCCCTGTGACTTTCTTTTTTTTAGAGACAGAGTCTCTCTGTCGCTCAGGCTGGAGTGAAGTGACGTGATCTCGGCTCACTGCAACCTCTGCCTCCCGGATTCAAGTGATTCTCATGCCTCAGCCTCCCAAGTAGCTGGGATTACAGGCATGAACCACTAAGCCCAGCTAATTTTTGTATTTTTAGTAGAGACAGGATTTTGCCATGTTGGCCAGGCTGGTCTCGAACTCCTCGCCTCAAGTGACCCACCTGCCTCGGCCTCCCAAAGTGCTAGGATTACAGGCGTGAGCCACCACATGCTTGGCATACCATCCTCAGAGATAGTTAAGGGGACCATATGGATTCAGATCCTGGGTTTTCCACTTCCTAGTGGTGGATCTTGGGCAAGTTTACCTAGCGTGTTTAAGTCTGTTTCTCCGATTCGGAGTTGCTGTGACTGGTAATAATAATGCATAGAAAGCTTCACAGTATATGATATACAGATGTTTGATAAATGGAGGTTCTTATTAGGTACGATGACCTCCTTGGGGAAAAGGGTAAAGACTTCCACAAGATAAAAGTAAGTTCTACTTCAGACATGGCACGGTGGCCCACCCCTGTAATCCCAGCACTTTGGGAGGCCAAGGCAGGCGGATCACTTGAAGCCAGGAGTTTGAGACCAGCCTGGCCAACAGAGAAACCCTGTCTTTACCAAAAAAAAAAAAAAAAAACTCACTGGGTGTGGTGGCATGAACCTGTAGTCCCAGATACTCAGGAGGCTGAGGCACGAGAATCGCTTGAACTTGGGAGGCAGAGGTTGCAGTGAACTGAGATTGCGCCACTGTACTCCAGCCTGGGCAACAGAGTGAGACCCTATCTCACATAAAATAAAAAATAGGCCCGGTGTGGTGGCTCACGCCTGTAATCCCAGTACTTTGGGAGGCCGAGGAGGGCGGATCATCTGAGGTCATGAGTTTGAGACCAGCATGGTCAACAACCCTGTTTCTATGAAAAATACAAAATTAGCCGGGCATGGTAGTGCATGCCTGTAGTCCCAGCTACTCAGGAAGCTGAGGCAGGAGAATCGCCTAAACCGAGAGGGCAGAGGTTGCAGTGAGCCGAGATTGCAGTGAGCCGAGATTGTGCCACTGCACTCCAGCCTGGGCTACAAGAGCGAAACTCTGTCTCAAAAAAAAAAAAAAAAGAGTAGGTTAAGGGAGTTTCCGGGATGGTCAGGGTGGGCCTCTTTGAGAACGCGACATTTGAGTGAAGTTTTTTTTTTTTTTTTGGAGACAGGGTCTTGCTGTGTTACTCAGGCTGGAGTACAGTAGCGTGATCAGAGCTCACTGCAGCCTTGACCTCCCAGGCTCAAGTGATCCTCCCACTTTAGCTTCTCAGTTGCTGAGACTATATGTGTACCACCCAGGCCTAGCTAATTTTTTTTTTTTTTTGAGACGGGGTCTCCCTACATTGTCAAGCCTGGACTTGAACTCCTTGGCTCAAGAGATCCTCCCACCTCCAGGTGTGAGCCACCACGCCCAGCTTTGAGCCAAGATTTAAAAGAGACAAGAGAAAGAGGGATGCAGGGGCAACGACATGCCAGGTTTATCTGAAGGCCTGTAAGGATGCCAGTGAAGCTAGAATGGGTGAGGAGGGGAAGTAGAAGATGACCAGAGGTAATGGAGGACCAGATCACAGAGAACACTGCAGAGGCTGAGAACACTAAGCCTGAGTTGTCCAATATGGTAGCCACTGACCACATGTGGCTATTTAAATTAAATAAATGCACAAATTCAGTCCCTCGGTTCCACTAACCACATTTTACGTATTCAATAGCCACATGTGACTAGTGGTTACTTATTGGACAGTGCAGATCTAGAACATTTCCATCACTGCAGAAAGTTCTATCGGATGCACTGTTTAAACTATAGTTTCCTATTCTGTAAAAAAAGCATAACAACAGTGCCTGCCTCATAACATTTCCAGGATTAAAAGAGACGATACATGACACATGCCTAGCACAGGGTCTGGGACATAATACATGCCCAATAAAGGCCAACTCATTTCTTCTAGGGTTTGTAACTTGAAAATTTTATAGCTGTTCTCATAGTACCTTGGTATTGAAACTATTCATGTGTCCTTCTCCCCAGTTAGACCACAGTTGCCTCAATAACCAGGACAGTTTTCTTATGCATCTTTGTAACTCCAGCACCTAGCAAAGGACCTGGACCTGAGATGTGACATGAACATCTGTTGAGATGAGCTGTTCTGTTTAGTTAGCTTTGTTGGTTGACACACAGTGCTATTGAGGACAAAGTTCCTAACCCCAATCTGGGCTGCCTGGCTTGTTATTGAAATGACTCAGCCACCCTGGCACACTGCACTCCCGGTCTACTGCTGTCCTCTCAGATGCACATGCTCACTGACCCAGGAGTACAGCTGGCAGGTAGGGATGCATCATCAGCTCAAACCCATTCCTGCTCAACAGAGTTTTGGAGAGGGGCCTCAGTTATTTCACACCTGAAAAACAACTCAAAAGTTGCATGATACAAACCCTACTTTATTCTCCTTTATATCCTTTGTATCATCACTAAATTTGCCTGTAAGCTACACACCACACTTCCTATTCAACTGTATCAAGGTACACTTAGGATCTCATCCATTCAGAGAGTGGAGATAGGGATTATAGAAAAAAGATTTCCTTATTTATTCATTCATTCTTTTTTTTTTTTTTTTGAGACGGAGTCTCGCTCTGTTGCCCAGGCTGGGGTGCTGCAGTGCAACCATGGCTCACTACAACTCCTGCCTCCAGGGTTCAAGCAATTCTCCTGCCTCAGCCTCCTGAGTAGCTGGGATTACAGGAACGCACCACCATGCCTGGATAATTTTTTGTATTCTTAGTAGAGACGGGGTTTCTCCATGCTGGCCAAACTGGTCTCAAACTCCCAACCTTGTGATCCACCCGCCTCGGCCTTCCAAAGTGCAGGGATTACAGGTGTGAACCACTGCACCCAACCTATTCATTCTTTCACTTATTCATCTACCAAACACTTGGTGCCAACAATAACATTAAAAATGAATTGAGTGAATTTATATCCTTTCTTTTTTTCTTTTGAGACAGAGTCTTGCTCTGTTTCCCAGGCTGGAGTGCAATGGTGCCATTTTGGCTCACTGCAACCTCCACCTCCCAGTTCAAGCAATTCTCCTGCCTCAGCCTCCCAAGTAGCTGGGATTACAGGTGTGCGCCACCATGCCTGGCTAATTTTTGTATTTTTAGTATAGACAGGGTTTCACTATGTTGGCTAGGCTGATCTTGAACTCCTGACCTCAAGTAATTTGCCCGCCTCGGCCTCCCAAAGTGCTGGGATTACAGGCGTGAGCTACTGCTGCACCCGGTCTACATCCTTTTTTTTTTTTTTCCTTTTGAGACGGAGTCTCACTCTGTCACCCAGGCTGAAGTGCAGTGGCGTGGTCTTGGGTCACTGCAACCTCCAACCTCTGAGTTCAAGTGATTCTCCTGCCTCAGCCTCCCAAGTAGCTGGAATTACAGGCACCTGTCACCACGCCCAGTTAATTTTTGTATTTTTAGTAGAGATGGGGTTTCACCACGTTGGCCAGGCTGGTCTTGAACTCCTGACCTCATGATCCACCTGCCTCGGGCTCCCAAAGTGTTGGGATTACAGGTGTGAGCCACTGTGACCGGCTACATCCTTTCTTAAAGTATTTCATAGTTATACTTGTTTTCTCTCTCTCTCTCTCTTTTTTTTATTTTTTTCTTTTGAGACGGAGTTTCCCTCCGTCGCCCAGGCTGGAGTGCAGTGGCCAGATCTCAGCTCACTGCAAGCTCCGCCTCCTGGGTTTACAACATTCTCCTGCCTCAGCCTCGAGAATAGCTGGGACTACAGGTGCCCGCCACATTGCTCGGCTTTTTTTTTTTTTTGAGTCAGGGTCTCACTGTATTGCTTAGGCTGGTTTTTAACTCCTGGGCTCAAGGATCCTCTTGCCTTGGCCTCCAAAGTGCTAGGCTCAGCCAATTATCCTTATTCTCATAACATCTTTAGGGGGTAAAGTAGAGCAAACATTTATTAACAGCATTTTACAAACAGGTAAATAAAGATGCACAGTTTGTCCAGCAGAAAAACAGAACAAAGCAAGATATGAAGATAAGCTTATTGGAGAATTTTGGGTAGAAGTGAAAGGTTTGCTGCTTTGCAGCCTACTCTTGCAAGGAAAAGGATGAGGGCCATGGTCCTGACATGATGCCAGGCATTGGAAAGTGAGACTGGATTGATACATGTATCTTTTCTTTTTAGAGACAGAGTCTTGCTCTGTCACCCAGGCTGGAGTGCAGTGGCGTGATCTCGGCTCACTGCAACCTCTGCCTCCTGGGGTCAAACAATTCTGGTGCCTCAGCCTCCTGAGTAGCTGGGATTACAGGCGCATGCCACCACACCTGGCTAATTTTTGTATTTTTAGTAGAGATGAGGTTTCACCATGTTGGCCAGGCTGGTCTCGAACTGGCCTCAAGTGATCTGCCCGCCTTGGCCTCCCAAAGTGCTGGGATTACAGGTGTGAACCACCACACCCGGTCTGGATTAATTTTAATGGTTTTTTAGTGGTAGTTTGAGATTGAATTAGAATACAAGGCCATTTTGGGACATGAATTAGGCTCTGGATATTTGCATACTGTAGAAATAGATTATTTTCCCACTAAGATTTCCTCAGCAAACTGGAGCATGGTGGGTCAGATACTTCATGTCTCCAAGCTTGTTGGTAAATCTAATGCATTCACTTTGTGGCCTATGAAGTATGAACATGGAAAACAAATGGAAGACATGGCTATCAGCCCTGTTTTTCAACATGAATAAGTCAGCCTTCTACTGATCATAAAAGTAAAGGAGAAAACACTCTATCCACCTCCTCATTGATTAAGATGGATGGAGTTGTGCAAACAGACATACAGGCTGGTTATAGATTTAAGCGGTCAGCATCTGTTATACTACCAGTGCTAAATAAATGTCTATTAATAAGCATAAACTGGATGATGGTGATGGGGTGCCAGGCTCAGGGGCCTCTATACAGGTAGCATTTTGTCTCAGATGGCAGGTAAAGAAATGCATTAGCTCATTGGTATAAATCAAATGTAGCCCCAGCTTACCTCACGATTCTTCCCCATGGTGATAAAGTGCTTTTAATTGGCAGTTTACCGGCAATATGAAAGGCTTAATGTAAAGTTTTTTTTTTTTTGAGACGAGTTTCACTATTGTTGCCCAGGCTGCAGTGCAATGGCACAATCTTGGCTCACTGCAACCTCCGCCTCCTGGGTTCAAGCAATTCTCCTGCCTCAGCCTCCCGAGTATCTGGGATTACAGGCTTGCGCCACCATACCCGGCCAATTTTGTATTTTTAGTAGAGACGGGGTTTTTTCATGTTGGTCAGGCTGGTCTCGAATGCCCAGCCTCAGGTGATCCGCTTGCCTCGGCCTCCCAAAGTGCTGGGATTACAGGCATGAGCCAATGCACCCAGCCTGTGTAAAGTTAAAAAAAAAAATCAGCTATTCTTTCTGGGACCACGGGATAAACATTAAATCTATGTGGGAAAAGGTAAAAGAAAACATTTGTATAATATAAGTGGGCCTTTATAGCCCATACTGTAAAAAATGCCTATTGGCAGGGGGGTTTATTCCTCCTTTGGCCAGAGAAAGGTTATCACAAAATCCAAATGTGATGCATTGTTAAAAACTAAAAGAGTGTTTTAATCTGCAAAAAAGGTAAATTTAGGCTGGGCATGGTGGCTCATGCCTGTAATCTCAGCCCTTTGGGAGGCTGAGGTGGGTGGGATTGCTTGAGCCCATGAGTTCAAGACCAGCCTAGGGAACATAGTGAGACCCCCATCTCTACAAAAAAATACAAAATTGAGCCAGGCATGGTAGCCTGTGCCTGTAGTCCCAGCTACTTGGGAGGCTGAGATGGGAGGATCGCTTGAGCCTGGAAAGTAGCAGGAGATGGAGGCTGCAGTGAGTCTTGATGGAGCCAGTGCACTCCAGCATGGGTTACAGAGCACCACCTTGTCTCCAAAAAAACAAGCAGCAGCAGCAGCTCATGCCTGTAATCCCAACACTTTGGGAGGCCAAGGTGAGAGAATCACTTGAGGCCAGGAGTTTAAGACCAGCTTGGGCAAAATAATGGAACCCTGTCCCTACCAAAAAAAAAAAAAAGCTCAGTATGGTGGCTCATGCCTGTAATCCCAGCACTTTGGGAGGCTGCGGCAGGAGGACAGCTTAAGTCTAGGAGTTTGAGACCAGCCTGGGCAATATAGCAAGACCTCATCTCTATTAAATGAAGCTAAAAAAATCAGTCAGGCATGGTGGCATATGCCTGTCATCCCAGCTACTCAGAAGGCTTACCAGGGAGGATAGCTTGAATCCCAGGAATTCGAGGTTATAATGAACTATGATTGTGCCAAAAAAAAAAAAAAAAAAAAAAGAAAGAAAGAAAGAAAGAAAGAAAAAGAAGGAAAGAAAGAAAATTTAGGCCCAGTGCAGTGGTTCACGCTTGTAATGCCAGCACTTTGGGAGGCCAAGGCAGGCGGATCACAAGGTCAGGAGATCGAGACCATCCTGCTGACACAGTGAAACCCTGTCTCTACTAAAAATTAAAAAATTAGCCAGGTGTGGTGGTGGGCGCCTGTAGTCCCAGCTACTTGGGAGGCTGAGGCAGGAGAATGGCGTGAACCCGGGAGGCGGAGCTTGCAGTGAGCTGAGATCGCACCACTGCACTCCAGCCTGGGCGACAGAGCGAGACTATGTCTCAAAAGAAAAAAAAAAGAAAATTTATAAAAGCAGAATCACGCAGGGCCTTGTAAGCCATATTCCTTTCCATTTTGCCTTAAAGAAATGGCATGATTATTAAATTAATTCATTAGATGAGTATAAAACAGTTCACACAGTGAATAATAAAAATCTAAAACAAAGCACAATAGATGGCATTAAAACATAAAAAACCTCTCTCAGATTTGAATAAATTTTACTTAATCTTCAAGCTTAAGTTCAAGTCTCAATCATTTCTATAATCAATACTTACTGAACACCTGCTCCAACAGGCCACTGGGGACATAAAGGAAGGGGACAGAGTCCTTGACCTCCAGGAGCTTCAGGCTCTTGCCGAAGCCTTTCTGACATTCCCAGCTCACCATGGCCTCTCTTATTTCAAGGCCTAACATAGTTGCTGCACCACTCACTCACTTTGGCACCTAATCATAATCTGTTTTATATTGTTATCAAATGTTATATGTGTATATTCATTATTTAAAGGAAAATAATATTTTAAGAAAAACTCCTGGGCTGGGCATGGTGGTTCATGCCTGTTCTTTGGGAGTGGGGTTTGTCAGCACTTTGGGAGGCTGAGGCGGGTGGATCATCTGAGGTCAGGAGTTCGAGACCAGTCGGACCAACATGGTGAAACCCAGTCTCTATTAAAAATACAAAAATTAACTGGGCATGGTGGCACATGTCTGTAATCCCAGCTCCTTGGGAGGCTGAGGCAGGAGAAGTGCTTGAACCCAGGAGGCGGAGGTTGCTGAGCCGAGATCATGCCATTGCACTCCAGCCTGGGCAACAAGAGTGACATTCTATCTCAAAAAAGAAAAACTCCTGGCCGGGCACAGTGGCTCACACCTGTAATCCCAGCACTTTGGGAGGCCGAGGCGGGTGGATCACAAGGTCAGGAGATCAAGATCATCCTGGCTAACACGGTGAAATCCCATTTCTACTAAAAATACAAAAAATTAGCCAGGCGTGGTGGTGCGCACCTGTAGTCCCAGCTACTCGGAGGCTGAGGCAGGAGAATGGCGTGAACCGGGAGGGGGAGCTTGCAGTGAGCCGAGATTGTTCCACTGCACTCCAGCCTGGGCAGCAAAGCAAGACTCCATCTCGGAAAAAAAAAAAAAGAAAGAAAAACTCCTGGAGTTCACATCACATCTTTTTTTTTTTTTTTTTTGAGACGGAGTCTCGCTGTGTCTCCCAGGCTGGAGTGCAGTGGCGTGATCTCGGCTCACTGCAAGCTCCGCCTCCCGGGTTCACGCCATTCTCCCGCCTCAGCCTCCCAAGTAGCTGGAACTACAGGCGCCCGCCACCACGCCGGGCTAGTTTTTTGTATTTTTAGTAGAGACGGGGTTTCACCATGTTAGCCAGGATAGTCTCGATCTCCTGACCTCGTGATCCACCCGCCTCGGCCTCCCAAAGTGCTGGGATTACAGGCTTGAGCCACCGCGCCCGGCCGCACATCACATCTTTTATTTCATTACTATTTGTACTACAAAATGAAGTAAAGAATTGAGTATAGAGTAAAATCTCTAATATTCGTTAGAATGCATTCTGCCAAGAAATGTATATATTCTATGCCTCCAAATCTTTAAATCTGAAAAGAGTTTTGAAATGGGCTTGTAAAGAAAAATAAACGTGATGGATGCACACGAAACTTGAGATCAGAAAATAATCAACGAATACGAAGTACTTCTTACCACAATTAAAACACACACACACACACACACACACACACACTTCTGTATGTACTCTGGCACAAAAAGAGGTCAAGAAATTTAAAGAGCAGCCAAAATTATTAAGAGGAGGAACTGAAGGACAATTATAATAGTTAATTATCTTAGGCAATCGGTGACTATGAAAAAAATGTGCAATCAGGCTATCTGATCAATTAGAACGATAAGGATAATTCTGGGACCATTTTTCATGGTGAATGAAGAACTATAGAACAGTAATGCCTTCATGTGAGGCAATTCCAGGAGGCTGAAAACAGGACAGGGTAAAACTATGAAATTTACATTGCTTCAGGAAAGGGGAATTACCTTGGGCTTTATCTAGTGCAATCCTGAACTGCGTAGAGCTAGATTAGGTCTCCCAATGGAGAACTGACATAACTGAAGCCTGAGAGGGTACTGCGGATGAGATCACACGGATTTAATTTGGGAAATGGAGGCTAAGAGGCATGATCATAAATCTAGATTGTAAGTGCCACATACACATTGAACCCAGCTTTTTTTCTCATCCAAACTTGAAACATTTGGCAAAGAATGCCTTTACAAACTTCAGGAAGGCATCTACTTTACTTCAATTATAAAGGAACATATTACACATTAGAGGTGGTATCTCAAAATGACTGAGAACGCGAGCTCTGGAAGTCAGACTGCCTGTGTTCATAACCCAGCTCTACCACCTAGCAGCTCCGTGACCTGGGGCAAATTCCTTAATACTCTACTTCTTGGGTTCCTCAATGGAGAAAATGGAGGCAATAACAGGACCTATCTCACAAAGCTGTGGTGAAGATAACAATGCATGCAAAGTACTCAGAAAAAAAGGGTCTGACACATGGTAAGCTCTCAATAAATACTGGCTATTAATATACTTCTAGAATTCATCATAAAAATCAGGAAACAAATTGATTTTTTAAAGGTTCAAATATATTTAGGAATGGGAAATCAATATATGGCTACTTATAGAACTGGGACATACCCAACTTCAAGACTAGTGATATCTGAATGGGATGAACCAGTAAGACCATGCCTATTTTCCTTAAGTTTTCAACTCTAGAAAGTAATGACTACTAGCTTTGCTAACTCTTTCTTCATTAATTTTGCAAAAGGTATAAAAGCAATATGGAAAAAAAAGGTAGAAAAGAAAGAAGTAGATTAGCAGACAAGGTGATTTCCTCAGATCAGAATCTGATGTGCCAAATGGGTGATGTTCCCATGATTGGCTGAGGTCTTCCAGGACTTCACATCTTTATAAAAGGGTGGGGAGTGGGGAGGAGGCAGGTCTATTACTCCACCTTCAGTTATGGCACTTTCCCTTTCACCCACTACACTCCACAAAGGCCTTCTTTCAGTTCCAGTATCAGGCCAGACTCTTTACTGTCTCAGGGCTTTGGCAGGTTGATCTGTCTCCTACCTGGAACACTGTAACTCCCTTATTACCTTCCTGTGGCTAATTCTTCCTCATCCTAAATTCCCAGTATCAAAGTTACTACACTTGATACCCTTATTTAAAATACATCTCTTGGCTGGGTGCAGTGGCTCACACCTGTAATCCTAGCACTTTGGGAGGCTGAGGTGGGAGGATCACATGAGGTCAGGAGTTCAAGACCAGCCTGGCAAACATGGCGAAACCCTGTCTCTACCAAAAATATAAAAATTAGCCGGGTGTGGTGGCGTGCACCTGTAATTCCAGCTACTCTGGAGGCTGAGGCAGGAGAATCACTTGAATCTGGGAGGCAGAGGTTGCAGTGAGCTGAGATCACACCACTGTACTCCAGCCTGGGCAACAGAGCAAGACTCATCTCAAAAAAAAAAAAAAGGCCGGGCGCGGTGGCTCACGCCTGTAATCCCAGCACTTTGGGAGGCCGAGGCGGGCGGATCACAAGGTCAGGAGATCGAGACCACGGTGAAACCCCGTCTCTACTAAAAAAAAATACAAAAAATTAGCTGGGCGCGGTTGTGGGCGCCTGTAGTCCCAGCTACTCGGGAGGCTGAGGCAGGAGAATGGCGTGAACCCGGGAGGCGGAGCTTGCAGTGAGCCGAGATCGCGCCACTGCACTCCAGCCTGGGCGACGGAGCTACACTCCGTCTCAAAAAAAAAAAAAAAAAAAAAAAAAAAGGTCTCTCTTGTTATTTTCTATCACAGCACCCAGGGTGCTTCTGGTGCAGAAGGCACTTATGCAATTTGTAACTAATTATTTGTTTATGTATTTATTTTTAATGTCTCCCCCATTAGACAGCTCCATGATGGCAAAGAATATCTTTGTTCATTATATCAACCTCATTTACCTTAACACGTTGACTAGCATAGAGCGGACGCTCAATGAACATCTGCTGATCTGCTGAATGAATGAAATAATGACTCCTAAGGCCCCTTTCAGCTGCCCAATAATTATTAGGTAATAGGATAAAAAATACCCAGTGTAAAGGGGGAGGCTTTTACTTGGGGTATAAGAAATATTTGATTCTTCACTATGATAAAAAAACAAGCAACTAAATAGCTCCATTCCAAGAAGTTTAGTTAAAACTTGACTGATGTGGGCCGGGCGTGGTGGCTCACACCTGTAATCCCAGCACTTTGGAAGGCTGAGGCGGGCGGATCACAAAGTCAGGAGATCAAGACCATCCTGGCTAACAAGGTGAAACCCCATCTCTACTAAAAATACAAAAAATTAGCCAGGCGTGGCGGCGTGCCCCTGCAGTCCCATCTACTCGGGAGGCTGAGGCAGGAGAATGGTGTGAACCCGGGAGGCGGAGCTTGCAGCGAGCAGAGATCGCGCCACTGCACTCCAGCCTGGACCACAGAACGAGACTCCCTCTCAAAAAAAACAAAACAAAACTTGACTGATGTAATCTATTAATGAGTAACAGCTTCCTCAATGACTTTGTAAGTTTTGCTTTCAGATGTGCCTTATCATTTTAACAACTGGTTATCCAGGCCCAAACTCCTGTCAAATAATGGGTTGGCTACATAAGAATTAGTCGATAAGCTCATTAAAAATACAGATTTTTGGACCAAAACTCCAGGAGATTGATTTAGTATTTGTGAAGTAAAGCTCTAGAATCGATATAATTAAAACTTTTCTCATTTTAAATAGATATTGTGTGTATGTCATACACAGGTCTAGAGGTTAGAAACAGTGTATAGCAAAGCTTCTCTTCTACTCCTGTTTTCCTGGCATAAAGTTCCCCTTTCCATAAGCTACTGCTGTTATCAATTTCTTGTGTATCCTTTCGGATAATTATTTGCCTATGCAAGCACATATATATCCTCTGATTTACATATTTAAAGAGCTGTTCTACTCTTGTTTTTTCTAATCTCATTTAACAATATATGTTGGAAATGAAAGTATCTGCATTTTAAACAAGCACCCTAGATGATTTTGATGTGAAGCCAAATATAGAAACAACTCACAGGCCCATGGTTGTGAGATTAAGTTCAATTCACTACAACATATTAGAAACTCAAGGACATTGAAGGATGCTCTCAGAAGTAGCCTTGCTTACTTGACCTCTGCCCCCTCATCTTACAGAGATGAACTAAATAATTCACCAATGTCTCCACAGAAGCCAGGAAAAATTAGCCATTCAAATGGATGCTGTCAAGGCTTCAATTTTCAATTATTGGAATTCTTTCCTGCTCATGATTACCCAAAGTTACAAACTTGACAATTCCTGTGTTACACAAGACATTCCTGTATTTAAGTTGAAATGAGGTGTGATCGTCACTGAATGAGGGCTGGTTTTTCTCCTGCCAGTTAAGTAGTTTAACGGAGCACAACCGAAATACTTTCTTTACTAATCCTTATTCACACAACCTCATCCAAACTTCCCCCAAAACTGCTTTCTTGCCATTTGAGCAAAGGCAATTAACTTAGAAACTGTGGGGAGAAGATTGCTTGGTGAATTCTGGAGTTCGGGGCTCCTCTTGTCCTGACTTGACCTACCTAGGGGGGGTTCCCTAGGCAGCTCTATCTCCCCCATCCCACCTACCCGCCGGACTGCATAGGGAGCTTACTTTTGGCACTGAGGCAAGGTTCTCCGAAGGCCACCCGACCTCCGCAGTGTCTCTGTCACCACGAGGGGCACCGCGCGGCAGGCATCCTCACCTTTCCTACACCGCGCCAAGGAGGCAGGAGTGCACCAGCCTACCCGAGCGAGACAGGGAACCCGCTGGGATCCAGCGCTGGTTTACTCCACACCCCCGTCGAAGGGGCTCTCGAGGGTTCGGTTTCTGCCCGAGCCCCCTGAAAGGTGGAGGAATGACTCCTCCATCCCTTCCCCTTGAATTCAAACGTGAGGATGGTATCTGCGAGGCTAAAGCGGGGCTCAGAGGGCCCAAACCTCAGACCACTCTCTTCTCCACTCGGCTTTTCTTCCATCCTCTGGGCCATGTGTCTCCCCGTGAGTCGTGGCCCAAGTCTCCCCACCTCGGCCAGCCGCCACCCTCTGGCCTGGCTCCCGCCCTCCTGCCCACCTGGCCCCTTCCCCCTCACCCAGCATGATGGGGCTGAGCCGCCGGGCCAGGCCCTTGGACAGATCGTACACGTAGAGCTTCACCGGATAGAGATTCGGCGGCTCCATTGGGACCCGTGGCGACGGCGGCCACGACGGCCCTCGGGCACCCGGCAGCGACTTGGACCTTCCCGTACCCGACGGGGGTGGGAAGCGGAGGGGGGGGGGTACCGGGCCCGGGCCCGGGCTGAGGGGTGGGGGAGAGGCCGCCCTGCGCTGCTCGCGCCCCCACACCCGCTACCGGCAACGACTACTGTGAGGTGACAGAGAGCGGACAGGGAGGGCCCACACGGAAGAGGGGGCGGGGGCAGGCACGCACTTTTGCGCATGTGCTTATTGTCCTGGCGTACGGCGGGGGCGTGGCTTTGCAGAAGTAGGCGGGGCTCTCTGATTTCGTCAGGGACGTAGGTAGAAGCTGGTTGGGGAGCGTGCGTGCCAGCCTGACGCGAATAGTGCGCACATGCGTGATGACGTAGGGGGCGTTGATTGGGAACAAGAACAGGGCCCGCGCATGCGTGGATTCTCGTCTTCTGTCCAAGTTGGTCGCTTCTCTGCGCCAAAGGTAAGCGGGCCGTTACCCATTTGTGTTGTTCGCCAGCGAGGCCTGGCCTCGTCCCGCTTCGCCCGCTCGGTGTCGCGCGCCCCCATAGCCTTGCTAGAGGGTTACCGTTAGCCTTAAGTGTGCGAATCCGAGGGGTAGCGACAGACTCGAGACCACGCTCCTTCCTCCCGAAGGAGGCGGCACCTCGCGTTTGAGGCCCGCCTGCGTTTGAGGCCCTCCTGCGCTTGCGGCCTGCCTGCACTTGAGGCCTGTCTGCCTTTGAGACCTCATTGGGCGTGATTGAGGAATTTGGGGAGGTTTTTGGGCGGTATTGAGGACGAGGGGGTCCGTTAGTGAGCACAGAATTCCGAAGCGGGAATCCTTCATCGTCTAAATGGCGCCGGGGGCGGGACCTCCGGCATCTGGCTTCCGCGGGCCGCCGCGGGCCCTGAAACGTGAGGCATAGCTGAGATGAGGCTGTTACTGGGATGGCCCCCATGCGCATTTACATGCAGTGCGACTGCCGAGCTTTCGAGGCGGCAGGATTTACCGTCCACGTTCCTCACTACTAACCAAGCCTTTAGAACAGATCTCACGAGAAGCTAGAGGTCGGTATTTTTTCGGTTTAAATTTGCCTGTTACTGACTTTCACGTCTTTCGCCTAGTGAGCAGTAGCCAACATGGCAGGGTGGGAGTCATATTACAAAACCGAGGGCGATGAAGAAGCAGAAGAAGAACAAGAAGAGAACCTTGAAGCAAGTGGTAAGTGACTTCAGCATGTAGTGCTATTCGGTGTGTGGAAGAAAGACCTTCCCTGCCCATCTCTGCTGGATGGACTTTTCTGTTTGATGGCATGCCCTTCTCCTCCCAGATAATTCTGAAGTTCTTTTTTTCCTTTGAACTTTGCAGAGCTACCCTAGGCTCTTATATTCAGATCCTACTCTAGTCTGCCCTAAGTTTTTTCTGGACACTGGTAGTTTGACATCTTTTGGGCCCTGATAAATGGCCATGACCATGAGTATTTTTTGTCATCTTAAGTGGTTCAGGTGAGACCCTTCTCATCCAGGAAAGTAGGTTTACCATTCCAGGACCTCAGTGTAAAAATGCCCCCACCCTACAATAACTACCCCAACCAAAGAATAAATGCAAGCAACACAGTTACAGGAAAGTGATTGATGCTTTCAATGTAGCCTCCAGGTTTGGGAGTGTTATGTTCAGGCAACGCAGTAACACAATAGAACAAAGGAAGAGAAATAGGGGTACATGTAATCTTCATACTGGTTAATTTAACTCCTGGGTAGACGATTTTTGAATTTTTTTTTTTTTTTTTTGAGATGGAGTCTTGCTCTGTCATTCAGGCTGGAGTGCAGTGGCGCAATCTCGGCTCACTGCAACCTCCGCTCCCCAGGTTCAAGCGATTCTCCTGCCTCAGCCTCCCAAGTAGCTGGGATTACAGGCGCGCTGTAATTTTTGTACTTTTAGTAGAGACGGGGTTTCACCGTCTTGGCCGGGCTGATCTTGTGATCCACCGTCCTCGGCCTCCCAAAATGCTGGGATTACAGGCGTGAGCCACCGCGTCCGGCCAAAATTTTGAATGTTTTTATTAAAAGTGAGAAACGCCAGGCGCGGTGTCTCAAGACTAATTCCAGCACTTTGGGAGGCTGAGGCGGGCGGATCACGAGGTCAGGAGATCGAGACCATCCTGGCTAACACGATGAAACCCTGTCTCTACTAAAAAAAATACAAATAATTAACCGGGCATGGTGGCAAGCACCTGTAGTCCCAGCTGCTGCGAGGCTGAGGCGGGAGAATGGTGCGAACCCGGGAGGCGGAGCTTGTAGTGAGCCGAGATGGCGCCACTGCACTCCAGCCCGGGCGACTTAGCGAGACTCTGTCTCAAAAAAAAAAAAAAAAAAACGTGGGCAATATATAAAAAATTAAAAAATTTGCCATAATCTGTATAATCTACCACCCTAACACAACTGCTACCAGCATTTTGACATTTTTGTATTTTTCCTTCAAGTATCTTTCAATCTTTATTTCCTAATAAAATATATACCTGTTTTTTAATTTTTTGATAGAGACAGGCTGGAGTGCAGTGGTGAGATCATCATAGCTCCCTATAACCTCAAACTCCCGGGCTCAAGTGATCCTCCTGCTTCAGCTATCTCAGTAGCTGGTACTAAAGTGCCACCAACTCCCAATAATTTTTTAATTTTTTGTAGAGACAGGGTCTTGCTATGTTGATCAGGCTGCTCTCAAACTCCTGGCCTCAAGCGATTCCCCCCCAGCCTTGGCCTCCCAGAGTTCTAGGTTTATAGTCATGAGCCTCTATGTCCAGCCTGTATCTGATTTCTTGTATTGTTGTAACGATGGTGCATATACATTTTTGCCATTTTAATTTACACCAGTCTTCCAAATATAATTTTAAACAAATGTACATAATTTTGTGTTCTACCTTTTTTTCTTATTGTTGTAGCATGGATATATCTTTCCTTGCAAGTACATGTATTTAATCTCTGTAACTCCTTTTATTTATTTATTTATTAGACAGAGTCTCACTCTGTTGCCGAGGCTGGAGTGCAGTGGCTCAATCTCGGCTCACTGCAACCTCCGCCACCCCGGTTCAAGCTGTTCTCCCATCTCAGCCTCCCGAGCAGCTGGGAACACAGGCATGTGCACCACCACACCTGGCTAATTTTTGTATTTTTGGTAGAGACAGTGTTTCGCCATGTTGGCCAGGCTGGTCTTGAACTCCTGGCCTTAGGTGATTCGCCCACCTCGGCCTCCCAAAGTGCTGGGATTACAGGTGTAAGCAACTGTGCCTGGCCTATAGCTCATTTTAAATATACCACAATTTGGCCGGGTGTGGTGGCTCACGTCTGTAATCCCAACACTTTGGGAGCAGATACCTGAAGTCAGGGGTTAAAGACCAGCCTGGCCAACATGGCAAAACGCCGTCTCTACTAAAAAATGCAAAAATTAGTTGAGTCTGTGGTGACATGCACCTGTAGCCTCAGCTGCTTAGGAGACTGAGGCACAAAAATTGCTTGAACCCGGGAGGCAGAGGCTACAGTGAACCAAGATTGCAACACTGCATTCCAGCCTGGGCTACAGAGTGAAACCCTGTCTCAAAAAAGTAAAACGGGCCGGGCGTGGTGGCTCAGGTCTATAATCCCAGCACTTTGGGAGGCCGAGGTGGGTGGATCACGAGGTCAGGAGATCGAGACCATCCTGACTAACATGGTGAAACCCTGTCTCTACTAAAAAAATACCAAAAATTAGCCAGGTGTGGTGGCAGGTGCCTGTAGTCCCAACTACTCTGGAGGCTGAGGCAGGAGAATGGCTTGAACCCGGGAGGCGGAGCTTGCAGTGAGCCGAGATCGCATCACTGCACTCCAGCCTGGGCGACAGCATGATTCCGTCTCAAAAAAATAAAAATAAAATAAACCAGGCATGGTGGCTTATGCCTGTAATCCTGGCACTTTGGGAGGCCAAGGCGGGTGGATCACCTGAAGTCAGGAGTTTGAGACCAGCCTGACCAACATGGTGAAACCCCATCTCTACTAAATGCAGAAAATTAGCTGGGCATGGTGGCACATACCTGTAATCCCAGTTACTTGGAGATAACCAGACGTTATATACCTTTTTAGGAAAAAACACGTTACTTACGAGTCATGCTGAAGAAAGAAAACCTGAATCTGATTAAGCCTCTCTAGGTCCTTAGTAGGAAGGACAGAGGACTATGTTAATCTGCACCAAAAGAGGTCAATCAGCACGCCCGGCAAGGTGGCTCATGCCTGTAATCCCAATACTTTGGGAGGCCGCGGCAGAGGATCGATCAAGCCCAGAAGTTCAAGGCTGCAGTAAGCTATGATTGCGCCACTGTGTTCCAGCCTGTGTGAGAGAACAAGACTCTGTTTCTAAAATGATTAATTCATTAATTTTATTTATTTATTTGAGATGGAGTCTCTGTCGTCAGGCTGGAGTGCAGTGGCGTAGTCTTGGCTCGCTGCAACCTCTGCCTTCTGGGTTCAAGCAATTCTCCTGCCTCAGCCTCCCTAGTAGCTGGAATTACAGGCATGCGCCACCACACACAGCTAGTTTTTGTATTTTTAGTAGAGATGGGGTTTCACCATGTTGTCCAGGATGGTCTCAATCTCGACCTCTTGATCTACATGCCTCGGCCTCCTAAGGTGCTGGGATTATAGGCATGAGCCACCATGCCCTGCCATTTATTTATTTTTATTTTTTTTGAAACAGGGTCTCACTGTGTCACCCAAACTGGAGTGCAGTGGCGCAATCTTGGCTCACTGCAGCCTCCGCATCCCAGGTTCAAGCAATTCTCCCACCTCAGCCTCTCTAGTTACAGGCATGTGCCACCACACACAGCTAGTTTTTGTATTTTTAGTAGAGATGGGGTTTCACTGTGTTGTCCCGAATGGTCTCAATCTTTTGTCCTCATGATCCACACGCCTTGGCCTCCCAAAGTGCTGCGATTATAGGCGTGAGCCACTGTGCCTGGCCAAAATAATTATTTATTTATTTTTGAGACGTAGTCTTGTTCTGTGGCCCAGGCTGGAGAGTAGTGGTGTGATCTCTGCTCACTGCAACCTCTGCCTCCTGGGTTCAAGTGATTATCCTACCTCAGCCTCCCAATTAGCTGGGATTACAGGTGGGCACCACCATGCCTGGCTAATTTTTTTTGTTTTGTTTTGTTTTGAGATGGAGTCTCACTCTGTCGCCCAGGCTGGAGTACAGTGGCGTGATCTCGGCTCACTGCAAGCTCCGCCTCCCGGGTTCATGCCATTTCCCTGCCTTAGCCTCCCAAGTAGCTGGGACTGCAGGTGCTCACCACCACGCCTGGCTAATTTTTTTTTTTTTTTTTTTTTTTTTTTTTTTTTTTTTTTTTTTTTTTGAGACTGAGTCTGGCTCTGTCGCCCAGGCTGGAGTGCAGTGGCCGGATCTCAGCTCACTGCAAGCTCCGCCTCCCGGGTTTACGCCATTCTCCTGCCTCAGCCTCCCGAGTAGCTGGGACCACAGGCGCCCGCCACCTCACCCGGCTAGTTTTTTGTATTTTTAGTAGAGACGGGGTTTCACCGTGTTAGCCAGGATGGTCTCGATCTCCTGACCTTGTGATCCGCCCGTCTCAGCCTCCCAAAGTGCTGGGATTACAGGCGTGAGCCACCACGCCCGGCCTAATTTTGTATTTTCAGTAGAGGTGGGGTTTCACCATGTTGACCAGGCTGGTCTCGAACTCCTGACCTCAAGTGATCCGCCTGCCTTGTTCTCCCAAAGTGTTGATTACAGACATGAGCCACTGTGCCCCACCTAATTAATTTTTTTAAAAAGGCAATCAGCAAAATCCAGAATGTGGATAAGTGTATAGTACAAAGCATCTTGGCTCTTCAGCAAATAAATTACAAGGGAAAAAAGAGAGGGTATCTGTAGATGAAGAGGCTTCAGAAACAGTAAGTCAAAGGTAATGTTTAGAAATGTAGTTTTGGGTGATAAAATTATAAAGAAACCGGTGGGTGTGTGGTAGATCATGGCTATAATCCTAGCTCTCAGGCCAGGGCAGGCCTGGGTGCAGTGGCTCACGCCTGTAATCCCAGCACTTTGGGAGGCTGAGGTGGGTAGGTCACCTGAGGTCAGGAGTTCAAGACCAACCTGGCCAACATGGTGAAACCCTGTCTCTACTAAAAATATAAAATTAGCTGAGCGTGGTAGCGGGCGGCTATAATCCCAGCTACTCGGGAGGCTGAGGCAGGAGAATTGCTTGACACTGGGAGGCGGAGGTGGTAGTGAGCTGGGATCACGCCACCGTACTCCAGCCTGGCAATAGAACGAGACTCCGTCTCAAAAAAAAAAATAGAGGCCTAGGCGGAAGGATTGCCTGAGCTCAGAAGTTTGAGAACAGCCTGGGCAGTGCATCACGATACCATCTCTACAGTAAATTTAAAAAATTAGCTGGTCATGGTGGCATACACCTGTAGTCCCAGTTACTCGGGAGGCTGAGGCAGGAGGATAGCTTGAGCCCAGGAGTTCAAGGTTGCAGTAAGCTGTGATTGTGTCACTGCACTCCAGCCTGGGTGATGGGAGTGAGACTGTATCTCAAAAAAAAAAAAACAAAAAAAACAGGATATTGACTTTTTTGGGGGAGATGGGTGTTGTAATTGGGAAGGAATATAATTATGAGGGATTTCTGGGGTGTCTGGCAAGACTCAATTTCCTGACATAGGTGGAGATTTTATGGTTGTTCACTTTATAATAATTGATTAGGTTATACTTTATGGCCTTTGTTTTATATGGTAAACAAATACAAATACAAGGATAAACATTTTCTTCCACTTTTTTCCCCATAGGAGACTATAAATATTCAGGAAGAGATAGTTTGATTTTTTTGGTTGATGCCTCCAAGGCTATGTTTGAATCTCAGAGTGAAGATGAGTTGACACCTTTTGACATGAGCATCCAGGTAAGAGACTACCTTTTAGTTTAAGACATTTAAAAACAGTATCGACTGGGCATGGTGGCTCATGCCTGTAATCTCAGTACATTGGGAGGCCGAGACGGGGAGATCACTTGAGCCTAGGAGTTTGAGACCAACCTGGTAACATGGAGAAACCCCGTCTCTACAGAAAATACACAGATCATCCAGGTGTAGTGGTGCACACCTGTAGTCCTAGCTGCTAGGGAGGCCGAGGCAAGAGGATTGCTTGAGCCCAGGAGATCAAGGCTGCAGTGAGCTTGGATTGTGCTGCTCATTGTACTCCAGCATAGGTAAGACAGCAAGACTCTGTCTCAAAAAACAAAAAAAACACCACAAAAAAGAAGTAGGCGCCTCCTCTTGCAGAGATGAGAGTATAAAGGAGGAAGGGAAGTTCCTGCAGTTATAGTGTGGAAAAGAGTGAGTGATACTTGGGAGTTGACTGCTACCTGTGGTTGGGGAAGATGGCTACAATAAAAAGGCAACTTCAATTTTAAAACAGGCACAGGACTTGAAAAGACATTTTTCCTGCCGGGCGTGGTGGCTCGTGTCTGTAATCCCAGCACTTTGGGAGGCGGAGGCGGGCGGATCATGAGGTCAGGAGTTGGAGACCAGGTTGGCCAACATGGTGACACCTCGTCTCTGCTAATAATGCAAAAATAATTAGCCAGACAGGGTGGTGCGCTTCTGTAGTCCCAGGTACTCAGGAGGCTAAGGCAGGAGAATCTCTTAAACCTGGGAGATGGAGGTTGCAGTGAGCTGAGATTGCACCACTGCACTCCAGCTTGGGCAACAGAGTGAGACTCTTGTCTCAAAGAAAAAAAAAAAAGGACATTTTTCCAAAGATACGCAGATGTCCAACAAGCACAGGAAAAGATACTCAGCATGTTTAGTCATTAGAGAAAGGCAAATGAAAATCATAATGAACTATCACTCATACCCACTATATAAACAAACTAAAATTTAAAAAACACCAGCAGAAAATAAGAAGTGTTGGCAAGGTTGTGGAGAAATGGGTGTGATTGACTGTGCCTGGCCTGTTTTTGTTTATTTAGAGGTTGTGTTTCATGTAACATAAAATTAACCATTTGAAAGTATACAATTCAATGACACATTCACAATGTTATGCAGACACCACCTCTATCTTATTCCAAAACATTTCAAATGGCTAAACAGTGGCGTATGGATATACATTCCATGAAAAAGAATGAAGAATTGATACGTACTACAAAGTAGATGAACCTTGAAAGCATTATGCTAAGTGAAAGAAGCCAGATACAAAAAGTCAAATATTGTATGATTTCATTTGCATGAAATATCCAGAATAGGTAAGTTCTTAATGCAAAGTGGTGGTTGGTTACCTGAGGCACAGGGAATAGATGAACGGGGAGCAACTGCTTAGTGGGTACTGGGTTTGCTTTTGGGGTGATGAAAATTTTTTGGAACTAGAGTTGGTAGTTGCACAACATTGTGAATGTTTGTGTGTGTATTTTTTAATTTTTATTTTTATTATTTTTTTGAGATGGAGTCTCACTCTGTCGCTTAGGCTGGAGTGCAGTGGCGCGATCTCTGCTCACTGCAAACTCTGCCTTCCGGGTTCACGCCAATCTCCTACCTTAGCCTCTGGAGTAGCTGGGACTGCAGGCGCCTGCCACCATGCCTGCCTAATTTTTTGTATTTTTAGTAGAGATGGGGTTTCACCGTGTTAGCCAGGATGGTCTCGATCTCCTGAACTCGTGATCTGCCCGCCTCGGCCTCCCAAAGTGCTGGAATTACAGGCTTGAGCCACTGCGCCCAGCCTTGTGTGTGTATTTATGCTTTTTAAAAATTTTTATTTATTTATTTTTGAGATAGAGTCTTGCTCGGTCTCCAGGCTGGAGTGCAGTGGTGCAATTTTGGCTCACTGCAACCTCCGACTCCCTGGTTCAGGCGATTCTCCTGCCTTAGCCGCTCGAGTAGCTGAGATTACAGGCATGCGTCACCATGCCCAGCTAATTTTTGTATTTTTAGTAGAAACGGAGTTTCACCATATTGGCCAGGATGATCTCGGACTGCTGACCTTGTGATCTGCTCGCCTCGGCCTTCCAAAGTGGTAGGATTGCAGGCGTGAGGCACTGCACCTGGCCTTGCTTTTTTTTTCGAGATGGTATCCCACTATTGCTCAGGCTGGTTTGGAACTCCTGAGCTCAAGCAATCCACCCACCTCAGCCTCCTGAGTGGCTGGGATTAAGACTTGTGCCACTATGCCTGGCACATTGTGAATGTATTAAATACCTTTTAATTGTTTGCTTAGAAATGATTCTTTTTTATCTAAATTTCAGCTTAATTAAAAAGATTACTGCTTCTTTTATGTACTTCATAGAGAGGAATTTTCACAGATTTATTATATATCTCATGCCTCATAATTTTAGAATTTGGAACTGAACAGAAACTTTTCATGTTCTAATTTGTGTACAAATAGTTCTTGTAGGCAGGGTGTGGTGGCTCACGCCTGTAATCCCAGCACTTTGGGAGGCTGAGGTGAGCAAATCACGTGAGGTCAGGAGTTCGAGACCAGCTTGGCCAACATGGTGAAACTCTACTCAAAATCAAAAATTAGCCGGGCATGGTAGTGCAGGCCTGTAGTCCCAGCTATTCGGGAGGCTGAGGTAGGAGAATTGCTTGAACTCTGGAGGTGGAGGTCGCAGTGAGCCAGGATCGCGCCACTGCACTCCAGCCTGGGTGACAGAGACTCCATCTCAAGAAAAAAAAGGAATTGTTCTTGTAGTTGGCAAACCAGAGTATCTTGCACCAAAAAACAAAACAAAAAAAAGCTCGGTGTGGTGGTGTGCACCTGTACTACTCAGGAGGCTGAGGTGAGAGGATTGCTTGAACCCAGGAGTTTGAGGCTGCACTGAGCTATGATTGTGCCAGTGAACCCTAGCCTGGGCAACAGAGTAAGACCCTGTCCCTTAAAAAAAAAAAAAAAAAAAAAAGGCCGGGCACAGTAGCTCATATCTGTAATCCTAGTACTTTGGGAGACCAAGGTGGGCGAATCACGAGGTCAAGAGTTCAAAATCATCCTGGCCAAAGTGGTGAAACCCCGTCTCTACTAAAAATACAAAAATTAGCTGGGTGTGGTGGTGCGCGCCTGTACTCTCAGCTACTCAGGAGGCTGAGGCAGGAGAATCACTTGAACCTGGGAGGCGGAGATTGCAGTAAGCCGAGATGGCACCATTGCACTCCAACCTGGGCGACAGAGCCATACTCTGTCTCAAAAAAAAAAAAAAGTGTGTGTGTGAAATAAAATAATAGAACCATGAATGAAAACAATCGTTAATTTAAAATGGTTCTCAAACAGAGTTACTTGCAGGGCATTAAAACAGACTACAGAACCTTGCCCCAGAATCAGAATTTCTGATTCTCTACATCTAGAATGGGGACCAAGAATTTGCATTTCTAGTAAGTTGTCAGGTGATGCTGATGTTACTGATTTGGAGACCATCACTTTGAAGAGCAGTGCTTTAACCTTTTTTAGACCGTGAACCTCTTTTTTTTTTTTTTTTTTTGAGACGGAGTCTCACTGTGTTGCCCAGGCTCGAGTGCAGTGGCATGAACTTGGCTCACTGCAAACTCCACCTCCCGGGTTCACGCCCTTCTCCTGCCTCAGCCTCCCAGGTAGCTGGGACTACAGGTGCCCACCACCACGCCTGGCTAATTTTTTTTTTAAAATTTTTTAGTAGAGGCAGGGTTTCACCGTGTTAGCCGGGATGGTCTTGATCTCCTGACCTTGTGATCTGCCTGCCTTGGCCTCCCAAAGTGCTAGGATTACAGGCAGGTGCCACTGCGCCCGGCCAACCATGGACCTCTTTGAGGATATGATGACAGCTACATACCTTCCCCTCAAAAACATGGTACTCACAATTCTACCTATAATTTCAGAGAGTTAATGGAACCCTTGATGCCTGAAGACCTCAGAAGAAAATGTAGTGTTAGGTAGCAAGGAAATGAGACATTCATAGATGAGCACAATTTGATAACCAGTAATAAGTATTCAGTATTTGATAAGCAATAGAAAACATTTTCTGAAATTCTGTTTTAGTTTTTGTTTTTAATTTTTTTAGAACCTAGAAGGAGCCCTTACCAAATTCTTTTAAAAGTTTGTAGACTCCTCGGAGTAGATTAAAATATTTATGGAAATGACTACTTGCCATGTGGATTGTTGTCAATGACTAGCTGTAGAACACATTCTGCATTTAAGAAGAGAATAGCTGTGGACGAAGGCCAGCTGGAGCTCAGGCAGGACATGGACGGGATCACCATGGTTGGTTTATTCCTCAGCTTTGCAGGTTCCATAACTTAAATTTTTTTTTTGAGACAGGGTCTTGCTCTGTCACCTAGGCTGGAGTACAGTGGCATGGTCTCTGCCCACTGCAGCCTTGACCTCCTGTGCTCAGGTGATCCTCCTGCCTCAGCATCCCTAAGTAGCTGAGTAGTTGGGACTACAAGCACGTGCATGCCCAGCTAATTTTTTTGTTTTTTGTAGAGACATTGTTTTTTATTTTTTTTATTTTTTTTATTTTTGAGATGGAGTCTCGCCTGTCGCCCGGGCTGGAGTGCGGTAGCCGGATCTCAGCTCACTGCAAGCTCTGCCTCCCGGGTTCACGCCATTCTCCTGCCTCAGCCTCCCGAGTAGCTGGGACTACAGGCGCCAGCCACCTCACCCGGCTAGCTTTTTGTATTTTTTTTAGTAGAGACGGGGTTTCACCGTGTTAGCCAGGATGGTCTTGAACTCCTGAACTCGTGATCCACCCGTCTCAGCCTCCCAAAGTGCTGGGATTACAGGCTTGAGCCACCGCGCCCGGCTGTAGAGACATTGTTTTCCCCTGTCGCCTAGGCTGGTTTCAAACTTCTGTAGCAATCCGCCTGTGTTGACCTCTCAAGGTTCTGGGATTACAGGCGTGAGCCACTGTACCTGGCCCCAAGACATAATTTTGTTAGTGCTCCAGAATTAAATAGGCCCCTAGAACTGATGAACTTTTTTTTTTTTTTTTTTTTTCCATTTTCCTTCTTTTGAGACAGAGTCTGACTCTGTCGCCCAGGCTGAAGTACAGTGGTGTAATCTCAGCGCACTGCAACCTCCACCTCCTGAGTTCAAGCGATTCTTCTGCCTCAGCTGTCTGAGTAGCTAGGATTACAGGCACATGCCACTACACCCAACTGATTTTTATGTTTTTAGTAGAGATGGGGTTTCACCATGTTGGTCAGAATGGTCTCGAGCCCCTGACCTCGTCATCCACTCGCCTTGGCCTCCCAAAGTGCTGGGATTATGGGCATGAGCTGCCGTACCTGGCTGAACTGACAAACTCTTACAAGACCTGATGCTGACATTAGTTTATATGAGGGATAGACTTTTCCTGTTAACTGGAATACTGATGTCTTTTTTTTTTTTTTTTTTTTTTTTTTTTTTGAGACAGAGTCTCGCTCTGTCGCCCAGGCTGGAGTACAGTGGCCGGATCTCAGCTCACTGCAAGCTCCGCCTCCCGGGTTTACGCCATTCTCCTGCCTCAGCCTCCCAAGCAGCTGGGACTACAGGCGCCCGCCACCATGCCTGGCTAGTTTTTTGTATTTTTTAGTAGAGACAGGGTTTCACCATGTTAGCCAGGATGGTCTCGATCTCCTGACCTCGTGATCCGCCCATCTCGGCCTCCCAAAGTGCAGGGATTACAGGCTTGAGCCACCACGCCCGGCCAGGAATACTGATGTCTTTAACTGTGTGGTTAAGCAATTTTATTTCAAGGATGCTCTTACTGGTAGTTACTGACTTATTTTCAGGTCACATATACTTAAACATTGTAATTATTTTATGTAGTCATCCCTTGTTATTGAGGGAATTGGTTCCAGGACTCCCCGTGGATTCCAAAATCTGAGGATGCCCAAGTCCCTTAAATAAAATGGCATGGTATTTGCATATAACCTACACACATCCTCCGCTATACTTTAAGTCATCTCTACGTTACTCATAGTACCTAATACAATGCCTGTGCATCACTTCATTCACGTGGGTTTGTTGTAATACTTGACACATGGCAAATTCAGGTTTTGCTTTTTGAAACTGTGGAATTTCTTTGTTTTTCCTGAATATTTGAGATTTGAGGTTGGTTGAACAGTTAGATGCAGAACTAGCACATATGGAGGGCCATCTGTATATATAAACTCAGTTTCCTGATACCAGGGTACTTGAAAGATCACATGACCTCTCCGAATTCAGCCAGTTAAGTAAGTGCCATCAGTAGGACTCAACTCCAGGTGCTCTGATTCTAATGCTTGGCTTCCCCCCAACTCCCATAGCACAGTTTCCTCCCTCTGATACTTTTCTTTTTTCTTTAGACAGGGTCTCACTCTTGCCCAGGCTGGACTGTAGTGGTGTGATCTCTGCTCACTGCAGCCTTCACCTCCAGGGGTCAAGCGATCTTTCACCTCTGCCTCCCAAGTAACTGGGACCCTGTGACACCATACCCAGCTAATTTTTTTGTTTTTTGTTTTGTGGAGATGGAGTTTCACTATGTTGCCCAGGCTGGTCTCAAACTCCTGGGCTCAAGTGACCCACCTCAGCCTCCCAAAGTGCTGGAATTACTACAGATGTGAGCCACTGTGCCTGACCTGAATATACGTATTATTAATTCTCTGATTTCTATGGCAGGGACTGCTTATACTTTTTTTTTTGAGACGAAGTCTCGCTCTGTCGCCCAGGCTGGAGTACAGTGGCCGGATCTCAGCTCACTGCAAGCTCCGCCTCCCGGGTTCACGCCATTCTTCTGCCTCAGCCTCCTGAGTAGCTGGGACCACAGGCGCCCGCCACCTCGCCCGGCTAGTTTTTTTTGTATTTTTTTAGTAGAGACAGGGTTTCACCGTATTAGCCAGGATGGTCTCGATCTCCTGACCTCGTGATCTGCCCGTCTCGGCCTCCCAAAATGCTGGGATTACAGGCTTGAGCCACCGCGCCCAGCCGGGACTGCTTATACTTCTAATGTATACTTACTGCATTCTGGTTTTTGTTAAAATTTGATATTTATGTCCATTACTCTCACTGATTCATTACTCTTGAAGGTAGGGGTCATGCCGTATTTTAGTGCCATGTACAAATTCAGCAAATATATTTTGAGCAACTAATAGGTACTGAGCACTTATGGAGCTTACATTTAATGGTAAGTAAATATTAATTGAATTTTTATTTTTTTCAGTGTATCCAAAGTGTGTACATCAGTAAGATCATAAGCAGTGATCGAGATCTCCTGGCTGTGGTGTTCTATGGTACCGAGAAAGACAAAAATTCAGTGAACTTTAAAAATATTTACGTCTTACAGGAGCTGGATAATCCGGGTCAGTAATATTCTAAGATCAGCTTTTCCCTTATATATGAGAATGTCGGTACTCTGAACAAAGAGGAGTGGAGAAGGAAGCAAGTTACATCTTGTCTAGGAGTATGTTTTCTTGCATAAGGGGACCTTGCTCGATGTGGACTTTGTTAAATGGGTTAAACAGCTCTGGGGTGAGAAAGGGTCCTTCTGTTAGCCTTGTGGTAAAGGCAACCACTGACATTATTCTGATTTTTCCTTCCATTTGACTCCCTACCTCTGATCAGGTGCAAAACGAATTCTGGAGCTTGACCAGTTTAAGGGGCAGCAAGGACAAAAACGTTTCCAAGACCTAATGGGCCATGGATCTGACTACTCACTCAGTGAGGTGCTGTGGGTCTGTGCCAACCTCTTCAGTGATGTCCAATTCAAGATGAGTCATAAGAGGATCATGCTGTTCACCAATGAAGACAACCCCCATGGCAATGACAGTGCCAAAGCCAGCCGGGCCAGGACCAAAGCAGGTGATCTCCGAGATACAGGTGGGCATATTTCCCTGTTCTCTTAAATTGGCACTTAATTGTTGTTTTTGTTGTTGTTGTTTTAGGAGTTCAGGAGTCTTGGCTCAGCCTCAGCCTCCAAAGTAGCTGGGACTATAGGCATGTGCCATTGTGCCTAGTGCAGTTTTATTGCTTTCTGTGTACCTGACTTCAAGCATTTGCTTTTTACCAGTTAGAGTAAAATGAAAAAATAAAGTGAAGCCAGGAGAAGACTCCTGTGTAACATTAACACTGCAGATGGCCATGCCATTAGCTATCTGAAGGACTCTGTCAGAACAAGGTTGTCTTGCCTTTTTTTTTTTGAGACGGAGTCTCACTGTGTCACCCAGGCTGGAGTGCAGTGGCACAATCTTGGCTTACTGCAACCTCCGCCTTCCAGGTTCAAGCGAATCACCTACCTCAGCCTCCCAACTAGCTGGAATTACAGGCATGAGCCACTGTGCCCAGCTAATTTTTGTATTTTTAGTAGACATGGGGTTTCACCACGTTGACCAGGCTGGTCTCGAACTCTGAACTGCAGATGATCCACCACTTGACTCTCCCAAAGTGCTGGGGATTACAGGTGTGAGCCATTGCGCCGGCCAGTTGTATTCACTTTAATATTACCACGAATGGTGATTATTTGAAAAGTTGTGTGAAGTCATTATAGCAGTTGATTTCCTTAGCCACTTTCTCTGAGTCCTGAAAATGTTAATAGTCTAATTTTCAGGGAGCTTTTAAATGCATGTTTCAGTTTTAACTGGAAGAACTTCTCACTTGCTGAAAATTGTTTTTTCCTCCCTCCCTTTTGTTTACCCTTCCAACAGGCATCTTCCTTGACTTGATGCACCTGAAGAAACCTGGGGGCTTTGACATATCCTTGTTCTACAGAGATATCATCAGCATAGCAGAGGATGAGGACCTCAGGGTTCACTTTGAGGAATCCAGCAAGCTAGAAGACCTGTTGCGGAAGGTTCGCGCCAAGGAGACCAGGAAGCGAGCACTCAGCAGGTGTGCACTCAGCCCGGGTCAGCTGCCTACACTGCCCTTATGTCAGAAGCAGGTTGGGCGTGGTGGCTCACACCTGTAGTTCCAACACTTTGGGAGGCCAAGGCGGGCGGATTGCTTGAGCCTAGGAGTTTGAGACCAGCTTGGGCAACGTGGCAAGACCCTCTTTCTTTTTACTTTTTTTTGTTTTGTTTTGTTTTTTTGAGACGGAGTCTCGCTCTGTGGCCCGGCTGGAGTGCAGTGGCCGGATCTCAGCTTGCTGGAAGCTCCGCCTCCCGGGTTTGGGCCATTCTCCTGTCTCAGCCTCCTGAGTAGCTGGGACTACAGGCGCCCGCCACCTCGCCCGGCTAGTTTTTTGTATTTTTTAGTAGAGACGGGGTTTCACCGGGTTAGCCAGGATGGTCTCGATCTCCTGACCTAGTGATCCGCCCGTCTCGGCCTCCCAAAGTGCTGGGATTACAGGCTTGAGCCACCGCGCCCGGCCCCCTCTTTCTACCTGGAAAAAAAAAAAAAAAAAATCAGAAGCAATGCACTGCTACACATCCCTTAACAAACCAGAAGCAGCACATTGCTTTGACCTGCCTGGCTACTTAACTCGACTGTGCCACTGCCTCATTGTATTCCTCTAAAACACTTGTTTTATTTCAGGATACCAGAAGCAATTTGCTGCTTTATCTCCGGCAAGAGCTGGCATGATATTTCTCTAAAATAACACAGCCCTCCATTTCCTGGGGGTAAACAGTTATGGTCTAAGAGTATCCTCAGCTGTACTGACTAGCACAGTCATGTGTTAATTAGTGATGGGAATACCTTCTTAGAATTGCATCATTAGGCTATTTTGTCATTGTGCAAACATAGAGGGTATTTCACACACCCAGAGAGTACAGCCTACTACATACCTGGGCTATGTGGTTAGCCTATTGCTCTTAGGCCACAAACCTGTACAGCATATTACCATACTGTTTACTGTAGGCAGTGGTATTTGTGTATCTAAATATATCTAAAGGTATAGAAAAGATACAATAAAATTATGATACAGGCCAGACGCGGTGGCTCACGCCCTGCAATCACAGCACTTTGGGATGCCGAGGCGGGTGGATCACGAGGTCAAGAGATCGAGACCATCCTGGGCTACATGGTGAAACCTCATCTCTACTAAAAATGCAAAAATTAGCTGGACGTAGTGACACGTGCCTGTAATCCCAGCTACTCAGGAGGCTGAGAATCGCTTGAACCCGGGAGGCAGAGGTTGCAGTGAGGCAAGATCGTGCCACTGTACTCCAGCCTGGTGACAGAGTGAGACTCCCTCTCAAAAAAAAAGAAATATGGTATAAAGATAAATGGTATACCTGCATAGGGCACTTAACATGAATGGAACTTGTAAGACTGGAAGTGGCTTTGGGTGAGTAGTGAGTGAATGTGAAGGCCTAGGACATGACTGCATACTTTTATATAACTGGCAGCACAGTAGGTTTGTTTACACAGCATCACTACAGATGCACGAGTGATGCCTTGTGTGACAAACTTAAGGACAACTGTGATGTCAGTAGGTGATAGGAAATTTTGAGCTCCATTATCATCTTAAGAGACCATCATTGTATATGTGCCCCATTGTTGACCAGAATGTTAGTGGCACATGCATGTGCATTGTTTGCTTTATTCTCTGTAAATTGGAGACAACAATACCTGCCTCATTAGGTTACTATGAAGAGTTAATGAAGAGCACTTAGAAAACAGAGCCTGTTAGGGAGCAAAAACTCATAAATGTTAGTTATTATCATTGTTGAAATTGTGTCATTCTGATTCCTTTTTTTTTTTTTTTTTTGAGACGGAGTGTAGCTCCGTCGCCCAGGCTGGAGTGCAGTGGCGCGATCTCTGCTCACTGCAAGCTCCGCATCCTGGGTTCACGCCATTCTCCTGCCTCAGCCTCCCGAGTAGCTGGGACTACAAGCACCTGCCATCACACCCGGCTAATTTTTTGTATTTTTAGTAGAGATGGGGTTTCACCATGTTAGCCAGGATGGTCTCGACCTCCTGACCTCATGATCCACCCACCTCTACCTCCCAAAGTGCTGGGATTACAGGCGTGAGCCACTGCGCCCGGCCTCTGATTTCTTATAAACCTGAGACCAATAGAAACCAGATTGCTAGATTCTTTTTTTTTGTTTGTTTTTTGAGACAGTCTCACTCTGTTGCCCAGGCTGGAGTGCAGTGGTGCGGTCTCGGCTCACTGCAACCTCCGACTCCCTGGTTCAAGCGATTCTCCTGCCTCAGCCTCCCAAGTAGCTGGGATTACAGACTGTGCACCACCACGCCAGGCTAGTTTTTGTATTTTTAGTAAAGACAGGGTTTTACCATGTTGGCCAGGCTGGTCTTGAACTCCTGACCTGGGATTAAAGGCCTAAACCACCGCACCCGGCATGATGGGTCTTTATTCTTCAAAGTGGGGGAAGGGATCCTAGAAAAACAGAGACGAGGCCAAGCATGGTAGCTCACACCTGTAATCCCAGCACTTTGGGAGGCCAGTGTGGGTGAATCACAAGGTCAGGAGTTCAAGACCAGCCTGGCCAATATGGTGAAACACCATCTCTACTAAAATAAAAAGAAATTAGCTGGATGTCTTGGTGGGTGCCTATAATCCCAGCTACTTGGGAGGCTGAGGCAGGAGAATCGCTTGAGCCCGGGAGGCAGAGGTTGCAGTGAGCTGAGGTCACGCCACTGCACTCCAGCCCAAGCAACAGTATGAGACTCTGTCTCAAAAAAAAAAAAAAAAAAAAGACGAGACAACCAGTACAGTACTTACAGGGCTATTACGATGATTAAATGAGAGACTAGCTGTGAGGTGATTGGTATAGTGCTGTGCTTAATACACACTATCATTTTACTCATTTTATTATACGGGTTAAGTGTTTCTAATCTGAAAATCCAAAATTAGAAATGCTGTACAATCTGAAACTTTTTTGAGCACCAACCTAATGCTCAAAGGAAGTGCTTATTGGAGCATTATGGGTGTTAGATTTTTGGGTTAGGAATATTCAAACAGTAAGTACTATAAAATGCAAATATTCCAAAAAAAAATCTGAAATCTGAAACATTTCTGGTCCTAAGCAAGCATTTTGGAAAGGGATACTCAACCTGTAGTACATTCTTTATCATTATTTTAAGTAGTTAATATATTGTGCTATAGATTCTGAGGTGGTATTATAGCAAATTCGATTGTATTATTAAAAAGCATATTTATATTTGAGAGCTTAGGATTATTGGAGAGAATGAAACAGTGAAGCTTTGGTGTTATGAGGGAATTTTAGAAAAGTGCAGTCTTTCAGTTCATGCTCTTTCATTTTTCACTCCCTCAGGTTAAAGCTGAAGCTCAACAAAGATATAGTGATCTCTGTGGGCGTTTATAATCTGGTCCAGAAGGCTCTCAAGCCTCCTCCAATAAAGCTCTATCGGGAAACAAATGAACCAGTGAAAACCAAGACCCGGACCTTTAATACGAGTACAGGTGGTTTGCTTCTGCCTAGCGATACCAAGAGGTCTCAGGTAGGTAGAGATGCCTTTTGTTGTTGTCTTTGAGACAGGGTCTCGTTGTGTCGCCCATGCTGGAGTGCAGTGGGGTAAGCATGACTCACTACAGCCTTGACCTCCTGGGCTCAAATGATCCTTTTGTCTCAGCCTCCCAAGTAGCTGGGATCACAGGCGTGTGACATCACACCCAGCTTATTTATTTATTTATTTATTTATTTATTTTATTTATTTATTTTTTTTGAGACGGAGTCTCGCTCTGTCGCCCAGGCTGGAGTGCAGTGGCCGGATCTCAGCTCACTGCAAGCTCCGCCTCCCGGGTTCACGCCATTCTCCTGCCTCAGCCTCCCGAGTAGCTGGGACTACAGGCGCCCGCCACCGCGCCCGGCTAGTTTTTTGTATTTTTTAGTAGAGACGGGGTTTCACCGTGTTAGCCAGGATGGTCTCGATCTCCTGACCTCGTGATCCACCCGTCTCGGCCTCCCAAAGTGCTGGGATTACAGGCTTGAGCCACCGCGCCCGGCCAATTTATTTATTTTTTAAGAGACTGGGTCAACTGGGCACAGTGGCTTACGCCTGTAATCCCAGCACTTTGGGAGGCCGAGGTGGGTGGATTATCTGAGGTCGGGAGTTCAAGACCAGCCTGACCAACATGGAGAAACCCCATCTCTACTAAAAATACAAAATGAGCTGGGTGTGGTGGTGCATGCCTGTAATCCCAGCTACTCAGGAGGCTGAGGCAGGAGAATCACTTGAACCTGGGAGGCAGAGGTTGCAGTGAGCCGAGATCACGCCATTGCACTCCAGCCTGGGCAACAAGAGCATAACTCCGTCTCAGAATAAAAGAGACGGTGTCTCACTATGTTGGTGTCAAACTCGGATCTTAAGTAATCCTCCCACTTTGGCTTCCCAAAGTGCTGGGGTGCTGGGATTACAGACATTAGCCACTGTGCCCGGCCTTTCTGTCTGTCTGTCTGTCTGTCTGTCTGTCTCTCTCTGTGTGTGTCTGTCTGTCTTTCTTTCTTTCTCTCTCTCTCTCTCTCTCTTTCTTTCTCTCTCTTTCTTCCTTTCTTTCCTTTCTTTCCTTCTTTCAAGATGAGGTCTCATTATGTTGCTCAGGCTGGCCTCGAACTCCTAGGCTCAAGCAGTACTCCTGCTTCAGCCTCCTAAAGTGCTGGGATTATAGATGTGAACCACCACACCTAACCCAAGATGCTTTCTTACTGAATTTTCTCCCGCTGAAGAGTTAACGAGGAGGAGAGATACTGATCAGGCTGACCAGTTAAATAACTTTCATATGTGCATCTTTCCTTTTCTTCCCCTTCCCTTTTCTTTTTTCCCTCCCCCACTCCCTCCCCCACTTCCTCCCCTCCCCTCCCCTCCCCTCCCCCCTCCCCTCCCCTCCCCTCCCCTCCCCTCCCCTCCCCTCCCCTCCCCTCCCCTCCCCTCCCCCTCCCCTCCCCCCTTCCCTTCCCTTCCCTTTTCTCTTTCTCAAGTGAAGCAGTGGGAGTGGAAAAGGAACAAAGAAATCTGTAACTGGTTGTGATCAATTAGTTGTAAACACCACCACACTTGAATGAACCATGTGCATCTTTCTTGCTAACCTGTTAAAACACAAAGACTTGCCGGGCGCGGTGGCTCAAGCCTGTAATCCCAGCACTTTGGGAGGCCGAGGCGGGTGGATCACGAGGTCAGGAGATCGAGACTATCCTGGCTAACATGGTGAAACCCCGTCTCTACTAAAAATACAAAAAACTAGCCGGGCGTGGTGGCGGGCGCCTGTAGTCCCAGCTACTCGGGAGGCTGAGGCGGGAGAATGGCGTGAACCCGGGAGGCGGAGCTTGCAGTGAGCCGAGATCACGCCACTGCACTCCAGCCTGGGAGACACAGCGAGACTCCGTCTCAAAAAAAAAAAAAAAAAAAAAAAAAACACAAAGACTTAACTCTTTGGGACTGTGGCGTCTGGATCAGTGATATTTTGATAGCTAGAAAGTTAAACTGGGCCAGTGTCTGAAAGAGATACCAGTGAAAACCTCACCCCTTCATCACTCAGTACATGATGCTGTCAGTCTAACAGTCTTGCCTCAGGTACAATAGCATAAAATACTTTACAGTTAATTAGGGAGATGAGGAGTTAGGGAAAGTATGAAGTGTGACGTGAACTCGTTTTTTTAGGGAGATAATTTATTTTTGCTAGTGGTATTTTTCCTGTGCTTGGGATGGCATACATCTCCCTTTCTGCATCTGAAAGACACAGGACGCAGAACCTTGTCTTTCCTCATCCTCTTACCTTTGCTCAGTCTATAGAGAGATTTAACATCGAAAGTTAAAATTGAATGAGTCATCCTTTATGCAAAATGTGGAAGAATCTGACATTTTACATAAGTTTAGGGCCTATAAGATGACTAAAATACTAGTTTTGATTCAACCCATGAGCACAAATTTCAAGCCAGAGAGTTTTGCCCTACTCTTTGAAGGAGAAAAAGACAAGAAATTTTCTCTTCCATTTTGGAAGTAACTAATTTTTTTTTTTTTTTTTTTTTTTGAGATGAAGTCTCGCTCTGCCGCCCGGGCTGGAGTGCAGTGGCAGGATCTCGGCTCACTGCAAGCTCCGCCTCCCGGGTTCACGCCATTCTCCTGCCTCAGCCTCCCGAGTAGCTGGGACTACAGGCGCCCGCCACCTTGCCCGGCTAGTTTTTTGTATTTTTTTTAGTAGAGACGGGGTTTCACCTTGTTAGCCAGGATGGTCTCGATCTCCTGACCTCGTGATCCGCCCGCCTCGGCCTCCCAAAGTGCTGGGATTACAGGCTTGAGCCACCGCGCCCGGCCGGAAGTAACTAATTTTTTATATTGATTTATTCATAGGCAGTAGATCTCTGGTCACTGAGTTTTTCTTGATCCGGTATGTTTGAAAAAACCTTGAGAGTTCTTCTTTTGTTCGTAAAACCCAAATTTGAATCTGGTACTAAGCTGTTATTAATCACATATCCAGGATCGAATACAAACATCATTCGGTACGGTGGCTCATGCACTTTGGGAGGCTGAAACAGGAGGATCACTTGAACCCAGGAGTTTGAGATCAGCCTGGGCATCATAGCGAGACCCTGTCTCTACAAAAAAACTAAAAATTAGCCAGGCATAGTGGTGCACAGCCTGGGGAAGAGTGTGCAAAAAAAAAAAAAAAAAAATTATATATGTATGTATGTGTGTGTGTGTATATATACATCTCTCTCTCTCTCTCTCCAAACGATACAAATAATAATCTTTGCAGTGTGCCATCATGATTCACTGTAGCCTCAACCTCTTGGGTTCAGTTGATCCTCCTACCTTAGCCTCATGGGTAGCTGGGACTACAATTCATTCCACCACAGCTGGCTAATTTTTTTATTTTTTATTTTTTTTGGAGAGACAGGATCTCACCATGTTACCCAGGCTGGTCTTGAATTCCTGGGCTCAAATGATCCAGCCTCCTTGGCCTTGCAAAGTATTGGGATTACAGGCATGAGCCACTGTGCCCTGTCTTGGAAGTAGAACTTATATGTGTGTGTCTCTGCCTCCCCCATTGAGATCTATTACAGTACCTGACATAGGTCCTGTCATTTAATAAATAGATATGGTTTGGGCTGGGCATAGTGGCTCACACCTGTAATCCCAGCTATTCAGGAGGCTGAGGCAGGAGAATCACTTGAACCTGGGAGGCAGAGGTTGCATTGAGCTGAGATCACGCCACTGCATGCCAGTGACAGTGTGACAGAGACTGCATCTCAAATAATAATAATAATAATAAATAAATAGGTTTAGGTATGCTTTGTGTGTCAGGGATGGTGCTGGGAGGTCAGTTCATTTTTTTTTTTCTTTTTTTGGGTTGGGGGAATAGAGTTGCTCTGGTACCCAGGCTACAGTACAGTGGTGCCATCTTGGCATACTGCATCCTCAAACTCCTGGGCTCAAGCGATCCTCCAGCCTCGGCCTCCCAAGTAGCTGGAACCACAGGTGTGTACCACTGTGCCCAGCTAACTTTTAATTTTTTTATACAGATAGGGTCTTGCCATGTTGTCCAGGCTGGTCTTGAACTCCTGGGCTCAAACAGTCTTGCCTCAGCCTTTCAAAGTGCTGGGATTACAGGCGTGAGGCACTGCACCCAGCCTATTTTATTGTTTTTGCAAAGAGGTGCTCACTCTGTTGCACAGGTTGGAGTGCAGTGGCTATTCATAAACACAATCCCACTCTAAAACAGTTGAAACATCTACCTCTTAGGATTGTTACAGAAGATAAAGTAGTTGACGTGTAAAGTACCTACAGTCACTCAATAAATGTTAATTCCCTGTTGGAGAAGGAGGATATGCCAGGCGAGCCATCTTCCTGCTCCTTAGAAGAGAGCTGATTTTAACTTTGCTAGTGTCATCATCTTACAGTTATTTTGCATCTCCATGTAGCCTTCCCATGTGATCCTTGTTCTTCTCCTTCAGATCTATGGGAGTCGTCAGATTATACTGGAGAAAGAGGAGACAGAAGAGCTAAAACGATTTGATGATCCAGGTTTGATGCTCATGGGTTTCAAGCCGTTGGTACTGCTGAAGAAACACCATTACCTGAGGCCCTCCCTGTTCGTGTACCCAGAGGAGTCGTTGGTGATTGGTAAGTAGCGTGGACCACGGATGAGTGACTCTAACACACAGTGCAGTTTATGGAGCAGTGCTTTGTAAATGGGCACTGCTTGGACACTGTACAGGAGATGTTAATAGAGTATGTTGAAAGTGTTTCAAGCTCTACCTGGTGCAGTGGCTCATGCCTGTAATCCTAGCACTTTGGGAGGCCAAGGCAGATGGATCACCTGAGGTCAGGATGAGCCTGGCCAACATGGTGAAACCTCATCTCTACTAAAAATACAAAATTTAGCCAGACCTGGTGGCTTGCGCCTGTGATCCCAGCTACCTGGGAGGCTGAGGCACGAAAATCACTTGAATCTGAAAGACAGAGGTTGCAGTGAGCTGAGATCACACCACTGCATTCCAGCCTGGGCGATAGAGTGAGACTGTCTCAAAAAAAAAAACCAAAAGTGTTTCAAGCTCAAATTTTGGAAATGTGGGAATAAAGAAAGTTAAACAGATTTCTTTTTTTTTTATTTGGAGATGGAGTTTTACTCTTGTCACCCAGAGTAGAATGCAGTTGTGCAATTTCGGCTCACTGCAACATCCGCCTCACGGATGAGGACTGTGGAATTCAGCTTTATAAATTTTTTTTAATTTACTTTTTATTTATTTATTTATTTATTTATTTATTTTTGAGAAAGAGTCTCACCCTGTCACCCAGGCTGGAGTGCAATGGCCCGATCTTGGCTCACTGCAACCTCCGCCTCCCTGGTTCAAATGATTCTTCTTCCTCAGCCTCTCGAGTAGCTGGGATTACAGGAACCCGCTACCACGTGTACCTAATTTTTGTATTTTTAGTAGAGATGGGGTTTCACCTTTTTGACCAGTCTGGTCTCAAACTCGACCTCGTGATTCACCCATCTCGGCCTCCCAAAGTGCTGAGATTATAGGTGTGAGCCACTGTGCCCGGCCTTATTTATATTTATATATATATTTTTTGTTGTTGTTGTTGCCCAGGCTGGAGTGAAGTGGTGCAGTCTCGGCTCACTGCAACCTCCGTCCCCTAGGTTCAAGCGACTCTCCTGCCTGAGCCTCCCAAGTAGCTGTTATAGGTGCACGCCACCATGCCCGGCTTAAATTCTCTATTTTTAGTAGAGATGGGGTTTCACCATGTTGGCCAGGCTTGTCTCGAACTCCTGACCTTAGGCGATCCACCCGCCTTGGCCTCTCACAGTGCTGGGATTACAGGCGTGAGCCACCACATCCAGCCTGGAATTTAGCTTTTTAAAAACAGTTTCCCATGTAATTCTTTGAAGCATCAGATAAGAGAGCAGAAAGCAAACAAAACCAAAATAAGCCCACAACTTTTTCTCTAGTGTTGGAAATTAAAGAGGATGTGAACCTTGTCGTTGTGTTTATTTGTGCAGTCTAGATCCTTTCTTCCTCTGTGCTACGGCTCATGAACACCCCAAATTTGACTTAATTGGTTTTCATTAGTAACTGGGGTCATGTCATTAACCTAGTGTCAGTAAAAGTGAATTGACATTAATAATTTACTTTTTTTTTTTTTTTTGAGACAGTCTCACTCTGTCACCCAGGCTGGAGTCCAGTGGCACCATCTTGGCTCACTGTAGCCTCAAGCTCCCAGGCTCAGGTGATTCTCCCACCTCAGCCTCTCGAGCAACTGAGACTACAGGCCCGCACCTACATGTCCAGCTAATCTTTTGTATTTTTAGTAGAGACAGGGTTTTGCTGTGTTGGACAGGCTGGTCTCGAACTCCTGGGCTCAAGCAATCCACCTGTCTTGGCCTCCCAGAGTGCTGGGACTGTAAACGTGAGCCACCTCACCTGGCCAATAATTCACTTTCTGTTTGTTTGTTTGTTTTAAAACAGTCTTGCTCTGTTGTCCAGGCTGAAGTGCAGTGGCGAGGTCTCGGCTCGCTGCAAGCTCCGCCTCCTGGGTTCAAGCGATTCTTCTGCCTCAGCCTCCCAAGTAGCTGGGACTACAGGCACGCACCACCATGCCCAGCTAATTTTTGTATTTTTAGTAGAGACGGGGTTTCACCATATTGGCCAGGTTGATCTCGAACTCCTGACCTCGTGATCCGCCTGCCTGTACCTCCCAAAGTGCTGGGATTACAGACGTGAGCCACTATGCCTGGCCATAATTCCCTTTCTTAAGTGGAATGTTTGGGGCTTCTAAACCTCTTACTCCTTTTAAAAATTTTCCTTTCTGTGTCTCTGCTGCCCCCGTTTTCCCCTCAGCTGGGGGTCCTCCAACCCTTACCTGTTGAGATATTATAAGCCCTTTAAAGGCTTGGTGTGGTGGCTCATGCCTGTAATCCCAACACTTTGGGAGGCTGAGGCTAGAGGATCAGTTGAGCCCAGGAGTTGGAGACCAGTGAGGGTGACTTAGAGAGACCTTGTCTCTACAAAACCTCTTAAAACTAGCTGGGTGTGGTGGTGTATGACTGTAGTCCCAGTTATTCAGGAAGCAGAGGTGGGAAGATGGCTTGAGCTTGGGAGGTCAAGGCTGCAGTGAGTTGTGATTGCAGCACTGCACTCTATCCTGGGTGACAGAGCGAGACCCTGTCTCAAATAAATAAATAATAAAATTAAAATAAGCCCTTTAAAGAAAATGGAAGAGAAACTGTAGGGCTAAAAGAGAAGAAAGGAGGAAACCGTTTTAGGAGGCTGGTCACTGGGCTTTTTGTTTTCTAGGGAGCTCAACCTTGTTCAGTGCTCTGCTCATCAAGTGTCTGGAGAAGGAGGTTGCAGCATTGTGCAGATACACACCCCGCAGGAACATCCCCCCTTATTTTGTGGCTTTGGTGCCACAGGACGAAGAGCTGGATGACCAGAAAATTCAGGTGACTCCTCCAGGTATGTGGCAGACATATTTCCAGGGCTTCTGAACTTTGCCCATACTTTGGAATCATCCATGGGCCCCTAATGCAGACCTACTGAATCATAGTCTCTGGGAATGGGGCTTAAAAATGTCTATTTTTTAGCTTTCTTGGGTGAATTTAATGCACAGACAGATGAGGCCACTAAATATAGTTATGGGGTGCACAGCATGCGCAGCCATACAAGGCTGATCTGCAGCTGGGATAGAGAAGTGTCTGCTTAGGGGACTGTTTGCAGATTACTGACACAAGTTCTTGGTACCTCATTGCCGACGCCTTTCTTTCCAAAGCCATTGTTTGGCACCCTTGTAATGTCTAATGTTTGGTTTAGTTCCTGTACAAACCAGCCGTGGGGTTTGCCAAGATAGTGAGGTAAAGCAGAAAGACCGTGGATTTTAAAGTCAGATTTGACTTTATCTTGTGCTTATGTGTCTGGAAGCCTGCTTGCTTTTGTTTTGGGCCCATCTCTGCTGCTTGTTAGCTGGTCAACGTGGGCAAGTAACCTTTCTATTTAATATTTCTTAGCTACAAAGATGGGTGTTCTGGAGCACCTTTCCTTTGGGGTGGTTTTACATTTAAGATGCATTACTGTAGTTTTAACTTTGATCCTCAGCATGTTCAGGAGTGCTCAGTTACTAAGCTATTATCTCTCGGCTCCAAATTCACCATTTTATGCTCTGCACTGCTGAGGCTGAGATGATCCAGACCTAATTTCATCTTTCACGGCTGGCTCTCAGGCTGTGTCTCTAGTGGGTGCTAGAGGGAGACCAAAGGGCAGAGGAGAGGTGAGGGACTTGCTTCTTCCTGTTTGCTCAGTGTGGTCAGCATTGTTTGCAAAGGCTTTCACTTGGTAGCAGCAGTTAGTTACAGAGCCTAGATTTTTTAGTCTTTCCAGAACCAGCCAGTAATTGAACTAAAATCAGCCTGATAACCCTTACCTGTTTCCTTTTATTTATCATGTGGTAGAGGGTAAGGAAAAAAGGGGCGAGGGTGAAGCTCAGAGGAGGCCCCTATGGAGCTGGGATTTAGCCCTCCAGGGAGGAGGCACTGTCCAGCTAGCTCTGGATGTATCAAAAAAGCTGGAGACTGGAACCAACTGCTGCCAGGTAAAGGGTCTCTGCTGGGGCAGTACAGACAGGAACAGTAAATACAGGAGGACCACAACCACAGTTTTGCTTTCTGCAATTTCAGTTACCCATAGTCAACCATGGTCCAAAAATTTTAAATGGAAAATTCCAGAAAAAGTTTAAAAGCACAATCCCACCTGGGGCAGGAATCATCCATTTGTTAAGCATCTTCCCACTGTAAATGCTACCCACCGGTTAGTCACTTAGTAGCTGTCTTGGTTATCAGATTGACTGTCAAGGTGTAAGACGTATTACAGTGCTTGTGTTCAGGTCACCTTATTTAATAATGGCCCCAAAGCACAAGTGTGGTGCTGGCAATTTGGATATACTAAAGAGAAAGTCATAAAGTGCTTCTTTTAAATGAAAAGATGAGAGATCTTGACTTTAATGAAGAAAAAAATATCATATGCTGAGGTTGCTAAGATATACGGTAAGAAGGAGTCTTCTATCCACAAAATTGTTAAGAAGGAAAAAGAAATTTCTTTTTTTTTTTTTTGAGACAGAGTCTCGCTCTGTCGCCCAGGCTGGAGTGTAGTGGCCGGATCTCAGCTCACTGCAAGCTCCGCCTCCCGGGTTCACGCCATTCTCCTGCCTCAGCCTCCCGAGTAGCTGGGACTACAGGTGCCCGCCACCTCACCCGGCTAGTTTTTTGTATTTTTTAGTAGAGACGGGGTTTCACCGTGTTAGCCAGGATGGTCTCGATCTCCTGACCTCGTGATCCGCCCGTCTCGGCCTCCCAAAGTGCTGGGATTACAGGCTTGAGCCACCGCGCCCGGCCAAGAAATTTCATCTTAGTGGCCGGGCGTGGTGGCTCACGCCTATACTCCCAGCACTTTGGGAGGCCTAGCCAAGTGGATCACGAGGTCAGGAGATCGAGACCATCCTGGCTAACACGGTGAATCCCCATCTCTACTAAAAGTACAAAAAATTAGCCGGGTGTGGTGGCAGTCACCTGTAGTCCCAGCTACTTGGGAGGCTGAAGCAGGAGAATGGCGTGAACCTGGGAGGCAGAGTTTGCAGTGAGCTGAGATTGTGCCACTGCACTCCAGCCTGGGTGACAGAGCGAGACTCTGTCTCAAAAAAAGCCTGGGCGTAGTAGCTCACACCTGTAATCCCAGCACTTTGGGAGGCTGAAGCCGGTGGATCATGAGGTCAGGAGATTGAGACCATCCTGGCTAACACAGTGAAACCCTGTCTCTACTAAAAATACAAAAAATTAGCCGGGTATGGTGGGTGCCTATAGTCCCAGATACTCGGGAGGCTGAGGCAGGAGAATGGTGTGAACCCGGGAGGTGGAGCTTGCAGTGAGCCGAGATCACGCCGCTGCACTCTAACCTGGGTGACAGAGCACGACTCTGTCTCAAAAAAAAAGAAAAAAGAAATTCATCTTAGTTTTTTTCTTTCCTTTTTTTACATAAATTGAGACAGGGTCTCACTGTGTTACCCAGGCTGGTCTCGAACTCCTGAGCTGAAGTGATCGTCCTGCTTCAGCCTCCCAAAGTGCTGTGCTTACCGACGTGAGCCACCATGCCCGGCCCAAGCTGGTTTTGCTCTTGCACCTCAAACTGTAAAAGTTACTGCCACAGTACATGAGAAGTGCTTAGTTAAAATAGAAAAGGAGGCCAGGCACCGTGGCTAATGCCTATAATCCTAGCACTTTGGGAGGCTGAGGCAGATGGATCACTTGAGCCCAGGAGTTTGAGACAGCCTGAACAACATGGTGAAACTCCTCTGCAAAAAATACAAAAAGTTAGCCAGGTGTGGTGGTGTTCACCTGTAGTCCCGGCTACTTGATAGGCTACTTGAGTCTGAGAGGTAGAGGCTACAGTAAGCTGTGATGACACCACTGCATTCCAGCCTGGGTGATAGCAAGACCCTGTCTCAAAAAAAGATGAAGGCTGGGCGCAGTGGCTCACGCCTGTAATCGCAGCCCTTTGGGAGGCTGAGGTGGGCAGATCCCCTGAGATCAGGAGTTTGAGACCAGCCTGACCAACATGGCGAAACCCCGTCTCTACTAAAAGTACAAGAATTAGCCGGGTGTGGTGGTGCATACCTGTAATCCCAGCTATTCAGGAGGCTGAGGCAGGAGAACTGCTTGAACCTGGGAGGCGGAGGTTGCAGCGAGCCGAGATTGCGCCACTGCACTCCAGTCTGGATGACGAGAGTGAAACTCCATCTCAAAAAAAGAAAAAAACGTTAAATATTAAATGTATGAATGTACAACATGGACAGAAACATGTTTTAATTGATGGCAGTCAGGTTTGGTGCTGTCCGAGGTTTCGAGTATTCTCCGGGGTTCTTCAAACATATTCTCCAGGGATAAAGGATCTACAGTATACAGGAAGGGGCACCCCTCCTCCCTTGCAGTCCTCTGGAAAATGCAGAGGGAGTCTGTTAGGCAGATAATAACAAAAACCAGCTGGTGAAGTTCGAGAAATAGGGCCTACAGGGCCCCGGCCCCAGCACCACAGGATATAGAAGGAGGAATTTGGAGCTGAGAAACAAGTGACTGCAACACTTGAAGTCAAATGAAAGAAAATTTATCTCCCTTCTTCAGGCTTCCAGCTGGTCTTTTTACCCTTTGCTGATGATAAAAGGAAGATGCCCTTTACTGAAAAAATCATGGCAACTCCAGAGCAGGTGGACAAGATGAAGGCTATCGTTGAGAAGCTTCGCTTCACATACAGGTGAGTCAATCTCAGACCTTCTGGAACTGCCTCTGGAGTTGAAAGTTATTAGAAATTTAGCTTGGGCATAGGCCAAGAGAATGACACTACTCTTCAGCAAACTGACAGATTACTACTTGTTATTAATAGTTTTTTGAAAGCCATATAGATAATGGAAGCTTTTATTATATTGGAGACTCTGGGATTTTGTGGTTGCTGTGTTGTGCTGTACTTAGCCAGATTAGTTGGTTGAACAAATTCAAAAAAATAGCGGGATTCTTAGTCGCCCTTCTCCTTGCTTGTTTGTGTTATTCCACAGTGAGCAAAAGTAAATAAATCTAGTGTAAATTGTTACAGGCTTAAAAGAATGATTAAGTAATTCAAGTCATTCCCTCTCACATATATAATAGACCAACTCTCAAAGGCTGCATAATGGGACACTAAACATAATTTTTTTCACATACCATTTTTTAAAAAAATTTTATTTTAATTATTTTGAGACAGGGTCTCTGTCACCCAGGTTTGAGTGCAGTGGTGTTATCGTAGCTCACTGCAGCCTTGACCTCCCTGGGCTCAGGTGATTCTCCCACCTCAGACTCCAGAGTAGCTGGGACCATAGCCTTGCACCACCACACCTGACTAATTTTTGTATTTTTTGTAGAGATGGGGTTTCACCATGTTGCCCAGCTGGTCTCAAACTCCTGTGCTCAAGCCATCCGCCTGCCTCAGCTTCTCAAAGTGCTGGATTACAGGCGTGAGCCAGGGTGCCCAGCCAGGTTTGCTTTTTAAGTTGACTTGAGACGAAGTCTGGCTCTGCCATCTAGGCTGGGGTACAGTGGCATGATCATGGCTCACTGCAGCCTCGATCTCCTGGACTCAAGCAGTCTTCCCACCTAAGCCTTCTGAGTAGCTGGGACCACAGGCGTGCACCACCATGCCTGGCTGATTTTTAAACTTTTTGTAGAGACAGGGTCTCACCATGTTGCCCAAGCTGGTCTCGAACTGCTGGACTCAAACATTCCGCCTACCTTGGACTACCAAAGTGCTGGGATTACAGGCATGAGCTACTGCACCTGACCTCAACTGTTCTACTTGGGGTGTTTTTCTCAGCTCACCCCGGACCTGTAGTATCTCTAGTGGTTTTATTCTTATTTTTTCAGTGTTTAAATTGTCATGTTTCAATTGAGTTATATTATTGTTTTAACAGAAGTGACAGCTTTGAGAACCCCGTGCTGCAGCAGCACTTCAGGAACCTGGAGGCCTTGGCTTTGGATTTGATGGAGCCGGAACAAGCAGTGGACCTGACATGTAAGGAGGTTGAATTGAGTAGTTCTTTTCATGGGAGGCTTTCTTACTGGTTCCACTCTGAACTAGTAATTTAGGTGCATTTCCCAGTATTCTTTAAACACTTAACCTCATTGCCCAGACCCCCTCTTTTTGGGAGCTTTTCTAGACCAGCTTAAACAGCCAGGGACCAGATTTGGCTGGTTCTGTAGTGAGAGGAGGAGAGTGGCAGGCTCCTGAGACTGCCTCTGAACTAAGCCACTCTGTGACTACCTGCTAGTGAAAGTTAAAAAATAATGTAAGAGGCCCAGCACGGTGGCTCATGCCTGTAATCCCAGCACTTTGGGAGGCTGAGGCAGGTGGATCACGAGGTCGAGAGATTGAGACCATCCTGGCCAACATGGTGAAACTCTATCTCTACTAAATAAAAAAAATTAGCTGGTTGTGGTGGTGTGGGCCTGTAGTCCCAGCTACTCAGGAGGCTGAGGCAGGGGGATCGGTTGAACCCAGGAGGCAGAGGTTGCAGTGAGCTGAGATCACACCACTGCACTCCAGCCTGGTGACAGAGCGAGACACCGTCTCAAAAAACAAAACAAACAAGCAAAAATAATAGGAAATGAGTGGTGGATTTGGGTTTAGAATCCAGTGACTCCCGGCCTACCTCTGCCTCCTGGGTTCATGCTCTTCTCGTGCCTCAGTCTCCCGAGTAGTTGGCCCCTGCCCAGCTAATTTTTAGTAGAGATGGGATTTCGCCATGATGACCCGACTGGTCTCAGAATGATCTCTTTTACATTAGACAAAATAGCCCCAGTGTTAAAAGCAGAAGAGTTATTGGACCATTGTTACTGTGGCACCTGCTTAGCTGTGTCTGGCGGAAGAGAAACGTTTCGAGCTAAACAGCCCATCTCCTCCTCTCAGGCCTTAGGCAAATTCGGAAGTCAGTGGCTTAGTGCCTAGAAAGGTAGTTTAGGACACAGGCTTTGGAGGTGACTGATGTCTATTTGAATCTCAGCTCTGCTACTTATTAATTGAGTAGCTTTGGGGATATTACTTAATCCCTCTGAGACTTGGTTTCATTTTTGGTAAAATGTGGATAATGATATTGTTCTTACAAGGTGTTAACAAAATGTAGGCCCTGACACTCAGTAAGTGCTCAGAACACAACCATTCTCTTTAGTCCACAGCTATTCCATTCCCAGGATCTCAACTCCTTACATTCTCGCATCCAGCCCTATACGTTCATGGAAAGTCCTATTTTCTCTCCCTACCTCTATTTTCAAAACAGTTAGCTTGGCTGCCCTAATTTTTTTTTCTTTTTTTTTTTTTGAGACAGAGTCTTGCTGTGTTTCCCAGGCTGCAGGGCAGTGGTGTGATCTCGGCTCGCTGCAGCCTCCGCCTCTTGGGTTCAAGCAATTCTCCTGCCTCAGCATCCTGAGTACCTGGGATTACAGGTGCTTGCCACCACACCCAGCTAATTTTTTTTTTTTGAGATGGAGTATCGCCCTATCGCCCAGGCTGGAGTACAGTGGCGCGATCTCCGCTCACTGTAAGCCCCGCCTCCTGGGTTCACACCGTTCTCCTGCCTCAGCTTCCCAAGTAGCTGGGACTACAGGCGCCCGCCAACACGCTCGGCTAATTTTTTCGTATTTTTAGTAGAGACGGGGTTTCACCGTGTTAGCCTGGATGGTCTCTATCTCTTGACTTCGTGATCCGCCTGCCTCGGCCTCCCAAAGTGCTAGGATTATAGCATGAGCCACTGCGCCCAGCCTGCCCTTATATTTCTTATAACCTAAATGACCCAGGTTTCTATCCTCAGCCCTCTCTTCTCTGCCTTCTTGTTTTCTTATCCACTCCCAGATCCTCAGTTGCCACGTCATGGCCGTGACCCCCAGGCCTATGTCTCCAGCCCTGTCCTTTCTTCTAAACTCTTAGCTGGAACCTCCAGCTACCTGGTCAGTGTCTACTGTAGGACCTGGATATCCTTCTGCGCAAACATCTGAACCTTTGACTCTTTCCTCTTTTACATCCCTCAGTCTTTTCTAATCAAATGCCTGTATATTTCCCTCTAACACCAATATATGCTTCTTTTTAAATATTTATTAAAGATTGGAAGTTGTTTTCTCAGCTTTGTGACACTGTACCACTAGGGTTTTCATCCTGTGCTGGTGGAAACCCTCTGACTCCTTTCCTGGACCTGCTTCCCTTCTTCTACAGGGCTGCTCTGAGTGACTGAGCCCCAGCTTCCTCTCACATTCCACTTCTCCCCTGCTGCCCTCAGCAGGTTACACTGGCAGTTCTCAAAGTGTGATCCCTAGACGGGCAGCCTCAATGTCACCAGGGCATTTGTGAGAAATGGAAATTATTGAGCCCTCTCCCAAGCTGATTGAATCTGATGCTTAGGTGGGTGCCCAGAAACTTGTGGTTTTCTTTGTTGTTGTTGTTTTGGAACGGAGTCTCACTCTGTCGCCCAGGCTGGAGTGCAGTGGCACGATTTCAGCTCACTGCAAGCTCCGCCTCCTGGGTTCACTCCATTCTCCTGCCTCAGCCTCCTGAGTAGCTGGCACTACGGGCACCTGCCACCACGCCCGGCTAATTTTTTTGTATTTTTAGTAGAGACGGGGTTTCACCATGTTAACCAGGATGATCTCGATCTCCTGACTCTGTTATCTGCCTATTTTGCGTCTTGGCCTCCCAAAGTGCTGGGATAACAGGTGTGAGCCACCACATGCGGCCAGAAACTTGTGTTTTAACAAGCCTTCCAGGCGGTTCTAAGACATGCCACTACTTTTTTTTTTTTTTTTTTTTTTTTTTTGACATGGAGTCTGGCTGTGTAGCCCAGACTGGAGTGCAGTGGCGCAATCTCGGCTCACTACAAGCTCTGCCTCCCGGGTTCATGCCATTCTCCTGCCTCAGCCTCCCGAGTAGGTGGGACTACAGGCGCCTGCCACCACGCCCGGCTAATTTTTTGTAGTTTTAGTAGAGACGGGGTTTCACCGTGTTAGCCAGGATGGTCTTGATCTCCTGACCTCGTGATCCACTCGCCTTGGCCTCCCAAAGTGCTGGGATTACAAGCTGGAGCCACAGTGCCCGGCCTATTTTGTGTTTTTATTAGCAATTGGGTTTCGCCATATTGGCCAGGCTGGTGTCAAACTCCTGACCTCAAGTGATCCACCTGTCTTGGCCTCCCGAAATGCTGGGATTACAGGCATAAGCCACTGTGCTCAGTACTTTTATTTTTATTTTTAGTACTGAGCATTGGCTGGACCTCAGTGCATTACTTAATTAATTAATTAATTAATTTGAGACAGGTTCTCACTCTGTCACTCAGTCTGAAGTGCAGTGACGGGATCTCAACTCACTGAAACCTTCGCCTCCCAGGCCCAAGCAATTCTCCTGTCTCAGCCTCTCAAGTAGCTGGGATTACAGGTGCCTGCCACCATGCCTGGCTAATTTTTGTATTTTTTAGTAGAGATGGGGTTTCACCATATTGGCCAGGCTCATCTCGAACTCCTGACCTTAGGTGATCCACCTGCCTTGGCCTCCCAAAGTGCTGGGATTATAGGCATGAGCCACTGTGCCCGGCCTCTCAGTACTTTTAAAACTCTACAGATGATTCCCAGGTTGGGAGCCAGTGCTCTTGCAGAGGTTCCCATGATGTGGAACAGGAGGCTTCTGATGCAGCAGGAGCACAGTTGGGCTCCAGCATTGTGCCATCTTGTAGTTACACCAGCAACGGCTCCCCTCCGTGCTTGGCAAATATGGGCATGTGAGCTGCCCATCTCATCACCCTTGCCCTTAATGTGACACAGCTCATGTCAGAAGCTTGATTTAACCATGTAGTTGTAAGCTAACAAAAAAGGAAACAAAAATATGATCTTTCCTCCAAAGTTGCCTTTTCCTGTCATACTTGCTCCCCCTGTTTCAGCCAGTCATCTCCCCATCCCACTCCTATTCTTCTTACGTTCTGGTATCCAGCTCTGTAATTTCAGTTAAACAATAAATCCTATTGTATCAGTAAGTCCTGCCAGTTCTGTCACTTCTCATGTTTATGGGTCCTCTCACCCACACCCCACTTCACCTGTCTCTCTAACCCTCTTTCAGTTCACCCTCCACGCAGCTATCAGGGGGTTCTTTGGATAAGGCCTAATTCCTTGGCAGGCATTCAAGCTTCTATGACCTCACCATGCCCATCTTTCCCACCTCTCTACTGGCCCTGTCCTCCTTAACACCCTACCTTCCAGCTATATGTCACCTGCTATTTCTCACCTGATGCCTTCTGCTTCTTATCTTTCACCATCCCTCCTGTGTTACAGTGTGCCTGTATAGTTGCTTCTTGCATGGTGTTGCCCAACTCCACTGCATCATTTTTATCCACCTCCTCACTCTCACTGGGCTGTGAAGAGTGAAACCCCATCTCTACTAAAAATACAAAAAAATTAGCCGGGCGCGGTGGTGGGTGCCTGTTGTCCCAGGAGGCTGAGGCAGGAGAATTGCTTGAACACGGGAGGGGGAGGTTCCAGTGAGCTGAGATCATGTCACTGCACTCCAGCCTGGGTGACAGAGCGAGACTCCGTCTCAAAAAAAATAAATAAAAACTGGGGACAAATTTACCTATCTATAGGTTGTTAGAAGGAGTAAAGAGAGTAAGTTTAAAGCATTTACAACAGTGCCTGGCGGTAGGTAGTATGTGTGATTACAGTAAATGCAGGTGTTGGAAGGTACTTGGTAAATGCTGGAAAGACCTTTCCCGAGACCCCTCCCACCCCAGCAGTTAGGTGCTCTGTCTTCTGGTTCTCAGAGAGTTGGAACTGGACAGCAAGCTGGGGCTCGTGACTCACCAGGCCACTCTTCTGTGTTTTGATTTTCCAGTGCCCAAGGTTGAAGCAATGAATAAAAGACTGGGCTCCTTGGTGGATGAGTTTAAGGAGCTTGTTTACCCACCAGATTACAATCCTGAAGGGAAAGTTACCAAGAGAAAACACGGTGAGGAGCTGAATGTGGACATGTGGGCTATTTTAAAAAATTGCTTTTATGATGGTCTTATCACAGTGGGCAGTATCCTTTCAGAAATATCTCTTCACACTCTAGTTAAAATGGCTTTTATCCAAAAAACAGGCAATAACAAATGATGGCAAGGATGTGGAGAAAAGGGAACCCTCACACAGTGTTGGTGGGAATGTAAATTAGTACAGCCACTATTATGGAGAAGAGTTTGGGGTTTCCTCAAAACGTGAAAGGTAGAGCTACCATATGATCCAGCATACCATATGATCCAGTATGTATCCAAAAGAAATCAGCGTATCAAAGAGAGATGTGCACTCCCATGTTTATTGCAGCACCATTCACAGTAGTCAAGATTTAGAAGCAACCTGAGTGTATCAGCAGATGACTGGATAAAGAAAATGTGGTACACATACACAATGGAGTACTATTCAGCCATAAAAAAGAATGAGATCCTGTCACTTGCAATAATATGTTAAGTAAGCCAGGCTCAGAAAGACAGATATTTGCATGTTCTCACTTATTTGTGGAATCTAAAAATCAAAACAATTGAACTCATGGAGATAGAGCATAGAAGGATGGTTACCAGAGGCAGAGAAGGGTAGTGGGTAGTGGGTGGGGCATTGGGGGTTGGTGGGGATGGTTAAAATAGAATGATTAAGATCTATTTGGTAATACAATAGAGTGACCATAGTCAGTAATTTAATTGTACATTTAAAAATAACTAAAGGAATACAATTGGAATGTTTGTAATATAAAAGATAAATGCTTGAGGGGATGGATACCCCATTTATGCTGATGTGATTATTTCACATTGCATGCCTGTATCAAAATAACTCATGTACCCCACAAATATATATACCTACTATGTACCCACAAAAATTAAAAATGAAAAAATTTTAGAAAAGAACTGTCTATACAACCATACATATTTATACATACCAACATACATATTTCAGCACAAAATGGAATAATCACATTGTTTTCTAGTTTGCTATTTTTGTTACTCAGCTATATATGTTGCACAGTTACTTATATCCACACTTACCTATCTATCTCATTTTTTAAAAAATGAGGCTGCAGAGTAGTTCATTGGATAGATATACCAGGTTATTTAACCAGACCTGTATTGACAAGTGGATATGCTGCACTGAATATGCTTTTTCCATTGTGTACTTGTGTGAATAGATCCACAGGATACATTCTTGCAGTGAATTGCTTCCAAAACAGTGATAGATTTACCCTTTATCCAAGAAGGAGTGAGAATGTTTTCCTGTACTCTCACCCTTCCAGGACTTAATTTTTTAAATTTACAATAAAAATGATACAGAAGTTGGCCAGGTGCAGTGGCTCACACCTGTAATCCCAGCACTTTGGGAGGCCGAGGTGGGTGGATCATGAGGTCAGGAGTTCCAGACCAGCCTGGCCAACATAGTGAAACATCATCTCTACTAAAAATACAAAAATTAGCCAGATGTGGTGGTGGACACTTGTAATCCCAACTACCCGGGAGGCTGAGGCAGGAAAATCCCTTGAACCCGGGAGGCAGAGGTTGCAGTGAGCAAGACCATGCCATTGCACTCCAGCCTCGGTGATAGAGTGAGACGCCATCTCAAAAATGACACAGAAGTTATGTTTTTTTTGTTTTTGTTTTTTCTTTTTTTTAAGACAGTCTTGCTCAGTCACCCAGGCTGGAGTCCAGTGGCTCAATCGCAGTTCACTGTAGCCTCAACCTCCTGGGCTTGAGTGATCCTCCAGCCTCAGCCTCCTGAGTAGCTGAGACTTCAGGTGCACAACACCATGGCCGGTTGATTTTATTTCTTGTAGAGGCAGGGTCTCACTGTATTGCCAAGGCTGGTCATGAACCTGTAAAAGGTTTTCGAAGGAAGGATGGAATGACTTACCAGAGTGAGCAACAGTTTTGGGTAAACTGATGGCATTCACACTACTTGTAATTTCCTCCTAGGTATGATCTGTGTTTTATTTTGCACTTTAAATGAAGCTGCCTTATCGAGATAAGTCTTCCCCATGGTGTCCTAGGCTGGCATCACAGCTTTATGGTTAATTGCAGCCCAGATTATATGAGGGCCCCTGTGCCATGTAGCTGGGATGCCACTTGTAGCATTTCCAGTCACTCCCTCCTGACCTTTCCCCCCAGATAATGATGGTTCTGGAAGCAAAAGGCCCAAGGTGGAGTATTCAGAAGAGGAGCTGAAGACCCACATCAGCAAGGGCACGCTGGGCAAGTTCACTGTGCCCATGCTGAAAGAGGCCTGCCGGGCTTACGGGCTGAAGAGTGGGCTGAAGAAGCAGGAGCTGCTGGAAGCCCTCACCAAGCACTTCCAGGACTGACCAGACACCGCGCGTCCAGCTGCCCTTCCACAGTGTGGCCAGGCTGCCTGGCCTTGCCCTTAGCCAGTTAAAATGTGTTTCTCCTGAGCTAGGAAGAGTCTACCCGACATAAGTTGAGGGACTTTATGTTTTTGAGGCTTTCTGTTGCCATGGTGATGGTGTAGCCCTCCCACTTTGCTGTTCCTTACTTTACTGCCTGAATAAAGAGCCCTAAGTTTGTACTATATACCGTTCTTTCGTGTGAAGGAGAAAGGTGTGTATGCCTTGCATCCAAAACTCACTGGCCATCACTTAGCTTAATTTTCTCTTTCCCTGGGAACACTCATCACCACAATGGAAACAAAACAAGTATCAGCAGGGAGGGTGAGAGTGACAGGTCAGGGCAGGTGAAGGTATTTTGGGAATAAGAAGCCCTAGCAGGATTGTATTCTTATCCTCTGTCCTCTAGCCTGTTTTTCTTTAAATGTGTCATGTTAAGGTGTAATCAGATTTCTGAAACAATAAGAAGGTAACACTTTTAGTTCTGGGGCCATTTGGTTCATGAGTAAACAGCAACTCCCTCTCACTGCATTTCTCTTAATGCAACATTAAGTCTTGCAAAAATATACCCATTTTCTGTTGCCCTGAGAATTTGGGTTCCAGAATAAGTGAAATGAAGAGTTACTCCTCTTGTGTTTTGGGGGAGCTGTATCAAGAAGATGAGGAAAGGTCCTAATATTTAAGGAAGGGGAAGAGGATAGGAGTGTCTTTTACCTTTTCTTCCTTTACATCCCTGCTCTGTCCTCCCTGTCTTCTGAAGAATTATCCTGAAGGAAGGAAGGAGAGCATCTGGAATTGTTGGTCTGCTTTTAGGATGTGAGTAAGGGTTTGCAGGTCCTGTGTCCTTCAGGACTAGGATGAGCAGCACCTCGAGGAAGAGAGTGTAGGACATGCCAGTTTACTCCTCTTCAGAGATTCTCAGCTTTGGATTCTTGGCTGTAAGCTTTATAGGGTTTGTTTTTTGTTTTTTTGGTTTTTTGTTTTTTTTGTAACCTGTTTTTGCTTTTGTTTTTGTTTGAAAGGAGATACTGTATTTTTTTGAATTTCCTTACGTGTGTGGGCAAGAGGGGAAGATAATTCTCCCATTAGATGCTTAGAAATTGTTGAGAAATTGGACCATTGCCCTTAAATGGAGCAAGTTTGGAAACTGGATTCTACAGTGGGTTAATATACCAAGGTAAATTGGAATCACACTAAGTCACAGCCAGTCACCTGCAATAGGAGGACAAGGAGTAGCCCCACTGAGCCCTTGGTATCCAACCCTGGATGCTGGAGCTAGTGAAGAGCAGCCCTGGAGTGAGCCCCAGGCTGGCTTTGCTGTGCACACTATGCCCAAGCCTATGCTCCTTTGCCTCCTACTTCCAAAGTGGAAAGAATGAGAGTTCAGGGGTCAAACACCTACCAGAGTCAGGTAGGTGTGTGGATGTTAGACAAATCACCTGAGGTCTGTGCTAAACAGCAACAAAGTGATACTTCTCTGTAAATGAATGATGCCTTCTCTGCCTGCTGAACCCCCCACCCAGGAGAGAAGAAATACCATGTTCCAGTGCAATTGGTTAGGCCTTTGGAAGCTCATGAGGCTGATGTACCAAATTTACGTTTTAGTGCCATCATATATACAAGTGACCTTGGGCAGTTTATGAGGCATTTTTGAGTCTTAGCTTCCACATTCTTATAATAGCGTCACATGGTGAAAATGAGAAAATACATAAAAGAACATGGCACTCTAGGTACAGCTGGCCTTCTGCATCTGCAGGCTGCACATCCATGGATTCAACCTACGTGGATCAAAAATTTGGGGGCCAGGCACGTTGGCTCACGCCTGTAATCCCAACACTAGGAGGCCAAGGAAGGCGGATAACGAGGTCAGGAGTTTGAGACCAGCCTGGCCAGCATGGTGAAACCCCATCTCTACTAAAAATACAAAAAATTAGCCGGGCATGATGATGTGCACCTGTAATCCCAGCTACTCGGGGAGGCTAAGGTAGGAGAATCGCTTGAATCTGGGAGGCGGAGGTTGTAGTGAGCTGAGATCGCGCCATTGCACTCCAGCCTGGGCAACACAGTGAAACTCTGTCTTTAAATAAATAAATAAATAAATAAATAAATAAATAAAACTTGGGGGAAAAAAATGGATGGCTGTATCTGTACTCTTGCTCTTGTTACCCAGGCTGGAGTGCCGTGGCGCAATCTTGGCTCCCTGCAACATCTGCCTCCTGGGCTCACACGATTCTCCTGCCTCAGCCTCCCCAGTACTAGGATTACAGGCGCACACCACTGCGCCCGGCTAATTTTTTATTTTTAGTAGAGACGGAGTTTCACCATGTTGGCCAGGCTGCTCTCGAAGTCTTGACCTTAGGTGACCTGCCCGCCCAGGCCTCCCAAAATGCTGGGATTACACGTGTGAGCCACCGTGCCTGGCCAGACTTTAAATGTTGTCATTAGCCGGCCGGACGCGGTGGCTCACGCCTGTAATCCCAGCACTTTGGGAGGCCGAGGAGGGCGGATCACCTGAGGTCAGGAGTTCAAGAGCAGCCTGGCAAACATGGCGAAACCCCGTATCTACTAAAAATATAAAAATTAGCCGGGTGTGGTGGCATGCACCTGTAATTCCAGCTACTCGGGAGGCTGAGGCAGGAGAATCACTTGAACCCGGGAGAAGGAGGTTGCAGTGAGCCGAGATCACGCCACTGCACTCCAGCCTGGGCGACAGAGCGAGACTCCGTCTCAACGACAAAATTGTCATTATTCCATAAATAATACAGTATGACAATTATTTACATAGCATTTACATTTTATTAGGTATCGTAAATTATCTAGAGTATTATTTAAAGTATCCGGGAGGCCGTGCGTAACTCATATGCAAATACTGCGTCATGTTACATCAGGGACTTGGGCATCCTCGGATTTGGGTATCCGCATGGAGTGCCATGTGGCGCTTGACTTCTACCGCGGCCATCGGGCTTCCATCCGCCAGGCGGCGATATAGCCGGCGCGGAGCGCGGACCTGGGCCTGCGCATGCACGCCACAGAGGAGGCGGGCCGGGTTCCCGGACCTGGGAGCCATAAGCGGAAGGGTCTGGTGGGCTAAGCTGAGCTGCACCCGGGTGCCTTCTGGCCGCCGCAGCAGCTCGAGAACACGAATCCGTTTGGCCAAAAGTGAAACAAACACACGGATGCACATATGTCTGTTTACTTCTAGGCCAGGTGCAGAGGGAACGTCTGGAATGGCACTCATCGAAAGCTGCGGTTACGTGGGAAGATGAGCCTTTTACCTCTCAGCGTTTCCCCTTCTGTAATGTCTTGTTTTAATGTCTTATTGAAAACCAGAAGAGGCCGGGCGCGGTGGCTCATGCCTGTAATCCCACCAGTTTGGGAGGCTGAGGAGGGTGGATCACCTGAGGTCAGGAGTTCCAGACCAGCCTGGCCAACATGGTAAAACCCCATCTCTACTAAAAGTACAAAAGTTAGCTGGGCATGGTGGCGTGCGTCTGTAATCCCAGCTACTCAGGAGGCTGAGGAAGGAGAATCATTTAAACCCGGGAGGCGGAGGTTGCAGTGAGCTGAGATTGATTGCTCCACTGCATTCCAACATTGGTGACAGAGCGAGACTGTCTCTAAAAAAAAAAAAAAAAAGTAATGTATTATTTAATGACAGAGATAAGTTCTGAAAAATGCATTGTTAGGGAATTTCATCACTGTGTAAACACCATAGAGTATACTTACAAAAACCGGCTGGGCGCGGTGGCTCACGCCTGTAATCCCAGCACTTTGGGAGGCCAAGGTGGGCGGATCAAGAGGTCAGGAGATCGAGACCATCCTGACCAACAAGGGGAAACTGTCTCTACTAAGAATACAAAAATTAGCTGGGTGTGGTGTCGTGCTCCTGTAGTCCCAGCTACTCAGGAAGCTGAGGCAGGAGAATCGCTTGAACCCAGGAGGCAGAGGTTGCAGTGAGCTGAGATTACACCACTGCACTCCAGCCTGGGCGACAGGGCGAGACTGTCTCAAACAAACAAACAAAAACCCTAGATGGAATAGCCTACTATACATACACCTAGGCTACAAACCTGTACTGCATATTACTGAACACTGTAGGCAACTGTAACACAATGGCATTTGTGCATCTAAACATAGGAAAAGTACAGTAAACACACAGTATTATAATCTTATGGGACCACTGTCATTTATGTGATCTGTCATTGACCAAAAACACTGAATGCACGACTGTGAAAAAGTAAGCACTGCGTAAAATTCCACCATCCAAAAATATAAAACTGCTTCAGGGGTGGTGATAAGAACACTGGAGTAAACTGGGAGAAATGACCAGCCCAGGATGCACAGAACAGGTCCAGCTGGCCAAGGTGGCTCCCAGGTTCCCCCTGGTGTGCTTCTTGCTGGAGCAGGGGTATATGGGTCCAAGCTGGCGAAGAGGGGATCTATTCTCACTTGACCACTATGGTACCCAGTTATTTGCACCTTGGAAGATTTCTCAACCTGAGGTATTAGGCTCTCAAGGGACTTATCTTTAAGATAGTAAGTAGAAGAGGCAAGTGAGGGGGCAGTGGCTTTAGTCACCAATACCAGTCCTGCATGTGCCAAGGGTTACTAGAAACCCTGATTCTCCAACAGTGATTCTCAATTGGGGGTGATTTTACTGCCGGGGGCATTTAACAATGTCTGGAAACATTTCTTCATTGTGGGGGGCGCTGCTACTGCCACCTAGTGGGTACAGGCCAGTGATGCTACTAAACATCACACAACACACAGCACAGTCCCCACAACAAATTAACCAGCCCCAAATGTCAACAGCACAGAGGTTGAGAAAGCCAGTTCCAGTGATAGCAATGTTCCAGTTGAGTCTGTATGACGTTTTGAACTGCCAAGGCAGAAACTACCTGGTAGGAGGAGACAGTTCTTCCATAGCCTTCTGGTAAAAAAGTCTAAGCTAAGTGGCCAGGCGTGGTGGCTCACACCTGTAATCCCAGTGCTTTGCGAGGCTGAGATGGGTGGATTACCTGATGTCAGGAGTTCAAGACCAGCCTGGTCAACATGGTGAAACCCCGTCTCTACTAAAAATACAAAATTTGCCGGGCGTGGTCGTGCATGCCTGTAATCCCAGCTACTTGGGAGGCTGAGGCAGGAGAATCACTTGAAGCCAGGAGGCAGAGGTTGCGGTGAGCTGAGATCGTGCCATTGCACTCCAACCTAGGCAACAAGAGTGAATCTCTTTCACAAAGGAAAAAAAAAAGTCTAAGCAGCTATCACCACTCTAATAATACTAAGTATGTCTTCTTTTCAATTTTAGCCGGATACTAAGAATCAGGCACTGCCATTCTGTCATCAAAATGGAATAGATTTCTTTATTAGGATGCTCACAAGAATGGAGAACACATGAACTAGCACTCTCCTCATGTGACAGAGAGTACATCTAACCCACAGGGTGGCAGCACACAGGGGAAGGGCTCTCAGAGCTGGTGCCAAGTGTCCACCAAAGAAAGTCCCATTCACCAGAGAGGTTGTTTCCTTGGACTCCATCATGTCTGTTATAGCTACCCGCCAGGTCTCCATGATCTTCCTGAAATCCTTCATGCCAGCACCAGTTCATGCTCTCTGACCTTGTCACTCCCGACTCTTTCAAGACCCAGGTCAACTGCCCCATGGCTCACTCACCCAGGCCGCCTCTGGAATCCTGCAGCACATCTCTTTGGTATGCTGCTGCCCTGCCACCCTCAAGGCCATGGTTGGGGGTAGGGGGAGAACATGAACATCACATTACCAAAAGCAAACAGCAGGGGTACATTAGTAAATGACACTTGGACATAGCCAAACAACCTCACAGAACACATGCTTCCTCCCCCAAATGATACATAATCGCCCAAGTGCAAAGGAAACCCCATGATCACTTTAACACATATGAATGATTCTGTGTGCCAGGCACAGGGATACTTAATAAATGGTGTTTAATTCCACCACACTCTGCACACAATAGGAAGCTAGTGGCTGAAAGATCTCTATCCTGGCTCCATCAGCTTTCTCCTGGCTCTTTCTGCCTTTCAACGGTGCCACCACACTGCTTCTATCTGCTCTGAACACTTGTTCCAAAAAGGGAGGATAAAAGGATGAAGGATGGCAGAGGGAGGGAGGAAAGGAAGGGGGAAAACAACCCTGTAAAACACAACAACAACAACACAAAAATCCAGAAACAAGATTTAGTACTACAACATTTTATAACAATAGAGAGTGGCTGAAAATACTACATGCTAACACAGACAATATGATACACGACCTCAGGGGGGCAGGGAGCACGTGGCAAAGGCCATAGGTTTAGACTAAGAGCCTTTCAATGGACTGCTGAATGGATTGGATCTGCTGTTTCAGCTGCGAGCCCTCTTTGATGGTGACAGAACAGGCGATGACAGGCCTGGAGACCCCACAGGCTCTTCCCAGGGCCTGCTTGGAGCGCACAAACACGTAGGGCACGTTCTTGTCTTCACAAAGCAGTGGGAGGTGCAGAATGATCTCCAGTGGCTCGGCGTCTGCAGCCATCACGATGAACTCAGAGATGCCCCTGTTGAGGGTTTTGGTGGCTGTGGAGAGAAGGGCGTGAAGCTAATAGGTGATGTGGGCTTGGGCAGGGCAGCCACAACAAACTGGGAAGAATGCCTAGGCACACACAATTGTGTGTGTCCTAGACCAGCCCTGGGATATGATAAAGGATTCAAACATCAGTCAGTCATACACAATGGCCTTTTCTCAAGCTCTACATTAAACCCACCACTTATCCTCGAAACACGCCCTGAATCTGACCACTTTTTTTTTTTTTTTTTTTTTTGAGATGGAGTCTTGTTCTGTCTCACAGCTGGAGTGCAGTGGTGCGATCTTGGCTCACTTCAACCTCCGCCTTCCGGGTTTAAGTGATTCTCCTGCCTCAGCCTCCCAAGTAGCTGGAATTACAGGCACATGCCGCTAATTTTTGTATTTTTAATAGAGACAGGGTTTCACCATGTTGTCCAGGCTGGTCTCGAACTCCTCACCTCAAGTGATCCACCCACCTCGGCCTCCCAAAGTGCTGAGATTACAGGTATGAGCCACAGTGCCCAGTCTAATCTGGTAACTTTTTTCTTTCTTGGTTTTTTTTTTTTTTTTTTTTTTTTTTTTTTTTTTTTTTGAGATGGAGTCTCGCACTGTCGCCTGGGCTGGAATGCAGTGGCGCAATCTTGGCTCACTGCAACCTCTGCCTCCCAGGTTCAAGTGATTCTCCTGCCTCAGTCTCCCAAGTAGCTGGGATTATAGGCGCCCGCCACCACGCCCAGCTAATTTTGTTTCACTATGTTGGCCAGGCTGGTCTCAAATTCTTGACCTTGTGATCCACCCATGTTGGCTTCCCAAAGTCCTGGGATTACAGGCGTGAGCTACCATGCCTGGCCCTGACCACTTCTTTCTACTCCTCTGCTATACTTGTCCAAGTCACCATCATCTCTTGCCTTGTCAACTGCAAGAGTTTCCACAAACCCCCACCAGCAAGTAGTAGTTTATTAATAAATTAGTACTTCTCAAGGTATCGCTGACTGAGTGTCAGAGTTTTAATATCTCAATCTGCCATAATCAATACTTCTAGAAAGCTCACCCCACATGGGACTCACCATGCAAGTTCAACACCCCACAGCACCATTTCAGATGCATACTCTCCTGATTGCTTGCCTCTGTGGCTCAGTGCGAATACTCTGCATTCATGTTGGAGTACTTGAGAAGGGTACACACTCTAGAGCTACACTGCCTGAGTACAAATGCTGCACTCATTCTTGTTACACAAATGACCTTGAGCAAGGTGTTTAACTTCCCTTACTTTTATCATCTATAAAACAATTCTACCTAATAGGATTCTACCTAATAAAACAATAATTACCTAATTCTTTTTAACCTAATTCTAATTACCTAATAATTCTACCTAATAGGATTCTTGAAAGGATTAAACAAGTTAATAAGAATGAGGCTGGCGTGGTGGCTCACACCTGTAATCCCAGCACTTTGGGAGGCTGAGGCAGGTAGATCGTCTGAATTCAGAGTTTGAGACCAGCCTGGGCAACATGGCAAAACCCCATCTCTACTAAAAATATAAAAAATTAGCCAGGTGTGGTGGCATACACCTGTTGCTCCAGCTACCTGGGAGGCTGAGGTGGGAGGATCACCTAAGCCCAGGAGGTCGTGGCTGCAGTGAGCCATGATCAATGCCAATGCACTCCAGCCTGGGCTACAGAGACCCTATCTCAAATAAATAAAAATAAACAATAATAATACCTGATACATGGTAATGCAAAGTATGTTCATTTCTATTGATATTACTATAGTTTATTCACCCTACAAAAGTCATAGGAGTGACTCTTTTACAGTGGCTTACACTGTCTCATGTGATCTCCTAGTACCTCTCATCCCCTCACTTAGTTCCAGCCACACACCAGCCTCCTGAGAGTCCCTCAAGCACGCCTTTGCACCATGCCCAAAATCGTTTCTTTCCAACACCCTCATCTATTCAGTCCTCTGCTCAAACTTCAGCTCCTCAGACAGACCTTCTCTGAATACTCCATCTAAAAAGACCCACCACTGCCATTCCTATCCCCCTTCTCTACTTTATTCTCTTTTACAGTATTCTTTACCACCAGGCATAAAACCTATGTCTTTCTCCACCGGAATGTACACTCCAAGAAGGCAGAGACTTCGTTTTGTTCACCAATGCATCACCAGCATATATACATGTGCCCGGCACACAGCAGGCAATCAATAAATAATATGGCAAGAAAGAATACCTGACACTGAGGCAGAAGTATGGAAAACTGCTACATCTCCCTCCCTGAACTCCTAGTAAGCACATTCTGAACTGAGTCGCTGAGACTGAGCATCTCCATTCAAGGATCTGTGTGCCTAGCACCATGCAAAGTATGGCAAGAGGAAATAAGGTTGCTCTGTGTCCATGAGTCCTCATCTGCCTGAGGTATAAGAACTCATGTCCCTGCCCAGCCAAGCTGACCTGAGTGCATCAAGTGAGAAGAGACACCTCCCAGGAGAGCTGGTGAGTCACCCTACAATGCCCCACTGGCCACTGCTATACCAGGCACTGCAGTTACTGCAGTGTGACGAGCAGGGAGGAAAGAGTACCACGATGAGACCCGGAGAGTCTACTTTATCTTCCTTCAGCAACACAGGTAAAAGCGATTATAATGGTTCTCCTAAATCTCAAACACGGTTCACAAAATCTCTAATGTTTCCATTAAAAATCTTCAACGACAAAAGAGCTCTACCACATCAAACTACCAGCATCTGTTAAAATGAGAGTATTCTGGCGGGCTGTGGTAGCTCACGCCTGCTGTTATTCCAGCACTTTGGGAGGCCGAGGCAGGCAGATTGTCTGAGCTCAGGAGTTCAAGACCAGCCTGGGCGACAGAGTGAGATTCTGTCTCCAAAAATAAAAAATAAAAAATAAGGCTGGGCAGCCAGGCACAGTGGCTCACGCCTATAATCCCAGAACTTTGGGAGGCCGAGGCGGGCAGATCACTTGAAGTCAGGAGTTTAAGACCAGTCTGGCCAACATGGTGAAATGTCATCTCTACTTGAAAAAAATAAAAATAAAAATAAGGCTAGACACAGTGTTTCACGCCTGTAATCCCAGCAGCACTCTGGGAGACCAAGACAGTGGATCACCTGAGGTTAGGAGTTCGAGACCAGACTGACCAACATAGTGAAACCCTATCTCTACTGAAAATACAAAATTAGCCGAATGTGATGGTGCATGCCTGTAATCCCAGCTACTTGGGAGACTGAGGCAGGGGAATCACTTGAACCCGGGAAGTGTAGGTTGCAGTGAGCTGAGATCCTGCCATTGTACTCCAGCCTGGGTAACAAGAGCGAAACTCTCAAATAAATAAATAAAGAAAATTTTAAAAAAACGAACAAAGTGAGAGTATCCTATATTACCTCTGGGCAGAAGTATCATGCACACATAATTATTCCACTGAAAAACAGCTGTTTTTCTTTTTTACAAAGGGAGGTGGTGCTTGCTTCAGCAGCACATATACTAAAATTAGAACAATACAGAGAAGATTAGCATGACCCCTGCACAAGGATGACATGCAAATTCGTGAAACGTTCCATGTTTTTGAATAATTGCATCCAAAAAAAAAAAAAAAAAAAGGGAGAGGGGTAGGCAATGTTTCTGGGAACCAAATGAAATTCATGAATGTTAAGTATCCATCGTATAAGGGATGCTAAAAAGCATTAATATCCCTTTCCTTCTGATGGCTCTGGAGAGGTCATACAGCTACTATACAAAGTGTCTACAACTGCTTTCAAATGGCTCAGCAAAAATAAAATTCATTTATAGAGTGAAAAAGAAGGTAAATGTGGCAAAATGTTAATAACTGGTGGGTCTAAAAAAAATTCTTAGCCCATCAGCTTTAGCATCTAATGCCAAAGACCTCCTACTGGTTGTAGTCAAAAGCAGCTAGCCCTCCTCCTCCCAAATTGGAAATCTAGACCAGAGGCCCCACATGGAAACATGTACCTTTAACATTCCCCCAGAGCACCCTGTGGCTGCCTTACCCTCATTGGCTCCTTTCCGAAGCTGCTTATAGTTACATGACTGCTGAACGAGATCCAGTAGTTTCTTGGTGAGGTGGGCATCGGCAAGGGGATAGGCCTTTGGATTCACATCGGCCTCAGTCTATGGGGGAAATAAAAATATCAGTCAAATTGAGCCAGAAGTTTTCCTACCTGAGTCACAAAATACTAATCAACAATTGAGACACAGCGGGCAGGTGCTCTGCTCCCCAATCCTCAAACACACAAAACACCAGGTAGTTAACAATGGCCTTTCCACTCCTACCTTCGAAAAAAAGGAAATACAGTATTAGGAATTACACAGTTCAATAAAGTATACTAAAGCTCGTATACTTTTGTCTTTCTTCAGCCAAATGTTTCATAATATTACAGCAAATGGATTACAAATGGGCTCCCATGGCTCAGCATCCATTTGAGTCCATGGGTAATCCGTTTCTGTTTTTTAGACAGAGTCTCACTCTGTTGCCCATGCTGGAGTGCAGTGGTGTGATTTCAGCTCACTGCCACCTCTGTCTCCCAGGTTCAAATGATTCTTGAGCCTCAGTCTCCCAAGTAGCTGGGACTACAGGCGTGCACCACCATACCCGGCTAATTTTTGTATTTTTTGTGGAGACAGGGTTTCACCATGTTGGCCAGGCTGGTCTCAAACTCCTGGCTCACGCCTATAATCACAGCACTCTGGGAGGCAGAGGCGGGTGGATCACCTGAGGTCAGGAGTCCATGGGTAATCTTTAAATTTGAATTTCCATATTCCACTGGAATTTACTGAATCAATAAGATATAATTTACAGTAAATGTAGCACAAAGTTCTCTTTCCATTCCCCATTCTATATGCATATCTTCTGTTCAAACCCCTGGTTTCCAACACACCAGAGTATTTCCTCACCTACTCTACAATAAACACAAAATGGTTCCAAAATTGCTACATCTATATACCACCTCTACCAACAAACTGACCAAAGTCAAAATTTATTTTTGTTCTTAGGATATATCCTATTAAAGTCATCCAGTGACAGGACTGTGTTCAAAAGTTATTCAAATTAAAATTTTCCTTGTGGTTAGCAATTTGGTATACAAGTAGGTTTCTTTCGTTTGTAGTCAACTTGCTTTAGATTTTATTTTTCAAATATGTAAAATATCTTCATGGTTTAAAAGTCAAAACTATGCTAGTGATAGCAACTCAGTGTTTTGACAACTGGAAAAGGGAAACAATCATCCTCTGTGCCTTTCCTAAATGCTGTATTAGGAGGTAACCAGATGAGAAGTACCTCTTGTATCACTATTCCGCCTAATAAAGAGGGAATGGTACACTTAAATATCACCAACTTGCAACCCTTATTAACTAATTAATGGCATTTGCAGTTATGTTAAAAATCCTTACTTTATAAATACATACTGTAATACTTATGGATAAAATGACGTCATTGAGATCTGTGTCAAAATAACCCATGTAGGGGCCGAGCGCCGTGTCTCACGCCTGTAGTCCTAGTTACTCGAGAGGCTGACGCAGAATAGCTTGAACCCAGGAGGCGGAGGATGCTGTGAGCCGAGATGGCGCCACTGCACTCCAGCGTGGGCGACAGAGTGAGACTCCGTCTCAGTAAATAAATATACATCCATGTAGGGAGCAAATTGGGTGAGTGGTCTTCCTTTTCCGCTCCTTCCATCGCATTCCCACTGCTCCAGTTAACCATTTCATTACTTTCATCTCTCTCTCCTTTTTTTACAAACACATATTTATGTACAAGGATATATTCATATTATAACGCAGGTGCGGCCCCGCATGTCGCCATCGAGTGTAAGGTGCGAATTGCGAGTGACTTGCTGCGGCTACCACCTAACCTCGGCCTTGGAGGCTAGACACAGGGTGGACGGCAGTCGCTGGAGACGGAGACGGCCAGGTTGGACCACTCATCTATAGCGCCTGTCTCGGTGGTCTCCTGCCCGACACCGCGCGCCTGCCTTTTTCTCCTTCAATTTTTTTACAGCTTTTCTGACATTGCTGGACCACGCTTGCGGCACCGCGGCTCTCGGGAGGTGACCCGTGGGTAGGGGCCCAGTAGGAACACTCACCATAGCGTCTGTCTTGGTAGCCTCTCGCTGGACACCGCAAGGACACCACGCCTGTAGGTCCGGACGGTCTGCTGCCCCGCACCACAAGGACACGGATGCCCCGCCCCCAGGAGCAGGAAGTGACGTCACTGCCGCCAGCGGAAATGACGTCCAGGGCCAGCTTGTACACCCGGACTCCCTGTCTTCTACCTAACTCGTTATCTTAGGCGAACCTTTCCTGGTCCCAGGACAACTAGGAGAAATTAGGTGAAGGATGGAGGAGTTCTCTAAAGGAAGGTGGTTGGGGGAGGTCGAGGGAAGACCTCCATATTATTTTTCTCTTCCTCATACATTTATTTATTTAGAGACGTAGTCTCCCTCTGTCACCTAGGTTGGAGTGCAGTGGCGCCATCTCGGCTCACTGCAACCTCAGCCTCCTGAGTACCTGGGATTACAGGTGACCGCCATCACGGCCAGCTAATTTTTGTATTTTTGGTAGAGATGAGGTTTCACCACTTTGGCCAGGCTGGTCTCGAACTCCTGATCTCAGGTCATCTGCCTGCGTCGTCCTCCCAAAGTGCTGGGATTACAAGCGTGAGCCACCACACCTGGCCATCCTTTCTTTTTAATGTCTATAGAGCGTGTCTCCTTCATATGTTACTCACTTAAACCTTTTCTTTTTAGAGACAGGGTCTCGCTCTGTCACACAGGCTGGGGTGCTGTAGTTGCATCTTGGCTCACTGCAACCTCCTCCGGGGTTCAAGCAATTCCCCGGCCCCAGCCTTCAGAGTAGCTGGTACTACAGGCACGCACAACCACACCCGGCTAATTTTTTTGTATTTTTAGTGGAGACGGTGTTTCACCATGTTGGCCAGGCTGGTCTCCCAACTGCTGACCTCAAGTGATCCGCTTGTCTTGGCCTCCCAAAGTGTTGGGATTACAGGAGTGAGCCACCGCGCCCGGCCTTACTTTTTTGATTAATCTTTATGAAGGGGACTTTCCTGGGCTCAAGTGGTCCTCCTGCCTCACACTCCCAAGTAGCTGGGACTACATGCATGCATCACCACGTCTGACTCATTTTTTAATTTTAGAGGCACTGTCTCGTTATGTTGCCCATGCTGGTCTTGAACTTCTGGCCTCAAACAATCGTCCTGCCTGGGCCTCCCAAAGTACTGGGATTACAGGCGTGAGCCACTGTGCCCAGCCCATTTATATATTTTTAATCTTTCACTATTATATAAATGCTATAATGTCTAATCTCATCTATACCTAATCTATATTATGTTTCATTCAGTATATCTGTAAGATAAACTCCTAGAAGTGGGATTAATGAGTCAAAAGATATAATATGCATTTGTAACTTTTATATCTACTCCAAACTGACCCTGTACAGGGTTTAACAACTTGCACACCCGCCAGCAATGCATGACAGTGACGAATTCCCCAAAACTTTGATAACAGTGTCAAACTGAACTAGCTTCATTGCCTGGGGTAAATATCTGGGGTTTGTTGTCTCGTGCCAAGAAAATTTAGGGCACGGACACACAGGAGTTTAGGAACAAGGTTTTTTTTTTTTTTTTTTTTTTTTTTTTTTTTGAGATGGAGTCTGGCTCTGTTGCCCAGGCTGGAGTGTAGAGGTGCGATGGTGCGATCTCGGCTTACTGCCACCTCTGTCTCCTGGGCTCAAGCAATTCTCCTACCTCAGCCCCAACCAGTAGCTGGAATTACAGGTGCACACCACCATGACGGGCTAATTTTTATATTTTTTAGTAGAGACTGGGTTTTGCCATGTTGGCCAGACTGGTCTCAAACTCCTGACCTCAGGTGATCCACCTGCCTCAACCTCCCAAAGTGTTGGGATTACAGGCATGAGCCACTGCGCCTCGCCAGGAGCAGAGGTTTAATAGGCAAAAGAAAGAGAAAGAACAGTTCTCTCTGGTGAGAAAGAGGGGCATCAGAAAGGAAAAGACCCAGTAGTATGCTCTACTTTCTATTTCAGCAATTTCTCCTTTTGTTTTTTTCTTTCCTTCTGCTTTCTTTAGGGTTATTTTGTCTTTGTGTGTTTTTCCTACCTTTTTAGCCCCTTTCTCCCTAGCGTTAGCATCTCAGGCTCCAAGTGATACTTTCATTATATCTTTTCATTTGTTTCTTCCCCGCTCTGCCCTTGTCACTTATGCTCTGGTATGTGGTATTTTCATTATTGTTCTGTTCCATTTTTGAATTCCTACTACAATGTGTTTTTTTTTTTTTTTTTTTGAGACGGAGTCTCGCTCTTTCGCCCAGGCTGGAGTGCAGTGGTGCGATCTCAGCTCACTGCAAGCTCTGCCTCCCGGGTTCACGCCATTCTCCTGCCTCAGCCTCCTGAGTAGCTGGGACTACAGGCCCCTACCACCACGCCCGGCTAATTTTTTGTATTTTTTCTTAGTAGAGATGGGGTTTCACCGTGTTAGTCAGGATGGTCTCCATCTCCTGACCTCGTGATTCGCCCGCCGTGGCCTCCCAAGTGCTGGGATTACAGGCATGAGCCACCGTGCCCTGCCTCCTACTACAATTTAAAAATCTGATAGTTTATATTTTTCATTTCAAAATACTCTGTTACTAATTTTTAACTTACTTCCATTTGGGTAGGGCAAAAATGGTATGTAATATTAACAATGTTAAAATTTGCAGGGCTTGCTTTATGGCCAATTTTCAAAAATGTTCCATGTTTGAAAAGTGTATTCTGAACTGGCTGCAGTGGCTCAGGCCTATAATCCCACCAACTTGGGAAACTGAGGCTGGGGACTGATTGAGGCCAGAAGTTTGAGACCAGCCTGGGCAACACAGTGAGACCCCCAACTCTAAAAATATTTAAAAACTTAGCTGGGGCAGTCTAGGCACAGTGGCTCACACCTGTAATCCCAGCACTTTGGGAGGCCATGATGGGTGGCTCTCTTGAGGTCAGGAGTTCAAGACCAGCCTGGACGACATGGTGAAACCCCATCTCTACTAAAAACACAAAAATTATCCGGGCGTGGTGGCAGGCACCTGTAATCCCAGCTGCTTGGAGGCTGAAGTAGGAGAATGGCTTGAACCTGGGAAGTGGAGGTTGCAGTAGGCTGAGATCCCGCCACTTTACTCCAGCCTGGGTGAAAGAGTGGAACTCCACTCAAAAAAAAAAAAAAAAAAAAAAAGAATTACCTTTTTGTTGTTGAGACAGGGTCTCACTCTGTCACTGAGGCCAGAGTGCAGTGGCATGACAATAGCTCACTGCAGCCTCAACCTTCAGAGCTCAAGTGATCCTCCTGCCTCAGCCACCTCAGTAACTGGGACTACAAGTGTGGGCCACCACTCCTGGCTAATTTTATTTTATTTTATTTTTTATTTTTTGAGATGGAGTTTCGCTCTTGTTGCCCAGGCTGGAGTGCAATGGCACAATCTCAGCTCATCACAAGTTCCGCCTCCCGGGTTCAAGAGATTCTCCTGCCTCAGCGTCCCGAGTAGCTGGGATTACAGGCATGCGCCACCATGCCAGGCTAAATTTTGTATTATTAGTATAGAGACAGGGTTTTGCCGTGTTGGCCAGGCTGGTCTACAACTCCTGACCTTGTGATTCGCCCGCCTCGGCCTCCCAAAGTGCTGAGATTACAGGCGTGAGCCACCGCACCCGGCCAACACCTGGCTAATTAAAAAATTGTTTAGGCTGAGTACGGTGGCTCACGCCTGTAATCCCAGCTCTTTGGGAGGCCGAGGCAGGCAGATCACTTGAGGTCAGGAGTTTGAGACCAGCCTGACCAACACAGCAAAACCCTGTCTCTATTAAAAAACAAAAACAAAAAATAGCTGGGCGTGGTGGTGCGTGCCTGTAATCCCAGCTACTTGGGAGGCTGAGACAGGAGAATCGCTTGAACCCGGGAGACAGAGGTTTCAGTGAGTCGAGATCCACCTGCCTCGGCCTCCCAAAGTGCTGGGATTAAAGGTGTGAGCCACCACATCCGGCCATACAAATATGTTTTATTTGATACTACAGTAGGGATTTTATTTTTTTTTGAGACAGAGTCTTGCTTTGTCACCCAGGCTGTAGTGCAGTGGCACGATGTCGGCTCACTGCAACCACTGCCTCCCCGGATATAGTGATTCTTCTGCCTCAGCCTCCTAAGTAGCTGGGATTACAGGTACGCACCGCCATGCCCGCCTAATTTTTGTATTTTTAGTAGAGATGGGGTTTCACCATGTTGGTCAGGCTGGTCTTGAACTCTTGACCTCATGATCCGCCCACCTCGGCCTCCCAAAGTGCTGGGATTACAGGTGTGAGCCACCGTACCCGGCTGGAAATTTTGGTTAATAATTTATCACCTTTTATTTTATTTATTTATATTTTTTGAGACGGAGTCTCACACTGTCACCCGGGTTGGAGTGCAGTGGCGCGATCTTGGCTCACTGCAACCTCTGCCTCCCAGGTTCAAGCGATTCTCCTTGCCTCAGCCTCCCAAACAGCTGGGATTACAGGTGCCCGCCACCACGCCTGGCTAATTTTTTTGTATTTTTAGTAGACAGGGTTTCACTATGTTGGCCAGGCAGGTCTTGAACTCCTGACCCCATAATCCACCCGCCTCGGCCTCCCAAAGTGCTGGGATTACAGGCATGAGGCACCGTGCCTGGCCCTGTCCCACATTTTAAAATAGATATACTTAAAAATATTACGTGGAACCCCCAAAGTACATACAACTATGATATGTCAATTTTAAAAAACTTTTAAAATTGCTGTTGTTTCCAACAACCCATTCTCTGGAAATCAGGATCCTCAACTCTCAATAAGTATCAAATTCATAAGAGGAAAACTTCAGGAATCTGAACAGCCATCAAATACCTAAATGTTTCACTATTAGTAAACAAAAAGTTAAACTCAATTTTAAAACCAACATACCTAGCTTATAAACACTAATTGAAACTTGCTTAGGGTGTATTTATTCGCCTTTCAATTTCTTCAGAGGTTAAATAAATTAATGAATGATAGCATACCACCAGCCAACCTAAATCCCTACCTAGCGTGATCAGTTTGGTTTCCCTGTACACCAGACAGCCAAAACTTGCAAGGTTTTGATTGGACAACAAATACTGCGTGCTCACTCTGTGCCAAGCATGAGGACTAGATGTTTAACATGCTTTATTTCATCTGATCCTCACAACATCCTGATGCACTGTCATTCCCATTTTACAGTTGAGGAAAACTGCAAAGTTCAACCTGAGACCATCCGATTCCAAAACGTTTCAGGGAACTGCATAAAAGCGAGCACTGAGTTTGAAAGCTTCGAGTTCTAGGCTCAGCCACGCACTAAGCTTCAAAATGCACGGGAGGAGGTTTGGGGGGAGTGCTACCGCTGGGATCCAAGCTCCGCTGGAAGGATTAACTATAGACGTTACAGTGCTTTGCAAATTCTTCCCTCCTCACCAAGTGCCAACCAAAACGACTACGCCAGGACACACGTTTTAGAACTTTCCCTAGATATTTAAAAGTCAGAGACGACCAAGAATTCAGAGACGCCGCACGTGGTGCTACCAGACTTCTGGGGTTTGAAGCCACCACCTTGCGGGAGAAGCCCTTCCTGCGCTCCAGGCCGTGAGTCGCGCTCACTTCATGTTCCCCACAGCCCCCAATTGCCAAAGTCTCCTCTAGGTCCCTGGCGCGTGTGACTCGCGGCGAGCACTAGGCGCACACCCACAGGAGATCTCCTGGACCCCAGCAACGGGGGTGGGGTGAGGTAGGGTGGGTAGGAGAGGTTGATCCGAATCCCAGGGTCCCACGCCATCGTAGATTTCGTACTTAAAGAAACAAGGGGAAAAAAAAGTTGGAGCCAAATTTTCTTCACCCAACTTTTTGCCCTCTCCCACGTGGGTTGGTCTCTTTCTCCCGCTAGGCCATGCCCCCTCTGCTCGCCGCAGACCTTCTGCCACGCAAACAGATCGTGCGGCAAAGCACCACAGCAGCGGGGATCCTGAGGTTTCCTGAGTTCTAACCTCGAGTTCTAACCTCGGGCCAGGCTGTTGGGAACCCGCGGCTGCTGGAGTTCTAACTCAGGGCCCGGCGGTTAAGACGCAGCGCCGGCGGATGAGACGGCGCAGGGTCTAAGCCTTCATCTAACAGGCCAGGGAGTGAACGCAACCCCGAGTCTCCTGCTTCCCGGTCCCTTGGCCGGCGCACGCACTCACCATGGCTGCTGTTCCGCGGGCTCGGCACTCCTAGGAGAGCGCAGCCGACTTCTGAGCAGCGCTCGCCTCCACCGGAAAAACTCACTGAAGCAGCAGCGGAAATGGCCCCGCGCGGCAGGAAGCAAAGATGACGCTACGCAAGCGAGCTAGCGGGCCCCGCCCCCTACGGGGCACTGGCGCGGAAACTGGCTCTGTGTTGATTAAGGAACGTACTTTGGCGTTCTTATGAGCTGTCCAGTACAAATTATTGGCAGAAACAATGAATTAAAGATTCAAAAAATAACCCACCAGTCGGTCGCAGTGGCTTATGCCTGTAATCCTAGCACTTTGGGAGGCCGAGGCGGGCGGATCACTTGAGGACAGGAGTTCAAGACCAGCCTGGCCAACATGGCGAAACCCCGTCTCTACTAAAAATACAAAAATTACCCAGGCGTGGTGGCGGGCGCCTGCAAACTCAGCTACTTGGGAGGCTGAAGCAGGAGAATCGCTTGAACCCCGGAGGTGGAGGCTGCAGTGAGCTGAGATCGTGCCACTGCACTCCAGCACTCCTGCTGGGGCAACAGAGCGAGACTCAAAGACCAAAAAAACAAAACAAAACAAAACAAAAGAAGGCCGGGCGCGGTGGCTCACGCTTGTGATCCCAGCACTTTGGGAATCGGAGGCGAGCGGATCACCTGAGGTTGAGAGTTCGAGACCAGCCTGACCAACACGGAGAAACCCCTGTCTCTACTAAAAATATAAAATTAGCCGAGGGTGGTGGCGCATGCCTGTAATCCCAGCTACTCGGCAGATTGAGGCGGGAGAATCGCTTGAACCTGGGAGGCGGAAGTTGCAGTGAGCAGAGATTGCGCCATTGCACTCCAGCCTGGGCAACAAGAGCAAAACTCGGTCTGAAAAAAAAAAAAATTCAGCCACTAAACGGTTAAGTCCTGGCTCATTATGATTGGCTGACGTCCCTGCCTGCTCAGATATTTATTTTGAATAGAACCTTTGGGTAAAAGAGTCTTCAGGGTAGCATTTATTTTCCCACCAACACTGATCCTAAGATGGGAAAAGTAATTATCCCACGGGAAATCAGGATACTGCAAGCAACGAGAAAGGGATGCTGAGTGGTTAAACAATAATACCTGTATTCAATACAGTGTTTATTAAATGTTTGATAATAGATAGAAGGACAGGCAGATCCAAGTATCTCATAGGAAGAAAGAAATCAAGCAGACTGCAGGTTATATAACCCCATCACACATTCAGGGAACTTAATCTCTTCATTCCAGAGGATGGGGTTGTTTAAAACAAGTTCTTCCTCTTAATTACTTTTGAGCAATTCCCCAATACTGTCCTTACCTGCACCAAGAGCATGCTAGCCAGCCCTGGCACCAGGGTCAGAGTTGAGGATGGGGCATCAGCCCGCTTTGTGAGGTGGCCTCAGTGACAGGGGTGCTATGATGTGGCAGCTATCCTACTGCAGCTGGCTGCATCAGATGTGCCAGGTCTGCCCCCTAGCTCCCAACACCATCTGCCTGGTCTAAACTTTGCCATGTTGTTGTCACTGTTGGGTGCCTGTGCCGTGGTGGGGCCATTCCATGGCCCTGAGTGGGAGCCAGTGCAGGGCCTGCTTTCCCAGGATCACAGATGCAGGGACCCTCAGTGCTGTGGCAACCTGCTTGTCCTCTGCCTCTTTCTGGTCTGGCAGGTCCGGCACTATTGGCACCAGGTCACCAGGACCCGCTTCAGCACAAGGAATGTCATCAAGGTGAGTGGGCCCCATATACTTTCACCCTCCTTCCCTCAGCACCATGATTGTCTCTGTCACTTGTTACAAGGACCTTGTTTTATGGCTGGTGTACCAGAAATGAATCACAGGGAAACTCAGGCTGCTCGGGGAGAGCATCGGCCAAGCCCCAAACCCAGGAGTCACCCTGAGCTCCTCTCTTTCCCTCACTCCACACATTCAATCCATCTGCAAGTCCCAGGGGCTATACTTGCAAATTGTATCTCAAATCTGATCACTTCTCCCAACCACACCACACCTTCCTGGGCAGAGACACCATCATGTCTCACTTGGACCATAGCAACAGCCTTCTGCTCGGCTCTTACTGCTTCTCTTATGCAACAACAGCCTATCCTCCATATAGTCACCAGAATGGACTTCTCCTTTCTCTCTCTCTCTTTTTTTTTCCTGAGACAGAGTCTCACACTGTTGCCTGGGCTGGTGTGCAGTGGTGTGATCTTGGTTCGCTGCAACCTCTGCCTCCCTGGTTCAAGTGATTCTCCTGCCTCAGCCTCCCGAGTACCTAGGATTACAGGCACCTGCCACCACACCCAGTTAATTTTTTTTTTTTTGTATTTTTAGTAGAGACAGGGTTTAACTATGTTGGCCAAGCTGGTCTCAAGCTCCTGACCTCGTGATCTGCCCGCCTCAGCCTCCCAAAGTGCTGGGATTACAGGCATGAGCCGCTGCGCCTGGCCTCTTTTTTCTCTCTTAAAAAAAAAAAAAAAAAATTGGCGCAAGGATAATACACACACACAAATTACAAGTATGTAGATCGTAAATTTTCACAAATTGAATACATCAGTTTGTAGCATGCAGATTAAGAAACAAATAATTACCAGCAGCCCAGAAGTTTGCAGTCACAACTCTGCGGATTTCCTTTTCTTCTTCTTCTTTTTTTTTTTTTTTTTTTTTGAGATGGAGTTTTGCTCTTGTTGCCCAGGCTGGAGAGCAATGGTGCAATCTCGGCCTACTTCAACCTCCGCCTCCCAAGTTCAAGCAATTCTCCTGCCTCAGCCTCCTGAGTAGCTGGGATTACAGGCATGCACCACCACACCCAGCTAATTTTGTATTTTTAGTAGAGATGAGGTTTCTCCATGTTAGTCATGCTGGTCTCAAACTCCCATCCTCATGTGATCCGCCTGCCTTGGCCTCCGAAAGTGCTGGGATTATAGGAATGAGCCACTGCTCCTGGCCACCTCTGCAGATTTCTTTCTTTTTTTTTTTTTTTTGAGATGGAGTCTTGCTCTGTGGCCCAGGCTAAAGTCCAGTGGTGCGATCTTGGCTCACAGCAACCTCTACCTCCCAGGTTCAAGCGATTCTCCTGCCTCAACCTCCCTAGTAGCTGGGATTACAGGCACATGCCACCACGCACAGCTAATTGTTGTATTTTTAGTAGACACAGGGTTTCACCATGTTGGCCCGGCTGGTCTCAGACTCTTGACCTCAAGTGATCCACCCACCTTCGCCTCCCAAAGTGTTGGGATTACAGGTGTGAGCCACCACGCCTGGCCGACTCTGTGGATTTGTTTTTTTTTTCAGATGGAGTCTCGCTCTGTCACCCAGGCTGGACTGCAGTGGCATGATCTTGGCTCACTGCAACTTCCACCTCTTGGGTTCAAGCAATTCTTGTACCTCAGCCTTCTGAGTAGCTGGGATTACAGGCATGCACCACAATGGTCGGCTAATTTTTGTATTTTTAGTAGAGATGGGGTTTCGCCATGTTGGCTAGGCTGGTCTGGAACTCCTGACCTCAAGTGATCCACCCATCTTGGCCTCCCAAAGTGCTGGGATTACAGACATGAGTCACCATGCCCTGCCATCAGAACAAACTTTTGGAAACAGAACGTAGCACTTAGCTGCTCAAAACCCTGCAGTGGCTCCTGTACTTATATTATTCGTCAAACTCATAATAAAATTCACATTCCTAATCATGACTCTAAGGACCAGCGTAATCTGTCCTGTGTTTGTCTCCAATCTTATCTCCCAGTGCTCTCCTCGTTATTGGTTCCATTCTGGCCACACGGTCTTCTTTGCTGTTCCTGTACACGTAATTTTGTTCCATCCTCAAGCCTTTGTAGTTAATGTCTCCTCTGCCTACAATGCTCTTTCTTCAGATGTCACTTGGTTTACCCTTTACTTCATTCAGGTCTCCAGTCAAATGTCACTTCCTCCAAGAAGCCTTCCCTGACTATTCTGTCTGTGTGGATTATGCAAATTATTATGTGTTCAAGGATTTTGCTTCTCTGTTCTCACCTACAGGTGCCACTGCAGAAACGGGCAGTGCCCTCCATGAGGTGCAAAACTGTCTTTGAGCTGACTCCTGAATTCTTCAGTCCTGGAAAGTCCAGGGGCCTAGGTTCTCAACAATGGGCACAAAGGCAGAGATGGGGATACCGGAGGAGCCTCCAGGAATCATGGGCCCAGAACCCGCTCTGTCTACAGCACCCATGTCCAGGCCCACCTTCAGGTGTCCACACCTACTCTCAGCCCATCTTTTGTACCACTTCCATTTCAAACACCTGTCTACTGCCTCAGGATAGTTCCTGGAAAGCGTGGCAGGTGCCTTGGTGTCTCCGTGATGGTCAGACTCGCCCTGCCTTAGATATGTGTCAAGAGATGGAGCAGCTGTTGCTTCACTCACAGGAAAGGTTGGTGTCACTGGAGTCTGTCATCAGCATGAGGTCTCACCCCAACTCGATGACCTTAACCACCTCTCTCCCAAACTTACTTTCAGCTCAGAGGCTGCAGTTCTGTCCCAGAGAGCTCCTGTCTGATCCTTCCCACCAAACACTGAGAATGTGCACTTGGAAGTCTTGGGACTGTCCACCAGAGGCCTGGGAATCAGGGGGTAAAAACCAGACAGCAGGCAGAGAGGATAGTAGACAGACCCAGGCTGCAAGGTGGATGAACCAGACAGGGAGCAGACGGGAGGATGCTTCAGAAATCCAGTCATCTGGGGAGCAGTTCCCAGTAGACTTTGGAATGGAGGGTGATGCAGAGACTAAAGTGTTGGAGTGTGCAAACCAGAGACTAGTAATAAGTGAAACTGATGGCGAGATCTTGACACCAGGGTGGGACAACCAGGACCAGATGGGAGTTGAGAGTAGAACCAACATTCAGGAACTAGGGAATAGAAACCAGAGGGAGGCTGGGGGTAAGAATCCCCCCGAAACCCAGGCACATATGGGAGAGAACCAAGAACAGTTAAGATGTAAAATTGATGCAGAGACCCAAACACCTGAGTGGGAGAACCAGGATAAGAATGGAAGTGAGGATGCTGTGGAGACCCAGACATTTGAGAGGAAGGACAAGAAACAGGCCAGAGGGGAGGATGGGGAAGAGATCCAGGCTCAAGGATTGGGGAAGCAATGCCAGACTGGAGATGAGAATGGTGAGGAGACCCAGACACCACAGTGGGAGAAACAAGATCAGATGAAAGGTGAGGCTAATGTGGAAATTCAGACAGAAGAGGGGAGAAACAAGGACCAGGTTGGAGGTCAGGATGCTGCACAAACCCAGTCATGTGGGAAGAAGAACGTGGGAGAAGTAAAAAAAGAGAATAGTGTAGAGACCCAGGCCTTGGATTGGGGAAAACAGGAATGTATTGGAAATGGGAATGTTACAGAGATCCAGACACCAAGGTGGGAGAAGCATGATCAAGGTGGAAGTAAGAAAGCTAAGAAGACCCAAGTATCTGGGGGAGAGAACCAGAAACAATTAAATCATGAAATTCAAGTGTGGTGGGGAAATAAGGGCCTGAGAAGAGGTGAAGATGCTAAGGAAACCCAGATAGCTACCAAGAAGCAGCTCAGGGAGATAAGAGAGAAGGATTGGGTGATAATCCAGGCACTATGGTGGGGAAACCAGAGACAAGTAGCAAGTGAAATTTATAGAGAATTTGAGATACTATGTTGGGAGAATCAGAACTGGATTGGAGGTGAACATAGAGCAGAAAGTCAGGCATCAGAGAAGAGAGACCAGAGAAAGGATGGAGATGAGGTTGGCACAAATATCCTGGCACCCAAGGCTGAGATCCAGGAACAATTGAAAGGTGGAACTGATGTGGAGAGTCAGAGAAATGAGCCACTTAGAGAAGAGGATGGTACATACATTCAGTCACTAGGTAGGAGAGAGGTTAAAGATGAGGATGATAAAGAGACCCAGGAACTTGGGGGAAAAAATCAGGGTAAGTTAGGAAATGAATTTAGTGGAAACATTCACATACCAAAGGCGAAGAATCAGGAACATATTAGAGGCAAAGATGGTGCACATACCCAGACATGTGAGTCAGGGAACTGGGGCAAATTAACAAGTCAAATTGATGGAGAAACGCATTCAGCAGAATGGAAGAAAGATGAGCAGATTGGAGGTGAGAATGGGACAGAAATTCAGATACAAGGGAAGAGAAACCTGAGAGAAGTTGGAGGTGAGGATGGTGTAAAGACTTGGGCACATGGGAAAGAAACCCAGAGTCAGTTTAGAAGTGATATTGGTAGAAAGATCCTTTTATCAGAGTGGAAGAGCCAGCAGCAGATGGGAAGTGAGAATGGAACAGAAATTCAGGCTCCAGTGGAGAGAAACCAGAGAGAACCTGGAGGTGAGGATGGTGTAAAGACTCAGAGATCTAAGAGAGAGAACGAGGACCAGTTAGATGGTGAAATTGGAGGGAGTCATTCACCAGGGAGGAGGAACTGGGAGCTGACTGGAAAGAATGTTGCAGAAAATCAAGCATCAGAGAAGAGAAACCAGAGAGAGGTTGGAAATAAGGATGGTAGAATGATCTGGAGGCTTAGGGGAAAAAAATGGAGGCTTAGAGCAAAGAACCAGAGACTGTTAAAAAGTAAAGGTAATGGAAAGACCTGTTTATCAGAGTGGAAGAACCAGGAACAGGGTAGAGGTGGGAATGATGAAGAAATTCAAATACAGGGGAAGAGAAACCTGAGAGGGACCACAAGTGATGATGGTACAGAGACCCAGGCTCCTGCAGGAGATGACCAGGGACAGTTAAGAGGTGAAATTGATAAAGAGATCCAGGTACAAGGGCAAAGAAATAAGAATGAGAGTGGAGTTGAGGACGTTGCAGAACTCCAGGATATAGGAAGCCAGAGAAAGTGCACAGATGAGGATGTTGGAGGGCCTCAAGCACCAAGGGGAGGAAACAAGGATCTGGTCAGAGGAGAGGATGCTGTGAGAGACAGTCTCCAAGTCGACTGTTCTGGGAATGAGAGGCCCACAGGCAGGAAGCACAGCCTACCATGGCCTCCAGCCTTCACTGGCTATGGACTTGGGACTCTGGAACAGGAACAGGCAGTGGCTGTGAATGGTTTCATCTCTGCCCCCTGTCCTGAGACAAATCCTTTCCCCCACAGGGGTGAAGTCTTCCTGCTGGTGGATGGGGAGGGAGAGCATCTGGCCAGCCAAGGCATAACCCCTGCCAGGGATCATAGAGTGGGAATCAGTCCAGCCTCCCAGCAGGCCCAACCTGAAACCTGGAGGAGACGACAAAGGGACAAAGGGGTGGATCCAGAGAAGGCCCCCAGCCTGACTCGGCAGCCCCAAAACCCTCTGTCTCTGACTGCTCCCTTGGGCATGCCCTCTGCTTGCCCCTGTCTCCCGTGTGGCCCAGCCCCGGAACCTGCCATCGCTCTGGAGGGTGCTCCCACTGCCCTCACTAGCCTGCCCAAGGGGACAGGCCTCAAGAAGAGCAAACGACTGCTCCTGGAGTCCCTCATGCGGAGGAGGATTGCACACCTGAAGTGGGGTCTTCCCCGGCGGATCCTGGAGTCCTATTTCCTGTTTAACTTCTTAGGATCTTGCTCATTGACCCTTGCTGGGGCGAGGCTCCCTGGACTGAACACAGGCCAGCAGCTCCAAGCGCAGCAGGAAAGGTATTGTGAGGCCCAGGGCTCCTCACCAGGCCTTAAGTCCCCAGAGAGGTTCCAGAGGGTTCTGCGCCCAGACAGAAAAAGCTCAAAACTTCCTACACAAGCCAGAGCTCTGGAGAGCAACAGACTGCACAGATCAGAGCCCATGGGCATTTCCATCCAGCCTGAAAGGGCCATGAGAGTCAGGCCACCCGGGGGCGCCAGAGAACTACAGGAGATCCAGGAAGCACCTGCTAGGACCAAGCTCCAGGATCCCAGGATCCCCAGGCCGGCAGCGGAGTCTAGGAGCTGGTGTGGCCTACAAAGGGTGGGAGAGCCTCCCAATGAGAACAGCAGGGGCAGGAAAATGATCAGGTCAAGGGTTTCCCAGGTGGCAGAAAGGGCTCCCAGTAGAATGAGGACCTCATCCTCCAGGGCAGACCTCGCCCACTGGAAGAAGGAATGTATATCCTGGGAGCCCTCTAAGCCCCCCAAGCCCCCCAGACTCAAATGCCAGCAGCCCACATACAGGAGAAGAGGAAGCCTGGAATCTACAGGGTGCAGAGGGGCTGGGCAGCAGCCTTCCTACCATTGTGCAGAACCTGTCAACTTCAAAGGGAGGCTCCACTCTGCGGTGGCAAAGCTGAGCCTGACCCTTCTGAACAAGATGTCCTGGTCCCCACAGCTCACCAAGTGCCAGCACTTGGCCCCTAACCTGAGCCTGAGGGAACCTGATTCTACTCTGCTTCCCAAAGTGGGTGATCCACGTGCAGGGGAGGACAGCATCGGAGACCACACTGCTTCACAGAGGGATCTTCAGCCGCGAGGTCACTGCTGTACTGGGGCCACCCTTCCTAAGACAGAGAGTCCTCAGGGCCAGGGAGCACCTGGGAACCCAAATGGGGCTCCACAGAATACACCAGCCTCCAAAAAGTTTAGTATTATGAAGCATCTGAGTTTTTTTCTCTTCCAGCATGGCTTTAAAAAGCAGACTCAGGCCCAGAGTCCTCAGGACACATCAGAAAAGCTTTGAGAGTGTCCTGATCCCCGCAAAACCTCTAATAAATTGGTCATTTGGGTCCTGTGGTGTTCTGATTTCTCTGGCACATTTTCCAAGCGCCCCCTTTGGGGGTTTTGGATACTTTGTGGGTGGGGTAGAAGCCACTTCCACTCTGTGGTTGTGAAGGTTTAGGGAATGTGGATCAACCCAGGGTTATCTCCGAAACACCTCCCCTCCAGCTCCTCACAGTAGAGTCCACTGAGGTTCTGTCCTGCCCTGTCCCCAGGCTAATCCTGATTGAGGCAGGATACTCCAAAAGCTTCAGCTGCTTATGGGGAGGGGTGATCCTCTGCATGGGACACTTTTTTTTTTTTTTTGAGATGGAGTCTTCCTCTGTGGCCCAGGCTGGAGTGCAGTGGCGCAATCTCAGCTCACTGAAACCTCTGCCTCCCAGGTTCAAGCAATTCTCCGCCTCAGCCTCCCAAGTAGCTGGGATTACAGGCCCATGCCACCACACCCAGCTAATTTTTTGTATTTTAGTATAGATGGGGTTTCACCATGTGGGGAGACATGGTCTTGAGCTCCTGACCTCGTGATCTGCCCGACTCGGCTTCCTAAAGTGCTGGGATTACAGGCGTGAGCCACCGCGCCGGACCTTCACTTTTAAAAAACAGTAGAAATAGGCCGGGCGCGGTGGCTCAAGCCTGTAATCCCAGCACTTTGGGAGGCTGAGACGGGCGGATCCCGAGGTCAGGAGATCGAGACCATCCTGGCTAACATGGTGAAACCCCGTCTCTACTAAAAAAAAAAAAAAAAAAATACAAAAAACTAGCCAGGCCCGGTGGCGGGCGCCTGTAGTCCCAGCTACTCGGGAGGCTGAGGCAGGAGAATGGCGTGAACCCGGAAGGCAGAGCGTGCAGTGAGCTGAGATCCGGCCACTGCACTCCAACCTGGGCGAAAGAGCGAGACTCCGTCTCAAAAAAATAAAATAAAATAAATAAATAAATAAATAAATAGTAGAAATAGCTTCCTTTCCTTCCTTTTTCAAGACAAATGTCCCCTACTTTATAATTGCTTTTCAACTTTGGGTGTGGTAAAGACATTCCTGCAGGGTTCTAAGCACAAACTGCTTTTGGCTTAGTTAAACACGATCCAGAGCACTTGTGTCCACCACTCGCCCTCAGGGGCTGCTTGCCTGACACTGCAGCGCCCTGGGTCCGTGCAGGCGCACTCCACACCGACGCAGGTCTGTCCTCCAAGTGCGCATGCGTGCAGTCTGCGCGGGAAAAAGTGCCGCCTCAGTTGAGCGCAGGCGAGGAGATGGCTGTGAGGGAGGCGGCGACGGTGGGCACTCCCGGGCCCAGGAGGGAGGAAGAGGCGGCGCTGCTCTTCCAGAGAGTCCATTACCGGCACGACCCGCGCTGGCTGCTGCCCGTGACCCCCCGCCTGTGCCTGGCCTGCGCGCTGGAGCTGCTGCCGGAGCCCGGCGTGTCGGTGCGGATGGAGCCTTTCCTTCGGAAGACCTGGGTTTGGGCATTTCCCTCAGCAAACGCCGCCGGGCCCTCGCCAGACCCGCTCTGGTGAACCCGACGCGAAACCGAGCCCCCGCGCTGTGTTCACTCTCCTCTCAGTCAGCCCATCCGGGACCCAGCCGCAGTGGCTTCGCGGGCGCCTCAGCCCCAGGCGGGTCTGCTGGCCTCGGGGGAGCCCCGCCCACCCGGCTCTGCCCCTGAAAGGGCGGGAATCCGGATCCCCCAGAACCTCACCCAGCCTCAGGGACACGCCTTCCCACCTTCTGCCTTCTGGCTCCTTCCCTTTGCTGCCCCTGCCTCCATTTCCTGGGGATTCGGCCTTAGCTCAGGCTCCCGCCATTTCAGCCCCCGCTCACCTGCGGGCCAGGCGCCCGCGCGACGGCTGCTCCTCATTCTCTTCAGCTGTCGGGGTGTGAATCGGAGGAGGGGCCGTCTGGGCTCCGAGAGGACAGGAGTGACAGGTTACAGCCGGGCAGAAGTGGGGTGAACGCTACCCGTGTTTGCAATTAAGTCGTTTTGTTTGTTTGTCTTGAGATGGAGTTTCACTCTATAGCCCAGGCTGGAGTGCAGTGGCGCCATCTCTGCTCACTGCAACCTCGGCCTCCCGGGTTCAAGCGATTCTCCTGCCTCAGCCTCCCGAGTACTGGGATTACAGGCATGCGTTACTACACCTGGCTAATTTTGTATTTTTAGTAGATAAAGGGTTTCCCCAACTTAGGCTGGGTCTTGAACTCCCGACATCAGGTGATCCACCCGCCTCGGCCTCCCAAAGTGCTGGGATTACAGGCATGAGCCACTGTGCCTGGCTGATTTTGATAATTTTGTCTCAGGATACCTTCACACCTTTACAAACTGTTGACCCCAAAGAGCTTTTGTTTATGTAGGTTATATCCAGTGATTTTTTTTTTTTTTTTGGAGACGGTTTTTTTTTTTTTTTTTTTTTTTTTTTGAGATGGAGTCTCACTCTGTCACCCAGGTTGGAGTGCAGTGGTGTGATCTCCCCTCACTGCAACCTCCACCTCCCAGGTTCAAGCAATTCTCTTGCTCCAGCCTCCTGAGTAGCTGGGATTACAGGCATGTGTCTCCATGCCCAGCTAGGTTTTGTATTTTTAGTAGAGATGGGGTTTCACCATGTTGGCCAGGTTGGTTTTGAACTCCTGACTTTGTGATCTGCCCACCTAAGCCTCCCAAAGTGCTGGGATTACAGGCGTGAGCCACCACACTTGGTCTGTCCATTGATATTTACTGTATTAGACATAAAAACAAAATTTAAAGTTTTATTTATTTAGAAGGAATAGCACATTCATTATATATTAACAAATTTTGTGGGTTTTTTTTTTTTTTTTTTTTTTTTTCCGAGACAGGGTTTTGCCCTGTTGCCCAGACTGGAGTGCAGTGGTGTGATCATAGCTCACTGCAGCCTTGATGTCCTGGGCTCAAGCGATCCTCCTACCTCGGCCTTATAAGTAGCTGAGACTACAGGTGTGCACCACCATGTCCAGGTAACTTTTTATTGTTTTTTGAGACTGGGTCTCACTATGTTGCCCAGGCTGGTCTCAAAACTCCTGGACTCAAGCAGTGATCCCCTCGCCTTGGCTTCCCAAAGTGCTGGGATTACAGGTATGAGCCACTGTGCCTGGCCCATAAGTAATTTTTTATTGTGGCAAAATATAGATAACATACAGTTTGTTTTTAGATCTTTTTAAGTGTACGGTCCTGTGGCATTAGTAATTTTAAAAAAAGTAAATAACTGTATTTTCTCAAAGCAAGAAAGATAGTGACAGGAGTGGCTTTGTTTTACATTTTTGCAAGTTGCTTTAATTGAAGACAGGTTGGCCAGGCACAGTGGCTCAGGCCTGTAATCCCACTGCTTTGGGAGGCAGAGGTGGAAGGATCACTCGAGCCCAGGAGTTCAAGACTGCATTGAGCGATGATCAAGTCACGGCATACCTTCTTGGACAAGAGCAAGACCCTGTCTCTCTTAAACACAGCTGGATATATTTATTTACTTACTTATTTTTTTGAGATGGAGTTTCACTCTTGTTGCCCAGGCTGGAGTGCAATGGTGCGATCTTGCCTCACTGCAACTTCTGCCTCCCAGGTTCAAGCGATTCTCATGCCTCAGCCTCCCAAGTAGCTGGGATTACAGGCATGCGCCACCACGCCTGGCTAATTTTGTATTTTTAGTAGAGATTGGGTTTCTCCATGTTGGTCAGATTGGTCTTGAACTCGCAACCTCAGGTGATCTGCCTGCCTCGACCTCCCAAAGTGCTGGGATTACCGATGTGAGCCACTACACCCAGCCAAACAGCTGGATTTTTATCTATTTCTGAATTCAGTCTGTTGTGATGTCATGTCATGTAGTCTCAAAAACTCCACTGTACACTTGTGGGAGAATAAGAATGAGAAAGACTGGGCCAGGTCCAGTGACTCACACCTGTAATCCCAGCACTTTGGGAGGCCGAGGTGGTTGGATCACGAGGCCAGGAGTCAAGAGCAGCCTGGCCAACATGGAAAAAAAATGAGGAAGACTAAGAACATTTTAATATTATATGAAAATATTTTTGTTATTGTAGACCTCTGGAAAGTGTTTTAGGCACCCTTAGGAATCCCCACACTGTGCTCTAGGAACTCGGAAACTAGCTAATAACCTCTGAATTTTCATTAAGGATGGAAATTCTGAGGCTGCTTTTCTTGGACAGTAAATCAGAGATGAGTAAGACAGTGCAGCGGGGAGAAAATAAGATAATATGTTATTTGGAACTTAGAAGAATGAACATGTTTGTGGTCAAGTGCTGTTCAGGGTAAGGAGAGGAATTAGGAAAGGGTTCTTACAGGAGGAAGCATTCAAATTAGGTTTAAGAAGATGGGTGAGATTTGGACCACAGGAAGTGGGAGGCTGATTATCCCAGGAGGTAGGTATTATAAGGATGGGTTTTGGGGATAATCAGAGTGTTTGAAGGGAAATTGAAAGGGATGAGATTGGAGAGACAGGTTGAGGACAGTTATTTGAAGAGTTTGAAACCCAGCTAAGGAGCTTGAACATAATCTGTCAGATGAAGGGGAGTTATTAGGATTTTTTGAGTAGCTCATAGATCACTACCTTAATCTATTATGTAGGATGAATTGGTGAAGGAAAAACAGGAGCCTTACTGTAGCACAGATGAGAAGCAATAAGAGATGCAACTTCTACCTTTTATTGAGCACACTTTTCTTTTGAGATGGAGTTTCACTCTTGTTGCCCAGGCTGGAGTGCAATGGCGCAATCTTGGATCACCGCAACCTCCGCCTCCCGGGTTCAAGCGATTCTTCTGCCTCAGCCTCCTGAGTAGCTGGGATTATAGGCGCCTGCCACCACGCACAGCTAATTTTTGTATTTTTAGTAGAGAAGAGGTTTCACCATGTTGGCCAGGCTGGTCTTGAATGCCTAACCTCAGGTGAGCCACCCACCTTGGCCTCCCAAAGTGCTGAGATTACAGGTGTGAGCCACCACACCTGGCTTGAACACACTTTTCTTTTTCTTTCTTTCTTTTTTTTTTTAGACGGAGTTTTGCTCTTGTTGTCCAGGCTGGAGTGCAGTGGTGCACGATCTTTGCTCACCACAACCTCCCCTCCTGGATTCAAGCGATTCTCCTGCCTCAGCCTCCCAATTAGTTGGGGGTATAGGCATACGCCACCACGCCCGGCTAATTTTGTACTTTTAGTAGAGATCAGATTTCTCTTGGTCAGGCTGGTTTTGAACTCCCAACCTCAGGTGATCTGCCCACCTCGGCCTCCCAAAATGTTGGGATTACAGGCCTAAGCCACCATGCCCGGCCTTTGAAAAGCCACACTTTTCTTTCTTTTTTTTTGAGACGAAGTCTCACTCTTGTCCTCCAGGCTGGAGTGCAATGGCGCTATCTCGGCTCACTGCAACCTCCGCCTCCCTGGGATTACAGGCACCTGCCACCATGCCCGGGTAATTTTTTTATTTTTAGTTGAGATGGGGTTTCACCATGTTCGCCGGGCTGGTCTCAAACTCTTGACCTCGTGATCCGCCTACCTTGGCCTTCTAAGGTGCTGAGATTGCAGGTGTGAATCACTGCATCCAGCCTCTATTTTTGCTTGCTTGCTTTTTTTTTTCTTTTTTTTTTTTTTTTTAGATGGAGTCTCGCTCTGTCGCACAGACTGGAGTGTGGTGGCGCAGTCTCGGCTTACTGCAAGCTCCGCCTCCCGGGTTCACGCCATTCTCCTGACTCAGTCTCCTGAGTAGCTGGGACTACAAGCGCCCGCCACCACACCGGCTAATTTTTTTTGTATTTTTAGTAGAGATGGGGTTTCACTGTGTTAGCCAGGATGGTCTCAATCTCCTGACCTCGTGATCCACCTTTCTTGGCCTCCCAAAGTGCTGGGATTACAGGCGTGAGCCACTGCGCCTGGCCTATTTTTGCTTTCTTCACCAACATGTTAGGCTTAAATGAGCTGGTGGACGAAAGTGATTTGTAAAAAATAAATTGCTATGTAAATGTAGGGCATTAGGAACCTTAGCTCATGTATAATCTTCTGTATGAACACATGGATTCCTCTGTGTAAATGATACCCTTTTCCAACCTCCCTTGAAGGAGTGTGGGTCTCGCCATAGTTTAAATGATCTCTCCGGTATCATCCTGTAATTGTACTTGGAAATTATGGTTGTTGGATTCAGAATAGCCAAGATTTGGTTACTATTGAATGTTTTTCTTCATTTGCTTCAAGTTGTTGCGCAAGAAGCACATGTTGTCTTGCTTCCAAGATGCCCTCGTGAGGCACACCTCCCTGGTCACGCAACTGGTGTCTCAGGATCAGAGAGTCTGCATCCGCTTCATAAGCGTGCTTTTTGGTAAGATTAGGAGGGAAATTTGATATGAGTTTTGAATGTGTAGTATGTATATCTGCTTTTGGAGGTCTTGGAAAAATGATCCTAGATGATTTAGATTTTTTGTATTGTAAAACTTTATTAGCAAATTGTTTTGTCATAATGATGTGGAAATGGCCCCTTTTCTAAGATCCAAGATGCATTTTACAGTAACTGACTTTACTAGAGCCAAGAAGTTAGTAAAAGTAAGAAGATGAAAATGGGAAATGTTGGCCAGGCATGGTGGCTCATGCCTGTAGTCCCAACACTTTGGGAGGCTGAGGCGGGTAGATCACTTGAGGTCAGGAGTTAGAGACCAGCCTGGTCAACATGGTAAAACCCCTGTCTCTACTAAAAATACAAAAATTAGCTCCATGTGGTGGCATGTGGCTGTAGTCCCAGCTACTCAGGAGGCTGAGGCATGAGAATTGCTTGAACCCTGGAGGCGGAGGTTGCAGTGAGACTGCACTCATCTGGGCAACAGAGCAAGACTCCATCTCAAAAAAAAAATCTTCAAAGAGTCCAGTATAGGACTCTAAAGTCCAGCCTGGCCAATTATCTTTTTAAAGCCTGGGCAGGTCATTGAAAGTCAAAGTGTTTGGTGCTGAGAGTAGAATTTAGTTGGAACATTGTTTATAGCTGCTTTTAGACTTACAAATTACAGTGTGCCTGCATGGGTCTATTTCTCTTTGAAGATAACTGTTAACCACTCCTTTTTTTTTTTTTTTTTTTTTGAGACAGTCTCGCTCTGTCGCCCAGGCTCAGTTCACTGGAATCTCTGCCTCCTGGGTTCAAGCAATTCTCCTACCTCAGCCTCCTGAGTAGCTGGGACTATAGGCACAGGCCACTACTCCTGGCTAATTTTTGTATTTTTAGTAGAAACGGGGTTTTGCCATATTGGTTAGGCTTTTGTTGAACTCCTGACCTCAGGTAATCTGCCACCTTGGCCTCCCAAATTGCTGGGATACAGGTATGTGCCACCGTGCCCTGCCTAACCACCCCTTTCTTACCTCCCTCTGCTCCAAGGACTGTTACACAGCGTGGAAGATGGGAGTGTGACAGACCTCTGTATTGAAGGTAAGTTGAAACCATTGTATCTAGCACTTGAAGATGAAAGTATTAGTCTGAATTGCAGCTCTGGTTATCTGAGACCTTGGCGAAATTAAGAGGAACTCCATTAGTTTTCAATCACTAATTCAACATTTGTTTCTTTGTTGTTGTTGTTTTTTCTTTTTTTTCTGAGACAGAGTCTCTGTCGCCCAGGCTGGAGTGCAGTGGCCTGATCTCGGCTCACTGCAAACTCCGCCTCCCGGGTTCACGCCATTCTCCTGCCTCAGCCTCCCAAGTAGCTAGGACTACAGCCCCTGCCACCACGCCCAGCTAATTTTTTGTATTTTTTTAAGTAGAGACAGGGTTTCACTGTGTTAGCCAGGATGGTCTCAATATCCTGACCTCGTGATCTGCCTGCCTCGGCCTCCCAAAGTGCTGGGATTACAGGTGTAAGCCACAGTGCCCAGCCTCAATATTTGTTTTTTACTTTTTTTTTTTTTTTAGATGGAGTCTTGCTCTGTTGCCCAGGCTGGAGTGCAGTGATGTGATCTCAGCTCACTGCAACCTCTGCCTCGCAGGTTCAAGCGATTCTCCTGTCTCAGCTTCCCGAGTAGCTGGGATTACAGGCATCTGCCACCACGCCCAGCTAATTTTTGTATTTTGAGTAGAGACAGAGTTTCATCATGCTGGCCAGGCTGGTCTCGAGCTCCCAGACTCAGGTGATCTGCCTGCCTCAGCCTCAAGTGCTGGGATTACAGGTGTGAGCCACTGTACCCAGCCCAATATTTCTTTCTTTCTTTCTCTCTTTTTATTTTTCTATCTTTTTTTTTTTTTTTTTTTTTTTCTGTTGAGAGAGGGCCTCATTCTGTCGCCCAGGCTGGAGTGCAGTGGTACAATCATAGCTGACTGCAGCCTTGAACTCCTGGGTTCAAGCAATCTTCCCGCCTCAGCCTCCCAAGTAGCTGGGACTACAGGTGTGCACTACCATGACTGGCTAAAAAAATTTCTTTTCGTTGAGACGGGGACTTACCATATTGACCAGGCTGATCTCAAACGGCTATTCTCAAACTGTCCTCCCGCCTTGGCCTCCCAAAGTGCTGGGATTATAGGCGTGAGTCACCATTCCTGGCCTTACATTTTTTCTTGGGTATCTACTCTGTGCTAGATACTGGATCAGGCACTACAGATACATAGATAGGTAAGACATGGTCCCTGTCTTCTAGGAGCTTACAATCTGGAGAAGAGATTGACTGACAGGTAAATAACTAGAGTTGATGAGTGATGTTACGAAGGCACATACAAAACTCTTTTTTATTACATCTCATATTGGTTCGTTGAGAGTTGTATGCACACAGGTGGTGGTTAAAACTGTTGAAGTGGACAGAGCGTGTTACCACAGGCCTGTAGTCCCAGCTACTTGAGAGGCTGAGGTGGGAGGATCCCTTGAGTCCAGGAATTTGAGGTGACAGTGAGCTATGATTGGCCCACTGCACTCTAGCCTGGATGACAAAGTGAGACCCCCTTCTCTAAAAAAAAAAAAAAAAAAAAAAAAAAAACAGGCCGGGCGCGGTGGCTCACGCCTGTAATCCCAGCACTTTGGGAGGCCGAGGCGGGCGGATCACAAGGTCAGGAGATCGAGACCACGGTGAAACCCCGTCTCTACTAAAAATACAAAAAATTAGCCGGGCGCGGTGGCGGGCGCCTGTAGTCCCAGCTACTCAGGAGGCTGAGGCAGGAGAATGGCGTAAACCCAGGAGGCGGAGCTTGCAGTGAGCCGAGATCGCGCCACTGCACTCCAGCCTGGGCGACAGAGCGAGACTCCGTCTCAAAAAACAAAACAAAACACAAAAAAAAAACAAAAAAACCAAAAATTGTCGAAGTGCATGGGTTCACCTATAAAGGGTTTGTAGAGAAAGAAGGTAAGAGCCCTGATAAGCGAGGATTCTTGCAGAGAGAGTGGGAATTGTACTAGTTAGGATCCAGTTAGGAAATAGAAGCTACACCAATTATTTGAATAGAAAATCTTTAAAGAATGGTTAAGTAGGCTGGGTGCAGTGGCTCATGCCCGTAATCCCAGCACTTCGGGAAGCTTAGGCCAGTGGATCACTGGAAGGCAGGAGTTCGAGACCAGCCTGGCCAACATGGTGAAACCCCATCTCTACCAAAAATTAAAAAAAAAAAAAGGCCAGGCGTGGTGGTGGGCACCTGTAATCCCAGCTACTTGGGAGGCTGAGGCAGGAGAATCACTTGAACCCGGGAGGTGGAGGTTGCAGTGAGCTGAGATCGCACCACTGCACTCCAGCCTGGGGTGATACAGTGAGACCCCATTTCAATTGAAAAAATAATGTTGGTTAAGTAGGTAACTGAAGAAAAAGAGAACCACCAAATTTTCATGGAGATAGCAATTATAGAAAACAACTCCCCCACTGGGGCTGGGGAAACAAAGGAAAGAGGCTGAAATGGTTAAAACTTAGAAGTTTTGAGGAAGGGCCTACTTAATGAAACTCAGACCTCTGAGTGGCACTGACTAGATAATACTGTTGTCTCTGGAGGAGGAGAGATGCAATAAAGCTAGTTCTGGAAAAACTGCAGGCTGGATTCAGCTGCTGTCATAGAGTGGCACTGCCACTGCCAGGATAAAGAAGTGCTAAGGTGCCAGGCACCTTAATTGTGTAGGTCTGTAGTCCTGGCTACTCAGGAGATTGAGTTGAGAGGATCACTTGAGCTTAGGAGTTCAAGTCCAACATGGGCAACATAGCAAGATTGTCTCTTAAAAAAAAAAAAAGGGTTAAGGAGATACTTATATGAATGGGAAGACTTATATGAATGGGAAACAGACAGGAAACCCATAGGAAACTAAGAGGAAGGGCAACTCCCTTCTTCCTACAGCCTCACCATCTCTTTCTAGTGCTCATTATTGGCAGAACTTAATGGGGTTCAGCTAGCAAAGCAAAAATGTGATCTGCAGAGTCTAGTCTTAGTATTCTAAGGCAAAGTAGAGGGTGGGTTTTGGAGCTCAAAGACAATAGTGTAATAACTGGTTTGGTCCATTCCTTTGGCTACTTGGTGTCCAGATACCCTTCTCCACATATTTGAACTTCCATACAACAAAAACAACTTGGTTTTTACCTAACAAGATGCAACTGTCCTTCATTCATATACTTCATACAGACTAAGCCATTGTCAATTTGTCCACAACATAAGGGGGTTGATAATTTATTTTTAAATTCAATCACAGTCCTATATGAATATTCTGTTACCTAAAGACTAAATTTTAAAGCTAACCTCCACCAAAACTTGTTCAAACAATAAGGAAAAAAGGAGAGAGAAGAAAATAGTTAATATACAGAAATATATTACAATCTTCATTTTCATAACTGGTCACAAGGATATAGTTGATATTTATCATTTCCTTCTTAATGGGTTTGTTCTATGTATCCTTTGCCCTCAACCAGGGTCTCAACTGGTCAGGGTTTTTACCTGGTAGGGTGTCTCACACCTTCATTCCTGAAAGGTCTGAATCTTTTTTTTTTCCCAAGCCAAACTGTATCCAGCTTTATTAAAGATACTTTCCATAAACAGTCATGGTATTTCAGGCAGGACATGGGCAGACAGTCATTAACAGTATACAACAACTTTCAAACTCCCTTCTTCAATGGACTACCAAAAATCAGAAAGCCACTATAAAACCCAATGAAGTCTTCATCTGATGCTTTGAACAGGGAAAGTTTAGAGTGAGGGTTGACATTTCACATTTAACATGTTGTTTAACAACTTTTCACAAGCCAACCCTGGCTTTCAGGAAGTGAAATGAAAATGGCAGAATTTATCTGAAGATCCACAATCTAAAAATGGAGCCACTGCTCTTTTGACAGGTGCCATCTCAGTGGCATCACTGGAAAGTCCAGATTGACACACTGGTAGCCAATGACTAGGGGTCAGGTCCCAACAGATGTCTGGGTCTTAAGGGAGTTAAGTCTATGCTGAAAGGTGGAAAGGGAGAAGAGGACATAAAAATGAATTTGTTTTTCCATACCACAAGGCTTTTGTGCCTAGGTGGCCATGTGTGTCAAAGTCAGGGAGTCCCTCCTCCTGGGAGCCAAGAGGAAGTCTCTCAAAACTAGAAGGGAAAGATGTTTTCCCCACATCAATCCAGCTTTGCAGACTTTCTATTAGTGACATATGCCTCTTCCCCAAAAATATAACCGTGCAGTGTTCTGTGTGCTGACAACATACCTTAAAAAAATTCTGCATTTTTATAAAACTTGATAAAAAATAGTATTTCAAACTGTATAGTCACCAGAAGTACACAGTTATCAAAAATGCACACACTTCAGTTGGCATCTCCAGGACCTTCAGCTTTCTGTGCCTGGTCTGTTTTGGCATCTCCATTTTCTGCAGGGTTTTTCCCCTCCTTGCCAGCATCCGCTTTTCCCTTTTTCCCTTTGGGTACCTTCTCTCTCTTCTTTGCAGGGGCCTTTTTAGGCTTGAGCTCTGGCTTTGGAGGAGCAGATTTTGCAGACGACCTTGCGGTCTTTGTGGTTCGTCCTTCACCTTGGCGTTATCTCATTTAGCGTCCCCTTCAGCCTTTCTCTTGGGCATGGTGGTAGCAGCGACGGTGGCGGTTGTAGGCGCCGTGCGCGGGATGCAGCGGTGCACGGGCTTTGGCTGGTCTAGGGGTTGTTCTTACCTCTTCTTCTTCCAAAAGGTCTGAATCTTTAGTGGCTCTTCCTTTTTTTTGGTTGCTGATGTTTTTCATTAACTTTTACTATTGAATATGAGACTAGTAAGAAGAGCCCCGGAGAATACCTGGTTCCAGACATAGTCCTCCTTGCCATTATTGTTAGTGGCAACTGAGTTTCTCCTGGATATTGGGATCAATCATTCCAGGTAGTAGAATAATTCCTTATTTTCCTATTGGTTGAATGACACGAGGCACTCAAAATGGCCAGATGATAGTCACAACTTCTAATTCAATGAAACCATTGTGTGACCTTTCATGGAAGCATTCTTTCCTTAGGAACTAAGATCTTTAGCAGAGCCCAAAGTTGCAGGATAGGATATATTGTGGGCTGAATTTATATGTACCCCCTGCCCCCGGCAAATTTATATGTTGAAGCCCTAACTCTCAGAACCTCTCAATGTGAGTGTATTTGGGGATAGGGCCTTTAAAGAGGTGATTAAGCTAAAATGAGGCAATTAGGATGGACCCTAATCCAATCTGCCTAGTATCCTTATAAGAAGAGGAAATTTGAACACACACAGACACCAGGGGTGTGTATACACCAAGCAAAGACCATGTAAGGGCACAGTGAGAAGGTAGCCATCTACAAGCTAGAAAGAGAGGCCTCAGAAGAAACCAAATCTGCTGACACTTTGATCTTGGGCTTTCACCCTCAAGAACTGTGAGAAAATAAATTCTGTTGTTTAAGCCATCAGGTCTGTGGTATTTTATTATGGAAGCCCTAGTGAGCTATTATAGTATACAAAAATTCTGCAAGTGGGTTAGTAAGTGTAATAGGGAAATGACTCCCACTTTACCCCTTGATTCCCTGATCCATGTATTCTACTGTGGGTAAGACAGCACCTAATGTTGATCACCGCATCAAAATATATACCACATGTAAGATAGAACCATATCCTTTCAGAGTGGTGTCTTTCAGGTGGTGGAATAACTGAGTCTTCATAGGCCATTCCACATTCTGTTAGGTCAGGTGATTCCAGGTGATAGAGTATGGGAAAAGAGCAGTGAATTTTATGGGCATGAGCCCATTGCCTCGCTTCTCTTGAGAAATGAGTTCCTTGATCCAGGTGATGTTGTGCAGAATACCATGATATTGAATAAGCCATTCTATAAGCTTACAGATGTGTTTTTGGCAGAAGTGTTATGGTTTGGGAAGGCAAGTCCATATTCAGAATACATGTTTATTCCAGTGAGGACAAATCTTTGCCTCTCCATGATGGAAGGAGTATAGTGTAATCCATGTGACACCATATAATTGGCTGGTGCCTTCAGGAATGGTGCCATGCTGGGGTCTTAGTGTTGGTCTCTGCTTTTGGCAGGTTAGGCACTCAGTCGTGGCAGTAATCAATTTAGCCTTGACAAGGGAAAGTCCATGTTGTTGAGCCCAGTGCATAGCCTCCAGCTCTGCCACCATAGCCACCTTGTACTTGGATCCACTGAATAAGTACTTGATGGCTAGGGAAAGAGGTGGATTAACATTCACAAAATGTGCCATTTTGACTACCTGGTTATTGAGAATCTCTTCTATAATAGAAGTTCTTTAGAGAGCATTCACACAAGAGACAAATATCTTCCCACTTTATGCTCCCTCTGAAAGGCCCGTCTTCTTCTCCAGGCCTCATTGTCACCAATCTTTCCTTTTTTTCTCTTTTTTGAGACAGAGCCTCACTCTGTTGCCCAGGCTGGAGTGTAGTGGCGCAATCTTGGCTCCCTACAGCCTCTGCCTCCCAGGTTCAAGTGATTCTCCTGCCTCAGCCTCCGGAGTAGCTGGGATTACAGATGTGCGCCACCATGCCTGACTAATTTTTTTTTTTTTTTTTGAGATGGAGTCTCGCTCTGTTGCCCAGGCTGGAGTGCAGTGGCACGATCTTGGCTTACTGCAAGCTCCGCCTCGCAAGTTCGTGCCATTCTTCTGCCTCAGCCTCCCAAGTAGCTGGGACTACAGGTGCCCGCCATCATGCCTGGCTAATTTTTTTTGTATTTTTAGTAGAGACAGGGTTTCACCGTGTTAGCCAGGATGGTCTCGACCTCCTGACCTAATGATCCACCCATCTTGGCCTCCCAAAGTGCTGGGATTACAGGCATAAGCCACCATGCCTGGCCTAGTCACCAGTCTTTCAATTGTGTCTTTCTCAAGTCTGTGACCATCAAGCCAAAGAGTTAGCAGCTGCTCATAAGTCAATATGATCTGTATGTACTTCTGACCATCTCTCAGTCTAGCTAATGCAGACAATGTACCACTTGAAGTTCTGACCACCCAGGGTATTTCCCTTCATCATTTTCCTTCTAGGCCACCCTTGAGTGGGGCTACAATCCTACAGCCATCCACTTCTCGTTGGTACTAGTGTAGCTTGCAGAACCATCATCAGACCTCAGAAACTTCACCCAGTTGGAGAGCACTAGAGGAAGACTAAGGGTCAGGCAAGAAGGACTTGCTCCTTCCTCATGGTTCCTGTTTGCTTTCTGCCTGCTTCTTGTTTCTGTCCTGTTAGCCTAGAATGCTTCTTGACCCTGCAGTGACAGAACCTTCCCACAGCAGTTGCTGAATTTAGTTTGCAGCTTTTCCAACCCTACAGAATCTCTCCTCAAAGCCACCAGCAGAAGTACCACAAATGAGTGTAGAGAAGGGTGGGTTTGGAGCTGAGAGATAATGTTGTAATAATTGGCACAGGAACTTGCCTATAATTCTTTTTTTTAGTATATGTAAAGGAGCAAACTGAGGAAGGAAAAAGTAGAGATAATATAAAATAGCGGTTTTCAGCCAGGTGCAGTGGCTCACACCTATAATCCCTGCACTTTAGGAGGCCGAGGCAGGTGGATCACCTGAGGTTAGGAGTTGGAGACCAGCCTGGCCAACATGATGAAACCCCGTCTCTACTAAAAGTACAAAAAATTAGCCGGGCATGGTGGCAGGTGCCTGTAGTCCCAGCTACTCGGGAGGCCGAGGCAGGAGAATGGCGTAAACTCGGGAGGCGGAGCTTGCAGTGAGCCGAGATCCGGCCACTGCACCCCAGCCTGGGCAACAGAGCGAGACTCCGTCTCAAAAAAAAAAAAAAACCAAAAAACAAAAAACACGCCTGTAATCTGAGCACTTTGGGAGGCCAAGGCGGGCAAATCACGAGGCCAGGATATCGAGATCATCCTGGCTAACACGGTGAAACTCCATCTCTACTGAAAAAAAAAAAATACAAAAAATTAGCTGGGCGTCGTGGCGGATGCCTGTAGTCCCAGCTACTCGGGAGGCTGAGGCAGGAGAATGACGTGAACCCGGGGGCGGAGCTTGCAGTGAGCCAAGATCGCGCCACTGCACTCCAGCCTGGGAGACAGAGCAAGACTCCATCTCAAAAACAAAAAACAAAAAAACTAGCCAGGCGAGGTGGCGGGCACCTATAGTCCCAGCTACTCGGGAGGCTGAGGCTGGAGAATGGCGTAAACCCGGGAGGCGGAGCTTGCAGTGAGCTGAGATCCGGCCACTGCTGCACTCCAGCTTGGGCGGCAGAGCGAGACTCCGTCTCAAAAAAAAAAAAAAAAAAAAAAAAAAAGCAATTTTCAAACCTGGCTTCACAATAGACTTACCTGGAGAACTTTAGAAATACACTAGAATTTTATATTTAGAAAACTATTTTAAAGTATAAAACATATTTAAATATATTTAAGTATATTTAAATAGAAATATATTTATGTGGAGCAATATATATATATATATTCACATTAAACAATATATTGGGCTCCCTTAGACATTCAGTTGGCCTGGGGTGGGACTTGAGCATTAGTTTTTTTTTTTTTTGAGACGGAGTCTTGCTGTGTCACCCAAGCTGGAGTGCAGTGGCGCGATCTCGGCTCACTACAAGCTCCGCCTGCCGGGTTACATCATTCTCCTGCCTCAGCCTCCCGAGTAGCTGGGACTACAGGCGCCCGCCACCATACCTGGCTAATTTTTTTGTATTTTTAGTAGAGATGGGGTTTCACCATGTTAGCCAGGATGGTCTCGATCTCCTGACCTCGTGATCCTCCCATCTCGGCCTTTCAAAGTGCTGGGATTACAGGTGTGAACCACCGTGCCCGGTCGGGCATTAGTATTTTTTTTAAAGCTTCCTAGGTGAGTCTAATGTGCAGCCTGAGTTGAGAACCACTGATACAAAACAAAGAAGGCCAGGCATGGTGACTCACACCTATAATCCCAGCACGTTGGGAGACAGGCAGGAGGATTGCTGAAGCCCAAGCATGTGAGATTACCCTGGAAAGCATAGCAAGACTCTGTCTCTTAAAAAAAAATGAAAAACAGCCAGGCGTGGTGGCATGTACCTGTAGTCCCAGCTACTCAAGAGGCTGAGTGGGAGGATTGCTTGAGCCCAAGAGTTGAAGGCTGCAGTGAGCTATGATCACACCACTGCACTTTAGCCCAGATGACCCTGTCTCTAAACAAAACAAAAACAAAATCAAAAGAAAAAAACAAAGAAACCAGAACTCCTTTAGTTTGGATGTGCACACAGTTTTTTTTTTTTTGAGACGGAGTTTTCTCTTGTTGCCCATGCTGGAGTGCAATGGCACAATCTCAGCCCACTGCAACCTCCACCTCCCGGATTCAAGCAATTCTTCTGCCTCAGCCTCCTGAGTAGCTGGGATTACAGGCATGCGCCTCCATGCCCGGCTAATTTCGTATTTCTAGTAGAGACAGGATTTCTCCATGTTGGTCAGGCTGGTCTCGAACTCCTGATCTCAGGTGATGCGGCTGCCTCAGCCTCCCAAAGTGCTGGGATTACAGGTGTGAGCCACCGTGCCCAGCCTGTGCACACATAATTAAATGGAAGAAATAGAAAAGAATAATTCCAATTAGCCCATGCAAATTACTACCTGCACTGACTGAGTAGAAGGGCCACGGAAGGTGGAGTCTGGGTTGGGGGTGCCTCCTGATTAGTAATACTATTGTGTCTGTTCAGTCATTATTCAGCTCACAACGCAGCTGAAGCTGGAGCAGACCACCCGTTGCCTGCTGGATGAGTGCCACAAAGAGGTCGGTAAATAGCTATGGGTTCTTGAGGTCTCAGAATCCTCAGATGTCAGAGCTGGGTCAACCCTTCTTTGAACAAATGAGAGCTTGAAGTCCAGGGAGGAAAAGGAACTTTCCTGAGGTCACCGAGTTGGTGGCAGAGTCAGAGCTAAGGCCTGGGTCCACTGATCCTGCTCTAGTGTTCTTTACAGCTTTCTTCTTTCCCCTTTCAGTCTCCCAAATGTTACCTCCATGCAGTGAAGTGCCATCTTTCTGGCATAATCATCCCATGGTCCATTTTCTGTGACTTCCTGATTATAATACAGATTTCCTTTATGAATTTATCAAGGAAATATGTTCTCTATGTCTCGGTTTGGTGGTTTTATTTTATTTTAAATTGTATACATTACTTAGTACTGAAGGTGTTTGGTTCTGTCAGCTTACCTTGTACTGAAGGCGTTTGCTTCTATCAGCTTACTTTGTACTGAAGGCGTTTGCTTCTATCTGAGGTAAGCATTGAGTGGATATGGTATATTTAATCTGCTTTCTTCAGTGTAGTCAAAGAAATCAGTTAGCCAGGTGTGATGGCTTACGCCTATAATCCCAGCACTTTGGGAGGCTGAGGTGGGTGGATCACTTGAGGTCAGGAGTTCGAGATCAGCCTGGCCAATATGGTGAAACCCCATCTCTACTAAAAATACAAAAAAAAAAAAAAAAAAAAAAAAAAAAATTAGCTGGGCATGGTGGTGCATGCCTGTAATCCCAGTTACTGGGGAGGCTGAGGCAGGGGAATTGATTGAACCCAGGAGGTAGAGTTTGCAGTGAGCTGAGATCACACCACTGCACCCCAGCCTGGGTGACAAAGCAAGACTCCATCTCAAAAAAAAAAAAAAAAAAAAAAAAAATCAAGTAAAGAGCAGCTTTTGTGTTGTATTTAAGACTGAGGAATAATATCAGAATAACTTTTTTTTTTTTTTTGAGATGGAGTCTTGCTCTGTCGCCCAGACTGGAGTTCAGTGGCCGGATCTCATCTCACTGCAAGCTCTGCCTCCCTGGGTTCACGCCATTCTCCTGCCTCAGCCTCCCGAGTAACTGGGATTACAGGCGCCCACCACCTCGCCCGGCTAATTTTTTGTATTTTTTAGTAGAGACAGGGTTTCACCGGGTTAGCCAGGATGGTCTCGATCTCCTGACTTCGTGATCCGCCCGCCTCGGCCTCCCAAAGTGCTGGGATTACAGGCTTGAGCCACTGCGCCCGGCCCAGAATAACTTTTTATTTAATTTGCAGAACAAAGACAAATGTTTATCTTGTTACCACCATCAAGAGCAACATTTCATTATAAATTATATTTCAATTATATCATAATTATTTTACATGTGATTAATATATCAAATTGAATTTATAATTATATATATCAGTGCTTATCATTATGATGAGATGATGCCACTTAACATTTATTGAGCACTTTCTATAGGCTAGGCATTGTATTAGGTGGTTTATATGTAATATCTCATTCAGCCCTATCAACAACCCTATAAAGCTGTTACTATTATTATTTCCCACCAGAGTTAAGAATATTACTAAAAGTGGTATGACTAGCTAGTCAATAGAAAAGGTAAAATATATGGCCGGGCGTGGTGGCTCAAGCCTGTAATCCTAGCACTTTGGGAGGCCGAGGCAGGTGGATCACGAGGTCAGGAGATTGAGACCATCCTGGCTAACATGGTGAAACCCCATCTCTACTAAAAATACAAAAGAAAAAAAAAACTAGCCAGGCGAGGTGGTGGGCGCCTGTAGTCCCAGCTACTTGGAGGCTGAGGTGGGAGAATGGCATGAACTCAGGAGGCGGAGCTTGCAGTGAGCCGAGATCGCACCACTGCACTCCAGCCTGGGAGACACAGCGAGACTCCATCTCAAAAAAAAAAGGAAAGGTAAAATATGGATTATTGACTCTCCCTGTAAAGCATGAAGCATAGTGCCTGGTATACAGAGAATGTTTAGTAATAGTAGCTATAATAACTATAATAACAATAATTTTTTTTTCACATTGAGTCAGTGTTCTGTCTTTATGACATTTCAAACTTTTGTCCTCCAACTTTTGGTTCTATGGGGGCAAACTATGCAAATGTTAATTCAGTTTAACAAACATGCACTGAGCTAGGTACTGAGGACTCTGAGAGGACTCAGTCCCTTTCCTCCAGGAGTTCTCAGTCCAATGGGGAAGTTGGACACTAAGCTAAAAAAGCTGATTGCTGACTGTGGTGAGAGACACATGCAATACAGGCATTGGTGTGGGTAGGGCAAGATGAGTTTTGGTGGAAGATCTGTCCTGATCCTAATTGACAGAATGGGGCATATTCACTTTCTGTAGCTGTGTAACATGCCCTCCATGCGAGGCAGCCTGGCCACCCTGACCCTTCTTGGCAAGTTGGTGGATGCCATTCCTGCTCTGGCAGATGAGCTTGTAATGGAGCACGGTGAGTGACCTGTGGGAGGAGCTGCCACTACCCTTTTACCTGCTTTTATTATACTGCCATCTGGGTACCCCATTTACTCTGTATACCTGGGAAGTCATTACTTTCCTGCTCTAGTCTTCAGTTTCCCCATCTGCAAAATGTACTGTATGTTGGTCAATTTGAAAAAGGTCATTTTCTTGACTCTATTCTTGGACTATTTCCATTCATTCTTTTTTTTTTTTTTTTTTTTTTTTTTTTTTTGAGACGGAGTCTCTCTTTTGTTGCCCAGGCTGGAGTGCAATGGCGCAATCTCGACTCACTGCAACCTCTACCTCCTGGGTTCAAGCGATTCTCCTGTCTCAGCTTCCCGAGTAGCTGGGATTACAGGCATGTGCCACCACGCCGGGCTAATTTTGTATTTTCAGTACAGACAGGGTTTCTCCATGTTGATCAGGCTGGTCTCGATCTCCCGACTTCAGGTGATCCACCAGCCACAACCTCCCAAAGTGCTGGGATTACAGGCATGAGCCACCGCACCCGGCCTTCCATTCATTCTTTTTTTTCTGAGACGAGTCTCGCTCTGTCGCCCAGGCTGGAGTGCAGTGGTGTGATCTCGGCTCACTGCAAGCTCCACCTCCCGGGTTCACGCCATTCTTCTGCCTCAGCCTCCTGAGTAGCTGGGACTACGGGTGCCTGCCACCACGCCTGGCTAATTTTTTGTATTTTTAGTAGAGACGGGGTTTCACCATGTTAGCCAGGATGGTCTCGATCTCCTGACCTCGTGATTCGCCTGCCTCAGCCTTCCAGAGTGCTGGGATTATAGGTGTGAGCCACCACGCCTGGCTCTGTTCATTCTTTAACACACATTAATTAAGTACCTACTATGAACCTTCGTTTTGGATGGAAGGAGGAATTCTGGAATATAGAAGCACTTTTTTCTATCAGTGAAATGCAAATAAATACCTCACAGAGGATTTACCAAAGGGTAAATAACCTCTTTAAGTTGGTTTCCCCTTGTTTAAAAAATTAATAATAATAATTATTATTATTTTTTAAGACAGAGTCTGTTCCCCAGGCTAGAGTGCAGTGGCATGATCTTGGCTCACTGTAACCTCTGCCTCCCAGGTTCAAGTGATTTTCCTGCTTCAGCCTCCCGAGTAGCTGGGATTATAGGTGTCCACCACCATGCCAGGTTAATTTTTGTATTTTTAGTAGAAGTGGGGTTTCGCCGTGTTGGCCAGACTGGTCTCAAACTCCTGACTTCAAGTGATCTGCCCACCTCGGCCTCCCAAAGTGGTGGGGTTACAGCCATAAGGCACTGTGCCCAGCCTAATTATTATTTTTTAGAGACCAGGTCTCACTAGGTAGAGCAGGTTGGTCTCAAACTGCTGGCCTGAAGTGATCCTCCCACCTTGGCCTCCCAAAGTGCTGAGATTACAGGAATAAGCCACTGCACCTGGCTTTGTTTCTTTTTTTTTTTTTGAAATGGAGTCTCGCTCTGTTGCCCAGGCTGGAGTGCGGTGGTGTGATCTCAGCTCACTGCCACCTCTGCCTCGTGGGTTCCAGTGATTCTCCTGCCTCAGCTTCCCAAGTAGCTGGGGTTACAGGCGCCTGCCAGCATGCCCGGCTAATTTTTGTATTTTTAGTAGATGCAGGGTCTTGCCTTGTTGGCCAGGCTGGTTTCGAACTCCTGAACTCAGGTGATCCTTCCGCCTTGGCCTTCCCAAGTGCTGGGATTACAGGTGTGAGCCACTGTGCCCAGCTGGTTTTCCCTTTACATTAAGTATGCAGAAAGCATTTATTGTGGGGGATTATAGGGACTTACCATTACTACCACATTAGGAATAATAGATTGGAGTTTCGTATAGCAGTTGACATTGTGAAATTTCCTCTGGCTCCTTGGTTGTTTTCTGAACAGGAAACCTGATGGAGCATCTGTTGAGAGGCTTAGTATACCCCAGTGAGGGCATACAAGCTTCTGTCTGTTACCTTTATGGGAAGCTATACTCCTCACCCGTGGCAGCTGAGATGCTTTCAGGACACTTCCGGGAGAAGCTTTTTCCCCTCTTCCTTTCCATCCTGGATGGTGCCCAGACAAAGGAGCTGCAGATTAACTGCTTGGGTAAGACATGAGGCTGGAGAAAAAGGGAGAATACGTTTTTGACATTTTGCTAGAAGACTTGAGATATTGGGTTCTCTAGTAGTGGGGAAGTTAGATGTTTTGCAAAAGGTAGAAGCCACAAGGTTTGAGAGATAAGAGGCACACTGTGTGAAAGATGCCTAGAGTTAGTATGATATCTTAAGAATGTTGCCTTTGGAGGAAAATAGGAAGGAAAGTGGGACAGCAATTTTTTCTGCCTTTGTCTGCCCTGGTGCATCCTGTATTTGCTGGCAAGTTAATCTTTACATTGTACAGCTCACATCCTGTCACTTTCTTAAGTCAGAAATTCTTCCATGGTTCCCTCTGGCCTCCAGGGTAAAGCCCATGTGTCTTAGTGCATTTTATGCTGCTATAACAGGATACTACAGACTAGGTAATTTATAATGAAAAACTTATTGGTTCAAAAATTTATTGGTTTGCAGTTCTGGAGCCTAGGAAGTCCAAGATCAAGAGGCTGGCATTTGGTAAATCCCCTCTTGCTCTGTCATCCCATGGTGGAAGGGCAAAGAGAGGGCAAGAGAAAAAGCTAGAGGGGACTGAACTTGTCCCTTTTTTTCTTTTTTCCTTTTTTTTTTTTTTTGAGACAGAGCCTTGCTCTGTTGTCCAGCTTGAGTCCAGTGGTGCGTTCTCAGCTCACTGCAACCTCTGCCTCCCGGGTTCAAGTGATTCTTCTGCCTCAGCCTCCTGAGTAGCTAGGATTACAGGTGCCCACCACCACATCTGGCCAATTTTTGTATTTTTAGTGGAAATGGGGTTTTACCACGTTGGCCAGGCTGGTCTCGAACTCCTGACCTCAGGTGATCTGCCCACCTCGCCTTCCCCAAGTGCTGGGATTATAGGCGCAAGCCGCTGCGCCTGGCCTGAACTTGTCCTTTTATGAGGAGCCCACTCTCATGATAACAAACCCACTCCCATGGTGATGGCATTAATTCATTCATGAGGGTCCAAACCCAAACCCCAAACTCATGACCCAAACACCATCCATAGGCCCCAGCTCCCAATATGGCTGCATTGGGGATTAAGTTTCCAACACATGAACTTTGGGGAACATATTCAAACCATGGCACTAGGTTTCCCTGCTTGTTACCTGAGGCTCTTTAGAAGCCCCAACATATACTTTTAGCATCCTCTCCTATTTTTTTGCATAAATACATAAGGTCTCTCAACTGTTCTGAGCAGGCAGATTTCTTATTTTGGACAGAACAGATGGGCACTGTGATTGGAGCCCGGGTGAGGGCCTGTTCTCAGGTAAAAGCTGTAGAGAAATGCACAGTCTATGCGTGACAACAGCTTCTTTTCAAAATTTGGATCAGGAGCTGTTATGAATAATCTAGCCATACATAGTGAGCATTCATTCTATACCAGGCCTTGTGCTGGGCTCTGAGGTCACAGAGTTGATCAAATTCAAGCTTTATCTTGGGGGAGCTCAAAGGCCAGTGTAGAAGACACACATGGACAACTAGAGTCTAGTGTGATGAGTGCTGTCTTGGAGGTGCACAGAAGAGGATGGGAGCAGAGGACAGGAGAAGCTTCCTAAAGAAAAGGATGCCTGGACTGAGTCCTAAATTGTGGGGAAAGGAGGAAGGCAGGAGCATGGACCAGAGCACAAGGTATGAAGCAGCCTGTATCTGCGGTAACTTGCAGCAGGGCAGTATTGGAGTTAGTGCATATAGAACAAAAGGGTGCAAGTACAGGCCGTAAGGTGAGGCCCTGGGCAGTCCTACAGCTCACCTGACCATAGTAGAGGGAAATCTCAACTGGTAATACTGGGAATTCCCACTTTTATTTTTTAAAATTTTTATTTACTTATTTATTTTGAGACGGGGTCTTGTTCTGTTCTGTCACCCAGGCTGGAGTGCAGTGGTAGGATCACAGCTCACTGCATCCTTGACCTCCAGGGCTTTTTTTTTTTTTTTTTTTTTTTGAGACGGAGTCTCGCTCTGTAGCCCAGGCTAGAGTGCAGTGGCCAGATCTCAGCTCACTGCAAGCTCCACCTCCTGGGTTCACGCCATTCTCCGGCCTCAGCCTCCCGAGTAGCTGGAACTACAGGCGCCCGCCACCTCGCCCGGCTAGTTTTTTGTATTTTTTAGTAGAGACGGGGTTTCACCGTGTTAGCCAGGATGGTCTCGATCTCCTGACCTCGTGATCCGCCCATCTCGGCCTCCCAAAGTGCTGGGATTACAGGCTTGAGCCACCGCGCCCGGCCCCGGCTAATTTTTTGTATTTTTTTAGTAGAGACGGGGTTTCACCGTGGTCTCGATCTCCTGACCTTGTGATCCGCCCGCCTCGGCCTCCCAAAGTGCTGGGATTACAGGCGTGAGCCACCGCGCCCAGCCCCACCTCCAGGGCTTAAATGATCTTCCCACCTCAGCCTACCGAGTAGCTGGAACCACAAACCTGCACTACCATGCCTGGCTAATTTTTTTTTTTTTGACTCCAGCTCTATCACCCAGGCTGGAATGCAGTGGCATAATCTCAGCTCACTGCAAGCTCCACCTCCCGGGTTCACGCCATTCTCCTGCCTCAGTCTCCAGAGTAATTGGGACTACAGGTGTCTGCCACCACACCTGGCTCTTTTTTTTTTTTTTTTTTTTTTTTTTTTGTATGTTTAGTAAAGATGGGGTTTCATCATGTTAGCTAGGATGGTCTTGATCTACTGAACTCATGATCCACCCGCCTCGGCCTCCCCAGGATATGCCCGCCTCAGCCTCCCAAAGTGCTGGGAGCCACTGCCTTAGCCACTGAGCTGGGAGCCACTGGTAGCCACCGGTGGCACATTAGCCACCACACCCATTTTTTTTTTTTTTTTGAGACACAGTCTTGCTCTGTTGCCCAGGCTGGAGTGCAATGGTGCAATCTCGGCTCACTGCAACCTCTGCCTCCCAGGTTCAAGCGATTCTCCTGCCTCAGCCCCCTGAGTAGCTAGGACTACAGGCACCTGCCACCACACCCGGCTAATTTTTTGTATTTTTAGAAGAGGCGGGGTTTCACCGTGTTAGCCAGAACAGTCTCCATCTCCTGACCTTGTGATTCGCCCGCCTTGGCCTCCCAAAGTGCTGGGATTACAGGTGTGAGCCACCGCACCCAGCCCATGCCTGGCTAATTAAAAAAAAAATTTTGTAAAGTCTGGGTCTCATTATATTGCCCAGGCTGGTCTCGAACTGCTGGGCTCAAAAGATCCATGTGCCTTGGACTTCTCAAGTACTAGGATTACAGGCATGAGCCCCCACACCCAGCCAGAATTCCTGTTTTTAAATGCTACCTCTTTTTTTTTTAAATTTTTTTTTGAGATGGAGTCTCGCTCTGTCACCAGGCTGGAATGCAGTAGCATGATCTCAGCTCACTGCAACCTCCACCTCCCAGATTCAAGTGATTCTTCTGCCACGGCCTCCCGAGTAGCTGGGACTACAGGCGTGTGCTACCAGACCCAGCTAATTTTTGTATTTTTAGTAGAAATGGGGTTTCACCATGTTGTCCAGGATGGTCTCAATTTCTTGACCTCGTGATCCGCCTGCTTTGGCCTCCCAAAGTATTGGGATTACAGGCATGAGCCGCCGCGCCCAGCCTCTTTTTTTTTTTTTTTTTTTAAAATAGTAAAAAAAATTCACCCTATGCATGTTTGTCAGACCCGAGGGCCTTATTTATCCTGGTCAAGGGGAGTGCTAACTTTCTCTCCTTTCAGACAACACTTTAAAGGCCACCTCTTCTCTGGAGCCTTGCCTTCCCACCCTCTCCCCTTAGCCAGGGGTGTAGTCACATCCTTTGGACCCTTGAAGCACTATGGGTCTTATATTCTGTCTTATATCATCTTATTCACTTACTTTACAACCCAAGATCCTCATAAGTTCTTATTTTATTTAATTTATTATTTTTAAAGATGGGACCTTGTTCTGTTGCCCAGGCTGAAGTACAGTAGCATGTTCATAGCTCACTGCAGCCTCGAACTCCTGGCCTCAAGTGATCCTTCCACCTTAATCTCCCAAGTAGCTGGTATTACAGGGGCACGCCACCTTGCCAGGCATTTTAATTATTTTGTGTGTATGTAGAGATGGGGTCCCACTATGCTCATAAACTGTTTATGGTCTAATCCTTATTAACCTCTCAAGCCTCATCTCTCACTTCTCTATCTGTCCCCACCCTAACTCAGCCTTACTGAACCAAATGCATCTCCAGGAACACACCATGCTCTCCTGCCTTTATATACTCCTCTGCCCAGAAGTTGGCTCGCATCCAACTTCTCATCCTTCAAGATTTGGTTCAAATACCTTCTTACAGAAGCCTTCCCTGAGCCTCCAGGCTAGATTAGATGCTTCATTTGATTTCCCATGGTCCTCTGGGCTTTTTTCCACATCATTTAATTTTAATATTTAATATTCTGACAAGCATTTCTTTACTTGTTAAAGTATGTATTATTTGGAACACTTTAGTGACTTACCATGAATCCCAGCATAGGGACCAGAATCCTTAACATAGCTTATGTGGTCTTTTGTGACTACTTCTCAAACATAATTTCTGGACTTTTTTTTACCCCCAACTATTCTGGCTTTCTTTCACTTTCTGGAATGTTGTTCTCTATACCTAGAATACTTCTCCTTACTTCACCTAGTTTTACCTATTTATCTTTCAGGTTCATTTTAAATGGTACTTGCTGATGGAAGGCTTTACTGATCCCCCACACTAGGGGATTTTATGTATATAAAATCCTTATATACATTTTCATGTATTTGGGTACTTCTCATTTGTATCATTTATCACAATTATAAGGGTCATTTGTCTGAATTTTTTTTTTTTTTTTTTTTTGAGACAGACTTTCACTCTGTCATCTAGGATGGAGTGCAGTGATGAGATCTCAGTTCACTGCAACCTGTGCCTGCTGGGTTCAAGTGATTCTCCTGCCTCAGCCTCCTGAGTAGTTGGAACTACAGGCACATGCCACCATGCCAGGCTACTTTTTGTATTTTTTTACTAGAAAGGGGGTTTCACCATATTGGCCAGGCTGGTCTTGAACTCCTGACCTCAAGTGATACACCCGCCTCGGCCTCCCAAAGTGCTGGGATTACAGGTGTGAGCCACCATGCCTGGCCTTGTCTGACTTGTTTTTGTGCTTGTTTCTCCTACAGGAGTGTATGCTCCCTTTGTTAGTCAAAAAATATTTCTTGAGTTCCTGCTATGTGTCAGGAACTGTGCCAGGTGATGTTATGGTGAAAAAATTCACATTATTCCTGCCCTCATGAAACTTTTAGTTGAGTGGAGCAGTCGGGCTATGTTTATCTTGCTTACTTTTGAATCCCTAGACCCTTAGGCCTAGCACTTAGTGGGCTCTCACTAGATCTGTATGGAAGAGAGCTGGGTGCAAAAAGCAAATTGGTACTTAAGGATTCTAACCATTCTTCGTATTTATGGAGGCATGAAGAAATTTCTCTTGGGATGTCTGAAGGGCTATCTTGGGAGGACTCTGGTGCCTGTGTTCCTCCTTACTTCCCAATCCCTTTGTTTCCTAGGTTTACTGAGGCAGCTGTTGAAGTATGATCTCTTTGTGTCCATGATCATGAACAAGGATGAACTGGGAGAAAGTGCTAAGAATATCGAAGGGTCATCAGGAGATACCTCACTGCCTTTGGTGCTCAAAAAGGTAATTGTCTTGTGATTCTTGGTCTCTAGGTTCAATAACAAGGGGACCCAAGTGCTTCTTGTGCCTCATCTTCGTCTACCACTCCTACCTCAGATTTCCAAGTGTTTTCTTACTGTGCAAAACAATATACTGGCTGGGGGTGGTGGCTCATGTCTGTAGTCCCAGCACTTTGGGAGGCCTAGGTTGGTGGATTGCTTGAGCCCAGGAGTGCAAGACCAGCTTGGGCAACATGGCAAAACCCTGTCTCTATAAAAAATACAAAAAACTTGGGCGTGGTGGCTCACGCCTGTAATCCCAGCACTTTGGGAGGCCAAGGCTGGTGGATCACAAGGTCAAGAGATCGAGACCATCCTGGCCCACATAGTGAAACCCCGTCTCTATTAAAAATACAAAAATTAGCTGGGCATGGTGGCATGCGCCTGTAGTTTCAGCTACTCGGGAGACTGAGGCAGGAGAATCCCTTGAACCTGGGAGGTGGAGGTTGCAGTAAGCCAAGACCACGCCACTGCACTCCAGCCTGGTAACAAAGCGAGACTCCGTCTCAAAAAAAAAAAAAAAAAAAAAAAAAAAAAAAAATTAGCTGGGCGTGGTGGTGCGCACCTGTAATCCCAGCTACTCAGGAGGCTGAGGTGGGAGGATTGCTCGAACCCAGGAGGCGGAGGTTGCAGTGAGCCACGATCATGCCACTACACTCCACCCTGGGTGATAGAAAGTAGGTTTCCTGGCTGGGCGCGGTGGCTCAAGCCTGTAATCCCAGCACTTTGGGAGGCCGAGACGGGCGGATCACGAGGTCAGGAGATCGAGACCATCCTGGCTAACACGGTGAAACCTCGTCTCTACTAAAAATACAAAAAAACTAGCCGGGCAAGGTGGCGGGTGCCTGTAGTCCCAGCTGCTTGGGAGGCTGAGGCAGGAGAATGGCGTAAACCCGGGAGGCAGAGCTTGCAGTGAGCTGAGATCCGGCCACTGCACTCCAGCCTGGGCGGCAGAGCCAGACTCCGTCTCAACAACAACAACAACAACAACAACAACAAAAAAAAGAAAGTAGGTTTCCTTTCATTTGTAAATTCTTTTTTTTTTTTTAAGTGTCGAGGTCTTGCTGTATCCACTCAGGCTGGAATGTAGTGGCACAGTCACAGCTCACTGCAGCCTCAGCCTCCTGGGCTCAAGCAATCCTCTTGTCTCAGCTTCCTGAGTAGTTGAGACTACAGGTGTTTGCTGTGAGGCGTGGCTAATTTTTAATTTTTTGTAGAGACAGGATCTTTCTGTGTTGTCTGGGCTGGTCTCAACTCCTGGGCTCAAGTGATCCTCCCACCTTGGCCTCCAAAATTCTGGGATTACAGGTATGAGCCACTGCACCCACCCTCAGTTGTAAATTCTTCTTTTTTTTTTTTGAGATGGAGTCTCGCTCTGTCGCCCAGGCCCAGGCTGGTGTGCAGTGGCGTGATCTTGGCTCACTACAACCTCCGCCTCCCAGGCTCAAGCAATTCTCCTGCCTCAGCCTCCTGAGTAGTTGGGATTACAGGCGCCAAGCCACCATGCCCGGGTAATTTTTTGCATTTTTAGAAGAGACGGGGCTTCACCATGCTGGCCAGGCTGGTCTCTAACTCCTGACCTTGTGATCTGCCTGCCTCGGCCTCCCAAAATGCTAGGATTACAGGCATGAGCCCCCATGCCTGGCCGTAAATTCTTACCTCTACACTTCCCCTTCACATCTGGGCTGCCTGAAAATGGAGAATACTTACAGCAATAGAAACAAAGTCACCTCAGTTGCTTTAGGGATCAGCTTCTGAGCTTGGTACTGAGAACCCTCTTTATCTGGATCCTGCTCATTCCTTCAGCCTCACTTTCCTGTCTCTTCTACCCCATGTGTGCTCCAGCCACATGCAATCTTTCCGTAGTCCTGCATATGCTAGGTAATCCTGTCTCAGTGCCTGTGCAGTTGCTCTTCCTCTGTCTATAGGGCCTTTCTCCTCTCTTTATCTGCTAATCTGAGTCAGCCTTCAAGCCTATAGGGCTCCCTGTCACCCTGGCTCCTTTAGGCAGAATGTGACCCACTGTCACAGTGCTTACCTTATACCGTATTGTGGTTGACTGGCTGGGAGCTCCTTCAGGGCAAAACCTGAGTCTGGCATCTTTCCCCAGTGCTCAGCACAGGGACTCGCAGAGCTGCAAACCCTCATGTGATAGCAGGGGTTCATTGCCCAAACTCTGGGGCTCTTTCTGCAGCAAGGAAGAGGAGAAGGAGCTCTGGTTAGAAGTGAGAAGGGAGGCCGGGTGCAGTGGCTTATGCCTGTAATCCCAGCACTTTGGGAGGCCGAGACGGGTGGATCATGAGGTTAGGAGTATGAGACCAGCCTGGCCAACATGGTGAAACTCTGTCTCTACTAAAAATACAAAAATTAGCTGGGCGTGGTGGCATGTGCCTGTAATCCCAGCTATTCGGGAGGCTGAGGCAGGAGAATATAGCAAGAAAAGGTTTGTCCTGAGACTATAGTAAGAAAAGAAAAGAACTGACTTCTAAAGAAAATAGTTTAGTCCATTTCAGAGTTTAAATGTCACTCATCAAGTATAATGAGCTAGGATCAGCTTTCTGACTTAGGAATCATACATGTATTCCATAAGTTTTAGTGCAGTTTTAAGCTGTAATAACTAACTTAAAAGCAGTTACTGTTGCCATTTTCAAACATAGGTACATAAACAACAACAGGGAAACCTAAAAATGTGTTATCAAGTCACAAAATTGAAGTGTAATGAAATTTAACCAATTAAACTTCAAAAAAAGAATATTTTAAACCAAGAATCATTGTTTTAATGGATACATATCATATTTCTTTGATTCTGAGATACATTTTTTTCACATTTTAAGTGCTCTGAAATTGGGAGACATTTTACCATCAACGGTGCATCATAGTTTAATTGGTAGCACTTTTTCTTTCTTAGTGGTACATAAAATAATGGCTCGCCTTACATCACTAGCATCTTAAAATACAGTATGTCATTTATTTTATAAAAGGGAACAAGATAAATATTACTTTCTAAACTCCTTTATATACTATCAGAAAATCTGGCTTTTTTTTTTTTTTTTTCCTGACAAACAGGGAGTCTGTTTATATGTCCACTTGTAAGTCCAATATGGCTGAGATGGGGTTAAGCTTTCAGTCCTCAGATGTCTCTTTACCAGACATGAATAGGCTCATGTCTACTTGGTCCTTTTTCTTAAAAGCTGTAAAACCAGGCATGCCCTCCATTCTTCTGGTGATGTATATTCTGTTTGGCACTATTCTCCCCCCAAATCAGCTACTATGATACTTAAAATCTGTGGTTGCAGTTAACGCTTTTTTGATTTCTGAAAGTGTTAGAGGCATCCCTAATAGCTACGGTGACCAGTAGGAGTTTGCATATTATTCAGAGTGCAATGGAAATTCACTGAGATGTTTGGAGTTGCAAATATACCTGATCTAAAAATTCTGATGGGGGAGGCATCACAGTTTTAGGAAGACTCCTAGATTTGGACTTGACTGACCTCAGTTTGCACCTTAGCTTTGCCACTTACCAGCTGTGTAGCCTAGAGTAAGTAACTTAACGTTGCTAAAGGTGCCCAAGACTACCTCCAGGTTTGATGATTTGCTAGGAGGACTCATAGGACTCAACAACTAGTCATACTCATAGCTATGATTTACGGCAGTGTAAGGAAAGCAATATCAGCAAAAGGAAAGGTTCATGGGGCAAAGTCTGGTGGAACCAGCACAAGCTTCCAGAGTCCTCTCCCGGTGGGGTCACATGGGATGCACTTCTTAATTTCCCCAGGAATGAACTGTGACATGTGAAACCTTACCTACTGAAGAAGCTCATCAGAGCCTTAGCACCCCAGGTTTTTATGGGGGACTGGCTGTTCATGTAGGTATCCTCTGCTGAGCATATACCAAAATTCCAGACTCCCAGAAGGAAAACAGGTGTTCAGCATAAACTACAGTTGTCCCTTGTATACACGGGAGATTGGTTGCAGGACTGCCAGCATATATGCAGACCACATATGCTCATGTCCTACAGTCAGCCCTGGCAAACCGCAGTAAGCTGGCTTTCTGCATATGCCAGTTTCACATCTAGTGAATACTGCATTTTCCATCAGCGTTCAGTTGAAAAAAGGCCGCATATAAGTAGAACCACACAGTTCAAGCCTGTGTTGTTCAAAGGTCAACTGTTCATTGTACAAATAGTTTAGTCACAATGAGCCACTCTCTCAGTTCTTTTTTTTTTTTTTTTTTTTTTTTTGAGACGGAGTCTCGCTCTGTCACCCAGGCTGGAGTGCAGTGGCCGGATCTCAGCTCACTGCAAGCTCTGCCTCCCGGGTTTACGCCATTCTCCTGCCTCAGCCTCCCGAGTAGCTGGGACTACAGGCGCCGCCACCTCGCCCGGCTAGTTTTTTGTATTTTTTAGTAGAGACGGCGTTTCACCGTGTTAGCCAGGATGGTCTCGATCTCCTGACCTAGTGATCCGCCAATCTCGGCCTCCCAAAGTGCTGGGATTACTGGCTTGAGCCACCGCACCCGGCCCACTCTCTCAGTTCTGGTAGGAACCCTCCTGAAATCCAAGTTCCCAAACCCAGCCAAGAGTCAGCCTTGCTGATAGGGTTTTCTAAGTATAATAGCCTCCGGCCTACTGTGTTAAATCTTTTCTGTGCACTCAGTAAATTGAGGTTTATAGTAGAACCTTTCCTTGTTATGTCACAGAATTGTTGTAAACATCAAAGCCAGATGAGGGAGAGCTGGGCGCAGTGGCTCATGCCTGTAATCCCAGCACTTAGGGAGGCCAAGGTGGGAGGATCACTTGAGCCCAGGAGTTCAAGTCCAGCCTGGGCCATATACTGAGACCTTGTCTCTATAAAAAATTTTAAAATGAGCTGGAGCTGAGCATGGTGGCTCATGCCTGTAATCCTAGTACTCAGGGAGGCCAAGGCAGGTGGATTGCTTAAGCTCAGGAATTTGAGACCAGTCTGGGCAACATGGTGAAACTCTGTCTCTACAAAAATTAAAATTAAAATTAAAAATTAGCCAGGGTCAGGGTGCATGCCTGTGGTCCCAGCTACTTGGGGGGCTGAGGCAGGAGGATTGCTTACACTGGGGAGGTTGAGGCTGCAGTGAGTTGTGTTCATATGGCTGCACTACAGCCTGGGTGACAAAGTGAGACCCTGTGTCAAAAAAAAAAATAACAAGGTAAGGCGCAGTGGCTCATGCCTGTAATCCCACCACTTTGGGAGGCGAAGGCAAGTGGATCATGAGATCAGGAGTTTGAGACCAGCCTGGCCAATGTGGTGAAACCCTGTTTCTACTACAAATACAAAAATTAGCTGAGTGTGGTGGTGCACGCCTGTAGTCCCAGCTACTCGGGAGGCTGAAGCAGAAGAATCGCTTGAACCCAGGGAGGCGGAGGTTGTAGTGAGCCAAGATCATGCCACTGCACTCCAGCCTGGGCGACAGAGCAAGACTCTGTCTCAAAAAAAAAAAAAAAAAAAAAAAGGTACCAGGCATGGTAGCATGTGCCTGTAGTCCCCGCTACTCAGGAGGCTGAGATGAGAAGATCGCTGGAGCCTTGGAGGCAGAGGTTACATTGAGCCATGAGCCATGATCATGCCACTGCACTCCAGCCTGGGCAACAGAGTGAGACCTGTTTCATAAATAAATAAACCAGATGAGGACTTTGAAAGTACTTTTGTTAATGAAGGCTTGAGCACTCATTGTTGATGACAGTTACAGTGTTCTTTGAGTGCCCCTGGTGGATTTTACATTGTGTTCTTTCGTTATTTTTCTCACCTGCTGCTGTTCACAGAGACCCCTTCCCATAATCCGTAACGGCTCTCCTGAGCCCCATCCTTGTGCCTGGTGCCATGTAGGACAGGAAGGATCAGAAATGAATTAGGCTATTGCCCTGAGGCACCTAGGCCAGTTTTTCTGGTCCTGTTGGTGGTGTGACTGGGTTACTTTTCGCTGCCTGTTTCTCCAGCTTCTCCTTTCTAGAGATGAAACCCTGCAGGTGGCCAGTGCTCACTGTATAACTGCGGTGCTTGTCCACTCCCCAGCAAAGCATGCCCCGGCCTTCATCCATGCTGACATCCCAGGTAGGGGAATGCTTCTAACCTTCCCCGCCCTATATTAGAAGGATGGGGTGGTGACAGGTTCAATTGTGTATGACAGACCCTATGAACTATGTCTCATAACATCTGAATCCTATTGCTACAGATTTCTTGTATGACCTTGAGCAATTTGTTACTGATTTTTGTCATTTATTTGGTCACCTATGAATAAAACCCTAATGTGGGGTGGTGGAAAGACCTGTGAACCAGGTAGGCAACAGGAAACAGTATTTTTCAAGGGACTGTTATGAGCAGGGACTGTTATGAGGTACATTGCAAATGTTACCACATTTAGGTCTTCATCTTCGCTATTTTATAGATAAGGAAATTGAGGATCAGAAAATGAAATAATTGGCAGGCCTAGTCAGTGGCAGAGATGGGATAAAAAGTCAAGCCCCTCTGACTCTTAAAAACTCTTTTCCCTTCATCCACACCACTGCCCATTCTGAGAATTAGGAGACTTAGGTTCCAATCCTACTTGCGCCACTAATAGTACCTCTTCTCTGGGACTCAGTTTCCCCATCTGTTAAAAAGAAGAGGTAAACCATAACCAAGGGCACTTTCCAGGTTTATTAGTGGATTAATGATCATGACTTATGGGGAGGATATGTGAACAGATGAAGTAGCAAGAGTAAGATGCTGAATAAATCCAAAGCCTTAGCATCAGTTAAGGGATCGTGATCACATGACTGTCATTTATTGTTTTCTCATCCTCTTCCTTGTCAGAGTTCCTCTTTGAGCATCTTTCTTCTTCCAGTGAAATGCTCGTCTGGTCCAGCTACAACTGCTTGACACTCCTGGCAGAAGAGCCACTCTTTTTTTCCAAGTGCCACACGGTGTATGGTTGGTAGTAAGGGTCCTGTACTAGCTTTGAGTTGGGTAGACAGACAGTTGGGTAGCAGCAAGCCTCCACCTTGGAGGGGAGCACTGAGTCTAGACATTTCATCAGCCCAAACTCATTACCAGATTTCATATGCAAGTATTGATATCCAAATGTTCTGCTGTTCACTGATTATCAGAAGTGTATATGTTTAGACGCTTCAGCAAGAGAAGGACACTTCTCTTAGCCACTAAATGAATTCCTGTTGCATGTTAACAACAACTCTAAACAGTGTTACTCAACCTTAGATTTAGTTATTTCCCATGCCCCAGATTTCTAACCATCTAGGTAGTCTCTAAGTTTTGCTAATTTATTCTTTCTAAGTTTCTTGAAACTATCCTTCCTTGTCTGGGACTTTTTTTTTTTTTTTTTGAGATGGAGTCTCACCCTGTCACCCAGGCTGGAGTGCAATGGCGTGATCTCGACTCACTGCCACCTCCGCCTCCCAGGTTCAAGCAATTCTCTTGCCTCAGCCTCCTGAGTAGCTAGGATTACAGGCATGTGCCACCACACTCAGCAAATTTTTTGTATCTTTAGTAGAGATGGGGGTTTTACCATGTTGTCCAATCTGGTCTCGAACTCCTGACCTTGTGATCCACTTACCTTGGCCTCCCAAAGTGCTGGGATTACAGGCATGAGCCACTACGTCGGGCACCTTTTTTTTGTTTTTGAGACCGAGTCCTGCTCTGTTGCCCAGGCTGGAGTGCAATGGCACGATCTCGGCTCATGGCAACCTCTGCCTCCTGGGTTCAAGCAATTATCTTGCCTCAGCCTACCGAGTAGCTGGAATTAGAGGTGACTGCCACCATGCCTGGCTAATGTTTTTGTATTTTTAGTAGAGATGGGGTTTCACCATGTTGACCAGACTGGTCTCGAACTCCTGATCTCAGGTGATCTGCCTGCCTCAGCCTCCCAAAGTGCTGGGATTACAGGTGTGAGCCTGCTGTCTGGGACTTATTATATCACATCTAGATTTTTAGAGTAGGCACATTCAGTCATTCATTTTATATTCCTAGTATAAGCCAGGCACCAGGCTGGAACCTGGAAATTTAGAGATAACAAATAACATTGGTCCTTGCCCTCAGAAAAGGGAGAGATATGCAAAGGGAAATTTCGTTATGAGCTGATTAGAGCTCTGCTAGAGGGAAGCACAGGAGCTGTGGGGTCACAGGGGAGAGTCACAGCTCTAAGTGGATCAGGGAAAGCTTTTTAGAGGAGTGGGGTTTTGACCTGATTCTCCAAGGAGGAACAGGAGTATGCCAAGTGGAGAAAATACATCTTGGTCAGTAGGTGTTCAGTGAAAACCTCAAGTGCCAGGGATTGTGCTATGGCTTGCACTGGGTGTTGGGGAGATGAATCAGATGAGGGCCCAGCCTCAAAGATCTCACAGTCTGGTCCCATTAGCTCAATCTTGTCAGGGTCCCTCCACGAGCGGCCTCCAACTGATACATGCTGTCTGGAGCCTGTAACCTCTCCTGGGTGGGCAGTGAAGGAACAAGAGAGCACTGATCCCTGGCCTCTGTCATGTCATCCTGTGGTAGGGATCGAGGCAGTGGTGAGGAGCCTGCAGGGAAGCCTGGAGATGAACAACACAGAGCTGCACAAGCAGGGCCTGTTGCTTTTCACTGAAATCCTGACCCGGTGAGCAAAGTGGTAGAACATGAGGCTTGTAGGGGCCAGACTGCAGAAGGAAAAGTGGGCTTTCATTCCTGGTGGGGTCAGTGATAAGAGTTCACCTACTCATTTCTCATCTACCATTTCTCAGGCAGCCAGAGGAGATCAAGCTGTTCACAAACTCAGCCATGTGCAGAGATGCTGGCCGTGCCCTCCAAGAAGCAGTTAGCAGCCCTGTGCTGGAGGTGGCTGCTGAGGCTGTGAAGGCCACTTCTGCTTTTCTGAGGTGAGAGACCCAGGCAGGCTAAACTTTCCATCCCTGCATGTACCTAAGGGCCTGTCGAGGCCAGGGCAGCTGATGATTACTTATAATACCTAATATAGTTGACTATTCATAATTGTGGATTCCACATCCATGGAATCACCCAACCACGGATTGATTTTTTTTTTTTTTTTTTGGAGATGGAGTTTTGCTCTTGTTGCCTAGGCTGGAGTGTAATGGTGCGATCTCAGCTCAATACAATCTGTGCCTCCTGGGTTCAAGTGATTCTCCTGCCTCAGCTTCCCAAGTAGCTGGGATTACAGGTGTGCACTACCATGCCCGGCTAATTTTTGCATTATTGTTAGAGACGGGGTTTCACCATGGTGGCCAGGCTGGTCTCGAATGTGTGACCTCAGGTGATTCACCTGCCTCAACCTCCCAAAGTGCTGGGATTACAGGCGTGAGTCACCGCACCCAGCTGAAAATTTTAAAGAATGGATGGTTGTCTCTGTACTGAACGTGTATAGACTTTTTTTCTTGTTATTATTCCCTAAACAATACAGTACACACTGGGCATGGTGGCTCACACCGGTAATCCCAGCACTTTGGGAGGCCAAGGTGGGTTGGATCACCTGAGCCCAGGAGTTCAAGACCAGCCTGGGCAACATGACAGAACCTGTCTCTACTAAAAATCCAAAAATTAGCCAGGCATGGTGGTGCACACCTATAGTTCCAGCTACTCTAAGCCTGAGGTGGAAGGATTGCTTGAACCTGGGAAGCAGAGGTTGAGGTGAGCTGAGATCACACCACTGCACTCCAGCCTGGGTAACAGAGTGAGACCTTGTCTTAAAAGAAAAAAGAAAAAAAAAAAACAAAAGAAACCCGGTCAGGCACAGTGGCATATCCCTGTAATCCCAACACTTTGAGAAGTCAAGGCAGGCAGATCACTGGAGTCAGGAGTTCAAGACCAGCTTGGCCAACGTGGTAAAATCCCTTCTCTACAAAAACTTAGCTGGGCATGGTGGCACATGCCTATAGTCCCAGCTACTCAGGAGGCTGAGGCACGAGAATTGCTGTGGAGGTTGTAGTAAGCCAAGATTGCGCCACTGCACTCTGGCCTGGGTGACAGAGCGAGGCTCTGTCTCACAAGAAAAAAAGAACACCCAAACAGTATAATGACTATTTATATGGCATTTGCATTGTATTAGGTATTATATGTAATCTAGAGATGATTTAAAGTATACTGGAGGACCGGGTGTGGTGGCTTATGCCTACAATCCCAGTACATCGGGAGGCCGAAGTGGGTGGATCACCTGAAGTCGGGAGTTTGAGACCAGCCTGGCCAACATGTAGTAGAAACCCCGTCTCTACTAAAAATATAAAAAAATTAGCCGGACGTGGTGTCACACACCTGTAATCCCAGCTACTCAGGAGGCTGAGCTAGGACAGTTGCTTGAACCTGGGAGGTGGAGGTTGCAGTGAGTGGAGATCGCACCATTATACTCCAGCCTGGGCAACAGAGCGAAATTTCGTCTCAAAAAATAAAATAAAATAAATAAAGTATGCTGGAGGATGTGCATATGTTATATGCAAATACTATACCATTTTATATAAGGAGCTTGAGCATCCTGGTTTTGGCATCTTCAGAGGTCCTAGAACCAATTCCCCACAGATACTGAGGGACGACTATGCAATGTCAATGCAATGTAGACGGGGTATGGTGGCTCACACCTGTAATCCCAGCACTTTGGGAGGCTGAGGCGGGCCAATCACCTGAAATCAGGAGTTTAAGACCAGCCTGGCCAACATGGTGAAACCCTGTCTCTACTAAAAATACAAAAATTAGGTGGGCATGATGGCACATGCCTGTAATCCCAGTTACTCAGGAGGCCGAGGAAGGAGAATTGTCTGAGCCTGGGATGCGGAGGTTTCTGTGATCTGAGATCTTTCCACTGCACTCCAGATTGGGGCCACAGAGTGAGATTCCATCTCAAAAAACAAACAAACAAACAAATTAATGCAATGTAAATAGTTGTCATGCTGTATTTTAAAATTTTTTTGAGACTGAGTTTTGCTGTTGTCCAGGCTGGAGGGCAGTGGCTTGATTTTGGCACACTGCAACTGCCACCTCCCAGGCTCAAGCAAGTCTCCTGCCTCAGCCTCCAAAGTAGCTGGGACTACAGGTGCATGCCACCATGCCCAGCTAATTTTGTATTTTTGTAGAGACGAGGTTTTGCCACGTTGGCCAGGCTGGTCTCGAACTACTGACCTCAGGTGATCCACCTGTGTCGGCCTCCCAAACTGTTGGGATTGCAAGCATGATCCACCGTGCCTGGCTTACATTTTATATATTTTTTTTATTGTTGTATCGGTTTTTTTTTTTTTTTTTTTGAGACAGTGTCTTGCTCTGTTGCCCAGGCTGGGGTGCAGTGGCTCAATCTTGGCTCACTACAACCTCTGCCTTCTGGGTTCATGCCATTCTCCTGCCTCAGCCTCTCGAGTAGCTGGGACTACAGGCGTGTGCTACCACGCCTGGCTAATTTTTTTGTATTTTTAGTAGAGATGGAGTTTCACTGTGTTAGCCAGGATGGTCTCGATCTCCTGACCTCGTGATCTGCCCACCTCGGCCTCCTAAAGTGCTGTTTTTTGTTTTTTGTTTTTTTGAGACAGTTTTGCTCTTGTTGCCCAGGCTGGAGTGCAATGGCATAATCTCAGCTCACCACAACCTCTGTCTCCTGGGTTCAAGTGACTCTCTCCTGCTGCAGCCTCCTGAATAGCTGGGATTACAGGCATGCGCCACCACACGCGGCTAATTTTGTATTTTTAGTAGAGACAGGGTTTCTCCATGTTGGTCTGGCTGATCTTGAACTGCTGACCTCGGGTGATCTGCCCATCTTGGCCTCCCAAAGTGATGGGATTACAGGCGTGAGCCACTGTGCCCAGCCATATTGTTATTTTTTGTAAGTTTTAAAAAATATTTTTGGTCCATAGTTGGTTGAATCCATGGATGCAGAATCCACAATACAGAGGGCCAAATTATACTTCCAAAATGTTATATTATCATGTCTTTTGTATTTTCTCTGTTGTTTTGAATTTACATCTTGAAAGAAAATTCTGTTTCATTTTGGTAAGGAGTAGCAGAGATAAATGTATCTGTTGACTCCATCATCTTTAATCAGAAGCTGGCAGCTCTTTAACAACTATGAACTCCAGTCTCTAGCCCTGGTTCTCTTACTGTAGTTTCTCTTTGAATGCTCTCAGCCACTCACAGAGCTTCAGCTACTATAGCTATATGTTGATAATGCTCAAATCTGTAGTTCATGCCTAAAATGCCTGTATTACTTTCCTATTGCGGCAGGACCAAATTACCACAAAGTTGGTTTAAAACAACAGATATTTACCTTCTCATGGTTCTAGGGGCCAGAAGTCCAAAATCAGTATCACTGAGATGAAATCAAGGTGTCAGCAGGGCCACACTCCCTTTGGAGCCTCTAATAGGGAACCCTTCCCTGCCTCTTCCAGCATCTGGTGGCTGTGGGCATTCCATAACTTATGGTCATATTACTGTAATCACTGCCTCTGTGACCACATTGTCTTCTGTTCTCTTTGTATGTATACTCTCCCTCTGCCTTTTCTTTCTCTCTTTTCTTAAAATTTTTTTTCTTTTTTCTTTTTCTTTTTTTGAAACGGAGTGTTGCTTTGTCTCCCAGGCTGGAGTGCAGTGGCATGATCTCGGCTCACTGCAAGCTCCGCCTTCCAGGTTCACACCATTCTCCCGCCTCAGCCTCCCAAGTAGCTGGGACTACAGGCGCCCGCCACTATCCCTGGCTAATTTTGTTTTTGTATTTTTAGTAGAGATGGGGTTTCACCATGTTAGCCAGGATGGTCTCGATCTCCTGAGCTCGTGATCTGCCTGCCTCCACCTCCCAAAGTGCTGGGATTACAGGTGTGAGCCACCGCACCCGGCCAAAAAATTTTTTCTTATTTTTTGTAGAGATGGGGATCTTGCTATATTCCCCAGGCTGGTCTTGAGCTTCAGGCCTCAAGTGATCCTCCGACTTTGACCTCTCAAAGTACTGGGATTACAGTCATGAGTTATTATGCCTGGCTGCCTCTCTCTTATAAGAATACTTATGATGGCATGTAGGGGACCACCTGAATAATCCAGGATAACTGCTTTATCTCAAGATTCTCTGTGAAAACTTTACTGTAGAAAATAACATTCATAGGTTCCAGGGATTAGGACCTGACATCTTTGGGTACCACCATTCAGCCCACTATAGTGTTTTCCTGAACTCCAGATGACATTTCCAACTGCCTGGTGCTTTATTCCAGAAACTTCAATCTCAATTTGTCCATGCGACTGGGATATAGATAAAAACACCCAATTTGGGATCTGAAGAATTAGATTTGGGTCCCTGACTCCACAAGCAGTACTCAGTCACTTCTTGCTCATTCCTCTGATCTGCTTTCTGTTTCTTGAACACATCAATCTTATTCCTGCCACTAATTATTCCAACTCTGCCCAAAATAATATTCCCTTAAATCTTTGTGACTGCTTTTTTCTTGTCATTCAAGTCTCATTCAGAATTTCCTTTCCTAATTGACCTTATCAGACTGCTATAGCATCTATCAAACATTTGAAAGTTCTTGTTTATTCTTTTTTTGTGACAGAGTCTCGCTCTGTCACCCAGGCTGGAGTGCAGTGGCACGATCTCCGCTCACTGCAAGCTCCGCCTCCTGGGTTCACGCCATTCTCCTGCCTCAGCCTCCCAAGTAACTGGGACTATAGGCGCCTGCCACCAGGCCTGGATAATTTTTTTTTTGTATTTTTAGTAGAGACGGGGTTTCACTGTGTTAGCCAGGATGATCTCGATCTCCCGACCTTGTGATCTGCCCACCTCAGCCTCCCAAAGTGCTGGGATTACAGGCGTGAGCCACCGCGCCCAGCCTCTTTTTTTTTTTTTTAATCAGAGTCTCACTGTGTCACCCAGGCTGGAGTGCAGTTGTGCGATCTTAGCTAACTGCAACCTCTGCCTTCTGGGTTCAAGCAATTCTCCTGCCTCAGCCTTCCAAATAGCTGGGATTACAGGCATGAGCCCCTGAACCCAGCCTATTCATTTGTTTTATATCTCCCCTCCCCTCACTAAAATATAAGCTCCAGGAGCTCAAGGACCTTGTCAGTTTTTTCACTGCTGTATCTCTGGCTCTTTGTAGGTAGTCAGTATGCGAATGAAGGATGTTAAAATGGACAGTGAGACTAAGGGATCCTAGCACCACAATGGGAAATTATTCCTTAGCAAGGTGCTTGAAATCTTAAAAAAAAAAAACAAAAAACCCAGGAAACCCATATGTATAGAGTAACTTTTATTTTGTTACCATATTTTCTCTTTTAAATTTCTAACAAAGTAATGTATTCAAATAATACAAAATAAGATATTGGTTGGGCATGGTGGCTCGCGCCTGTAATCCCAGCACTTTCGGAAGCCGAGGTGGGCAGATCACGAGGTCAGGAGTTCGAGAACAGCCCGACCAATGTGGTGAATCCCTGTCTTTACTAAAAATACAAAAATTAGCTGAGCGTGGTGGTGGGCGCCTGTAGTCCCAGCTACTCAGGAGGCTAAGGCAGGAGAATCGCTTGAACCTTGGAGGTGGAGGTTGCAGTGAGCCGAGATCATGCCACTGCATTCCAGCCTGGGCAACAGAGCAAGACTGTCTCAAACAAACAAACAAACAAACCAAACCCAAAATACAAAAATTAGCTGGGTGTGGTGGCACGTGCCTGTAATCCCAGTTACTTGGGAGGCTGAGGCAGAATCGCTTGAACCAGGGAGTTGGAGGTTGCAGTGAGCCAAGATCACGCTGCTGCACTCCAGCTTGGTGACAGAGCGAGACTCCATCTCAAAATAAATAAATAAATAAAATAAAATAAGCTGGGTGTGGTAGCATGCACCTGTAGTCCCAACTACTCTGGAGGTAAGGCAGGAGGATCGCTTGAGCCCGGGAGTTTGAAGTTACAGTGAGCTATGATCATGCCACTGCTCTCCAGCCTGGGTGACAGAGTGAGATCCTCTCTTGAAAATAAATAAATAAATTATACAGGATTTATCATGAAAAAGAATAGGCTGGGCATGGTGGATCACGCCTGTAATTCCAGCACTTTGGGAGGCCGAGGCAGGTGCATCACCTGAGGTCAGGAGTTCAAGACCAGCCTGGCCAACATGGTGAAACTTTGTCTCTACTAAAAATACAAAAAAATTAGCTGGGTGTGCTGGTGGGTGCCTATAATCCCCATCTTAAATTTAAGACATTATTCGTTGACTTGCCAGTAAGAAAGATCAAGATTTAGTTAGCTCACATTTTTTGTCTTCTCTACATGTCCTTGGCATTTTTGCTATTTAATATTTTGTTTTTAACCTTTAAATAATGTACCTAAAACTGGTATTTCTTGTTCCCTCAACTTGAAAGCAGTGTCTCCTGAGTTCCTACGTGGTTAACAGTACCCCAGTTCTTCTTCTTTTCCCCTCTCTTCCCTACTTCTATTTCTCAAGGCCAGTCAGCTGTACCTTTAATTTTACATTGTGAAAGTTGTTAATATTTATAATCTCTTCTGTAACTATATTTAAATCTTTGTAATTTGACTCTAGGTTGGTTCTAAAAATTGAAACAAAAAATAGCATTTACATGACAGTGACTTCAGTCTGTTTCCTTTCCTCCTTTGTCCTTCCCTGAATTTGAATCTCTAAATCTAGGGCATGAATTCCAGAGTGGGTGGGATGAGTAAACCAACAAGGTAACAAAAGCATAAGTAAGAGCAGTGTCAATCAGAGGCACCTATGCTGAGCTGGAAGTCTCCCAGCAGGACATTGCTAGAGGGGACCTGTAGTTTTGGGCAGGAGGTGGTATTTCAGTTGTGCTATGAAGGGTGAGAGTTAGATTTGCTAGGATTAGTGAAACATGGGTTGGAGACTTTAGGGTGCAGTAGCCAGTTGACCAGCAGGTTACATGAAGTGGGTGTTTCCTGGAGAAGCAGGAAAGCTGTTGGGTTAGAATTATGGAGAGAGATGGATAGGGGGCAGGTTATTAAGCCTTGGATTATTTTACTTTTTTTTTTTTTTTGAGGTAGATCCTCGCTCTGTTGCTCAGGCTAGAGTGCAGTGGCTCAATCTTGGTCCACTGCAACCTCCGCCTCCTAGGTTCAAGCGATTCTCCTGCCTTAGCCTCCCGAGTAGCTGGGACTATAGGTGCCTGCCACCACGCCTGGATACTTTTTGTATTTTTTTTTTTTGGAGATGGAGTCTCACTCTGTCACCCAGGCTGGAGTACAGTGGCCGGATCTCAGCTCACTGCAAGCTCCGCCTCCCGGGTTTACGCCATTCTCCTGCCTCAGCCTCCCGAGTAGCTGGGACTACAGGCGCCCGCCACCTCGCCCGGCTAGTTTTTGTAATTTTTAGTAGAGACGGGGTTTCACCGTGTTAGCCAGGATGGTCTCGATCTCCTGACCTCGTGATCCGCCCGTCTCGGCCTCCCAAAGTGCTAGGATTACAGGCTTGAGCCACCGCGCCCAGCCACTTTTTGTATTTTTAGTAGAGACGGAGTTTCACCATATTGGCCAGGCTGATGTTGAACTCCTGACCTTGTGATCTGCCCGCCTCAGTCTCCCAAAGTGCTGGGATTATAGGCTTGAGCCACCGCGCCTGGCCAAGGATGATTTTACTTTTGACTTTAACTTCCCAGAATGTTTACTGATGTGGTCCCTCTGAGGTGGGGTGGTTCAGAGGGTCTTTGGAAAGCACAACTAGACGGAAGAATGAAGAGTGAGAGCTGCTAAAAAGAATTTAAAGAGGCCAGGTACAGTGGCTCACACCTGTAATCCCAGCACTTCGGGAGGCTGAGGCGGGAGGATTGCTTCAGCTCAGGAGTTTGAGACTAGCCTGGATAACCTGAGGAAATGCTGTCTCTGCAAAAATTATCCAAGCGTGGTGGTGTATGCCTGTAGTCCCGGCTACTTGAGAGGCTGAGGTAGGAAGATTGCTTGAGCCCAGGAAGTTGAGACTGCTATGAGCTGTGTTTGTGCCACTGCACTCCAGCCTGGGCAACAGAGCGAGACACTGTCTCAAAACAAAACAAAACAAAACAAAAAAACCCCAAGAATTTAAAGATGGCAGAACTAGGGCTTGATGATTGTGTAATATCATCAAACTTGGAGCTCCCAGAGATGAAGAAGGAAAGGGGAAATCAAGCCTTAACCATATGCAATTGACTGAGAACCTGCTAGAAGGCCCAACAGATTGCTCTTAGTGCTCAACAAAGGCCCAGGGATGAGGATTAATAGGTTTTATTTCCTAGCTACTGTACTGGGTTAAATAGTGTCCCCCCAATATTGGTATCTGCCAAGAACCTGTGAATGTGCCTTATTTGGGAAATAGGGCCTTTGTACATTGAATCTGGTTAAGATAAGGTCATACAGCTCAGGCTGTAAATCCAGTGACTTGTCTCTATGTAAGGAGAGGGCTGTTTGAACATACAGTGACATATGGACATGCACAGAGGGAAGGTGGCCATGTGAAGACAGGCAGAAATTAGAGTGATGCAGCTGCAAGCCAATGAATGCCAAGGATTGTGGCCACCACCACAAGCTAAGAGGCAAGGAAGGATTTTTCTCAAGACCCTTTGCAGGTGTGTCCAATCTTTTGGCTTCCCTGGGCCACACTGGAAGAATTGTTTTGGCCCACACTTAAAATATGCTGACACTAACGATAGCTGATGAGCTTAAAAAAAAAAAAAAAAATGGCCGGGCGCGGTGGCTCAAGCCTGTAATCCCAGCACTTTGGGAGGCCGAGACGGGCGGATCACGAGGTCAGGAGATCAAGACCATCCTGGCGAACACGGTGAAACCCCGTCTCTACTAAAAAGTACAAAAAAAGTAGCTGGGCGAGGTGGCGGGCGCCTGTAGTCCCAGCTACTCGGGAGGCTGAGGCAGGAGAATGGCGTGAACCCGGGAGGCGGAGCTTGCAGTGAGCCGAGATCCGGCCACTGCACTCCAGCCTGGGGGACAGAGCGAGACTCCGTCTCAAAAAAAAAAAAAAAAAAAAAAAAAAGGGCCACACATAAATCTCAATTTTTTTTTTTTTTTTTTTTTTTTTTTTGAGACAGAGTCTTGCTCTGTCGCCAGGCTGGAGTGCTGTGTTGTGATCTTGTCTCACTGCAACCTCCAACTCCCTGGTTCAAGCGATTCTCCTGCCTCAGTCTCCCAAGTAGCTGGGATTACAGGCACGCGCCACCATGCCCGGCTAATTTTTGTATTTTTAGTAGAGATGGGGTTTCATCTCACAATGTTTTAAGAAAGTTTACAAATTTGTGTCAGGCTGCGTTCAAAGTTGTCCTGGGCTGCATGCAGCGTGTGGGCTGTGGGTGGGACACGCTTGCTTTAGAGGGGACATGGCCCTGACGGCACCTCGATTTCAGATTTCTAGCCTCCAGAACTGAGAGAGGATAAACTGTTGTTTTAAGCCACCCAGTTTGTGGTAATTTATTATAGCAGCCCTAGGAAACCAATACCTTGTAAAATAGTCATTCATCCATTTGACATCTGTTCTATTAATCATCAACTTATAATGCACCTGTCTCTGTTTAGGTAAAGTGAAAAGATGGGACTGGTCCCTTTCCTCTTGGGAACTCACAATTAAACTAGTCAATGACTCTAAGCTCATCTGAGTCTATAGAATCTGAGAGTTCAAATGGCCCTAAGTGTTACCTGTCTACATTTACCCCATACTCATAATGATTGAATCTCCAAAAGTACTTTTCCAGTCTCTGCATATAATCTTATAGAATGGGGAACTCACTTCTCCCTAGAGATGGTCCCCTGTACTCCTACAGACTTCGACTCAGAAAATTCTCAGACTGATGCCGGGTGCGGTGGCTCACGCCTGTAATCCCAACATTTTGAGAGGCTGAGGCGGGCGGATCATGAGGTCAAGAGATCGAGACCATCCTGGCCAACATGGTGAAACCCCGTTTCTACTAAAAATACAAAAATTATCTGGGTGCGGTGGTGTGCACCTGTAGTCCCAGCTACTTGGGAGGCTGAGGCAGGAGAATCACTTAAACCTGGGAGGCAGAGGTTGCAGTGAGCTGAGATTGCGCCACTGTACCCCAGCCTGGTGACAGAGCGAGACTCCATCTCAAAAAGAAGAAGAAAAAAAAGTAAGTTCTCACAATGGTTGCAGTGGCTCATGACTGTAATCCCAGCACTTTGAGAAGCTGTGGTGGGTGGATAACTTGAGGTCAGGAGTTTGAAACCAGCCTGGCCAACATGGTGAAACCCCATCTCTACTAAAAATACAAAAATTAGCTGGGTGTGGTGGTATGCGCCTGTAGTCCCAGTTACTCAGGTGACTGAGGCAGGAGAATTGCTTGAAACTGGGAGGTGGAGGTTGCAGGGAGCCAAGATCATACCACTGCAGTCCGGCCTGGGTGACAGAGTGAGACTCTATCTCTGGATCTTAGTAACATTTACCTATTGATCCTGGTTTTCCTCATTGAGTTAACAAAGTTTGATCCCTCTTCCCCAGGAGAGCTTGTTATTTAATGGAAAACAGTGGTTGTTACTCTCTTGATGCACGTTCAATTCTAGGTAGTGCTTCTTTCACCAGCAAGCTCTCCTCTGTGAGAAAACCTTGTATCCTTAATAGTAATAATAGACACAGCTGACATTTATAAGGACTTATTATGTATTAAGCATCATGCTAAGTGTTTGGCATACATTATTGAATTTGATCCCCATGATAAGGCTATGAGGAAAGCACTATTAAGCCTCATTTAATAGATGAGGAAATTGATGGTTAGAGAGGTCAAGGACTGTACAAGAAGTTGTGCAGCTAGATAAGCATGAAGTAAGGATTTTTTTGAGACAAGGTCTTGTTCTGTCACCCAGGCTGGAGTGCAGTGGTGTGATCACGGCTCACTGCAGCTTCTACCTTCTTGGGCTCAGGTGATCCTCCCACCTCTGCCTCTTGAGTAACTGAAACTATAGGTGTGTGCCACCACACTCGGCTAATTTTTTGTAGAGACTGGGTTTCACCATGTTGCCCAGGCTGGTCTCCATCTGCTGGGCTCAAGACATCTATTCATCTCAGTCTCCCAAAGTGCTGGAATTACAGGCATGAGCCACCATGCCTGGCCTGGAGTAAGGATTTTTTTTTTTTTTTTTTTTTGAGACGGAGTCTCGCTGTGTCGCCCAGGGTGGAGTGCAGTGGCCAGATCTCAGCTCACTGCAAGCTCCGCCTCCCGGGTTTTTTTTTTTACGCCATTCTCCTGCCTCAGCCTCCCGAGTAGCCGGGACTACAGGCGCCCGCCACCTTGCCCGGCTAGTTTTTTGTATTTTTTAGTAGAGATGGGGTTTCACCGTGTTAGCCAGGATGGTTAACCTCGTGATCCGCCCGTCTCGGCCTCCCAAAGTGCTGGGATTACAGGCTTGAGCCACCGCGCCCGGCCAAGTAAGGATTTTTATCAGATTAAATTCCATGTTCTGATCCAACCACACTGCCTCTCGTTGCCTAAGAACCTGGGGTTATCTTGGGAATACCCTTGCCTTACCATGAACCTACTTTTGTCTCTCTGGATGCAGGAAGGACCATCAGAGTGCTCCACCTGTGCAGTATGGGGAACTGCAGTCTTTGCTAGAAGCCATGCTAAACCGGTGTGCGGAGTTTTCCCAGACCTTGCTGAACAGGAGGCCCCTGGTCAGTGTACTGCAGCCTGCTGCTTCTGAAGATCATGCTGCAATGTGTTTTAGAAAGATAATTAGTATATTCCCTTACTTTTGTATGCTATTTCATGGCTTTTTCTCATGCACACATGGCTACTATGAGGCTTAAGGATTATTATTCTCATTTTTACAGATGGGGAAACTAAAGCCACGAGGGTTAAATAATTTTTCTCTAAGGTCTATAACTAGAAAGTACCTAAGCCTAGATACTAAATTCCAGGGTGTTTTTACACCAGTCTATTACATACATTCTCCGTTTATATCATATAAGCAGATAGAGTAAACATGCTCACAAAATTATTTGTCTGGATTCACTAGAGTCTTAGAATCTGAACCATATACAATGTGTTGTAGTTGCTGACTTTTAATAGCCTGTAGACTTAAGATATCAGGTAAGACACTGTCAGTGTGAATGTTGATTGTGTCTTTCAGGATTAACTTTGGAAACTAAGCTCTTTACACCTGATGGAGTGGAGATTTTCTTGTGTTTTAGAGCAACTAATAGGGCCATTACAGTCAAGCTAATGCCCACTAGCCTGTGACAGCTTTCTGCATAAAATAGACCAATAGCCATTCCTGTGGTTCAGAGAGACTGTTGGTTAAGATCCCTCCAACACTGCTACCATTTTTTTTTTTTTTTTTTTTTTTTTTTTTGAGACAGAGTCTCACTCTGTGGCCCCAGTCTGGAGTGCAGTGGCGCACGATCTTGACTCCCTGCAACCTCCGCCTCCCGGGTTCCAGCGATTCTCCTGCCTCAGCCGCCCGAGTAGCTGGGATTACAGGCATGCACCACCACACCTGGCTAATTTTTGTATTTTTAGTAGAGACGGGGTTTCACGATGTTGGCTAGGCTGGTCTCGAACTCCTGACCACCTCGGCCTCCTAAAGTCCTGGGATTACAGGCATGATCCACCGCACCAGGCCCCTGCTACCATTTTTTTTTTTTTTTTTTCTGAGATGGAATCTTGCTCTTGTTGCCCAGGCTGGAGTGCAGTGGCGTGATCTCGGCTCACTGCAACATTTGCCTCCGGGGTTCAAGCAATTCTCCTGCCACAGCCACCCTAGTAGATGGGACTACAGGTGCCTGCCACCATGCCTGGCTAATTTTTTTTTTTTTTTGTATTTTTAGTAGAGACGGAGTTTCACCATGTTAGCCAGAATGGTCTCGATCTCCTGACCTTGTGATCTGCCCGTCTTGGACTCCCAAAATGCTGGGATTACAAGCGTGAGCCACCACGCCCAGCTTTGCCACGATTTTTTAAAGGAGCTATTTGCAAGGATATAGCCAAGATCTCTTGGAAAGTTAGGTGTACAGGAATGTCAGACTGCAGTGTGAGAAGAAGAGGTCTACAGTCATCCAAGCATAGACTGAGACACAGCATATACTTGATCACTAGGTTCCTGTCTCTCCTTCCCACCTCAGGGCCATGCCTCCAGTAGAAATTCAGAGAAAGCCATTCTTCAAAGGGGAAAGTTCCTCCTGAGCACTCTGGAGGGATTTAGAAATGCCTGCAGGTGAGGAGCCCTCTGTGGTACGAAGTAATAGCATGGAAGGTAGGTGTGGAAGGGATTCAGACAATGGGTGAAGTTCTAGAGGCAATACTTGATTTCTGATACTCTGCTGTATGGCAAAGAGGATTTTGGCTGGGGTAGGATTTGCGGGGGTGTGGAGGAGGCTTGAGGGCAGGCAGCTAGGGGTAGGACCTTTCTAAAGATTCCTTCCTCATGGAGTTTTGCTACTGTGCCATGAGGTTGTGTCTTATTCACCTTCGCTCCCCACCACCCCCCAACTAGCCTAGCACTATAAGTATTCACTGAATGGTTGTTGAATTAATTCAGTTTACATTAACAAATGTTTGTTGTATCTACTGTGTGCCATGCCTGATGCTAGACAGTGGGGCTGGAAAGAAAAGTCAGAATGACTCCTGCCCGCAAGGAGCTCACAGTCTCTTGGGGAAGAGATGCTTTTTTGTATACGTGTGGGATTTGTTAGGTTTTCAAGAACCTGGGGAAGGTATTCCAGATGGAGAGAGCAGCATATTTAAAGGCAAATGAATGGGAAATAGCAAATAGCATAGCATATTCAGGGAAGTACACACAGTGGGGTGGAAGTACACATAGTTGGGGGAGGGGGAGGGAGCAAGAATCTGGAGATGTAGCCAGGGATCAAGTCCTCTCCTCATTGTGGTCTATTGAACTTTCTCCTGATCTGATAATAGAGATACTTTCCCTGGACCCTGAGCACAGGCACTCCCCGCTACCCCCCAGGAGGGTGTTTGTAATCTTTAGGTTGCATAGGTGGTAGTGGATATACTTACACATTGATTTCTTAGGTTGGCTATAGAATTCCAGAGTGAGCCTTCAGCCCAGGAGAATCCATTCACAGCTCCCAGCGCCAAGAAGGAAGACACCTTGGAGGCCTTCTCAGAATTTCTTCTCAGTGCCTGTGACTCGCTGTGTATCCCTATGGTGATGGTGCGTTCTCCTGAGCCATGGGCAGCATGAAGCTTGGGGCAGAGAGGAATGTGCAGGCGAGCCAGGCTCAGAGGCATAAGGCAGTAACTGCTCAAAGGAACTCTCTGGGGGCCTCAGCAGTGCGATTCTTGCTGCTACCTTTCCTTTGTTCTAAAAATAAAATGTAGTGTTTCATTATGAAACTAACAGGTTCCTCTTAAGAAAAAATAGAAAGCAGTAATAATAAAATAATAAGTTGGTAAGTTTATGGAGCAATAAGTGCCTAATATTCACGGCTGGATTTAGTTCTCCCAATGGCCCTGGGAGATGGATGCTATAATTTGCCCTAATTTACAGATAATGTTGTCATATTTCTATAGTTATAAAGCAAGCCCATAATGGTGCTGAGATTGAACCTATTACTTCAGGTCCCCTAGCTTTTCTTGTGTCTTTAATAATGAGCAGCAGTGAATGTCTGTTATCCAAGTGTTAATAAGGAACATGTATGTGTGTTCTGTAAAATGAGAGATGACCACTCTGAAGAGAGGCTTGATCCTGAAGAGCTTCATTCTGAATTGACCTGAGGTTGAGATGGTGGGAAGAGCAGGGCCAAGAGCTGCTGACTCTGGGTAACCTTGGATGAATCCTCTCCTGCTTGAGGTTTGGGTATCCTGTGAGCCTGTGAGGAGTACCTGTTAGTCAGGAAAGGGCAACTCCTAACCATCTACTGGGAACAGTAGGTGGCAGCAGGGAGGCACCTCTGGCTCTGCACGAGTGAGGTTCTCTTCCTTGAAGAAGCCATTGAGCTGGAGTCTGCAGGAGGTAGTGGTCAGGGACCCTGGACTGTGGCCCTGACTTAACCCACTAACAGTAAGACTTGGGCAACTCATGGCAGTTTACTAACCTGCCCTGCCTTCCTCCTAGATTTTTGAAGTGTTAGAGCTAAATCTAGAAGATCATAGAATTATTGTATTATTCCTTCTTTCTACTTTTCTGTATTTTACACATTTTCTTTAAAGAGCATATATTACTTTTATAATAATAAAAACAACCAAACTTGCTCTAAAAATGAAAGGAAAGGTGTCAACAAGAACAATGCCTCTGAGGACCCAGCTGTTTACAGAAAGGGAATTGAGACTCAGGGAAGGGAGGAGCTGACTGACTACCCAGGGGCACATTGTGGTGGCTATGTACAGAGCCTGAACTAGAACCCTGTTTTTTTTTTTCCCTAATTCAGAGCTGTGTCTACCACATAAGACTGCCTCATGACTCTTGAAGAATTACCTGAAGGCTGGTCTGAGTGCAATGGTATTTACAACTAATTGATCACAACCAGTTACAGATTTCTTTGTTCCTTCTTCATTCCCCCTGCTTTACTTGACCAGCCTTAAAAATAATAATAACAGGCCAGGTGCGGTGGCTCATGCCTGTAATTCCAGCACTTTGGGAGGCTGAGGCGGGTGGATCACTTGAAGTCAGGAATTTAAGACCAGCCTGGCCAACATGGCGAAACCCCGTCTCTACTAAAAATACAAAAATTAGCCGGGCGTGGTGATGCGTGCCTGTAATCCCAGCTGCCCAGGAGCATGAGCAGGCTAATCGCTTGAACCTGAGAGGCAGAGGTTTCAGTGAGCCAAGATCGCACCACTGATCTTCAGCCTGGGTGACAGAGACTCCATCTCAAAAAACAAACAAAAAACAACCCCCCCAAAAAAATAACAAATATGAAGGCAGTTTATTAACTATATTATTATTATTACTATAGTAATAGAAACATGAGAGTCACTCTGCATTATGGTTTAGAAAGCAGTTTTTATGCACCAGACCACATTTGTTTCTGGGAGGGATATCTTGTTATTCCCATTTTAGTCTTTTGGGAACAGAGGCACAAAGAGATAAAGTATCTAGTGCAATCTATTAGGTGATCCAAGCCTTAGATATAGGTTTGGACTTTAAGTTCCCTAGCTTTTCTTGTGTCTTTCAAGTGAAAGGAGTTAATCTACTGTTGCTAGATTTGATGAGAGTTTTCTCTGATGCCTTTTCTTCTTCAGAGACTCAATCCTGATGGGCTATGTTCTCTGGTTCTTTGCAGAGACATTTGGAACAGACCACCCACCCAGCTTTGATGGAAGTTTTCCTCTCAATTCTACACAGCCTCTTTATCATCGTTCCCCACATGAAGGAGAAGTTTTCCAAGAAGCTTGGTAGGCAGTAGGCAAATGTGGAGGTTGGGAGAGAGGCAAGCACCTTAGGCAGTGCTCAGAGAGTATTCAAAGAGAGCATAAGTTGTGGGTGCACATTTACTAATTCATTCAGAATCTGTATCCTTTGTCCACTGTTGAGTGAAAGGAAGTAACAGGCAGCAATCAAAAGTCATTAAAGGGGCTGGGGGTGGTAGCTCATGCCTGTAATCCCAGTGCTTCAGGAGACCCAGATGGGAGGATCACCTGAGGCTAGGAGTTTGAGACCAGCTTGGACAATACAGTGAGACCCCATCTCTACAAAAAGATTAAAGAAAAATTAGCTGAGAGTTTTTAGTAATGTTAGTGACTAGTTGTTAATAATAACTAACATTTAAGTTCTTACAGTGTGTGAGACACTGTTTTAAGTGCTTTGCATGTATGGACTCATTTAGTCCTCAGAAAAACCCTAGGAATTTTCTATTATGATTATACTCATTCTACTGATGAGCAAACTGAATCTCAGAGAGGTTAAGTAACTTGCCTAAGGTCACACTATAAGTGGTATGCCCAGGATTCAAACCCAGGGAATCTGGCTGTAGAATATGCTTTCTTTTCTTTTCTTTTTTTTTTTCTGAGATGGAGTCTTGCCCTGTCGCCCAGGCTGGAGTGCAGTGGCACGAACTCGGCTTACTGTAAGCTCTGCCTCCTGGGTTCACGCCATTCTCCTATCTCAGCCTCCCGAGTAGCTGGGACTACAGGTGCCTGCCACCATGCCTAGCTAATTTTTTGTATTTTTTAGTAGAGACAGGGTTTCACCGTGTTAGCCAGGATGGTCTCGATCTCTTGACCTCATTATCTGCCTGCCTCGGCCTCCCGAAGTGTTGGAATTACAGGCGTGAGCCACTGCGCCTGGCCAGAACATGCTTTCTTAATCTGAGCTATATTTGACTCTTATCATTATAACTTAATGTTTTTTCTTTTATTCTTGTCACATGGCATGCAACAAATGTTGTGCAACAAGTCTACTGTGGAGAGGCAGCCAGGGCTCAGCCAAGTAGGCCCTTTTTGGCCTTGTGAGGAATTTGGATTTTTTTTTCTTATTTATTTATTTATTTTTTTGAGACACAGTCTCACTCTGTCGCCTAGGCTGGAGTGCAGTGGCATGATCTCAGCTCACTGCAGTCTCCGCCCCGCCTGATTCAAGTGATTCTCCTGCCTCAGCCTCCTAAGTAGCTGGGATTGCAGGCATCTGCCACTGCACCTGGCTAATTTTTGTAATTTTTTTTTTTTTTAAGTAGAGATGGGATTTCACCATCTTGGCCAGGCTGGTGTCGATCTCTTGACCTCGTGATCCGCCCACCTCGGCCTCCCAAAGTGCTGAGATTAGAGGTGTGAACCACTGTTCCTGGCCTTTTTTTTTTTTTTTTTTTAGACGGAATTTCGCTCTTGTTGCCCAGGCTGGAGTGCAATGGCACAATCTCGGCTCACCACAGCCTCTGCCTCCCGGTTCAAGTGATTCTCCTGCGTCAGCCTCCCGAGTAGCTGAGATTACAGGCATGTGCCACCATGCCCAGCTAATTTTGTATTTTTAGTAGAGATGGGGGTTTCTCCATGTTGGCCGGGCTGGTCTCGATCTCCTGACCTCAGGTGATCCGGCCACCTTGGCCTCCCAAAGTGTTGGCATTACAGACATGAACCACCACACCTGGCCTGGAATTTGGATTTTATCCTAGGAGTTTTGTTGAGTTTTAAAGAAGTGGAGCAACATTTCAGATTTCTGTTTCAGAAAGATCTTTCTTGGAGCTGTGTGGACTATGAGTTAGAGGGAGGCAGATTGGAGGCATGTATCTCAGCCTCTTGGATTAACTCAGGTTGGTGGTAGGAACTAAGGTAGTGTTGGGGCATGGAATAGTTGGATGTAGGGCTTGAAAGAGAGGGAACAGTGCAGGGTAATGCCTGGCTTCTGGCTGCCTTCTATGTGGATGGTGGTGTGTTAACTGAGAGAAGGCTCACTGCAGGAGGATCTGGTTTGGGGAGGCAGTAGAGGATACGGTCAGTTTGGGTCAGGGTGAATGTGAGATGTTCCAGTGTAGATGTTAGTGGGTAATTGACGGTCTGAAGACAAGGGAGAGATCTGGGATTTAGATACAGGTATAGAAATCTTCAGCATCCAGCCTTTCATTCATTCAACAAATATTGGGCACCTACTGCATGCAACATATCATGCTACAGCTGGAGATTTAGCAGTGAACAAAACAGACCCCTGTCCTTGTGAGGCTGACTCCTCAGTGGGGATCAGGTGAGATTCTTCAAAGTTGAGTGTGTAAAATGAAATGATGAAAGAAGCCAAGACAAAATTAAGAGAGAAGCATTTAATGGTCAGGAGGAGGAGAGTACGAGCATTTGGAGAGGGAGGAAGGAAACCAGAAGGGTATGACATTAAGGAAGCCAAATGAAGAGAGTTTTGTGGATTGGGGAGTAGTCAGGAGTGTGAAATGTATCCCAGAGGTCAAGTAAGATGAAGTTTAAAAATGTCCATTGGACTTGGCTTCATGGCAGCTTTTGGCCACATTGGCCAGAGCAGTTTCTGTGGAGTGGTTGGAATGGAAGACAGACCAGAGTGAGTTAAAGAATTAGTGCAAGATGAGGCAGTAGAGACAGGATACACAACTCTTTTGACAAGTTTCGTGTGAGGGGAAGGTGAGAAACAGGGGTATGAGTAGAGGGGAACATGGAATTAGGAAGGATTTTTCTGCCCCCTAGGATTGGAAACACATCTGATTAGCTGCTCATAGGAAGAAGCAGTAGAGAGACTGTGGTTGTTAGCCCATATGAGTTGGAATTCTTCTCACCTCTCTTAACTTGTGTATTGAGATTACATAAATTAATTTTCTTATCTCCAGTGTCCTTAGCTAGAGCATGGTGATAATAGTGAGAATTAAACAAGATGATTATATAGATTTCCTGAAGACTGCATCCCTCAGCCGTTGTGATAACTGATACACACTTCTTCCCTTCCTTCTAACATTCTTCCTGCCTGCCATACTTCAGGACCCAAGAGGTAGTCCTGGGGCACTGGATGAGAGACAAGTGTAGATCTCTTGGGGGCAGTGGTGGGGAATAGGGGATGTAGAAAAAGGCTGTGAGATCTATAGGGAGATCTGTGCAGCATAAAGCCAGGTAGCACAGGATTAGAGGCTCAACCTGCAAGAGGGAGGAGGGAAGCAGGCACTGCCAGCCAGGAATGGTATGGAGACCTGGAGTAGGAGGGTGGAGAAACTCTGGATCCCTGAGAGATTGGGCCAAGAGGAGCGCATCTGGAAGGGAAGCTTGGTGCCCCTTCCCTGGGGAAGTCATGGGTTAAATTGTTGCCCCAGAGAGTTGCTGTGAAACCCTGAGGGATTCCCTATGAGCTGCTTTAGCCCCAGCATAAAATACAGATTATTCCCAACTCAGGGGCTGGTGAAATGGGAGCTTCTGAGTCTTCTTTATCTAGGATTCTGCTTTACAGTGGCCCAGGGAAGGCAGAACAGAGTTTATTGGCTGAAAGCCTTACTGGGGAGACTGGGAGGAGCCAGAAGCACAAGGGCCTGGGCCAGGGTCAACAGCTAAGGCAGAAACTGCTGGCCAGGCCACAGTGGCTCACGCTTGTAATCCCAGCACTTTGGGAGGCCGAGGTGGGCGGATCACCTGAGGTCCGGAGTTCAATACCAACCTGACCAACATGTAGAAACCCTGTCTTTACTAAAAATACAAAATTAGCTGGGCATGGTAGCACATGCCTGTAATCCCAGCTACTCAGGAGGCTGAGGCAGGAGAATTGCTTGAACCTGGGAGATGGAGGTTGCAGTGAGCCAAGATCATGCCATTGCACTCTAGCCTGGGCAATAAGAGTGAAACTCCATCTTAAAAAAAAAAAACAAAAACAAAAAGGCTGGGCGCAGTGGCTCACACCTGTAATCCAGCACTTTGGGAGGCCGAGGTGGGCGGATCATGAGGTCAAGAGATCGAGACCATCCTGGCCAACATGGTGAAACCCCGTCTCTACTAAAAATACTAAAATCAGCTGGGTGTGGTGGTGCGCACCTGTAGTCCCAGTTACTTGGGAGGCTGAGGCAGGATAATCGCTTGAACCCGGGAGGCGGAGGTTGTAGTGAGCCGATATCATGCCACTGCACTCCAGCCTGGCGACAAAGTGAGACTCCGTCTCAAAAAAAAAAAAAAAAAAAAAAAGGAAAGATAGTGTTATTGGACCCCTGTTCTGAGAACCAGTTGCTTTCAACAGACAATTTAGAGATGAGAATAAAATAGTAACTACTCCTGTTCTTTCTGCATCTGAAACTGGATTGTTTTCTATGAAACTGGAAGAAGGGATAGAAGGAGCAGATGTGCCCTTCCTAGGTCCTTGTCAAATGTCCCAAATTGTAGTGGAGGATCATTCAGAATGGAAGAAAATGAGCACTTATTGCAGCACTTACTTTGAGTCAAGTACTTGTTAGATGTTCTCCGTGCATTTATCTTACTTAGCTTTACAGCAGCCTGTGAGGTACAAATATCAAAACTGAGTCTCAGAGAAGTTAAAAAACCTTTCCAGAGTGAAACTGCCAGATAGAGATGGAGCACATTTTGAACCAGGTCTGTGTAACTCTAAAACCAGAGCTTTTTGATACCACCCAGGCTTGGGACTCTCTGTGACAAGTCTGGTTTAAACTGCTTCTGCTTTATTCCCACTTCTCCGAAGCTGCCTCATCCTTCATACAACTGACCCTGGAGCTGAAGGCCAGGTTTTGCAGTGGTCTGAGGTATGTGTGGTCCCAGGCAAGATTGAGTGGCCAAGGGGCCAATGTCCTTCTTGACGGGACAAGTGGGAATTGTTGGCTGGTGTGTTTTAGTCATGAGCTCATGGTGGTGTTGACATAGTGTCTGCCTTGCTCAGCATCTGGTGCAATAAGCTGAACATGCTTCTGTAGGTTGTATTGAATCTTGCCTGGTAAGGATCTTATGCCTGGTGATACTTGGATGGGTACCTGTCACATCAAAACTGGGAGAGGCCTGGCACAGTGGCTCATGGCTGTAATCCCAGCACTTTGGGAGGCCAAGATGGGAGGATTGCTTGAAGACAGCAGTTCAAGATCAACTTAAGCAGCATAGCAAGACCCTAGTCTCTATAAATATATATATATATATTTTTTTTTGAGATGGAGTCTTGCTGTGTCACCCAGGCTGGAGTACAGTGGTACAATCTTGGCTCACTGCAACAACCGCCTCCTGGGTTCAAGCAATTCTCCTGCCTCAGAACCTCAGTAGCTGGGATTATAGGTGCCTGCCACCACATCTGGCTAATTTTTGTATTTTTAGTAGAAATGGGGTTTCACCATGTTGGCCAGACTGGTCTCGAACTCCTGACCTCAGGTGATCCGCCTGCCTTGGCCTCCCAAAGTGCTGGGATTACAGGTTTGAGCCACCATGGCTGGCCACAGAAGTTTTTTTTTTTTTTTTTTTTTTAGTCAGACCTGGTGGTACACACCTCTAGTCTCAGATACTCAGGAGGCTGAGGCAAGAGGATCCTTGAGCCTAGGAGGTCAAAGCGGCAGTGAGACCTTGTCTCTCTCTGTCCAAAATGCCCCCCAAAACTGGAAGGGCTTTCAGAGATCATTTGTTTAACCTCTCATTTAAATGAGGAAACTGGACGGATTGAGCAGGAAACTCCGGCTGAGGCAGAAGATTGGCTTGAACCCGGGAGGTGGAGGTTGCAGTGAGCTTCTCGAGATAGCACCACTGCACTCCAGCCTGGGTGACAGAGTGAGATTCCATCTTAAAAAAAAAAAAAAAAAAAGCTGCAGTGAGCTATGATCACACCCCACTCTAGCCGGAGCGACAGAGTGAGACCACTAAGGAAATTGAGGACCTCAAAGGGGAAAGGATGCAGTGCCTGTCATGTTCTAGTTTCTACCAGCTCTCCAATTCTAGAGGAGAAACTCTCTTGTTAAAGTAGAGGTTGCTGCCTCAGTCTCTGTCTTGTTAGATTTCTAGAGCAGCCTCTGTACCTTCTCATTTATGATTTGCCCCCTGTTTCTGTATTTACTAAGAAGATTAATTTGTTACTTCCCACAGCCTACAAGCTGGCTACAATGCAGTGCCCAGCTTTCCTTCCATAATACTGAATACACCATCCAACATTTAGGAGAGAATACAAGGACCCACCTGGATTGAAAGTCAAAATTTTGGAAGTACTCCTTGGCTGCCCATGTGGGGTTCAGCTGCTGCTGCTTTTTCTAGTAGTTCCTCAGCCCTTTTCTGGCCTAGGGGCACTTTTTTATTTGTATGTTTTATTAAATTGGAGCTTATAGCCCCCACTTCATATTTTTTCAGTAAATTTTTAGTGAGTGCCTATATGGGCCAGGTGTCCAAGTTACAGCTGAAGCAGCAGGTTCCATATTTACTTTTTTTTTTTTTTTTAAGACAGAGCCTTGCTCTTGTCACCCAGGCTGGAGTGCAATGGCACGATTTCGGCTCACTGCAACCTCTGCTTTCTGGGTTCAAGCAATTCTCCTGCCTCAGCATCCCGAATAGCTGGAATTCCAGGTACCTGCCACCACGCCTAGCAAATTTTTGTATTATTATATTTGAGACCGAGTCTCCCTCTGTCGCCCAGGCTAGAGTGCAATGGCGCTATCTCGGCTCACTGCAACCTCTGCCTTCTGAGTTCAAGCGATTCTCCTGCCTCAGCCTCCTGAGTAGCTGGGTTTACAGGCGTGTGCCACCACGCCTGGCTAATTTTGTATTTTTAGTAGAGACAGGGTTTCACCACGTTGGTCAGGCTGGTCTGGAACTCCTGACCTCGTGATCTGCCCGCCTCAGCCTCCTAAGTGCTGGGATTACAGGCATGAGCCACTGTGCCTGGCCAAATTTTTGTGTTTTTAGTAGAGATGGGGTTTCACCATTTTGGCCAGGCTGGTCTCAAACTCCTGACCTCAGGTGATCCACCCACCTTGGCCTCCCAAAGTTCTAGAATTACAGGCATAAGCCACTGTGCCCAGCCCCATATTTACTTTTCATAGCCACCTTAGGACGTCTTCTGCCATGGCCATGGCTAGAATTTCACTAGCCTCTGGCACAAAGCAGTGGTGCCCAGGCATATGGCAGGGATAATGCTCTCCCAGTCAAAGTAGCAATGTCTTCTCTTCTGTTCTTTCTTCTTCTCCCTCTCTAAGTCACTCAGCCCTAAACCAGGTGTGTTCCAATTTCCTCTACTATATGTGCCTCAACCTTCTCTCAGCTCCAGAGAAGACAGGACCACCTTCTGAAGAAGGTAAGATGCTACAATTTGACCACTCATGTGGCCTGTGCTGGTCTTTAGAGTCTGGGTGCCTTGCTGATTGACTAGATAGTGAGTTAGTACAGGCATGAGATTTCTTTGCTTGAGGCTGTCCAGAGGAATCGGAGTGATACTATTATAGGTTGATTCCTAGGGATGTGAAATAATAGAACTATAAAATGATGGACCCCAAGGCTCCTGGCACCTTAGAGTTGAGAAGGATCCTCATGTCCATCAAGTCCAGTTCCTTCTTCCTGACAGTCGCCTCTGCAACATCCCCACACCAGGCCTCAGGAGTCCAGTGTTCACTATAGCATGAATAGTGTGTTCTGTTTCTTCATTCATTCAAGTAGTGTTTTTTTCCTTCCTCCCTCCCTCCCTCGCTCCCTCCCTCCCTCCCTCCCTCCCTCCCTCCCTCCCTTGCTCCCTCCCTTCCTCCCTCCCTCCCTCCCTCCCTCCCTTCCTTCCTGTCTTGGTCTCCCAAAGTGCTGGGATTACCGGCTTGAGCCACCATGCCTGTTCTTCTTTCCTATTCTTTTGGTATTAAAATATTCCTTCTTTTATGAAACCGTTTTCATAAGAAATCTAGAAATCTCTGCCCTCAGGATAAAGTCCCACTTCTTTAAGTGGCATTTTCTTAAAGGTCTTTCACAGTCCAGCTACAGATTACATCACATAGTTCCCCAGCTGCTGACACCCCACATCTATTCACTGACTGTCCAGTCACACTGAATGGAAACACGGCATGTCTTCTCATGCCTTCGGGCCTCTGAACACCTCGCTTCCTTTTCTCTTTTCTCCTGTCGCTGCCTCTTCTCACCCTCCACAGCTTGTTTGTTTGTTTCTTTTTCTTTTTTTTTTTTTTGAGATGGAGTCTCGCTCTGTCACCCAGGCTGGAGTGCAGTGGTGCGATCTTGGCTCACTGCAGGCTCCGCCCCCACCGAGTTCATGCCATTCTCCTGCCTCAGCCTCCCGAGTAGCTGGGACTACAGGGGCCCGCTACCTCGCCTGGCTAATTTTTTGTATTTTTAGTAGAGACGGGGTTTCACTGTGTTAGCCAGGATGGTCTCCATCCTGACCTCGTGATCCGCCCGCCTTGACCTCCCAAAGCTTGCTTTCTTTTTTCTGAGATGGAGTTTTGCACTTGTCACCCAGGCTGGAGTGCAATGGTGCCATCTCGGCTCACTGCAACCTCTGCCTCCCAGGTTCAAGTGATTCTCCCACCTCAGCCTCCCAAGTAGCTGGGATTATAGGCACCCGCCATCATGGCCGGCTAATTTTTGTATTTTTGTAGGGACAGGGTTTCACTATGTTGGCCAGGCTGGTCTTGAACTCCTGACCTCAGGTGATCTGCCCTTCTCAGCCTCCCAAAATGCTGGGATTATAGGTGTGAGCCACGGCACCCAGCCCACAGTTTCTTCCTCTTTGATCTTGCCTTCCCCATGCCAGGCGATCTGAGTCACTCCCTCCTCAATGTGGTGCTGACCACATGTCCTGCAATTGCCTGTCTCATTATATGTCTCTTCCCATCAGCTGCCAGTTCTTGGAGGTAGGGCCTGGATCTCACAGCCTGTCCTAAGAGTAGTAGCCACTCAATGAACATATGTCAAATGAATGAAAGAATGAATGTTTTTGGGAGGTGGAGGTGGGTGGATCACCTGAGGTCAGGAGTTCGAGACCAGCCTGGCCAACATGGTGAAACCCCGTCTCTACTAAAAATACAAAAAATTAGCTGGGCATGGTGGTGGGTGCCTGTAATCCCAGCTACTTGGGAGGTTGAGGCAGGAGAATTGCTTGAACCCAGAAGGGGGAGGTTGCAGTGAGCCGAGATCATGCCATTGCACTCCAGCATGGGCAACAAAGCGAGACTCTGTCAAAAGAAAAAAGGAAATAAAAAAGAATGAATGTTAATTTTTGAGACATATCCATGTCCTTCCTCTTGTTAACTTTAGTCTTTCCTGGTAGGCTGAACCTTGCTCAAAGGAAGAGGAGCCTCTGATTTCCTTATTTCCTTCTATACTGCATTTATCCTTGCTGCCCTGTACAGTACTCTGCATGTAGTAGGTACTAATGTGCTGATTACCTGTTCTCCTATGTTCTCTGTGTGGCTTTCCTCTACTTGTTTCCTCCCTAGAACTCTCTGCAGTGTCTGAGCTCCTACAGCACGGGCTGCCCCAGATAAGCAGCAGGAGCCCTGAAAGCCTTGCCTTCCTGTCTGATCGCCAGTACATGGAGGGAGCTGCTCGCCAGAGACAGTACTGCATCCTGCTACTCTTCTACTTGGCCTACATCCACGAGGACAGGTCAGTGCACAAAAGTGATGGCTGGTGGTGGGTCTTGGGACCTTCATCAGCAGTTCAGTTCAGTATTCACAGAGGCATCCCTCCAAGCCTGATGCTGGGCACTGGGGACACTGGGATAAGTAAGAAATGGGTTGTGTCCCTGAGAGGCTCGTATCTTGGAAGGGGGTTAGAACAGGTGGGTAGACACTGTGCTGAGAGACAGAGGCCTGGAAAACCAATGAGTATTCCTTGCTATCCTTGAGGGTGGTGTTTGTGCACAGAAAAAAAACTTCAGTTTACTTTGGTTTTAATAATTACTATCCAATTTATTACATTTTAAAAATCATGGCTGGGCATGGTGGCTCACGCCGGTAACCCCAGTACTTTGGGAGGCCAAGGTGGGCCAATCACTTGAGGTCAGGAGTTCGAGACCAGCCTGGCCAACACGGCGAAACCCTGTCTCCACAAAACATACAAAAATTAGCTGGTCGTAGTGGTCCACACCTACAATCCCAGCTACTGCGGAGGCTGAGACAGGAGAATTGCTTGAACCCAGGAGGCAGAGGTTGCAGTGAGCCAAGATCATGCCACTGTACTCCAGCCTGGGTGACAGAGTGAGACTCCATCTCAAAAAGGATATAAAAATAAAAGGACTGTTCTTTCTTAAACTTTAAGAAATAATTTATTGGGCTGGGCGCGGTGGCTGACACCTGTAATCACAGCACTTTGGGAGGCCGAGGCAGGTGGATCACCTGAGGTCAGGAGTTTGAGACCAGCCTGACCAACAAGGTGAAACTCCATCTCTACTAAAAGGGCATGGTGGTGGGTGCCTGTAATCCCAGCTACTTGGGAGGCTGAGGCAGGAGAATTGTTTGAACCCAGGAGGGGGAAGTTGCAGTGAGCCGAGATCGTGCCATTGCACTCCAGCATGGGCAACAGAGTGATACTCTGTTTCAAAAAATAAATAAGTTAATAAATTAATAATAATAATTTATTGGCCGGGTGCAGTGACTTACACCTGTAATCCCAGCACTTTGGGAGGCCGAGGTAGGTGGATCACCTGAGTTCAGGAGTTCAAGACCAACCTGACCACCATGGTGAAACCCTGTCTCTACTAAAAATACAAAATTAGCTGGACATGGTGGCGAGCATCTGTAATCCCAACTATTCAGGAGGCTGAAGCAGGAGAATCACTTGAACTTGGGAGGCAGAGGTTGCAGTGAGCTGATATTTCGCCATTGCTCTCCAGCCTGGGCAACAGAGTGAGACTCAGTCTTAAAAAAAAAAATTATTGAGGTAAAATTTACACAACATAAGCTTGACCATTTTAAAGTGAACAATTTAGTGGTATTTAGTATTAATTTAAAATGTGCAACCACCACCTTCATCTAGTTCTAGAACATTTCCATCACTGCAAAGCTGTCACTTCCATTCCTCCTCCCTCCCCAGCTCCTGGCAACCAACAATCTGTTCTGACTCTTTGGATTTACCTATTCTGAATATTTCATATAGATGGAATCATACAAAGTGTGACTTTTTGTGTCTGGCTTCTTCCACTTAGCATAACATTTTAGAAGTCCATCCAGTGAGCATAATGTTTGTATCGTGTATCAGTACTTCATTCCTTTTATGGCTGAATAGTATACCTTTGTATATATACACCATAATTTGCTTTTATTCACCTATTGATGGACATTTGGGCTCTTTCCACCTTTTGGCTGTTGTGAATAGTGCTGTTGTAAACATGTGTGTACATGTATTTGTTTGAGTAGTGTTTTTAATTCTTTTTGGGTATATTCTCAATCCTCTCACCTTGGCCTCCCCAAATGCTACCATTACAGGCATGAGCCACCACACCTGGCCTCCTGTTTGCTGTCTTTTCGCTTTCTTTTCTTTCTTCCTTTCCATTCCTGTCCTGTCCTGTCCTTTCCCCTTTTCCCTCCCCTCCTCTCCTCTCCCTTCACCTCCCTTCCTCTTCCCTCCACTCCCCTACTCTACCCTCCCTTTTTCCTTACCTTCCCCTTCCCTGTTCCTCTTCCTTTCCTTTCGTATCTTGCTGTCTCACCGAGGCTGAAATGCAGTAGCACAATCATGGCTCACTGCAGCCTCAACCTCCTGGGCTCTAGCAATCCTCCCATCTCTTTGTAGAGATGACGTCTGACTACATTGCCTAGGCTGGTCTCGAACTTCTGGCCTCAAGCAATTCTCCCACCTCAGCCTCCCAGAGTGCTGAGACTCTAGGCATGAGCCATCACACCTGGCCCTTTTCACTTTCTTAGCGGTATCTTTTGAAGCACAAATGTTTTTAATTTTGATGACCTCTAATTTATCTATTTTTTCTTTTGTCATTTATGCTTTTGGTGTTATATCTGTTAAATACACCACTGTTTAATGATAAATACAAAAAGAGAGGGGTGGAGTAGCTGCCAAAGCAGGGCCTTCTGAACCCCAGCAGTAGCACCCTTTTCTTTAACAGTGCTGGTCCAGCTGGCAGATAGCTCACCTCCCAAGTGTGAATGAGGAGTATTTGGCCCCTAACAAGGCATTGTTCTATGCCTTGAGTCTTGCACAAGGCATAGAAAAATGCGATGTATGTATATGGCAATGCTTTGTAAGTATGTATAGCACACTGTTTGTATAAGATGTCATTAGGCTGTGGGCATGCTGGGGCAGGACAGTGGGCTGAGGAAGGATGTGGCCAGGCAGGATGGAAGAGCCCAGTGGCCTGCCAGCTCTGCCTTTCTCACTCAGGCTTTTCTTGGTTGACAGGTTTGTCTCAGAGGCAGAATTATTTGAGGCTGTGCAAAGCTTCCTTCTGTCTCTGCAGGACCAGGGCGAGCGCCCCCCACTGGTGGTCTTCAAAGCCTCCATCTATCTGCTTGCAATCTGCCAGGACAAAGACAATACACTACATGAGGTATGGACCACAATGCCTGGACTCCTCCTTCTCCTGTACCTCTTTACATTAGTGTTCCCTGAGAGACCATGATGATGATAGTGTATAGACAAGCACGTGGTAGAGAGAGACAAAGTGGAGGTGTTAGAGAGTGGAGAGGAGTAGGATGCAGACTCATACAGAGCCTGTATAATTTACCTAATTCTTTCAGCAGTCCTGGGAGGAAGAGATTATTATTTGCATTCTACAGATAAGAAAATCAGGACTGAGACTGGCCACGGTGGCTCATGCCTATAATCCCAGCACTTTGGGAGGCTGAGGTGGGTGGATCACCTGAGGTCGGGAGTGCAATGGTGTGATATCGGCTCACTGCAACCTCCGCCTTCTGGGTTCAAGCGATTCTCCTGCCTCAGCCAGGAGTTCAAGACCAGCCTGGGCAACATAGTAAGACCTTGTCTCTACAAAATACTAAAAATTGAAAAAAAAAAAAAAAAAAAAACTCTTCAGTCACCTTTAGAGGATGCTATGCAACAAACTCATGTTTTTGAAAACTGGTAACCAAAGGAAAAGAATCAAGCATTTCACCTATGTTTCCTATGTAATCTAACCCTTCAGAGTAACTGAATAGTTAATGAGGGGAAGTTTCCCCTTCTGTTTTTTTTTTTTTTTTGAGACAGAGTCTCGCTCTGTCGCCCAGGCTGGAGTGCAGTGGTGCGATCTCTGCTCACCACAAGCTCCACCTCCTGGGTTCACGCCATTCTCCTGCCTCAGCCTCCTGAGTAGCTGGGACTACATGCGCCCGCCACCATGCCTGGCTAATTTTTTGTATTTTCAGTAGAGACGGGGTTTTATCATGTTAGCCAGGATGGTCTCCATCTCCTGACCTCGTGATCCGCCAGCCTCGGCCTCCCAAAGTGCTGGGATTACAGGCGTGAGCCACCACGCCCAGCCAGGAGTTTCCCTTTATACAAGTATTTAAGTTAATAAACAAAGAGAGAATGACAGAACTAGAATATTATTGTTTTGTAATCCCTATTTAATTAGTGGATCTAGGCAGTGATCACCAGTGGCTGCTACTATCACAAAGAGAAAGACAACAGGACATTGTGTGCCCAGGTGTGTCTTACTTGAAAACCCATTCACTTCCAGTATGCCTTTCTGTTTCCATTCAAATTAAACCAGGTCTACTCGCATCACATTTGCCTCAACAGTAATCAAAAAGAGGCAAAATTAATAGTCAATGAAGGAACAGTATCTTTAGCTTTAGGCTGAAGGGTCCACACTAAGGAACAGAAGCAATATTCTATGACATAGGTGAGAGGTTCAGTGATGAATCAGACATGGCCCTTGATCTCAGGAGTTTATAAAGAATCTGGAGAGAGAAAACTTGTCCACACACAACCACCATGAAAGTGATCCAATAGCCTGACTAACAATGATCTGAGTCCCAGCAATCCACTTTCTTTGATAAACTGTTACCAGAAGGAGATACCAATACCTCAGAGCTCTTTGCTCCTGTACCAACCAGAGGTGGTACTAAGGAATGAGCCTTAGGAGTCAGTCAAGTCTGAGCTGGAGTCCTGACTCCCCCATCAGTTAACTGTGTGATCTACAGAAAGTTACTTGAACTTCAGTCTTGATTTTTTTTTTTCAGAATACTAATAATTTTCATGACCTGAGAAACCTTTGCTTCTAAACGAAAAGTTCTCTAACAATTGAACAACCAAGAGTCTTGCTCTTGTTTCCCAGGCTGGAGTGCAGTGGCACCATCTCGGCTCACTGCAACCTCCACCTCCCGGGTTCAAGCAATTCTCCTGCCTCAGCCTTCTGAGTAGCTGGGATTACAGTGGGATTGCAGGCATGTGCCACTACGCCCAGCTAATTGTTGTATTTTTAGTAGAGACTGGTTTTCACCATGTTGGTCAGGCTGGTCTCGAACTCCTGACCTCAGGCAATCCACGTGCCTTAGCCTTTCAAAGTGCTGGGATTACAGGCATGAGCCACCGTGCCCGGCCAGAAAATTTTTAAAAATTGGCCAGGCATGGTGGTGCACACCTGTGGTCCCAGCTACTGGGAAGGCTGAGGCGGGAGGATTACTTGAGCCCAAGAGGTCGAGGCTGCTGTGAGCCACGTTCATGCCACTGCACTCCAGCCTGGGTGACAAGAGTAGGACCTTGTCTCAAAAAATAAGATAAAATTTAATGTAAATATATAAAGGGCAACATACAATCACAGCTTGATTTTTCTAGTCAATTTTATTTTGATATAATTGCACCTTACAAAAAATTACAAGAATAGTTCAAAGATATCGATTAGCCAGATTCACCAATGTTTATTTTTATCTCATTTGCATTCTCTCTTTTCCCATCCCCACCCCCATATTCTTTTTTTCTGAACCACTTGAAAATAATTTTCAGATAGTCATTTTATTCATAAATCCTTCAATGTGTATTTCCTAAGAATTAGGACTTTATCTTTTACATAATCAGAGTACAGTGATCAAAAGCAAGAAATTTAACATTGTATATAATACTATGTAATCGGCCGGGCGTGGTGGCTCAAGCCTGTAATCCCAGCACTTTGGGAGGCCGAGATGGGCGGATCACGAGGTCAGGAGATCGAGACCATCCTGGCTAACACGGTGAAACCCCATCTCTACTAAAAAATACAAAAAACTAGCCGGGCGAGGTGGCGGGCGCCTGTAGTCCCAGCTACTCGGGAGGCTGAGGCAGGAGAATGACGTGAACCCGGGAGGTGGAGCTTGCAGTGAGCTGAGATCCGGCCACTGCACTCCAGCTCGGGTGACAGAGCGAGACTCTGTCTCAAAAAAAAAATAATAATAATAATAATAATACTATGTAATCCATAGTAGTCAATAGTCAAATTTCACTATTTATACCAAAATGTTCTACTTTTTTTTTTTTTTTGAGATGGAGTCTTATTCTGTCGCCAGGCTAGAGTGCAGTGGCGTGATCTCAGCTCACTGCAACCTCCACCTCTCGGGTTCAAGTGATTCTCCTGCCTCAGCCTCCTGAGTAGCTAGGATTATAGGAGCCTGCCACCACACCCAGCTAATTTTTTATATTTTTAGTAGATACAGGGTTTCACCATGTTGACCAGGCTGGTCTTGAACTCCTGATCTCAGGTGATCCACCCGCTTTGGCCTCCCAAAGTGCTGGGATTACAGGTGTGAGCTACCGCGCCTGGCCCAAAATGTTCTTTATAGCTATTCATTTTCTAGTCCAAGATTCAATATAGAATTATACATTACATTCGGTTGTCATGTGTCCCACTTTAGTTTTTTTTTTTTTTTGGTCTTTGAACAGCTTCTTACCTTTTTTGTTTTACGACTTCATGACATTGACATGTTTTAAGATTACAGAATAGTTATTTTGTAGACCATTCCTCACTTTGGATTTTTCTGATATGTCTTCATTATTAGATTTAGGTTGTACATTTTGGACAAGAATACCACACAAGTGATATTGTGTCTTCAGGAGGCATATGATGATGGTTTTTCCCATTATTGGTAATGTTTTTGGTGATTACTTGATGTGTTAGATTTCTTCAGTATAAAGTTACTATTTTTTTGGCCACATGCAGTGATTCATGCCTATAATCCCAGCACTTTGGGAGGCCAAGATGGGAGGATTGCTTGAGGCCAGGTATTTGAGATCAGCATGGGCAACAAAGGGAAAGCCTTTCTCTACAAAAAAAAAAAAAAAAAATTAAGTTACTATTTATCTCCTTGTAACTAATAAGTATCTAGTAGGAAGATACTTTGAGGCTATGTATATATTCTGCTCCTCATCAAACTTTCTCCTAGTTTTAGCATCCATTGATGATTGCGGGCTGAATGAAGATTACAAAACAGTGATTTTTCTGATACAATTTCTTTATATATATATACACACACACACACACACACACACACACACACACACACACATTTGTTTTTTAGACAGAGTTTTGCCCTGTCGCCCAAGCTGGAGTGCAGTGGCGCAATCTCGGCTCACTGCAACCTCTGCCTCAGGTTCAAGCAATTATCCTGCCTCAGCCCCCCAAGTAGCTGGGATTATAGGTGCCTGCCACCATGCCTGGCTAATTTTTGTGTTTTTAGTAGGGACAGGGTTTCACCATGTTGGCCAGGCTGATCTTGAACTCCTGACCTTGTGATCCACTCGCCTCAGCCTCCCAAAGTGCTGGGATTACAGGCGTGAGCCACCATGCCTGGCTTACAATTCCGTCTATATTTTTTAGTTGGAATTCTACTGTATGGATGTTTTCTTTCTTTTTATTTGTTTATTCATTTTACTCAATATTATTATTATTTTTCGAGACAGGGTCTTACTTTGTCACCCAGACTGGAGTGCAGTGGTGTGATCACAACTCCCTGCAGCCTTGACCTCCTGAGCTCAAGCAATACTCCCACCTCAGCTTCCTGAGTAGCTGGTACCATAGGCATGCACCACCATGCCTGGTTAATTTTTTTTTTTTTCTGTAGAGACGGGCTGGTCTCAAACTCCTGGACTCAGGCAATTCCCCTGCCTTAGCCTCCGAAAATGCTAGGATTACAGGTGTGAGCCGCTGCTCCTCTCTCCAGTATTATTTTTGAGAACTACTCATGTAGATTCATGTTGCCCTAGTTCATCAGGAAGTTGTTCTGATTAGAGTGAAAAGAAAGGTTAGGAGGGAGGTGAAAGAGAGTTTAGAAGGCCAAACAGGGACCATCAAGCTACTGGAGGCAGGGAAGCTCTTTGTTCTGGGCAGCTGGTAAAGCTAAAGAGGTGTGGGTAGAGGAGCACCCTTCATGGTCACTGAGGTCCTTGGTGAGCAATGGGACTGCCTAGGTGGGGTGGTGCTGCAAGGGACACCTTGCCTCCTTTCCTTTGCTTCTGTCTCTGATGTTACCTTCTCTGTGTGGTATCTTCTATGAGAAGGCTTCCTTGGTGCCATTTACCTGTGAATGCCCTCTGTGTAGAAGCAGGGTAACCTTGTATACCTGCATTGTGCAGAAAGGCAGGACTCTTGGGTTCACATTCTGGTTCTGTTGCTAATGTTCTGGGCCTTCCTGGAGAGATCTCCTTCCCTTTCTGGGCCTTGGGCAGAGTTATCTCTGAGATCCTTTCTGATTCTCATGGTCTTTGAGCCTTTGTGGAAGCAGTGGAGGAGATACACACTGATGTGTGTTGAGGTATGTGTCTGAGGATCCCCAATAGTCGGAGTGTGGGTGACTCTGTGGGGATGGATATTTCAGAGTGTCCGGCCCTACTTATGCCTAGAAGCTCTTCCTTTTCAGCAACTTCATTCCAGTTTGATCAGCATTTCCTAAGCTGTTGAACACAGCTCTATGCCCATGATTTTTTATTTGCTTCTCAACATTTCAGCAGCTCAACCAATGTGGATTGACCACTTGACATGAACTAGGTAGGTACCATGTGGGGCCCTGTCAGGTCTGAAATGAATCAAACAAGTTCCTTGCCCTCAGAGAACACAAGTTTGTCAGGAGAGACAAAAAGATCTCCTATGGGGCAGGCAGCTACAGTAATGATGCTCTCCTGGAGCTGGAGGACTGGCCAAGAAGCAGCAAAGCACAAGGGGAAAGATTGTGTCTGATTATACAGCATCAGGAGAGGCTTTGTGGAGGAGATGGAGGAGGTGAAGGGAGAACCTTGAAGCTGAGAGCAGAGTATGATTTAATGTGCAGAAGTGGGAAGATGCCCAATCTATCCATTCAAGGAAGGAAGCCTAGCTTAATGTGCCTTAGCTAAGTCATATGGGAGGTAGAATAGAGAGGAGCTGAAAAGGTAGACTTAAGTCTTTATTAAAATACTTGAAAATGATATTAGGCCGGGTGCAGTTGCTCATGCCTGTAATCCTAGCACTTTGAGAGGCCGAGGCAGGCGGATTGACTGAGCTTAGGAGTTTTAGACCAGCCTGGGCAACGTGGTGAAACCCTGTCCCTACTAAAGTACAAAAAATTAGCCGGGCATGGCAGCATGTGCCTGTAGTCCCAGCTACTTGGGAGGCTGAGGCAGGAGAATTGCTTGAACCCGGGAGGCGGAGGTTGCAGTGAGCTGTGAGCTGAAATTGTGGCACTGCATTCCAGCATGGGTGACATAGTGAGACTCTGTCTCCAAAAAAAAAAAAAAGAAAGAAAGAAAATGAAATTAAGGGAGCAATTCCATTTACAATAGCATCAAGACATTAAATACTTGGGAATATAACTTAACAAAGTATAAGGACTTTGTATTAGTTCTCACATTGTTATAAAGAACTATTAGAGACTGAGTAATTTATAAAGAAAAGAGATTTATGTGACTCACAGTTTCACAGGCTGTACAGGAAGCATGGCTGAGGAAGTCTCAGGAATCTTAATCATGGCAGAAGGCAAAGGGGAAGCCGCCACATCTTATATGGCTGGAGAAGGAGGAAGAGAGTGAAGGGGGAGGTGCTACAAACTTTAAAGCAACCAGGTCTCATGAGAATTCACTCAGTATTACAAGAACAGCAAGGGGGAAGTCCACCCCCATGATCCAGTCACCTCCCACCAGGCTCTTCCTCCAACATTGAGGATTATAATTTGGACATGAGATTTGGGCAGGGACACAAATCCAAATCATATAAACTTATATAGTGAAAATTTCAAAACATTACTGTTTTTCTCTAGTTTTTTTTTTAATTAAAAATCTAAATTAACAGATTGCATTCATGAATTGGAAGACTTAATAGTGTTAAGATGGCAGTGCTCTCCAAATTGATCAATAGATTCAATGCAATCTATATCAAAATCCCAGCTGTACTTTTTTGCAAAAATGAACAAGCCGAACCTAAAATTCATATGGAAATGCAAAATAGTCAAAACAATCTTAAAAAAGAAGAACAAAGTTGGAAGACTCATACCTTTTTTATTTTGGAACTTGCCAAAAAACTATAGTAATCAGGATAGTGTGGTACTGACATATAGGGGTAGACATATAGATCAATGGAATAGAATTGAGAGTCCAGAAATAAACCTATATATTTATGGTCAATTTTTGATGAGGATGCCAAGATAATTCAATGGAGAAAGATTTGTCTTTTCAGAAAATTTCCAGGAACAACTAGACATATATATGCAAAAGAATGAAGTTGGACTCTTAACTCATACTGTACACAAAAATGAACTCACAATGAATGAAAGACCTAAATGAGCCAAAACTGTAAAACTCATATAATAGCATACTAAGGAATTTTTTTTTTTTTTTTTTTTTTTTGAGGAGTTTCACTCTTGTTGCCCAGGCTGGAGTGCAATGGCGCAATCTTGACTCACCACAACCTCCGCCTCCCAGGTTCAAGCGATTCTCCTGCCTCAGCCTCTCAAGTAGCTGGGATTACAGGCATGTGCCAATATGCCCTGCTAATTTTGTATTTTTAGTAGAGACGGGGTTTCTCCGTGTTGACCAGGCTGGTCTCAAACTCCCGATCTCAGGTGATCCGCCCACCCCGGCCTCCCAAAGTGCTGGGATTACAGGCATGAGCCCCTGCGCCCAGCCTCATACTAAGAAATTTGAACATTGTTATATGTGCAATGGGAAGAGGTAGGTTTGTGAGAAGTAAGAAATTATTCAACAAGGTGGGGCATGGTGGCTCACAGCTGTAATCCCAGCACTTTAGGAGGCCACGGCGGGTGGATCACCTGAGGTCAGGGTTCGAAACCAGCCTGACCAACATGGAGAAACCCCATCTCTACTAAAAATACAAAATTAGCCGGGCATGGTGGCACATGCCTGTAATCCCAGCTACTCAGGAGGCTGAGGCAGGAGAATCACTTGAACCCAGGAGGCAGAGATTGCAGTGAGCTGAGATCATGCCATCGCACTCCAGCCTGGGCAAAAAGAGCAAAACTCTGTCTCAAGAAAAAAAAAAAAAAAAAGAAATTATTCAACATATTTCCCCTTCACCCCTTCTGTGCCAGGCCCTATACTAAGTGCACAGATTAATCTGTCACAGTCCTACCCTCAAGCAGCTTTCAGTCTAGTGTGGGAGGTAGACATGCACACTGACAATTACAACCCACTGTGGTATCATCATCAAGCTGGGTTTGTTGACCTCAGCACTATTAACATTTTGCACAGATCATTCTTCTTTTGGGATAGGCTTTCCTGGCATTGTAGGATATTTAGCAGCATCCCCACTCTCTCCCCACTAGATCCTAATAGCATTCCCCCAATCAAGGAAGTAAAAAATGTCTCCAGACTTTACCAAATGTCCCATGGGAGCAAAATGACCCCTAGTTGAGAACTTCTGTTATAAGGTAAGTACGGTGGTATTTTTCACTAGAGTGCCTTGGGATGAGCTAGCCAAGGTGTCCTGGAATACTGAGATGCCAGTACATTTTTCCTAGTCATCTCTTGGCCATGTTGGGGTCTCTTGGGTCCTCTGCACGGTGTATTTACCTCCTTTCTTTGTTTTGCCTCTAGACTATGGTCAGTGCAGTCAGAAAATTCCTAGAAGGCATCCCAGACCTGCAGCTAGTCTATACCCACCATCCGCTCCTGCTCAGGTTCTTTCTGTTGTATCCAGAGCTCATGAGTAGGTATGGGTACCGTGTCCTGGAACTTTGGTTCTCCTGGGAAGAGAGCAGCTGTGAGGAACTGGATGATGTCACCTCTGCTGGGCAGCCCGCCCTTCCTACCAGCTTAGCAGTCCTGTTCCAGTTGCTCAGAAGCATCCCCAGCATCCTGCTCATCTTGCTGGTAGGCAACCACTCATTCATTTCTACATTCAGAAATTGTGGGCCTTCTCTCTGAGAGCCAGTTTACTGACATCAGGAGGCACCCACATTTGCTTCAGCCCACCTCTGGACTTATCACTGTCTACATGTGAGTTGGGCGGGGGGTCTTTTCTACTTGTAGGTGCCTGGTTTCTATAAATCCATACTCTCCTAAGTCTAATGGAAGTCTACCAACTGAGACATGTGTGCCTCTCTTCCCCCCAGGGGATGACACTATAAAATGCAGATCTTAGTCACTATCCCTTCTCACCTCCCTGTCATCTCTCAAGCAGATTCTGCTGACACAAGGTTTAATGTCAAAGGAAGCCCATGGGGCATGTAGATGGAGATTTCTGATGGCAGAGGGACTCCTCCTCTTTTTTGCCATGACTCACATGATAATATTATATGTGCATTACTTGCTCAGGCATACCTAGAATTGTCAGATGACCCAATACTTTTTTTTCTGGAGACAGAGTCTCACCCTGTTGCCCAGGGTGAAGTGCAGTGGCATTATCTGGGCTCACTGCAACCTCCACCTCCCGGGTTCACACAGTTCTCCTGCCTCAGCCTCCCAAGTAGCTGGGACTACAGGCACACACCACCAAACCTGGCTAATTTTTTTTTTTTTTTTTTTTTTTGTATTTTAGTAGAGATGGGGTTTCCCTGTGTTGCCCAGGCTGTCAGTACTTTTTAATGAAGTACATTACTGAAATTCCCATCAGGAATTAGATGGGTTAATTAGATTAGATAAGGTAAACTGCCTAGTGGCTGGCTTTAACTCAGCTTTTTTTCCTTCTACTCAAGAAAGCACATTGAACAACAAATTAGATACCAAGGAGAGTAGCAGGGAACAGAACTAAGATACTAGGTTTTCTTCACCAGATGAAATATTTGGGGTCAGTTCCTCACACATAATAGGTATTTATAAATTATGACCCATTGAATTATGGGTCTGGACAGATCTAAGTCTGTCTAGGGATAGTAGTGACAATACAGTCATGCATCACTTAATGATGGGGATACATTTTTAGAAACACGGTATTAGGTGATTTTGTCATTGTGCCAACATCATGGAGTATACTTACACACATCTAAATGGTCTAGCCTACTACATTTAGGTCTATGGGATGACCTGTTACTCCTAGGCTATAATCCTATATAACATGTTACTGTACTGAATATTGTAGACAAATGTAACACAGTGGCATTTGTATGTCTAAACATAGAAAAGATATAACATGACTATGTCTTATTTTTTTCTTTCTTTTTTTTTTTTTTTTTTTTTTCTTGCTCTGTTGCCCAGGCTGGAGTGCAGTGGCAGGATCATGGCTCACTGCAGTGTCAATCTCCTGGTTTCAAGTGATCCTCCTGCCTCAGCCTCCCAAGTAACAAGAATTGACTGGGTGCTGCAGCTCATGCCTGTAATTCTAGTACTTTGGGAGGCTGAACTGGGTGAATCACCTGAGGTCAGGAGTTCAAGACCAAGTAGCTACAGGCATGTGCTACCGTGTCTGGCTAACTTTTATATTTTTTGTAGAAACAGTGTTTTGTCATGTTGCCCAAGCTGGTCTCAAATTCCTGGCCTCCAGTGATCCTCCCACCATGGCCTCCCAAAGTGTTGGGATTACAGGCATAAATGACTGTGCCTGCCATTTTTTTCTTTTTAAATACATGAAACATCGGCTTAGAGAGATTTGCCCATGGTCACAAGAGTTGGGAATCAAAATATTAAAACCCAGATTTTGACTCCCTATCTATCAGTTATTCTGTCTGAGGCTCTCTTTTTACTCAGTCTAATTTATTCTCCCTGGGTTGTCTCATTCACGCTCATGGCTTTGTTTGCCTCCTGTATAGTGATGACTCAAATCTCTGCGCCACCCTGACCTCTCTCCTGAGCTCAGACCCATGAAGTCAACCATCTGTTTGACATTTCTGCCTAAAATGGAGCTCATTATCTCCTCTTCCAAATTCCCTTTTTCAGCCTGGGTCTTCCTAGAATTGAGGTCCCTCACTAACTGAAAGCTGTGCTAGGCCGCTAACTTCACGGGATGTAAATATTAAAAGAAGCAAACCAAACAGAAATTGAATCTCAGGAGACCAAATACTTAGAGTCTACATCCCAGGGAAGCTGGAGTGGATGCCCCACCATTTATCCTGGTGACCCAGTCCTTGTCGTTGAATGTGCACCATCCTCATCACCTTTCCTTTCTGGAGGTGGTGGAGGTCAGGGCAGAGAGGAGTCTTGTGCTTCACTTGGCATAGAGCTTAACAGAAAGGAGTTGCCTTCAAGATGGGTTGTTGCATAGAGGATTAGGAAGATAGAGGCTAATCTGAACTTCAGTTTCCTCCCACAGAAAATGGAGAAAACATGAGGGTAGATGAGATAGTATGTAGGAACACTCTTGATTTGCTTTGCATAGTGGGCTGTCATTCACTAATCATTGACTCTGCCTCTGAACCAGATAAAGTTCATCTCAGAGAAGCTAATTGAATTGCCCAAGGTCATATAGTTAATAAGGGTCATGGCTATGACTGGAGCCCAAAGTGAGTAAGTTTTTCACTAACTTAGACCCTAGAGACATCAATGGTAAAAAAGAAGAACAGGGAGACCGGGCGTGGTGGCTCACGCCTGTAATCCCAGCACTTTGGGAGGCTGAGGCGGGTGGATCACAAGGTCAGCAGTTAGAGACCAGCCTGGTCAGCAACGTACAATTTAGTAGCCCGTCTCGACTAAAAATACAAACAATTAGCTGGGCATGGTGGTGGGCGCTTGTAGTCCCAGCCACTCAGGAGGCTGAGGCAGAAGAATCGCTTGAACCTGGGAGGCGGAGGTTGCAGTGAACCAAGATCGAGCCACTACACTCCAGCCTGGGCAACAGAGCTAGACGTCATCTCAAAAAAAAAAAAAAAAAAAAAAAGAAAGAACAGTAGGGAACAACTTTATTGTCTGTTCATATATATAATTCTTACCATTTCTCCCCAGCTTCTAGCCACAGGAAGGAAAAAGAGTCTAAAAATTTGTGTTGAAAACCAATTTCTGGGCCGGGCGCGGTGGCTCAAGCCTGTAATCCCAGCACTTTGGGAGGCCGAGACGGGCGGATCACGAGGTCAGGAGATGGAGACCATCCTGGCTAACACAGTGAAACCCCGTCTCTACTAAAAATACAAAAAAAAACTTAGCCGGGCGAGGTGGCAGGCGCCTGTAGTCCCAGCTACTCGGGAGGCTGAGGCAGGAGAATGGCGTAAAACCCGGGAGGCGGAGCTTGCAGTGAGCTGAGATCCGGCCACTGCACTCCAGCCTGGGTGACAGAGCGAGACTCCGTCTCAAAAAAAAAAAAAAAAAAAAAAAAAAAAAAAACCAATTTCTGTTTTTGATATGGGTAATTAACAGCTGAAAACAAAGCTGTTAATTGCTACTCTTATCAATGGGTGGCCTTTCATGTAGCTTGTTTAGATGTGAAGGGACAATGACATCACAGAAACTCTGTTTGTTTCCTCCTTGGCCAAGTTACCCTGGTCTATCTAGTCCCAGAGAGTTCTGGACAGCAGAGACTACAGATTGGGTCATGGTTTTGCCCAGAGCCTTCCCACTGATCCATATGGTGGGGTCCACACATTCCTCTTCCTTCAGCATTCACCATAGCCACTCAAAGCTGAGAAGCCCCTTCCTTTTATACCTTTAACATTCATTAACTCAGACTTCTGAGGGACTAGCTCTGTGGCAGTGGGGCAGTGATGTGTTGGTGAAGGTGCAAGACCAGGAAACTGGTTTGACTCTGGGCTCTATGACCTTGCACAAATCATGCTCCTCCCTTCCCACCGGGCTTCAGCCTCATACTCTGTAAAGGAAAGGTATTGGAAAAAATTATCTAGATTCTTTCTAGCCCTCCCATTCTGTGACCTTTTCTTTCCAGAGATGTTTTCTGAGTCCCTGCAAGGTGACAAAGATGAAGTAGACCTCATCCCTTCCCTTCATTAACTCACAGTGTAGTAGAATTTACAACTTTATTACTTTCTTGATAATGTAAACTGATTAGCCTGCCCCAGTTTTCTCATTTGAAAAATTGGGGTGACACCTATATGGAAGAGTTATTGTAGAGGTATAAATAATGTATAAACAAATATACAGCTACTGTATAAACACAACATAGTACCTGACACTATTAGGCCCTGAGTGGTTGTTGATATATAGTTGTTTTTCCAGCAACTGTGGAGGTTTCTAAGAGTCAAACTTAGACATGCCTGTGACCCCATCCCCTCCTTCTGCCCAGTGATCAGCACACCTGGGTTTGTCTGGCCAGATGCATTGTAGCCATATCTCTCTGTGTGTCAGGAGCTGCCCTCCCTGGAGAGAGAGTCTGTGTGACCTTGGGTTCATAACCCTCAGTCCTAACTAGCCCAGCACATTAGCTTGTCCAAAGGAATTGGCTTCTTTGAGCTAGTGGGAGCCAGGAGCTATCAGTAGGGTAGCCTCTGGTGCAGCTTCTGACTGGCTTTGTCTTTAACATGTACTCATTAAAATAACTCTGAAAGCAAAATAAAAAGCAATGTCCTTTCCCATCTTCCGAGCCTAAGGCCTTTATAGCTTAGGGCAGAGATAGCCAGATGCCTTGGTAGAGAAGGGGCCTGACCTGGTCCTCACTTCCCTTACCGTGCATTGAATCTGTCCTTTTGCAAGAGGGAGGCATCCTGGAAAATAGAGCTTTGGGCTTGGAGTTAGGAAATCTGCATTCAAATTCTGTCTGTGCCACTGGCTTATATGACCTTTAGCAAGTCATGTAATCTCTCTGAGCCTCTGTTTTCTCCTGTTTGGGATGGATTTAATAGGATGGACCTATTCTTTTTCTTTTTTTTTTTTTTTCTTGAGACGGAGTCTCGCTCTGTCACCCAGGCTGGAGTACAGTGGCGTGATCCTGGCTCACTGCAAGCTCTGCCTCATGGGTTCACGCCATTCTGCCTCAGCCTCCCGAGTAGCTGGGATTACAGGTGCCCACCACCACGCTCGGCTAATTTTTTGTGTTTTTAGTAGAGACAGGGTTTCACCATGTTAGCCAGGATGGTCTCGATCTCCTGACCTCGTGATCTGCCCGCCTCAGCTTCCCAAAGTGCTGGGATTACAGGTGTGAGCCACCGCGCCTGGCCTAGGATGATCCTGTTCTAAGGGATGGTTGTGACGTGTCAGTGCACCTAGAAGAGCCTTTGGTACATAATAGGTGCTGAGTAAGTGACAGATTACCCAGTTTTTGTGACACTCTAATTCTGGGCCCTTTTCCTGCCCCTCTATTCCGCATTATCACTTTTCCCCAACTGCAGTACCCTCTGATCTCTTGCTTTCTTCTCTCCTGCTCAGGACCTCATCTATTCCAGCCCAGTGGACACAGCTCACAAGGTACTGATTAGCCTGAGGACCTTCCTGAGGAGGAATGAGGATATACAAGTGGGTGGTCTTATCCGAGGCCACTTCCTGCTGATCCTGCAGCGTCTGCTAGTGGAGCATGGGGCCTCCCCATCAGAAGGTCAGTCTGCAGCTGCTGTGGGCACACTTTGACCTGAAAGCCAGTCAAGAATGGGCATCTCTACCCTTGTTAGGTCTGCTCCAGGAGAGAGAATCAGGATTTTATCTGAAAAAGAAAGGCCATTGTGGCATCAAGCTAAACTTCACCTCCTTTTTCTCACTTCAGAGTGGGTGTACATCATGCTTGGTTTGCTGTGTGTGTGTTTAACATGAGTGGATGTGTTTGATGTGTGCGTGCATATCCCCACCGTGTGCAGCATGTGCTCAGAGTTGTTTGTCACAAGCATGGCAGCCCCCCGTGGGAAGAAGAAGGTGGAAAATCTGAAGGAGGCTGGAGGCAGCAGCAGTCCACAGAGGCCAGGAAGGGAGGTGGATCCGTGATGTGTTGGAAGCTCCCAGTGAGATCTGGGGGAATAGTTTCCAAATCTGGCATGGTACTCACTGGAGTCAAGGAAGCTTGATGTTTGGTACAGTATGGAGACACTGAAAATTGGGATTGGTTTATTTTATTGTATTTATTTATTTTATATTTTATATATTTTATTTTATTATTATTTTATTTTATTTTATTTTTGAGACAGAGTCTCACTAGACTGTCACCCACGCTGGAGTGCAGTGGCAAGATCTCTGCTCACTGCAACCTCCACTTCCCGGGTTCAAGCAATTCTTATGCCTCAGCCTCCCAAGTAGCTGGGACTTACAGGCGTGTGCCACCACACCTAGCTAATTTTTTTTTGTATTTTCAGGACAGGGGTTTCACCATGTTGCCCAGGGTGGTCTCAAACCCCTGAGCTCAAGTGATCCGCCCGCCTCAGCCTCCCAAAGTGCTTGGATTACAGGGGTGAGCGACTGTGCCCGGCTCAATTTTTTTCTATTTTTAGAGAAGTTGAATTTTTAAAATAATTTTTTTCTTTTTGAGACAGGGTCTCACTCTGTTGTTCAGGCTAGAGTGCAGTGGCATGATCTCGGCTCACTGCAGCCTTCACCTCCCAGGTTCAAGTGATTCTTCTGCCTCAGCCTCCCTCATAGCTGGGATTACAGGCACGCACCACTGCGCCTGGCTAATTTTTTGTATTTTTAGTAGAGGTGGGGTTTCACTATATTGTCCAGGCTGCCCTCGAACTCCTGACCTCAAGTGATGTGCCTGCCTCAGCCTCCCAAAGTGCTGGGATTATAGGTGTGAGCTACACACTCGGTCTAAAATTATATTTCTAAGCAAAGCGAGAGGTAATCTGTGGCTGCCTGACAGAGGACTGAGGGTTTGGAAGTAGATTTAAGGGTGTCAAGAGGAGATGAGTTATTTCTTTTCAGGAAAGGACAAGCCATGTTTAACTGATAATACTGGTTAAGAACCTTAAGATTTAGTGGAAACATAGTGGGAAGGCCATGGGCATTGGATTCAGATTTGGGTCTATTTGAGCCATAGACGGTGACTTATAAACAACAGAAATTTATGTCTCCCAGTTTTGGGGGCTGGGAAATCCAGAATCAAGGTGCTGAAAGATTCAGTGTCTGGTGAAGGCCCACTTCCTGGTTCATAAATGGCTGCCTTCCTTCCTTCCTTCCTTCCTTACTTTTCTTCTTTCCTCTTCTTCTTTTTTTCTTCTCCTCTTGTTCTTCTTCCTCTTTTCCTCCTCCTTCCTTTCCTTCTCCCCTCCCTCCTCCTCCTCACTTCTCCTCCTCCTTTCTTCCTCCTTCTCCTCCCCTGCCCCCCACAGCCTTGACCTCCTAGGCTCAAGCAATCCCCCAACCTCAGACTCCTGAGTAGCTGGGGTTATAGGCATGTGCCAGCATGATGGCTTATCTTCTTACCGTGTCCTCACATGGCAGAAGGGGTGAGGGAGGGAGTTTCTTTCAAATGGCCACTCATCCCATTCATGAAGATTTTGCCCTCATGATTCAGTCATCTACCAAAGATCTCACTTCCTAATACTATCACATTGGGGGTTAAGATTTCAACATGAATTTTGGAGGAACACAAACATTCAGACCATAGCATCCTGCCACTTTCTGGCTGTGGGACCTTGGAGAAGTCACTTAGCCTCTCTGAGCCTCAATTTTGTCAATACAAAATAGGAATAACAATCCATGTTTCACATTTTTTTAGTGGGATTAAATGAAATAATGAATTCCTGGTACCAACCTATGTCTGGCACTTAGTTTATCAGTCACACCTGTTCTAAATAAAAGAAATAGGAGTGGCCGGGCGCGGTGGCTCAAGCCTGTAATCCCAGCACTTTGGGAGGCCAAGACGGGCGGATCACGAGGTCAGGAGATCGAGACCATCCTGGCTAACACAATGAAACCCCGTCTCTACTAAAAATACAAAAAAATTAGCCGGGCGTGGTGGCGGCGCCTGTAGTCCCAGCTACTCGGGAGGCTGAGGCAGGAGAATTGCGGGAACCCGGGAGGCGGAGCTTACAGTGAGCCGAGATCGCGCCACTGTACTCCAGCCTGGGCGACAGAGCGAGACTCTGCCTCAAAAAAAAAAAAAAAAAAAAAAAAAAAAAAAGATAAAAAAGAAATAGGAGTAAATCCCAGCAAAACACCTCACCCCTTAGGAAACAGAAAACTTTGAACCTGTTATTAAGGGCCATTAAAGCAGGGCAGGGTGTCTGACCTTCAGGTGATCTGAGCATCAGGCTTCCTGCCTAGCCCTCCGTCTTCTTCACAGCCTCGGGGAACCTACCATTGCTGCTGAGCCTCCTCTCCCTGATGCAGCTCAAGAATGTGTCAGAGCAAGAACTGGACAGCATGGCCATGAAGCTCCTTCACCAAGGTGCCCTGGCTGCTTGGGATAGCGCCTGAGGGTCCAGGGCTGGATGTGCAGTGGGTGCTCACTAAGTAGGCTGGTGTTCTTCTTTCTTCTACTCTTTCATCCCTTTGGAAGAAGCTAGTAGGTCAGTCTATCCCTAGGGTTTTCTTGCTAAAGGACCTCTCAGGGCTTTCTCTGCTTGTTCTCTGGGAATGTTTGGGAGACACCCCACCTCTGCAAAAAATCAGCATTATGAGGCCGGTTGGGGGGGGCGGTGCTCATGCCTGTAATCCCAGCACTTTGGGTGTTTGAGGCAGGAGGATTATTTGAAGCCAGGAGTTCAAGACAAGCCTGGGCAACATAGCAAGATCCTGCCTCTACAAACAGCCAGTCCTGGTGGCTCACGCCTATAATCCTAGCACTTTGGGAGGCTGAGGCAACGTGTCGGTTGAGCTCAGGAGTTCAAGACCAGCCTTGGTAACATGGTGAAACCCTGTCTCTACAAAAAAATACCAAAAATTAGCTGTGCGTGGTGATGCAGACCTATATATAGTCCGAGCTACTTGGAAAGGCCGAGGTGGGAGGATTGCTTGAGCCCAGGACATCAAGGCTGCAGTGAGCTATGATCTCACCACTGCACCCAGCCTGGGCAATGGAGTGAGACCTCGTCTCTAAAACAAACAAATCAGTGTGTGACAGGCACAAGCTCTAGAGTCAGGAAGGCCTGGGTTTGAATCTCAGCTTAGTCACCAGCAATCATCTAGTCTCTGTGAGCCTTAGGTTCCTCATAGGTAAAGTAGTAGTACTTTCCTAACCTAGGGTTAAGATAAGGAATACTTACCTAGTTAGTTAGAGAATGTCACACAGTGCTTGACACACAGTAGGCCTTCAACAGATGCTATCCATGCAGATTCCTTTTTTCCTGGCACAAAGTCAACTCTCCACCTCATCCTACAATTGACTCAGATCTGATGATCCAGTTCACAGTTCTCCAGGCTTCTTTCTTACACCCCAAACCTCCTTGGTTTCTCAACTCATGATGCTGTCATCACTTCATAGGCAGCACCCGCAGGAAGATTTGCTGAGGGAAGATTGAAATGAATAGGAAAAATGATGTGTCTTCAGTGTCTGTGGACCCCTCCCAGGTCCTCTAGCCACAGGTGAAGATGGGGCACCTTCCCTGCCCGGAGCTCAGTCCATCTCATGAGAAGATCAGTATCAGATTCAAAAAAAGGCTACTGGGGACACATTGCAGATGGCCTCAGCCTGGTGCCAGTCATCACCAACCTGTCTGTGAGATCACGGCTGACACTAAGCTAGGAGGGAGATTTGTGTGTGACAAACTCAGCCTTCAAAAGAGCCTCTGACAGGGAGTAACAGGCTGAAACCCATATAATGTAATGTATTAGGACATTTACGTATAATCCTTGAGCACTTCTATATGAGAGCAGAGAGTAAAGGACTGTGGTTCGGGGTGGAGATACTGTTGTGGGAAGGAGCCAAGACCTGCTTCTCTGGGTGACCACAGAAGTCAGGGTGTGATGTGGCTGCCAAAAAGTGAATGGAGATGTAGGTAGGTTTCATATTAGGATGGGGATAGGGAGATGGGAAGTAGGAGTTCCCAACAGTAAAGGGATATGTTCTATAGATGTCTACAGTGTAATGTTGCACTGATGAGTCCTGGGAGAATGCAGAAGCAGCATCTAATCTTGCCTTGAGAGGTTAAGGAAGGCTTCAAGGGGGAGATTAACTTTGAGCTGAATCTTTTTTTTTTTTTTTTTTTGGACAGGGTCTCACTCTGTCACCCAGGTTGAAGTGTAATAGCATGATAATTGCTCACTGCAGCCTCAACCTCTCGGGCTCAGGTGATCCTTCCACCTCAGCCTCCTGAGCAGCTGGGACTACCAGTGTGTGCCACGATGCCCAGCTAAATTTTTGTATTTTTTGTGGAGAGACGAGGTCTCACCACGTTGCCCAGGTTGGTCTCGAACTCCTGGGCTCAAGCAATCCACCTGCCTCCGCCACCCAAAGTGTTGGGATTACAGGCGTAAGCCACTGTGCAGGCCTGAGCTGAATCTTGATTGCTGACGAGGACTAGAGGAGTTAGCCAAATGAAGTGATGTGAGAGAGGGGATGTGGCAAGTACAGGGAACTGCACTTCATTCGACGGTTAAAGTTCCCTTGGGAAGGTGATGACGATGTTCAAAGGATCCTTTTGAATTCCTGAAGTCTTTCTGGCTAATGTGCAGCTGTAGGATGCTTGCCTGATGTTTGTCTAGATGGAAGGTGTGAATGTGCCTTGAGGTTTGTCACTGTGTTTCTTTCCATTGGTTGTAATATCAGGGATACTTAGTTTGTGCTTGCTCCCCAAGACTGACGTCTGAAATAACCGGTCACAGGCTACCACCTGTGACAAGTGTGAGTGTTGTGCGACAGGCCACCTGGGGACTCTCATCTCTTGCAGTAAGCAAGCTGTGTGGGAAGTGCAGCCCCACTGACGTGGACATCCTGCAACCCTCCTTCAACTTCCTGTATTGGAGCCTTCATCAGACCACACCCAGCAGTCAGAAAAGAGGTGCAGGGGCCTGGGCTGGGACAGTGAAGAGTGCTGGGCAGTCTGTGGTCCTCTCTACCTCAACTTTTTCATCTTAAGAAAATGAATAGGGTTCTGTGTGTGTGGCTGGTAGTCATAAGGGTCCTTTCTGGCTCTAATAACCTGAGCTTCTGTTACAAAGCTGGGATCCTTAGAGCCTGAGGATGATTCTCTGTTTGTGAAGCCCCCATCAGGTGCTAAGCACCATGGTGGCACTTAGCTGAAACTCCTCTGTAACTCCTGTGGGCCCTGCCCTGCCCACCCCCTGCAGCTGCTGCAGTGCTCCTGAGCAGCACAGGCCTGATGGAGCTTCTAGAGAAGATGCTGGCCCTCACCTTGGCGAAGGCAGATTCTCCCAGGACTGGGCTCCTCTGCTCTGCCTGGCTGCTCACTGCCTCCTTCTCTGCCCAGCAGCACAAGGACAGTTTGCAGGTTAGTCTCTAACTCCTGTGGCTTTGAGGCATGGGGTGGCACTCAAAGGAGTGTTGAAGATCATGAGTTCTGGTCCCAGCTCTAGGGCTTATTAGCTGTGTGACCTTGGCAAGGTATTTACCCTTTCTGAGCTCAGTTTCCTTACCTACAAAATGGGGAAAACATCTCAGGGTTGTAATCCACTTAACACATAAGGTTTACCTATGCTCCAGGCTCTATTCTTGGCACAGAGGAATAAAAAATGAACATAGCATGTGTCCTACCCTTAGGGAACTTGTAGTCTTTAAGCAAAGCCTTGAAAGATAAGATTGTACTCAGCAAAGATAGTGGGGAAAGGCATTCTAGGTAGAGAGAACAATATGAGCAAAGGCATGAAGCTGCACAAATTCAGGACATGCTCTGTATGTTTGGGGAGTGGTGAGGTGCTCTGTGTGACGAGAATGTGGGGAATGAATGGAGCAGAACAGACCAGACGGGGAGGCAGAAGCCAGCCTGCAACCTTGAAGTATAGCATGGCAAGCTGTGGAATGCCGCACATGGTTAACTGTCGTTATTACTGTTCCAGAAAGTGATGCAGGGAAGAGAAGAGCAGTGGACATATCCACAGAGCACCTCTTTCCCCTCAGCCCCTCCCTCTTGTAGGGCCTTGTCATCACAGTGCCCTGCATGAGCTCCTCTGTGGGCTGCTTCTCATGGAAACCATCTGCTAGCCTCTGTGGTATCCTCACACTGTGCCCAATACTGTGCCAATCTAGTGATGGGCACACAGAAGTGACATCAGTTTTAAACTTTGGCCTCTAGAGGGGCAACAAGCTGTGGCAAATCTATGCTCTGGCAAATCCTGCAAGTTGTTACCTGTGGTTGGTTTAGGACAGAAACCTTTCCTAATTTTCTGTGTGAGGCTGCTGGGCTCATCCAGCTGTCTGCAGTCACCTGCCTAGGAGAAAACTTGCATTTTGTCCTTAGCTCTGCCCTGACCCTCAGCTCACACCTAGGCAATTACCTGCTCCCAGCTACCTCCAGTGCCCTAACTCAGGCCTGATCATTTGTGCTCCCCACTAATGTGACCTAGTTACAATCTCCTGGCCACCCGTCTCTTCCCTCCTCTGCATGTCCTATCATTGCAGCCACAGTCTGTCCTCACATCCCTTCTGCCCAAGCTGCTGCCTTTTTGTCCTCCTCTAGGCCTAACCCTCTGCAGCCTTACTTTCTGCCATTTCCACCCACCTTCCCTGTCCTCTGGTCAGGCATTTGTGCTTCTCCCAGTCAGCTGTGCTCCTTCACATCGCCATACCTTTTTTTTTCTTTTTCTTTTTTTTTTTTTTTGAGACGGAGTCTCACTCTGTCGCCCAGGCTGGAGTGAAGTGGCGCGATCTCGGCTCACCGCAAGCTCCGCCTCCCGGGTTCACGCCATTCTCCTGCCTTAGCCTCCCGAGTAGCTGGGACTACAGGCGCCCACAACCGCGCCCGGCTAATTTTTTGTATTTTTAGTAGAGACGGGGTTTCACCGTGGTCTCGATCTCCTGACCTTGTGATCCGCCCGCCTCAGCCTCCCAAAGTGCTGGGATTACAGGCGTGAGCCACCGCGCCCGGCCCCTTTTTTTTTTCTGTGTTGTTTATTAATAGACTTCATTTTTAGGACAGTTTTAGATATATAGAAAAATGGTGCAGGTAGTACAGAGAGTTCCCATATAACGCTCCCCCCAACCCCCCAACACACACACACACACACACACACACACACACACACACACAGAGTTCCCTGTTATTTTATTTTTTGAGACAAAGTTTTGCTCTTGTTGCCCAGGCTGGAGTGCAGTGGTGCAATCACGGCTCACCACAACCTCCGCCTCCTGGGTTCAAGCGATTCTCCTGCCTTAGCCTCCCGAGTAGCTGGGATTACAGGCATCTGCCACCACACCCAGCTAATTTTGTATTTTTAGTAGAGGTGGGGTTTCTCCAAGTTGGTCAGGCTGGTCTTGAACTCCTGACCTCGGGTGATCTGCCCACTTTGGCATCCAGAAGTGCTGGGATTACAGGCATGAGCCACTGTGCCTGGCCTGTCTTAATTTCATAGATGAAGAAAGTAAGGCATGCTAAGAGAGGTGCAATAACTTGCCTAAGGCCATACAACTGATAGGTAGCAAAGCCAGGATTATTATTATTATTATTATTTTAAAGAAATGGAATCTTCGCCCAGGCTGGAGTGCAGTAGCAGTATCCCAGCTCACTGCAGCCCTGGCCTCCTGGCTCAAGTGATTCTCTCACCTCAGCCTCCTGAATAGCAAGGACTACAGGCACATGCTACCATGCCCAGCTAATGTTTTTGCATTTTCTTGTAGAGATGGGGTTTTGCCATGTTGTCCAGGCTGGTCTTTAACTCCTGGGCTCAAGCAGTCCTCTCACCTCAACCACCCAAAGTGCTGGGATTACAGGTGTAAGCCACTGTATCTGATCTGAGAGCCAGGATTTTGATTTGGCCTGACTCCAAATTTTTTTAGAGTTAGGTGTATAGTGAACAGAGCCAGAGACTGAACCACAGATGAGGCTAGGGAAGGCTGTCTGGTGGAGGAGGCCAATGAGGATGGCGGAGATTTCGAAGAAAAAGTGTTCTCCAGGTACAGACTTGATTCTCCTCCTAATGCTCCTGAAGCTAGGGCTGGTGCAGCTTAGAGGACTCTGTGTGGTCTCCTCTGTCCCCTTTTGATGCAGTGGATATGTGGGGGGAGGTGATAGAAGAGATTTTCAGGCAGGTTATTTTCTGCCCAGGCTTCCAGAACATGGGGGTTAGCCCTTTACCCTGTGCCCTGCCAGGTTCACCAGACACTCTCTGTGGAAATGGACCAAGTACTGAAGGCTCTCAGCTTTCCAAAAAAAAAGACTGCACTGCTCTCAGGTATTGGTCCACAAGTCTCTAGCAGAAGAAAAGCTTTTCTCCTCGGTTTTCAGATAGGACCAGCACCCTGACCAGCCTATGGTCACTCCATAATTGTCTCATCTTCATTGTCTCCCATCCTGTGACACAGCTGGGTGGGAGGTGGGAAGGAGACAGGAACTGGGTCTAAGGAATCTCTTGCTTCCAGCTGCCATCTTATGCTTCCTGCGGACAGCCCTGCGACAAAGCTTTTCCTCTGCCCTGGTAGCCCTGGTGCCCTCAGGGGCCCAGCCACTGCCAGCCGCCGAGGACACTGTCCTAGCTCCACTGCGAACATCACAAGTCCGGTCCCTGGTCATTGGGCTGCAGAACCTCCTGGTGCAGGTAAGGCTCTTGCTGAGTGGGGCTTGCTTCTCCCAAGAGCCTGATATTCCTACCAGGGCTTGGAGGGTGGATTGAGTAAGACTTTTTTAAAAAAATTATTTTTATTATTTTTATTTAATTTAATTAATTAATTAATTAATTAATTATTTTTTAGACAGAGTCTAGCTCTGTCGCCCAGGCTAGTGTGCAGTGGCGTGATCTTGGCTCACTACAAGCTCTGCCTCCCGGGTTCACGCCATTCTCCTGCCTCAGCCTCCCAAGTAGCTGGGACTACAGGCACCCGCCACCATGCCCGGCTAATTTTTTGTATTTTTAGTAGAGACGGGGTTTCACTGTGTTAGCCAGGATGGTCTCGATCTCCTGACCTCGTCATCTGCCTGCCTCAGCCTCCCAAAGTGCTGGGATTACAGGCGTGAGCGACTGCACCCAGCCTATTTATTTTTGAGACAGAGTTTCACTCTTGTTGCCCAGGCTGGAGTGGAATGGTGCGATCTCGGCTCACTGCAACCTCTGCCTCCCAAGTTCAAGTGATTCTTCTGTCTCAGCCTCCAGAGTAGCTGGGATTACAGATGCATGCCACCACACCCAGCTAATTTTTGTATTTTTAGTAGAGATGGGGTTTCCTCATATTGGTCAGGCTGGTCTCGAACTCCTGACCTCAGGTGATCCACTCGCCTCAGCCTCCCAAAGTGCTGGGATTACAGGAATGAGCCACCACACCCGGCCTATTTTTTTTTTTTTTTTGAGATGGAGTCTTGCTCTGTCGCCCAGGCTGGAGTGCAGTGGTGCAATCTTGGCTCACTGCAAGCTCCACCTCCCGGGTTCAGGCCATTCTCCTGCCTCAGCCTCCAGAGTAGCTGGGACTACAGGCACCCGCCACCACGCCCAGCTAATGTTTTTGTATTTTTAGTGGAGACAGGGTTTCACCATGTTAGCCAGGATGGTCTCGATCTCCTGACCTCGTCATCTGCCCACCTCGGCCTCCCAAAGTGCTGGGATTACAGGCGTGAGCCACCGTGCCCGACCCACCCGGCCTATTTTTATTTTTTAAATACAGATGGGGTCTTGCTATATTGCCAGACTGGTCTCGAACTCCTGGCCTCAAGTGATCCTCTTAACTCGGCCTCCAAAGTTGCTAAGATTACAGGCATAAGCCACCACGCCCTGTCTGGGTGAGACTTTTTTTTTTTTTTTTTTTTTTTTTGAGGCGGAGTCTTCACTCTGTCGCCCAGGCTGGAGTGCAGTGGCACCATCTCGGCTCACTGCAAGCTCTGCCTCCCAGGTTCGCGCCATTCTCCTGCCTCAGCCTCCCGAGTAGCTGGGACTACAGGTGCCCGCCACCGCGCCCGGCTAATTTTTTGTATTTTAGTAGAGACGGGGTTTCACCGTGTTAGCCAGGATGGTCTCGATCTCCTGACCTCGTGATCCGCCCGCCTCGGCCTCCCAAAGTGCAGGGATTACAGGCGTGAGCCACCGCGCCCGGCCTGGGTGAGACTTTTAAAGCTACAGTGACAGAAACAAAACTCAATTTGACTTATAACTGAGAGGTCCTGGGATTAATACTGGCTTCAGGCACAGCTGGATCCCAGAAGCTCAGACAAGGTCATCAGACTCTTTCCATCTGTTGGCTTTGCATTCCTCACTCTCAGCTTTATTTTTATGACATAGTAGGATGACCAGCAGTAACTCCTAGCTTATATCCTCCAGGGAAAAAAGATTTCTCTTTCCTCATAGTTCCCAGAATTGAGTCTCATTAGGCTGGCTTGGGTAATATGCCAGTCACCATGGTAGGGGCATGGGATGCCCTGATTGGCCTGGCTTGGGTCAGTGCCCTCTCCTGGAGGCCAGGGCATGTGGTCAGCTCTCCATAGCCCAGGTGGACTGAACCCAAGAGAGGGATGGCTCCCCACAGGAAAACTGCTGCCAGAAGGAGGGGATCCAGGGCAAGCAAAAGCATGTCCACCTCCAAGGGGTTTTTGTTTTATGGCTTAGGGGACACTTGTAGGTTAGTGTTTATGTAGTCATATCCCAAGCCCTGACCCAATGTCATGGCCTGTGAAGGGTACTGGTGGCTCCAGGAAGATGTCCCAGGAGTGGGCCCTATGCTAAGTCAGTGGTTGCTGAGTCTTGTCCTGTGGCACATCCATGCACAAGGCTCTGTGCTCTTTAGGGATCAAACATCTATCCTATTACAGCACTTAGCTCTCTGTTTCAAGTTTCCATTTTCATATCACTCTTCCCTGTACCAGGTTGTGATGTACTCAAGGGCAGAGTCTGAGTCTGGTTAATCTTTGTGTGTTCTTCCCCTTGTGGGTTTAAAGCTAATTTAGAATTCAGGAATCAGATGAGAACCAAAATATCAGCTTTATTGCTGGTAAACATCATAGTAGAATATTGGCTGGGACTCAAACAGAATGGGCTTTTTTTCCTGCAGTTTTTCAAACATACAGCAATGAGAGAATTTTACAGTGAACACTCATACACCCATCACCTAGATTCTGCTAATAACATTTTATTATACTTGCTTAATCATATCTGTCCAAAATGAGCTTTTTAAACCACCCTCCTTCTTGCCAGACCAGGGTCCACAGGTGGGAAAAACTGCGTTTACATTATGGACACTTAGCCAGCTGGCCAGGATCTTAAGAGTTTAAATTCATGGGAGCATAACCTTTAATACCTTAATCCTGCCCTGATGGCACAGTAGATCTTAAGCTGGTGTCTTGCCTGTTAGATAAAACCTTCCTTGGGTGAGGAGGGCCAGTTAGGGAAATGCTTTCTCCCTAATGTTTCTAAAAGGGCTGACATTCCTGTTTAACATTCAGAACAGGAGATGGGGGGGAGGAATGATTTCCTAATATCCAGCACAGAACTTGGCACAAAATTGGCATCTGGGAATGTTTGTTGAATGGATGAAAACACAGAAATTAACATGACATGATCTCAGCCATTTAGGCACTCACAGATTATAGGAAACACAAATAACTACATCTAATGCCAAAATGACCCATTAGCAGTTGAGCATTCCTAATACGAAAGTCCAAAATCCGAAATGCCCAATGAGCATCTGCTTTGAGCATCATATTTGTGCTCAAAAGTTTTGGATTTTGTAGTATTTCAGATTTCATTTTTTTTTTTTTTTTTTTTTTTTTTGAGACGGAGTCTCGCTGTTGCCCAGGCTGGGGTGCAGTGGCCAGATCTCAGCTCACTGCAAGCTCCACCCCCGGGTTCACGCCATTCTCCTGCCTTAGCCTCCCGAGTAGCTGGGACTACAGGCGCCCGCCACCTCGGCCGGCTAGTTTTTTTTTTTTTTTTTGTATTTTTTAGTAGAGACGGGGTTTCACCGTGTTAGCCAGGATGGTCTCGATCTCCTGACCTCGTGATCCGCCTGTCTCGGCCTCCCAAAGTGCTGGGATTACAGGCTTGAGCCACCGTGCCCGGCCAGATTTCATATTTTTAATTACAGATACTCAACCAGTATTTGTTTTTTTGTTTGTTTTTGAGATGGAGTCTTGCTCTGTCGCCCAGGCTGGAGTGCAGTGGTACGATCCCAGCTCATTGCAACCTCTGCCTCCTGAGTTCAAGTGATTCTCCTGCCTCAGCCTCCCAAGTACCTGGGACTACTGGTACTTACCACAATGCTTGACTAATTTTGTATTTTTAGTAGACATGGGGTTTCACCATGTTGGCCAGGCTGGTCTCGAACTCGTGACCTCAAGTGATCCATCCGCCTCGGCATCCCAAAGTGCTGGGATTACAGGTGTGCCCAGCCTCAACCTGTATTGGAAGGCTGCACAGGAGAGGTAGCATTTGAACTGGGCCTTGAGTGATGAAAAAGCCTTCTTCAAACCAATAGCCTAAACACTAGGGTGGGGTGCCAGTGAGGTTTGTGTTGTTTTTTTGGAGACAAAGTCTTGCTCTGTCACCCAGGCTGCAGTGAAGTGGTGGGATCCCAGCTCACTGCAACCTCCGCCTCCTGGATTTAAGCAATTCTCCTGCCTCAGCTTCCCCAGTAGCTGGGATTACAGGTGTTTGCCACCACTCCTGGCTAATTTTTGTATTTTTAGTAGAGACACGGTTTCACCATGTTGGCCAGGCTGGTCTCAAACTCCCGACCTCAGGTGATCCGCCCACCTCGGCCTCCTAAAATGCTGGGATTACAGGTGTGAGCCAACGTGCCCAGCCGCCAGTGAAGGATTGTATAGCAATTTCACCATCCGCCCCTCATGCCCAAGAGCCTAGATGTCTCCCTGGCCTGTGACACTCAACTCTGCCTCTGGCAACTGTTTATTTTTATAAACAGTTAAGAGTGCAGTGGCATGATCATGGCTCACTGCCACCTTAACCTGCTAGGCCTAAGTGATCCTCCCATCTCAACCTCCTGAATAGTTGGGACTATGGGTGTACACCACCATGCCCAGCTAATTTTAAAATACTTTTGTATTGGTAGTGAGGCCAGGCGCGGTGGCTCATGCCTGTAATATCAGCACTTTGGGAGGCCAAGGCGGGCGGATCACTTGAGGTCAGGAATTTGAGGCCAGCCTGGCCAACATGGTGAAACCCCATCTCTACTAAAAATACAAAAAAATTAGCCGGACGTGGTGGCACGCACCTGTAATCCAAGCTACTAAGGAGGGCAAGGCAGGAGAATCACTTGAACCCAGGAGGTGGAGGTTGCAGTGAGCCAAGATCATGCCAGTGCACTCCAGCCTGGGTGACAGAGCAAGACTCAATCTCAAAAAAATAAATAAATAAAAAATAAAATAAAATACTTTTGTAGAGATGATATCTCACTATGTTGCCCAGGGTAGTCTTTACCTCCTGGGCTTAAGCAATCCTCTGGCCTTGACCTCCCAAAGTGCTAGGATTACAGGTGTGAGTCACTGCACCTGGCCTTGTTTTAATTATAGTAAACTATATATAACATAAAAATTAATATTTTAATCATTTTAAGTATACAGGTCAGTGGCATTAAGTACATTCACATTGTTGTGCAACTTTCACCATCATCCATCTCTAGATGTTTTAATCTTCCCAAACTGAAACTCTGTACCCATTAAACAATTCCCCAGTCCCCTCCCCCATCCCCTGGCATTTTACTTGCTCTCTCTATGAATTTGACTACTCTAGGGACCTCATGTAAGTGGAATCCTGTATGTGTCTCTCTGGTAGTTTTTGACTGACTGTTCTCAACAGACAGTCCCTGGGAAGGAGAACCCAACCTGAGAAGCTCATGACTCCCCCTGTAGAAGTTGCTGGGCCTACCCTGCATATAGGAGGGTATTGCTGAAGAGCCTGTCTTAGCCTCACAGTCACTGCCCTATAATTGCCTAGTGAAGAGGACCAACTAGCCTTTTCCTCTTTTCTCTCACTGCCACACTCCCGAGAAATTTCCTGGCCTTCTGTGTTCAGCCACAGTGCCCCCTCTGTCACTGCCCAGGACCTCATGGCTGTAGCTAAGCCTCCTTCATTTCAACCAGTTTGTTGTTTAAAGCTAGCTTTTTTTTTTTTTTTTTTTTGAGACAGACTGTTGTTCTGTTGCCCAGGCTGGAGTACAGTGGTGTGATCTCGGCTCACTGGGCTCACTGCAACCTCTGCCTCCCGGTTTCAAGAGATTCTCATGCCTCAGCCTCCCGAGTACCTGGGATTACAGGTGCCTGCCACCACACCCAGCTAATTTTTTGTATTTTTAGTAGAGACAGGGTTTCGCCATGTTGGCCAGGCTGGTCTCAAAACTCCTGGCCTCAAGTGATCCGACTGCCTCAGCATCCCAAAGTTCTGGGATTACAGGTGTGAGCTACTGCGCCCGGTCTTAAAACTAGCTTTTTATTCATTTGTTCATTCATTTGTTCAGTGATTCATATATACAGCAAATATTTATTCCAGTAACCCAGCAATAGAGGAAATCCCTCTCCCTTTAGCCCCCAGGATGGTTCATTCTGCTATGTATTGAGTATCACATTAATCATATTTTATTATATGATCAGTGGTTTACATTGTGTTCTTCCACAAAACTGAGAACTTCTTTTTTTCTTTTTTTTCTGAGACAGAGTCTCACTCTGTCGCCCAGGCTAGAGTGCAATGGCACGATCTCGGCTCACTGCAGCCTCTGCCTCCCGGGTTCAAGTGATTCTCCTGCCTCAGCTTCCTGAGCACCTGGGACTACAGGCACCCACCACCACACCCAGCTAATTTTTTATTTTTAGTAGAGACAGGGTTTCACCATATTGGCCAGGTTGGTCTCGAACTCCTGACCTTGTGATCTGCCCAACTCAGCCTCTGAAAGTGCTGGGATTACAGGCGAGCCACCACGCCCAGTCTGAAAACTTTTAGGCAAAAATGTCCCCTGTGTGGGAAGTCAGGGGAGGCTTCACAGAGAAGGTGACATCTGAACTCAGCCTTGAAAGGTATCTAGGCAGAGGTATAGAGGGAAGGGCATTCCAGCAGGACAATAGCATGTACCAAATCACATAGTCTGAAAGTGCATGCTGGGGTGTGGGGTGTGATGAGGTAGAAAATGAAAGAAAAAGCTGGGCAGAGCCAAACTGAGCCGTGCCTCACACGCTAGGCTAAAAATCACTGTGCGAACTGTGGAAGGACGGCTGTCAGACTGTGTGTTTGAAAGTTCTCTCTCAGGCTGGGTACTATGGCTCACGCTTATAATCCTAGCACTCAGGGAGGCCAAGGTGGGTGGATTGCTTGAGTCTGGGAGTTCCAGATCAGCCTGGGCAACACGGCACAACCCTATCCCTATAAAAAATACAAAAAATTAGCTGGGTGTGGTGGCACATGCCTGTAGTCCCGTCTACTCAGGAGGCTATGGGAGGATCACCTAAGCCCAGGAGGTTGAGGCCGAAGTGAGCTGTGATCATGCCACTGAGTTCCAGCCTGGGTGACAGAGTGAGACCTATCTCAAAAGAAAAAAAGAAAGTTCCCTCTTAGCCACAGTAGGGAAGATGGGGGCAAGGAGAGTGCCTGGAGGTAAGAACAAGAGGCTATACATGCAGCTGACAGCTAAGCCACTGTCATACCCATGAGGGTGGCTAAAATAAGAACACAGATAATAGCAAGTGTTGACAGGAAGGTAGAGAATGTCCACACAAAACCTTGTATCTGAATGTTCATAGCAGCACTATTCATAATAATGAAAAAGTGGAAACAACCCCAATGTCCATCAACTGATGAACAGACAAATTGTATATCCATACAATGAAATACTATTTGACCATACGAAGGAATGAAGCACTGGCACATGCTACAACATGGATGAACCTTGAGAACATTAAGTGAAAGAAGTCAGATATAAAAGAGCACATATTATGATTCTGCTTAAGAGAAATGTCTGGGAAAGGCAAATCCATGGAGACAGAAAGTAGATTAGTAGTTGCCTAGGGCTGAGTGGAGGGATGGGGGAACGAAGAGTGACTGCTGAGTATGGGGTTTCTTTTTAGGGGTGATGAAAATATTCTGGAATTATATTGCCGTGCAACTCTGTGGATATAATTTAAAAAATCTACTGAATTATATCCTTTAAAGGATGAGTATCATGGTTTGTGAATTATATCTCAGTAAAATTGTACTTTTAAAAACTGGTGTCAAGGGAGAAAAATGACAATGAAGCCTAAGCTAGAGCTCTGGGTGCTGGTCCTCCTTGACACCTCTGAGCCAAAGCAGTCTGGTGGCACCAGCACTACAAACTGAGTGCTGATCAGCTATGCAGAATCTTCAGCAGTTGGGAGGCCCAGTGCAGTGCAGTGGAAGATACAGTATCTAGAGTCACAGGGATCTGTGCCAAAGCCCCTGCCCAGCCTCTGACTCTGAAGATGTTTAGCAAGTCACTTCTTACTAATCTTCATGTTCTCCATCTGCAAAATAAAAGGGGTGTTTTGACATGAGAACAGCCTCTATTTCCCCAGGAATGGATCACGGTGGAGGAAAGTGTTAGTTGAAATAAGAATAGAGAGAGTGTCCAGGGTCCACCATGCTGGGTCACATGGGGTAAAGGGGCAGGTCAGTGGTAGCAGAGGGCTCTGAAGAAGGGCTATAGGGCACTGGAGTGATAAGGGTGGTTATGGGGATGATAAGTATATGTTTAACTTTATAATAAGCCATCAAATTGTTTCCCAAAGTGGCTGCACCATTTTACCTTCCCACCAGCAATGTATGAGTGCCAGCTGCTCCACATTCTCCTCAACACTTGGTGTTGTCAGTCTTTTAACTTTAGCTATTGGTAGATGTACAGGGGTACCTCTTAGTAGTTTTAATTTGCATTTCCCTAATGACTAATGATAAATATTTTCATATGCTTATTAAAGCATACAATTTTGGCCGGGCACGGTGGCTCAAGCCTGTAATCCCAGCACTTTGGGAGGCCGAGACGGGCGGATCACGACGTCAGGAGTTCGAGACCATCCTGGCTAACACGGTGAAACCCCGTCTCTACTAAAAAATACAAAAAACTAGCCGGGCGAGGTGGTAGGCGCCTGTAGTCCCAGCTACTCGGGAGGCTGAGGCAGGAGAATGGCGTAAAAACCCGGGAGGCGGAGCTTGCAATGAGCTGAGATCCGGCCACTGCACTCCAGCCTGGGCGACACAGCGAGAATCCGTCTCAAAAAAAAAAAAAAAAAAAAAAAAAAAAAAAATAAAGCATACAATTTTGATGAAAGGTCCTGTTGCTTTAAAAAAAAAAAAAGGTTGAAACCCACTGGCTTAAGTAAACTGTGAGGCTCTTCCAGGGTCTGTAATCTATGAATATTTTAGTGTGGCCCAGGGTCCATCTTCTTTTCTGAAATAAAGCACTCTTTTTTTTTTTTTTTTTTTTTTTTTTTTAAGATGGAGTCTCGCTCTGTCACCCAGACTGGAGTGCAGTGGAGTGATTGTGGCTCATTCTGCTCCCGGGTTCAAGCAATTCTCTGCCTCAGCCTCCCAAGTAGCTGGGATTACAGGCCCCCACCACCACGCCTGGCTATTTTATTGTATTTTTAGTAGAGACAGGGTTTCACCATCTTGGCCAGGCTGCTCTTGAACTCCTTACCTCGTGATCCACCCACCTCAGCCTCCCAAAGTGCTGGGATTACAGGCGTGAGCCACCGCAATGGAGTTTAGCTCTGTTGCTTAGGCTGGAGTGCAAGTGGTGCAATCTCAGCTCACTGCAGCCTCCGCCTCCCGGATTCAAGCAATTCTCCTGCCTCAGCCTCCTCAGTAGCTGGGACTACAAGTGTGCACCACCACACCCAGCTAATTTTTGTATTTTTAGTAGAGATGGGGTTTCACCATGTTGACCAGGCTGGTCTCAAACTCCCAACCTCAGGTGATCCGGGCACCTTGGGCTCCCAAAGTGCTGGGATTACAGGCGTGAGCCACTGTGCCTCGCCCAAAGCACTGTCTTGAATGTAGGTAAATCACACAGTATAAGCACTGTGCTCTGTTATGAGGGTGAGAGATTAAGCCAACAAACATTTCTTGATTATCTACAGGGCTATAATCCCAAATCTGAAATTCTGAAATCCAAATAACTCTGAAAACCAAATGTTTTTTCTTGGTTGGCACCAAAAGCCACTGGTAGCAAAACATGACCTGAATTTTATTTATTTATTTATTTATTTATTTATTTTCTGCAGAAGGACCCTCTATTGTCCCAGGCCTGTGTTGGCTGCCTAGAAGCCTTGCTTGACTACCTGGATGCCCGGAGCCCAGACATAGGTAGAAACTCTCCACATTCTCTGATGTTTCCATGAGAGAGATTAGAGGGAGCCATACCCTTCCATCCTTCTGTTCCAGCCTCCCATCCCCTTGTGTGACTCACACTTGTTTTGTTTAATTCTTTTTTTTTTTTTTTTTTTTTTTTTTTGAGACGGAGTCTCGCTCTGTAGCCCAGGCTGGAGTCCAGTGGCGCGATCTTGGCTCACTGCAAGCTCCGCCTCCTGTGTTCATGCCATTCTTTTGCCTCAGCCTCCTGATGAGCTGGGACTACAGGCACCCACCACCACGCTCGGCTAATTTTTGTTTTGTATGTTTAGTAGAGACGGGGTTTCACCGTGTTAGCCAGGATGGTGTCGATCTCCTGACCTAGTGTTCCACCCGCCTCAGCCTCCCAAAGTGCTGGGATTACAGGCGTGAGCCACTGCGCCCGGCCTGTTTTGTTTAATTCTTTTAGCAGCACTGCAAGGGCAGTCATGCCCATTATACAGATGAGATCAATAAGGTTCAGAGAGGTCAAATGATGTGCCCAATCAAGGTCACAATGCTCTTAAGTGGCAGAGCCCTTCTTACTACCTGCCTTCCACAATCATGGCGTATATAGTTTCACTGAGCCAGCCAACATAGGTGGATTAGAAGCACAGCAAAGAAAGAACCCTCCTTGGGTCAGCTTCTCCAGTGCCCTGCCTCTAACTGGGTAGCCCCTTTTTAAGCCAATAGTAGAAAGTCCTCTTGAGCAGTGTCCCAAGGCAAGGCCTTGGAAGCATTAACAACCCAGTGTTTGTTGAAGCTCTTCACGTGGCCTCCCAGCCTTGGAATCGGTTTTTGCTGTTTACACTGTTGGATGCTGGAGAGAATTCCTTCCTCAGACCTGAGATTTTGAGGCTCATGACCCTGGTAAGTGCAGAAAGGATATCTTGTGGTCTGAGGAGTGTCATGAGCTGGGTGGTGCTGAAGACGCCAGGGTCTCCTTACTTTAGGAAACCCTAATCCTCAAAGAAGGTGGAAGGGCTGGGCGGGCCTTCACCCTACAAGGGGCCTGCTGAAAGAATTCCTCTGAATGCCCATATCTCCTCACGCGAGGGGACCCCGACACCCTTTCCCCTACTTCTCTCATGACATGTTGACCAGGGCCTGTCTACCACATGCCAGGTCTGCTAGATACTAAGGACGTCAATGAACCAGATACTCTGCCTTTAGGGTCCCTCAGTCTAAAGAGGAGGATAGACAAGTAAACTAGTAATGTAAATATGACACTACAAGTGGTAGAGTAGAGGAGATGCTAACTGCGAGGCACACAGTAAGTGCCCCTTGAATAAATAACAAAGCAGCGAGCCTAAGAATGACAGCGAAGTGGATCAACAAGTACATCAGTGGTTGGTGTAGGAACAAAGAGGAAAGAGTAATAGCTTCTCAGCAGTGAAGGAAACATTTTAGCTGTGGCTTGAGAGATTAATAGGCAGAGAGGAGGAAAGGTGTTCCAGGTAGTGGAGTAAGAACAACAGGTACAAGAGCACATGGTGGTATGTCAGGGGAGCCACACGTAGTTGATTTTGGCCCTGAGTGTTCAGTGCAATGTTGGAGAGGAGGGAGCCAAGGCCAAAGGGGCCAGGAGGGCCAACTCTCTCTCACAGTTTGCCTTACTTACCCCACTTCCCCATGACATAGCCCCACCTCTGCCCACTAACTCTGAGCTCCTTGAAGGCAGGCAGGTTCCGTGGGCCTCAGGACAGTGTCCCCTAAAGTTGGGGCACAGCAGATGTCTATGATGGAGATGCCAAATCACTGGGTGTTTGGGGCTTCTCTTCCTTGGCCAGTTTATGCGGTACCGGAGTAGCAGTGTCCTCTCTCATGAAGAGGTGGGTGATGTTCTGCAAGGTGTGGCTTTGGCTGACCTGTCTACCCTCTCGAACACCACACTCCAGGCCCTGCATGGCTTCTTCCAGCAGGTGGGTGGGAAGGGGAGGCCATGCAGCCACTGTAAAGCTAGATCCTCAAGACCATCTTCTCTTGGAGGGTGGGAGCTCTGACCACAGCAGCCAAGGAATGGGAGGCTGGAAGTACAGAGGATGGAGGCAGTTAGGGCCTAAGTGGAGTGGGCACCGAGGAGGCCTGTCTTCCCTGCCTTCTTCTCCCTGCAGCTCCAGAGCATGGGATACCTGGCTGACCACAGCATGGCCCAGACCCTGCAGGCCTCTTTGGAGGGCCTTCCCCTTAGCACCTCCTCAGGCCAGCCACCCCTGCAGGACATGCTGTATCCTTTCTTGCATCTGGGAGCCTTGGCCTGGGCAAGCTTTCCCAGGCCGTAAGAAGCTGTGGCATCATGCTTCAGGACATAGGTGCACTATAGTCTTGTCTTCTAAAGTAAGCAGGGGTCAGTGAGGATAATTAACAGTGTTGACAACAGCAATGCCGTGTCCTGTTAATATTAAGTTCCTACAAAGACTAGGCACATTACAAGCATTATATATATATGTATGTATAAATACATATTTTTTTATTTTGATATTCTCTCACCCAGGCTGGAGTGCAATGGCACAATCTTGGCTCACTGCAACCTCCGCCTCCTGGGTTCAAGCAATTCTCCTGCCTCAGCCTCTCGGGTAGCTGGGACTACAGGCGCCTGCCACCAGGCCCAGCTATTTTCTTTTTTTTGTATTTTTAGTAGAGACAGGGTTTCACCATATTGGACAGGCTTGTCTCGAACTCCTGACCTTGTGATCCGCCTGCCTCAGCCTCCCAAAGTGCTGGGATTACAGGCGTGAGCCACCATGCCTGGCTACATGCATTATATTTAATCCTCACATCAGCTAGGAGTGTTAAGGTAGTTGTAGTACAGGTTGAGCATCCCTAATACAAAAATTAGAAATCCAAAGTGCTCTGAATCTGAAACTTTTTGAGTGCTGATGTGATGCTACAGGTGGAAAATTCCATACCTGACTTCATGTGATGAGTTGCAGTCAAAATGTAGTCAAAACTTTGTTTCATGAATAGGCCAAGTGCGGTGGCTCATGCCTGTAATCCCAGCACTTTAGGAAGCCTAGGCAGACAGATCACTGGAGGCCAGGAGTTTGAGACCAGCCTGGCCGACATGGTGAAATCTCATCTCTGAAAAATACCAAAATTAGCTGGGTGTGGTGGCATGTGCCTGTAGTCCTAGCTACTCGGGAGGCTGAGGCACAAGAATAGCTTGAGTCGGGGATGTGGAGGGCAGTGAGCCGAGATCACACCACTGTACTCCACCCTGGGCGACAAAACAAGACTCTGTCCCAGAAAAAAACCAAAAAATTTTGTTTCATGAATAAAATTATATTTTTAATATTCTTTTATTTATTATTTTTTTTAAGACAGCATCTTGCTTTGTCACCCAGGCTGGAGTGCAGTGGTGTGAACATAGCTCATTGTAGCCTTCACCTCCTGGGCCCAAGGGATCCTCCCGCCTTAACCCTCCAAGTAGCTGAGACTGCAAGTGAGCTACACCAGTCTCAGCTACTTGAAGGTAGCTCCAAGTAGCTCTCACGCCTGGCTAATTTTTGAAGTTTTTTGTAGATACAGGGTTTCACCATGTTGCCCAGGCTTGTCTCAAACTCCTGAGCTCAGGTGATCTGCTTGCTTTGGCCTCCCAAGTGCTGGGATTACAGGCATGAGCCACCGTGCCTGGCCCATGAACAAAATTATTTAAAACACTGCATAAAATTACCTTCAGGTGTCCAGACGTGTGGCTCACGCCTGCAATCCTAGCACTTTGGGAGGCCGAGGTCAGTGGATCACCTGAGGTCAGGAGTTACAGACCAGCCTGGCCAACATGGTGAAACCCCATCTCTACTAAAAAATACAAAAATTAGCTGGGCGTGGTAGTGTGCACCTGTGATCTCAGCTACCCAGGAGGCTGAGGCAGGAGAATCACTGGAACCTGGGAGGCAGAGGCTGCAGTAAGCCAAGATCACACCACTGCACACCAGCCTGGGTGACACAGCAAGACTCCATCTCAAAAAAAAGAAAAGAAAGCTTGGGGGCTGGGCACAGTGGCTCACACCTGTAATCCCAGCACTTTGGGAGGCCAAGGTGGGTGGATCACTTGAGGTCAGGAGTTCTGCGACAAGCCTGGCCAACATGGTGAAACCCCATCTCTACTAAAAACACAAAAATTAGCTGGGCATGGTGGTGCACGCCTGTAATCCAAGCTGCTTGGGAGGCTGAGGCAGGAGAATCGCTTGAACCCGGGAGGCGGAGGTTGCAGTGAGCAGAGAGCTAAGATTGTGCCACTGCACACTCCAACCTGGGCAACACAGTGAGACTATGTCTCCAAAAAAAAAAAAAAAAAACTTTTTGGGGGGCTGTGGCAGTGGTCAGAGGCCCTCTGGTGGGTGGTTGCACCCAGAGACACTGCAGTCCAGAGGTGTGTGTGAGGGTAGTTTGCTTCCTCCGCACCTCTCTGGCTGCCTCCCTGGCTCTCCTCCTTGCCCCTTCCTTGGAATAGTTCCCTGTTGAATAGCAACTACCTAGCCCAGGTGTTCAGGACCCAATTTTAGAATCCATCCCACTATTCTCAGGAGCACCTCTGTTCTTGCCTGACCATTCTTGCCTGTTTTGGGCTCTGGAAGTGTGATGCCCCCATGGTTGGCCCTACCTCTCTGCTGTTTTCCTCTCATGTTTTGCTGCCAGCTGCCTGGGAGGGGTGGCTGTATCCCTGTCCCACATCAGAAACTGATCCTCAGGACTTGAAGGCCCAGAAATGGAGAGAGAATGAGACCTGGAGACAGAGAGCATAATTGTTGAGGAAATGGATGACAGTTGAAGCTATTCATATGGAGCCATATACTCCATTGTTGAAATAGAATAAGGAAATAAAATGATACACTCACATACCTGCGTGGGCTCTCCAAAAACACCGTACTGCCTTGTCTACCAGGAGCTGGTTTCTCAGCCAGTTGGATAGGGGATTGTTTCAGCAAGGAGACTGATGGCCTCCTCAGGGAGGGAGGGACGGGACAGGATTCGTTCTTGAAACAGCACTCAGGGAGTCAGCTGGGTGCCTCAGCTGTACTCAGAGAACACCAGTCAGGCCATCCTGGGGCTGGCAGGGCAAAGAAAGGCCTACGGGTTGGGGCTGCTGCGTTCCAAGTGCTCCCAGAGGCAGTTGACCTGCTCCCTCGCCTCACATGGAGGTGGATAGAGGTAAACTTTCCAGGCAAGGAGGGTCAAATTCTCAACTTTCCTATCAGAACGAAACTGTCCCAGCCTCAGCCCTTCCCTGGCTAAAGTAGGTCCCCTCTGTCCCTTCCCATACAGCCATCATCGGAACTGGTGTTTATGCACCCTTGTGGGTAAATCTTGGGAATGCATGTCCAGCTCGGCCCCCGGCATGAGGTCTAAGCTCAACCCAGACCGGGCCTCTAGCTTCCTTTCCCCCCGGCAGGGGCCCCGGGCCCGGAGATGGCCACGCCACGCTGCCTCCTCGGGTCTGGCTGTCCTGATCCTGCGTAAAAGTGGGGCTGCACTCGGCCTAACGAACGGACGGGGAAGCCCCCGACGCACTTGGTTTATTAGTTGGACCGGAGGGGCAAGCAAGGGATTCCCGAACCCTGCACTGCGTCTGTGTGAGGTCCTTAAAAAAAAAACGTGCTAGTCACTGCCCACTAAAGTCACCTTGCGATCTAACATCTAAAAACTCGGCCACAGACGACGACACAGTTTCGAGGAGGGCGTGCAAAAGGTCACCCGGCCGACAGGAGCTGGGGCCCCTGTTTGCTGATTCACACCTTAAATTGGGCACAGACCCCACCTGCAGATTTAACTTCCTTCAACCCAAGTTAAATCCAGGGCCACATACCCGGTGCCCGCAGGAGGGGTAGGACGCGGCCGGGGAAGACAGCGCGCTGGAGGTACGCCAGAGTCGGGCGGGGCGGGGCGGAGCGGGGCGGGGCGGTGGGGCAGGGCCGGAAGTGAGGCCAGCGGAGCCCGGCGTCGCGGCTCGCGCTCATTGGCCGGGAGCAGCGCGGTGGGCGGGACGGCGCTCGGCGGTCTGCTCTTGGTTGCTAGCTGGGTGCTGCTGCTTTCAGTGCGTTTGCTGTTAGCCTCTTGGAACTTCGAGCCCAGCTGCTCGCACAGGACTCGGCCACCTGCCCTTCATGCACCGCCTGGCCAGGTAGGTGGCGGTAGGGGCGGGGGGCTGCAGGTTCCTGGGGAGGATAATGAGAGAACCGAGGGCCCCGAACCGGCCGCAGGTGGTGGGGAGGGAGTTTCGTGGACCTGGACGCCTCTGTTCTTTGAAAGGGCTCGCTCCCTCCTCCGGGAGCCCCGAAGGCTCGGGGTCAACCACCCGGGCCCCCGACCCCGGTAGCCGACTCAAGGCCCGCCACTACCAGGTACCTTGCAGGAGTTCAGAGCCTCATGCTGAGCCAGGAGGAGCTCCGGGGGACGCACAGGGCAGGATCGGGATTGAGAAGCTGAAAAAGTGAGTGTAACAGTAGAGAAAGCAGGACCTGTCCCGCAGTCTGCTGTTCTGGGTTTTCTTTCCCACTTCCCTGCTTCAGTCATTGCCAGCTGTCTGGTATTCTCCTTGTCCCCTAAAGTTTTGCCCTAGCCTGGTTCTGGTTCCCTTGAGTTTGGAGCAGGAGGTGGAATGTGGAAGGTCCTGGGTGAACTTGAACTATTCCTTCTCTCGGTTTCACTTACTCGTCTGCTTGGGGGTAGGGGGTTCTCCGGATGACCTCTGCAGCCCCTCACTGTCTGTAACTGAGCATCTCTCCCCTGGGGCAGATCTCCTGGTAGTTCAGTAGCCAACTCTGATCTCAGGTAGCCTGTGCTCATTTAGGAAGAGTCAGAAGACAGAGCACTGGACTTAGAGCCAAACAGACTCTTGGTTCGGCCTGGCAATAGCTGTGTGACTTTGGGCAGTCACCTCATTTTTCTGTGCCTTGATTTCACATTGGTAACATTGGGGAGTTGTAATCTGAGTGTGAGAGCTCTCCTGACCACTTTATGTAATCTTGCACCTGACCGACACCCTCTCATCCTTCTGTGATTGTTTTACAAATGTATTGATTGTTTTTTATCCCTACTAGAGACCTAAGTACCAAGAGTGCAGAGATTTTTGCTTGTCTTATTTATTGCTGTATTCCTGCCTCTAGAACAGTGCCTAGAATGTGGTAGGTACTGTCAACCTAAATAACAGAGTGAGAGACTAAAAAAATGATGTTTACTTGGGAATAGACATTGTAGTGAGAATATGTGTGCCATAGTAACCTCTGTACGTATTTGGTAAGGTTTTGAAAGGAAAAATGAGGATTGCATAATTATTTTGAGATAGTTATCCTTGGCTACAAGGATGAATAGTAAGAGTGGTGCCAGTCTGAGGTTGGACAGGCAGTTGCAGGGCAGATGTCCTCACAGAAATATTTTTCTGTGTAAGTCTGCAATGGTCTCTGTGCAGGGTTGTGGTTTTTGCATTTTTTCTGATCTTGTTATCAGTCATTTGTGCATGAGAACCCTCTTTTCATGACCTTCCTTGGTTTTGTCAGAGTTGTTCTTGTTTTTTTCCCATTGGAGAATCATGCTTTAAATTTGTCAGAGTTTTTAACACAAACGACTCTGTTTTGATTCTAACAGCTTTCATATTTCCCCCTTTTGGTCAAGATCTTTCTCCAAAAGATTTATGATCGGTCATCCTGTAGTTAGGTCCCCCAGTGCTGGGATGGACCTATCTTGGGTTGTTGGTCTCTTGCCACATTGAAGGGAATTATTGGTGACTAGGAGTCAGTATCAAAACCCTTGTAGTGGCTGGGAGCAAGTGATTCACGCCTGTAATCCCAGCACTTTGGGAGGCCAAGGAGGGAGTATCACTTGAGTCCAGAAGGTTGAGACCAGCCTGGGCAACATGGCAAAACCCTATCTCTACAAAAAATACAAAAATTATCCGGGCAGGGCTGGGCATGGTGGCTCATGCCTGTAATCCCAGCACTTTGAGAGGCCGAGGCGGGCAGATCATGAGGTCAGGAGATCGAGACCATCCTGGCCAACATGGTGAAACCCTGTCTCAACTAAAAATACAAAAAATTAGCCAGGCGTGGTGGCAGGCGCCTATAGTCCCAGCTACTCGGGAGGCTGAGGCAGGAGAATGGTGTGAGCCGGGAAGGTGGAGCTTGCAGTGAGCCAAGATCATGCCACTGCACTCCAGCCTGGGTGACAGAGTGAGACTCCATCTCAAAAAAATTAATTAATTAAATTAAATTAAATACAAAAATTAGCTGGGCATAGTGACACATGCCTGTAATCCCAGCTACTAGGGAGGTTGAGGCAGGAGAATTGTTTGAACCGGGTAGGCGGAGGTTGTGGTGAGCTGAGATCACACCATTGCACTCCAGCCTAGGCAACAAGAGCAAAACTCCATCTCAAAAAAAAAAAAAAATTATCCAGGCATTGGTTGGGGAGTGTGTGGGGGAGAGTTGGGTAGAGAATCACTTAAGCCCGGGAGTCTGAGGTTATAGTGAGCTGTGATTATACCACTGCACTCCAACGTGGGTGACAGAGCAAGACCCTGTCTCAAAAAACCCCGAATACCTTTTAGCCACATTTGAGCAGCAACGGAGGTTTGGAAGGAGTGGCTCTCAAGATAAGTCTACCTGGAGTTCATTATTAAGTTCAATTTTGGCTGTTCCATAGGCATTTGCTATCATTGCAAACTTCTGGGTCAGCATTATTCTGTTAGGAGTGGTACCTCACCAAAAATTTAAAAAGTAACAGGTATAAAGTTTAAAAAGAAAATAGGGCTGGGCATGATGGCTCACCCCTGTAATCCCGGCACTTTGGGAGGCCAAGGCAGGCAGATTGCTTGAACCCAGGAGTTCGAGACCAGCCTAGACAACATCACGAAACCCCGTCTCTACAAAAAATACAAAAATTAGCCAGATGTGGTGGTGTGCAACTGTAATCCCAGCTACTCGGGAGGCTGGGGCAGGAGAATCACTTGAACCTGGGAGGCAGCGGTTACAGTGAGCCAAGATGGTGCCACTGCACTCCAACCTGGGCTACAGAATGAGACTCTGTCTCCAAAAATAATATAAAATAAATAAATAGGAAAATAGGAAGTAATATTAATAGCAATATGATAATCTCAGTTTGCATTATAGTTTTAAGAGGCCCAGCATGGTGGCTCATGCCTGTAGTCCCTGCACTTAGGGAGGTCAAGGTGGGTGGATTGCTTGCACCCAGGAGTTCGAGACCAGCCTGGGCAACTTGGCAAAACCTCATCTCTACAAAAACAAGTACAAAAATTCTCCAGGCACAGTGGCATGAGCCTATAGTCCCAGGCTACTGGGGAGGCTGAGGCAGGAGGATTGCTTGAGCCTCAGAAGTCGAGGCTGCAGTGAGCCAAGGTGGCACCACTGCATTTCAGCCTGGACAACAGAGTGAGACCCTGTCTCAAAAAAAAAATAAAATAAATAAAAATAAAAATATAAAAAAATTCTGAGACATGAACCTAGGCTTAAAGACAACCAATTGAATAAGTCAGATGCCTGTTGGGAATTAGATGAGACCTATTGTAACCATGAGGCCTGCTTTATTTTTTGTATTTGGGTCTCAGCTTCCCAGAGGAATGTATCCAGGTACAGTATGTAGTATTAGCAATAGCACCAACATTTGTGAATAGATAATATAGCTCAGTTTTTACCACCTACTATGCCATAACTGGGTTGAGTTAAAACAGAGAGTGAGCAACAGTTTTTTAGGGTTTTGTTGTTTGTTGTGATCAACAGTTCTGTTAGGGATGTTGCCAAAGTCATCCACGAAGTGGCTTAAAGGATCTCTTGAGTCAGATTCTGTCAAGTTACCAGCAGAAGCTACTGATTGTGAAATTTCAATTACACCATTATCTTGCCAAGTGAAAAAAAGGAGACATTAAAACGGATAAGAGTTGGCCGGGTGCGGTGGCTCACGCCTATAGTCCCAGCACTTTGGGATACCAAGATGGGTGGATCACGAGGTCAGGAGATCGAGACCATCCTGGCTAACATGGTGAAACCACGTCTCTACTAAAAATACAAAAAAAATTAACCCGGGCGTGGTGGCGGGCACCTGTAGTCCTAGCTACTTGGGAAGCTGAGGCAGGACAATGGCGTGAACCCGGGAGGCGGAGCTTGCAGTGAGCCAAGATTGCGCCACTGCGCTGCAGCGTGGGCAACAGAGTGAGACTCCTTCTCAAAAACAAAACAAAACAAACAAAAAACAGGTAAGAGTCTCAAAATGATATGGAATCTTGTTCCATTGTCTTCGGAAAAGCTATCTACGGTATGAAACCATCAACTTCTTATCCTGGTTTGCAGTTTGAATGTCTCTGGTTACGGCATTGAGAGGTTTGGTGAACTTTCTGTGTGACCCATACATTAGGCACAAGGCTTGTCCATTAAAGTTCATCTAGTTTCAACTTACAGGGCTTCAGGAACAGAGCAGTGCCCATTTTTAATAATTTCATGGAAGAAAGTTGGATTGGAGGAATCTAGAATTCAGGAGCTAATCCAGTATACAAGTAGGTAATGAGAACTCAAAAGCAATGCACAGGGCTACAGTCTAGTAACAGGTATACTATATCTTTTTTTAGAAACAAAATTTTCTCTTTACAGTGATCACATAGGAGTACCAGGTTTAAAAACCGTTTGAGGCTAGGAAGGAAAACCAAGGCAGACTTTAGATTTTACTGCACAGTCATAAGGTTCCTGGGCCTGCCAGGAAGTGACAGATTTTACTCATTCACTGTAAGGCTGGGAATCTTTGAAGGCAGGCTTTCTATGCACATTTTCAAGTATGATATTCTAGTTAAAGCTGTGGTAATATAAGCAGTATTTATTGTATTCTGTTATAATAGAGAGCAGGCTGGGTGCAGTGGCTCACGCCTATAATCTCAGCACATTGGGAGGCCAAGCTGGGCAGATCGCTTGAGGCCAGGAGTTCGAGACCAGCCTAAGCTAACATGGTGAAACCCCATCTCTACTAAAAATACAAAAATTAGCCAGGCATAGTGGTGCTCGCCTGTGATCCCAGCTACTGGGAAGGCTGAGGCGCAAGAATCACTTGAACCCGGGAGGCGGAGGTTGCAAGTTCTGAGATCGTGCCACTGCACTCCAGCCTGGGCAACAGAGTGAGACTCTGTCTCAAAATAAAAAAAGAGAGAGAGCAAAGTCTTACTGGACTTTTGCAAATAACCACATTGCCATAAGAATACTCATGAATAGGCCAGCATGGTGGCTCACACCTATAATCCTACCACTGTGGGAGGCCATGGCAGCCTGATCACTTGAACCCAGGAGTTCAAGATCAGCCTGGGAAACATGCCCCATCTCTACTAAAAAATACAAAAATTATCTGGGTGTAGTGGCACATGCCTGTACTCCCAGACCCTTGGGAAACTGAGGCAGGAGAACTGATTGAGCCTGGGAGGTCAAGGCTACAGTGAGCCATGATTATACCACTGCACTCCAGAGGGAGACCCTGTCTAAAAACAAAACAAAACAAAAAGAATACTTATGAATAGTTTTCAATTTTTAGATGGATTAAATTGGGAGAAAAAGTAAATGTTTCCACCTCTCTTTACAAAAGTGTTTCTTAAGGAATTGCTGTAAACTATGGATAGCTTAAGAGAAAAAGTTTCCTTAAATTTAGAAAACAAAACAAGTAAAGAACCAATAATGTTTCAAATATATGTCATAAAAACATTACCCTGGCAGGGTGGCTCATGCCTGTAATCTCAGCACTTTGGGAGGCCAAGGCAGGAGGATTGCTTGAGCTCAGGAGTTTGAGACCAGCCTAGGTAGTATAGCAAGATCCTACCTCTACAAAAAAATTTAAAAGATTATAATAGCTGGGCATGGTGACATGTGCTTGTAGTCTCAGCTACACAGGATGTTGAGGTAGGAGGCTTGCTTAAGCCCAAGAGGTTGAGGCTGCAGTGAGCCTGGATGACAGAGCGAGACCCTCTCTCAAAAAAAAAAAAAAAAAAAAAAAAGAAAAGAAAATTATCTTCATCAGTTTTTAATTGAGTTCTGTTTGATTTTGACTAGATTTCAGGAATTCATCAGTTTCTTCATTAGAGTTCTGAAAAATTTTTATTTAGTTCATTGATCTTAAAGTTTTTAACTTTTTAGAAACTTGTATTTAAGATTACTTGTTAGAGTCTTTTCATGAATCTGATTGCAAATGCTTTTAGAGAAGAATCAGAACCATGGATGACAAAGACTTGGAACAACCATGGTTGAAAATCTTTTTTTTTAGACTATTAATTTTTTTTTTTTTTTGAGACGGAGTCTCACTCTGTTGCCCAGGCTGGATGGAGTGCAGTGGTGTGATCTCAGCTCACTGCAACCTCTGCTTCCTGGGTACGAGCAATTCTCCTGCCTCAGCCTCCCAAGCAGCTGGGATTACAGGCACGTGCATCCACGCCCGGCTAATTTTTTTAATTTTTAGTAGAGACGGTTTCACCGTGTTAGCCAGGATGGTCTTGATCTCCTGACCTTGTGATCCGCCTGCCTTGGCCTCCCAAAGTGCTGGGATTACAGGCATTAGCCACTGCGCCTGACCCCATGGTTAAAAATCTGATGGAAGTTCATTATAATCAGCAGTGGACAAGGAAATTTGTCAATTTGTTATTTATGTGTCACAAGCAATACAGAAGGTTACAAGGGTGTAAAAACAAAAAATCTTAACCCTTTCATAGCTCAGGTTTTATGAAAAAGTTGTGAATTTCATCAGACACAGGAAGAGTGTGTCCAAGGTTATGAGTTTCCATCATATTATAGTGGAATGTAAATAAGAAAACTAGCACCAGCTGGGCGCGGTGGCTCACGACTGTAATCCCAGCACTTTGGGAGGCCGAGGCGGCAGATCACCTGAGGTCAGTAGTTCAAGACCAGCCTGGCCAACATGGCAAAACCCCGTCGCTACTAAAAATACAAAAATTAGCTGTGTGTGGTGGTGGGTGGCTGTAATGCCAGCTACTTGGGAGGCTGAGGCAGGGAGAATCGCTTGAACCCAGGAAGCGGAGGTTGCAGTGAGCCGAGATCGTGCTGTTGCACTCCAGGCTGTGCAGCAGAGCAAGACTCCATCTCAAAAAAACAAAACAAAACAAAAACTAGCACCTTCAACTGGGGAATACCTGTTTCTTAGTTAAAAGCATGAGAAATTTCCTGGTTAAATGAAACAATTCAGGCACATCAAGAAAAGCCTAAAGTACAGAATCAAGTTATACTAAAGGAAAACATTGCTTTTCTAGGCCCTCAAGACAGAATATTTGAGTGTCAGGCCATAACAGCAGAGTTAGAACCAGAGAAAAAAGCTACAGTAGCCGAGTGCAGTGGCTCACACCTGTATCCCAGTACTTTGGAAGGCCAAGGTGGGTGGATCACTTGAGCCCAGGAGTTCAAGACTAGCCTGGGCAATGTGACAAAACCCCACCTCTAGGAAAAATACAAAAATTAGCCATGCATGGTGGCATGCACCTGTGGTCCCAGCTACTCAGGAGGCTGAGGTGGGAGGATGGCTTGAGCCTGGGAGGTGGAGGCTGCAGTGAGCCATGACTATGCCACTGCACTCCAGCCTGGGCAGCAGAGCAAGACCCTGTCTCAAAAAAAAAAAAAAAAAAAATTACAAAAGCTAACAAAAAACATTGAGAATTACCACCCTAACCAAGTGAAAAGATGCATCCTTTCAAGGGGAGAAAGAGGAAGGGTGGAAGGCAGCAATGTATGTCCTGGGAGTCACCAGGAAAGTGAACTTCATAGCACTCAATAAATAATTGTGTTGGCCGGGCATAGTGGCTCACTCCTGTAATCCCAGCATTTGGGAGTCCAGGGCGAGAGGATAGCTTGAGTTTAAGAGTTGGAGACCAGCCTGGGCAATATAGCAAGACCTCATCTCTACTAAGGAAAAATAAAAAATAAAAAGGGTCAGGTGCGGTGGCTCACTTTTGTAATCCCAGCACTTTGGGAGGACAAGGCGGGCAGATCACCTGAGGTTGGGAGTTTGAGACCAGTCTAGTCAACATGGAGAAACCCCATCTCTACTAAAAATACAAAATTAGCTGGGCATGGTGGCGCATGCCTGTAATCCCAACTACTCAGGAGGCTGAGGCAGGAGAATCGCTTGAACCTGGGAGGTGGAGGTTGCAGTGAGCCGAGATCGCGCCGTTGCACTCCAGCCTGGGCAATCAGAGTGAAACTCCATCTTAAAAAAAAAAAAAAAAAAAATTAATCAAAATAAATAAATAATTGTGGCATGTTGCCTGAATATGAACAGATGTTGTATGTAGTACCTGTGGTTCCAGAGTGAGTGAGTGGCAAGCCCCCTTACCCTGAGACTGCCCTGCCTTCCTCCCTGCCCTTTGTCCCTGCTTCCTTTCTGATGACAAAAGTCAAGGAAGGAGGAAAACCCCGGAAGTTTCACATCTCCTCTGCCTGGGCTTCCTTGACCAGATGCTTTCCTGGGAGGCCAAGATAGGGGATGTGGAGGGAATACTGTTGATGAGCCCCTCCTCCCCAGGCACAGTGCCTCACCCAGACCTCCCTCCCTCCAGCAGGGAGGTGACCTCCTTATCCCTGTTCTACAGCTGAGAAGGCTGAGGCTTAGAAAGGCTGGGCAAGCTGCTCGAGGTCCCAGAGTCAGGGGTGGGGGCCGGGCTCCAGCCCAGAGCTCTAGCCGCTGACCCAGTGCTCTAAGCGTCCTTGTGTTACTCATACTTACCTTCCTCCCCACCTCCTAGCATCCCATGGGTCTGTATTGTGTGCCTGCTGGCCCTGGGATAGGAGCTTCAGCTTCAGGGCTCCCCAAAGCTGGGTTCTTGGTATTCGGAGGATGTGCTGTATCAGGGGAAGCTGCTGTTCACCTTTGCCCTCTATTTTATGTAACACCAATCTCTGGGTCTCACTCTCTTTCTTTGGGTTATTCTTCCAGCTCAAGAGGTTTGGATATGGACCTTCTTCAGTTCCTGGCCTTCCTCTTTGTCTTGCTTTTGTCTGGGACGGGAGCCACAGGCACCTTGAGGACTTCCCTGGACCCAAGCCTGGAGATCTGTATCCTTGAGGGTTGGTAGTTAATGAGCTGTCTTTGAGGGGTCTATAAATGAGGTTTCTCTATTCGGGGATTCCAGGGATAAGCAGGCCCAGTTGAGGGGAACAGGGAGAAAAAGTGAGGTGCTCTAGCCAGACCTTGAGCAAGTCAGGTCTCTCCGGAGCTTCAGCTTCCGCATATAGTAAATGGAGATGACAAGGCCCATCTCTAGACTGCAAAGGCTCAGTGAGGACTGTGCATGGCCTGGCACCTTGTGGGCAAGATCCTGGGTGGAGACTCAGGAATTCTGGATTACTGGCCCATCTCGACCCTGGTGAACTGGGCCACCTGCTCCAGGCCAGGCCTCAGGGACACAAAGATGAATTACAACGAGTCCCCTGCGTTTGAGGTGTCCATAAGCCTAGGGGAAGAAAGTATCCAAACAAATGATCATTTTACTCTGTGACCAGTGCTCTGATGGGCACAGGAGGGGAAACACTGTGATGATTTTTGAGCCAGGCCTTGAAAGGATAGAAACTCCTAGAAGAGGGTGAGGGGCATTCTGGGCAGAGAGGGTGCAGCATGAGCAGAGAGGTGGAGGCTCTGGAACAGTGAATGCTTGTGGAGAGGGCAGGAAGACCACAGCGAAGGGAAGGCAGGAGCCATGTCTGGAGGCTTGGTTTCAGGCTTCTGGGTGTGGAGCATCATGGGAACTGGATGAATGGTGCTTTGCAGGGCCATGCACTTGTCAGTTTGTTCATTTCCTGGAGGCTTCTAGCCCTGGGCATCCATGACCCTTCCAGATACTTGCTGGTTAGGAATGAGCCTTCTGAGGCAAGACCGCTCGATTGTCCAGGCAGGGCTATTGATGCCAGCCCCTTAACTTAATGCTGCCCAGACAAGAAGATGTTTGAGGTGAAGCGGCGGGAGCAGCTGTTGGCACTGAAGAACCTGGCACAGCTGAACGACATCCATCAGCAGTACAAGATCCTTGATGTCATGCTCAAGGGGCTCTTTAAGGTATGTGCAGGCAGGGGGCAGCTCTTGGCAGGTCCAGTCTTTGATCTGGGCACTGATGGGTAAATAGGAGTTCCCTAAGGGGATGGTGTTCAGGGACAAGGGAACTGCGTGCACATAAGACTTGAAGTGGGGTTTAAATAAATGGGGACAGAAGCAGTCTGTTATGGGCACTGTGAAGCCACTCAGCCCTGGCGGGATTCCCTCAGGTGCTGGAGGACTCCCGGACAGTGCTCACCGCTGCTGATGTGCTCCCAGATGGGCCATTCCCCCAGGACGAGAAGCTAAAGGATGGTATGGTCTGCCCTATACTGCCCTGTCCTCGGCACCACCCAATCTTCTCTAGCTGCTTCTTCTCTCCTGTTCTTGTCACTCTTTTTTTCTCCCCAGAAGTGCCCTCTTGTGGCACCTTCCAAGTGGTCCCCTTGGGCAGATGGGCGCTTTGTGAGTGGCCTTCCTCGTTAACTGGCTACATTTTAGCAATAGCATTTCTTTTTTTTTTTTGAGACGGAGTCTCACTGTCACTAGGCTGAAGTACAGTGGTGTGATCTCAGCTCACTGCATCCTCCACCTCCTGGGTTCAAGTGATTCTCCTGCCTCAGCTTCCCAAGTAGCTGAGACTACAGACACACACTGCCACACCCAGCTAGTTTTTGTATTCTGAATAGAGATGGGGTTTCACCATGTTGGCCAGGATGGTCTCAATCTCTTGACCTTATGATCGGCCAACCTCGGCCTCCCAAAGCACTGGGATTACAGGCATGAGCCACTGCACCTGGCCACGATAGCATTTCTTAGATTACTCTGAGAGGATAGCAGCAGCTCTTACGTAATACATAGTGGACACTTTAAACCATCAACTCTAATCTCTACCATAACTCTGGGGGAAGACACTGTTCTCTCTACTTTCTATATGAAAGAGTACAAGTAATTTGCCTTGGCTCTTCCCTCTGAATCAAGCTGTCTTGCTGAGTTCTTTGAGGTTCAAGATTATTCTGAAGCCCCAGGGTCCCTGCCTGACATGTCTCAGACCCACCCTGGCATATCTTTGGAGACTACTTATCTTTCTGGGTAGCCTGGCTAGTGCTGGTGAGGGCTGCCTGGGCCCTCTCTTAGGGGCTGGCTTCGATAGGGACTGCTTAGAGCTGTTTACACAGTTATGTTTTTGGCTAACCTGGGTCTGGGGGACTTGCTACCATGATGGACACATGTTCCGTGGTGAGCAGGTCTGTGCATACCTACCCTCCAAGGCCAAGGGAGCTGAGAGGTCCAGTTTCTCAGAAAGAAACATTCATTAGGAACTTCTGAACAGAAGCCATGTCTCAGGCAGAAATGAGATGGTGGTCTCTGCACCCAACCTCCAGAAAGTATTCTTTATTTGTTATTTTGCAGATGACAATGCTTGTACAGAAACTATTCTTTTTTTCTTTTCTTTTCTTTTCTTTTCTTTTGAGACAGAGTCTCACTCCATCACCCAGGCTGGAGTGCAGTGACACAATCTCAGTTCACTGCAACCTCTGCCTCCCAGGTTCAAGTGATTCTCATGCCTCAGCCTCCCTCAGCTAGAATTAGAGACGTGTGCCCCCAGGCCCGGCTAATTTTTGTATTTTTAGTAGAGACGGGGTTTTGCCATGTTGGCCAGGCTGGGTCTCGAACTCTTGATGTCAAGTGATCCACCCGCCGTGGACTCCCAAAGTGCTGGGATTACAGGGGTGAGTTACACATGCAGCCAAAAGTATTGTTTATACAGCAAGCTTTTAGGTTAAAACATGCAGCTGGTGACATCTCAGGCTTTTGTGTGAAACTTGTGACCATTGGGGAAGTTAAATAATCATCTTTTTGAGGGGTTATCTATGCTACAGGCGTTGTTTAAAGACCTTGCTGCGGAATACTTTGGTGTGCAGCGGTCAAACCTCAGCCATTATGGCTTCAAGATGGTGCCACGCTTGTCTCGCAGCAGGCTGTTTTCCTGCAGCACACTAACAAAGCTCAGTTTAAACTGACCTGTTGATCAGTAGAAGCACATTAGTGGGAAAACAGAAAATTCAAATTAAGTCTGTTAGGTTAGTTGGTACTATTGTATTGCTGTTAATTTCCTGGTTTAGATAGTTGTATGTTGGTTATATAAGATGATAACTTGGGCCGGGCGCGGTGGCTCAAGCCTGTAATCCCAGCACTTTGGGAGGCCGAGACGGGCGGATCACTAGGTCAGGAGATCGAGACCATCCTGGCTAACACGGTGAAACCCCGTCTCTACTAAAAAATACAAAAAACTAGCCGGGCGAGGTGGCGGGCGCCTGTAGTCCCAGCTACTCAGGAGGCTGAGACAGGAGAATGGCCCGAACCCGGGAGGCGGAGCTTGCAGTGAGCTGAGATCCGGCCACTGCACTCCAGCCTGGGCGACAGAGGGAGACTCCGTCTCAAAAAAAAAAACAAAAAAGATGATAACTTGGCCAGGCATGGTGGCTCACGCCTATAATCCCAGCACTTTGGGAAGCCGAGGCAGACAGATCACTTGAGTTCGAGTTCTAGACCAGGCTGGCCAAACATGGTGAAACCCCGTCTCTACCAAAAATATGAAAAAGTAGCTGGGTGTGGTGGCACATGCCTGTAATCCCAGCTACTCGGGAGGCTGAGGCAGGAGAATCACTTGAACCCGTGAGGCAGAGGTTGCAGTGAGCCAGGATCTCGCCACTGCACTCCAGCGTGGACAAGAGAGCGAGACTCCATCTCAAAAAAAAAAAAAAAAAAAAAAAGATAACATTAGAGGAAGCCAAATGAATGAATTTTATGTTGTATTATGTAAGTCTAAGATAATTTCAGGCTGAGTGCAGTGGCTCATGCCAATAATCCCAGAACTTTGGAAGGTCGAGATGTGAGGATCACTTGAGGCCAGGAATTTGAGATCCGCCTGGGCAACAAAGTGAGACTTCACCTCTAAAGTAATTAATTAATTAATTATATTCATTCGTTCATTCAAAATAAGAACTTAAGCACTTAAAATGAAATAAAATGGAAAGAATATTAAAAAAGAAAAATGCTGGCCTGTTGTCTGGCCATCCTAAGAGACCTGAGGTCTCACAGACACTCTAATTGTATTAACACCAGGGCCAGCACTGGACATTTGGATAACATGTTGGTTGGGAGGTCAAGCCCAGCAAAGCCTCATGTGATGCATCAGCATCTGTGTGCAGAACAACACTCACTTCTCTGGTCCCCATAGCAAATGAGTCTTCTAAGCAGCAAGATGTGCCTTTGGGCTGACAGACCTGGGTTTGCAGCCCAGATTTGCTACTCATTAGCTGCTGAGACTCAGTTTCCCATCTGTAAAATGGGAACAGCAGCCACATCTCCCTCTAAAAGTGGTTATGAGGACTCACTGAGCTAGTGGGTGTAAGGCCCTAGTTCGCACTATACATGTGATTGGCAGCCTGTGGTCAGTAGGCACTGTTCCTTCCTTGGTGGGTTTGGTGGATGTCTGTATTCTCTGGAGGATGCCAGGGACCAGCGAGGCAGCCAGGACAGCATCTGCCCTGGCCACTCATCAGGGTCCTCTTGCCAGCTTTCTCCCACGTGGTGGAGAACACGGCCTTCTTCGGCGATGTGGTGCTGCGCTTCCCGAGGATTGTGCACTATTACTTTGACCACAACTCCAACTGGAACCTCCTCATCCGCTGGGGCATCAGTTTCTGCAACCAGACGGGCGTCTTCGACCAGGGTCCCCACTCGCCCATCCTCAGCCTGGTAAGGACTGGGGTGGAGGTGGCCCGGGAGCCCTCTGTCTTGGTGGTGGACTAGGATCCTCACATCTGCCTTCAGTCGGGCCTGAATGTCAGTGCTTGGCTACATTTTCTTTGTGGAGCTTCAGGGTATCTTGGGCCACAGATGTCCCATTTCAAGGGGTTCTGTGCTCACCTAGTTCCCATGGGGTCATCACCTGGCTCACATCTGCCCAAGTCTGGAGTCTGGGTCCCAGCATGGAGGGAGTGACTCTCTGGTGAGCAGAACTCAGGAGAAGGCAGAGGATGACGAGTGATTCTTCATCTGCAGATGGCCCAGGAACTGGGGATCAGTGAGAAAGACTCCGACTTCCAGAACCCATTTAAAATCGACCGCACAGAGGTGAGTTGCCAGGGCCTATGCCTGTGTCTGCTTTGCCTCTGCTGGGCCATAGGACGCCGAGGCCTGCAGGGGCTGGGGACCTCAGGTGGCTTTGGACTTGGAGCCAGGCAGCCTGGGCCTGGGTCCAGAAGCCATCACTGAGTCATTGGAGCCTGTGGGCAAGTCACTGCTCCCCTCTTAGCCTCAGCCTCACTGTCTTTTCACAGCGTGTGAACTCCAACCATGGGGGGTAGTTAGGTGGCTATGAACAAACCCATCCCAGCACAAAACAGGCATCCCACTTCAGGTGGATATCAGGGCAGCCAGGGAGGTCAGGCCATGCTCTTCCCTGCCTTTGAACCTCTTAGCACCAACTAGGCTTCCATCCCGCACTCCTGTACGTGCTCTTATTCCAGGGGGCTAAGGTGGGCTTTGAGAACTGTAAGTTTGGGATAAAAGATGAGGACAGGCCGGGCATGGTAGCTCATGCCCGTAATCCCAGCACTTTGGGAGGCCAAGGCGGGTGGATCACCTGAGGTCAGGAGTTCGAGACCAGTCTGACCAATATGGTGAAACCCCGTCTCTACTAAAAATACAAAAACTTAGCCAAGCGTGGTGGCACATGCCTGTAATCCTAGCTTTTCAGGAGGCTGAGGCAGGAGAATCACTTGAACCCAGGAGGCAGAGGTTGCAGTGAGCTGAGATCGTGCCATTGCACTCCAGCCTGGGCAACAAGAGTGAAACTCCGTCTCAAAAAAAAAAGGACAGGGACAGATACGATAGAGTGAGGAAGGGATCGGAAGTGGCAGGGCTAGGAGGGGCAGGAAGGAAGGGCTGTGGTGACTGGAGGACTGGACTTGTCAAGCCACATGCTGGTCCCTGGTGTGGAGAGAGGTGTTGGGTGTCTGAGGGGTCTAGGATTTAACTCTGCCTCCAGGCCAACAAGCTAGCCTGCTACTATTTCATGGACACTGACAGGTCAGAGATATTGGACTATATTACAGCAAAGGCAGTAGCTAGACTGTTGGCCTGATTGTGTTGATTCACCTTGTTCCCCAAGTCCCATGGGGGTGACACAGAGAGGGCCAGGTGGGCGCTGTGCATGCAGGGGGTGTGCATCACAGCTGAGAACTGCCAAGCTGGGGAAATTCATGATTTTTTATAGCAAACGTGCTCTTTGGGAGGAGATATCACCACACCCTTCAAGGTTGCTCTCTGTAAACACAATCCTGAGACATAGCCCAGGTAAAGAGTGGTTAGGGCTTTGTATCTTTGGTGTGCACTGCAAGAATATGCAGGGATGCTCAGGGCCATGACGGATTGCTGTGCCAACAGTCTGCCCCAAGCCCTCCATGGCTTGGTTTAACTCAAATTTTCACACAAATGTGCTATTCAGTCTAATTAATCTGACTGATAGAGGCTAGGACCAAATCTGTTCAATTAGTCTCATACTTCATTTAATTCATACTACTATCAACTATATTCTGAATAGCAGGATAAGGCCAACCTACATTATTATTATTTTTTTTTTTTAGAGACAGGGTCTCGTTCTGTCACCCAGGCTCTGTCACCCACCTAGCTTACCTTGAACTCCTGGGCTCAAACAGACCTCCCACCTCAGCCTCCTGAGTAGCTGGGATGACAGGCCTGTGTGACATCATTCCTGGCTAATTATTTTTTCAGAGACAGGTTCTTACTGTGCTGCCTAGGGTGGTCTCAAACTCCTGGGCTCAAGCCGTCTTCCTGTCTCAGCCTCCCAAAGTGTTGGGATTATAGGTGTGAGTTACTGTGCCTGGCCCCTAACCTGCAACATTGATCAGGGTCCTGGACTCAACCAGCTGTGAAGGTCTTGGAGGACCAGTAAGTCTCATTTTGGATAATCAGGATATGGTCTAAGACCAATTTGTTATCCACGACCACCCATATAAGAGAGTTTAGATTGACCTGCCAATCTTTGATGTTATTGCCAATAATTACAGGGGGCAATAGATGGACCCAAGCAATCTTCATGCCCCCATAAGGAGACATTTCATGACCCATTCTCTCCCACATGTTACACTTGATTTGAGTCACCAGAACAATGTTTAGCTGAGCCTGAGGGCAGTGTCACTGTGGAGCTTCAGCCTCAGTTGCCCTACATGGTATAATCCAAGGCTACTCATACATCAGGAAAAGCAGAGGGATTTGTATCTGTCAGGTTGAAACAAAATTGTGCTGGCTGGTATGTCTGCACAAGGTCACTGGTAAGAACTATCTTTGATGGCATTAGACACAGCAGAATAGCTCATTACTGACATGTCCATGTGAGTTTTTCTATCATGTGGATGGGAATGAGACACCCAACAGTTGGCCATATTGACAGCTGCAGCTGCCACTGGGCTTGGGCAGACCCTAGAATTGTTTTGCCAGGTGGCAGTGATGGATCTAAGGGATAAAGAGAGCATTAATTGTTCCCTGCACTTTCTGGGATCTAAGGTATTTCCTGCCTGGGTGGCAGGATTATTGCTATAAAATCCATGTGTCCTTGGGAGACCGAGGTGGGCAGATCATGAGGTCAGGAAATCAAGACTGTCCTGGCCAACATGGTGAAACCCCATCTCTACTAAAAATACAAAAATTAGCCGGGTATGGTGGCACACGCCTGTAGTCCCAGCTACTCAGGAGGCTGAAGCAGGAGAATCGCTTGAACCCGGGAGGTGGAGATTGCAGTGAGCCAAGATTGCACCACTGCACTCCAGCCTGGTGACAGAGCGAGACTGTCTCAAAAAAAGAAAGCATATGTTCTATGCCACCTATGCCAGCATCTATAGTTTCACTTTTTCTCCAGTTGTTACCTACTATGACCTAGACCTTTCATTCAGAAATGTCAGGTATGAATGGGACCAGGGCATTTTTACAGATGTATAGAAACCTGTTGTATCTCTTATCTTTACCCACATGGGCCACTGCAGGGAAATCAGCAAGCAGGATACTCAGCCAAGTGGTCACAATCCTAACAATCTCAGGCCATACCATTCCAACCAGAGATTCAGGTAGTTGAACCAGAAATATAGAATCCTCTGTTTTGTGCCGCTCCTTGGTAGTAGGTACGTTACCACGCCAAGTACAATGATACATTTAGGTGGCAGTGATCTGGATGAAGTAGGCTTGATCAGCAGTTTGACTCCATTTGGTCTTATCAGAGATTGAGCTTTATGATGGGCATCTAAACAAGTGAGCCAGGCTGTCTAGTTTGTCACCACAATTTGTTTCCATAGTTTGTGGCCCTAAAGAGGGATAGGTATCACCAGGCATGGTGGCTGTAATCCCAGCACTTAGGGACCAAGGCAGGTGGATTGCCTGAGGTCAGGAATTTGAGACCATCCTGGCCAACATAGTGAAACCCTGTCTCTACTAAAAATACAAAAATTAACCAGGTGAGGTGATACACACCTGTAGTCCCAACTACTCAGGAGGCTGAGGCAGGAGAATCACTTGAACCCAGGAGGCAGAGATTGCAGTGAGCCAAGATCGCACCACTGCACTCCAGCCTGGGTGACAGAGCAAGACTCTGTCTCAAAATAAATAAATAAATAAAAAGAGTGGGGTAGGTATCTTTGATCTGCCATTTTGTAATCTCCGGATGACCAGGACACTGACAATAGTCAGTAAGAATATAACATGCATAGTTGTTAGAAAGGAGTGTCATCCAAGGCAAGAGTGATAGGTTTTAATTCAGGCCATTGTCTGACTGGCCTTTCTATGGCACTTAGTCCACCAGCATTGTTACTGGGGCTGGCTGACTGCTGCTGCTCATGGACACCTGTGTCAGGTTCCCACAACCACTCCCAGGCTTGATGGTTCAATAGGAGGATTCACAGGACTCAGTATATGGTCACATTCATGGCCACGATTTATACAGAGAAAATATACAGAGCAAAATCAGCAAAGGGAAAAGGTGCATCAGGCAAAGTCCGGGGAAACAGGCTCAGCTTCCAGAGTCCCCTCCCAGTAGAGTCAAACAGGATGTGCTTCATTCTTCCCGCAATTAGTTGTGACAACATGTTTAAAATGTTTTCTACCAGGAAAGTTCATAAGGGACCTAGTGTCTGAGTTTTTATTGGGAGCTAGTCATGTGGGTACTTTTTGCCTGACTTATGTCAAAATGGCAAACTCCCAGGAGCAAAGTATGTATTCAGCAGAAACCATATTGTTTGCACAAACAGTTTTGGCACAGTGAACCATTGTTAGCAGTTAGGGGGGTGGGGGCCCTCCTGAAATGCAAGTTCCCAGATGTCTGCCAAGGGCTAACCTTGGAAGCAGGCCTTTCAAAGGATAGGAGTCAGGCCAGCTGTGTTAACTTTTTTCTGTACAACACTGTTAGCTTTTATATTAGCTGAATTACAGTGGGCTAGGCCTGAATATTTGGGGGAACCTGTGAATCGAGGGTCCTGTTGAGCCAGTGGCTTTGCTTT